>NC_087573.1:0-1275650 GCF_036250125.1 Pseudopipra pipra | reverse complement strand
AGCAGAACAAGGAGGGCAAGCTAAAAATAACCAAAAGGATCCAGAAAAACCTCCCTCCTTGGCTTCCCTCGTGTCCAACAGCCACAGCCCATTCGTGTCGCTGCAAGAGTCTGGGTCTGATCAGCTGAGCCGACCAGAGAGCCCTTTATCCAGCGGCTCTGAAGCGCTGGGAATCATGGAAAAGGCCGTCCTCCGAGGGGAGGGCAGCCAGGCTGTCACCCAGGCGTCCCCAGGGTCCCCGGGGAAGCACAGCCCTGATGCAACATCCCGCTGTTCTCGCCCTTTCCCAGCCCTTTCCCAAGGAGCAGCGGAGCCACAGCAGCCTCTCTGGAGCCGGCGCACGGCCGAGGTCCTGCTGCATTCCTTCTGCAGGGATGGTGTGTGTCCTGCAGGGACGGGCGTCCCAGGAGACCCTGCCAGGGAGCAGCTCGGACACGCTCCTGGGCTCTGCAGCAGTTTTGGGCTCAGCCAAGGACCGCAGGACATGGGGACAACAACGAGGGGCTCCTGGGTGCCAGGAGCGTTTCCTCGCTGTCCCACAGTCACCAGACCCGTTGCGAAAGGCTCATCCCGTTCTCTGCTCCCTGCAGCCACCTCCTCCCCACCGCAGGGTCCGTGGGAAGGCAGCCCTGGCAGGGAACACCTTTCCAGCTGCCTTCTCCGTGTCAGCAATTCCTCCCTTTCCTCCTCCCTCCCTGCATGTCCCGACCCTTCCCAGCGCTGCTCCCGGCTCAGCCTGCCCGCACATCCCTCTGCCACACACGGTGGAACCGGCTGGACACAGACAAAAGCAAACCAGGGGAGAAGATGCTGCCAAAGCGCCGGCAGCGCGGACCCCACACACGCCCCGCTCCCCCCCGACAGCCACCTCACCCCGCTCCGCTTCCCCTCAGGGTGGGAAACTGCTCTGACACCTCATCCCTCCCCTCCAGCCTCTTCCAGGGCAGAGAAAACCTCCCACGGCTGCGCTTTTATCTCTTCCCAGGTGGAAACGCTCAACCTCTCGCCCCTCCTTCCCCGGGGCGCAGGGACACCCAACATTCCTGCTCCGCGCTGGCCCGGGAGGCGGCTCTGGGATGCCGGCGGCTGAGCACCACATAAGGCAGGGCCGGGATCGCAGGATCCCAGGAAGGTTTCCAAGCCCTCATGCTTCGCCTTCAGTGCCAAGGGGATGAATTTCCATGTTTTGCCTTGTAGATGCTTTTTCTAAACTTCTCAAACAGGCGGGGAAGGACAGGTTTGGGATGAATCTCTTCCAAGCAATAAAACCCTTTTCCCAGGATTTCAGCGAACATCACTGCCCTGCTGCTTCCTCCCATCGGCTCCTGCCGGAGCGGAGACAAAGAGTCGGCTCCAAACGGGACCCCCGGGGGGGGGGGGGGTACAGGGAGGGGGCTGCCCCTCTCCGCCTGCCTGGAGCTGAGCTGGCTCCCATCTCCACGAGGAAAAGTGGGATTACGTGCCCTGGGAATGCTGTATGTGATCCAGGCAGGAAAGAAGGGCTTTACCACCTACATTTTGGGCAGAAGACCAGCTTGTTGGAAGTGGCCCTGGCGCTGTCGGGCTGCTCGCTCCCACCTCGCTCTTGGAGCAGAGCAATGCTGGCCCCCCCCCGTTCTCCCCGTCCCGGCACAGACCCCTCCCACGGGAGCAGGACCCCGCAGCCCCCCGAGCCCCGGCCGTGTCCTCAGATCGTGCACAAGGAAGGACAAGGTGACCCGATGCTCTCGGAGGCTCCTGGAAGCACTCCTGGCTCCCGAGGTGTCCGTTCTCCTCTCAGCCTCCCCCCCCAATCCTTGCATGTTTTCCCTCCTGCTTCCCAAGGCAGGGGACAGTTCTGGGCACGGCTCGGGCTGTGCAGCCCCCCTGGTACCCCCAGCTTGGCTGCAGAGCCAGAGGGAAACGTGCGGGGGGTTGTGAGTGTGTGAGAGCTCAGGTCGGTGGGGGGGACACACAAAGGGGTCCTCACCCCCTCTCTCAAAAACCTCCTGGCAGTAACTGCAACTCTGTCACACGGGGACCTCCGTGGGACTCTGCAGCCCCCAGTCCCCCCCCCCCCCCAAACTGCCCCACACCGAGAAAAACTCCTACAACCAGAGCAAAGGGAGAGAACAAAGACTCCAACTGGTGCAGAACAGAAAAACCAACAAGAGGAGAGGAGAAAAAGGGAAGAACAGATGCTGCTGTGGATGTAAGGGAGGCTGGAGAGGGCAGGAGCATCGTGGACCAGCGCAGAGTCCTGGGTCGGAGGCTCAGGCAAGGTGAGAAGAGCCTGGGGGAAAACACCTGCCCAGAGCTTACCTGTGTGCACCTCTCCCTCCTCCTGCCTCTTATTAATCCCCAAGACAAGTCTCTCTCTGGCTGTCTCCCTCCTCCTCCTCCTCCTCCTCTCTGCTCCGCCACGAGCGAGCCCGGGCCGAGCGCGGGGGTTTTGTTCCTGGGAGCCGAGGGCGGTGGGAGCGCGGGGGGCGGAGGGCTGGGAGGGCTGGGAGGGCTGGGAGGGCTGGGACGGAGGCTCGATGACAACAATCACGTCTTTCTCTGGCAGCCAAGCGCGGCGGGCTCGGCGCGCACACGGCCGGCCCGCCGGAGGGCTGGCGCTCGGGAACAATTCCTTCTGCTGCGGAGGCTGCTCCCAGCCCGTGTTTAAAAACAAAGCCAATTAATAATTTGAAATAAGCCCTTCCCTTGCCGCGGTTTCCAGGAGCGTGTGTTTGGGGTGGCGTGTTCCAGCTGAGCCCCGGCCCCCGTGTCCTGCCCGTGGCACCCCCAGGGGGACTTCCAGCTGCCCCCCAAGCCCTGCTGAAGGGAACCAGCCCCCCGGGGTCCCCTCTCCTCCCTGGCAGATGGATCCTGTAAAACGTGATGCAGGGGGTCATTTGCTCCCAGCTGGTGATAAGTTTTAATTTAAATCCTGATGGCACTTAATAAAGGGAAGGGGGGAGTCACAGTGATGCCACCAGTGAGGGTTCATGGGCACAGGGACACTGGGATTTGCAGGGAGAGTCAGCCAGGTCCTGGCTGGAAAATCACCGGGCACTGGGGGGACACGGACAAGGGAGGCTCAGGGGGGACATTTCTGCTTCAAGGAGCTCCGAGGAAACCATGACCTGTTGCATATTCACAGCTCTGAGACACAGGCAGAGGGAGAAGTCCAGGGGGGACACAACAGCCACGGGAATCACCCTCCTACAGACACCCCCATCCCAGCACCCCTGGAATGTGGGGCTCAGGGGTCCCCTTTCCCCCCACCAACCATCCCCTCTCCAGCCAAGCCCATCTGCAGCAGGGGCCAGGAAACCTGAGCTGCTCTGGCTCCTTGAAATCCCAATCCCAGCCCTGCCAGGGGCTGGCAGCCATCCAGGCTGATCCTGCACTTCCACACTTGGTTCAGGGTGGCTAACAGCCAAAAATCAGAGCTCCCCCAAAATTCCCACTGGCTGGACTCCCCCATTTTGCCTTGGGCTCCCTACAACACTTAAATATATTTATTCCCAACATGGGACCCTTCTCCTTACCCCAAAACTGGAGGATTTCTGGTGGGTGCTGCTCTACAACTGCCAATTGGGATGATCCAAGGGCACAGCCCTCCCCTGCAGCGAGCTGGGGCACTTGGATCCTAAAAACCAGCAGGTAGCTCGACTGGAAGCCAGGAAAAGGGATGGAGAGAACCCCCAGGGGTATTTGATGGTGTTTAAACAAAGAGTCGAGCTGGAGACACGTGTTTGCCAGCTGGAGGGGGCCCAGAATCAATAGGGAAAGGAGATGCTGTTTGAAGGATCTGCTGCTGGAGATTGATGCCAATTGCTTTAAAAACTGGTCGTAAGTCCCCAAATCCACGGGGACATGTTCCTTGTTTGGTTGGGTTTTTCCCTGCTAACGAACAGCCACTCAGCTGGGCACTGGGAGGGGGAGACTGAGGCCCCAAACGGGGCAGTTGTTTGCACAGAAATCACCCAGCAGTGCCAGACACAGAAAGGTGTCACATCCCAGACCTTCTCCACCGTGTGAAGCTGTTCCCACAGCTCCTGGTGCTGGGGAGGCACCGAAACCTTCGGCAGTTCTGGTGAGTGCAGACGCTGCTCTCACAGCCAAGGGACTGTGTTTGTTGAACTTTCTCCCTGCAGGAATTTCTGCCCGGGTCCAAGTTTCGAATCCACCTTCAAAGGCGTCCTTTCAAACATTTTTCAAACCCCAGAGGCCGCAGCCTCGGACGTGGCTCTGGGCACCACACGCTCCGTTTGTTCCACGTCTGGAGCAAAAGCTGGCCCTGCTCTTGCAGGCAAAGGGGGTGATGGAGGGGGACAAACCTGCTCTCATGGATTTGGTTGGCCTGGGGCAGCATCCCGGCCATCCCTGGTCCCCCGATGCCACATCCCTTTGGTTTATCCCCTTTCCCGGTCTGTTCTGCAGAGGTTTGTAACAGAAACACCACTTTGGCCTGGCAGAGGTGGGAGAGGAAATGTTTGAGTGTGAGAGCACCAGGAGACAGAGCCAGGGCAGAGGGAATGGCTGGTCTGAGCAAGGCCAACACGAGGGACAGCCTGGAGTGGGTAAATGTGGTCCCAGCGAGCCCGGGGGCTGTGTCCCATCAGCCCACCAGGAACAGGGAGCTCCCAGCACTCAGCCATGCCCTGGTCACTCCAGCCATGCCAGCAGGGAGGTGACAGCGGCCACAGCCACATCCCAAAGGAGGAAATACAGACAAGAGGCAGCAGAGGGTTTAAGGGGATGACGTGAGCAAAAAAATCCCCATTATAACCAATGTCTCCCTGATGTCCAGCTGTGAAACAGCAAACACTTCATCCTCCCCATCCATCCCAGCCAGACCCTCCTGCACCGTGTCACTGTGGGAGTGGCTCCTGCCAGGTGTGGTTAAAATAAGCATCCCCTTTCCTGGGAAGTGGTTCCATCCTGAACCTCATCTCCTGGATCTCCCACAAGAGGGGACAGCCCTGGGGACACCACAGCATGCCAGGACTGGTGCTCCCACCCAGGGGGACACCCCAGCACACCAAGAGCTGTCAATCCCAGCCCAAGGAACACCACAGTGTGCCAAGAGCTGCCGGGCCCAGCCCCAAGGGTTCCAAGAAGGGGAATTTCCAGAGCAAAGGTCTGTCCTCAAGCCACGCTTGCCTTCCCCAGACCACAGCCTGGACTCCTCAGGAGCGGCTTAAAATGTTTATTTGGCCCGAGGGAGATGATTATTCTTCGTGTTATCCCAGCACCAACCACCCCATCCCGAGCCGAGCCTCCCCTGCGCTCGGTGCTGCACAAACACAGATGATTTACAGATTTTTCTAAAGCCAGATCTTAAACCTCCCTTCAGAGAGCTAAAAAATTTCATTTCAGAAAGGGCAAAAAAAAAAAAAAAAAAAAAAAAAAAAAGAAAAAAAAGGCAGCAGGAGGAAAGTTGAGCTGGCCCCGAGGCCACTCGACCGCAGCAGCGTGTGCTCTGTGCAAAATGTCAAGTTTTGGGTGTTTGGCAGCAAAACTTCGTGAGCCACCGAGCTCTCCAAGGGAAGGGGCCACTGGGCAGGGAGAAGAGGAGTCCAGGGGTCCCCCCAAAACATTGTCTGTCAGTTTGGGACGGCCCCAGTCCCCCAGGACTGCGGTGGGAAGGTGCTGTGCTGCCCTGCCCGGGGCTCTGCAGGGTGCTGCCGCTGGTGCCGGGCGGCCACTGGGCTGGAAAATCCAACTCAGCTTCCCCCAAAGCTCAGCAGGAGCCGGGGACAGGCTCCTGCCCGTGCCTGCAGCCCCTCCACCCCGGAGGGAGCTCACAGCAGCCTCCACACGCCAGAGCCAGAGCTGGGAGAGCGTCACCAGGAGCCCGGGAGAAACTCTTGGCTCCGGGCAAAGCTCTGGAGGGGGAAGTGAGCGAAGGGGAAAAGTATTTCGGTCTGTAATGCACAGATCCCGTCTCACGTGGCCCAGAGGATGCGTGAGGGGCTTCCTCCCCCTCTGGCTGCGTGTGGGGCAGGGGCACAGCTCCACCTGGGGCAGGGGCACAGCTCCACCTGGGGCAGGGGCACAGCTCCACGCCCCTGTTTCCACCCCCAGCAAACACCTGGAAAGCACCCGGGAATGTGGTCCCTGAGTGTGGCCGCTGAGGGGACGTGTGGAAGGTGCTGAAGCCGCCCTTGAGCAAAGCAGCCCCAGCCCAAAGGATGTGGGAATTCACCTCGGACCCGTGTCCCTTTGGCCACCCCAGCACAGGGATCCCGGCGCAGAGGGAGGGAGGGGGAGGAGGAGGCAGCCTGCATCCCTTCCGTGTGGGTCTGCTCTTCCCAGGTAGCCATCCCTTCTTCCCAGGCACAGCCTGGGCTCTCCCTCCATCCCTGAGCACTCCCAGTGCCTGAACTCGGGACGTGCAGCTTCCCCAGCACAGATGGACAGGGACGGGGCCAGGCTGGACAGAACGAGCTGCTCTCGCTCCCGGGTGGGAAACGCAGCCGAGGAGGAGCTGAGCCCTGTCCAGGCCAGGTGTTTGAAGAAAAGAGGGAAAACAAGAAATGAGCCTGTTTGGAGCACAGCTGCTGCTCTGGTCGTTAAAAGTCCGGGCAGAGCTCCCTGGAGAAGAGCCCCAGCAGGCGGGTGCCCGAGCCCAGGCCCTGCGGAGCCAGGGAAGGGTTTGGGAATGGAAGGGAAGGGTTAGGGAATGGAAAATGCTGGGCTGACACATGCACACCCCAGTCTGAGCACTGGGCTGGGAGCACTCACATCCCAGCCCTGAGGGTTCCCTGCACCCCCTCCACGGCCTGAAGGACCTGCTCCATCACCCCCATCCTCCCAGCTTGCCCCGGAGAGAGGCTAAACTGGGAGCAATGGTCTCTCCATAGGGAAGGAGCAGCCTTTCCAAGGAGGGCTGAGTCCGAACAAACTCATTGCTGGGACAGCCTGGAGGAGCCTCAGGCCCTGCTGAGAGAAGGGAGGAGGTTGAAGTTCTCCACGACAGGGACCCCCACAGTGGGGGACTGACACTGGGGCACCCGGGACCCCCTCGGGGGTGGCAGCAGGACAGGCCCTGTCCCAGCGGTGCCGTGGGGTGGCCGCCAGCCCCACTCCCTCTGCCGAGCCCCCCCGCCCTCCTGCATCCCCCAGCCCCTTCCCAGCCCACCTCCCACCCTCCCCGCCGGCCTCGTGGCTGCTTTAAGCGCAGGGAGGGGATACAGAGCAGAGCAAACCTCACATTTCTCGCGGATTAAATCATCCGACTCATTTCTCCGAGGGAGAGAAGTCCAAAACCCCTATTTTTTTTCCTTTTTTTTTGGTTTTTTTTCCCCTGTGAGGCTCAGCAGCCACTTATTAGCTCTTGGCAGTGGGGCCAACTACCTCAGCTTATGGCCACAGTGCTGGGGGCTGAGCAGCACTGACCAGGGGCCCTGGGCCCTTCTCTCGGAGTCCCCTCCTTGTCTTGGGGTCCCCCCAGAACGGCCCTGCCCCCTCTGCTGGGCTGTAGCCCCCAAACTCAGGGTCAGCAAAGCCCAGTGACAACCAGACCAGCTTTCTGCACCCCCAAAACCACAGTCCCCCGTTATTGCCCAGCTGGGCAGCTCCGGGCTCAGCGCAGGGGTGAGAAGTCCTGGCTCTCTGCTCACGGAATATTAGGGCTGATATTTTAAATAAGCAAAGAAAGGGCAATTCCAAGCCTGAGGAGGCTCCCAGGGCTTGGATTTCACCGTGGGGTTGTTCTCAAGGAAGCAGGTACTCACCCCCTCCCCCAGGAAAGCTGCTCCTTGTTGGGAATCACATCCTGTCTGCTGATTCCAAACCTGCCTCCAGCATCTGCCATCTATCAGAGAAGGGGAAACTGAGGCACATGCTCAGGGAAGAGATTTGGGAGCGAGGAGCAGGTTTCCTACACCCAGTCACCGCCAGGCTCCAGCACATCCAGCCCCAGCCCCTTTGGGAAGTGAGGACGTGCCCTCCCTGCTCCCCAGGAGCTCCAGCAGTTTGACCTGTCACTGACCCAGCTCCTGTTGGTGCCAGGTTTAGCAGGACACTGGGAACAAAACATTTTGGAGCCGAGCAACGGAGTTTTCCTGGCTGCTGGTTTCCCTCAGCACGAGGCAAAGCACCACTGCCCTGTCCCCAGCACAGCCAGGGGCAGGGGGACCCCCTGACACCCTCCCCAGGCACCTGGGGAGCAGCATCCAACACCTCCCAGCCAGGAATCTCTGGATTCAGCCCCAGCTGGCTGCAGGGGTACCAGCCACGACAGCACTTTGGAGGGTGGAAGGTTGCTGGTGTCACCTCAGCCATGGGCTGAGTGTGGGTTAGAGCAGGAACAAGGGGGTGATTCAGTGAAACCCCCAATGAAAGGCACCAGAAACCATGGAAGGGAATATTTCGAGTCAAACCCACGATTAGTGGTGGGAGCCATCACCACAAGATGCCACTGAGGCCCAGGGCTTTAAATAAACCCATCATAAAGGATGTGAAGGCCTTTCCCCCCCAGCTGGGGACATGGGGGTGACGGGAGACAACGGGGACAAAGACCTGGACAGTCCCAAAGGCATCTGGGACTCAGGAGAAAAGGGGTCACCAAGCTGCCTGAACATCTGCCTGTCACTGCTGTCCCCTGGGGGTGGAAGCAGGGGGTGCCCAGGGGGTGCCCAGGGGGTGCCCCCCAAGCCCTCCCATGCCTGGAGTGTCTGGAGCCAACAGCTCCATCACCTCCCTCCCCTGTCTGGGCTTCACTGCCCAGACATTTGCCTGCAGTGGAAACACCTGAGTTGTGTCTAGTCCTCCTTTGGGCTTGGCCTCCCTCCTGGCTTTCTCCTCCTCCTCCTGGTCCAGTATTTTTCCTCTCTGAAGCCAGACCCAGCCGGACTGTTCCTCGTGTGCCATCAGCTGCCTCGGGAGCACGACTGCTCCCCCCTGCTCCCCAGGCAGGGGACACCCACCAGCACAGCCCCCACTTGGGAGAAGGCACAGCCCAGGGACTCTCTGCCCTCCCTGGGGCTGCTTCCCTTTGGAAAAATGAACTGGGACGCTCCTATTCAGGGATAACAATGTCCATGGTGTGACCAGCCCCACCCCCAGCCACTGGAGCAGGCACGGTGGGGGAGAGCCTCTTCATTGATGTTTTCTGTTAATAAATATTTTCCTCCTCTACAAGAGGGAAAAATAATGGAGAATGTTCATCAGCCAAGGGACAACAACCCATTACCCTGCTGGAAACACAGCGCTGAGCCTTCGGCCACCAGAGCCACCTGCCTGCCCAGCTGTCCCCTGGGAAACCCCAGCCTGGGGACAGGCACCTCCAAAAGCATTCCAGACAAAGGCAGGGAGCACGGAGGGGCCGGGGGGAGGCGGGATGATGGCTGCACAGGCCGGGGCTGGGGAATCATCGTGTCTCACACTCCATTGCTTGGCAGCGGCGAGAGCAGAACAGGCTCCTGTCAGAGCCCCAGAGATCCCCAGCAACGGCTCCAAATATTACAGCTATAAATTCAGCTCATTTTTCTAACTGCTAAGAGCTGCCAGGGGCTTTGCCTCCATCCATCTCTCCCCAGCCTTCGTGCCAGACCCCGCAGGCTCCCGTCCCTCCGCGGCTCCTCGCCCGGGTCCTGCATCCCAGATCCTGTCTGTCCACGTCCTGCCCCTGCCCTGGGCACCATCCCACCCCACCCAGCTTCCAGCTGTGCTTTCCCACACCTGGACAACCTCAGGCCCCCCGGTCTGCCCTTGGACATCGCCCTCCTGCTGAGTTACCCCCTTTCTCCCGCGTTTGCAGCACTTTTGGGGCTACTCAGGAGGCAGTGGCCAGTCCCCAACTCTTTCTGCCTCCCTCAATCTCACCACAAAACCAAAACCCACCAGCTCTGCCTGGCTTCCTTTCCCCTTTGGAGCCAAATGCTCCATTTTCTCACCTCAACCTCCTTCAAGGGACAAAGATCCTTTGTCCCTTGAAATGTCCCTTGAAATGTTCCCTTCCCTCCTCCAGAAACACCAGGTGGGGTTTTCCCCTTCTCTTCTGACCCCTCCCCTGAGCCGGGTTATTTCCCTCTCCCACTGGTCATTCCCAAGCATCCAGCCTGCCCAGGGGGTCTCCCAGCCCTCTCCCCTCCCCTGCAGCAGGATGCAGCGTGTGCAGGGAAGAGTTAACTCCTCCTCACAGGCCCTGCACACGGGTCACTGCTGGAGCAGGGAAGTGTTAGATTTCCCAACCTATTCCAGGAGGTCCTCCAAGGGCTGGATCCTCACACCCCTCTCCCCATAAACACCTCCCTTCCACCTCGGCAGAGAGCAGGGCTGTAATAACCTGGGATCATCCCCAGGCTGGGCAGAGCTGGGAATCCTCCAGAACATGGACTCATCCCCCAGCCCTTCCCCTGCCTTTGTCTGGCTGCTCATCACCCAAATATTTGAGGCTCCCTCGGGTAAAGGGGTGGGGAGGAGTCTGCTCAGCCACTGGGGAGGGAGCCCCCAGTTTCCCCTGGATGGGGGTTCAGCCCCTCCTGCGTGGGAGCAGCAGCTCCAGGAGTGTCACCTTCAGGTCTGGAACGCTGGGGCTCACTGGGAAAGCGGGAAGAGATGCTGGATAATATCCCCCAATTCCCTTTATTCAGCCCCTGGAAATGGGGCAGCACCTTCAGGGGGAGAGAATTTGGCCAAGCACCCCGAGACCCCCCCAGCTCCCACCCCAGGGACCCAAGTGCTGCAAAGACCATCGAGTGTGGGTGAAATCTCATCCCTAAAAACAGCCTTCATTTCCCATTAAGGACTTTGCTGAAGGTAAAAATAGGATTGAAATGTTTTGATTGTATTAAAAAAAAAAAATAAATGTTGCCTTCAACTCCGAAAGAGATTTTTCCAATGGTTCTGTTTCACAGGAAATGTCTTGATTTTGTTTTTGTATTATTCTGGAGTGGAAAAAAAAGCAGAATATGGGGCCTTTCCAGTGAAACTGAAACCCCAGGTCCTGTCCAGCAACAGTCACTCTCCTCTCTCAGAGATCATCCAGTGCCCAGGAATGGAAAAGGCAGGACACAGAGGCTGCTCTGACAGGGTTTCTGCCCCTCCTGGCAGAGCAGGAAATCGCAGATTGGAAGTTGTCCTGGTGAAAATCCCAGCTCGGTCTAAACAAAGCCCAGAGCCCCGACAGCCCGGATTGTCCAGCCCAGCCCAGGTCGGGCTCCAGGTTTGTTTTGGGGATGGTTTTGCTCCAGCCTCTGTGTGGAGCTGGTCCAGTCCCTGCACAGGCTCAAGGTAAACTCTTGACAAGCCATGATGGAAAGTGGAAGGAAAGGAGATGAAGGGACACAGCAAATAAATCAAACTCCTCCCGTATTTTCCACCTCTGCGAGCTCCATCCCTTATTGCCCATCTGCCCCCAGCCCTTTCCAGCCATTCCCTGGCACTGCTCCCTGGGCACAGCCTTCATGCTGCCTCCTGACTCCTGGTTCCCCTCCTTTGCTGGAATGTCCTTCTCCTCTTTCCTTTCCTGCTTTTCCCAGGTGATCTGGGGTGAGAGGGAGCAGCGAGTTCCTGACACTGGTGTCCCTCGGGACCTGCCCTTGGAACAGGGGTGGCTGTGGATCCAATGTCCACCAGCATCTTGGGCTCTTTCCCATCACTCCAGGGCAGGTTCACTGAGCAGCAGCTCAGACACTCTCCAACCAAGTAGCTCCACTCAGCAGCAACCTGCTTCCAATTATTCCCCCAGACGGGTGTAAGAGAACAACCCCGAGCCTGGGAGAGTTTAACCCCTGGGAGGAGGGAGAGCAGGGAAGGATGAAGGTGTCTGGAGGCTGCAGCTGAGCCCTCCATCCCCAGTGGGGACGGGGATGTGGAAGGTGAAGCTGGGGCGGGGTTAAAACAGGATTTTTTTTGAGTTTTCATGGAGAATCTGGGAATGCAGAGCCCCCAACAGCCTCTTGGTCACCCACTGGACTTATCCACCTCCCGAGGATGTGAGGAGGGAGGAGAGGGGGCAAGCAAAGCACCTTTGTAGGATTTGGGATCCGATGCTGCAGGTGGCTGGAAGGGATGGATCTCATCCCTCCAGCTCTTCACTCCTGGGGTCCCCATAAAAACCCACCGTGCCCTCCAAAGCCTGGGACCCTTCCTCACCTCGAAGGGCTGGGCAGCCCCTGTCACACTCCCCATGGACGAGGAGCTGGAGCAGCCTCCCTGCATCCCTCCAGTCTGCCAGCACAGCCCGGGAGCCAGGGGTTAAATCCCGGGGCTGGTGAGTCAGAAAATCTTTGATGCAGCCAGAAGGAGCTGAGTAATTTGTGTTTCTGCAGAGGTCACATTGCCTCCTCTCTTCTTATGCCTCTTACTCATTCTGCTCCTTCCCACTCTCCCTCCGCAGCCTGGACTCTGCTCTTCCCTCTTCTCTCACCAGCTCTTTTTAATACCGTTGCTATTAATTATTGCCATTAATTATTGCAGCTCCTGGCAGCAGCTGCCCATCCCACCGGGTGCCAGTTCCCATCCAAGGAACCCTCCCAGCCAGAGCTTGCTCTGCTCTTCCCAGGACATCCATCCCTCCCTGCTCTGTGGTTGCAGCTCAGGCCCCCAAACTGCAGAATTTCCCACGGGAGAAACCCGGAGTTCACCTCCCACAAAGTCACGTTGTCCCTGAGCTCCGTGTCACGCCGGGCAGAGGCACAGCCTCCTGCACCCCTGGCTCCCAGCCCGGCACCTTGGCATCCAGGCACCCGCCTGGAGCTCCCCACAAGTGACAAACAAGGCCCGTGGCAATTCAAGTGACAAACAAACAATGCTCGTGGCAACCAACCCCCACACAGCCAGCGAGGAGCAGCAGCTCCCAAATACCAGCACGGATATTCCCAGGTTGCTACAAGGCACCAGGGCAGGCAGAACAACTTCCCTGCCTTTAATCAAATCACTTCATTAGGCTGTTTAATAAGCAAGGGAGCTCTGGGAACGCCGGGGTTTCACTGAGCTCGGAGAAGGAATTTATGGCAGAGCCATTAAGGGCCAGACAACCTGCCTTTAATCCTCCTGCAGCCCCCTTAAAGCTTCCCATTGGCTCCCTTAAAGCTCCCCCCTTTGCTCCCGTTTGACCCTTGGCCACCCCATGCAAGGGGAAACATCCCAGGAGATGCCAAAATGGATGGGGATGGTCCAGGAAAACCATCAGAGCATCCCCACCACCAGCATCCCCCCGGCTCTCCCCGGCCAGGGGGTTCCTGCACACGAACTGGGGACTCTGTAGCACACGAGGGGTTGTGGAGGGGGGTGCTGAGCCCCCCTGCTGGGTTTGTGGGGCAGAGGGAAGGGTGGCACGGCCCCGGGTCAGCCCGAGGGGCTCCTGCCAGCACCTCTCTGCAGAGAGCTCTGCGCTCCCTGAGCCACAGGCACTGCCAAAACCCTGGCTGCTCCCTCAGCTGGGAGCTGAGCCCTTCGGACGAGCTGGGATTAGCACTGACAGAGCCCCTCTGAGCCCCTCTGGCCCCCTCCCCAAAGAGGGGGACACTGAGCAGGCACCCCCGACCCCTTGCCCGAGGATCTCCAGCATTCCCGCTGCCATTCCCTGTTCTCCTCCAGATGGATTTGCTTTGCGTTTTCCAAACTGGGCCTTTGTGTTTCCTGTCGATTTTTCTAACCCCTCTGTCCTCTCTGGTATTTGCAAATCCTCCCAGTTCTGCATCCTTGGAGGATTTTGTGCGTGTGTTATTTCCTCCCTCACCCCGGAGCCCAGTAAACAGCCGGTCCCACAGGCCACCACCAGACCTGCACTTTCCATCTTCCCTGACTTGCAGAGCCCTGAAAAGCCTCAGATGAAGACGCAAACATTTCCACAGCAAATTCCAGCCCATGAACCCCAAACATCTGCCAGCCACGACACGAAGGCTCCACGCAAGACACAAACCTTACCTGGGGCCGTTCTCTGCTGTCCTGCCTGTCCCCAGCTCCCAGCAAAGCACCAACAGCCAGCCTGGGGTGAGGACCTTCCCTGGTTCGTCCCCCAGTGCCTCACCAGTTCCCCCAAGCTTGGAAACTGGCTGCAATCACTGGCTGAAGGAGCTGAGCTGTGCCAGCTCAGGCCATTTATAACCTCCCAACCAACACCATGACCCACCCTCAATGGCTGCAGCTGCTTCTCATCCCAATCCTGGGAAGACCCGGGGTCAGGTGTTTGATGTGCCTCACCTTGGATGTCTCCAACCTCAGCCAGACCTGCTGGCAGGTCACATCCCCCTTCCCAGCCCCTGCTCCCCTCCTTAGCCCCTTCTCTCCCAGCATCCCCAAGCCCCATCCGCTGCGAGTTTGTTCCTGTGGCCTTCAGCCTCCAAAGGAAACCACGGGAAGTTTTCAAAGCAACACTCCTCAGCCTCATCTCATGCCTTCCCTTTCTTTTTCCCTTCTCAAGGGACAGTCCCAGGAGCTGGGCACAGGCAGGAGCTGCCAGGAGGCACTTGCTGTGTCCTGGAGTGCTCCGGGGCTGGGAGCTGCAGCCACAGAGCTCTGCCAGCCCTTCCACCCCGACAAGCAACAACATTTCATCATAAATCCATAGCTCCAGGCTGGAAAATAAACATCTTTCTGTGTCTCTCTGCCTGGGGAGTTCAGCTCCAATACTTCAATATTGCACATTTGCTGTGATGGAAGGGGAAGTGGAGGGACAGCTGAGCTGAGCTGCCAACGCCGTAAAATCCACTGTCAGGACCCTCCCCAGGAGCTGCTGCCCTCTGGCCCTGCCCAGCACCATGTTTTCCACAGGCTGGAGCGGAGCCAGAGGGGCAGAGAGCCAGGAGGGCAGAGCTGTGCCCTGGGGGGCATCACCCCCCCAGTCTCACCCCAAAAACCTGCCATCTGTTCCCAACAGGGGGATGCTGAACTGCAGCGTGGTCTAAAAGGAGATGAACCCCAAACGGTGACAGTCTGCAGGCCTGGGGGTCTCTGGGGGGGCTGAACTGCAGCCCATGAGGGGATGAGCCCGATGGCATCACCCTGGGGTGTTTGGGCACGGGGAAGGAGGTCGGGATGTGCTCCAGCCCCAGCAGCTCAGCTCTGCCCCTGCACAAAGCATTCACCCCTCGCCCAGAGCCCCCTCCCACGGGTGGCACAGCCCACGGTGCCCAGCAGAGCCTCCAGAAAAGGGTGTTGAGCACCCACCAGCTCAGAGCACCCACAGAACCCGTCCCCAGCTGCATCCCAGGCTCCAGACAACCCGCCCAGGTCCGGTCCGGGATAAACAGCCGGTTCCCCGGGCAACAGCGGGGGCGGCTCCTGGCCAGGCTGTCCTGGAGCCAGCGCTGCCCAGCGTCCCCTCCCGCCCCCCGGACCACGAGCGTCCCCTCCCGCCCCCCGGACCACGAGCCGCCTCTGGGATGGCTCCACTTCAGAGGATCTGGGAGCTCCAGGGAGCTCCGTGGCTCTGCTTTCCCAAATGTCAGGTGGAGGTGGAGGCAGAGGAAGTGTTTTCATCCCGAAGGCATCTGTGCCGCTGCTTCCAGCCGGGGCAGATGCTCTGGGAGCTGCTCCCGTGGCCTCCGAGGAGCTGCCTCTCCTGCCTGGGGATGCTGGGACACTGAGAGGGCTCCAGGCCCCTTCCTGCAGCTCCCAGCATCTTCCCAGCACGGCAAGGGGGCAGAACAGCCTGAAAAGGTGTCGCTGTTTCCTTCTCCTTTAGCCACCATCAAACCTGCCTGAAACAAGGAAGGTTCTGGAAGGGAAGGCTCCAGCAATGGCCAGGGATGTCTGAGTCCATGTGCCCCTGGAGAGGGGATCCAGCATCCCCCCAGCAGGGTCAAGGAGCAGGGAGAGGAGAGGAGAGGGGTGAAGGCAGCCTGTCCCCCAGAGCCTGTTTATTTTTCAGTGCAGGCCGGGGCTTTGCTGGAGCTGGAGGAATTCATCTCGCTGAAAAAGGCCTTGTTTTTCACGGAGGAAATGAGACAGCGCGCTTTTAATAGGAAATAAAAACACATAAAACGAAGAGAAACTGAGACACAGGCCTGGAAAAAAGCAGAGCCATCCAGCTGTGTCTCGCCAGCAGCCTGGACACTGCCAGCAGCCCCGGCGGCTGCAGCGACACCGCCACGGCCACGCCACGGTCACCCCCGGCCCCCTCACCCATCCTCAGCACCCAGCACTGCAGCCCACACATCTCCATCCTCTCCTCCTGGATCCATCTCCCCCCTGCCCACGTGGGGTAGCAGAGCCTGCTGGGGGGCAATGGATGGATGGAGTGATAGATGGGGGCATGGATGGATGGATGGATGGTTGGAGTGATGGGGGGATGGATGGACAGATGGATGGATGGATGGATGGATGGATGGAGTGATAGATGGGGGGATGGATGGATGGATGGATGGATGGATGGATGGATGGATGGATGGATGGATGGATGGAGTGGTTTCCTCCAAGGAAAAACATTGATGCTTCACAACCAACTTCCCTGACATTTCCAACAAGGAATCATTCCACAACCACACCCCCCCCACCGAGCGTTGGCTCTGGAAGAAGTCCCACCAGGGTTCAGTGGGTTCCATGCAGGACTGGAAATTAATATTGATACAGCCCTGAAGGGAAAGCTGGGGGTGTTCGAGCCGTCCTGGCATAGGAATCAAACCCCTTATGGAGCCACTGGAGCAAAAGCTGGGATGTTCCCATGCTGGGCTGGCTCCAGCCCCTCCTGGTTGTCCCTGGGCTCCAGCCATGCACAAGGAGGTGGTGGCTTTGCTGATCCTGACCTGGCATTCCCTAAAAACCTGGGGACAGCAGTGCCTTGGGCTGTGCCATCCCCTGGCTCTCCCTGTTCCCAGTCCCACTGGCTGCCTCCATCCACCCTGGAGCTGCAGCAGCTCCCGGCAGCGGTGTGGATTCGGGATCAGAGAGTGGATGAAGCCTTTGAAAGTGCTCCTCAGAGGAGACCTGCTGGGATTTCTGAAGCTGCAGACGCTCCGAGGACAACCTCGCTCGGAAACGTTTAATTGGGAGGGCCGGGAGGGAGGGGGAGGGAGCCCGGGGGGGGAAAGCTGGGAAGGAACTGGCAGTGCAGGGGTTGGGGCTCCAGCGGTTTCCCTGGACAAGGGGGATTCTCCAGAGCCATGAGGGGCAGCACTGTAAATCCCCCAGGCCCGTGTTCGGGAGGGGCTGGAGGGAGGGAGGCAGGAAGGGGAGTCTGGAAGGAGATTTCGAACGAGTCCTGCAGCCGCTGCCCCACAAAAAGCCCCTTCAGCCGGAGCGGCCGCCCCGCGCGTGCGGCCAAGGGCAACATTTGTGCATGTGGAGCTCCACGGAAACGTGTTTATTTTCCAGCACATTCCCTGCCCCGCTGCGTGCTCCGGGAGGGGAGGGGGGAGGAGGCAGCGACCGGGGGCTCCGGGGCTGCTGGGAGGGGGCAGAGCTTTCCCTGGATCAGTGGGACCAGTTCCAGCTCACATCCCTTCCTAAGGGTTGGACCCGATGATCTTAGAGGTGTTTTCCAACCTAAATCGTCCCGGGATTCTTTCTCCCCGCAGCGACAGCTGCGTGTGAAGAGACCAATCCTTCCACAGCCGAGAGCAGGGATGGGGACAGCCAAAAATCCCACGGCACATCACTCCCGGGAGCACCCGGAGTGGGGAGACGAGTGGGGGCCCCCACTTTCACTTACTCACCCACGGGCCGTGTCCACTAGAGGGAGAGTGCAGCGGCTGCTTCCCACCTCCGGCACCGCGCAGAGCCCCGGCAGAGCTGGGGCGGGGGGTCCCTGCAGCCCCCCGGAGCTGGGGTCCCCCCCACGCAGCCCCCCGGCTCCAGCTACACGTTCCCTGCCCGCCCCGGGGCCCCGCGGAGCGCGGCGGTGGGTGCTGGCCCCGCGGGATGCGGGTGCTGAGCCGGGGGGGCTGCCGGAGGGCAGGGGGGCCCCCCATGCACCGGCCACGTCACTCGGCAGCTGCTTCCTGGCCGAGGGTGCGTGTAATTACTACCAGACCTCGTTATGCTGCTCGCTAATTAACCCCGCGCTGCTGCGGTTTTCCCTGCGCCCCCCCCCTTCCTCCGCCGTCGATGAATTTTGGGGGGCAGTGCCAAGGCAGCTGCTGGAAAACCCCCCTCCATGTCCCCTGGGAGTGAGAGGAGCGGTGGGCAGGGAGCAAACAGCCCCCGCGGGGTCAAAGGAAGCCATGCCCGGCACCATCCACCGGGTCAAACTTTTATCGAGTTTAAAAACAAGGAAACGCTTTCCCACCCCTCCCGAGTGGCAGCTGGAGGGAAGAAACCCCGCTGGGATCGAGGCCATTTTCGGGGCTGAATCCCATTCAAATGCCTGGGGGTCTCCCGGAGATCGCACCAGCGGTGACAGTGTTTGCTCACGGGTTCCTGTTAAACACACCTGAATGGAGACATTTACTCAGGATTTCACGTTATTAACAGCCACAGCAGGAAAAGGTCGGGGAAAGCAAAAGCCGATGTTATTTCCCAGAGGAAACGCTCGGGGAAAGGATCCTGCCGGGGGTTCCTCCAGCAGCTGCACAGCAAAGGGAAATTTTCCTCTTTAAAACACCCGGATTAAAAAGCAGGGGAAAAAAATTCCTAGAGGGAACCCCCCTCAGGGTGAGCGGGATGTGTTGCCGAGAAGGGAATGCCCCGGAGCCATCGCTGGGATCGGGATGCTCCGGAACATCGCCGGGTGCCGCTGGCACCATCCCCATCCATCCCCGGCCCTCGGGGGTGTTACGGGAGAGGATTAATTACATTTTACACACAGAGCTCAGCGCAGGGCTGGGTGTGATCGTGCATTATTCATGCGTTCAATAACACAGCTGATTTATTAATGAAAAGGTCAGACTCCCTGCAAGCGGAGGCTTGTCGGAAAATTGCTTTGGGATGGGATGTTTTGGAGGAGCCGCCGGAGCGAAGCCGGCTCCGGGCTCGGCAGTGCCGGGGCTGCACCCGCTGCCGGCAGGGACAGGGGTGAGGCGGTGGGAGCTGCCCTGTTCCTTGCAGCCCATTAATCCCAGCGCTGCTCTGGAGACGCCTGTTCCCGCTCCACACAGCGGCGGAAATGTGTGTGCAGGAGCCGGGAGCAATATGGGAGCGCCTATAGGGGCGGCTGCCTCCTCCCGGAGCCGCCGAGCCGGCCATGGAGAACCTGGGGAGCCAAGGAGACCCAGAGCTTACACATCAGCATCTCGGGCTCGCAGGGAGCAGGGAGAAAGCCGCAGGCAGCCAACCCCTCCCTCCAGCGCGGCGCCGGCCGGGAGGGAGAGCGGGAGCTGCAGCGCTCCAGAATAAAACTGGGAAGGAAGGAAATCCTCAGAGCGGGAGCTGTTTTCCCTGAGGTTACTCCTGGGGACTCACAGCCCACCTGCCTCTCAGCCCCGTGTTTATCTTGGTCGCGGTCCGGGCACCCCCTTCCCTCTCCTCAGCTCTCCGGGAGGGAGCAAACGCCGCCCTTGGGGCTAAGCCACAGCCAGCCTGGCCCTTCCCGGGAAATACGGGAACATCTCCAGTGTTTTCACACCCCGGGGCTGTCCCGTGTCCCTGACACGGAGCGTGTGACAGCTGAGGGGACAGGTACCTGCAGACAGCAAAGGGGGCAGTGGGGGCAGCACAGAGAGCATCCCAAATCCAGACCAATTTCTCAGGATCAGCCCTTCCCTCCATTCCTGAGGCAGCTGGGGCCGGGTGTCCGGCTCAGCTCCGCAGTGGATTCCCTCTCTCTTTGAAGGAAGAGATAAAACTGAGCCCAAGAGGCAGGGAGAGGTCCTGGGGACCCAGACAGGATGTGCTCCACTGTGCAATTCCAAAGGGAAGAATGGAGAACGGGGGAGACAAACCCCAGGGGGCTCTGGGAACGGAAACAAGGCAGGAGTTAATCAAAGCCCACAGAGCATGGCCTCTCCCAAGCTGGACAATCAGGCAAGGGCACAGGAGCAGAGGTCTGCCCACCTCTGGCTCGAGGGCAGGGGGTCAGTGCCAGCTCCAGCAGGGATATCCAGCTGGGATAACCCGGGCAGGGACACGGGTGAGCGGGCGGTGCAGGAGGGGCCGGATCCCAGGCTGGGGTGGGTCACGCTGCTCAGCCTGCTCCAGCCCCGAGGAGCTTCCAGATTTCCCAGCTCCCTCTTCTCAGAGAGGAGGGATGCCAGGACTGAGGCCTGGCCACTGCCAGGCAGGGAGCAGAGCCCCCCATGCCCTGTGACCCACCCAGAGCTCTGCCCCATGGCGACACTCACCCCCAGCCCCCCGGAATCCCCCCACCGGTGCTGGGAGTCCTGGGAGCGGCTCAGACTCGCCCGCCGACGGGAGCGGGCGTTGTTCCCTCCCTGCCAGCAGCCGGGAGATTTCCAAGCATCCGTATTCAGGGCTGTCGGGAAGGAGCCGCTTTGATCACCGCTAATTATTGCTCGCGGGCTGACAGCACCCGCCGGGGCTCGGCGGCTCCCTGCCCACCCCCAGCTCGGCTGAGCCTGCCCACGGCCCCCCGCTGCACGGGGGAACATCCACAGCCCCCATCCAGGGGGCAGAGGTGACCAGGGCACCAGGGCTGCGCCCCAAACCCCGGGCCGTGGCAGAGAGGGACGTCACGACCCCAAACCCAGGGGGTCAGGTCCATCCAACGCCACCCCCTTCTAGATGCTCTTTTTGTTTCCCTAAATCGCTGCCAGGACCCCAAGTCTCCCCCAGACGAGAGGACTCAATTCAGCTGCACAGCAGCGGCAGCAGCGCCCGCCCACGCTCCGCTTCTCGCTCCTGTTTATCTCCAAAGCCTTTTTTTTCCCGTAAAAAAAACCTCCCAAACTCCTCTGGCTTTAATCTGGAGGAGTTTTGCAGCTCAGAAGAAGCCGGAGCAGCGAGGGCAGAGGTTTTTCTGGAGTGGCCCTGGCAGGGCTCAGCTCTGCTCCGGGCAGTGGGATGGTTTGGGAAGCCAGGTGGCAGGAGCAGGCAGGAATGCTGATGGCTTTCCCAGGCAGCTGATGTTCCTCTTTTCTCTCTTTTTTTTTTTTTTTTCATAGTTTAGATGCTTTAGAGAGAAAAACAGCCCATCTGGGAGGGGAAATCAGTGCCATGACCTTCCCGGATCCTGGGGGCAACCAGGAGGCACCAGGGAAGGGCTGAGCAAGCCATGGGACAGCTGGGATCGGGTGCCCATAGGGCTGTGGGGACGTAACCAGCTGGGACAGGATCTCCCCCTCTCCTGCCAGCTCTGTGCCCCCGCTCCAGAGCTCCCCACTCCCAGGGGAGTGGATCTGGGGGTCTGTACGTTTGCAGAGCATCAGCAGTGACAGATAAAGGCACCCTGGGACAGGGGACATTCAGCCTGCTCCTTTCTGATGGTCCTTGCAGAGCCAGGAGGGCCCCCCAGAGTTTGACTGTGCCCCAGGGCCCTGCCCCTGTTTGCTGCCCAGTGCAGCTCACACTGCTGAGTGATCATTTATTAACCTCTATATGGATTGAAATTTGTCCTGTATGGATTTATGTTTGGCTCCCAGTGTGGCTGCAGCCCTGTTTGCAGAAAGCTTTGGGTACCAAACTCACTGAGGAGGACGAAGAGGAAGAGGAGGAGGAGGTTTCCACTAAGCCCTCAAGGCTGGAGAGGAGAGACCTGAGGTTTGGGAACAGGGCTGGGGACACTTTTGGGGACAGCACTTTGCAGGAGGGCTCTGGGGGCTCCCTGCTCATGGGAAACATGACGTGAGATTTTTCCCCATCCAGGAGCCTCAGCCAGGGCTGGAATGAACCTGCTCCCTCCTGCTGTTTGTTCAGGAGAGCTGGGAGGCTTCGCAGAGGAGCCGATCGTTCAAAGGGCCTTTGAAAACATGAATTGAAGGCTCGGAGCAAGGAAACGCTGCGTTTTTTCCTTCTGCTCCCTGGACAGCTGCAGGCAGCACCTGGATGCCTTCAGAGCCTGGATGCCATGGAGGGGAGGAGGGAGAGGCAGCCGGGACCTTGCTCAGCCTCGGATCCCAGAGCCACCATCCCAGCTCTGGAGCTTCCCGTGCCCTTGTCCCCTCCCAGGGTCCAGCAAGGGCCCCATCCTGGGCTGGCTGAGTGCAGGGCTCTGGGTGTGCACATCCATCCACCTGGGGAGCAGGGTGCCAGGCTGGGACTGGGAAGGTGTCAGCATCCTGCTGGGATTGGTCCTGGCACCACGTGGCACCCACGAGCAGGAGAGCAGAGCGATGCCCACCCAGCCCTGGGCACAGACCTGTGTCACAACCCCAATAAACCCAACAGGCAGCAACCCACGGCAGGCTGGGACACCCAATGGCACTTGGGGACCTGGCAGCTCCCTCCTGCCCTCCCGGAGGGATTTGCACTTGGATGATGTCATGGAACCTCTCCTGGCTGCTCTGCAGACCCCAGGGCTCCCGGGCTGTGTCACTGTGTGCTCCAGGCAGGCTCTGCTGGCCAGGGAGGTGTCAGCAGAGCTCAGCACAGGGCCAGGGCCAGGCGAGGGAGCGACGGGAGGAGGAAACGCTTCAGAGTTTCCAGCTCTGTTCCAAATCAAACACTTAACCTTTTCAAACACATTTTACAGCGGCTGTAATGAGCTCTGACCCCCTTTGTGCTGGGCCATCCTCTCCCAGCACAGCCCAGGGCACCAGCCATGCTGTGAGGGGAGAGGCACCAGGGCCTGGAAACGGGGATTTAAGAGATCAAGTGCCTTGGATTTGCAGGGAGGGGGATGAGAGCCCACGTGCTGAGACCCTTGGGTATCCAGAGCCACGTCCAGGGGCTTGGGAGCTGTGGAATGGGCTGCAGGGACATTCCTGGGGCTGGGCACTGTGAGGGTTGAGCCCACCCCATAATAATCCCCAGACCCCCAGAGAGCAGGGAGTGATTACTTGAGGCTCCAGAGTGCCAGGGGCAGTCTGTAATTACAGTGGAATGGGGCAAAGGCTTCCCCAGCCTGCTTTGGCTCCCAGCAGTCCCAGTGCCTGCAGCCAAGTCCCAGCTGGGCAGGGGAAGGGGCAGTGGGGGCTTTGCTCTCCCTCCCTTGACCTGGGCTCAGCCCTCGCAGCTCGTTGCATGCAAGGGAAGCTGTGGAGCACCTCCCCTGGCAATGTGGCGATCCCGGGAGCGCCGGGAGCAGCCGGGGCTGGCCCCTGGGACCCGGGGCCGGAGCATCGCCCGCAGAGCCCCGTCAGAGTTTCCAGCAGAGCTCCAGGGCTCACTCGGCTGTTGCTCCGTCTCCGAGTGACCGACTCCCTCCAGATTCCCTCAAATCTCCGTTCAAGAATGTTGTTTGGGCTGAAGAATGTATTGCTGTAAAAGAAAAAAGGGAAAAGGGAGGCCGGGGTGAGCGGGGAGGTCGAGGGAGGGTTCGCTGGGCTCTTCCTCCCTGACCCTTCCCGTCCGGGGAGCGGAGCCGCAGCCGCTGCCGCAGCCGTTCGCCAGATGCTGAGGCTGCTCCCCCCACCCAGCTCAGCTGAGGCTGCTCCCCCCACCCAGCTCAGCTGAGGCTGCTCCCCCCACCCAGCTCAGCTGAGGCTGCTCCCCCCACCCAGCTCAGCTGAGGCTGAGCCCAAAGGCACCCAGCGATCCCTACACCCCCCCACTGCCTGCACCCCCTCAGGACTCCGTTTCCCTGCCCACCTTTCCTCTGCCTGCTTGTGTTGCAGCCGTGGGGGCTTCCAGGAGAGCTTTTTCCAGCACAGCCCTTTGAGCAGGAGCAGCAGAGCCCTGGGGGGTGTCTGAGGTGATAAAAAGCCACAGGGATGCTCCCCCAGGCACAGGGAATCCCAAGCTGCCCTGTGGACACCAGTGTTCCCAGGGGTTGAACACAGGGCTGCTTGTGCCCTGCCCTGGCTGGTCCTGCAGGTCCCCTCCTGGACCTTGTTCTTTAAAGGCAGATCCCTGGAGGGTGAAGGTCTCAACTGCTCTTTTAGGGGACTCCAGTGACCAGAGTCCAAATAGGAGCCAAGGAATCCATTGGCACCTCCAGCCTTGCTCAGACAGAGTGGGTGGAATAGTTTGGGGCATCACCTGCAGAACGTGCGGGATGGAGGGACTGGGAAGCCACAATCCAGAGCCCTGTGGGACTGGTGACCCCCTCCCAGGACAGGGAAATCAGAGGAAAATAGCGGGAGTGGGGGGACAGAGCAGCCAACAGCTCCAGCAAAGCTGAAACTTGGAACCATGGAAGAGGCAGGAATAACTTTTCCATGAGTAAAAAGGGAAGCTGCCGGAGTAGCCGTGTTTGTGACAGTTGCTGTTGTTGGATGCTCCTGGTGGGTTTAATCCTCCCTTCATCCAGGCAGAACAAGCTCCAGCCTTAGCAGGAGCATCAGAGCAATGTTTTGGTTCTTTGTTATGCCGTGAAGCATCCAGCCCCCATGCCAAAAGCATCCTGATAAATCCATGTCCATCCACAGGGAAGCCAGTGCTCCCGGCTCCCAGATTTGCAGATTAAAGGCAAACTCGGGCCAGATTCAGTGGTTTCAGCTAAAAAGCTCCAAAGCATTTGATCAAAACAACTGGAACAAACTCAACCAAAATAGTCCTTGTTCACATCAGTTTGGGCTGGAAAACCAAAGCAAAGCAATAGAGGCAGTGATGAGACCCAGACTGGGATCACTGGAATAACCACACCGGATGGGATTATGTGCTGATAAGGACCACTGGCTTCCAGCGAGCAGGACAGCATGTTCCCAGCTCCTGTCACCAGTTCAGGGCTTCCTTTGAACCATCAGCAAAGGGGAATTGGTGTTTACGGGGAAAGATGTCCAAAAAGCTCCATGGAATCACTTGGAAGGCGAGAGGAGCTGGTTTGTGCCGGGCTGAAATGAGCAGGAGCATCGAGGTCCCATCAACACCCACCACGGGCCAGGTGAGGGAGCTGTGCCAGCAGCCTGGGAGATGGAGGATAAGTGGAGCATGAGATCCCAAGGATGGATGGAGAAAAAAGCCAAGACATATGTTGTCCCTCCAACAGCAAGTTTTCACTTCCCTGAGATAGTTCTAATCTGGTCAGAGTGAGATTGAACAGCACGTCCTGGGAACTGCAGGGGACGCACAGACTGAGCTCAAGCACTGGTTTGGGCTGGGAAGGGGGGATGTGACCTTGGGGAATGGCCCCATTCAGGGCCAGCTCCTGCAGGGAGGGCTCCTCAGCATCCCCCAGGCACCACCAGCCCCTGGCACCCAGGGCAGGTGCCTCCTCCGAGGGGAGCATGTCCTGGATCAGGAATACTTTAATCTTCCAGAAGCTGGGGAGGCCCTGCTCCTGTTCTAACCGAGCTGGGGACTGTCTGCTTTTCCAGAAGAACGTCCAGGCCCTGAAAGCCTCGGGGCTGTTGGTCACTGGGACCCCTCGAGCTGCCAGAGGTGTGATGGTGGTTGATACCATCTGAGTGCTGAGCAGCAGAAGGGCCTGGCTGCCACTGCCCTCACACCATTTTCCCTGGAATTCAGCTCCCTGGCAGTGGGAACAAACCCCTCCAAGCAGGGTCAGTCTCCACATCACCCCAAAGCCTCGAGCCCCTCCTTGCCATGGTGAGATCCCTCCTGCAGCTGCCCCACACCACTGCAGCTGCCACGGCAAGGTTTGGAGGGCACAAAGAGTTGCTTCCAAAAAAGCCCCATTTTCCCGGGGTTTTCCTCCCTGGCCTCTTTTCCCACTGGAAGGCATGGCTTCCTCCAGATCCTCTCTCCCTGCAGATCCCGGCACAGTGAGCTGTGCTTTCCAGGCACACTCTTCCTTCCCAAAAAGACAGGATTTCTGGCAAAGTCCCCACTGTACAGTGTGTCCCTCCAGCCCGGCCACCAAGCAGCCTGCACATCCCTCCTCCCTGCACATCCCTCCTCCCTGCACATCCCTCCTCCCTGCACATCCCTCCTCCTCCTCCCACAGGGCCTGGGGAGCGATAAGGATCTCTGCAAGGCTCCCCAGGGGAACGGGATGTTTTGGCTGGGAAATCTCTGTAAAAATCGAGGAGAAAGCAAGCCCGGAGGGAGCTGGCACCTGCTGAGCTCCACTAAGTGATTCCAGGCTCCTGGGAGGACCCGGGCGTGCTGCTGGAGCCGGGCAGGGGACGGCGATGGGCGGTTTGGGCTCCTCCTTTCCTTTCCTTGTGGGAGGAAATGCTTGGAGAGCCCTGGAAGAGCTGTCTCCAAAGTGCACAGGGAGCCAGGGTGGGGACTGGGGGGGGGGGCTGTGACAGCACCCGCTGAACCCCCACTTTGCAGGAATCCCCTCAGGGCAAGGCTGGCACTGGGATGAGCCTTGTGGCACAGAGAGCCCCAAACCCTCTGCCCAACCACGGGTCACCCTCAGGACACTCTCCCCTGTCCCATCCCACCACCCCCAGCTCAGCCTCGGGGGGATGGATGAGACCCCTCATCCCTGGGGAGTGGGCACAGCCTGCCGAAATGCCAGCTTGGCATCTCTGTCCTGCCAAGCTGGAGACAAATTCCTGCTGTCACAGTGGCTCTTTGGTAGGCAATTTATTTACCTTGGATGCTGCAGCCTTATCGTTCATGGAAATGTTTATCCCAAATATTTAATAGCGGGACTGCATAAACTGAGGCTTCCTGCAGAGGCAGCCCAGGCTGCCATCGGAGCAGCACTAACGTCTCTTCTCCTGGTACTGTAAAAGTTAAGGATAATTCCTTGTCCCTCCCAAAGAATCCCATCCTCAGCACCTCAAAATCCGATATTTTTTAATCTGGCCAGAGGCCTCCTCATCACTCCCTGATGAGAAACACAGGAGACCTGACAACAGCCCTTTTAAAAACAACATCCCAATTCCACTAAGTCGTTAAACAGAGAGAGCCTGAAAAGTGCCAACACTCCTATGAGAAAAGACGGGAGAGAGAGAGAGAGAGAGAGAGGGGGAGAGGGAGGAAAGAAAAAGCAGGTTATTTATAACGCCAGGCAGCATTAGGGTCTCTCCAGTCTCTCCTGCAAACTGGCTGCTGCTGGGAGGTCACTCCCCAAAAACCCTGGCGAGCCCGTGACCTGCAAGCACAATATTTGCTCTGGGATCTGGGGCGGGCACCAGGCTCTGCGGCTCGGGATTCACTCCATGCTGCTTGACACACGGGCGAGCCCGGAGCAGCACAGCCAGGCTTTGGAGAGGAGGATCTCACCTTGGTAAGTCCGGCTCTGTATATATTTATTGGGATTTTTTTTTTATTATTATTTTTTTTGAAGCCTGGTTTCCGTACCTGCGCCTCGGCCGGCGCGGCTGCCACGGGGAGCACACGCCAGCGACACGGGTGGCACAGCTGGGAGAGCCAGAGCTCCCACACCTCTGGGAAAGCCCTTCCCTCCTGCCCACCTCTCCCGCTGCCCACCTCCCATCCCACCCACCGCCCCTCCTGCCCATCTCCCAACCCACCCATCTCTCCTGCCCACTTCTCCTGCTGCCCATCTCCCCTCCTGCCCACCTCCCATCCCACCCACCTCCCCTCCTGCCCCTCTGGCAGCTCCATGCCCACTCGCCTGGGAGCTGGACACCTTCACCCATGCACACCCAGGGTTGGCAGTGCCTCCCTACCCATCCCTAGGGAAAGGGGGAGCTGGTTTCGTGCCTGGCACAGCAGCAATGGGCCGAGTCCATGGATGGCCACAGTCCATAAAAGCCCCTTACTCTAAAACCCGCTCCTTCTTGGAATGAGGAGCTGACCCCCTTAGCTCAGCAGCCCCTGGCACAGAGCAGGGACACCAGGAGGTGACATAGATCTCAAGGCTGGAACACTTAGGTCAGATCCCACCCCAAAACCAGGGATGAAGCCCACCAGGGAGGGGAGAAGCCACCCCTGAATGAAGAGAGGGTCAGTGGTGTCTGCTGGGGACAGGCTTGGGGTCACCAGCAGGTTGAAGGGGGGCACTAGGAAAGGTGGAGGTACCCCATGGCTGGGTCCTGCCCCTGAGGGGCCCCTGGGAAGGGGCTGCCAAGTGGCTCTGCATGGGTGGAGAAGCCGGAGGCTCTGGTATGTCAGCAGGCACAGTGCCCTGGAGCAGCGGGAGGAGGAGGAGGAGAAACTCCTCTGCCACTGCCAAGCTCCCCCGTGGCACACAGCATCCCCAAGGATAACGTCTGCTCTGCTTCCACACAGAGGGGGAAGGAGGGAGAGGAGGAGAAAGCCAGGGAGCCATGTCTGCCCACCACCAGCTCAGTCCCTCTTTTCTTCCCATGCCAGGGTGGCCACTGCCTCCTGCACACTGTGCCCCCTTTGTCTGCCAGGCCAGACACCCCCTCTGTGCTGCGGGTTGGGGACACGGTGAGGGGTCACCAGGTGACCCCACGGCCACCCCTGGCACGGCGAGGGGGGACACTGGTCCCTGCTCAGCCCTCGCCCGGCCCGTTTCTGCCGGAGCTGAGCTGGCAGGGATGAGCTCCCAGCCACGTATGTAGGAGCCACAGGAGGGAGCGACTCCTCTCCCGCTCCCAACAGCATTTCCTGGAGGGATTTCAAGCTGCCTGGCTCCAGGACACTCCATGTGCTCATTCAGCCCGGGATGAGCAGCCGTGGCTGGAGTCCCTCCTGCTGCAGCCCTGGGCATGGCAGGGGGTGGCTGCAAAGCCCACGCCAAGCCACGGGGGTCAGGGATGGCTTTGCCTTGCTCCCAGCTCCCAGCCCTGCTCTCCTCTGGATCCCAGCCCTCGTGGCTGGATGTCACAAGCAGAGCCCATGGCCAGGTCTGGTGACACTCCCTGTCCCTGGTCACACCGAGGGCCCGGCGGGTGCTGCCCCTTCTCCTGTCGGGGCTGAGCTGGGGGAATCTCAGCTCGGGAGTGGTTCCATTTCAGAAATAAGGCAGAACTTGTTTACCAGGATTTACATCAGTCCCGAGCATCCTGTGTTTCCGTGGGGGAAGGGAGAGCTGGATGGAACCCACAGCGAGTCGTGTCACCTGCGAGTGTGGCATAAATAGAGCTCCATGAAAGATGCCTTGAGCTCCATCAAAACATGCCTTGAGCTCCCAAATCAACCTGAGCTGGCAGCTTTCCCTCTCGTTCACTCAGCTGGAGAGCTTTCAAGTCCCTTCTCCTCCCTCCCATGCAGAGCCAAGCCCAGGGCACCTCGGAGCAAACCTCGTGTGACCTCACACAAATCCAGACCGTGGGTCCTGTGTCTCCATCCTCTACTCACTCCTACCAGAAATATCCATAAACCAGGATTTTGCAGGTAAATCTCCACTGGGGTGGAGGTTTCTCACAGGCTTGAGGTGAAAAGGGGGAAGATCAGGTAACTGCACACAGGAGCTGTCAGCAGCTGTGGGTTTTTTGGGTAGGATTCACTCAGGTTCTCCAGCTCTGCTGCCAAGTGCCACCAAGCCCATCCAGCACATCCCACCCCGCTGGATTCCCAGGCAGTGCAGAACCAGACCTGACCCTGCTGACGGTTTCCTCCCCCCCTCTCCCTTGGCAGGTCCCTCCGGCGCCATGTGTTGGGTCACCATCACCATCCTCACCGTGGCCGGGCTCTGCGGGGCCTCGCTGGGCCAGTACAATGAGGAGGAGGACCTGGCCTGGCTGCAGTACTACCTGAGGCAGTCCCGCGTGGCCTCCTACAACTACGTGCCCTACTACGAGGACGAGAGCCCCCCGTACGTGTACTCCTACCCCGCAGCTCCCGACACGGAGCCGGAGCCCGGCCCGGAGCCCCAGCAGGCCCCTTCCTGGCAGTGCCCCCAGGAGTGTGACTGTCCCCCCAACTTCTCCTCGGCCATGTACTGCGACACCCGCAACCTGAGGTACCTGCCCTTCGTGCCCTCCCGCATGAAGTACGTCTACTTCCAGAACAACATCATCACCTCCATCCAGGAGGGCGCCTTTGACAACGCCACGGAGCTGGAGTGGCTGGCGCTGCACAACAACCAGATCAGCAGCGACAGGATGGGCAAGAAGGTCTTCGGGAAGCTCAAGAACCTGGAGAGGCTGTACATGAACAACAACAACCTGACCAAGCTGCCCAGCCCCCTGCCCCGCTCCCTGAGAGAGCTCCACCTGTCTTACAACCAGATCTCCAAGCTGCCCTCCAACGCTCTGGAGGGTCTGGAGAACCTCACGGCCCTGTACCTCAGCCACAACTTCATTTTTGAGATGGGGGCTTCCCTCAAAGGGCTCAAGTCTTTGATCCTTGCTGATCTGAGCTACAACCACCTCAGAAAAGTCCCTGACGGACTCCCGGTGTCCTTGGAACAGCTTTACCTCGAGTACAACTACATCAACGCCATCCCTGATGACTATTTCCAGGTGTCTCCCAGGCTGCTCTATGTCCGGATGTCCCACAACAGCCTGACAAACCAAGGCCTCTCCTCCAACACGTTCAACAGCAGCAGCATCCTCGAGCTGGACCTGTCCTACAACCGGCTCCAGAAGATCCCCCGGGTCAACACCAACCTGGAGAACCTCTACCTGCAGGGGAACCAGATCAATGGTGAGCAGGAACGTGCCGCCCCGGGCGTGGTGGAGAGGGGCTGGTGGCGCAGGGGATGGATGGAGGTGCAGGAGGGGATGAGGAGATGGGGATGCAGAACATGTGGGAGACCACCTGGGGTAATGGTTTGAGCAGGAAGGTGGAATCTGGGAGACTTGCAGGTGGCCCTGAGCAGGGCAGCAATGGGACCTGTGGCATCCCAACACACACGGAGCCCAGAATGCTGCGGTGTGATCCAGGGGGTCACTGCATTGGTTTTTCTGGCTGTTTATCAGAAGCCTGAACATCTTCTGGTTGGAGATGCCAGAAGGCAGGTGAGGCACCACCTGGGGAGGGGTTTGTGGTTCCAGTCCAGCAGTGCTCACGGGTGGAGGGGTCAGCAGCAGTGGACAGAGGTGGGGTGTCCCCTCTGCCACGGTCACTGCACGTGGGAACACACGTCACCCTGGGCAGCACTAACACAGGGGTCAGGGATTCCCCTGCAGTGCCCAGGGCCAGCACAGCCCCCTCTGCCCACCTTCCAGGGCCCCACCACAGCCCACGGCCCCATCCATGGTCCCAAAGCCCCCCAGGGGTCCCAGCCTGTAGTCCAGGGGCTCATCCTTGCCAGGGCTGGGCCAGACGGGAGCTCTCAGTGATCAGAGCCCTCCACGCAGCATCTCCTGCCAGGACTGAAATCCACTCCACTTAATACACAAATAAATAACAGGAACAGATTGTTCTGGGGCTGCTATTTATAAAAATAAGCCAGAAAAATAAACCCCCAAGCAATCTCCTGGAAAAATCCAGCCTTGCCCCCTCACCTGCCAGACCCCGAGGGCAGGACCCTCCCGGAGCAGCGCTGGAGCCCCCGGGGGTTGGAGTCCCAGGGCTGGGACGGGGACGGGGATGTGTCAGTGTTGCAGAGAAAACACACAACCCCGCACCGGGGAACTGACAGAAACACAGAAACAAGAACAGATTCCCGAATGTTTGCTTTCAAAATCTGTAGCTGTTGCCGTCTGCCCACAAATGCCACGGAGCCACCGCGGAGCCGCTCGGGCTTGGCAGCAGCTTCTCCTCCCGCTGCACCTTCTGCCACCGACCCTCGCGGCATCCCCGGGTCCAGCTGTGCAGCACCAACCCCTGGGGGTGCCCCCGGGCCGGGGCCGTGCCCCTCCAGCCCCCCAGTCCGTGCGCTCGGGGGTCCCCCCGCATCCCCCCGCCTTCCCCAGCAGCATCCCGGCCTGGAGCTTTGCTGCCCTCTAGTCCCAAATCCTGCACAGAAAAATGTACGTTGGGGTTTGTTCCATCTCCTCCTTCCAAACCCAGTCTGGGCTGGGCTGGAATTTCCCTGCCTGGCGCTGGCAGCATTCGAACGGAGAGGGGATGTCTGGATGGGGACAGGGACATCCTTCCTCCTGGACATGCTGCCTGGGGGTCCCATGGTGGCCAGGGAGGGTCAGGGGATGGAGACTGCAGCCTGTGAAGCCTCCAAAAGGGGCTACAGAGGCAATTCCTGATGAAAGGCAATGTTTTCTATCCTACTCCACCCTATGAGCTCCACCCCGGCTGGGCAATGGAGCCAAGGACCTGCTTCCAAACCCTTGGATAGGCACAAACCTGCCTGCTCCTTCTGCCTGCAGCCAGGAGCATCAGGAACCCTTTCAGTTTAAGAGAGGAGCGTGTTGAGTCTGAATTCACAGAGATTTGGGGTGGCTCTGTTTTGTTCCTTGCCCACCTAAACATAAAGCAGCTCTCAGAGGTCGATACCTCTGGCCCAGCAGCCCCTTTGCCATTTCTGACATCAGTCCCCAAAAACCAGCCCCATCAGGGAGGCTGGAGGGGGCTGAAGCCTGTGCTCACCACCCTCTGTCCTCCACAGAGTTCTCCATCAGCAGTTTCTGCTCCGTGGTGGACGTCATGAACTACTCCCGGCTCCAGGTCCTGCGGCTCGACGGGAACGAGATCAAGCGGAACGCGGTGCCCCCCGACGCCCCCCTGTGCCTGCGCCGGGCCACCGTCATCGAGATCTGACCCGGCCCCTCCCACCCTCAGGACTTGGCTCCCCCGACCCTGGGGAGACCCTCACCCCGTTCCAGTGCAGCTTCTCAGCCTGACTCGGCTTCGCAGTAGTGCAATCAGGGGGCTCCGGCAGCCGGAGCCTCTCGACCCCAAACTCTTCGTCTTCCCAGAATTCTTCCTCTTCCTGACTCTCCAGCCACGCAGGGTGGGATGGATCCCAGCACCCACCCCCCTCTGACCCCACCACAGCCACCCCCCGCACACCTTCTCCCCCGGCCTGGGGGGATGCAGCGGGGACGGGGCTCATCCCACCTCTCAAACCTGGCCCTGAGCATCTCATCCCACATCTCAAACCTGGTCCTGCAGAACCAGCAGCTCTGAACCCCCTGGCCACAGGAGAAGCATCCAGGAGGTTGGGAGCTGCAGCAGTAAAGGGTTAAAATATCAGTCTGAAGCATCCCTCAGTCTGGGATGAGGAAGAGCAAATCCACTCCTTCCCCTCCATTTCCCCCCCCTTCCATCAGCCTCCTGCTCCAGAATTAAAGGAGAGAAACCTTTCCTGCTGCTGGAGTCAGAGAGAAACCCCCTGAGGAACAGCCTAGTTACAGGTCTCAAATCTTCCTCCCAGCCCACTGGATCAGGGCAGGACGGGGGTTGAGGGATGTGGGAATTCCTGGTGCTGTCACTCTCAGCTGCCTGGGCACCCCCCAGCTTGGCTCTGAGCTCCCTCCCTGCCCAGGCAGCCGAGGTACCTCAATTAAAAACCAAAAAAAAAAAAAAAAAATTCCCGCGGCACCGCGTGCTCCCACAGCACGTTTGAATCCGCCAAAACCACCCAAGTCGGACCCTTGGGCAGTTCAGTCCGAGGACCAAAGGGGCAGCTGAGCTTTGGGGATGACCTGCAGGGGTCACCCCGACCCTCCGCGTTGTACCTGCATGCGAAGAGCAAAAACCCCCCCGAGCCCCCTGTACCCTCCCGGCATGAACTGTAGGCACCAAACCCACCAATAAAGCCCTTCCCAAACTGCACCGAGCGCGTCTGAGGAGCCCCTGCCCGGGGCTGCCCGGAGCACCGCAGCCTCCCCTCTCTCAGGCCGGGTCTTTTTCCAGCCACAGTCCAGGCTGGAATTGCCGACTAGTGGCTGTCCCAGGCACGGCATGTGCGCACGGAGCCTTCCCCGCGCCGCGGAGCTGCCGCTCCACCGCATCCCGGCGGGGTCCCTGCAAGGACGTTCATAGGAGGGAAAACACACCTGGAAAAGTGTCAGCGGAGAGAGGGAGGGAGGGCGGCACCGCTGGCTGCTGTTTTCCGGGGGTTCTCCGGGCTTCAGCCCCGCCGGTTTTCAACAGCTGAGCTGGAGGATGCTTAAAAATGGTAATTTCACATGGAGGGGACTAGAAAGTTCCATTTCCCAGCCTATGGGCTCCTGTGGCTCCAGGTTGGGAGCACTTGGGGAGGCAGAGGCTGCAGGCACTCTGTGGGATGCAGGAGCTGGGCTCCCCAAAAATCCCTGGTCCCTGGCTGGGGGCAGCCCCCCAGCTCCAGCCAAGGCTCCTGCAGGAGCCAGGCAGAAGGGGAGGCCAGAAGATCCCACTCCATCCCCTCGGGCCACCCCTTCCCCATCCCCTCCCACATCCCAGGGCAGCACAGGGATACCCACATCCATCCTCATCACAACCTCCCACAGCCAAAACCCATTCCCTGCAGAGATCCAAATCCTCCTGGAGGCACCGGGACTGGGAACTCCTCCTTTGGGGTCCCACCACGTGCCCAGCTGGCGAAGGACCTGGGGAATGTCCCTGGATGTTGGCATTGCCTGTCACAAGGGGTCCTCTCCAGGCTGGAAGGGTTGCTCTGGCTTTCCCTCCCCACAGTCACATCCCCAGGGAGCAGCACCCAGGTTTGGGAGCTGCCCAGCACCCAGGGGTGCCCAGCACGGGCAGGATTTGCTGAAACCCACCTCCTTTTGGTCCTAAGGTCAGGTCTGTGCCCCAGGGCATCCACAGTCCTTCCCAAAACACAGCCTGCAGGAGCCAAAGGGGCTGGGGGGCGAGCTGGGGGGGGGGTTGTGGGGCGGCCAAGCTCATCAGCTCAGGAGGGACATGGGAAGAAGTCTGAGGGGAAGGAGGGTCTGGGGGGAGCAAACAAAACCCGGGAGAAGCAGCTCCAGTGCTCCTCCAGCAGCTGCTTCCTCCAGGCAGGGCCATGGGATTGCTGATTTACACCAGCTGGGGGGAGGTGAGGGGGCAGAGGGTCAGGGCAGCCCCCTGCCCTGCTTCTCCCCCTCCCCAAAAGAAAGGGAGAGACCCCATTGGTCCTGGGCGAGCCCACAGGCACCCAATCTCTGCCTTGTTGGGGTGGGAATGGCAGGGAAGGGGGCTTGGCCCCCCTCCTCATCCCCTTTCTCCTCCTCCTCCTGTTGCTGGGAAGAGGTGTGGGGTCTGGGGGGCCCCAGCAGCCTGAATCCCACCGGGAAGGAGGGAGGGGAGTGCAGGGTTTTGTCTGGAGCCACAGAGCAGGATAAAGAAGGGGGAAACCCCAAACTGACCCAAACTCATCTTCCCCAGCCCCCCTGAAGGTGAGCCCTGAGCACGGGGGCTTTGGGGGGCTGCTGCAGGGGGGAGCAGCAGCTGCAGCCCCTCAAGGTCTCATTTGGACTGGGGGGTTCTCCCAAGGCCTCTCTCCATCACCCCGTGTCCACAGAGGGGCTCGGACGTGGGCACCCACCTTGGGCTGTCCCTGCACGAGACACCAAAAAGCAGCAGCTCCCATTGGGTGCCCCCCACGGGGTCAGGCAGGATTTCTCCAGAGCTCCCCTGCAGCCCCCAGACTCCACCTCCACTTCTTTCCACCTTTTTTCTCTAATTCTAATTCCTCCCCTTGCTTTTTTCTTTTTTCCCCTCTTTGCATCATCCCTCAGCTCCAACACTTCCCAGACTGTTTGTAAACATCCCTTTAGGATGTTTCCTCAGGAAGTGCAAATTTCTGTTTAAAAACAACCCCTCAAAAATATTTTCCTTTGGAGAAACACACACACACACACAAAAGCAGCAGCAAGGCAGCAGGTTCTGGGTTTGCCCCAACGCTGCCAGAGGGGCCCAGGGTGGGGCAGAACCCCCCTCACCCACCCAAGGGACACGAGCTCTGGACACGTCCCCGTGCCCCAAACTGAGCGTGGGAGTGTTTGCAGTCCCGGCCCAGGGAAGTGTCACGTCCTCCAGTGCTTCCCTTTGCTCGATTCTTCCCGGATTTAACCCAAACGCTCTGCTGTCGGGGGGAGTCTCGGGGACAAAGGGACGGGCGGGCGGGTCCCGGTGCCGCCGCCACCCCGGGCCATGTGCGGCCGTGCCGGGGCCGGCAATAAAAGTTGATTATTAATAAGCTGTCGGGCTCCGGCCGCAGCAGCTGCCACGTTGCTGGGAAGAGATAAGAAAACTGTGGAGGCAGCGGGAAAAGAGGCCGGGGAGGGGCCCGGGCACAGGGACACCCCCCAGCCCCATTGCACAGAGGAACAGGCTGAGCCCTGGGGGAATGAGGGGGTCGGGCTCTCACAGCCCCACATCAGGAGTAGAAAGAGCTGGGAGTTTGGCATTTGGGGCCTCAGGATTTTTCTCTCCACCCACTCCGGGAGGATGAGTAGCTTGGGGTCTTAGAGCATGCAGGGGCCTGGCCCCCTGAAGGGACTGAACATTTTTTGGGGACCACTGGGGAAAGGTGTCCTTGTTCCCCACACGTCCCCAGAAGCGTCTGGGCACAGGGGAGAGGTTTGGGCAGGAAATTCCCAATCTGTTCAGCTCCCATTCTTGCCTCCCCTTTTGTTCCCCGGCCATCTGTCCCCAGCCCCGCTCACCCCACGCTGCCGCCGCACGTGCCATAAATATCAAGCCGGGCTTTGTCTCTGCTCCAAAAGGCAGCGTGGCCCCCACAGCCCAGCCCTGCCACGGCCCCTAAAGCTGCTGGGGGCTGGCACAGCCCCGGGGGCTCACGGGGTGGGTCTGGGTTTGGGGGGCACAGGCTCAGCATCGCTCCTCTCCCTCCTCCTGCCCCAGCAGGATTTCGGGTTGGCACTGGGAGGGGGGGTGTTGATCTGCCACCACAACCATCCATGGGATCCATGAGCACGGCCTTGGAGATGGAGATGGACCCCATCACCAAACTCATTCCAAAGGGGGAAAGGAAGGAAAAGGAATCCTCAGCCCGGCAGAGCTCAGACCCCTGGCAGGCTCCCCATCTCTGGGCTGCCCCCCAAAATCACACCCTGGTCTGTGCTGACCACCCAGAGGGGAACCTGCTGGGGCAGATCTCAGCCAGACCCTCTGTGGAATCCCCCCGTGGGGGCTGGGGTGGGGGGGACAAGCTTTGAGGGAGCCCCCCCAGCCCCCCCAGCCATGTCCCATCCCAATCCAGCCTTTTAATGACAACAAAGCAGCGCCCGAGTCAGCCGGGGCAGCTGCTCCCTCAGCCCTTCCCCTTCCCGGTTTTATCCGCTGCTATAATAGGCACAAACTCCCTGGTAAAAGGGCATTGTCAGAGGGAAGAGGGGCCTCACCCTTCGTCTGGCAGCTGGGAATGCTGGGATCAGGGGCTCAGGAGATTGTTTACTCCAACTGGTTCCCAGTAACATCTCCTGGAGGTTCCCCAAAGGAGCGGGTGTCGCGTTCACGTGGGTGTTGTGTCCCCCCAGCAGTGACACCGAGAGCTGCCCCATCCCTGTGGAGCAGGACACAGGGATACCCTCAGGGATACCCTCAGAGATGAGTGGCCCTTGCAGAGGGGATGGGGCAGGTGCCAGCCTGGATGTTGGGATGTTTGGATGCCCCAAAACATCCCTACACGAGCTGGCGGGTCCTGGGGCACAGATCCCTTAAATCCTTCCCCGTCTGCCTCGTCAGAGCCAGCCAAGACTGGCAGGGATTCTCCATAGCTTTGGTATCCAGGGGAAGAGGGGAGATGCACAAGGGACACGCAGCACCTCACACAGCACCTATGGGTTTGGATGCAGCCTGGGGGACACTCCTGGGGTGACTCCTGGAGATGTGGCAGAGGGGGGAGCCCCACGAACCCCCTGGTGCTCCTGGGAGCTGGGAACATGTTCCCCCAGACAGGCAGGGCCCATCCCAGCCATCAGCTCCAGGCTGGGCCCAGGGACGTGGCCCAGCAGGAAGCAGATGCCGAGCAAAGCAGGGACTCAAAGCCCTGAACAAACCCCGGCAGCTGCTGAGACTCACACAGGGCTGGGACCTGCCCCGGGCTTTGCCTTCCCATCCCAGACACGGCTCCAGGGGAAGGAAAACTGCCCTGAGGAAGTGAATGCAGGCTCTGGCTGCTCCCACCATCCTGCTGCCTGTGCCCTGCCCTCTCCTCACTGCCACTGCCAGGGATGGGGACAGGGGCGTGGTGTTCCTCGGGAATGGGGGCACAGCATCCCTTGGGCATGAGGGCACAGCACTCCTCAGGGATGCCAGGGCACGGCTGTCACTCCAAGGCCATCCAGCCTGGGGTCCCCAAGGGCTGCCCCCACCAGCACCAGCAGCAGTGGGTTCTGCCCGCTGTGGCACTGAACACGTCAGGACACCTCTGTCCCAGGGTGTGGCACAGGGCTGGGGTGGAGGGGGCTCAGCACCGCGTTGCCCGACCCCGGCAGACCCCTCGAACCACAGTAATTACTGTGACAATCCAGAATAGGAGTCGTACACAACCCTCCCGGCGGGCAGAGCGAGCTCTGCCCTGACCCGTGCAGCGCTGAGGCCTCTGTTCTCCCGGCTCTCAGCCCTTCTCTGGGAAACAAAAGGTGCAAAGTTTAGTGGTGCATGAAAGGAGAAACAAAACCGCGGCCCCAGCTCGGCCCCGGCCCCGCCGGGCCCCCCCCCCCCCGCCCCAGCAGACAGATGGCAACAGTTGGCCCCGCACACCAGTTGCTGCTGCCGCCAACAAGCCCCTTTTATCCCCACCAGGTCATAAATGGGAGCGTTGGAAGCAGCCCCAGCGCCGGGAGCAGCCGCTGAGGAGGGGCCGGGATGGGGATGGAGTGGGGATGGGAATGGGGTGGGGTTGGGATGGGGTGGGGATGGGGGTAGGGATGGGGTGGGGATGGGGGTAGGGATGGGGTGGGGATGGTGCCGGGATGGGAATGGGGTTGGGGATGGGGCTGGGGTGGGAATGGGGCTGGCTCTCCCCACGGGATGCTCAGTGGAAAAAAAAAGCAGCTCAAGTGGCTCCTCTCCCCCTGCCCAACTGGCCCCTTGCCCAGGCACTCACAGCAGGGGAGTGGCTGGGGTGAGTTGGTCCCCGGGACCCCCAAACCCCTCAGTGACACCCCGGGAGTGGGGAGGTGTGGGGACCCACTGCAGGGCCAGGGTGGGCCGTCCCTCCCCGGACCCCACTTCTGTCCCATTCCAGCTGCCCACCTCGAGGGGGGATGGCACAGGAGGCAGGGAGCAGGCAGGGAACGGAGCCAAGGCTGGGGCTGAAGCTGCCAACAGGTTTTGTGGTTGTTTGGGGGGAGGTTTTTTGTTTCAGGCCAACATTAGGCACGGCCACCGCCCGCCCCATCTGCCGCTGGAGCCCCTCCAAGCGCAGCCGTCGCGGGGGAGCCGAGTGGGCGACGGCGGCTGCGGCACACCCGCATCTGCCCCTGACCTCTGGGGAGGAAGGAGGGGGGGTTTCCATCAGGTGGCTCGGTTTCTAGCAAGGATTGGGAAGGCAGAGTGGTTGGTGCCTTTTCCTCGGTGCTGGTTTGGGGGTCCCGGGGGGGTGTGAGGCTGTTGGGGTGCTCGGGGGCGGATGAGATGGGTCGTGGCCTTGGAGAGCTCCAGGTCTGGCCACGGCCACTGTGCAGGGGCAAAGGGGGGCCAGAGAGCTGGGCCAGGGAAGAGGAGGGAGAGGAAGGTCTGTCAGGAGGAAGGGCAGACAGGGAGGGCAGTCCCCAGCCGGGAATCGCTCCGACATCCCAGCCAAGGGACAGAATCCACCAGGAGCCCATGTGCCAACACCGATCCTGACCCGGTGCCTGGCCATGCCCCGGGGGCTGGAGAAGGGCTTGGCTCAACCCTGTGGGGTGCAGGGCTGGTGTGGGGGCTCCACTGTGGCAGCAAACACTGGGAATGGCGGAGTTTGGTGGTGCCAGAGGCTGCTGGCATAGGCAGCAGCGATGCCGGAACGCGCTGGAAGTGCCCCAGCCCAAAACGCTGCGGGCTTGGCACAGCACCAACCCCTCCAAACCCCACAAATCACCTCCCCGTTGCCAGGCCACGTGCTCACAGAGTTCCTACGGCTCTGGGGGATCCTGGGTAGCTCATCCAGGCTCTGGAGCAGCGCAGGTGAGGGAGCACCCCCGGGCCTGCCCCTCCTGTTCCCAGGGTGGGTCTGGGCGCTGCCGGCTCTGTCTGCCCAGATACAGCGAGTGTGGCTGCGCCCAGGGAGTGCCCGATTGGCCTCGGCAGGGCTGAGAGAGCCCGTCCTTCCCATGCCCTGCCGGCAGATAACGAGGGCAGGAAGCACCTGGCAGAGCCCGTGGGCGCAGGGAGGAGGCTCAGGGCGCCCGGTTTCGCTTCTGTCCCCCCTCCAGCTGCACCGGAGAAAACCCAGAGCTGCAGTGCTGCCCCGTCCCCTCTTGCCTTCCTCCCTTCTGAGCAGCCTGGAAGGGACCTGGCTCCCTTCCCTGCTCCAGGGTGGGCAGGGGGAAGCGCTTCGAGGCAGGGGTGGTGACAAGAGGACTGGTGGGGGACGAGGTTTGGGTCCTGTGGGAAGAGCAGAAATAACCCCAACGAGCGCTTTCACATCCTAAATGCTGATGTTGCTCTTGTGGTAACTCAGAACTGAGAAACGCCCGATTTCTGCTCAGGGGACCCTGGGGAAGGGAACACACAAACACCCACAAACCACCCAAACACATGGCCATGTGGGCAGGCAGGTGTGCCGGGCAAAGGGCTGAGCTCTCATCCAGGGCACAGCAAAGGCAAACCCTCGTTTGTGCAACACACGGGTCTCTGATTACAGCCTCTGACCCCGGCTCCCGGGATTGGACACCTCCCTGCCCTGTCTGGATAAAAAAAATCCCAACAGAAACCCAGCAGCAGAAAATGAGCCAAGATTCCAATAGGTGGAGGTGCGTGGATTCAGCTACTTTCAGTCTTTTCCGGAGCTGCTCCAAGCAGTTTGGGGGCATCCGTGTCCCCAGCTGGGACTCCACATTCCCTGTGTCAGTCCTGGGAGGTGCTCAAGGGTCTCGGAAGGCCTAGAAAGGGCTTTGAGGAGCAGATACAGATGCACAACACTAATCCAGCTTGCACCTGAGGTATCCAGATCCTACCAGAACAAAAATGACGAGCGAGATAAAAATAGCAGCTACGTCAGGGCTGCACAGGCTGGGGGGGTCTGGCCGTGCCAAGCGCTGACTCCTCGCTCCGATCCATGGCGTAAGAGCTGTATTTTTATCTTGGCTGGGGGCAGCCCAAATTTCAGCTGATCTTGGCCCTGCCTGCTGGCCCAAATGCCAGGCACAGGTCACAGCACGCCGGGCTGGCCACAGCATGGACTGCACCAGCCTGGGAACGGGCCTGGAGCCCGGGATCATGTCCTGGCAGCCCACGCTGGTTTGGGCAAGCCAGAGGGAGGAAGGCCACCATCACCTGACTTCCCCAAGCCTTTGAACCCGGGTGACTCCCCAGCTAATCAGCAGCCGAGCCGCCCGTCCCTCCCCACCAGCCCTGTTTCACAAGCAGCAGCAATTGGGGTGTGTTTATGCAAACTAATGAAGGGATGAGCTCAAACGGGAGCGGCTTTGACCCGGCACCCAAATCTGCCCACAAATTGTTTCCCTCTGGGAGGTGGCACGTTGTGACACAAGCAGGAGGGGAGGAGCTGCTTTGCCCTCTCCAGGGAGAGTGGTGGGACCAGGGCCATGTCCCCCCTTGGCATCCCCACCCCGGGAGGGCAGAGGGAGCAGCCTGGGCTGGGTCAGAGGGACACTGGCAGGCTGCAACTCAAGCCCTCCCGAGCTCCATAAAAATGGAGCTTTGGATCAAAAGCAGCACAAGCTGATTTAGCCAGGTCTGCTCCTGGAGGGGGGTCCCTGTCCTGGGGATCAGGGTCACAGCTCCATGCTGAGGTCACTGACACAGCCAAAACAGGATCTGCCTTGACTCAGCCCCGGGTGCCTTTATCGTGACAGGCCCAGAGCATCGCCCACATGCCTCAGTGCAATCCAGTGATCCCTCACCCTTCCTCCTCTGCTGGCTCAGTCACCGCTGGAAGGACAGGGAGGCTTCACCAGGAACTGCCCCATGGCTCCCTCAGACCATTAATCCCTTCTTTCCCAGACTCCATTTAAGCTGTTCCTAGGACTGGGTCCATCACACCTTCCCGCCCTGGCAGGACATGGGATTTCCACAATCCAGCGGAGAATTAATCCCCTGCTGCCCAAGCCAGAGCCCAGCACGGGGAAGGAGAAGGGCAGGACACCCACAGCCCAGCATTAGTCACCAGACCAATTCCCAGCCTTAATTCCTGCAGTTTAGAGGGTCAGGTTTGGAGTCAGCACGTTGACTAAGCAGCTTTTTGTTAAACCTCCTCCGTGACGCAGCCGGATATTCGCAGTCAGCCACACTCCAGCCGAGCCCGTGGCATTCCCAGGGTGGGATCTGGGCTGCAATCCCAACCCCCACCCCCTCCACCAGCACGGGGCAGCTCCCAGGAAGAACACAGGCCTTGGTTATAATGCTACATTTTTATTAAAGTAACAAAAGCATCGGTCTGTCAAAGGATCTGTACACTCTGGATATAAAATACTACTGTACATTAGTAACCACCCCACTCCCTCCTCCAAGTCCTTACAGACTTTCTACCATTTTCAACCAAATACAAAAAGCAGGTCCCGTTCAACAGTCCAGCTTGGTAAAAAAAAAAAAAATAAAATGACAGAAAACCCCTCAAATCCACTGTCTCAAACTCCACATCACTCAGCTCTGCAGGTGAACATCAGGCTTGTAGGCAGAAGGCAACAGAGCACACAAATTCACAGCTTTTACGTGTAACCAGCTACAAGAGAAAGGGATTATACCCAAATTTGGTTGGTTTTGAAGCTACAAACAGACACCTTTAACATTAGGCTCCTCCACACCAGGGACAAGAAGAATGAGGCTATTTTGGTTCTGGAGGTGGGGGCACGTTAGGAGCAGTTATAGTGTATTCCTTTGGTGGGGGCTGTTGTTCCTGGAAAACTCTTCTGGGAAGAGGGAGGGAATAGAGTTAAAAAGGGGGTGTAAATCTTAAGACTGCTTTGATCCTGACAAATTGCAGCCCAAGGAAGTACCAGCCTTCAGGAGCCTCCACAGCCAGCCCAGGAGCCCAGCAAAGCTCCTGCTGGGTGTGGGTCTCATCGTGGGCTTCCCACGCAAGCAGGTCAAGGGAGGACTCCAAAAAGCACCGAGATCCCTTTTCCCTGAAAAGGGAATTTGCTTTTTTGGAAGTTTCCAAGCGCTCCCCTCTCGGTGAGGTCACCTATTGCACAAGTTCACCATGGGAAAAGCCCCAGTGCTTTGTTTCAACTTCTGCTTTGCTGACGTGAGAGATTTCGGTGGCGCAGAGGGAAGTGATGCAACTCCAGGGCCACACTCTGCTCTTACTGCTCAGGGACAAACAACCACTTGACATTTAAAAAGCATTTTAGAGTCGAGGCTGATTTTCCAGTTCTGGAATTGATGATTTGAAGCTTACAAAAATCTGAACTTCTCCATGTTAGTAGTCAGAGTTGGGGAGCTGTGCTGAGTTATTTAATATATTAAAGACCAAGCTAAGAACTGTGGCAGATGGGAGCTTCCTTCCTCTCCCAGAGAGCCCCAGATTTGGAAATATATTGCACAAATGTTTGAGAACTTGAGTCATCATAGGCTGGGCAGGAACAACCCTGGTTTTGCCAGTTAGCTGCCAGGTCAGGAGAGAGGAAGGTTAAGAGTAGGCTGAGAGACAAATCTGGGAAGTTTTGCTACAACCAACCATGTCAATGCCCTTTGCTCCAATCCCTTCTCCTGGGATCAATGGAGGAGCACCAGTGGGTTGGTAAAAAGGCCAAGGACATCCAAATATCCCAGTAAAGGCTCCTTCCCAACAGGTAGGTGAAGTTTAGGGCAGCCCTTTAGCTCCCACCCCATTTGTAGTTTGAAGGCCAAATCCTGAACAACATCTGGGCAGTCTCCCTGAACACAAGTTCCACTGGGACTGCAAAAGGAGCTTTGCTGGAACAGGCAGAGCACAGGACCAGGCATTAATTGTGCAAAAGTTATGTTCCACGAGATCAGAACCAAACCATGCCCTTTACCACGGGGTCACTGGAGACAGGTCCCAGGGACAGGAGAGGAGGAGAGGGAAGTGCTGTGACTTTAAATGCAAAGTTAGGACACCAAAGCATCTGAGCATCCCACACACAGGGGGAAGAGCCCCCCAATACTTCTGATTTTAAGAAATAGGGCAGCAAAGGGGTTCTCACACACCAACCTCTACAGCACAGGGAGAGTTGCTTCAGCTCTTCTGGAGAAGTGACAATCAGGAGCTGGACTGGGCAACTTGTGCAGGCAGGAGGCCAAGCCCACGCCCGGGAGCACTGGGAGGCCACACAAGAGCAGGTCTGGGCTGATGTTTGAGCCACACAGAGCAGAGAGGCTTTGTAATTCCCAGCTGTCCCGTGCTGGTCTCGGGCTCTGGAGCGCCCGGCTCCGTGTGCAGCGTGGGAGACAGCCAGGGACTGGGAGCACCAGGGAAAACAGTCCTCCAGTGCCACCACAGCAGCTGCACGAGTCATCCTGGGCACGGCTCTGCATCCCCAGTGCAGCACCTCTGCCTTGCTCCACTTCCAGCGTGGCCCTTCCAGCCCAGCAGTGGACAGGGAAGGTGGAGGGGCTGGAGGCAGGGCAAGCTCCCCTCGCTGTGCTGGGAGTGGGGCAGAGCAGAGCTGCAACACGCACCGAGCAGGTCCAGGAGATGTGTGAGAGCAAAGGAGAGGGATCCCAGGGTCCCCAGCGTCACCCAGCCCCGAGGCAAGGCTCCCCCAGAACTATATCCAGGCCCCAGAGAGATCAAACCAGCTGGGGAGTGAAGCAGTGAAGGGAAGGCAGCACCTCCTTCCCCCCTTCTCAGCAATATTGCAACACCTGGTGCTACAGCAATAGTGCTGGGAACCAGGATGGGGAGAAGGTGACACATCTCCCACCACCAGCCACACTTCCCAGCCTGGCTCTTCCCCCTCATCCTCCATTCCAAGCTGCCCAAGTGAGCGAGCCAGCCCAAAACTGCCATCCAACACTAATTAGGTAGATATCGGCTTCATAAGAAAAACTCACAAGCTTGCAACAGCTTTAAAAAAGGCACCTGGAGCCCCGCCTCTGTTCAGAGCGGCGCCCGATATTTTAATTTTGGATTTTCTTGGATTTTTTTAAAAAATATAAATAGCTCTTCATCTTAAAAATAGATCCTCGGGTGAGGTATTACAGTAGCCTGTGTCTTGGCAGTGTAAGGACAAGAGGAGTATTTAGCTGGAGACAGTCATGATGTAGTTTTTGGAAGGACTGGTGCGGCCCAGCATCATCTGGTTCTTGCAGGTGAGCATCCCGTAGGAGCTGGGGGGCTTCGAGGCCTCGTACAAGACGCAGATGGAGCCGTCCTCGCCGATGCGATAGGACACCTCGTAGGGGTCCACCCAGAGCGTCAGCTCGCTGGGCAGGAGCTGGTAGAGCTGCGGGAGGCTCAGTCCGATCTGGCTCGCTGCCTTGCTGATAATGGGGTCCATTTTGTGGTTGATCCGGATGCAGCGGTACCCGGAGCCTTTGAAGGGTTTCTCGGGGAACCAGTGGTGTTTGTAGTGCTCTGCAAGGGAAGCGACAGGAGCGGTGAGCAGGCTGGAGGGGGTCTGTGTCCCGCCGTCGTCCCGAGGGCTCCCACATCTCCTGGAGGGAGCTCGGGGCTCCTCGGGAGTGCTCCTCAGGCTGCCTCCGGAGCCGAGTGCTCGATTCTTTGGTCACTGCTTGTTCCAAGGTGCGGCTCCTCCAAACCCCCGGAGGGCAGTGCAGGGACCCCAAGGCTGCCGGGGTGGCCGGGGCAGATACCCTATCACCCACCCCAAAGCACCGCGGCCCGGGAGCAACAGCCAGGTCATTCTCTAAGTTCAGGAGCGCTTTGCTACCTCTTATCAGAGCACAGCAACAAACAAACCATCCCTCCTTCGGGGCGATAACACCCGGCTGTGCCGGGCTGGGAGGGGACCCCTGAACCACCCAGTTCGTGCCGAGCCCAGACGTGCCCGTGGGGAGGGGAGTGCCAGACTCTGCTGACACAGGGAGGGGGCACAGACTGGCTTGGGATCGTCTGTATCCACCCTCAGCAAGGAGGGCTCCAAAAGGGAGCACAAAGCCCTCGGAGGCCGGGCAGGGGATCTGCTCGCTCCCAGGATGAGGCAGTTTCACGCAGGACCCCACAGGGACACAGGTGGGTGCCCTGGGGTCACACGGGTGGGTGCCAGTCCCCAGGGGGACACGGGTGGGCACCCAGGCAAAGGCACGAAGAGGTATCCGGCGTCAAGGACGTCACAGCCGGGTGTCAGGGAAAGACATCGATGCGTGCCCGACCCCAGGGGACACAGGTGGGCATCCAAAGAGGGACACCGGTTCTGGGAGCAACACAGGGGGGCACCCGGAGGATGCTCGGTCCTATCCCAGGCCCTGGGAGCCACATGGGCGGGGGCATCCGGAGAAAGACAGCCAGTTCTGGGAGCACCGGGGAAGGACACCAGCGGGCGCCCGGCCCCGAGGGGGACAGGAGGAGCCCGGACACGAGCGGGCTTCTCTCGCCGCACTCACCTGCGAGCGCCTCCCGCAGCGCCCCGCTGAAGACCTGGAGCTGCTGCTCGCTGACGCAGCCCCGCGTGCGCAGCAGGCTGGACACGAAGCCGACGGCGGCGGCGATCTCGGGCACCATGTCAGCGCGGGGCCCGCGGCGGGGGCCGTGGCGGTGGCTCATCCCGGCGCTGGGATCGGGGGTTCCCGCTGGGATCGGGGGTTCCCGTTCCGAGGGCTCCGCTCCGCCCGTTCTGCGCCGGCGGCGCCGCGCGCGCCTTATGCCCGGCCGGGGAGGGGCGGGGCCACGGCGGCGGCGCGCCCCCATTGGCTGAGGCGCTATGCAAACGAGGAGTATGCAAATCACGGTATGCTAATAGCGCGTGAGCTCAGCGCGAGAGGAGCGGTGACGTCACAGCGCGGGGGGGGCGGTTACGGGGCAGGTTCGGGGTGACCCGGGGGGGGACAAGGGACAAGGACGGGACAGGGATAAGGACGGGACAGGGACGGGACAGGGACACGGACAGGGACACACTCCACCCTCGACCCGCGGCACGGCCCCCGTGCGCTCCGGGGGTCGCGGGGTTGCGGCTCCTTGGCAGTCACCCACGGCAGAGCCGCCCCGAGCAGTGGAATCATCGAGTCATCGGATGGGTTGGAAGGGACACTAAAGATCATTTCGTTCCAACCCCCCTGCCATGAGCAGGGACACCCTCCACTAGACCAGGTTGCTCCAAGCCCCGTCCTGGCCTTGGACGCTTCCAGGGATGGGGCAGCCACAGCTTCTCTGGGAAATCCATTCCAGTGCCCCACCACCCTCACAGTAAAGAAGTTTTTCCTAATATCCAATCTAGAACTGTTTTCTGTCATTTTGAAGCCATCCCCCCTTGTCCTGTCACTCCAGGTCCTTGTCCCAAGCCCCTCTCCAGCTCTCCTGGAGCCCCTTTGAAGAGGCTCTAAGGTCTCCCTTCCAAAACACTCCTCCACATGCCAGAGCAGCCCAGGTGCCCTTTGTGACCCTAGAGAAACCCCCCTACAGGGGGTCTTTTCTCCCCAGCAATGTTTCCATCACCAAATTTCCTTCCCCAATACACATTCACAGATCCTTTTCTCCCAGACAAGTCCAAACCCTTTCCAGAGATCCCCGAGGAGTGCAGGGAGAACTTGCCATTGCCTGCACTGTCCCAGGCAGGTGAGGGAGATGAGGGGCAGCACTGCCATGACCACCTTCATCTTGCTGCCTGAGGAGGGTTTGGGGTGAGGGGTGAGGACAGACTTGGTGCCTCCTGCCAGCCAAAAGCCAGGCTGGAGGAAGAGCGGGACGCAGGAGGACGTGTCCCATCACGGAGCAGGGAGAACAAGCCAAGGCAGGCACGGAGCAGAACGTCCTCGGGTGCCTCCTCCAGCCCAGCAGGAGGGGAGAGCAGAAGCAGCACAAGCCCTGATGCTGTGGGAGATGAAGGAGCACCTTAAAGCCACGACAATGCCGGGAGCTGGCCCAGCTGGCCCAGCTGCCCAGCCACGCTGCCCAGCAGAAACACTGGCCCAGCTCCTGCTGAAACTGGCCCGGAGCTAAAGAACAGTGGGAGGCCAAGCTCTTTGCTTGCCTTTGCTTTGATCAACCATGAGAGAGTTAGTATCAAACCAGGCCGGGACTGTGAATGAATATTCCCTGGCAGAGGACCGGGATTGTTCCAGGCCATTGTCTCCCAGCCCCAGATGCCTCCTCAGCGTGCACCGGGGGAGGATCTGAAGCCACAGCTCTGATGTGATCCCCAGCGAGATCTCTTTCTCCTCCTGTGGCTGGGGCCTCATTTGGCATCTCCACAAGCAGTGGGTGCAGCTGGGGCAGATGAGGCAGGGAAGGAGCTCCTGTGGATTTGCCTGTGCCCGTGGAGCAGCGTTCCCACAGTGCTGCTCCTGTCGCTTATCAGGTGCTCCCTGATAAGGATGAGCCTGGGGCTGCTCAGCCCCAGCACATCCCACATCAGTGGGGCTCTCCCCGAGCCCCTCAGGGTCCTGTCCTATGTGGGCACCACGCTTGGCAAGGGGCAGTGAGAGCATCACCCACCCGTGCCCCCCAAAAGGGGGGATGTCACAGACAGGATGGGAGCCTTTCCAGCACCTCTTCACACAGCTCTCAAACTCCAATTGTTTCCCATGGCTCCAGGGTCTAATAGGATTTTTTGAGGCCTTTTGCTTGCAGTCTGCAGCTCGTTTTACTCCCACCCCTGTCACTCCTGGGTGCACACACTGCACACAGGGTGTCACACCCACAGGACGAGCCGGTGGCTGTGCAGCAAAGTGTGACCATCGAGCCAGAGCTCAGAGGGAGAAAATGGCTTTTGAAGTCATAGAAGAGGTGGATATAACAGATCCTGGCCAAGCAGGGCTCTGTGCTGACCCCGTTTCGTGCTCTGTGCAGCTCGAAGGCAAGTGCAGCAGGCACAGGGTGGGGTCAAGCTCGCAAGGAGATAGAGCCAAGGGTTCCCCGAGTCCTCCCCTCCCTGCTCCATCTGCCGCTCCATTCATCCACAGAGCAGAAGAAATCAAGCAAATCTCTTGCTATAAACCAGATTTGCCTTTGTAAGCTTTGAAATAAACCCAAGGATTAAAGTCTAAGGACTTTTTTTTTTTTTTCCCCTTAAGTCAGCAACACACATGAAAGAGCCCGTGGGGGCCTGTGAAACCCGGAGCCCAGCACGCTGCAGGGGGTTGGTTATCCTGCAGCCAGAGGCCCCTGGATGAGGCTGGATAAACACCCAGCCCCAGCCTGTCCACGCAGAGCCCCAGTGCTTTAAACACACCTGTGCTGTGAGCCAGCCACGCTCCCAGCGCGTGGGCACAGCCACCGTCAGCACAAACCCGGGGAGCAGGGGAACCATCCCGGGGGAGATGCCTTTGTGCAAAGACAGCAGGAAAAGCCACGGCGAAAATAAACCCTCAACTTTTATTTCTTTTTTTTTTTTTGGCTCTCCCAAACCCACGGGAGAGGCCTGGGCTGAGCTCGCCACCCAACCAGACCAGCTGGGAACGGGGAGAAGGGCTGGTTTCTCCCATCCAAAAGGAATACTTGGATGGTATCAACCAGTCCTGAGTCACTGGACAGTAGTTGGAGCAAGTCTGTCCTCCAGCCTGCCAAGAATAGCACTCATAGCCAGGGCTATTTATTTGCCATTAGGGGTAACTGTGCTCATTAAGTGCTGCTGATGAGCCACCCTGGGCAGGCAGGTTCCCCTGGTCCCCCCTGCTCTGCCAGGGATGGAGTAAGTGGTGGCACCATTCTCCAAATTCAGATCTTCCATTTATCCTTAGTCACCACCTTTCCACAGGCTCCCAGTGCCCAGCTCAGGGCCTTTGTCTGGTGTGTGTTCATCTGGTGGGACACAGGCCCTGGGCTCCCAAATCTGATTGTCTCTGCTAAGCCCTTCCAATAGGAGATTTCCTGTGGAGCTCAAGGACCTCTAAGCGGGTTATGTGCTCATAATTTCTGGCCCTGTTACAAGGCTGCAGTCTTAAAGACAGGGCATGAGGCTTAATGCACGCTTTCAAAGTGCTTTGAGGAGTTACAGAGCAAACAAACAATTAGAAAATAAAATTCATTTTAAGAAGAGAAGTTAGAGCTGGGTTTAATGCTGTTCTGGCTGGATTAGTTTCCGCCCTGTGTTTAGCTGAAAATGGCTGAGAGCATTTAGAATTCAACTTAAAAAAAACAACCCAAACCCAATAAACTTCTCCCCAGCGATTGGCCAGGCTGGGTCTGTAACTGGTTTGACAGGAATCAGGAGTTCGGATAGGCTTTCAAACACTCTGGGCCTGTTTATCCAAATGAGGCTCAAAACCAGTTGAGCTGGAAATTTTACAATAAAAGGGGAACATTTGGCTTTCAATCAAGGGTTAAAACTCAGCAGGGACAGCCCAGGCTGCTCACGGGGACTGAGGCTTTGCAAGTCAGCAACTCGTGGTGTTTTATGTTCACCTAAAAGGCAACAGTTCCCACGCTGCACTCGGGCTCGTTATGCTTTTTTGGGGGTGACGACACCCTTAATTCTGCTGGGCTCAAGTTTATAAGGCATGAGACACAAACCCCAATTTCAAGCCGTCCTGGAACACCATCAGAGCTGTCACATGGCCACAGTGGGAGTCTGCACCCCCTGTTACAGGCAGGAAAATAGTTCCACAGAATCAAGAATTAACATCCAAATCCTCCTCGTTAGACGTGTCCCCCAGATCTCTAAACGAGCTGTCACTTCCCCCAGCCGGGTCTCTCCCAGTCCCCCCAGCCTTTGGGAAGGGTTTGGAGGTTATCTGTGGAGATTTGAGGAGTCAAGGGCTGGCTTTCCTTAAGTTAAGGGGGGGGGAAACCTCTGGGAACAGTCCAGAACTGTAAAAATAATAGATGTATTGGGCCGGCTCAAATCTCATTACGTGGCTGTGCCGGAGGAGGCACAGACAACTGTGCCTGCAGTGCCAGCAGCCACCTGGTTGCTAACACCAGTTAAGCACAATCACTGGGAATTTAAGGGGAAAAAAGCCCAGGGGTAAGCTGGGCTAATATGTTTAATCACAGCTGTAATTGGTAACCCGGGTCTGACCCCAGAAACAGGCCTAGCAGGCAGGGTAAACAATAAAGCAAGACTCTAAAGCCCAGCCTACACTTATAGCTAATAAGTCCTTTCAAAACACACAGTTGTGAAATAAGGCCGTGACTGAACCGTGTGAAATGCGACTGGGGGGAGAGGGAGGGCAGGGGCAGGAAACAAACCCCCTTTAACCCCCGAGCTGCTCCCTCAGCCCATGTTCTCCAGCACGTCCCCATTCCCGGCAGTCCAGACCAAGGTCAGGCAGACCAGGCTCCTCAAAGCTTATCTCCCCCCTGGCTCCAGGGCACTGGGCTCTGCTCAGCACCTCGTCACCTACTCTGGTGCCTGGATGTCTTTTGTCAGCTCGACCCTTTGTTTGCTCTTTGTCGCCTGTAACCGGATCCCACTCCTGGGACCTCGGGATGTGCGGACGGGACATGTCAGGACACATTTTGGGCATGTCCAGGCAGTTCCATTTGTCCTACCAAGGACCTTTAAATACTCCCCTCTGCTTCTGTGTGGATGGGAGCTGGATTTCCCCACAGCATTTGCACACAGTGGCTTTTGCAGCCCAAGCCCAGGGCTGCAGCGAGGGACCACAGTGTTCCTCAGAGCCCTCTTTCACAGAACACCCTCCCTCTGTTCCACTTCCCTTGCTGCCCGCCTTGTTCCCTCATGGAAAACAACCTATCTGACCCTGTCATATCTGTTCAGAGGTATTTTGGGAAGCAAACATTGCTGTACTCAAGGGAGTAACAGCAGAAAGCGTTGCTTTCCTTCACACTCCTTAGGACTTTGGACCTAGTTTTCCACTGGTGCTGAGCTCCAGCTGCCACAGGGCTTTTCTCCTTGGTCTCACCAGATTTCTGCTGGACCACGTTGATGGTTCAAGAGGACGTTTGTTCAAAGCTCAGTATCATCAAGCAGAGATGAAGCCTCAGAGTTTGGCTCCTCACGAAGCCGCCTCGGTGGGGAAGGTGTGGATTTGACCTCACGCTGATTTCTGAGGTGGTTTCCTGTTCTTTGCATTTGGTTATTGTTTTTTTTCCACGTCCTCTCTGCAGGATGCGACAGCCTCCACCCACCTCTGTCCCTGTGAGGGGGTAGAAAGGAGACCCTGGCACAGGGCCAGGGGACCTGGGGCACGGTGGGGATGGAGGTGTTTGCACAGTCAGGGCCAGGGAAAGTTGTCAGCTGTGAAGCCTGGGTCAGGCTTGTTGGTTTATGAGATAAAACGAGTCCAGAGCCCTGGTTCTCTCTCAGAAACAAGGAGCAGCAGAGCTCCAGGATAAGGCACTGCAGTGAGACCTGCCCTGGACACCCCCTGGTCCTGCTCCACCCCTCTGCCCTTCAGCAGCCCTTGGCGATAACATCTTCCCCCAGCCCTGCTCCAGCCCAGGGTAAACAGCACGTGTGAGACACAGCTGGGCCGCAGAGGCCATTGCCCCTCAGTAATTGTCCCTTATCGCAGCACCCCGGGGTGTGGCCACCTAGCCCTGCTCTTTCCCCTCTGGAAACTCCCAGAATAAATCCTGACTCCAGTCAAAACACCATTTCCCCCCCACACACAGCTGGGAACAGGTGAACCCAGCACTAACTGTGGTGGCAAACCCAGGGATAACTCGGGACACAGGCTCCAAGTCCTCCTCAGCACCGCAAAGGCACCCCCGGACAACCATCCTCGAGGGGGTTTGGGGTCTGACGTGGGAGAGGCACAGCCAGCACAACTGAAAACTGAGCCTGAGAGATGCCAGGTCTTGTTTCCAGGCCAGAGATGCTGGGTCTTGTTCCAAGCCACAAAGCCCAGGCAGGACACAGGGAGCTGTGCCGGTGCTGCTGCCCGCTGGGATAATGGGATAAGGGGCCAGCATTCCTCCCCTTTCCCGGTGTTTTTTGGGCAAACCTTCCTCCTTGGGTCTCTCTCACACCTTTCCTTCTAAGGGAGGCTGGAGGGAGGGATATATTTAGGGATTTCACACTTCACTGACACGCAGCCGTGCTACGAAAAAGGGATTTTTTTTCTTTTCTTAGAAACAAGAAGTTAAAAAAAAAACCAAACCAACGAACCCCTCTGGCTGAAACCACAGGACAGGATTTTTTTTTTTAGGTGGTGAGAATGTGACTCGGCTGCCAAACTGCAGCTCAGCCAGGCTGTGAGGAGCTGCCAAGGCAGCACATTGCCGAAATCTGTGTTTATTGCTTATAAAGCATTAACCCAGGGGAACGTTGGTGCAGCTCCATGGCAACCCCAATCACCGGCACAAAAACAAGGGCAGGAGCACCAAAGGCTCTGTGGCTGGAGCAGCTGGTAAGTGAATTTACTGACCCTGTTCAGAGCCGCCCCGAGTCTCTGCTGGGCTTGAATGTGTTTTCTGAAAGGCTGTGAAAAGCAGGTTATTTACTCCCAGTTCGGAGGGGAAGAGCAGGAGACGGTCACAGATTAAAGCGATTTCCATTGTGGCACCACAGACCTGAGCTGCCACCACGGAGCCCTTCGCTCGAGGGTTTTGTGTGACACAGTGTCAACCAGAAAACGGGACCTTTCTGGGAAGTTCTGTGCTTTCCCACCAGGCTGAAGGGATCCAGTCAGTCCCAGCAGGCTTCAAAGACTCGGTGTAGCAGGTGCTGCTTAGCAGAAGAGAAGACAAGTAGGTTTAGAGCTTCAGACCTGGGCCTGCTCTAGTTCATGGCACGCTGACCTGGTCGGGGCTGGCTCCAGATCTCATTCCCCTCACAGATTGTGGATCTGGCCAGATGGATCCGGCTTCCCCTCCTCTCCCTCCCCACCAGCCCACTTCTTAGTCCGCAGCTCAACTGCCCAGCCTGGATTATGTCAGGAATAATCTACAGCTAAAGCTCTGCCCAATCCACCCCTCTCCCTGTGCCCAGACTGCAAATCCAGGGTGGACTTCTGTGCTCCAGCCAGCGAGAGCTGCTGCTGGCCCAGGCCCTGGCGTGGGAGAGCAGGGACAGTGGGAGAAGGTCCTTGGGGTGCTTCTCAGGCTACACCCACAAATATGAAAGAGGCCATCGCTTCCCAGGGCCCAGCAAAGATCCCAGTCCCTGCAAACAGCAATTAGGGCACAAAGAGGCCCAGATAAAGCAGGGCAACACCCTGCCAGAGCTTAGGTCTGGGTGGTGCCTTTTCCCAAGCTGATCCCAGCTTGGAGAGATACCTCCTGGGGAGCAGGTGGACTCTTGCAGGACTGCTCCAGGCTGTTCCCAAGGGTTCCTCGCCCGCCCTGGCGAAGGTGGCTAATTGGTTTTGGTGGGGTGCTGCACCTGGGCAGGGGGAGGCAGGGGCAGGGTGTCCCACAGGGACTCACCCTCCGGGGCTTTGCAAACCTCCCCACCATCCACGAGTCCCCCCCGGCCGGCGTGTTCTCCCAAACCACAGCCCGGCTGCTCCGCAGGGAACACCGAGGGCCAGCTGAGCAGCAGAGCAGGGGCAGGCTCAGTATCAGCCTTCACACGTCTCTGTCTGTCTGTCTGGCAGCTCCGAGGAGGAAGCAGATGTGGTTTTCTCCACCCTGCCTGTTGCGAAGTCCCACAGAACGTTCTGTTACTCAAGGAAGCCCAGGAGGCCCGAGCCGAGCTGGGATGTGGGCTCAGAGCTGGAGCTGGCCCTGCACTGCTGGGGGTGGGAGCTGTTCAAGTAGGGGTCATGTACTCAAAAGCCTGGGTCTGGATTGCACACAGAGTTCAGCTGCGTTTGGACCCCAAATTTCGGGTTAGAGCCACGTCTGTTACTCACAGGAGCAGCTCATAAGCTCCCCCTTCATATTTTGGCATTCGAGCAACAGGCAAGGCTTTGGCAGAGGCTCTGGGGGCATTTTTCCACTCAGGAAATGAAGAGAGTCATGATTTTATCTGTGTACGGCTGAGGGGAGGAGGTGGGAGCTGGATTCCTGAGCCATTTTCAGGTCAGATCTTGGTGCCTGTGCAAGGTTTTGATCTGTTGCTCAGTGTCTGCTCAGGACTTTGGTCTCACTTTACAAAAACCCAAGAGCTCCGAGTGGAAGCAGGTTGGGAACGAACCAGGGACACTTAAACCTGCTTGAGCTAAACATAACTTCAGTGTCCTGGCAATAGTCCCCAGGAGGCTGCCCTGAGGTGTGCCAGGGATGTGATGGCCCCAAGGACATGGCAAGGGCAGAGGTGACCACGAGGGACCAGCCACCGGCCCAGGCTGCTCCATCCACTGCTGCTGAGCAACGTTCCCAAAAAATCCTTGGAGTGGTTGTCCTGCACCACTATCTCACACTGTAATTAGTGCTTTGGGGAGCCCAGTTATACCCCAGCCCTGCCCCTCCCCAGCCAGCAGTACTGGCAGGGACAGTCCCTCTCCCACCCCAGACAGCTCTGTCCCTGTCTCCGCAGGGAGGGCAGCGAAGCCGTCTGGGATCTCTCGGCACCTCTGGAATTTGAGCAGGCACCGAGACACAAACAGGGTGGCTCAGCTGTGCCAAGAACAACTGGAAATCCAGCCTATGGACACTGTTCCCCACCAGGAAAAGGCTGTGCAAAGGAGAGCAGAAGGCTCTGGGTGCAGAGGGGGGTGAGCTGTATCACAAGGGGAGGAGCTCCCCGGCTGCAGAAGAAACAACATCGTGGCTGACACAGCTCCCTGTTGGGCACAGCAGCCCCAGGGAGGGCCTGTCGTCACAGCAGGACTCTCCAGAGCCTTTGGCAGCAGGGATTTGCAGCCACATTCCTTAGAAAACAAAAGGATTGGAAAAAAACAGTGAGGACAATAACTCACTTTTCCCTTCCCTTCCTGTAATTCCCTCACACCGAAGGAATTAACACAGGGCTCTGGAGAAACCTTCCTGACAGCTGGGAAAGCACAGTTGGGGCTGTGGGCAGAGACAGGGCACAGGGACAGAGGTGCCAGGCAGCTCCAGCTCGCTGTTCCTCAGTTTCCTGCTGCACAGGGAGGTTCACTTCCCGTTCTGGAAGCACCTGGAGACTTGTGAGCCTGGAAAGGTGCATTGCCAATGAGGGGAAGGAGCTGGGAATGTTGCTGTAGGCAGCTCCTGCCAGAAAGAGGATGGATGCTGGGAAGATCTCCCCGCAGCAAACATTGCACAGGAGGGGAAGGGAGGGGAAAATCGCCTTCCAGCTTCCCTGGAGCAACAGCCAGAAGAAAACACAGAGCCCAGGACTGTTTTCTTCTGGTCCTTGCAGAGGGGCCTTTCTCAGCCTGGATCATGAACACTGGGGATGGAAATGGCTCAGTGGAGCGGGGAAACATTCCCATGTGCCCCATTAGTCGTGGCTGACAGGGCTCCTGGGATCTCCACTCCCTCCTGTGCCTGCAGCTCTCCCCGAGATAACCAGTTCAGATTGGCCTCCTGCACATGCCCTTGAAATCTGCGGAGGCTGGAAGAGTAAACAGACCTTAAAAGGGTCTCAAATTCCAGCCTTCCACTCCCTCTTCTCAGGAGTGCTCCTGAGGGGAGCAGCTTTCGCAGAGACCAGGCAGCCGGAGGCCTCTTGGTCACACAAAGCAGCTAAGAATAACTGCCAGCCCTGAGCCTGCCTGCTCCAGAGCCCAGGAGGGCCCTTCCTTGGCGTCTGTCCACACTTGTCAACCATAAATGGCTGTTTTCCCTCTTTCTAGCAAGGCCACATTGTGCTCCCACTGTTGTGCTCCCCCACTAGAAATTCCAGCTCGGAGCTGCCAGCGCTTGAGATCTCGGCACAAGTCTCCTCATGTTTGAGGCTTTTCTTGCCCTCCTGCAAGGGGTGAGACTTTAATTAAAGAAAGGTTATTGCTGAGCAGAAAACTGAAAACAGGAACTGGCTCTGCAGATCCACGCTCGGGTCTGAAACACAGGAGTCAGCTGGAGAACAGACAGATCCTTCCACTGCAAACCAAGTTTTTTCACATCAGCACCGTTTTGTTGGGAAGGTTTCTCAGAACCAGGCTGGAATTTCTCCCCAAACAGCAAGGGAGGAAGGCAGCAAGTGAGCCTCTGCCTAGAGTCACCTGTGGGGTGACAGCTCTCCATGTCAGTCCCTTCTGGTGTGTCCCACCTGGACCTGGATCACTCCCACCCAGAATCTCAGGTTCTGTCTCCTTCAGAACTAAAACAAGACAAAAAATCTCCTCTTTTTTTTTTTTTTTTTTTTTTTTTTTTTTTGGCAAGAAGGAAGAAAATAAAAAGAGTTCTTCTCCAGCCAGCTTTTTCCCAGCAGGAGCAGAACAAGGGTGTCCACTTCAAAGGTGTCACCTGAGACACACCTAAGCTGAGGCCTTTAGAGGCATCTGAGTGCTTCAGAGACATGTAAGCAAGTAAATCATCTGAAGGGCCACCTTGGACTCTATAAATGCCCCTGGGTATGCGAAAAATTGGCCACAATTACTCTGTGGGGTGCTTACCTTACATGATTGTCTTAATTACACGGGGCTGCCTAATGACACTTTATGCAGCTTTAACTATGCAAAGAAAGGCATCACACGTGGGACAGAAAAGGTTCTGACCACACCACGGCCAACGTGAGAAAACCAGCAGCCTTCCTGATGGACCCACTTTGCCTCCTGCTCTCTGACCCTGCTCAGCAGGTTCCCAGATAAGATGAAAGCCCTGGGTGTGATCCCAGTGATGGCAACACACTCCTGGATCGGGCTGGGGATGCGGGGACTTTCCAGCTGAGCAGCACCGTGACTGTCCTTAGCTGGGGCTGTTTGTGCCGGGGTGGGAGCTGTTCCCAGGTGACTCCCTCCTCCTCCTCCCAGCCCTGCAACCTTGGGAGCTGGATTTTTTTCCCCCTGTTTCTTTGGGGTTTTTTGAGCGATGCCACGTAGGCCCAGAGCAGAGCGTGTGTCTTATCTCACAGCCACCCACATGAAAGGAGGAACTCTGCAGCCACGTCAGAGCTGCAGGGGAGGCAGGGAGAGCACGGCCCTGCCGGGCAGGGAGGACGTGTGTGCCGGGGAAAGGTGCCTTGCCAGGGATTCTGCATCTGGCTTGGGGTTTTCCCAGGAGCTGAGGAGCAGTCAGGTGGGGGTCTGACTTCAGCCTGTCTTAAAGACTTGTTGTAAACTGCTCAGATTTCCAAACACCTGAGCAAATATATAACCTGCTCTGAATAACACACCACTGTCAGCCTGCTCTGATTTGATGCCCCCCTTTTTTTTTTTAATCCCCCTTTTCCAGGCATTTCGAAGCCCCAGACTGAAGGTGTGTTATGAAGTGGTTCTGCTTTGCTACTCCAGCTCTTTTTTCTCCACACACACAGCCTGCTGGATCCCCCAAAAGTGCCCCAGTTTAGGCTCTGCCTCGGGACATGGACCTCCCAAGTTTTGTGGAGGGCAAACGACCCTTTCCACTTCCAAAAAACGACCCAGCTGCCTTAGAGAGGGTGGGATGGGGGAGAGCCATTGGAGAAGCAAATCCAAATATAACCCTGGAAAAGCATTCCACTCCAATTAATTATTAGCAGCGAAACAACGTTTTTAAAAGAGAAAGGAAAATATTGTGCTGAGCTGAGGGAAAAAAAAAAAAAGAGGGAGGTCTGCCAGCCCTGGAGTGTGTTTATCCCGGGGGTTGTTTAAGCCCTTAGTGCTGAGTTACTGACAGAGCCCAGCTGTTCCCGAATCTCAGCCCTCCCCTGTGCTCTCCAGTGGACTCTGCTCTCGTCTGCACCCAAAAAAGGGCCGCGTTTCCCTTCCCGGCCCTGCCTGACGTGGCTGTTCCCTGCACGTCAGCAGGCCCAGCTCCTCAGCAGGAAGCTGGCGAGAGCTTCTGCAAAACAAGTGACGTAGGAGCAGCCACAGAGCACAGCAAAAGCCTCCCACGAGGGCAGGGGGAGCGGGGCTGGGGAGCAGAGCCGCTTCCAAAGATGGACATCCCTCCATGACCGGGGCGCTGGAGCCCCGGGAGCTCCAGGGGTGCTGCTGGGGGGGGCACAGGCTGGTTTTCCAGTTTTTATGGAGATTGGCATGGGAACAAAGGGCTCCCATGGGCAAGCACGTTTAGGGTGCCAGGATACCTGGAAGAGGGAATGCATCCAGCCTGGAAGGGAGGGAGGAAGGGAAGGGAGGCACAGAGGGCAGCTCCGTGTGGGGCATCCCAGTCCAGGGCACCTTTCCTCAGGGATAATGGGCATTGTCGGGGTGGGATGGGTGGGGAAAACAGGTCATGTTCCATGTCCCAGCCACGGATGGGACAAGGGGGTGTTCACTCCCCTGGGGGTAAAATAAAGGGTCAGCAAACAAAAGGGGGGCCCCTTCCCACCCCCATCCCCAGGTCTGCCCCGTGAGGAGGAATTACGGCTGCTACAAGAAATTATAACATGAACACTTTTACTTCCCCTTCCCTCTCTCCCCCGAGCCCTGGCAGCCTCTCAGGGCTCTCTCAGCCCCAGGCCAGCCCCAGGAGAGTCCCCACAGTGACAGCCAGGAATACAGGATCAAACCCAGGGCAGTGCCCCCAGTGCAGCTTCCCCACTCCCCGTCAGCCGAACTGGGTTCACACGCTGTTCCCAGTGTTCCCTCCCTGCAGCACAGCCCTGGGCCAGCAGTAATTGGGAGCTTCTTTGATGAATTTGCCTTTTATTGCTTTCAAGTTCACAGCAGTTCTCAGCCTAAACGGGTTTTCTCCCATACCTGCAATATTCAGAATTATTGGCTGAAGCTGCTCGGAGTGACACATCAAATCACACACTGGTGGAAGGGACCTGAAGGATCATCAGCTTGTTCCAAGCCCCTGTCCCAGGACAGGAACCTCCTGTATCCAGGAGCTCGTGGAAGGAAAGGCTCTTTCAAAGGTGCTGCTGTACCTTCCCCAGCTCCATTCCCATCTCTGGATATGCTCCAGCACCTCAATGTCTTTCTTGGAGCGAGGGGCCCAGAGCTGGACACAGGATTCAAAGTGTGGAATTTCGTGGCCCCATAAACTCCACACCCTTAAACTCCACATAATCTGCCAACCCTCCCCCTGGATCTTGAGACACACTCAAATATTCTCAATTTCTGAGTTCATTCCTGAGGCTCCTTCGTTTCCATGAAGGTTTTTAGGCTTCCCCCTCCTGCTGCACTAACCTGAGGGAATGGGATATACTGGCAAAGGATCTTGTTCCCTTGCTGCCCCAGAAACTCTGAATGGCAAAAAGGGTGGAGGTGCTTGGGGAGATAAACCCCATCCAGCAAGATTGGGAAACAAAACTGTTCTTGCAAAACAAGGCCAGTGGCTGCTGAAGTGTGGGGACAGAGATAACGTCTCTGCTTGGAATCGAGGCCACGTTTCACCCCGTTCAGGAAAGCTGAACTGGGGGTCAGCCTGACTTCTGGGCTATTTTGAGCCCTGTGGGTTGAAGGGCACCTGGAGCTGCTGCTTCAGGACCGAATGTTTAATTTAAAGGCTATTTGGTTGCTCGGGTTTCCAGGGCCCGAAATGCTATTGAATTATTTTAAAAACCTTTCTTGTGATGGAGCAAGGGCATTTGTGGGTGTAAGTGAGAGGAGCTCGTGCCCTGGGGAGGGGGTGTGAGGGTCCACATCCGTTTTTAGACCCCTAAATTTTGTTTTCCTGGTCTCCTGGCACAGTGGCCGCTGGAGGCACAGGATCAGCTGCTCCCACTCCCTGCCTGGGTTGTCTCAGCAACAGTTGCCTCAGTACTCCTGTTGTGTCCTGTAAATGTTTAATGGGAAGCTTATCTCTCTTACCTCCCCAGATGGCTCAGGTTATTGAGCTTGTGAACACGGATTAATTGGAAATGGGCAGATGTTGGCTAACCAGAAAAAGAGCTTAGTAAGTAATTAGATGAGCTGGGATGGTGGTGTGGGGGCAGAGCATCCTCTGAAGGGTTCAGAGGGAAAAGGACAGGGCTGAAAGGAAGTTCCTGTTCCCTGCTCTGAGGTCCTGGCAAGGAGCAGAGCTCCTGAGCACTGGATGAGATGCAGGACAGTGTCCCAACACCCATGTCCAGCCCAGTGGCAGCCACAGTTCAGTGAAGGATTAGCCCCCAGCACTCCCAGCTTGTCTCAGCCCCCAATCCAGGGCATCTGGTTCTTTCCTGATAATGGGGATTGTCGGGGTGGGATGGATGGGGAAAACAGGTCATGTTCCATGGCTGAACCTGCCCCTTGGAACCCTGACTGCAGGGAGCTGGAGATCTGTGTGCTCAGGGCTGACATTTTCCTAAGTAATAGATTATATTAGTTCAGGCTGTAATATGCGTTACCAATCTTAAGTGGATTTTTGAAGATTAAATGCTTTAATAAATCCAATTTTTGAAAGATCAGACTATGAAAAAAATTTCACGGAACGTAAGGTCCACAAAAATAAGGAACCATCCAGAGCAGCTGAAAGGAAGCTCCAGTTATCCATGTGGTATTTCCTGAGCTACAATAACACCCCTGTGCAGTCCATCCATGCACATCCAACCTTTCTGCAGCCCCTTGTGCCCACCTGCACCCACCTGTGCTGGGGCACAGACGTTCACGTGCAGGTGAGGGATCTGTGGATCTGTCTCAGGTGAACACAGGAGCCTTTCCAAGGCCTGTTCTCACCTGCCAACAGACCAGGCAATAATGGAGGGACTAACACTCGGATACAGGACTAGGTGGGAGGATCTGCAGCCCATTCCCAGGCAGACAGAGCACCCTGATCCCTGGAGTTCACCACCACAGGGAGCTGGGGGACGCGTTGCCTCCACCCCGAGCACCAGGGAATGTCAGGGAGATGCCTGCAGTGCAGAGTCAAGGTCTATTTGGGGAACAGGATGGTCAGAAATCGAGTTTGAGTGTTTCACAACATCAGAGAAGCTTGAGATTCGTTTACAGAGCCTAATTATAGCAGTTTAGTGCCAAGAGAGAAAGAGGAAAGATGAAAGATGTGCTGCGAGGGAAGAATATACAATGGGCAATTGCAGCACTGCATCAAATCCTCATGAAAAAACTCTTCTAAATCCCTATAAAATATCCCTGGGGACAAAAGGTGAGCTAACTACACTCTAGAAGTAGAGGGGTGGGAAATGGCTGCAGCATTTCGTAATCAGAGTGAGTCAGATGGTATTTCTGGGAATGTGCATGCAGGGGGCAGGAATCTCCCTGGGGAGCAGGGAATGGTTGGTATCTGAAAATCAGCACTTCTTTAGTTCCACTCAATGAGCTGTGGAGAGAAGGGAAACCAAATGCCAGAGGAAGACAGTGTGAAGCAGAGCAGATCCAGCCGTTGGAACAAGGAGTTGGGACTGGGGAAAACAGCTTAAAAATAAACCTTTCAACAAAGGACCTGATGTCATGAGAATCAGAGAGAGACGAGTCCCTCCTGGCTGCCCTGAACGGTGTCTGCGTGGAGCCTCCTGGCCAAGACCTGCTGTCTTCAGGAGGAGGGAATTTGAGGAGCTTTAAGGCTTTCTTGCCATGAATCTGAACGAAAGCAGATGCCAGAGATTTGCTGGATGGAACGTGTTGGTGGTGGAGTCCCCACCCCTGGAGGTGTCCAGGGAACGACTGGACGTGGCCCTCAGTGCTCTGGGCTGGGTGACAAGGTGGGCATCGGGCACAGGGGGGATTCCATGGCCTCGGAGGTCTTTTCCAGCCTGAATGATTCCATGGCTCTGTGTTATATGGTGCTGGATCTTCAACCAGGGCTTCCCACGGGATGGATCTCACAGCAGCTGCAACCTGTGCCCTGCAGGCACACCAAACGATCTGTTTTGGAGGAACAGAGAGAAATTTGGCCCAGGCCAGCTCCCAGACCCCTCTGAAAGCCCTCCACGAGGCAGCTGAGCAGATGCCAGCCCTGCTGGTGTTCCAGCCACCTCCCTGCACAGCTCCTGTTACACCATCAGCTCCATCAGCTCCGTGTGGGGGTTCCATGACTGGGAGGTGGGAGAGAGCCTTTTCCTGACTCCATTTACAGGCACTGGGTTGGAGTGGCAGCAGCTCCAGCTGCTGCACACAGACCAGGCTGGATGTGGGCCAGCTCTGCACATATTTGGCCACTGACACTGTGGTTGCATTTCCCTCGTTCTGTCACACTCCTGGAGAGGGGACAGTTTATCTAAGAAGGTCAGTAGTCCCCAAGTACAGCTCAGTTATTAAAAGCTGTTAAGCCATTGAGAGACTGGCAATATCACCACAGGAGGCCCAGACAGGCCTCTTTAACCAGGCTCCATGATTAAATGATGCTCCCTGCATCCCTAATCAAGTTTTGGCTTGCATGGCCTATTCCTTCCCCTGCATGTCCCACTCAGCTCCAATTAGTTTCTATCTTTAAACTGACCCCTCAAGCCCATTTTCCTGCAGTAAATGTTTATTGTGCTGGTAAGGAAAGGCAGAAGAGACAGAAACTGAGCTTAAATTCTTGGTTAGATAGATAAGCAGGTGACTTAAACACTTGAGATGGCCAAAAAGAATGGATTTATCAAAGTGCTCCATTTCTACATGAAAGTGCTAAAAAATTCCTCTTAATCCCAGATCTCTGAGATTAAACAAAGAGGAACAAGAACTGAGCTTTCTGCCCCGCAATCACATTTCCTCTGGAAATGTTAGCAGAAGACTCCAAGAAAATCGCTCCATCCACAGGGCTGGGAAGAGTGGGCAACATTGACACCTGCTGTTGGCGTTTTTAATTGCTGCTGTTCCCAGGCACAGCCCACAGGATTGTTGGGAAGCTGAGAGCATGGAAATAGTCAGGATGAGATGAGTTAAAACAGGGAGAATTGTTGCTTTTGCAGAAAGCTTTATTTAATCATTCTTATTGCGTGCAATTAGGTCAGAGGGGTCTGTTGGCTGGAACACGATTGGGATCTTCATGGCCAGTCCCCTAAATTGCTGCTTCCATGTTTAGGAGCTTGCAGAGACTTGAGGACTGGACTGTTCACAGGTCTTACAGCCTGAAAAGAAAGCAGGAAGCAGTTTGCCTTTGGGAAGGGATTCTGTTTGGAAGGGACCCTCCTCCCTGCCCTCTCTCCATGGCCCCAGGGCGCTCCGAGCACCCCCTGCCCTTTGGAGCTGCTGGAGGGACACCAAGGCCGTGCTCCTGCCGGGACTCACCGCTGGTCACAGACCGAGGCCCTTCTTCAGGGTGGAGATCAGGGGGTATTTGCCTTCATGGCAGAAAGTGCCAGTGAAGTCATCCAGGTCGATGGTCCAAACCATGGCCCCTCCAAAGTTGTTCTGCTTCAGCCAGTCGACCTGTTTGGGGCCGGGCAGAAATCCCCATCAGCCCCGGGAGCTGCTCCTGCAGGAGCCTCCTGCTCCTTCCCAGCACAGCCCCACGTCCCACCAGACCTTTGCACTGAAGCTCTTTGTGTTGTCGTAGCCAATCCACTCACTGCCCTTGTAGGCATAGGGCACGTCCTCAGGGGCATCCCAAGACTGGGTGGCTCCGGTGTTCAGGAACGAGCAGATCTAGGAAAGAAGGGCAGAGCGGGACAAGTCAGCGAGTGACCTGCCAAAAAGGGCCTGTGCAATGTTGTCCGGGGTCAGAACTCTTGGCTGGGAAGGCAGAGGATGGTTTGTGCTGCTCTGGGTGTCTGGAGGTGAGGGCCACACGTACCTCGTAGTAAGCCAGAAGCCCAGCCTCCCTGGTGTAAGGTCCTGCTGGCCCAGGGCCCGAGGTTGGGGCCCCAACCCCAGTGTTGGAGGGGTTTTGCAGGGTGAAGGTCTTTCCATAGGTTGGGAAGCCAACCAGGAGCTTCTGAGCTGGGGCACCATTGTTCTTCCAGTAGTTCATAGCGTATTCCTGTAAAAATCCCACGGTTCAAGTGAGTGCCAGGCTTTGTTGGCAGGAAGGGGAGTTCAGTGACAGAGACTCCCAGAATGTCCTCACCACACTGAGGGTGCTGCCGCTGCTGAACAGGGGGCTGTTCTCGCCAGTGGAGCCGTCCCAGGGGCTGTGGAAGTCGTAGGTCATCACGTGGATGTAGTCCAGGTACCTGTGGAGAGCATTGGCTGTGCCCTGACCCGCTCAGGCACCAGAGCTGACGGTTCCTGCAGCGCTGGCCGGTCACCCCCCGTCCCAGCCCAGCCACGGCCCCACTTCTTGCACATCTGGGTCCCTCAGGGGCTCTTTGCAGCTTGGACTGCAGCGCTTGCAGGGAGACAATCCAGTCCCACAAGTGATCCCAGGCTTTGCTACTCACTTGCCCAGCTCAGCAATCTCGTAGCCAGCCTGGATGGTGGAAAGTCCTGCAGCCACAGCCGCGGTGACCAGGAGCCGGGGCTGGTTGGTCTGTTTGGCTTCCTGCTCAAAGGCTGCCAGCAATTCCTGAGGGATGCCAAGGAACAGGGCTCAGCCGGGGGCTCTGGGCTCAGGCTTTGCCTCTGCCTGGGCCTCAGGCCAGAGCTGTGCCAAGCAGAGGCCTTGAGCAAACCCACCTTAACTAGGACAGTGAAGAGCCCCTTGTCCTGGGCTGGGCTGCCCCTGGAGCCGGGGTATTCCCAGTCCAGGTCCAGCCCATCGAATCCATACTGGCGCAGGAATCTGACAACAGAATTGATGAAAGTCTGGCGGTTCTGGGGAGTGGAAACCATTGTAGTGAACCTGGGCAAGCAGAGCAGGAGAGAGTTTCGGTTAGACTGGGGCCTCCTTCCATTCTCCCTCCCTTTCCAGGGCACCATTATTGGAAAGAGATAGTTTGAATTTTACTTTTCTGTGCCGAAATTCCATCCTCCAATGGCCAGCAGGGTCTTCAGGTTTCTGTTCCTGCAAAGGAAGGGACAGGAACCTGTGTTACTGCAAGGCTTTGGTGGAGCTGTGGCCTTTCCAGGCCCTGTCCTTTAGGTGGGAAGCGTGAACAGCAGGTCCCCAACCCCCTGAGCCACTGTTCCCGTGCTCAGAGGAGCGGGGCTGTCCCCTGCCCTGCCCTGGCCCAGAGGGAGAACAAGCCCTGCCCTCTGCTCCCAGCACATACTGGTTCTTCAGGCCGTTGAAGGATTTGTAGAGGGTCTCGTCGTTCCATTCATAAGTGGTGATCTCGTTGTTGTTCATCCCGGCGAAGGCGTAGATTAGGTGGCTGCACAGGTTGGGGTCGATGTTCTCGGGGGTGTATTTCCCCTCCCCAGGCCTGTACTGGGCCCAGTTGGTGAAGTAACATGTCAGCACGTAGGCAGAGCCTGTGGGGAGACACAGGAGCTGGGGGGGCTGCCTGCTGCTCCTCAGACACCAGTGGCTTCAGGCAGAGCATCGGGAGCAGATCTGCTGGGAAGGACTGGGCAGAGTTCCCTTCTGGGGTCAGGAGTTCAGGCAAAGGGCAGTGGGGTTGCTCCTCCCTCACACACTGCCCAGCTCTCTGGGACACCAATGGATTTGTTTCCTTCCTCCTCTGTCTCAGAGGACGGGTCGGCCTCGGGGCCTCTGGTGCCCCAAAACTCACCCCCGGGCTGGATCTCTCCCCCAGGCTGAGCCCCTGTGCTGTGCTGCCCCGGGAGGCAGGAGGGAGGCAGGAGGGCTGGCTGCAGAAGGGCCAGCTTGGTGGGAGGCTCTTGGTGTTGGCTGTGCCGCCTGTTTGCCCTGTCTGGGAGTGCTGGGGCTGGGAAGGGTTGGCAGGAGTTGTTTTAGGGAAGGAAGCACCTACCGAGGTGGGCGTTGAGCAGCAGGGCCAGACCTGGGAGGGCAAAGGGAAGAACAAACCTGTCAGTGTTTGCACTCAGAAACACAAAGTTCTTGTGCAGGACTCTGTATTCCCAAGCTGAGGCACATGAGGGTTTCTAGGGAAGATGGTAAAATTTCTGGAATGATTTCAGGTAAAAGCACAGAAAAGAGAGCAAACAAGCAGTGGTTTGAGGTTTAGATTTTTGTTCCAAAGCACATCTCAGTTTCCAACTGCAATGAACTCTATTCATGTTCAAAGCAGAACAGATCCCCAGCAGCAGCACTAAAGAACAGAACTCTCCCTCCTTAAAGGAGGTTGTGAAATCTCTCATGAAAAGAGGGAGCAGCAGTTTTCTACCCCCAAGGCCCTGTGCAGGCACAGTGGGACAGTGACAGAGCCCCAGCACTTGTCAGAAAGGCAGAGAGCCCCGGGGGGAGGCGGCACTTACCCGTGAGCAGAGTGAGCTTGGCCATCTTGGACCAGAACTGATGTGCTGCACAAAGTCTCTGCTTTTATACCCTTCTCCCCCCTGCTGCCAATCTTGGATCAACATGGACGGGCAAACATTGTGAGGCTTGGCAAAGATCAGAATCACATCAAGTGATACCTGGACAATGGGCCTGAACACTCGAGCTGGAGACATCACTGGTGGTGGGTCGTGCCATGTGCTGGTGTTGCAAGAGCAGCTGAAGAGCCAGATTAGATTTCTGTCATTGTTTGGAAGTTTGTTCCCAGCACAGGTTTGTGTCCCCGCTGGGGGCTGCGCAGTGACCGGGGGCTGAAGGGTTTGACCCTGTGCTGTCCTTGAGTCCTCCCACGGCCCGTGGCACTGCCAACAAAAGGGTTGTGCTTTACAAGGGTTTGGTCTCCTTGGGGGGACCAAGTGAAGGCAAAAGTGAGCAGGACTTCAGTCCCCAGCACTGGGCATTTTGGAGGACGTGGGAACTGGGCTCACTCCCTGTAGGCACAGTGTCTGTTGGGATAGAGGGGCTTTGGGGTCTGAGTAGGCTCTTGCCCCCGTGTGGTCACCTCAGGGAAGCCCAGGGTATCCCATCACCAAAGGAAAACCAAGTCAGTGTCTGCTGAGTCATTCTCCCCCTTATGAAGAGAATATTCTTCTCAGAGAAGCATTATTTCTTGTCACCCCTCTGATCTAATTGCACACAATAAGAAGGAACCATTCTGAAAGGAACGACTTGAATATCAGGGTCTCCATTCCGTGACCCATCAGAAAAGAGCCCAGGACAGACAGACTTATTCCAGCACAGCCACAGAATCAGCAGAATGACAATTTTAGTTGGTGTGTGAAGGGAAACTACAGCAGAAACAACCCAGAGTGGTGGATCTCTGCAATCCAACACTTCAGCTGCTGGAACAGTGTGGGAGGTCCCCTTCTGCAGACTCGACCCTTTTTTAACTTGAATCCTTTTACCAGGAACCAATTCTTCTGCCCTTAATTACCTACTGCCATTCCCAGGGAGCCCATGGAAAAACACCTTCCTTTAGACAGAAAGAAGGCAGGGAAAGTCCTGAAGGAAAACTCCACCACTTGACCAACTGCCATTTGTTACCACCACATGCAAATTAGTGTCCTTGAGCTTGCCTTTCCACACGAAAACAGACCTGAAAAGGCTCCAGAGGTTGCTGAGGGTGGGATTTCCCAAATCTATTCCAATTTAATTTATACTATGTTTCTTTATCAACCAAGAAACACACTGGAAAAATACCCCTTGGAGGTGGCTGTCTTGTTATCGGTCGCATGACACCCAGTGCCTGCACGAAACCCAAAGGGTCAGGCCAACACACTTTAATCTGCAGATCATCCAACATGTGACGTGGGTAACTCTGAGGCTGTTTTCCAGGCTCCCATTCAGCCAAGCCTGGGTGACCTACTGGGGAGTCACCTTCATGTCACCTGAACAGGAATAAAGGAACATCTCGGAGCAGGGCCACTGGCCATGTGCCCGCTGTGCCTTTGCCATTTGCACTAGTCCTGAGGGTGCAAAAGGGGAGAAACCACCTCACACAGGGTAAGAGCTTCTGAGTCTCTGCCTGGGGAGAAGATGAAAATGAGGAAAGAGTATTTTGAGGCATTTGGGTAATTTGACTCGATGGGACTTCACAGAAACCTAAGGAAAAACCTGAACCCTCGGCAACAGAGAGGTCCCTCGTTTTGGGAAACATCTGAGCAAAAAGAGGGGGGGATAAGTCTGAAGGGAAATGCAACCTGCTCTGTCTCTGAGCTCCCTCCCAGAGAGCCTGATCTCCAAGAAATAAGGAAACCCCTTCTGCGTCCCTGAAGTGACACCACCTCAACTGGTGTGGGCAAGACACGACTCAGACCCCAAAGCCCCTCTGTCCCAACAGACACTGTGCCTACAGGGAGTGAGCCCCGTTCCCATGTCCTCCAAAATGCCCAGTGCTGGGGACTGAAGTCCTGCTCACTTTTGCCTTCACTTGGTCCCCCCAAGGAGACCAAACCCTTGTAAAGCACAGTGCCACGGGCCGGGGGAGGACTCAAGGACAGCACAGGGTCAAACCCTTCAGCCCCCGGTCACTGCGCAGCCCCCAGCGGGGACACAAACCTGTGCTGGGAACGAACTTCCAAACAATGACAGAAATCTAATCTGGCTCTTCAGCTGCTCTTGCAACACCAGCACATGGCACGACCCACCACCAGTGATGTCTCCAGCTCGAGTGTTCAGGCCCATTGTCCTGGTGCCAGTTGAGGTGATTCTGATCTTTGCCAAGCCTCACAATGTTTGCCCATCCATGTTGATCCAAGATTGGCAGCAGGGGGGAGAAGGGTATAAAAGCAGAGACTTTGTGCAGCACATCAGTTCTGGTCCAAGATGGCCAAGCTCACTCTGCTCACCGGTAAGTGCCACCTCCCCCCGGGGCTCTCTGCCTTTCTGACAAGTGCTGGGGCTCTGTCACTGTCCCACTGTGCCTGCACAGGGCCTTGGGGGTATAAAACTGCTGCTCCCTCTTTTCATGAGAGATTTCACAACCTCCTTTAAGGAGGGAGAGTTCTGTTCTTTAGTGCTGCTGCTGGGGATCTGTTCTGCTTTGAACATGAATAGAGTTCATTGCAGTTGGAAACTGAGATGTGCTTTGGAACAAAAATCTAACATTCAAACCACTGCTTGGCCACTTGTTTGCTCTCTTTTCTGTGCTTTTACCTGAAATCATTTGACAAATGTTACCCAGGCTGAGGTGCCTCAGCCTGGGAATGCGCAGTGTGGTGTGTTTGCTATAGAACACAGAGGTGACAGGGTAAGGTCATTCTGGGTTCAGCCCAGTCTTGCACAAGAACTTTGTGTTTCTGAGTGCAAACACTGACAGGTTTGTTCTTCCCTTTGCCCTCCCAGGTCTGGCCCTGCTGCTCAACGCCCACCTCGGTAGGTGCTTCCTTCCCTAAAACAACTCCTGCCAACCCTTCCCAGCCCCAGCACTCCCAGACAGGGCAAACAGGCGGCACAGCCAACACCAAGAGCCTCCCACCAAGCTGGCCCTTCTGCAGCCAGCCCTCCTGCCTCCCTCCTGCCTCCCGGGGCAGCACAGCACAGGGGCTCAGCCTGGGGGAGAGACCCCGAGTTGTGAGTTTTGGGGCACCAGAGGCCCCGAGACCGACCCGTCCCCCGAGACAGAGGAGGAAGGAAACAAATCCATTGGTGTCCCGGAGAGCTGGGCAGTGTGTGAGGGAGCAGCAACCCCACTGCCCTTTGCCTGAACTCCTGACCCCAGAAGGGAACTCTGCCCAGTCCTTCCCAGCAGATCTGCTCCCGATGCTCTGCCTGAAGCCACTGGTGTCTGAGGAGCAGCAGGCAGCCCCCCCAGCTCCTGTGTCTCCCCACAGGCACTGCCTACGTGCTGACATGTTACTTCACCAACTGGGCCCAGTACAGGCCTGGCCTGGGCAAATACACACCCGAAAATATCGACCCCTGCCTGTGCAACCACCTGATCTACGCCTTCGCCGGGATGAACAACAACGAGATCACCACTTATGAATGGAACGACGAGACCCTCTACAAATCCTTCAACGGCCTGAAGAACCAGTATGTGCTGGGAGCAGAGGGCAGGGCTTGTTCTCCCCCTCAGGTCCTACCCTGTTGTTCACCCTCTGCTCTCTGCACAGCCCTGGGTGAGGGATGCTGAGAGAGAAGGCAGAGACGGGCAGAGCAGGGCAGGGCAGGGTGACAGCCCCGCTCCTCTGACCACAGTGACAGTGGCTCAGGGTACTGTGGACTTGCAGCAACTCTGGTACCTGTCCTTCCTTTGCAGGAACAAGGATCTGAAGACACTCCTGGCCATTGGAGGATGGAATTTTGGCACAGCCAAGTAAGTTCAAACCATGTCCTGCCCATAAATGCACCCTGGAAAGGGAAGGAGAGGAGGAAGATGCTCCAAACAAAGCCCAACACTCTCCTGCTCTGCTTGCCCAGGTTCACTACAATGGTTTCCTCTGCTGAGAACCGCCAGACCTTCATCAATTCTGTCATCAAATTCCTGCGCCAGTACCAGTTTGATGGGCTGGACCTGGACTGGGAATACCCCGGCTCCAGGGGCAGCCCAGCCCAGGACAAGGGGCTCTTCACTGTCCTGGTTAAGGTGAGTTTTGCTCTGCTCAGCACAGCTCTGGCCAGAGCCCTGGGCAGATGTAAAGTCTGAGCCCTGTTCCTTGGCATCCCTCAGGAATTGCTGGCAGCCTTTGAGCAGGAAGCCAAACAGACCAACCAGCCCCGGCTCCTGGTCACCGCGGCTGTGGCTGGAGGACTTTCCACCATCCAGGCTGGCTACGAGATTGCTGAGCTGGGCAAGTGAGTAGCAAAGCCTGGGATCACCTGTGGGACTGGATTGTCTCCTTGCAAGCACTGCAGTCCAAGCTGCAAAGAGCCCCTGAGGGACCCAGATGTGCAAGAAGTGGGGCCATGGCTGGGCTGGGACAGGGGTGACCGGCCAGCGCTGCAGGAACCATCAGCTCTGGTGCCTGAGCGGGTCAGGGCACAGCCAATGCTCTCCACAGGTACCTGGACTACATCCACGTGATGACCTACGACTTCCACGGCTCCTGGGAGAGAAACACTGGCGAGAACAGCCCCCTGTTCACAGGCCCAGCTGACACTGGGGACTACAAGTACTTCAATGTCGTAAGTGTTTGTGAGACAGAACCCCAGGCCTCAGCTCTGTGATTGCACCAGTGAGGAGATATTGAGGAATTCATCATCCTGCCTGCAAACCAGGGCAAAGACTTCAACAGGAGTGTTTTTTTACAGGAATATGCTATGAATTACTGGAAGGACAATGGTGCCCCAGCTGAGAAGCTCCTTGTTGGCTTCCCAACCTATGGAAAAAGCTTCACCCTGCAAAACCCATCTGACACCTCTGTTGGGGCTCCAGCATCAGGCCCTGGACCAGCTGGACCTTACACCAGGGAGGCTGGGACACTGGCTTACTATGAGGTACGTCTGTCTAATCACATTCCTTGTTCAAATCATTTGAAGGAATGTATAAGGAAGGCACCCATGGAGCTTTCTGAATGGCTGCCTCAGACACAAAACTGTCCATAGAATTGCTAAGAAAAAGTTACTTATTTTCAGGGACCAGACAAATGACACAAAACTAGAGAATAAAGTCCAGACAATGGCAGAGCCTGGACTTTTCCCTTTTTGAAATTAACACTCCACCTCTTGGTGCTTCTCCCTAGATCTGCTCTCTCCTGAGCTCTGGAGCCACTCAGGCTTGGGATGAACCCCAGGACGTGCCCTATGCCTACAAGGAGAGCGAATGGGTTGGCTACGACAACACAAAGAGCTTCAGCATCAAGGTCTGGTGGGACGTGGGGCTGTGCTGGGAAGGAGGCAGGAGGCTCCTGCAGGAGCAGCTCCCAGGGCTGATCAGGATTTCTTCCTGGCCCCAAACAGGTCGACTGGCTGAAGAAGAATAACTTTGGAGGGGCCATGGTTTGGGCCCTTGACATGGATGATTTCACTGGCACTTTCTGCAATGAAGGCAAATACCCCCTGATCTCCACCCTGAAGAAGGGCCTCGGTCTGCAGGACGGTGGTGAGTGCTTTGAGTGCCTGAGCAGCTCCCTGACGGGAACTCCCATGAAGGGAGGGCAGGGATGAGACTCTGTCAGCACAAAAATAAGCCCTTTCCTGCTTTGGTTGCAGACTGTGTGCCTCCTGCTGAGCCCCTGCCTCCAGTCACTGAGGCTCCCACTACCACCAGTGGAAGTGGGAGCAGTGGCTCTGGTGGGAGTGGTGGCTCTGGTGGGAGCGGCTTCTGCGCCGGCAAAGCCAACGGCATCTACGCAGACCCAGAGAACAGCAAGAACTTCTACAACTGCTTGAATGGCCAAACCTTCGTGCAGAGCTGCCAACAGGGGCTCGTCTTCGACCCCGTCTGCTCCTGCTGCAACTGGCCATGAAGTTCCTAATCCTGTTCCAGCCAGCAGACCCCTCTGATCCAACTGTACACAATAATGATTCAATAAAGCTTTCTGCAAAAGAGACAGTCCTCCCTGTTTTAACTCATCTCGTTCTTGATATTTTGATGTTTCATGATTCTCCCCTGGTACCCGAACTTGTGCTCAGGGAAGGGATTGAATCCACAAGCTGGATTTAATTCCCATATGGCATTTTCCAGGGCTTTCTTGCTGCCCTACCCCAGGGGCCACAGGGGAGCAGAGAGGAGCCAACGGGGCAGAAGGGTCGTGACATCACAACCCTGGGCTGCTTCCCCCGAGCCAGCACAGCACATTCCACAGGGCCGTTACTCACCCTGGGCTCTCCCCTGCACCCTCCACGTGCTGCCGTGGCCTCCAGCAGCCCCTGCTCTGCATCCACAGCGACTGGAGCACACGGGCAGCCCAGCAGGGCAGGATGTCAGCGGGTCAGGAGACAAGGGGTGAGAGCTGTGCAAGGTGGGGGCACCCGGGGGGGACTCTGGGGCTGGAGGCTTTTCTTCTCTCACAGCTCCCCTACTGGGCTGCTCATCACTCCCTGCCCGGGGAAAAAACCAGGCCTTTGTGGCAGGAGGGAACAGGCATCCAAAGGGGAGATATCCAGGGTCAGGGGAAGCTCCCATCTGGGAGGTGAGGGCGTGGTTGGCCTCAGGCAGAGAGCAGCAGACACTTCAGGTAAAAAAGCAGCACGTGGTCACCTCTATTTTATCTTTTTTTTTGTTGTTTATCACACTGGTGGCACTTCCCCCTCCGGGTCCCTCAGATGTGCAGAAGCATGTCTCATTTGGGACAACTCAGGAAAGGAAGATGTTCCCCTACTACTACGCCCCTGACAGGCTGGGGATCGAGGTGGCGGCCGTCGGGGGAAACCCTCTGGTTGGGCCAGGCTATTACCTGGGCCAGGAGGTGAGTTGTTCAAGTGTTGTGGTCCTTTGCAGAAGACACAGGACAGGAGCAGTAGGGCCATGGCCAGCCCCACACCCGCCCTGCAAACCCACTGCAGGATGCCTCCACACAAACCTGGAAAAAAATCCCCTCCCTTCCCAACACACCAGTCCTTATGTAGCTCCACAGCAGTGAGAAAATGGGAGAATTAATAGGAGTAGCATCAATAGGAGTAGCATCAATAGGAGTAGCATCAATAGGAATAACATCAGTAGGAATAACATCAATAGGAATAACATCTGCTGCTCCTGTACTTCTGCCCTGCAAATAGTGTCTTTGAAATGCCAGTAAGACACTTCTGCTTTTGGATTGCAGACAACCATCCTGCAACCCTCCCTGAGCACCAGACCCATGAGCAGCAAGGGTTACGTGATGGGAGCGAGGACAGGCCCGCGCTTCATGCGGAGGAACCTGGTGAGGAGCAGGGAGTTCTGAGTTTTTAGCACTCTCAGGGCAGCCAAAGTGTTGAAGAGCAGGTCTGTAACACCCAGCTGGCTGCTGCCCTGAGCATGTGGGAATGGTTTGCACAACCAGATGTTCCACACAAATGTTTTCCCCCCTGCAGACGGTGACCCCCGGCCCAGCAGCGTACGAGCCCTTCCGGATGGAGAAGAGGAAGTGCCAGCCTGCCTTTGCCCCATTTTCCTCCAGTACACCACGATTTCCATCCAGGCCCCCAGATAGAGAATTTTTCCCTGGGTAACATAACTCATTTTCTTACAATTTTCACAATAAGCAGGAGTACTGACAGAGAGAAATGCTAAGACACGGATGGCAGATAGGAGACTGAGTTCTCAGTGAAGCTTTTTTGTCTTCAAAAAGCTCCCCTACTTTAGTCTTTAGCTTTGCACCATGACTAGAACACCACAACATGCATTTCTCCCATGGATCTCCCCCACATTGCTCTGCTGAAAACAAAAACTCACTTAGAACACAGGCTGCAGTTCTCAACACCATCTCACATCTTCCTTTTCTATGGCACCATCATTGCTATTAACAAATAGCTGTATTTTAGATGACCATGAACAGGTCATTGAGGTAAATTCTGTATTATAAACATCATACACCAGCTCCAGAATTGAGAGACTTTGTGCCTGTTTTCTTTAGGCCTGGAACTTACAACATAGAGCAGCCATTGAACAAAAAAGTCACTTGGCCCATGAGGTTTGGGTCTCCAGACTGGTCTTCAGTGCCCAAGCCACCAAAGAAGATGGTGAAAAGGGAAGTACAGGAGGTAAGGGATGAGGGGATGTTATTCCTGGCTCAAGGCTTCTGAGAAAGGAAATTTCCTCGTTACTTTGCACCTGCACTAAGTTTTGTTATCCTTTCCTTACCTGCCTGGGACACAAGATATGAAGTGATTTCCTGTGAGAAAACACCTGTTTGCAAAACCAGCCACAGTCCTTCAAAAAACCCTTCTATTAAGAAATTTCCTCCGGAAGTTTCCCCCCCACAGAGTGAAGCGAAGCAGAGCCTTGACTGCCCCTTTTAGCTCTGCTGGGAGGAAAAACTCATTCAGAACACAGGCTGAGGTTCTTGACACCGTCTCACACCTTCCTTTTCTGAAGTGTTGTCTCTGCTGTTATTGCATGGCTGTCTTTCAGATGACCATGGACAAAGAATCCAAAAAGCACCAGGAGCGAGCGGCCTACCTGAAGCTGTACTTCGGCTGAGGGGCTGTGCCCCCTCCTCTGGAGACACCCACCTGCACCACCAGCTCAAAGAACCAATAAAACCTCTCAAATGTCTTAAAATCCGAATAAAATCGTCTCAAACAGAGGGATTTGTGGCCGCTGGCTGTCTCGTCTGGGTGTCTCTGGGGCCCTGGTCCCCTCAGCCCTCGCCCAGGGGATGTTGTCTCTGGGTGCAGGTTTGGGCTGGGGGAGAGTTAAAACTTCTTCCCAGTGGCTGCCGTGGGGCTGTTTGTGTTTGTGCTGAACACGGGGTTGAGACCACAGTGAGGTTCATTGGTCCTGGGTTTGTTATTGAGTGTGTTATTGCTGGGCAGGGCCTACACGGAGCCAAGGCCTTTCCTGCCCCTCGTGCTGCCTCACTAAGGGGGAAGTTTGGGAGGAGACACGGCCAGGACAGGTGACCCCAGGTGAGCCAAGGGACATTCCAGACCATGGGACAACATGCTCAGTTCATGAAGTGTGGGGAAGACAGAGGAAAGGGGGGGACGTTTGGAGTGATGGCGCTGGTCTGCCCGAGCCACCATTACGTGGGATGGGGCCCTGCTCTCCTGGAGGTGCTCAATATGTGCACATGGGAAGCAGGGAATTATTTCCTTGTTTTCCTTTGCTTTCCTATTAAACTGTCTTCATCCCAACCCACGAGTTTTCTAGCTTTTAGCCTTCCAATTCTCTCCCTGATCCCACTGGGGCTGTGAGGGGCTTGGAAACCACGACACCATGGAAACCCCTCACCTCAGCACCCTCCCCAACAGGGCTTTCCTAACGCTCTTCCCTCCGAAATCCAGCCCTCCCTGGGACAGGAGAGGAGCCAAATGAACCTGTCTAAAGGGCAGCTCAGCTGCTGCTCCATCTCCTTCGTGCTGGGAGTGAGCAGCACCATCTCCCCCTCAGCCCTCCCTGGTCTCCTCACCCCCATCTCCTCCTCTCGGGGTTCACCCGCAGCCAGAGGAGAGCTGAGGGTGTTTGTGGCACCCTCAGAGAGAGTATAATGGCTTTGTGCACAAAATAACACCCCAGGGAAAGATTCCGTGCTGGGCCAGGTCACACCAGACACCTGCAAGATGCACTTCTGCATTCTGGCCTTACAGACATGAAGATATTCTCAAGAATATGAAGTTATTCTCAATATGAATCTATTCTCAAGCAAGGAGCAAGAAATAGGTTTCTAATTAAGAATCTGGCCACGAAAGTAAATGTAGCCTGAAGCAGAAAGGCCCTGGGGTTCATCTTCAGCTGTTCCTGCACTCGAACCCTGGGGATTTCTATAAATGTTTACAAACCCTCACGCACACTGATCACAGCCTTGATGTGGTCCCAGGGGACAACCAAGAGCAGGCAACACTCACTCTGGGTGTAACTACAGCCCCAGAGCAGCCTTTCCAACTCCCTGGCTTTATTCACCTGTTTCTGGAGCAAATTTCACCTGCAGTCCAGTTTCAGTTGCAAACCCAAAATACATTCTTCCAATTTCCCACTTTCGGGCTTCGAGAGCTCTCGCAGATGTACCACAACAGCTGCCCACAGGCTTTCTGAGGCACGCTGGTTCCCTCCCTCCCAACCACAAGACTCATCTGCCAAAATGGGGCTGGAGCTGTCGATTCACAGCTGCCCCTTTTGGTGCAAGGTTTTGGACAAGGGGGGGTGTGACCCCCTGGAATTTTTACTGTCCTAAAACCTGGGGTTTATGGCTGTTTAAGGCCCTACCTTTGTATTTATGGCAGATGTTGCATTTCACCTCCACCTGATCAGGAGAAAAAGGGGGGTGAGATGATGAACAAAGTCAGCAGCACCTGTGATTTTTCACCACGTTCCACCTGTGGCTGGAGAAACCTTCTACTAAAGTTTTTGCCAGACTGCTGGGATTTCAAAGGGCCCTTTGTTGTCATTTCTGATTAAATTCTCAACCTTCTCAGCTATCAAATGTTCCTTAAGAGAAAGGAAGAGATGCAGAGGGAAAGACAAGATCTCCTACTCTCACACCCCCCACAGAAAACACACTCAGGCTCCATTCAGGTCCTTTTCCACTCTTAAAACTTGAAGGACTCAGCCAGTTTTGGTCTCAGGAGATAAAATTTCTTTTATTACGAACATAAAAATTACAATTTTCATTCTACTTCTTTCCCCTCCCCAGCGAGGGATTTTCTCATTGCGAAAAAAGCTTAATCCGAGTAAAAAAAGATAGAACTTTTGATATATACATAAATACACAATGTCTCTGTACACCTGTCATTCTGTACAACCAAGGCACCAGCAGAAGTGACAATGGCACACGCAGAGGATTTTTGAGAGATCTAATTTCAGACTGTCTGTCAGAAACACCTCCATTCTCACTGAAATAATTATTCCCTTTTCCTCCTCCCTGGGTGATGGGGGAAGAGGGAAGCCTGGGAGGATCCTCTAACTGCATAGAGGTGAACATGAACACCTGGGGATCCTTGGGAGACTGGACCAAACCACAGGAGTCTTTTGTCAAAAAAATTTCCAGTATTTTCCCTAAGAAAATGTTGAAGGAAAATTAAAGCAAAGCCCTCCAGAATCAGCTCATAATTACAACACTCCCCTCATCAGCCATTTTCACTGCTGAAATAAAGTCTTCTGCTCAGGGGAAATAAAAGGGTGAAAAAAGAGGAACTTCTGTTGATAAAAGCACATATTTGAGAATGGATAAAATGAAAGAAATGTGATCACTAGCACAGCCTTGCAGCCTGCAATCAATGCAGCTTTATTCCATATTCCAAGTTCCAAAACAACTGGTGAAGGCGTGAACTCTCCAAGGGCTTGTGCTGAGTTGAAAGCAACAACAGAACTGAAAAGCAGCCTGAAGCAGCTGTGAAATGTTGCCAGTCCTTCTGCTGGAAAGTGATCTCAAAGCAGGGCAGGGTAAACACCACACTTAAGAGCTTTTAAGTCCCAAGTGCAGCTGCAGTCAGCAAAGTGAGAATAAAATGCCAACTTAGCTCTGTATTTACACTTCACTCCTTGCTGACACATCAGACACCTTGAGTTTATAAAAGAAAAGTCTGTTTGTTTTTACCTGCCAAGAATGCAAAGTAAGAAACCTCCCTGGGTTTCTTCTGTCTCTGTTAATACACATTCCTCAGAATTAAAGCCTGGCAGGGTTGATGGCAAAAGTTTCCTTTCCTGCCTGCCAGGCAGCCACGCACCAGTGATGCCTTTGTGTTCTGCAGAGCCTGCAGGGCAGCAGGAAAAACCTGCTGTGCCCCAGCTCCAACCCTGCTGTCCCCCAGCTCTTCAGAGAGTCAATCCTGCCCACAGTGGAAACAAAGCCCAGTCCTCCCAGACAATCCCACCTGTGATCCCTTCAGTGCCTTTAGGACAACTGCCCATCGGCCATTCCAAGGCAGCAGGAGAGCAAAGCGGAAGAGGGAGCACTGGAAACCAGGATGAGAGTGGAGTTCACTCTGCAGAGACCATTCCTGGGCCACTCAGTTGGATTGCCTCTCCTGAACCCTCCTTCTCTGAGCAGCCAGAGGAACTCCAGCCCCACCTCACTTCTTCCTGCGGATTTTGGGCTTTTTCACTGGCCGGAGGTAGGGATTGTCTATCACGTTCTCCTCCCCATTCCTGCTGCCTGCCAGGGAGGTGTTCTGCTGTAACACTGAGGCGTTTTCCTTCTCAGGTCCTGAATCATCCTGTACAAAAAAAACCACAAACCCAAACAACCAGAGTTACGCAAAACAAGGCTTAGAAATCTTTCTGCCCAGAGGAGCTGTGGCTGCCTCATCCCTGGAAGTGTCCAAGGACAGGCTGGACGGGGCTTGGAGCAAGTTGGGATAGTGGGAGGTGTCCCTGCCCATGGTAGGGGGGTGGAACCAGGTGATGTTTGAGGTCCCTTTCAACCCAAACCATTCTGTAATTCTAAGTTCAAACCACACAACCTGTGGGCACAAGAGACAATCAACAGCAGCACACAAGGAGCTGCATTAAGGGTGAGGCTTCCTGATTTCTAGCACAAGAAGATCCCTTGGGGAAGAACTAGGTTTGAAAAGCTCAGGGCAGCAGGGCCCAAGAGCTGTCTCAGGGGGCTGTACCGTGCTCATGTGCAGAGGGAGGTTCTCGGTGTCCGTCTGGTCGTCCTGCTCCGACGAATCCGTCTCTTCCATCTGCTGCATCTCCAGCTCAGAGGGGAGAAGAGCTGTCAGGTAGGGGACAGTGAAAGGCCTGGCAGCAATCACTGGAGTCAGGGAAAAGGCCACAGTCAGCGAGCTGGGAGAAAACCCCTCCCCTCAAAAGTTAGGAAGCACAAAGAGAACGAACACTTTCGCTGGTTCTGGCTTCGAACACACACCACCTCTTCCTGCTGCTCCCAGGGATCAGGAATGAAATATGCTGCCCCTACAAGATGGCAGTCTCTAATTTCCTACTTTCTGAGGCTCCTTTATGTTTCCAATATTATTTCAACACGGAAAATCCCTCCTGACCTCCACAAAAGTTCCATTAGGTCACAGGCTGAAGCATCACTTGGTCCCCCTTTCAGTTAACACTGACACCTGTGCTGTCAGTGAGCCTTGGGAAGGTGGGAATTCTCAGCACTGCTTTGCAGCCCCCACTACCACTAAAATGTCAGAGACAAGAAATTACTTGTTCCAAGGTTACAGGGAGTGGAGTCAGGACTGGGATAAGCTTTGAATTTAGCCCCTCTCAGCCTTCTCCACGAGCAGAAGACAGTGAGCCATAGTAGGGGTAGAAGCCTTATTTTGGTTTTCATATAAAATTCAAATACAAATTTGTATTTTTAAATACAAAATTCCTCATTTCCTTCAGGGAATAACACAGTGTGATCATTCACAGCTCACCCCCTGCAGCAGCAAGAACCCCAATGTGGGGGGGGGAGGGATGCTCAGGGACACACATTTAGGGCACAGAGAGTCCCGGAAAACTCACGTGGGAACGTGCTGACGTCATCCTTGAAGAGGCTCTGGGTCTCCCCTGTCTTGGCCATGAAGCGGGTGAGGGCCCTCTCCACGTCCCGCCGTTGGGAAGCCGCCTTCTCCCGCAGCACCTGGTAGTCGGACACGGGCTCCCGGTACGTCTGGGGAGCAGGGAGGGAAGGAAGGGAACAGCTCACGGTCAAAACACTGCAAGGCTGCAGGAGCTACAGGCAGGCTCTGACCTCTGCTCCTGACAGGCTTTTGGAGAGCTACAGATGTCCATCAGCCAGAAATCCAGGGACTCTGGCTGATTTCTGGACAGCAAGGGATGTCCACAACCCAAGGAACATATAAACCAGGAGAAGCAATATTTTGGATGGACAGTACCAGCACTGCAGTACAAACACACCACTCCTGCTGTTCTGGACTCCAGACAGCCCCCAGACAGCACAAAACTCCTGTTTTCACTCACCGGCGTCTTGATGTAAGTGTGGGGATCGGGGAACTCAGGGAAATGACCAGGAATGTGGGAGGGGTGAGGCTTGTTCTGTCCAGCTGTCAGGGCCTTGGGGGTCACGGGCTGGTTTGTCACAGGAGCTACAGGAGTTCAAAAGCACAGAAATCAGGGGGGTTCCTCCTGCCCAGGGCCAGGCACAAAGTGCTGCTGCTGAGCTGGGCCCCACATTCCCAGGCCCTGCCCAAGCACATCCCAGGAGGCTGTTTGGCATCCCAGAGGGGAACAGGGATCACTTGGCCCCTCCCTCCCATACAAGAACAAAACCAGTGACTCTTCCTGCACCTATCACAGGGTCACTACCAAACTGCACTTCCAGGAGCTCTGGAATGAGTCATCCCTCTGGAAGCCAGCAGAGAGGAATGCCAGATTATTCCCGGCGATTTCCCACGTACGGGCAGTGATGACCATCCTCTGGGAGCGCTTGGCATATGCAGGAAGGGTTTCAACATTGAACCCTGCAACACAAAAGAGGGAACAGGAATCACACCAGGAGTTTACCCTGGTCAAAAATCCCTTCTTTCAGGCTTCTCCAGAATTTTTCCAGGGGCTCCAAACGGCACGAGAAGGAAAACCATGCACTGTATATATTCACACTGCACGAGGCTCAGGACAGGGTTTAGAACACAAACCCCAGAGACACAGGGGACAGATTTTCCTACCAGCACAGCACATCCAAAGCTGGAATGAGCAGGAACAGCCAACTACTCACCCATTTCCACCAGAGTAACCACGATATCCGAGAGCGTGGGCTGGGTCCTGGCTGTGTGCTCACAGTAGGACTTGGCACTCCTTCCAATTTCTGAGATATCTGGGGGGACAAAACCACCACATATTTGATTCTTACAGTGCCCACACTTGTATCAGCCCAAGCCCAGCTTCAGGGATGGGAATTTTTAACAGATTTGGCAAGGAATGAGAAACAGCTCCCTGAATGGAGCATCCTGCAACCTGGGTATTTAAAATTTGAGCATGAAGACATTAAAGACTAAAGAGTCAGATGTTCTCCACAAATGCAAAAGGCAAATCTGCATCACAGGCATGAAAAAAAACCCCCCAAACACCCAGAAGTTATTTCTTGATTTCATAAAAATAAGTAGGTTCTCAGCATATCACCCAGAAAGAGAGGAACAGAGGCACTCCATGAACCAATGGCTGGAATTTTGTTGTTCCTCTGTTATTCTGGCAGCATCTCAGCACGTGGAGCCTCTGTGAGTATCTGATGAGTACTCACTGAGTAAGACAAATACATATTTTGGAGCTGGGGCAAACCCAAAGTGTCACAGAGGTGACTCCAGCCACCAACACTCCTAAAACACCCTTTAACACCAGATAACAAAAACGGGGAAAAACCCCAACAAAGAGTGAAGGAGCAGAGGGCAGCGTGAGGAGGGCCAGGGCACTCACAGCTCTGGATCATCTCGGTGAGCGTCTCCACCGCCGCCTTCTCGGCGCTCTCGAATCCCGCCTCGGTGAGCAGGGAGCTCACCACGACCTGCAGCGTCCGCCGCCGGGCCAGGTGGTAGTTGTCGGCCGGGGTGCCAGCCTGCTTGCTGCCAGGGCGCTGCCACACCGGGAACCGGCCTCAGCGGCACGGCGGGAACTGCCGACAGCCCGGCCGGCAGGGCAGGGAGCAGGGAATGGGAAGGGAATGGGAGAAGGGCACGGGAAGGGGCAGGGAATGGCAATGGGAAGGGATACGGAGCAGGGTATGGGAAGGGGCAGGGAATGGGGATGGGATAGGGAGCAGGGCATGGGAAGGGGCAGGGAATGGCAATGGGAAGGGATACGGAGCAGGGTATGGGAAGGGGCAGGGAATGGGAATGGGAAGGGATACGGAGCAGGGCATGGGAAGGGGCAGGGCATGGGAACGAGAAGGGACAGGGAGCAGGGCATGGGAAGGGACAGGGAGCAGAGACAGAGAATAGGAAGGGACAGGGAGCAGGGCATAGGAAAGGGCAAGGAATGGGAAGGGACAGGGAGCAGGGCATGGGAAGGGGCAGGAGCAGGGAATGGAAAGGGACAGGGGACAGGGAATGGGAAGGGACAGGGGACAGGGAATGGGAAGGGACAGGGGATAAGGAATGGGAAGGGACAGGGGATAAGGAATGGGAAGGGACAGGGAATGGGAAGGGACAGGGAGCAGGGAATGGGAAGGGGCAGAAGTAGGGAATGGGAAGGGACAGGGGATAAGGAATGGGAAGGGACAGGGGACAGGAAATGGGAAGGGACAGGGGATAAGGAATGGGAAGGGACAGGGGACAGGGAATGGGAAGGGACAGGGGATAAGGAATGGGAAGGGACAGGGAATGGGAAGGGACAGGGAGTAGGTATTGGGACAGACCCAGGAGTAGGTAATGGGAAGGGTTTGGGAACAGTAATGGGAAGGATTAAGAGCAAGTGATGGGAAGGGGCAGGGAACAGGTGCTGGGAAGGGTCTGGCAGCAGGTACTGCCCTGGCACCCCCAGGGAATGGGGACACGGGTGGGCTGAAGGACTCAAGGGCAGGAACACACGCACATGTACCTCAGCATGGACACACGTGCACACACATGTGCACACACATGTGCACACACATGTGCACACACATGTACACACAAGTACATTTAAATCCCCCCCGGCCGCCTTTGGGCCGCGGCCCCTTTAAGAACCCGCCGCACGCGCCAATCAAACCCCGCCCCCCTCCGGGCCGTTCAGCCAATCAGCGCCTCCCTCCCTGGGGCCATCGCCCCCGCTCCCCGCGGCCGGACCTGGGCCTGCCCCGCGCCCCGGGGGCACCGGGCACTGCCGCCCCGCCCGACCCCGCCGCCGGCCCCGCCACTGCGGCCCCGAGCCCCGGGGACGAGCCGCCCTCACCGTGCCGGAGCCGCCGGACGCCGCGTCGGCCATCTTGGAGCCATGTGGAGCTGTGCGCATGCGCCAGGGGCAGTGCGAGGACGGTCGGGCGCGCGGGGCACTGTGGGAGTTGTAGTTCGGGCAGGGAGGGAGCACGTGGGCGGCGGCAACAGCTGGATCCACCGGCACAGCTGGATCCCTGCACACCTGGATGTCACATACACACATCTGGATTCCCCCCCGCACATCTGGATCCCCCCATCCAGTCCAACCCCCCTGCCAAGGCAGGGTCACCTGGAGCAGGTGACACAGGGATGTGTCCAGGTGGAGTTTATAATGATGATAATTGGGTGTTATAATGTCCAGGTGGGACTTATTGTGTCCAGGTGGGATTTATAATGAAGACAGTTCAGCTCTAGGGCATGGGGACCTCGAGGTTTTTGCCAAGTCACCGGTGTCTGCACAAACACTCCTTCTGTCCCTCTGCCCCATCGACATCCTGATTTACTGCGTCCCTAAGGCTTGTTAATTCCGGGATGTCCTGGAGCCAGGGGTGGAACTGCTGCCTGTGCCTCTGAGCAGCTCTCCCTTCCTGCTGGTTAGGCTTGAAAGCACACAAGTTCTTCCATCAAAGAACATCCTGACTCGAGCCAATCCTGTCATATTCCACGTTGTGCAGCAAGCCCAGCCCCTGCCTCTGCAGGGTGACCAGGAACACAAACCTCCTGCCTCACCATCACGATCCCACTCGGAAATGATTTACTAAACCCCCTTTGGAAGCCCCAGGAGCCCTGTAACCATGGGAGCAGCGAGGGTTTCCTGTTGTAAGTACTGTGTGTTCCGAGCTGCTCCTCGGTGTGACCGCCTCGTGTACTCACGCGTCCGTGATCAAAGCTTTGCTCTCACCAAAGTGTTTCACAAAGACAGCACAGGAAACCACCCCCCCCTCAGCTCCCACCCCTCGCTTCCTGTTTTAGCACATGTGTGGGAGAGCAAGAACAGCGTGAGAACCAATTGCTGCCCGTGAGAGGGAGAGGGGAAAAAAGTGATGTAAACAACAGCTGCCACGCTGGGAATTAAAGGTCCTGAGTGCACTGGGGCTGGGTGGCAGCACAGCTCCCACAGGCTGCTGGTCCTCACCTGCAGGAGCACCAAAACCCCTGCAAAGACAGGGAGAGGAGGAGGCAGAGGAAGGGGGAGGTTGGATCGTTCCAGGCAAATGCACCTGCTGGAGCAAAGCAAACTTCTTGATCACCAAAGGTAGGAGGCAAAGTTGTTTCGGGGGCTGCCAATGTGCTGAGGGGGAAATCTGCCTTCTGGGTTCAGGGCTGACAGAGCTGTGGGCAGGGCTGGGGGGGCAGGATTGTGCCAGGGATGTTCAAAATTCCCTGGAATGGCTGGGGGGGGGAATCTGGAGGTCTGGCTGTGGTGTGTTCTGCCAGGCTGCGATGCCACTCTGTCCCCTCAGCAGGGAGGGGTTTGTGTGCCAGGGCTGGGGGTGCAGGGGCAGCCCAGCGTGGGCTGAGGGGATGGAGAGCTGAGTTCAGAGGTAGGAACACACGATCCCAGACTGGTTTGGGCGGGAAGAGACCTTGAAGATATCCAGTGCCACCTCCTGCCATGGGCAGGGACACCTCCCACTGTCCCAGGTTGCTCCAAGCCCCGTCCAACCTGGCCTTGGACACTTCCAGGGATGGGACACCTGTGCTGAGACACTGAGCCCTCCAGCTGAGGAATTTGATGTGCTTTCAGAGCTGATAAAAAGCAGCAGCTGACATTGAAATACTGCTGTTGGTGGCTCAGTGCCCTTGGAAAGCTCCCCCAGAGCAGTGCTGTCCGTGTGGGATCAGCACAAGCAGGGTACCCCCAGAACTCCCCCAGCCCTACAGTGTTGGTACAACATCCCTGGTGTGGGTGTGTCGTTCTTCCCTCGTGCACAGCTCTCCTCTGACTGATGGGGTGGGAAGAGAAAACGTCCATAGAGGTCCAGGGACGGTGATTGAAGGGTTTGAACCTGTCTCTCAAGGGCTGTGACGCTGCTGGAAATTCATCTTTTAAAAGAGTATGATGGGAACTGATGACTTTTTGGGTAGGGAGAGCTCAGCGTAGGGGGGGGAATTTTGCAGCCTGTGTCAGGAATTTTTCAGAGTAAAGCTTGAAGAGGTTTTTTCCCATGTCCTTCTGTGCTCTGAACTCCCACTGTGCCCGTGGCTTCCCGAGATGTGCCCCGGTTGGAGCAGCTGGTCCCCGAAGGAGGCAGGTGCCCTCCTGCCCGGGTCTGTCCCAGCCCTGCTGCCACCAGAGGGCACGTGGTGACCACGATGTCCTCATTTCTGAGCCACCTCGTTCGGCAGCCAAAATCACCCACAGTGAAGTCACGTAGATCCTCTCCCCCCTCAGCTGCGAGGGTGCCACCAAAAGCTCCTCTGAGCCCCCCAAATTCCTTGACTGACCAGATCTGGGGGGGGAGTTGTGGTGCAGTTTGATAAGGACAAACACTTGGCAGGCAAAGGAAGCTGCTGCTGCTGGGCAGGGAGGGAATAAACTGCTCCTCTGAGAAGGTTTTGGGGTTTTTCCCCCCTAAGGACATTGGCCTGTGCCTTGCAGGGCTGAAAACTCAACCACAGCGAGGTTACAGCCACGTTGGGGCTGCTGGTTCTTGTTATTTCGTTTACAGTTTTGAGGAAGTTTTTATATTTGGGGAAGATTGTTTGTTTGTTTGTCCAGAGCAGCAGTGCTGTTGTTGTTGGCAATGTACCTGGGGGTTGTTCAAGGCTCTCTAAGTAAAAGATTTCTTACTGGGTTTGTTGTTTGGTTGAGGAGGCTGATCCAGAAAGGATTTCCCAGCGAGGTGTGGGGGATGTGGATAAACTCTCTGGATAGTTCTGAGAGGTCCCTTCTGGAATTTATACTCAATTTCCAAAAGATGCAACAGGCACAGGGAGTGGAGGAGAGTTTCCAGAGTGCAAAACACCTCTCAGGGTGTGAGTTAAGTGTTCCAGGGTGGAATTTTCAGAGTAAAGCTTGGAGAGGTTTAGTCAAACCTCCAAATAACCACAGGGGAGAAGGTGTCTGTGGTGGAGGCTCTTTGATCTCACAGAGACATAACAAGATCCAGGTGCTGGGAGTGCAGAGCAGCACTGGGAGAGCACGAAATCAGCTGCATCCCTCGCAGGGGAAGGGGATTGGGCTCCTGGAGGGTGCAGCGTGCTCCCAAAATGCCAGGCTCCACAGGAAAACTGCCTGTCTTTGGAGAGTGTTGTTGTTTATGGGCAGATAAACTGGACAGGTGTTCCCAGCCAGTCCCAGCTGGGTCCCTTCCCAGCTTGTCTTGGCAGTGTCCGTGCTGGAGTCTGACCCCAGAGGGTCCCTGGCTCAGCTCCCCCCACCCTGTGGGTCTTGCTCCATAAGGAAGAGCCTGTAGGAGCAAGGAGGTCCCAGGAGCTCTGGCTGGCTGGGCTGGGATGTCAGAGCATCTTTCCTGCTCCCATCACCCGTCCCTGGGGTGATTGGTGTTTGCTGGGCCTTTTATTTCAACACTCAGCTGACGTGCAAACTGTCCCTTCCCACTGCCCCCTGAGTCAGGGCCATATCTAATCCTCCAGGCATGTCACCCCCACTCCAGGCTGGGCAGAGCCTCTGCTGTGGATCTTGCTCAGCTCTTCCTGCCTCCCCAGTGACTCAGGGGATGTTCTGCTCCTCCTGTCCCTCTGCCCCAGCTCTGGGGTCCAAAGGTGATGAGGAGATGGGTTAAAGCTGCTTTTGTGCAACTGGTTTCGCGTGAACTTTGTTTTCTGAGGAGATTCTGAGGTGTTGTTTTGCTGAGAGAACAGGCAGAGGAGCTCTCCAGGTTTAGGGGGTGCTCCCCAGGGCAGATTCTTACAGAAAACACGACTGGTCCTCACATTCCCCCCCATGCTGGATGGGATAACGAGGTCTCTGCCCGGTCTCATCTGCAAACTGTCATTGTGACTTCCCATCCTGGCTTTGGGCAAACTGCTGCTGCTGTGCCTTGCCAGATGCTGGATGGAACAGCCCCTGCTGCAGTCCCTTGGGATCAGGGATGCTCTGGACCATCCCGTCCCCAGCAGTGTCAGGGACAGCTGGTGGCACGTTTGGCACAGCCAGGCCTGCCCCAGCCTCTCTGCCTTGTGCAGGGGTGATGATGAGCTCCCCCCTTGAGGGATCCTTCAAACCAGCTGGAGGGACTCTGGGAGAGGGGACACTGCCTCTGCCTCATCCCTGGCATGGATTGAACCCTCCTCTTCTCACTCACTGACTGAGCAGGTGCCAGTACAAGGTGTGGTCACAGCAAACCCAAATTATCCCTCTTTGCTGACCCCTCTGGCCACACGGGGCATATTTTGCCTGGGGCCATGAGCCCATTCCCCACCTCAGGGGGGGCCTGCCTGTATTTAAATGTCATTTCCAGAGGCTCAGAGGTTGGGGCTGTCAGAGGAAGTGCTGCACACACAGAGGGCACCCTCGGAACGCAGATGGCAGTGAAGCCAGGCCAGTGCCTGCTGCTGCACACCCCTCTGGCTCACACCTCGCCAGGTGAAGCCCCCTGTGCTCCCAGAGAGCTCCATGCTGTGTGTTCCCGTGGGATTGTGCAGAGGGAGGTGCTGGTGGCCCCAGGGGGGTCACATTTCCCCCCCTCCCGGAGCAGGAGCCTCACACAGGGCACTCCCCACACTGGGGTTTCTCTGCTGGCTGTGCCAAACCCCACTGGCACTGCAGGAAACCACAGCCAGGGTGGTGCCTCCTCGGGGCAGGCGCGGGGGAAGGAATCCTGCTGCTCCATGCACAGCCCGGGGATGGGGGGTGGGATGGGCTCTGGGCAGCTCCCACATTCCCCCTGGAGCATCCAGGGCCAGCTGAGTCAGTCCTGCAGTGGATCGTGGGCTGACCTGGCTCTGCTTCAGAAGGTTTGGGAAACCCTCCTGGGCTGTGGAGGTGTGTCCATGGGTCCTGTCTGAGCATCTCTGAGGGGCAAGGGAAGGGTTTGGGGGGGTTTGAGGAGCCTCAGCCGTGGACATGGCTGGTAAATCCTCCCAGGTTGGACTCAGGGGGTTTGGGGGATGTGGTGCAAAATTCCTCTGCTGCTGGGAACTGAGCAGAGCCTTGGAGGGCCTGGCTCTGCTCGTGGGCTTTGTGTCTGACTGACCTTCCCTTGCTGAGGGTGTTCTTACCCACCTCTGAAATGGGATGGGGGGAAACAGTGAAGAACCAGCAGTGGTTTGACTGGAAGAGTTGCAGAGTTGGGCAAATGCTTGGAGTTACAGGAGGGGGGTGACAGTAACGGGGCTGAGAGGGACAGTTGTCACCTTTTCTTGCCCATTAAATCTGTCATTTTAATCTACTGGTGTTTCTTAGCAAAGCACTTTGAGCAAATGCCTGTATCCACAAATCTGAGCCCAGAGGCTGATGAAAGGCACTTTTTTCTTCCCAGTGGGATCCTGGAAATACAGAAGCAATAGCAATGGATGAAATGTAGGGACTTGTGTGAACTTATTGGACCTTCTCAACAGCTCAAGCTGAGTTTAGAGCTCGGGTTTGGACCGATTCTTGTTTGATCAAATCAGCTCCTTGTCCCCATTTTCAGATGAAATGAAAATTGTCCCTATCAGGGCAAGAAGCTGATAAAAGATTCTTCCTAAGAACAAAGCCTGAGGTTGATTCATCTGTGCTCAAAAAAAAAAAAAAAGGATCTTCAGGGAAAGGGGAGGCTTCTTGGGAAAAAACCCTGAAATAGGCTGTTTGGAAAGTGAGGTTTGTTAAATCACTTGAATAACATTAGTTTTCTTTCAAGGACTTTTTTTTCCCTCCCCCCTCAAAAAATGGCTTTTTTACAGCCCTCCTTGACTTCAGGAGGAACCCTGTTGCTAAAAATCATAGACCCTTCAAAAGAGGATTCCTTTGCTGGTGTGGAGGTGCATTCAAACTGGAATTAGGTGCTTAAGGATCTTTGTGCAAATGGATGGAGAGACCTGGCTGGGTCTGTACATCCTCCTCCCTCTACCTGTGCCCATGGAACAATCCCATTGTCCAGGTGGGAGGTGCAGCCAGGCTGCTCCAGGAGAAGCCTTGGGCATTGGAAACACCCTCTCTACCCTCTCCCCTCCTTGAGAGGAAAGGGAGACTCCTGGTTATGTCATGGAATAAGCCTGAGCTGGGAAAACTTCTCCAGAGGGCTCTTGCCAACCCAAAGGCAGTGGGTCTGTGGAGGTCCTGAATCAGCCAGAGGGAACCCAGAGCTGAATCCCCCCAGAGCTCTGCAGCCCTCGGGGGGTTCTGACACCCCTCCACCCCAGCCTGGCAGGGCAGTTTGGTCTCTGGGGGCTGCAGGAGCAGCAGTGAGACACGAGGGGTGAGGCAGAGATAGGGGGTGGCAGCAGCTGTTCAGGATGTGCCGCTGATTCCGTGACATCTCCCGCCCTTTTTGGACATCGAGAGTTTGGAGCAGGGCAGAGGGAAAGGAGGAGCAGCCCCTGATAAAGGTCCCCAGGGGTGTCCCCTGTGCCCCACAGCCCCGGGGAGCTGCCCCAGCTGGGAGGCCACGATAGGTGCTGTGTGTTCACCTCCCTGCCCGGGCACAGGGACAGAGATCAGCCCCCTCCTCCCTCACGGCTCCGTCTCCTCCTCTCTCTGGCTGAAGGTTTCTCCAAAACCTCCCTTAACTTTCCCTGGCAGAGTTTCTGCCTTGGCTGCACTCGCTGCCCCTCTTGTGCAATTCCCTGGGGAGTGGCCTTGGTCCCTCTGAGGGTCCCACCTGGGGATGGTGGGCTGGGAAATCCCTGATTCCTCCATCCCAGGAAAGGCAGTTTTGAAGAGACGGGAAAAAAACTTCCCAAGACAATGTTTGTGGCTCCAAACTGTTGGTGCTGGATCACATCCCTGGGCAAAGCTTCCCTCTGTGTCACTTGGGTTTGGTGTGAGGAATTCCACCGAGCCAAGGGGATTCTGGGGTCACCCCAAGAGCTGATCTGAGCGAGTTTTCTGTGGCTGTGGAACTGCCCAGTTTGGCTGGAGGGAAGGAGATGGAGGGGACAAGGCTGATATTGGCCCGTGGAGATGGGGAAGAGCAGGGCTGTGCTGGGAAAGGCTCCTGCCTGAGCTCTGCCCACACTTCTCAGGGAGGGTTGTGTTTGTTCAGGGGGCACGTGGAGCCTGGCAGAGCAGCCACTTCCTCAGCCTCACCACCAGCAGGGTCTGTTCTGGGGTAAAAAGGCTCTGAAGGGCTGATGAACCGAGTTCCCACGGGGGGCACAGCCATGCTCCACGTGCACACAACTGTCACCACGGGGCACCTCGCTGGGGTTGCCCTTGGTCTGTGAGGAGGGGAGGCCCCACATCTGGCTGTGGCAGTTGAACAGGCTCGATTTAATCACAGCCCCAGGGAGAGCAGGGCAGAGGGCTCAGGAGGCAGCACAGGGCACCTGCTCCCCAGGCAGCACCACCCAGCCCAGGGGGAAGGGAAGTGCCCGGATCCTGCCTGGGGAAGGACAGTGGGATGGGTGGGACCTTGTGCCCAGCTCCTCTGCAGTGGCAGGGACGTGGCAAAGGAGCCAGGCCTGGCAGGGAGGGTTTGGGCAGCTCCATATCGTGGCTTCCAAAGGGGCCTTTGCAGGAGGGTGTTGAGTGATGGGACAAATCCGGTATCCCAGATCCTGGAAAACGTGGAATCTCTTCCCCTGCGAGCAGGCTGTTCCTTAACTGCCTGCTGGGGCAGCAGGAGCAGCTCCTGTGTGGATGGCTGAGCTGGAGCTGTGGCTGCTGCATTTCCCTCTGCTCTGCCCCAGTGTCAGGTCTTGAAGGAAATGGGTGAAAAACGGCTGAAAACTGCCCTGGTTTGGGACATTTTTCCTGCCTATCTTGGATGGCAAAACTGGGACTTCCCAAACTGAAGCCCCCAGGCCAAATCTTTTTCAGACCCTTCACAAAGAGCCAGGGCTGTGCTGACCCTCTGAGCAAACCGAGGGGATGGTTCTCTAGGATGTCCCATGTGCCAGGGGGATTCCTGACCATGGATCAGTGGCTTCCCTGGGCTCTGCAGTGCTGGCCTACATCTCTCCAGCCCCAGGCTGGCAGGGGACAGGTATTTGGGTCCCTGGATCTGTTCCCAGCTGCAGAAGTGACTCTCACTTAGGCTGGGTGGAAAATACCCTGAAAAGAGGTGAAACTTGGCTCTTGGGTGAGGAGCCCCTCAGAATCAGGATTTGGGGGCTGGAACCCAGAACTGGGAAAGCCTTTGCAATCACCAAGGAGGTGGATCTTCCCATCAGGAGCCAAGTGTTTTGCTGACAGGGTGATGGGGTTTGCCAGACACTGCTTTTTCCCCCCTCTCTGCTCCCCTTTGGCAGTGGGTGGACACTGAGGCAGCAGCTTTTCCAAACCTCCCCTTTCCTCCATCCCCTCCTCCTTCCAACCTGGTTATTGATGAAATTTGACATGTGATAGGTCCCAAGGCAAAAGCCACATCACAAGAGAACATGAGCAAGAGCTCAGGGAACAAAAAGTCCCCAAAGATCTGAGCAAGGTGAGACCAGGGGATCTGGTGTCAGCCCCTGGCCCGGGTGCAGCTGGAAGGGACCTTCTGGAAAGGGTTAATGCCAGGACCTCTGCGAGGCTCTGGAGCCCTTTGAGCAGCGGTTTTGAAATCTGATTTTCTTTTTTGCAACCAAGTGAGGTTTTTATCAACTTCCTATGTGAGAGCAGAAGTTGGAGCGGGTGCAGGGAGGCTGCTGCAGGAGCCTACCCTGGCCCCTGCCCCTGGCCCTGCAGTGCAGGAACCTCAGCTTGGGCAAACGGGAGGTTCAGGGCAGGGAATAACCCCAGAGCTCAAATGTATGAAGTGTCTTGCTTTATTCTTTGCATCAGAGCCCAGGCCAGCCCTGCTGCCTGTGGAGGTCACTCGCTGGTCTCATCCCACCTGAGTGCAGGGCGTCCTTGGGCTGTGCCAAATTCCTTGGCAAAGCAGCAAAGCAACTGTTTGTGCCCCTGCCTGGAATGCCCAGGGGCTGAGACTTGCACTGGTGCCTGAACTCCCAAATCAGACAAGGCCCAAACCAGCTCTGTGCTGGGTTTGTAGCCAAACCCCCCCTGTGTCAGCACCGAGAGAGGGGAGGAGCAGCATCCCCGGGGAGACACATCCACCCTGCACTCCTGGCCCTGGGAGGCGTTTTGCTGGCCCAAGGCTGGCAGTGGAGCTGGGGGATGTGAGTCTGCAAGGAGTTCTGTGCAGTTTGTGTTACTCCTTTCCACAGCAGCTGGGGATTTGTCTTCCAAGGGCTTTTCACTTGGAAAAAGCCTGTTCTGAACTCAGGTATTCAGGGGCTGGTGCTTTTCAGGCCAGCTCAGGTTTCCATGTGCACATGTTTTATGGGGGAGCTGAGCCCAGGCAAGCACAGATGGACTCCAGGCTTATGGAAAGTACCTTCCAAACCAGTCCTGGGTGAATTTCCAGCCTGAGCCAGGAAATAAATAAATAAAGTGGGAGGTTTGCCCTTTTCTTTGGCTGATGTATTTAATTGCATTGACAGGCAGAGCCCAGGTCAGCCTCCCCACTGGAAATACCCCAGAAAGTCTCAGATTTTCAGAGATTTCCCCAAATTCTTCATCCGGGGAGATGCTGGTTTTTATCTTTACCTCAGCAGTTTTCTGTCCTCCTGCACAGAGGGAGCCAGGCCACCCCTGCAGCCTGCTGGGTACAGGTGTGTGGGTCACTTATCCCGAGTTGTGTGGCTTGGCCAATGCAGGGAGTGACGAAATCCCAATATTTGGGATGCTCCGAATCCCGAGTGCCATCAGAGCGAGCCCAGGGTTCAGCAGAGGGGATGCTCAGCCCTGGCATCCCAGTGACATGCAAACAGCTGATGGGGTGTGAGAGCAGCAAGGACAGCACCAGGGTGGGGAAGATCTGATGTGATTCTGGCTGGGACAGCGTGTGGGGAAACTGCTGCCCAGAGCTGTTGTGTAACACTCCTGCCCTGCCTCTCTTCAAAGGCCTCGTGCCACGTTCTTCTGCCTCACTTTCAGTTGGTTTTCAACTCTGATGCAACTGTTAAAGCCCTGTGAAAGCTTTGCAGAGCTCAGGGTTCAGCCCAGGGTGTGAGCAGAGCTCGGAGGCGGCTCAGGACCCCCGGCAGGATCTCTGCTCTCAGCAGTGGTTTGCAGGTTTAGCTCAAAGCACCCAGACACATCTTCAGCACCTCCTGTGCCTGCAAGGGCCTGGCTGAGCCAGGGCTGCAGGTGTGAGGCTGCCAAGACACGGGGAGGGGAAACTGCTCTGCCTTCAGGGCTGCCCTGCACTCCTCAGCTGTGCATCCGAGCATCAGCCTCTGCAGGTGAGCAGAGATCGTTGCTGAGCATCTATTTTTCTCCTTAACTTTTACCCTGCAGGAAGTAAATAAGCGCTTATGAATACTTTTAACGTGTTTGTCAGGTTAAAATAGGTTTGTTTGAATGGGCTTTGTGCCACACGTGGGGACCAACCTCAGTGGGGGCTGCGGGGGATGACTGGTGGCAAACACCAGCCCTGCCTCTGAACCTTTTCCACCCTGCTGTCTCTGCTCTTGGCACCCAGGGAAGGAGCCCTGCAGCCCTGCCACCAGCAGCCACAGGGTAACCATCCTGCCTGTGGGTGTGGAGGGGGCTGAGGGCTCCCCTGTTTGTGTCACTGAAGGAATCATCCAGGATTTTGGTGGTTATAACTACAGAACTTAGGGCTTTGGTCTGTCCTGCAGCATTTCCCAACCCCATCTAGTAGGAGAGTCCTGTCAGGATAAATACACAGTCCATGGTTTATAGGTTATTACTAATTAGGGTCATGTGGGTAATCTCCTCTAGTTTATGCCTGAAGAAGAGGGATCTGCTCTTTCCCTGGATGTCACACTGGTCTCCAGAGCTGAGCCAGCTCCTGACCCAAGTTTCCAGGGCACGTTGTGAGCCTCTGGTTGGTGTGTTCAGAGCAAGAGCTGACACTTGGATCAATGTGTCTCCCCTCTCTCAGACAGATCACAATCTCTGTCCTGAAACAATTCCTGCAGACACTTGGCATCACTTCATACCAACCCAGGAGCGGGGGACAGTGGGACAGAGGAGCTGCCCTGGCAGGGGGCTGAGCAGTCGCTCCAGAAGGAGTGCAAATATGAATACTGGAGGTTATTTCCAGTCCCTTATGTGCTGTAGCAGCCCCAGCAAAGCACTGACACACGAACAGGCAGATTGGACCCCCTGGGGGAAGGAAGGGGGCTGAGCCAACCCATGGGGTGTCCCCTTGAAAACCTGCAGTTCTGTGGCACAGCTGCCTCTGGAAGTGCCCTCAGCTCTTCCCCCCCTTAATCTTCTCTGTGTGCAGGGGCCTGAGCCTGGTGATACCTCAGGGCAGCCTCTCCCCCTTGCCTGGGCATGGGAAGGCAGTGCCAGGGGCTCCCAGCAGCTCTATCAGTCCCCAGCCCCTCGCAGTTGTTTGTCTCATTTCTCTTTTGAGAGCAGCTGGATTCCAAGAAACCCAGGCAGGGAGGCAGGAGCACAAAAGGGCCTTTTGCTTATCTGTGACCTGTGTGGTGGCAGGGAGGCCACAGGGCCCTGATAACCCCCCGGGCTGGGATGCAGGATTAGGCACCGAGGTGCATCTGCAAAGATCTGGGGGCAGCCAGACGTGGCACAGCTTCCCAGGCACTGCTCCCCGAGCAGCACAGCTGCCTTCCCACAAAACTGAGGCTCCTGGGGGAGCTCCCTGGGCTCTGGAAGTGTGACCTGAGTCTCTGTGGAGCTGCCTGTTGGTGTGACACTCGTGGGACTGTCCCACGGGGCACCTCCACCTGGTCAGCCAGGCTTGGCTGAAGTCAGGGAAAGGATGAAGAGTTGATGGGAAAGGGGGGACAGGCACACACAGCTGGCTTGTTTCTTTAGCAAACAGGGCCAGAAGTGCTGAAATGTCTCGGGTTCATCCTGATGGAGAGCAGGAGGATTTTTGTGGGATGGGAGGAATGTTTGCTGCCCAGCTCCAGTCCGGGCTGCGCCGTGGAGACACCCACTGTGGTGAGCCTGGGCTGGAGAGCAGACAGGGCACCACAGGCTGGGGTTGTGTCCTGCAGCCTCAGTCAGAATTCCCCTTCATGGGCATCGCAGCCCAATCCTGCCCCTCCACAAAGGACGGGCAGCCCAGCCTGGCCTCGAGGTGAACAACGGGAGAGATCAGCTGGGCACAGTATAACACAGTTATTCTCAGGTAGAAAAATCAAACCCTTCCCGGCCTCTTTGGAGAAAAACATCCTCTGAAGTCTCGTGTTTTGCTGAGGCCTCCCTGTCTCTGGAGCCGTTTCCAGCGGGGCTGTGGTGGGCGGAGGGACAGATCCCCAATAAGATGCTGGGAGCCACACCCTGCCAGCCCAGTACCCTGGCCTGGGGTGACTCAGGGCCAGCTGGGGTGTAGCCTCTGATGCTTATCTTCATCTGCCCTTGAGAATATTACTATTTTTCCCCAGCTTGTTTTCTGGTCCCCCCAGTGTTTAGTCTCCCAGCTCTGATTTCCGTTTTAATTAATTGCAGGAGTCTCAGTTTCTGTGTTTCTCATAATAATGAGCATTTCTTTATTCCAGCTCTTGCCTAGGCAGCACGAGTGTGTGCTCCCAGCAGGGCTGAACCTCTGGGGCTCAGGAGATGGAGATCTGGGCTGTGCTGCAGCGTGTCAGGGGTTCCTGAGCTGGGGGAGCTTTGTTTGCCAGCACAGTCAGAGCAGCAGATGCTCCCCCACAAATATGGTTGTGCTTTACATCGACACAGTTTATTTTACATAGATACTGATTTAAATATAGTTGTACTTAAGTGGTTCTGCCACCACAATATCCTTTGCGTGGCGGAAGGAGCAGAGCTTTGATCTGGATGGAGCCCACCTGAGCCTGAGCCTGAGCTGGCCTAACTCTCTCCCAGGCACAGCTCTTCCTGGGGGCACCCTCTGCAGCCAGGCAGGTCCTGTCCCTGGCCTGGCAGAGTTTATCCCCTCAGGCTGGGGCAGGGACAGCGGGACAGACCCTTTGGCAGCCGTGGGACTTCAGTGGCTTCACCCAGGACACAGATCCCACCTGTCCCTGCTTCCCTGGGCTCTTGGATCTCAGGCAGATCCTTTGTTTCTGCCTTATCTAGCAAGGTTGGCACCTCCTGAGCCTCTCCCTGTGTGTGTCGGGGCCCAAAGGGCCCTGATTTTGGGGTAGGGGGTGATTTATACCCCTTGTAAGGCTGTTGGTTCCCAAATCCCAAATCCTGGAGCTTTTGCCACCCCTTGGAGCAGGCAGCCCACTTCAAAGTCCTGCTGGGAATTGTCACTGCAAAAGCCAGCACTTGGCTATTGAAGTCCCTAAATCCTGTCTGAAGCTGATTAATTTACACCAAGTTAATTACCAGGTGCCTTTCCAAGGGTCTGAGCCAGTCATTCCACTGCACGATGGCATTTTCAGGGAAAATTAAATCCTTTGCTTCTGTGTTTATAAAGTTCTTTTGAAGACATAATCTTGTAGCATCTTCCAGCATCTCTACCACCTCGAAGGCCTTTAGCATCATTAATAAAGGAACATCATTAATGATTAATCACCTAACTATGAATTGGGGAGGTTTAGTGCCAGGTAGGTGCAGAATAAATGTGTTTGCTGAGCTCCATGTTCACACCTGCTCCCTGGAGTGTCTGGATAAATCCAATGGAGACTTATGGACCTCCTTTATCCCATTTGTCTGGAGGGAAACTGAGGCACAGAGCAGCTACTTGGTCTGCCCAGGCTGCTGAGCAAGGCACAAAAGAGTTGGGAAATCGATCCCTGACGCCTCCTGGCTCTTTCCAATGTGTACTTTTTTCACTGTAAACATTAGTCACGTACACATTTTATCCAGGTGAGTGGGAAAATGCTCATCATTCTCTCTGGGAAACTCGTTCAAGAAACTAGAAAACAGAAATTGCTGTGCTGCTGAAACCTGGGGCTGATTTAACAGTCTGCCCTCTCTGAGAGGCCGGAATTAGCTGAGTCAGGAAGGCAGAAGAACCTGCACAGGCAGACGAGGGATAATTTGCAAGAACCGTTATCGGCGTTGCCTCCGTGGTTCAACATCTCCCCTCGTGCGTTTGAGAAACGAGACACTCCCGGTGTCCAGAGGGCATCCAGGCTCTTTCTGGCTTGTAACCTTGCGGGAAGTTGGCATTGCAGGCCCCGAAGGAAGTGGCAGGAGCCAGGAGTGGTTGTCAGCTGTCAGCCCCTGAGGGTCGTGCTCAGGCTGGGGCAGTGGGAAGATGGAGGTGGGAGCTGCTGGGACAGGGAGCATTGCCATGCACTGCACTGGTGTCTCTAGGAAACCTTTCAAGCACTCCCAGGCCCAGCAGTTTGCTAAGAAGACCCAGATCTCATTCCTTTCACTGCACTTGCCAGCAGAAAGGGTGTTGTTTTTTTTTTTAAGCACTGCTGCTGGTCACAGCTTTTGTTGGGAAATTAAGCCCTTCCGCATCGGGCCGTGCTTTGGGCAGGAACACATCGCCTGAGCTGGGCTCTGAGGGAGCTCTGTGTGCCTGGGGGGGGCCTCACTGAGCCCCCAGGGACCCCACAGCTGCACCTTGAGCCAGGCAGCCAAGTGGGGACTGCAAATGTGCTCTGAGCTCCTCTGCCCTGGAGCGTGACCGCAGCAAAGGGGCGAGAGCTGCTCCGATGCCCTTCAGCACCTCCCCCCGAGCCAAGGATTTCCAGGGGGACCACAGGCCCTGGCAGGGGGTGCTGGGGCTGGGGGAGGCTCCCGGGATCTCCTCATTGCTTCTGTGTGGCTTGAAGGAGGTGGGGAGTCCCTTGCAGCCTCTGCTCAGACACCCAGACCCGTGTGTTGCATCAGGATTGAGCTTTAAATCAAACAGAGCTGATCTCGGGGCAATCTCCATCTCAGGCGTGGAAGGGAGGGGGCAGGTTTCTAAATCCAGACCCTGGTTATTCCACTGCCTCAAGAGAAAAACACTTGCTGAGTGCCTTTGAAAACCCAGCCCTTGATCCAGCTCTTAGTTTTCCCTCCTTATCCTCCCTTTCCTTCCTCTCCCCAGCCCCCTGAGCGTGCATCTTCCCAGCCTCTGTCTCTGCCCGGGCTGAGAAGTGAAAATCTTGTGCCAATTTGACATTTGCCTCTTCTGAATGCAAGAAGCCCCTGGAGCTCAGGTGGGAGGAGAAACAAGTCACTCTGCTTCCCATCATGTGCGTGCCCAGGGCTCAGCCTGGGAAACGGGAGCCCCTTGGCTGAGTCTGCCCGGCCGTCTGCTCCTGTCACCTCACACATTTGTCACAGAACAAGCAGAGCAATGTAGTTCATCTTCTCTTTGCCCAGTTCTCTGCTTCCTCCACTTGCTGCTCGCAGCTCTCCTCCTGTTCAGTTCTCTCCTGCTTCCCAGGCGTGCTGGGGGTGAAGGTGTCTCTCTCCTTTTCTTCTCCCGAGGGTCACAGTAACAAGTTCAGCTTGGCCAGGGGACCAGGCTGGTCCAAAACTCAGCAGGAAAAGCCAAAGGAGAGACTCCAGAGATCTCTGCTCCAGAGTCACCCTTGCAGAACAAAGGCAGGGCCATTCCAGGTCAAGGAACAGCAAAGGAACAGCAAAGGAGCCGCCGCTGCACCCACCGGGCCACGACGACCCCGTGTCCTTGTCCCCACGTCCCTCAGTGTTCGCCTGTCACGTGCTCCTGATTCCCTCCCAGGCCTTCAGCAGGCAGGGACCTTCCCAGAGAGGTCACAGCCCCAGGCACTGCTCAGTTATGGAATTATGGAATGGTTTGGGTTGGAAGGGACCTTAAAGCTCACCCAGTGTCACCCCCTGCCATGGGCAGGGACACCTCCCACTAGCCCAGGTTGGTCCAAGCCCCATCCAACCTGGCCTTGGACACTTCCAGGGATGGGGCAGCCACAACTTTCTCATCTCCAGGCTGAACACCCCCAACTCAACAATCCCTGCAGTGCTTGTGACACCCACTTACCTGCCGTGTGACACCCACTTACCTGCTGTGTGACACCTCAGGGGTCCAGAACAGCAGCTGCACTTCCAGCATCTCCAGCTGGGCCAGCATCCCTCAGCTCAGAGCCATCAGGAGGGAGGGGGCAGTTCTGTGGCAGTGCCAGCTCCTGGCAGCCCTGCAGCCCTCCCTGCCCAGCCCCAGCCGTGCGGATAATCCGGGCAGGGCAGCTCAGCAGCTCTGCTCTATCAGTGCCCCGGGGCTGGCTGGGGCTGGCAGGTGGCCGTGCTGCAGGGAGTGTCCCCAGGAGAGGTGCAGAGCCAACAGCAGCTGCCAGCTCCCCTTGGCTGCTGGGCTGTGGAAAACCACCCAGGGAGGAGAGGCTGCTCCGCATCTCTGCCTCCAGAGCAGCGGGAATTCCATCCCAGGGGCTGCCCCCAGGGATCAGGGCCCTGGGAGAGCTGGGGAATATTTCAGGTGACTGCTGGAATTCCTCCACCAAAAATCTCCCTAAATACAGTGGGAATACTGCTTGCCCACTGATGTGTTCACAGGGTGAACCTCATTAGCATGTTGTTAATGTCAGTAATTACTGGTGCATTAATGCAGCAGTTTATGCAGATAATACACAGCTGCCAGCACTGCTGGGAGAAGTGCATCCATATTTTATTAGGGATAGCAGCATCCCGGGGAGTTTGGTCTCCATGGATCTGCTGGGATATACAGGGGTACCTGGCTGCCACAGTCACAAGGAACAGACATTTGTGCCATCAGGGAAAGGTGTTCTGGGAGCAGAGCCCAGGATTTGGACGAGACTCGTCCTCTGGGTTGTTGGGACGACGGCTGTGCTGGGGGATTGTCCTTTATTGCCCTTTATTGACACGGGGCTGGCATTGCTCTTCCCCTGCACCTACCACTGTGCTCTGCAGGTGCTGAGAATTCCCTTTCCTTGGCTTTGCAGCCTGAACTGGAGGGAAGGGCTCCTGGGGAGGACACACACGCAGGCGTTGGCTCCGCACGGTGACACCAGCCCGGCAGCTCTGGGGGGTCCCTGGGGGTCAGAGTGGGGGGTCTGCCCCACACACGGCCCCAGCTGCTCTGCTGGCCCCAGCCTGGTGCCCTGGGGCTGGGACAAGATGTTTGCTTTTGGCTGCACCACGGGGAGCCGAGGGCAGGCAGAGCCTCCTGCTCACACTCTGCCTCCAGCCCAAAGCCCCCGTCCCAGCCCAGCCTGAGCTGGGGGTCACAGCCAGGCACGTGCCCCATGAGTTGGGGAGGCAGTGGGGTATCAGTCAGAGCCCTTCTACCCCCCAGAACACTCCCAGGCACAGAGCACAGTCCTCCTCCCTCCAAGGAACCAAGTCCAGCTTGGACTGGAGTGATGAGACTCCTCCTGCCCATTGCTGGCACCCCAGAGCCTGATCCCACAGTGTTCCCACTGCACCCCCCTCTGAGCCTTGTCCTGACCTGATTCCTCTGCCCTTCCAGAGGCAACAATCCTCCCAGTCCAGCCTTGGGCACAGACCTGGCCAGGCTCCAGCCCCAGCCAAGCCCAGTTTAAACTCCTTAAACCCATCCTTCCTGCCCAGCCCAAGCTCAGTCCATCACACCCCCTTTCCTCAGGCTGATCCAGCCCTGCTGCCGTGATTTTCCTGCCTGTTTTCCTTTGTGAGCTCCTGGAAAACGTGGCTGGATGCTCCCATGCAGGGATCAGCTGGGACACAGGCCATGGGTGCTGCCCCATCCCTCAGCAGACCCAACGTCCAGCAGGAACACCAAGCCCAGCTTCCAAGGATTTTCCTTTCCCCTTGTTCCAGCTGGACCAGACCCCCTTCCTCAGCCCTTCCCTGATCCTTTCTCCAGTCTATCCACGGGAAATTCCCTTTCTGCTGCTGTGCTGGGGAGCCTGGAGCTGGCTGGGCCTCCCTGCCCAGCACCGGAGCCGCCACATCAAATGGAAAATAACCCCAAATTCTTCGAAAAACCCAAGGGCATCTCATGTCCCACCCAGGCAGAGGCAGCGAGATCAGGGCAGGGCAGGAACGGGCAGGAAGGATGGACAAGGGAAGGGTGTTGTAAAAAGATGTATTTCGTATGTAAAATGTGTCAGGGCAGTGTTTTTTAGCAATTTGCATAATTGGTGACCACAGATAATCCCCTGAAATGACCTAAATATATCCCAGCTGGGGGCTTTCCAGGCCCAGTTTGCTTTATGAAATTCATTGGTTTCAGCTTTGCATTTTTTTTTTCCTATGGTCTTTCTTTCTTTCTGTCTTCCCCAGAAGAAGAACCTGAGTTTGGCTGGTTTCTAAAATGCCGATTTGGGAGCAAAACCAAACATTCACCTGGGGATGGCTCACTCTGGTTACGAGTTTGAGTCAATGAAAATGCGACTGAATTTTAAGATTTCATCAGGAAAAGGGAACTAAGGCAAAAAAACAGCTGCTAAAATGACAAACTTTTTCAAATGCTTTTCATAAAAAGTCAGGTGAAATGACACTGAAATCTCCTCTGGCCTGAACTGTCAGCTGAGCTGAACTGGGGCTCCACTGGACTCACATCTGCTCCAAAACTGAGACCCTCCAAAGCCATGGCCACTTTAATTAGACATTTTCTAAATTTTACTTAGAAATTTCCTAAAAAATTAGGAATTTTCTCCTAAATGATTGGCCAAAAGACGTAGCGAGTCGCTTGCTCAGTCCATGTTTACAAATGTCTCTTTTCACCTATTTAATACCTTTCCCATCACTTCTTTGCTCTGCTCTGGAAGCCACCTCAGCAAAAGGCTTCCCTACATCCAACTGTTCATCTCCTATAATATGATCCTGGTTGAGGAACTCATGATTAAATGGATATACAGCCCAGGAACGGGCACAGTTGGATGCTGCATGAGGGATAGAGTGTGAACCCAAAGAGCAGCAACAGTCACACTTTTATTTAAATAGAAAATTCCTCCAAATCGGGCCCAAACCTGCTCTAATAAGTGGATTCAAGTCAATGAAAAAGCTGTATTTTGGAATACAAAAGCTTGGAAGCATCAAGGTTTTTCCTGCAGGATCCTCATGGATGCCAGTACGGGATATATCTGGGATTGCTGGGATTCAGCATTCGATGACATCACTGTGAGTTAATGAGTTGGACTCAGAAGCCTCCCTTTCAGGGAAAGACATTGGGAAACACGTCCCCTGGGTCAGATGTTCCACTTGTGCTCAACCAAACCTCCCTTTGATTCAGTGGAAGCGTTTTTGTTCCATTAAGGATGTCTGAGGGATGAGAAGGAGACAGACCCAGCTCTGGTGGGGAGTCAGCAGCTTGAGAGCCATGGAAATCCTTGGCTTTCCAGCCCACTGGAGCAGGGAATGGCTGGATGAGCAGGGAAGATGCCTCAGCTCCCTGTGCCTGGGATTCCTGAGCACGGGAACAAACTCCTGGACGGGCCAACGTGCTGAACCCCTGTGGTGTCCTGGTCTCAGCTGCTCCTCCTGGCCCTTCCTCATGGAATGGTTTGGGTTGGGAAGACCAAAGCTCATCCAGTCCCACCCCCTGCCACAGGCAGGGGCACCTTCCACTAGCCCAGGTTGCTCCAAGCCCCATCCAACCTGGCCTTGGACACTCCCAGGGATGGGGCAGCCACAGCTTCTCTGGGCACCCTGTGCCAGGGCCTCCCCACCCTCCCAGGGAAGGATTCCATCCCAGTATCCAATTCAAACCTGCCCTCCTCCAGCTTAAGGCCATTTCCCCTTGTTCACCAGCACTCTGTGTGTGATGGACCATGAACTGGGCCATCTCCTGCACCAGGAGGTGACACCAAACCAGCCCCCTGTGCCACGGCCCTCGCTCCTTCCAGCCGGGAATAGCTGCACCACCTCCCTGCTCAGGGAGAGCTGCGTGTGAACCACGGCAGATTAGAAGGTCTGTGCTCTGAGATCCTCACACCTGAAAGTGTGAAACGCTGCCCTCAGCTCTTTCTGAGCCGGGCACAGAACGGTGCCAGGTTTGCATTTGCTGTGGGGGATTTCCTGCAGCAGAGGACGGAGTGATTTGCTCGTTGGACTTGGCTTGCAAGTCCCTCCCGTCTGAGGAGCAGTTTCAGTTTGGTGTCACTGGTGACACCCTGCTCGTGGGATGAGCGAGGAGGAGGAGGGTTCAGCTCTGAGAAGGTCAGAGTTGGACAGATGGTGGATATGAAATATAAGAGATAGAAACCAGGGGAGAAAAGGGGCTGATGGGGTTTGTGACAGTCTTTGGAGCCAGGACTGTGTCCAGAGAGACATGGGGGGGCTGGAGCGTGTCCAGGGAAGGGAAGGGAGCTGGGGAAGGGGCTGGAGCAGCAGGAGAACTGAGGGAGCTGGGGGGGCTCAGCCTGGAGAAAAGGAGGCTCAGGGGGGACCTTCTGGCTCTGCAACCCCCTGACAGGAGGGGGGAGCCGGGGGGGGTCGGGCTCTGCTCCCAGGGAACAAGGGACAGGAGGAGAGGGAACGGCCTCAGGCTGTGCCAGGGGAGGCTCAGGTTGGACATCAGGAGGGATTTCTGCCTGGAAAGGGTGGTCAGGCCTTGGAAGGGGCTGCCCAGGGATGTGGTGGAGTCCCCACCCCTGGAGGTGTCCAGGGAAGGACTGGACATGGCCCTCAGTGCTCTGGGCTGGGGGACAAGGTGGGGATTGGGCAGAGATTGGGCTCAATCCTGGAGGTCTTTTCCTACCTCAATGATTCCATGATGCAAAGTGACATGGATAAATGGGATTAGCCTCCATCCAAGCCCACGTGTGACACCAGCTGCCATCAGAATCAGACCCACATCTGTGTTGCCCTTTAAAAGCTCCAGCTCTTGGCAACTTTCCAATTTATCATCAATTTACCCAAAAAACAATGATCCCAGTTTTATGATTCAGCAGGAACAGCATCGCTGGGTCGAACTCCTGGAAGTCTGGAGGCCAGCAGGTTTTTTAATTCTTACTCTGAAGGAATTTCCTTTTTTAATGTTGCTGTGCTCTTGCCCAAGCCCCAGGAAGTCGACTATCTATGGACAGCAGTGACCAAAATTTGGTTTTCCTGGAATTTTCCCTCCTTCCCTCCGCACACCCACACAATGGGCTTTTTAGGATGCCTGCAGTCTGTAATTTGCCTTTCCAGCCTGATAATGTGGCTTGCAGAGGCACCGCTTTTGCCAAGTCATCATCTGGAAGGAACAGTGGCTTGTGCAATGTTCCCTTTGCCCCCGGTGTCCGACGGGCCCCGGCAGCCACCGAGCCCCGTTCCTGCCCCTCGGGCACACTCTGGGAACAGGAGGGAGCCCAGGAAGTCTGGGAAAGGGCCCCAAACTTTCCATTTCAGAAGACGCAGCCCAGAAACCAGAAGGACCAAGAACCCAGTGCTGTGGTTTCCCTTTGCCTGACTAAAGAAAAGAGCTGCTATTTTTACTAAAAATGTGGGACGTGAGGCCCTTCCCTTCCCCTGCTCGAAGGGGGGACGCTGCTCACAGGGAGAGGGTGGGGGGGTCACCCCGGATTAAAACCAGCTGACTGATCCACACAACTCTCTCCCATAGATTCCTCAAATATTTCTTGCCCACACCATGGGAAGATTTATTTGTAAGGTGAGAGGAAGTTAGTTGGGAAAAGGGAATCTGATCTCACCTACGAAAATCCCCCTTTTTCATTTTAAGGCAGTGGGATTGATGTAATTCTCTGCCCCTTTCTCTTCTCTAGTCCTGCATCACCGTGGGCTTCTCGGGGCCTTCAGCAACACAAATCAATCCCACGACACCATTAAAAGTTTCCAGTGTATCACAGGAATTGCAGTAAATTAAAGCCACCTGCCCAGGGGAGGGATGGGATTCCAGTGTGTGATTCCAGGGTGTGTGACCTCTGTGTTCACTGTCATGAGGAGGATTCTGAACCTCTAAACCTCTGATCAAAAAGATGCTTTTTATTTTCAACAACCAAAACAATCCTGAGCAGGGAGAACAAAGACTTGGGTCTTGTCTTACTTAGAGGCTTATTAACTTTGTGTGTTTGTTCATCATTAAAAGACTCTTCAGATGACAAGAGAATACTAAATGTGTCAAAATGGCACATGTAGAAGTGACTTCAGGGGTGGGGGAGTAGCTGTTGTGGCACATCCCTCCTTTGGTTCTTTGTGCCTTCGCCTAAAAATACATGTGAGTGTATTTACAGAGGAATATTCCAGCAGGGCTGGTCAGAGGTGTCCAGCTGAGTCCCCTTTGTGTGGCCCTGCATCCTTTTGGGATGCAGGATTTTGGATACCACTTCCATTGCTCTGTTCCCTTCAGAAGGGAGTTTTGTGTGGAGTGGGTCCTCCCCAGGAGTGCAGATGGGGGGTATTGCTGTGAGGTGAATTTGGCTTTGTCTCCATCCACTCCCCTGTGTCCCGCTGTCATCCTGCCAGTACTGCCCTGGGCAGTGATTCCAGGAGTGCCAGGCAGGCAGACTGGGCTGATTTCATCTACCAAGAGATGAGGGTGCTCTGGAAGGCATTTCCCACCTCTCCCATTTGTGATTAGAATCGTTTGGTCCCACCCAGTCACCCCTTGGGGCACAGGGGCCTCCAACTGGCATTGGAAACTCAGTAGAAATGGACCTTCTGAGCCAATCCTCTCAACTCAGGGGGGAGCTTTTAATGTGCAAGTTTGAAGGCAGTTCATCCCCCTGGCAGTTAGACTGTTGTGCATTTTATACTGTTTTCTGGCACTTCTCGGTAGCCAAGTCAAGACATTGCAGCTCCTGTAGCCAGAGACAAACATCAGAGAGCAGTGGGGCCAGTTACAGCTTTCCAGACCAGTCTGCAGCTTCCCAGACCAGTAAGCAATTCCAGTGGATAAGGAGAAGCAGCCTCAGGTATCAGAGGCTGGGGAAGTCACCGTGCAAAATTAACCGAAAGACTTTGAAATTCCTTTGAAATTCCTACAGTAAGCAGCCAGACAATGAACTTCTGAAAGGTGTTCCCAAACAATTGCTAATTATTCGGAAGAACCAGCCAGGGCTGACAAAGCCTTATCTCTGCAGCCCCCGCGGTTGTTATCTCCCATGGAGCCGCACCAGGGGAAATTATGGAAAGCGGCAGGCTCCAAGCCTGCGCACAGCTGATTATTTCCACAGCCTTGAAAAACTTCGCTGAGACACTCCAAAAAAAAAAAAAAAAAAAAAAGAAAAAAAAAGAAAGAAAAAGTTATAGGACTTAAACACTGAAAAAAACACACTCTTGGAAACGTGTCGCGGGGTTGACAGCGGGCTGGCCGGAAGCAGAGGGTGCGGGGGGAATGTGCGGTGGCTGGGGGAGCCCCGGACTTGGGGGGTCCCGTGTCCCCCCGTGTCCCCCCCCAACATGGCAGCGCCGCCCGCGCCCCCACGTGCTCCGGTCCCGCCGGCCCGCTCCGGGCCCCGCCCCCGGGGGCGCGGCCACCGCTTGCACTCGGTGCGGATTGGCTGGGCCTTGAGCTGGCCCCGCCCCTCAGTTCTCGGGGCTCGGCCGTCCCGGCCGCGGATTGGCCGAGGCGGGCGCTGGCCCCGCCCCCCGGCGCGCGGCGGAGCACCGAGCTCGGCGGGGCCGCCCGGGGAGCGCGGCCAGTCCGGGAAGCGCGGCCGCGGCCGCTCCGTCCGCCTGTCCCTCCGTCCGTCCGTCCGGCTGTCCCGCACCGCCAGCCCCCGGCCCTCCCGTCCCTGCCCCTCCAGCCCCCCGTGTCCGTCCCTCCGTTCCCCTGCCTGTCCCTCCAGCCCCCTGTCCGTCCGTCCGTCCGTCTGTCCTTCCTTCCCCCCGCCTGCCCCTTGTCTGTCCTTCTTCCTGCCCGGTCCCCGTGTCCGTCCGCCCCTGCCGCCTCCATCCCGGCCTCCCCGCCGCCCATGGAGCTGCTGTGCGTGGAGTCCGCGTCCCGCGTGCCCCGCGCGGGGCGCGACCCGCAGCTCCTGGAGGACCGGCGGGTGCTGCAGAACCTGCTGAGCCTGGAGGAGCGGTACAGCCCCCGCGTGTCCTACTTCCAGTGCGTGCAGCGGGACATCCAGCCCTACATGCGGAGGATGTTGGCCGTCTGGATGCTGGAGGTACGGGACGCGCCGCCGCCCCGCTCCCCCTGCGCCGACCCCGGCGCTGCTCCTGCCCCGGCGGGGGGAGCGCAGGGCAGGACCCCCGGCCCGCGTGTGCTGGGGGGGTCAGGGGTGCGGGGGACAAGGCAGGGGACACGCCAGCCCGGAGGTCTGTGCTCAGGGCAGGGGGTGATGCCGGGGGGCAGCGCGGGGGCTGCGCGCTTTGCTCCTTTGCAGGCGCTTTGCTCCGGGAGCGCCGGCTGGGCTGAAACACGTGTTCGCCCCGTGCAGGAGGAGCAGGACCTCCCCTCCCCTGAATCCACAGCTCACCCCACCCCTGTGGTGAGAGACCCCCAAAAGCTCCGGGCGGAGCTGGGCTGTCAGAGCCTCGGGCTCGGGGGTGCAAGTGCCTGGTTAGAGGGGGAAATAATAACGCTACTATTTACTTCCCCAAATTAAAAATGAGTGTGGCTCGCTGCAGGATAGAGTTCGGGGCGGGGAGGGGGGGGAATCTCAGGGGGCTCTGCAGGAGGTGGTCGCAGTGAAGAGTCTCGATAAAGAACGATTTGCAGAGGAGCGGTGAGGTCGGGATGGAGCTTCCCCGTCCTCCAGCCCGGCGGCTGCTGCGGGGAAGCTCCGTCAAAAGAAATAACGAACATTTGCTTTTTAAAGGGGCTTTCTCCCCCCCCCCCCCCCCCCGCCCCGTTATTTTGTTTCTGCCGTTCCCTTTACGAGAAGGGTGTTAAATAAATGCTGCTTTGGGACCTGTCCCTGTGAAGCCCTGAAGGGGTGACAAGCGGGTGACAAGTGGCAGTTGTCACACCCGCGTCGGTGTCACCGGCGCTGGGGCAGCCGGGGCTGGGAGGAGGATGGTGTTTGCTGCAGAATGGGGAGAAACCGCAATGTTTTTATGGTCGTGTTGAAAGAAGGAAGTTAAATATGACAAGTGTTTTGATACTGTTGGGAGATAAGGGCAGAGGGCTGAAATTTGGAGCTGCTGGATTCTGTGGCTGAGGGAGGAGGACTTTTGGACCCAGCATCGATTTGGGTGCTGCCACTGACTCTTCTTGTGTCTCTGGAGCACTCGAGGTGGAGTTGCCAGCAGTGGTTCCTGCTCTGTTAAGTCTCCAGCTGGGGATATGCTGGAACTGCTCACTTTCTCCAGAGATCCCCAGTCCCCACAGGGCAGGAGGTGGCAGCTTTGCTGTCCAGCTGGCTGGAGACATCTCCAGCAGGGGAGATCAGAAACGGGGCCAAATCAGGCTGGTTTGGTCTCATTTGTGCACTCTTTCTAGCTGCACCTGAGTTCTGCTGCTTTCCCCAGAAAGCTGAAGTCTTGAGGCCTTGGGGAAGCTCCTTGCTGGTGTAACCCCAGGGATGTCACCAGAGTTAACACCTGGAGCTCATTCACCCCAGGCCTCCAGAGCCCTGGCAAGTGTGAAACACCAGAGGCTTTGGAGCTGCGGTGCAGGCAGGGGCTGGGGAGCCCTGCCTTTACTTTGTGTCTCTGCCACTGGGTTTTGCCAGGTGTGTGAGGAGCAGAAGTGTGAGGAAGAGGTTTTCCCCCTGGCCATGAATTACGTGGATCGGTTCCTGTCGTCGGTGCCCGTGCAGAAGAATCGCCTGCAGCTGCTGGGGGCTGTGTGCATGCTGCTGGCCTCCAAACTGAGAGAGACCATGCCCCTGACCGTGGAGAAACTCTGCATTTACACAGACAACTCCATCACACCTCAGCAGCTCCTGGTAACCACCCTCTACCCAGCTCTTCTGCATCCTGCTGCCTGCCATCCCACCTGCCTCCCTGTCCCTGCTCTTCCTCCCATTCCCTCACCTCCCCCTGCATTCCAGCCTTCTCTCCTCCCTGTCCCTGCTCTTCCTCCCATTCCCTCACCTCCCCCTGCATTCCAGCCTTCTCTCCTCCCTGTCCTGCAGGGTGTGGTGCCTGTTGGTGGAGACCTTTCCACCTTCCCTGTTGTGGGGAGCAGAATTGTCCCCTCCAGGTCGTAGAGGAAGTTCCTTGTGCCTGCAGTGCTCGTTCCCAGCCCTGGGCTGTCACCCTGGGCTGTCACCCTGGGCTGTCACCCTGCACGCTCAGGCAGAAGTTCAGTTCTGAGGCTTTGAAAAGCAAAGTGTTTTTGTGTCTGATAAAAGTTCAGAGATCCAACTCCCTTGATTTCCACTCCCCCAGTGCAGGAGGAAACTGGAGAGCCCCTTTTCTTGGGGCCTTCCATGCTGGTGGCTCAGGGCCCCGGGGAGGAACCCCCTGGGCTGAGAACCATCCCTGGGGACCGTTTGCCCCCGAGAATTTCTCAGGGTTACTCATCACCTTATTAAGTGTCTCTGTTTTTTTGGGGCTGGGCTGGGGTGATCTGAGTGTGATTTGTCCCCAAGGTGGGGAATGAACCCACAAAACTTTCAGGTGTGAACCGAGGGCAGTTCTGGTAACTGGGGAGCTCTGGTATGAACATGGTTTTTCCAAGTGCCAGTGAAAGGCTGGGGAAAATCCCCTCACCTCCATGACCCTGCAGTCATTTGTGGGTGGTGATTGTCTCAATTAGCGCTCACGGGTGGGTGATTAATCCTGGGGAGGGGTGGGAATGCACAGAGGAAACAGTAGCAGTTGTTTCTTCCCTGGGTGCTGAGTCCTGTAACCATCCCTGAGACAGGAGGGCGTCACAGACAGTTCTGGTGGCTCCTGCAGCCCAGACCTCGGGTGGAGACCTGGTGCCTGCATCCTGTGGGTCCTGGTCCTATTTCATTCTGATTTGTTTGGTGAATTCCTGGGCAGGATTTGCTGTTCCCAGTTGAATTTGGGACCTGTTTGCAGCAGGCTCCTCCCAAAGGAGGGTGGAGAGGTGCAGGTGGGGAGTGGGCAGAGCATGTGCAGCATCCCTGGAGACTCTCCTTCCCCCTCAGACTCCAGTGTTAATTCCTCCTTGCTCAGAGCCTTTCTTATTTCTTCCCCCGAGGTTTGTCAGCAGGAAGCTGTGGCCAGGCAGCACCACAATGTTCATCTTCCCTTCTCCCTCCTCCTGGGGTGGAGCTGGAGGAGGAAAACACTGTCTGATGCCTGTTCTTCACTGCTGATCCTTCAGGTCTCAGTCCTGGGGTTCTCCCTCCCTGGCTCCTGGGTTGCTCTCAGGAGGCACAGATGGATGGCTGGCACAGATCTCTTGGATCTCTCTGCTCCAGAATCAATTTGGAGTTGAGGTGGATGAAAATGGCTTCATTTTGAGGGTCAAAAGTCCTTTTTTGGACTTTACCTAGCCAAAGGTAGCTTTTCCAGGCAAATAGAATCCCTTTCCCACTCAGCAGTGCAGGGGTTTATTCCTGGTCATCCAAGGGCTGAGCAGAGGCATCAGGAGCCAGCCTGGCCCTTCCAGAGGGGACCTGAGGCAGTGGCACATCTCTGGGCAGGAGCTGCTCCACAGTCCATCACCTGGTGGTCAGCTTTCCCTGCCCACCACGATTTCCATGGATTTTAACCCTGTTTGGAGCACATCCTGCTCCAGTCTCCCATTGTCCTCACTGCAGAGAGGGAGGGGAGGGAACATCTGAGGACCTGTGAAGGATTTGGGCTTTGGGACCCGCTGGAGTTAGTGCTGGATTACAACACCCAGGGGCTGCTCTTCCCCCTCTGTGCTAATCAGGGGATGTTGCTGCTCTTTCACAACCTCCCAGGGTGGGGAGGGGAAGGGGAGCTTCTTCATCAAGGTTTGGACAGTGGTTCATCCTGGCCTCTTCCCATGGATTGCTGCCATCCTGGACTCCAGGGGTGCTGGCTCACATTCCCAGCAGGTTTGCTTCCTTCTCCTGCTGGGATGCTTGGCACCAGCTCAGCAGCTGAGAAGGGACACACTTGAAACAAACTCTTGAGGAGGTTATTCTAGGGAGAAGGAAATGATGCAAGGAGGGACTTGTCCATTTGGAGGAAGTTGGATTTCCGTCAGGGGCATTATCTGACCTACCTTTCCTTTTTTTCTTTTTTTTTTTTTCCCTTTTTTTTATCTTTTAATGAAGGCTTTTCTGGCCTGTGCAAGAGGGTGTTCAGCTGCTTGGGGAGAGCAGCTGTAAGTCACCTCCATCTGCCTGCTTTGCTCCTAATACATTGGCTTGTCTTGGAAATCTTCAACCTAAAGGTCAGTTTTGCCAACAGCCAGGAATTTCCTGGCAAAGCCTGAGGAGGATGGAGCCTCCAGGCAGATGATGAGGGGAGCAGCAGTGGCCCCGAGGGCCACGAAGAGTGAAAATAAGAGAAGTAAGAGCTGGGTAGAGAAGGATGTTCACTTGTGGCTTTCCAGAAGACACTCTGGTGTTTCCCTGCTTTCCCTTCTGCTTGTGGCATAGGTAGGACAGATGGGGCTGTTTCTCCATCTGGAGTTGGTCCCTTTGCCTTGACATCCAGGCTGGAACGTGCCCAGGGGATGGGAAACAGGGACCCTGTTTCCCATTTGCAAATGGACTTTGGAGGCTGCTCATTTCTGTAGCTGCTCTGGGGGTGGGTAACAGGCTGCTCTCTCCACCCTCTGTGAGTCACCTCGGGAGCACTGAGTGTGTCACCGGGGCTGTGACAGTGTCCCATGGTCCCTTCTCAGCTCCAGGGACAATCCAGCACAGCTCCCTTCCCTCCTGCTGCTCGGGGGGTGGCTCTGCTCCCAGATGGATTTGCAGGCTCCTGCAGGCACAGAGGGTGTGTGGGTGTTGTGAGGGCAGAGCTTGATGTGGCTGTCACTGCATGGCAGGGGGAGCTGCCGGGACTGGCACATCCCAGACAGTTTGCAGAGCTGGGAATGGAGTCAGGCAGTCCCTGCCTGTGGCTCGGGTCTGTCTGAGGGGGCAGTTTGGCTGCAGGACTTTGCTCACCTGCTCCGAGCAGGGGAGGCAGCGGGAATTCTGCTGTCCTGCCTTCTCTCCTGTCTCTCTGCTTTGGGATGCAGCCAGGAGGGATCAGACTTGCAGAGGGGAAGCTCTGCTCTGTGGTTTCCACCCCCTGAGATGCTGGCCAGGCACGGAGAGCCCTGCCCTGGGGGGTGGTCTTGCAGAAGGGGATCTGATGCATTCCCAGTGCTGGGATGCTCCATGAGCAGTGCTGGCAGCTTTCAGCCCTTCCACGAGGAGGGTGAACTCTGCAGGCTGGAGAAACAAAGGGACATTTTCCACTTTTCTTCCTCTCTTTCATTACCCGGGCAGGGACTGATTGAACGAGGTGCAAAACAAAATGCCAGGAAGAGGATGTTTGTTCCATCAGCAAACCTGCCTGTCCTGTCCCTCGCTGCTTTTGTTCTGCTCCTTCCACAGATGAAGTGATTCAGAGGTTCTGACACTGATCTGAGGGCGGGCAGTCCCCAGGGTTAGCAGGAGAGAAGCGAGGAGCAGGGTGGTTTGGCAGGAGAGAGGCTTCCCTGAGCTAAATCCTGTGAGCTGGTGACAGTCCTTGGCGCCGGGCGCCTTCAGCTGCCGTCCCTGGAGCCGGCGGGGCCCTGGGCCTCTTGGAACAGCCAGGGCTTGGGGGTGATGGGGAGGAACCTGTGTCTGCAAAAGAGCTGCTGTGGTGCCTTGCAGAGGGACAGGCTGTCCCAGATCAGTCCGTGTCCCAGGTGAGGTCTCGTGGCTGAGCTGCACCTGGATCTGGATCCTTGGGACAATATCCCAACAGGAACAGGCTCTGCCACTCCAGAGAGGGGGTTGTGTGTCAGGGACACACAGTGACATGTTGGGTTGCAGCTCTGGGAGGACAGCAGGAGTGATGCTGGGCTGTGTCCCCTCTGCTCTGAGCTCCCCTCTCAGACTCCGAGATCCCTTTGGGATTTGCTGGTTGTGAGGAGGGATTTCCAGGTCCTCCTGACCTCCCTGGGCCTGGGCTGTGCTCCCAGCTCAGGGCAGTGACTGCCAAAGGTGTCAGCTGTGTCCTGTGTCCCTTCCCAGGGAACTGGGCTGATGCAGGAGGAGGCATCCAGCTCTCCCAACCCTCTGGAGCCCTTGGAGGCTCCAGGTGAGCGACAGGCACAGAGCTCTCCATTCCCAGTGGCTCTTTCCTGTGTGGCTGCAATTTAACCAGTGTCCAGCACCCACTTTGATCCCTCTGGGTCCCTTCCCACTCAGGATATTCTAAACCTCTGTTTCCTTCTTTTCCCAAGCCTGATCTCTCCCCTTTGCTTCAATCCCACCTCAAACCAGGCACTCTGTGACCTGTGCTGGGATCCTCAGGCTCTGGAGCTCTTTGCAAGGTTTCTTCTTGCTTTTATCCTTTGGATTTGGCTGAAAACTCCAGCAGGCCTGGCAGGCTGGCCATCCATATGGGAGGTGGGAGCCTGTGGAGGCGAGGAATAGCTTCCTGGGTGGAAAAGTGCAGGCTGTGAAGTGGCAACCAGCACACAGGGCCTCAGGGAGGGAGTTTGGAGCAGGTTGAGCAATGCTGCTCATTTAGACAACTCAAAGCTGGTTTGCTGTGTAAGGAGAAAGAGGGGGTTTGCAAAGAAAGGAGAAAATGAAGATCTGACCTTGTGTACACCCTGGCTGGGTGCTGGCCCTGGGACCTGCTGGGTGCTGGCTCTGCCAAGGGCTGCTCCAGGGCTGCCCTGCACTGTGTGTCCATGCCAGGGCTGATGCCAGGGCTGGCAGAGCCAGGAGAGGCTCAGCAGGTGCCTGGAGCAGCCAGAGCTCCAGCTCAAACCCATGCAGGGCACCCAGCCTTGCCACCATCTGCTCCCCAGCTCACAGCCAGCACTGACTGGCCCGTGGAGATGCCACAGAAGTCCCTGTTGGGTGCCTGGAGGGGGCACCTCAGCTGGGATGGAGATGTTGGCAGTCACTGGGAAGCATCAGTAGCCTTTGGCTGTATGTTGGTGGCAGAGGTGGGAGCTGGTGTGGCTGTTCAGTGCCTCTTGCTCTGCTGAGCACAGCTGAAGGCTCTCTTGGTGGAGAAGAGGTGGGATGAGTAGGGGAAGTTCTGCCAAAGTGCTGCATTCCCAACCTGGGACCCCCATTCCCAGCCCCCGAGCTCTGTTCCCTTTGCTGTAACAGGGATACTCTGGGCTGAACTGTTCTGGGAGCCTGGACACCAGCCTGTCCCCTTGGGAGTGGAGAAGGGATATGGGAATGCTGTGCCTGCTGCTCCCTGCCCTGGTGTTCCCTCGGGGGCTGCAGCAGCAGCGGGACCAGAGAGGGGTGTCAGTGGCTGATCCCTCTGCTCCCTGGAAAGGGGAAACCACATTTATTGCTTCCTCTTCTGAGCTGTGCCCCCAGCTCTGCAGCTGGAATTGTGCCCCAGGCTGGGCACAGAGTGGGGACAGTCCCTGTTCCCTCCCCTGTCCCTCGGGTTGTGCTGAGCTGTCCCTCTGAGCGCTCCCGCCCTGCTCCCAACACCCCTCTGTCCTCCCTCTGCAGCACTGGGAGCTTCTGGTCCTGGAGAAGCTGAAGTGGGACCTGGTGTCAGTGATAGCCAACGATTTCCTGCCCCACATCCTGCACCGCCTCCCGCTGCCCCCGGACAACGTGGAGCTGGTGAAGAAACACGCCCAGACCTTCATCGCCCTGTGTGCCACAGGTGGGTGCTGCCTCGCCAGGGCTGCTCTCCCCTGCCCTTTTGGGGAGCTGAGTGCCTGCCTGCATTCCAGTCAGAGCCATTCGAGGTGGGATAATGGCCTTGGGCGCCTGAGAGATGCCAGGAAAGCAGAACTGTGTGCCAGCCCCTTGCTGTGCCTGTGGGAGGGTGTCTGGGCCTGAATCCGAGCTTTTCGCAGCCTCTCCCTCAGTCTCTAGTGCCACCTCATCTCAGCACTTCTGGAGCTGTTGCTCTGTGGAGCTGTTGCTCAGCCTGGTTTCTTTTCCTTCACCCCCGTTTCTCCCTCCTAAGCTGCAGAGACCCCTCTGTCAGCCCCTCTCGAGTTTTCCGGGGAAATCACGATCCCAAACGCCGTGTGCATATTCACTAAGGGCCCCTCTCTCCCCCGTGCCCCTGTGCTGCTGCAGACTCCACGTTTGTGATGTACCCCCCGTCCATGATCGCCACGGGCAGCATCGGGGCCGCCATCCACGGGCTGAGCGTGTCCGTGAGCGACGAGGCCATGACGGAGCTGCTGGCCGGGATCACGGGCACCGACGTGGTGAGTGGGCACAGGGAACAGCTGCTGCAGCTGCTGGGAGCCCTCCCTCTCCTGCCGCTCCTTCTGAGAGGAAGAACTTTTCCGTGGAGGGTGGCAGAGCGCTGGGAGGGGGAGCTGTGCAGTCTCACTCTCTGGAAATGTCCCAAACCCACCCGGATACGTCCCTGTGTCACCTCCAGGTGACCCTGCCTTGGCAGGGGGGTGGGACTGGGTGGACTCCAGAGGACCCTTCCAACCCAAACTGGTCTGTGAGTCTTTGCAATTGGGCTGTTGATGATGGTGCTGACCCTGGTCTGAGGAGAGCCAGGGGAAGAGGGAGCGTCCCTAAAACAGCCCCGTGGCCACAGTGGCTCCTGCCTGGGCAGGGCAGGGTGGGCTGGGCAGCCTTTGAAATGCCACACAAAGGGCAGCGTCTGTTCCCTGCACGGGCAGGTGTTGGCAGGATCGGGTTGATGGGGTGGGAAGGGGCAGAGGGAGGCTCTGGGCTCGGCATCTGCTCCCCTCTGCGGTGTCTGGTTGCAGGTGCCCAGGGCTGGGAGGGAAGGGGGGCATCTGCCAGCCCCTGCACTGCCCTTGGAGAAGGGAAGGAGGATCCTGCTGGGCTCCCCAGGTCGCTCCTGCTGCAGCAATGGGGAGCTTTCCCTCTGCCAGGGCCCCCTTTGATCTGTTCTCGTGCTGCAGGGTCGGTTACAGTCCCCTGGCAGGGCTGGGCCAGGCTGGGCTGGGCCGGGCTGGGGGGGTTCCACGAGCCTTTGTCCGGGCAGGAGGACGGGCGGGAGGCTCCCGAGCCGCCTGTGCCGATGGAATGGTTTTGTTTTCAGGAGAATCAGTGCAGCCACCTGCTCACAAGCTGCTGCGGGCACGGGGCAGGGGCTGCAACCTGCTTCCAGGTCAGGGCTGGGGGGGAACAGGTGGGAAGCAGGGAGGGAACCGAAATGGAGCCGAAATGGAGCCCGGCACAGCCCTGCCACCCTCCCTCCCTCCCCAGGGCATCTGCTGTGCCCCCAGCAAACAGCCCCTGCCCAGGCAGGATTATGGCAGCTCCTGGAGGATCCCAGGATGTATCCACAGTCTTGCAGGGCTCCCTGTGGAGCCCCTGCCCGTGGCCTCCCGTGTCTGTTGGTGCAGATGCTTCTCCTTGAGCCTTGTGGTGTCCCCGGGCTGTGACTCAGTTTCCCCCCTGGCTCCAGCTGGAAGGGTGACCCCCTTCCTGCAGCTGCCAAGGCCCAGCAGGGCAGTGCTGGGGGCGCAGGGCTGGGCCAACTCTGTGGCCAGCAGGAGTCTGGTGGTGTGTGGCCAGGCTGGCTTTGGCATCTGCCAAAATTGCCAATGGAGAGCCCGGGGCTGGGTGGCTGTGGGGATGGAGAGCCTGGGGATGGGTTTGCAGTGGGGATGGAGAGCCTGGGGATGGGTTTGCAGTGGGGATGGAGAGCCTGGGGATGGGTTTGCAGTGGGGATGGAGAGCCTGGGGGTGGGTTTGCAGTGGGGATGGAGAGCCTGGGGGTGGACTGGCCGTGGTGACAGAGCCCAGGGCTGGTGCCCTGTCCCCGGTGCTCCCAGCCCGGCTGGCAGGAGGAGGCTGTGCTGACGGGAAGCCGGGCCGGGGGAGCGGGCAGGGGGAGCTGGGCGTTGCTATTTTCGCTCGCCACATCCTCTGTCGGTTTCTAAGAACCGCCGGCGGATTCCTGGTAAGAGATTTCGGGGTGTGACAATGTCCCCGAGGTGTGAGCTGCCCCCGAGCTCCCCGGGCTGGGCCGTGCCCGGCGCTGACGCGTCCGGGGGGCTCCGGCATCCGAGTGGGAGTTTCCTCCTCTGGTTACAGCTCGTGTGGGGGAAAATACACGGTGGGATTTGCATTTGTGACGAGTGGTGGTGCTGCCTGCAGCCCCCTGAGCCTCCCTGTGAGCGGGGCTGGTGTGTCCCCCGGCACTGGGGTGGGTCCCTGGGGGATGCACGGGGGGAACACGGGAAACCTGGTGAGAAGGAAACCTTGTGAGAAGCTGTGTAGCCACAGGATCGTCCTCCCAGCGTGTTGGGGTGTGGTGGTGTGGGTACACTTGGGTGGTTCTTGGGTCAGGGAGGTCCCTGCCTCAGAGACTCCCAGAGTGAGGCAGTGCCCATCAGCCAGTGCATCCAGCAGGATTCCTGTTCCCAGCTCTGCTGCAGGAGCACCCCAAGCTCTGGGAGAGCTGGGCTGAAGAGCCTGGGGAGGCAGGGGGGCTCCATGGGCTCCATGTGCTGCAGGCCACTGTGGATCTGGGAAGTTTGGGTTGTAAAAGCCAATCCCGGCCTGTGCAGAGCTGCTCCGCCCTTGCCATGATCCTGAAATCACACCCTGCTTCCAGGCACGAGGCCGGATGCTTTGGGAAGCTCTGATGGGCACAATGTTTCTTCCTGGAGAATGTGCTCAAACAGGGAGGTGGGGAGAGGACAACCAGAGCGTGGGGCTTTGCCTGGGGAGGGGCCCAAAGCACAGACAAGCAGGAGATTCCCCTCGGGGGAGAAAAGCTCCTTTGTCCTGTGTGTTTGGATGCTCCGGGGGTCGGAGATGCAGCCCAGCAGCTGCTCGGAGCGATTCCTAAGGCTCCCACCTCCGAGGAGCAGAGAACTGAAGCCTCTTGTCTCTCTCTCCCTCTCCCCAGGACTGCCTGAAGGCCTGCCAGGAGCAGATCGAGGCAGCCTTAGCCGAGAGCTTGAAGCAGGCGTCCCAGTGCCAGCCGGAGTTCAGCGCCAAGGCGGCGGCGTACGGGGGCAGCCAGCCCACGGGCACCCCCACGGACGTCACCGACGTCAACCTGTGACCAGCCCCCGGCCCCGAGAGCCGCCCCTCGCCCTGGGCACCCCCAGCTCGCCGCATCCCACCCGCCCAGCCCGTGCCCGTGCCCGCCGGGGATCCCTCCCGCCCGCTGCCACCCGCGGGGAGCAGGAGCCGCGTCGGAGCCGCTCGGGTGGCTTGGGGTGAAGCGACTGGTTTTGTGGTGTTGGGGCACCAGAATGCTGGGGAGGGGAGCAGGACCCCCGAAGAAGTTGGAGTTGTTTCTCTGTTGGTGTTTCCCTGGCTCTCCGGGGTGTTTACGGTGACTTCCAGCCCCACGTGGGCCACAAATCATGGACAGCGAGCCCCGAACCTGCCCTGCGGGACCAAACCCCTCACAGCCCCCAACTCCTCCCCCAGCCGGGGCTGTGGGGCCGTGGGAGGGACCTGCATGTCCTGGAGCAGGGAGGTACTCCCCAGTTTTCCCCTTTGGACCCACAGGGTTCCCTTCAGGAGGGAGCAGCTGCTCAGTGGCCCCTCGGTCCCCGTTGCTTCGTGCCAGATTCCTGCAGCTCCGGGAGGAGTTGTGTGGCTGCTTCTGCTTGGAGGGGAACTGTGGGGCTTGTTTGTTATTGCTGTTGGATATGGGATTTCTGGGGACGTTCTCCCTGTCTGTGTGGACAGCAGGAGGGTCCTGGCCTTGGGAGGGGGCAGGTTTGGGCGCTGGCCCCTCGGATTTCGCTGGCCCATGGAGGCTGCTTAATTTATTAACTGCTGGGAAATAGGGAGGGAGGAGACGTGGCATTCCTTGCTGTGGGGCCTGGATGCTGCTCTCCTCTCCTCCCACAAAAGTGCCTTCCCCCTTCGCCCCTTCCCTGGCTCCCTGGGCAATGGGAGACTCTCACTTGGAAGCTGGTTGGTCCTTTGGTAGCTTAGGCATCAGACTAGGATTTAAGGAATACCTTTGAATGTGCTGCTATAGTCTGGGATGCATCTCCACCTTCCCAGGGCAGGGATCTCGGATCACACTCAGGAGGGGGGGCTGTGTTATGTGGATCCATGTGGATCCGAGCTGTACCCTGAGAGGGTGGAAAACTTGCTGCGCACTTGAGTTGGAAAAGCAATTACTGCGTTTTTTGTATTGTTGTTGTTGATCCTGTTAGTTTTTTATAAAAAGTGTTTTTTTAAAAAATAATGCTGCTTTTCTATGAGAGAACCATTACAGAGTGGAATTGTATTAACCAGGAGAAGCCAGAGACTCCGCAGGGATGGGAGGCAGACGCTGCTGCCTGGGGACCTCTGGACATGTGGCTCCATGGCTGTTGCCCTCCCGTGGGAGATGTGGAGAAGGAGATAGAAATCTACCCTTTTGGATGCCACTAGATACAAAAAAACAGGCAGAAAAAGGTGGAGCTGCTGCTCCTCCCTGAGCCTGCCTTGTCCAGAAGGGCCCTGGAGCCGCTGCCTCCTGCCAGCAGGAGGGCTGGGACAGAGCCTGGCTGTGCAAAAGGAAATGTTTTTTATATATAAATGAATTTTAATTTAAGAGTAAACTGGTTTGGTGTTCACTCCGCTGCTGGGAGAGCCAGAGAACCCTGTGATGTTGCAATAAAGTATTTTAAAGAAGACTGAGAGGCTTGAGGGTTTCCCTGTGTGATTCCCAGGGCAGAGCTCAGATCCCTGTCCCTCAAAGTGCTGGGCTGGGCCCCCCATCACCTGGGGGGGCTCCAGCCTTGTGTTTCCCAGGATGGAAGGGGAGAGGGCAGGCAGGGCACCCCCAGCCCCACTGAGAGGTTCCCAGGTAAGTGCAGCCTCGTGGGACACGGGGGGAAGGTCCCCCCTGGGTTTTCCAGCGAAGGTGGCACATGGGCAGGTGCCACGAGCAGGCTGGGCATGAGGCCTCGATGGGCAGGGGAGGACAGTGGCCCCATGGCCTCACCAGCCTTGCCAAGAGGAGGTAAATAAACCCTGTGAGTGAGGGGGGGAAATCCCTGGGGCAGGGAGGGGGCCAGCATTCCAGAGGCTGGTGGGGACAGGGATGGGACAGGTCAGGTGGGGACAGGGACAGTCCAGGACCACACAGGGATGTGGCTGCAGGGCAGAACCAGCCCTGACTGACCAACATGGCTCTGGTTTTATTTTCCAGTCCAGGAACAAGCCAAACTCAGTGCTGGTGGCACCAGGACCCTGGTGGGAGAGGGGCTGCCTTGTCCTGTGACAAGCAGCACAGGGAGCTCAGTCCAGCCCCGTGGGCACAGTCCGTTCCCAATGACCGCTCGGAGCAGGAGGATCCAGGACGGATATTCCTGCATCCAGCAGCATCCCGGGAGCAGGTGAGGCCGCAGCTTTTCCCTGGCCCTGCTCACTCCATGGCCACGGGCTCCTGCCCCTGCTCACTCCATGGCCACGGGCTCCTGCCCCTCCACGTCCCGCGTCTTGGAGTTCATGAGCTCCCTGCGGATCTCGGGCGAGATCTGCGGGTGGCTGTGGAACTTGAGCAGCTCCAGCAGGGCCTCCTTCTGCTCCGAGGACAGGTCCTCCTTGTAGCGCTGGGCGAAGGCCAGGAAGCTCTGGTGCCACAGCACGGGCAGCACCCGCTGGTCCGTGCGGAAGGCCAGGAAGTGGAACACGAGGGCGTCGACCACGCGGAAGGGCAGCGCGTACTTCTTGTCGATGAGCAGGCGCAGGAAGATGCTGTTGGCACCGCTGTACTGCATCTCTGCCAGCTTGAGCATGGCTGCACTGTGGGCACAGGGAAAGGGGTCAGGGGGGCTGGGGGCACGGGGGACTGGAGCCACAGGGACAGAGGAGGAGGCCAGGCAGGAGCCACGGGGGGCGAGGAGGGAGCACAGGGGTCAGAGGGGCTGGAGCCACGGGGATGGAGGAGGGAGCATGGGGGGGGAGTGGGGCCAGGCAGGAGCCACAGGGACCAAGGAGAGGGTCGGGGGGCTGGGCTGGAGGCACGGGGCACCAGGCACCCGGACGCAAAGCTGAGCCTTGACTCTCAACCCCAGAGGGAGCTGAGTGACCCCCCCACCACCTCCAAGGGGCTGGAGAGGCTGAGGAGTAGATCCAAGGTGCTTCACAGGGTGCCTGAAGGAGAAGCTTTGCCCCACACACCCCCCAGCCCCTCACCTGGAGTGCAGGACGGGGATGGAGCACTTCGTGAGGATGCTGCCAATGATGACGGCCTCCCGCAGCGTGCACGTGCCCGACTCACACAGGGGCAGGAGGATCCCTGCGGAGGGGAGAGTCAGGCAAACCCCACCAGGCACCCAGACAAGCCCCAGATCAGCCCCTGCAGGAGCCCCTACCCTTGAACCAGGCTGCTGGCTTGAACAGGGCCTTCTTCAGAGCCATGTACAGGTGGAAGTTGAGCCGCTTGTACTCGGCGATGTCGTCCCGGACCCGCGGCAGCAGCACCAGGTTGTAGAACCTCTGGGCCATCCTCTCCTTCAGGTTGGATGAAAATATCCTGGGAACAACAAGGCACGGAGGGAGGAGGGGTGGGGAAAGGGGCGAAATAGGGAAAGGGTGGTGTTCTGCAAATCTGATTTCAACTATGGAAAGGAAAAGCAAAATGAGTCAGGGGCTCATGTCAGAGGCTCCCTGGGGTGACCTGACCTTACCTGGTGGCCTGGTACATGGCAGCAGCTGTCCACGCCTCTGGCTCGGTGATGTAGAGGATCTGCTCCCAGTTGGACAAGGCAGGAATGATTTTAAATGCCTTGGGGAGCTTCCCACTCCTGTATTTGGACAGCACCTTCAAAGACACGGATACAGGCCATGGCTGTGGGCACTGCCAGCAGGGCTGTCCCCTCCCTCAGCACCTCAGGGGGGTGGCTGTGGGTTCAGCTGCTCTGGCCTCACCTCCCTGACCCCTCTGTAGACCTCCAGGACACGGGGATCCAGCTGGGGCATGGGGCAGCCCGAGAGCTCCGACAGCACCGTCTCCACCTCCGTCTTCTTCTCCGTGAGCTTCTCCATGATGATGTCAGCCAGGGTGCGCCTGGGGCCGGCACGGGACAGGGTGAGCGGGGGCCAGGAGGGGCTGGCAGGGGATGGGGTGAGTCAGGGGCTGACAGGGGGCAGGGAGCAAGTCGAGGGTCGTGTGGGACTGACATGAGATGAGGGTGAGTCGGGGACTGTCACAAGATGGGGATGAGTTGGGGTCTGACAAGGGACAGGGGGTGAGCCGGGGGCTGTGTGGGACTGACAGGGGTGAGCAGGGGCTGGGGTCGGCTGACAGGGGACAAGGTGAATTGGGGGCTGACAGGGCGTGAGTTTGGGGCTGACATGGGGCACGAGTGAGGTGGGGGCCGTGCAGGGAAGCAGCCCCTGCCCCGGTGCAGCCCCTTCCCCGGCGGTTCCTCACCTCAGCGGCGGGTTCTTGTTCATGAACATCTCGATTGCCTTCTCGTCCTCGGGGTCCACCTCCACCTCCCCGCCGTACTCCCCGCCCCGTCCCGCCGCCGCCGCCGCCTTCTCCAGCGAGGGCCATTCCTCATCGTCCTCCGAGTCCGAGCCGGGACCTGCGGGGAGCGCCGGGGGCTGAGCCGGGGCCGCGCACCCTCGGGGATGCCGGGGGGTCCCGGGGTGCTCGGGGGTCTCACCCAAGGCCGCGCTGCGCTGCCGGGGGGCTGCGGGCGCCCCGGGGCCGTGCTCGGCCTCCAGCTCCTCCTGCTGCCGCCGCGCCTGCTCCAGGATGCGCCGGGACAGCCGCGCGTCCACGAACCCGTCCCCGCCATCCTCGCCCTCCTCCCGGCCGGCCCCGCCGCGCTTCCCCCGCGCCCGGGCCCGCGGGGCCGCGTCCTGCAGGATCTGCTCGGCCAAGGGCAGCGCCGGGGCAGGGCCGGAGCCCCGCGCCCGCCGGGCCTTGGGCATCGCGGGGTCCGGGAGGGGAAAGCGGGCCCGGGCTGGGAACGGGGAAGGGGAACAGGCACGTGGGTGCTCGCCCCGCCCGTTCCGGGGTGGCCCCTTCCCGGGGCCTGCTCGTCCCGCCCGTTCCGGCGGCGGCACCGGGACCATGGGGGTCACCTGGTGAGGGCGGGGGGCTCCGGGGGGGACGGGGCAGCCCCGGGGCCGCGGCGGGGGGGGCTCCCGGTGGAGGTGGAACCGGCACCGGGCAGGGGCTCCCGGCGGGCAGGGGGGCCCGGAGCGGGGGGTAAGCCCCGAGGGGGGCTCCCGGCGGTGGGAGGGCAGCGCCCATGACCCCCGGCCCCGTGTCCCAGCGTGTCGCAGGTGCCGGTGGCCGAGGGCAAGAGCGTGCAGCAGACGGTGGAGCTGCTGGCGCGGCGGCTGGAGGCGCTGGGCGCGGACAAGCAGGGCACGTTCGGCGTGGACTGCGAGACCTACCACACGGCCGGGGCCATCGGCACCCAGGGTGAGCACCGGCACGGCCCGGGCGGGGGGCTCCGCCGGGCTTCTCACCTCCTTCCCCCACTTTTGTTTTTTTCCCCATTTCCCTTCCCCTTTTCCTTCTCCTTCCCTTCCTTTTCGTCCTTTCTCTTTTCTCCTTACCTTCCTTCTCCTTCCCTGCCTTCCCTGGAGGTGTTAAAGAGGCACCGTCAGTCACTGGGTGATGTGATTCAATGGGTTAGAGGTTACAGTGGCAGTGTGGGGCTGGTGGTTGGACTTGAAGATGTTGAAGGTCTCCTCCAACTTTGACGATTCTGTGATTCCACTATTCCGTTTCCTTCCTTTCCCCTTTTCCCTTCTCCTTCCTTCCCCCTGGACTCCGACGTCCTTTCCAGACCCTGCTGTGACAGTCAGAGGTGGCTCAGTGGCCCTGAGCCCGTGCAGCCCCAGGCTCTGCTCAGCCAGTGTTCCTGAACAGAGCAGTTTGGAGCTTCCAGAGCAGCTTTTTCCTACTTTTTCTGCAGCTGGAACTTGCACATCTCCATGGAGGAGAGGCTGAGCCCAGGCTCCCTCTGTGCCCGTGGGCAGTGGGTGCCCAGCCAGGGATGGGGGCTGGGTGCTCTTGGCTGATCCCCCCCAGACTCCAGAGTCATGCTGGTGTTGTCCTGAGGCACCAGAGCATTTAGTTTACCCAGTAAACCTTCAGAATGAAATCCCATCTATTCCCTGAATGGCTGGATAACATAACATCTGTGTGGGAATGCAGAGTTAAAGCACCAAGGGGGACACAGGGAGGACCAGGTGGTGCTGTCAGGCGGGCACAAGCACAGGAGTGCTGGTTTCCCAGCCCGGATCCCCTGGCTGTCGTTCCAGGGCAGACAGGGAAGCTGATGTACGTGATGCACAACTCCGAGTACCCCCTGAGCTGCTTCGCCCTCTTCGAGAACGGGCCCTGCCTCGTGGCCGACGCCAACTTCGACACCCTCATGGTGAAGCTCAAGGGCTTCTTCCAGAACGCCAAGGCCAACAAGATCGAGAGCCGCGGCACCCGCTACCAGTACTGCGACTTCCTGGTGAAACTGGGCACCGTCACCATGGGGCCCAGCGCCAGGGGCATATCCGTGGAGGTGAGGGGCCTCTGGGAAGGGTGGGGAATACAAGGACACGCAGGGAAATTCCATGAGGGAGGACAGAGGAGGAGGGTTTAGGGGTGACCGAATTGTGGCTGTCCAGTGAGCTGAAAAGGAAGATGGAGAGGCACTATTTTACAAGGTCCTGGAGGGGCAGGACAAGGGGGAATGGCTTCACCCTGACAGAGGGCAGGCTTGGATGGGATATTGGGAAGGAATTCTTGGCTGGGAGGGTGGAGAGGCCCTGGCACGGGTTGCCCAGAGAAGCTGTGGATGCCCCAACCCTGGGGCAAGGCCAGGTTGGATGGGGTTACCCCTCCGTGTTACATGCTAAACATTCTGGGATGTTTTCATGGAAAGCACACCCTGCAGGGAGGCAGGGAGCAGGGCACTGCCCCTCCTGCCAGCTCCAGGGCTGTGGGCCGTGTTCCCAGGTGGAATACTGCCCCTGTGTGATCGCCAACGACTGCTGGAACCTGCTCATGGAGTTCATGCAGAGCTTCATGGGCAGCCACACGCCCGGGATCCCGTCAGTGTTCGGGGCCAAGCACGACAGCGTGTACAGCCCCGGGGACACCATGGTGCAGTACATGGAGCTCTTCAACAAGATCCGCAAGCAGCAGCAGGTGCCCGTGGCTGGGATCAGGTGAGAGGATTCCCTGGAGCTCCTCCTGGGAGTACATCCTCCTTGCTGCCTGCCCAGCAGGATCGGGAGTCCCTCTGAAACGCGGCATGGGACGGTTTTTTTCCTTCTGCATCTCCTTCCCCTGGTTCAAAGCAGAGTTTTCCAGTGCTGTGTGTGTTTCTGGTTGTTCTCTGTGGTTTGGAGCATGTCTGGGATTGGATCCATGGTTCTGAGGATTGGATCCGTGGTTCTGTGGTTCTTTGGACAGTGCTTCGTGCAGGGAATCAGTGTCCATCAGAAGGAAACTGCAGGAAAAGGAGAAATTCCAGCCAAACACAAGGGCAGAGCTTCTGTGACTGCAAACAGCTACGGAACAGAGTTTTTAATTTTTTACTTCTTTTTTTAATATTCACATAAACGTGTCTTCTTGTATTTCACCCCAATAAACCTGTATTTTTGAGGAGTCTCTGCCGTGTTCTGCTTCCAATTACCCCCTTGACGTCAGTGGGTTTCCACGGGGGAGAGGATGAGGAGGACTTAGTCATTCATGTCTCAGCAAAGCCTATTGGTCTCCATTCTGGGATCGGCTGCCTCATGTTACTCTGGGGCTTTTTTACTTTATTGATGGACAAAATTACTCTTCTGAGGTCCCCATCACCTCAGAGACCCTGTGGGGTTCCCCCCCATGACCTCAGAGCCCCCATGGCCCCCCATCACTTCAGGGTCCCCCATCACCTCGAGCCCACCCTGTCACCTCAGGGACCCTGCGAGGTGCCTCCCGCCAGCACGCAGCCCCCCGAGGAGCCCCCGCGCTGCCCCTTTAAGAGCCTCTTTGTCTCCGAGACACCTTTATTTACCCTCCCGCGACTCGCCCGAAGTTCGGCCCCGCGGTTCACAAAGCGCGGCGCGTCACGGGCGGGGGGCGGGACTCGAACCTGCGCCGTCCCCCCCGGCGCCCATTGAGCAGCGCCCCCTGGCGGCCGCGCAGACTGCGTACGGCCCGCCGGCGGCGAGCCCGCTACGCAAAGGGCGCGCGTGCCCTACGCAAACGGCGCGCGGGGCCCCGTAGGGAGCAACGGGCGCTGCGCTGCGCAATTGGCGTAAGCGGCGGGCAGCGGGGGGCGGGAGCCGTCGCTGAGTGACGCGCGCCCCGGCCAATGGCGGAGCGGGGCGGGGCGGGGCGGCCAATGGGCGGGGAGGGGGCGTGGCCGGCGCGGGCGTCTCGCGCTGGGTGACAGCTCGCGCGTGCTGGTGATGGCGGTAAATAAAGGGGACGGGGGGGGGGGGGGACACACGGGACGCGACCCCCCCGAGGGCACGGAGGGGGGAGAGCCGTGAGGGGCTGCGGGAGGTGAGGGGGGTGAGGAGGGTGCTGAGGGGTCCTTGCTGCCCCCCTGCTCCTCAAAGCGACGCCCCCCCCCTCTGCCCCCCCGCGCGGTGCGGTCGTGGGGGGGTTGGAGGCGGACCCCTTTATTACCCCTTTATTACCCCTTCTCTCCCCATCACGGGGGTCGCCGCCTTTGTGTGCGGGCGGGACCCCCTCGCCGGGCTCGGCGGCTCCGCAACTTTCCCTTTGTTGAGGGACACCCCCCCCCCCGCCATCCCCGGGACCCCCGTCTCCAAACCCCCCATCCTGCCCCGGAATGTCGTCGGGACCCTCCCCGCCTTCCTCGGGACCCCCCTCCTGACCCCCTTCCACCCCCGGGGCCCCCCTCTCCACAGTTCCCCCCTCTGGCACCGACCCCTTGCTCCATCTCCCCCCCTCTTCCCCAGGACCCCCCCCGTCCCAAGGACTGACTCCCCCCCCTCCAAACCCCTTCCCCTCCCCGGGACCCTGGGGGGGGGCTGGGGGTCGTGGCTTTGCTGGGAGGGGGGAGAAACGCGCCTTAAAAATATCCCCCTTAAACCCCCGTGCTGTGCTTGGAGGGGGGGGGGAGGAGGAGGGCACCAGAATGAGGAAAATCTGTGCGGGTTTGTATTTATTTAGGAGAAAAAAACACATACAAAAAACCCCCCAAAAAACCCCAAAAAGCCACGGGTTTGTGTCTCGCACGGAGGGAAGGAGCAGAAGTTAATCCGGGGGGGCCCTGGGTGCACCTCGGGGTTGGGTTTGTTGGTGGGAAATGTGCACCCCGGGAGAGAAACTGCTTCAAAATCCCCTTTTAAACCTCAAAAAGGGTCGCAGCAGTGACAACCCCCCCGCCCGCCACGAGGGCTCCCAGAGCCGAGGGAATAGCGGATAAGGGATAACTGAGCCCCTAGAACGGGGAGCCAGTGCTGGGAAAGGTGCTAATTTTAGGAAAGGCGCCCGTTAATCGCGTTACCGGCGGCCGGACGGAGGGAACGAGCCTGTTCCGAGCGTCAGGACAGCTGCGGGTCTCCAGCAGGAGAACGCTGAGTGGGGAGAGCATCCCGTTATCCCGAAACGTTGGAGCGGGAGGGTGGGAAGCGCCTTTACTTTGCGGAGTTACTCCTGTACTCTTAGTCACGGAGAGATGCTGCGAACTCCTGGAGTCGCTGAGCTCGTCTGGTGTGAAATGATGCAAAATTCGGTCCTTTCACACGCTGCCGCCTCGGGGAAGATGCTCGTGGAAACCCGGGAAAGAGCTGCTGATTCCTCGTTCCAGGGAAGACTCTGACTTCGGCAGGAGCTTCTCCTGGAGGAGAATCGATGGGCAAGGCAGGAAATAGGGAGCAGATTAAATGGGATGATAAGGAGAGTGAAAATAAGGTTTTAGGGAGGGGGCTGAGAGCTGAGCTGCTGCTGGAGCTGAGGAATGAAGGGGCACGGGAATGAGGAGCAGGTAAATCAGTGGAATGGTGAATTAAAAGCTCCGTGTGGGTGTGAACAGTGTGGATTAGGCTTGGATTAAACAAGTGTCCCTGTGAACTGGCTGGAGCTGCACCGTATGGAATTTTCCCTGGATTTCTGCTGCTCTGCCTTGGGCAGCTGCACCCGGGGGTTGCTGCAGTTTATCCAGTGTCAGAGAGGTTGGAGGATGTTTTAAAAGGAACGGGCAACAAAAGCGTTTGGGGTTTTATTTGGTTTCCAAACAGGCTGGGTGCAAATATTTGGAAATGATGTGCCAAGCGTGAGCAGCATTTGATGTCTCCAGGCTTTCAGCACGAGGCTGCAAACCATAAATGTGTGTTTATTCCTCCCCTGGTCATTCTCCCCACGAATACAAGCTGGCTCCAAGTGGAAGGGGTGTTTTGAAGTTGGCAGATTTTCCGCTCTGGAATAATTCTTGGTCTTGTGCAAGTTGGGTTTGTTACAGAGAATTCTGCTTGTTCAGGAGCGGGGCTGGACAATAGTCACATATGCAACAGTTTAGGGGCTGTTAGAGCCGGGAAGCCAAAACTGGGGATTTATTTGGCTGTTGTGTGTCCAAGGATTGTTAGTGAGGAATCTCCTGCTGCAATTCCTGTGGAGATTCCAGCTGCATGTGGTACAGAGCCCTGGGCTCCACAAGAGGCCTGTGAGGATGAGGAATTGGGGATCAGCCTGCGGAATGAACCGGGGCTGGGGATCCTCTGGATTGGGATGTATCCATGGGGGGTTGTGCTGCTGGTCCCTGGGACAGAAAAAGGCACCTTTAGGTTCTGTGTCTCTCCTCTGCTCTGGGTTTTTTTGCTGCAGTGGATTTGTTGCTGGTCCTTGCTGCCTTAAACCCAGCTCTGTCCACATCACACCCTGCAGGTTGTTTTCTGCAGTGCTAAAACACTCACTTGTTAATTATTATTTTTAAGTAGTTCTGTTTTGTCTCAGAACAAGTGACAAGAAGCACTTTCTCAGCAGCAAAGATGGTTTTTTCAGCATAAATTACTGAAAATGCATTTTAAGATCCTGGGGTTTTTTGGCCTTTTTCCCTTTTGTTACCTGTTTTTATACTGAAATGTCTTAGGCCTTTTGCTGAGACTCCTAAATTGAAATTTAGTGTTTTCTCAGCCCCTAGAAGATGTTACTGGATTGATTTAGAACAGTTAATAAGTGGAAATACTACAAAATTCAGCTTCTGTCCCATGAGGTCCTCGTGGATTCTTTCACACAAGTTTTTTGCTTTGGGGAAGTGTAAGAGGGTTTCTGAAGTTGTTGTCAGCTCTGAGGCAAAACAAAACTGAGAGGTTTGGTTTCAAATTGTTGTAAATGAACAGAGAGATACTCAGTGAGCTGCTTGGAATCTTTGTGGATAACTGGGAGCAGCAGGTGAGGTGGAAGGGGGGAATGGGGAGCTGGGGTCACCCTGAGCTGCCTGGTGGGACAAAAGACCCCAAAGATCCCCCCAATCCTTTATTTTCTGCAGGAATCCTCTCCAGTGAATGAGAAGTTTCTCTCACTTCCTTTAACAACCTTTGTGGTTTTCATGTTGAATATTTCATCGGGGGTTGGTTTTGTTGTTGGGTTTTTCCCCTTTGGGGAGATGTTCCTGTTGTTAATGGCTGGGTGGGTAAACACTTCACCTTTCCCAAACACTTCACCGCGGGCTGTTGGATAGAAAAAAAGCCCCCCTTCAATGCCAGTGAAAGGAAGACCATCCTCGTTAGTGTGAAACCCTTAACGAGTCATTGCTCTGGAGGGAGCAAATCCAAATTGTTTAACAGAAACCATTTAAAAGTCTGATTTACAGGTGAGGATATCCCAGGTTTTTTGTTGATATCTCTGTGTGTACCAGTCCTAACGCTCTTCACCTTGGTTTTATGAGACTTTAGCTGAAAGGTGGCTCATGTGAGGCTGTAGAGTCGTTTGTGGCTCAGGAGCTGGGGAATTACAGCTCTGGCACCCAGGGAAACAAAACAGATTAAAGGGGGAGCGAGGGGACAGGAGGTAAAAACAGGGGTGAGGTTCTGCCCTTTGCCAGTGTCACAGGGAAATAATTTCTGAGTGAACTAAAGCTGATTATTTGTGTGTTTGCAGTAATTTATATCCTGGTGTGCTGAGGAAAATGCAGATTAAAAGGCACTGCTAAAATACACTGTTCTGCTGGGTTTGAAAGGAAAAAAACCTCTTTTTTTTTCAACGGTGTTGAGAAGTGTCTGTAGCAGACAGGAGACAGGCAAAAAAAAAATGAAGCTGGCTGCGTTGTGCTAAGTGTTGTTAATGAGCTTTTTGCTTACAATGTGGCAGTGAGTGCACATGAACTATTACACCTTCAGTACATGACAAAAATCAGTTGAAATGCCTCAGAAAGTGGCAAATTGTTGGGACAAACCCTGAGATTTTTGAAAGCACGCTCACTAGGTAGGTTCCTTTAATTAGGTAATTATAAAGTAATTCAGTGAGAAGTCTGGCTTTTTAAAAGCTTTGCTGAGAGAGTAGAAAATACCTGAAAACCAGGAGCTTTTCTTGTTCCTCCCCACGGTGCTCACACTTGCTTTCTTGTCTCACTGCTTGGCTCTGTGATTCAGCTGCGTTTTCAAATGGAGACAGAGAACTGAAATCCTGGGATCTGACAGCTCCCAGTTACTCTGAAATGTGTCTTGTGTAACGTGTCAGTCATGACAAATGCACTATTTAAAGAAAAATTCAGACTAAGGGGGTGCGTTCGAGTGTTTTGTAACTCTGCTGACTGGAGTGCAAGAGGGAAAAACACATCCTGGGGCACAGGAATCCCTGCAGAGGGGTGGAATTGCTAAATAGCCTGCTCCAGCTTGGACTTTAAAAAGCAAATAATAGTTTGGGGTGTGGTGTAGATTCGGGAAAACTTTCACACTCAACCTCTGAGCAAGTGCACTGAAAAAGAAACTCCTTCCCCCCTCCCTCCCTCCCCGGGTGCAGCCAGGGCCGGCTTTTCAAAGCCCCAATTTACTGGAGCAGAAGCTTTAGAGCATTTCTGGGCTTTTCAGGCCTTTCAGGCAAACCATGGAAGATCGAGTCAAGAGTTATGGGCCACAGCTGTGGCCCTGCATTGAGGGTTCTGTGGGAGATCAGCTGAGCTGATTAGGGAACGGTGACCACGCTCCCGGCCCTCATTCCCCGTGAAAGGCAGATCCCTGCCCTCATCCCGGCCCTCATTCCCTGTGAAAGGCAGATCCCTGCCCTCATCCCGGCCCTCATTCCCTGTGAAAGGCAGATCCATGCCCTCATCCCGGCCCTCATTCCCTGTGAAAGGCAGATCCCTGCCCTCATCCCGGCCCTCATTCCCTGTGAAAGGCAGATCCATGCCCTCCGTGCAGGAGCACTGCCTTGGGACCATATTTTCCCATTCACTTGCAGTGGGCGGCTCAGATTTGATTAAGAAATACTGTCCTCTAATTCCATTCTGCCCCTTCTCTCTCAGGCTTTGAAAAGCCTCTGGAGACAATCCCGGGGTTTGAAGTTGGGACACAAGTGGTGTGGAAGGAGGGCCTGGGAGGGGAGGTGATGAAGATAAGTGGATTTTAGCTGGAAATGCTGAAAGAGTGGCCTAAGGAGGGCACTGAGAGCTGGCTCCTGGTTCTGCACTGCTGGGGCTTTGTTCCCTTTTCCCTGGGAGGGATCAGTGTCTCTGAGACCCACTCCATGCCAGTAAGTTCCTGACAAATGTGCTTTCCTGTTCTTCAAACAGCAAAACTCTGTTTTATATTAAATCACAGAATGGTTTGAGTTGGAGGGACCTTAAAGCCCACCCAGTGCCACCCCCTGCCATGGGCACGGGCACTGTCCCAGGCTGCTCCAAGCCCCGTCCAACCTGGCCTTGGACACTTCCAGGGATGGGGCAGCCACAGCTTCTCTGGGCAACACAAACACGAAAAGCATGTTTTAATTTTAAAGACAAACATTTTAGACTTAGAATGGTATTAATTACACCGAAAAAAATCCATGTTAACAGTGTGCTGTTCTTAAAAGAAAAAGAAAGTTAAATCAGCTGTTTATTCACTGGAGTTGTGAGAAAGAGCCCTTAGCTTGGATTTAATGATGTTTAATCATTCTTTCAGAAACACAAAGGAGGTACTAAAAGCTGTTCAGCTGAGCTATAAAGAACTAAAAGCTATAACTCAGATTCAAAAGTGATTTAGTTCCAGAGGTAAGTCCATAATCCGACCAGTCATGAGTTAATCTGTCATCAGACTAAGACTAGAAGCAAATCTATTTAACTAAGAATAGTTAATTCACCTGAATCAGAGCAAGGCTGAAGATCCTTCTCACAAGAGTTTATTTTGAGAAAATATAATATTCATGCTGGAGAGTAAAAATAGTGAGTGGCTTTCAAAGGGAAAAAATGTGCTTTGGAATTTGCACTGCTCTTCTTCTGCACTTTTGAGGATGGTTTGACCTGCTGGTTGGACACAGTGGAAATGAGGCAGTGAATAAGGAAGAAAATACCCTGTTTATCATAAAATTGGAGGGGTTTAGGAGCAGCTTTTTGTGGCATCAAACCCAAATTCACCTCTCCCTCTTTGCTTTCCTTGTCCTGTTGTTCCGTCTCAAGGCAAATTGAAGGGATGAACTCTAACCTCTTAGTAGGATAATTTATTAAAATAACAGCTGCTCTAGAATCGGGCCTGGGTTGATCTTCAGTTCTTAAGGAAGATTAACAACCTGAGGGTTCACAAATGGGGTTCCCGGTTCCGACCTCGTGCTGTGGGGAGGACAAAGGCCTCAGATCCTGCCTGGAATTCCTAAAAAAAAAAAGGATTTCAGCCAGAACAGGATTCAAAATATTCAAATCAGGAATAATTCCATGGGGGGGGGGGAAGGTGCATTTGGGCAAGTGAAATTCTCCCTCATGTAACAGAGACAGAGGCGTGAACCCTGTGTGAGGCTGGGAAGGTTTGGGACTGAAAACACAAATCTTACTTTTGTTGATGCCACTTCAGGTCCCCGTTTGCACACTGAGGAAGAGGGGGGTTTGCTGGATAAATTTGGTTTTCCCAGCACAAAACAGGCCCATCAGTCGAGCAGGGGAAGAGGATGTGTAAATCCCTCTAATTCTTTGTTGACAAGAAAACAGAGGAGCCCTTGGTCAAGCCCCATGGTCTGAGTGTGGGGGGTCAGAGATTTGCTATTTCCAGAGCTGGGGATGTGGGAATGCTTATGGATACTATACAGATAAATACCATGGAGCATCCTGGGCTGATGTCTGGGGTTTGTTAGTCAGACAGATGAAATAACAAAGTCCTGGCTGCATTTGGATAAATTGGTCGCTGTGTTTCACTCCATCGACCCATTTATACATTTATATATAAAACCCATAGAAAATTTACTGCTGTTCTGTCTCACTCGTTTGGGGTTAAAAAAAAAAACAACAAACCAATAAATTGATTGGCAAGTGAAGGAGAAGGAAATGATGGAGAGGTGTGTCAAAACCCTTCGTTATTTTTGTCTTGTTGTAATCGCTGCTCCTCAAACATATTAGAGGCACCTTCCCTGCTCAAACCACAGCCTGTGGAATATTGCACTTCTATTTAATGCTCTTTGCCTGTTCATTATGGCTGTGAAGATAATAAGGCACAGCCTGCTGGGGTTGTCTGGTGCTTTATTGCTCTGGAGATGGCTCTGACACATCCGTTTGACTGATGGCTCTCGGCGCTGCATCAGCTGCGATTTGGGGTGGGTTTGTTAATAGTCTGTCGGAGATTCTGCCAAGATGGATATGAATTAAAATGTGGGAGGAAGAACAGCAGAGGACTACCCAGAACTTAGCAAGTCTTCACTCTGTGCCGTAATCCCTCTTTGTGTCTGTCACAAAGGGATCCTGGAGGAGGCTGTTATTCCCGGGGCTGCTCACTGATCCCTGCGGCAGCGCCAGGACCCCAACGCCGGAGCTGCCAAACTTCCCCTCGTCCCTGTGCCACCGAGGGCTCTGGGTTTGTTTGCTCTGGAATTCCCTGTGTTTGGATACGGAATTAGTCAGGTTTTGGAATGCTGGGGGGGGACGGGGCGAGGTGCTCCGGGGTCAAAACGTGACCGGCTCTGCCCTTGCAGTCACGGAGTCACGGAATCATTGAGGCTGGGAAAGACTTTAGGATCATCAGCCCAAAAATGATCAGCAGTCCAACAATTGCTGATGTATTGTGAAGGTGGGTGGGAATTGATAGGATTTTTTTCCCTGTCGAAAGGCTGAGTGTGCGATTTTTAATATTTTTAATGTATGATCTCTGAACTGTTGCCGTGAACTCAACTCTGAATGTGCTGTTCTGGTGACAATTGGCAGTAAATGGGATGTACTGAACGTGAAAATAATGGTTAAAGAGCGTGGGCAAAAGAAAAAAAATGCTTTCTGCAGTCTGGAAAAATGTGGGGTTTTGTGTGGTTGGCTGTGATCAAAAGGATTGATAAGGCAGGGAAAGTGGGAAGCCAAGAGGAAGGCTCTTGATCCCTGTTCCTGCTTTGTCAGGCCACGCTGGGATGGACGGGGCTGCTTTGCTTTAACCTGCTCCTTGGTAATGGTTCTGGAGCTGCCACCTGAACCTGGGCACAGCCCTGAGCCCTCCCTGTGCCCCGGGCAGGGGAAGTGGGGAGGGAAGCAAAGCCCCAGGTTTTGGTGTGAGTCCTGACAGTTTTGGGACCAGAAAGGGTGAAAAAGTGAATTTCCCCCTGATTGGGAGGCAGTGCCGCTGATTTTGTGCCCCTTAAAGCTCCTGCCCTGGCTGAGGTGTTTCAGGAGGAATGTTTGGGGGCAAACAGGTAGAAAACTTTAGGACACTATTACATGTAACTCTCTGTCACAGCTGTGGGAACAATTCTTGGGGAATTCTTGGATTCTGTCAAGTTGGTCGCTAGACTGGTGAAGTGAAATTATAACTTTGCGTCGGGCAGTCGGTGTCTCCTTCCAGCCTGTCCTGATTCTGTTCTCTTTCCTGTTTGAGTCTGATAATTCAAATTGTATGTGTTTGCTGTAATTGCTTCAGGCTTCTCCAGCTGGAAAAGCCAGGGAATTGCTGTGCTGATTCCTTCCCTTTTGGGCTGGTTCACCAGGACCAGAGGAAACTCTGGGAATTGTTTTAATGTCCAGAGAGGGCCTCTGTGCACAGGGTGTGCAGGTTGTGTTTCTCAGCTTACTGACACTGCAAAAAGCCAGCCCAAAAATAAACCCTCGAAGCCTATGGAAAGAGAGGGGAGGAGGGATTTTATGTGTTGTAATAAATGAAGAAGCATTAACTTCTAGAAAGCTGTGAGCTAAGGTGTATATAGCATTTTAATAATGCTTTTTAACATCCAGAGTAGTTAAATAGTAATTCCCACATTTTCAGGGACCTGTAGCACATGGATCTTGTTTGTTTGTGTGTTTTACAGTGACTCTAAAGAATATATAGTCAATATTGAACATTGATACTTAGAGCTAAAGTCAAGGGGTGAAATTAAAAATACAGGTAGCTGGGATGTTTGTTACCTGAGGTTTTAATCAATTATTTCTATTTATCTCTTAGATGAGAGACAGTGTGAGTTTGGCTCGATAAGAATATTCCTATTTCATCTTTAAAATACTTTAAATTATAAAAACTTCCAAGTTTGGACTGGTGTGGCTGGGTTTGAGTGGCAGTGTGAGCACAGAGCAGCCCATTCCCAGGTGAGGGGAGGGATTGCACCTTCCCTCTGCCTTGCCAGGATTGTTTGCAACCCCTGAGCTGCAGCTCCATTTGCAGGGAATGTTGGACTGGCTCCGGTTTAATGGGATCTTCCTTGGGAAGGAATGTGGATAGAAGACACATGTGCAGGGATTTGTTGGCCTGTGTGAAGTTGGAATTATGGCTCTTGGAGGACACAGCAGTGCCAAGTCTTTTGTTGGAGTCATAAATTTATTCCAACCCAACCAAAGGAGCTTGGTGGCTTTTCTGGCTCCTTGGAGTTCACCAGAAAGCAGAGAGAGTGTGTGTGTGTGTGTGTCTGTGTGTGTGTGTGTGTATGTGTGTGTGTGTATGTGTGTGTGTATGTGTGTGTGTGTATGTGTGTGTGTATGTGTGTGTGTGTATGTATGTGTGTGTGTGTGTGTGTGTGTGTATGTGTGTGTGTCTGTGTGTGTCTGTGTGTCTGTGTGTGTGTATGTATGTGTGTGTGTGTGTGTGTGTGTGTATGTGTGTGTGTCTGTGTGTGTCTGTGTGTGTGTGTGTGTGTATGTATGTGTGTGTGTGTATGTATGTGTGTGTGTGTATGTATGTGTGTGTGTGTGTGTGTGTGTGTGTGTGTGTGTATGTATGTGTCTGTGTGTGTCTGTGTGTGTGTGTGTGTGTGTGTGCCTGCAGGGAGGTTGTTCTGGGGAGTGCAGCTAAACCAGTTCACCAGGACTGAGAAGAGCAAAAAAAAAGGCAGGATAAGGTTATTTCATCCATTCCAGGCACTGACTTGCTTTAGGAATGGGGAATATTCCTCTAAGGACAGAGGATGGGGACGTGGTGGGGACGTTTTTTGGTGCAGCACTTCCTTTTTTCTAACAGAATATCCATGATATGAGTTTTTCTACTTGGAAAAAATGTCATTGCCAGAGTCTTTGAGAGGTGAGGAAGAATTCAGGAGGAATTTCCTTATGGAAAGGGCACTCAGGCACTGGAAGGGGCTTCCCAGGGAAGTGGTGGAGTCTTCACCCCTGGAGGTGTCCAGGGAAGGACTGGAGATGGCCCTCAGTGCTCTGGGCTGGGGGACAAGGTGGGGATGGGGCACTGGGTGGACTCCATGGTCCTGGAGGGATTTTCCAACCTCAGGGATTCTGGGATTCTGTAAATACAGGGCTTTGCTGTGAGTACACCCTTAGAACTGGAACATGAATGCTTGAGCAGGAGTTTTTTTCCCCCATCTCCAGTGCAGCTCAGATTACATGTTTTCATTAGACATCTGGTTCAATAATTGGTTCCTCACAAACGGGGAGGTTAAAACAATCACAGGAATAATGGTTTGGAGTCCTTGTGTGCAGTTTTGGAGCTCTCTCCTCTCTGCTGTCGCCATGTTTGCGTTTTTGGGTGTTTGCAGCAGGGTGGAAAATCCAGAGTTCCACATAAAAATGGGTTATTGGGCAGGGGGGAGTGGAAAGTACTTGGGGTTTTGCATCTAAATTTTTAAACCTATTTCATAGTATCATAGAATCACAGGATGGTTTGAGTTGGAAGGGACCTTAAAGTGCCAGCAGTGCCACCCCTGCCATGGGCAGGGACACCTTCCACTGGCCCAGGTTGCTCCAAACCCCATCCAACCTGGCCTTGGGCACTCCCAGGGATGGGGCAGCCACAGCTTCTCTGGGCAACCTGTGCCAGGGCCTCACCTCCCTCACAGGGAAGAATTTCTTCCCAGTATCCCATCTAACCTTCCCTCTTGCAGTTTGAACCCATCCCCCTTGTCCTGTCACTGCAGTTTGACCAAATGCTGGATATTCTTTATGTAGTTTTGATGGAATCCAGGAATACCCAAGGATATTTTTTCCTACAGTGTTTTAAAACAAAGTGAGAAGTTAAAAAAAAAAAGGCAAGTGTGCTTTATTTAATGTGGGACCAATTCCCACTGGGCTGGTGAAATGCTGCTGTGTTTCACTTCTGCCATTCCCAGGAGAGGGAGGAAGGAATGAATGAAAGAATCATTCAGGCTGAGCTTCCCACCTGTCCTGAAAGATGATTTCCAGGAGTTTGTGCCAGTGCTGAACACTCTTGGACAAGAGTGGAATCAACTGTTGGACAAATAAAAGATGCATCATTCCAAGGCCAAACATGCAGCACCTCTCCTGAGCCCTGAACTGTTCTTTTTGCTTCCTGCAGATTGATTTAGAAACAGAAAGTAGCTGGTGTCAACAGATCCCTACAGATGTCTTTAATCAGGTTCCAAATGTGTAACAATGGGACAAAGAAACGTAATGAAATCATGTGGTTTATTTTAACACTCTTTTGGGGTCAGGAGCCAAATTGTTTCTGCTGCATTTGGTTCTTGAAGTTGTTAGAGGTTCTTGCCATGAGTTTTTCCAGGGTTATGAGCCATGCAAGGAAAGAAAGTAGGGTTTGACCCAGTGTTTAAGTGATTTGCAATGTGAGAAATACTCAAAATGTCTCTAAAATATCATTGGCTGAACTAATGTCCTTATTTTTCTTTTATTTCCTATTACTTTGTTGCAGTTGTACTCATCTTTAGTGCATTGCAGTGCAGCTCCTCCTGCTGCTGGTGCTTCTTCTCCATGCAGAGCAATCAAGTCATCCCTCCTCCCTCTTTTCCTTCCCCCAGCCCTTATCTGGGAAAGATCTAAGTAGGTGAGAAAGGAGGAGTTTATAGAGATTCTTTAAAATGACATCTACCTTAATGGGGAAAAAAAAAATTGTAAACCCAAGAATGAAAGGTGATGAACTGTAATTGCAGGGAGCAGAGCTCTGTGTGTTTGTTTCCAAGGCTTTTAAAATCCAAGGTGTTGATTCTCCATCATCAAACCCTCGTGTTGCTCATGGTCTGTCACACCAACCACAGCAATTTGTGCTCGGGCCCTGCAGCCTCTGAGGCAGCTCCAGCCCTGTGATCTCAGCCAGGTTTGTTTTCCCCCTTGTTTACAGGTTCTGACTCATGGTTGTGTCCTCCTTTAATCCCAGCCCTGTCATTCCTCCTGGGAGCCTGTTCTTGGAGGAGGCTGTGGCAAAACTGCTTGTGTACCTGTGGAGAAGAGAGGGGGAAACTTCTGTTCTGAGTCATGTGCCAGTGTTTGGTGGCTCATTCTGCTCTCTGGGGTGTGGGGGCTGCAGGGCTGGACCTGCACCCGCTCCAGCTGCCTTTGGATCATGGGAGAGCCAATTTTAATCCTTTTTTTTTCCATGGAAGGGCTCAAAAATACGAGTCAGTAATAGAAACCTTTAATGTGAGGATGAACTCTGAAGTGTGGTGGGTGGAGAAGCCCCTCTCTGAGGAAAAATGTATCATTCAAGTGGTTTTGGGTTAAATAAACATGGTTTCTTTCTAACTTTGAGAGCAGCCCAAGGTACAGGGAATTAGGGCTTGGATTTGCAAGGGAATTATCCGTGGATACCTAAAGAGAACCAGGTGGGGAGTATCACATGCAGCATCAAAGATGCTTTTGTGCTGAGAATTACTGACTTAAGGTGTAACAAAGCTGCTCTGTCAACTGACCCACCGTGGCCAGGGTGTCTTTCCCTTTCCAAGCAGGAAATCTCCCGGCCCACACAGGAAAAGCAAAAGCAGTTGACAAAAGGCTGGTGATTTATCTCCTGACAGCCTCCTGCATTGTCAAACACGGTTCCCTAATGCTCTGGGTCTGGTGTGGGATTGATTTCCTGGTAGCCTGTTACCCAGCTGGAACCAGCACCACTGCTTCTTCTTCCTTGGAAACTGGGGATAAATTCGGTGTTTTTTTGAAACCCCTGTGTCCTGAGAGCTTGCAGGGCTGGTGAGCAACTGGCTGTTGGATTATTCTCTAGCAAACTGTGTGTATAAGGCCCATTTTTTGTTCCTCAGAACACGCTGGTGAGACTCAAGGGTTAAATTCCCCACACTGTCGCATATGGCAGTGAGCAGAATCACAGATGTTGATGATACAACATAATTAGTATTCTTTTATGTAAATGAAGGCTGTCAATGTTACCATAGTGTCTATACTCTCTCAAGCTGGAATCTCTGCCACTTGGTCTCACCAAGGCTAGACAGGATTATTCCAACAATTTTTTATCCAGAGCTGAGGAGAGAAATAAAGAAAGAGAGGGGGGAAAAGGGTCAGGGAGGAAGGTGGGGAGGGAGGAAGGAAGGTGGGAAGGGATGTGTCCAACTTGGAAGGAGGAGACCAAACCAGTCCTTTGTTTAGCTTAGGATTTCCAAAAGTGCCTTTCCAGGTCCTGGGGTCTGGGAGGGAATGAGCCCAGCCCAAAGGAGGGCTGGGGAGGTTTCTGAGCTGGTTTAATAACCAGCTCCAATGGTTCTTTAGGCACTGTGGGTCCCCCCAGGAGGTGGGGGCTGAAGTGGCCACTTGAGCTTTAATCTGGAGTGGAGGAAGGAACTGAAGAGCTTTGATTTTTTTTTCCTTGAGAGATTCCATCTTTAACAGCAATATCACTGAAAAAGGCAGTGATTAAAGCAAACTTGCATGATTTAGGACCACTAAAAATCTGTTTTCTTAGCCTGGGCCAGGTCCCTGCCCACCCATCCAGGTGAGGGCTCAGTACCTGTGCCAAAGCTTTGGCAGCATTGTGCTGGGGCCTTTGTTGTGTTAAACTTTGCCCCTTATAAAATGATTTTTTAACCAAATATTCTGTGTGCCAGGTCCCACACTCTCTGTGCCATCTGTAACCACTTTGTGCCTGGGATTGCTGTCCCCTGTCACTACTTTGTGTGTGCTCAATACCACAGTCGTAGCTGTGGAAGCAACTTAATTCAGTCTCTCCTGGATTATTCCAACAGATCTGTTTTTACAACCTCTTCTACCTTTTAGCAGGTTTTTACCCATTTTTCTCTCCTCTGTAGTTCTTATTTTGCTGCAGTTCACACTTGACAACTCCCCATTACTTCCTTTTTATTGTTTGAAGAATCACCTAGAAATGAAATGTATTCAGCACAGCTCTTTTTTTTTTTTTTGATCTTTCCCCCCTCTCCTCCCCCCTCGTTCACCGAGTGATCGAAGCCGCCAAAATCCAAGTGATCACAGGAGGGGCACGTTTTTCCTCACTTTTTTTAAACTCCCATTTTTCCTCTGCCATATGTTGGGTCATCCACTACAAAAGCCTCATGATGGAGAGGCTCCATGTGATCAGCAGATTTACAGCTCGCCCGAAAATGAAAGCAGAAAATGAAATTCCAGAGTGGCTCTTGCGTGTGACGTGCCTGAACATCTGAGAATTCGGGTTCCTGGGTGTGAGCAGGCTTTGGCTTCCAGATAATTCTGGTGTCTGTAATAAAAGTGTGCTGAGGGGGTTAATGGTGCTCCAAAGCAGCCCTGCCTGGGTTTGTTCCCGTGCATCACCAGAATATTCTCTCTCCAGGGCTTTGAAGATGGGCTGCCTTGCAGTGAAGACTTAACTGGTAATTAAATTCTCCCAGAAGCGCCAGGACTGCCGTGGAACATGGGGCTGCTCCGTGCCCGGGATGCTGCGTGGCGGAGGAAAGGATGTGTGACCAGGACTGCGTGAGTGGGGGTGTGGGCTGAGCTCCTGCCCTGGGATAGAGCCCTGCAGGGACTGCCCTCACAGTGCACAGCACTGGCACACCAGGGTTCAGCTGGGCCCTTGGCAGGGCTGAGTGTCTTTTGCCAAAACGGGGACACTCTTTGCACTCCTCGGGTCCCTGCCCGGGTTTCCCCGCAGTTCCAGTGGTCACTCAGTAAATCTGCTGCTTTCTCTGTTTGGGTGTCTCCATTGGACACACACAGATTTTCCTTTAGGTTTCCCCTACACGTTGAATTTTTTTTCCCGTGCTGATTTTTTTTCCAGCACCGGAATGTTTGGGAGGCTGTGGGAAATCAGGGAATTCGGGGGCAGAATGAAAAAGCCTGAGGACAAACGCTCTGGTTACCACCATTAGCTGATATTTCAGTGGCTTCTGCCTGAAGTGGGTAACCTCAGCCTGGTTGCTGATGACATGCATTCCAATTCCAAATTCCTTTTGAGTGTATCAATTTCAAGGGGGCAGCAAAAGATCAAACGTGTGTGTGGACTGAATGAATCCTTCTCTCCGTGGATTGGGTCAGACGTGCTGGCAGCTGCCTGGGCCGGCCTTAGGAGACAGATAGAGCTTTATTCTCTAGACCTGGTCCATCCAATATCTTTCACTGGTGCTAAAAACTGCTTTAAAAAAACCCTGTGCACGGAAATAATGTCGTTGGCTGAGGGGTTGACAAGACACGACATCGGTGTTTTCATAGGTCTGGTACAGAAGGAGGGCAGTGGGCACGGCCCCAAGGCTGCTCAAGGAGAGTTTGGACAATGCTCTCAGGCACAGGGTGGGATTTGGGGGCATCCTGTGCAGGGCCAAGAGTTGGGCTTTGATCCTTGTGGGTCCCTCCCACAATGAAAAGAAATCTTACATGTGTGTCGTGGCTCTAAAATCCTTCTCCTTTCCGTTTTTTTTCCTTGCCTCCCCAGGTCAGAGCGGCGACGACTCCTGTGAGACATGGATAGATGCAAACATGTCGGGCGGCTACGACTCGCCCAGGACCACTCGATCCTGAACCCCCAGAAGTGGCAGTGCGTGGACTGCCAGAGCACGGAGTCGCTCTGGGCCTGCCTCAAGTGCTCGCACGTGGCGTGCGGGCGGTACCTGGAGGAGCACGCGCTGCGCCACTTCCAGGAGACGCGGCACCCGCTGGCCATGGAGGTGCACGACCTGTACGTGTTCTGCTACCTGTGCCAGGACTACGTGCTCAACGACAACCCCGAGGGGGACCTGAAGCTGCTGCGGAGCTCGCTGTCGGCCATCCAGGGCCAGCGGCGGGAGCCCCTGGCGCGCAGCGGGAGGACCCTGCGCTCCATGGCGCTGGGCGAGGGCGCGCGCGGCCGCCGCGGGAGCCCCCCGGGGCAGTCCCAGATGCTCACGGCGCTCTGGCACCGGCGCCAGGCCCTGCTGGCGAGGGCGCTGCGGACCTGGTTCCACAGGAGCTCTCGGGGGCAGCTGAAATTGCAGCAGGAGAGGCAAATGGAGGAGCTGGAGAAGAAGAAGGAGGCGGCTCGGCGGCGGCGGCAGGAGATGAAGAGGCAGCTCCTGGAGGAGCTGGCGAACACCCCCCCCAGGAAGAGCGCGAGGCTGTTGTCTCACGTGCACGGGGAGAACTTGATTCCACGGAAATTCAGGGAGGTGGCCTCCTCCCCTACCTCAAGGCAGGTGCAGAGCAGCAGGTTCAGACAGTTCTACTCCATCCGGCGCCAGCCCCTCATGACCCCCGGGGTCACGGGGCTGAGGAACCTGGGGAACACGTGTTACATGAACTCCATCCTGCAAGTGCTGAGTCACCTCCAGAAGTTCAGAGAATGTTTTTTGACACTTGATCTCTGTGAAACAGAAGAACTCTTGGCTAAAACTGTGAACGGGAGGGCCAGGATCCCTGGCAAACTGGCAAATGGGTCTGCTGCTAATGAGTCAGGGAAGACTGACAAAGTGGGATCATCTGGCACGCAGAGCTCGCCAGCTGGCTTGAATGGGAGCTCCTCCATAAGCCGGAGCTTAGAACTGATCCAGCCCAAGGAGCCGAGCTCAAAGCACATCTCCCTCTGCCACGAACTGCACACCCTCTTCAGAGTGATGTGGTCTGGCAAGTGGGCCCTCGTGTCCCCCTTTGCCATGCTGCACTCCGTGTGGAGCCTGATCCCGGCCTTCCGGGGCTACGATCAGCAGGACGCTCAGGAATTCCTCTGTGAGCTGCTGGATAAGGTCCAGCAGGAGCTGGAGTCGGAAGGAACGAAGCGCAGGATCCTCATCCCCTTCTCGCAGAGGAAGCTCACCAAGCAGGTCCTCAAGGTGGTCAACACCATCTTCCATGGGCAGCTGCTCAGCCAGGTACGGACCTGCTCTGGCACAGGGATCAGTTGGAGCCGTTCACACTGAGGAGCAAAGGCTCTGTGTGTTGAGGACCCCCAGATATGTGAGGAGTGGCTCAGGAGCAACTCCTGGGGAAGAAATCCCTTGGGTTGCTGTGCAGGTGTCAGCATTTCCATATTTGTCACATGCATTATAAATTCACTTGGCTTCTGTCACTTCGGGGTGAAATCTGCACAAGTGCAGAAGTTCTGACCCCTTAGATTGAAGTTTTGAGTGTGATTTTTGAAGTGTTTTTTCCTTTGTTTTGTCCCTTTTTGGTGGTGTTTCCATGCCTAGGAAGAATATGATGAGAGTCACAAGCCCTGTGACAATTTTTTTGCCAGCATATGAAAGTCATCTTGAGACACCAAATGTGCCAGCTGTGAGTTGGTGTTTCACCTGTAAAGGGGTTTATCTGAGGAAGGAAGTAAATCCCAGAAAGGTGAAGAGAGAAAGAAGTTTTAAATGATTTGCTTTCAGACTGGACATGAGAAGTGTTTCTCTTGTCTCAGAGGCCTTTGTGGAACTGCTCTGCCTTTTGGGCACAAAGCTGCCCCGTGGCTGTGACACTCAGTGTGCAGGTACAGAGCAGTATTTGTGTGTTTGTCCCATCCCCAGGTCACCTGCATCACGTGCAACTACAAATCCAACACCGTGGAGCCCTTCTGGGACCTCTCCTTGGAGTTCCCCGAGCGCTACCACTCCCTGGAGAAGGGCATTGTGCCCGTGCAGCAGGCAGAGTGCCTGCTCACCGAGATGCTGGCCAAGTTCACCGAGACCGAGGCGCTGGAGGGGAGGATCTACGCCTGCGACCAGTGCAACAGTGAGTGGGCTCTGAGGCACCAGCTCTGCGTCTGAGGGGGGGTTTGTGTGCCTGGAAACATGTCTGGGTGGGAAAACTCTGTCCTTCCGGGCTGGTTTGGTTCCTGCCGTTGGTAGATGCTGCTCCTTTGGGCTCCGGCTGGGACCCGACGTGTCATTTTTGCATCTGATGTGTCATTTTTTCTCTCATCTCTGCCATTCAGCAGCACAATTCACTACAGGTTTGATACAAGCCTGGTCAGAACTGCCCTCACTTGTGTTAGAGGGGACTTCCAAGAATTTTTTGGGAGAGAGGGGGTTGGATTTAGAGGCAAAAGAAGGGCTTTATCCCCCGTGCTTTACTCATCTCTGCGTGGCAGGAAAGCTCTTCTAACACATCCTCTCTATGCTGCTTGTTCTTGATTGAATCCTTGACCCAGAAATCAGAGTTCTCAAGGTTTGTAGCTGTGCTAGGTGAGAGTTTCATCCCTGTGTGGGCATTTGTTGGGAAGCACTGACCTGGCATTATCCAGGGAGGCTCAGGTAATGTGTTATTACCTGGGAGGTGATGCACAGATTTTGCTGTGCTCAGCTAGTAGATGACTTTGCTTTCCTGCAGCAGCTCTGAGTGAAAGGTCATTATATCCCTGAAAATCACTTTAGCCTGTGTATTACCATTCAGCTCAGCTACTCTGATAAGCTGGATTTGGATTCTTTTTCATGCAGGTATTTATGGCAAACGTTCATTCCCTTGGGAGGAAAATGCCAGCGATTTGACTTGCATTGCAACTAAGCAGCTGGAGTAGCAAATACTTGTAGAGATCTGTTCTCTATCAACTGGCAAATCTGTTACCAAACATCTTCTCAGAGTGTTAGGAAATAATCCTTGACTGGATGTTCTTGGAAAAAAGCCAAATATGATTTGAATGGATTCTGATTCACAAATAACGTTCACAAATTGTCGATGCGGATGAGTTCAGCTTCATCTTAACTCAGTTTGCTTTGATTCTTTGTGAAAGCTGAATTTTAATGGTTACTTCAGAATTAAATGGCTCGGGAAGCATTAACCAGCTGGAAAGAGCCAGGGAAAGGCACCAGCCCGAGTCCAGGTGCCAGGAATGATCTGGGCAGTGCGTGTCAGACGTGCCGGAGGAGGAGGCACCCATCTGCTCTGAGCTGGTGCACTGAGGTGCAGAAATCTAATTAACAGGTACATTTCCTATTGGAAGCTCTGACAGCCACCTGTCTTCCTCCTGGGACAGTCATATGTTCAGTGTCCTGCAAAGAGCAAGCCCTGGGAAGAGGAACCGTTCTCCTTCTCCAGCTTTGGTTCAGGGGCTGTTTGCTGTTGGTGGGACTTTGATGGAAGCATTTTCTGACTTGTATTAATACCCTTGAGCTACTGCAGGCTGCTACAAGCCTTATTCTAGTGCTGTAAGGAGCTCAAAGTAGCAGACAGAATAAAATATCAGGTACTGCTCTTTGTGTCCTGGAGTTGCCCTGTGGGAACTGGAACTGCTGCAGCCTCAGATGTCTCTGGCCTTGGCTCTGTCTTAATATTCCTGCTGTATTTCTCAGGGCAAAACATCAGCACGAGCAGCTTGAAGGTGACAACTGATTGTGTGATTATGAGCATCTCAAAAGGGGGAGTTTTGATCCTAGAGAAGTTCCTGTGAAGGAATTCATGAGTATTTACCTGTGTGTCCCTCCCCAGCACACCTGAGCTCGACTGCTGCTGGAGTAAAGAGGCCATCACGTGCTGTTCTTCTCTTCTGGGAATTAATCAAATCCTAACAGTCTTTCCCTTGATTTTTTGGTGTTTTTTTTTTTTGTCAGGCAAACGGCGAAAGTCTTCTCCCAAACCTCTTGTTCTGAGTGAAGCTAAAAAGCAGTTGCTGATCTACAGACTACCTCAGGTCCTCCGGCTGCACCTTAAACGCTTCAGGTGAGGGGACACGCCGTGGGGGCAGCAGGGACACTGCCCTCTGCTTTTTGGGAAGAACTGTGGGCCCATAACTTCTCCCACGTCCTGCTGAGTGCAGGTGGATCACCTCTTACCCATCAGACGTGTGAAACCCTCTCACCTTGCAACCAGGGGCAGTTTTGTGGCGTGCAGATTTGTTTCTGGCATCTTTACACGCACCCCGTGTAATGTTTTGTAAATATTAGTCCTGATTTCCTTGAATTGTCCTCGAGGGCCTCTGCTGGGTTTGCAGACAGCTTGGGAGGGTGGCTGGGAGATGATCAGTGGATGAGCTGAGAGATTTGTTAAAGGTGGAAGGTTGCGAGAGTTAAATGCCAGTATTGTGTATTTACCTGTCGAATAAATGGCAGACAAAGCTCAATATATTATGAAAAGCTTCTAAAATGGTTAGGCCAGGTGTGTGTGGGGGGTTTATTGACAGAGCTGAGGATTTTAAAGGCTGTTTGGCTGTTGTGATCTCAACAGTATCCCCGCTAATGCCATCAGTGACCCAAGGAGCTGTGTGTGAAAGGTGGCTGTAGGAGATTTTCAAGTGAAAACAAGGGAAACAGTTAGTGATGCTTCACTGGGGGGTTGTGGAGCAGTGTCTGCCTGTGCACCCCCCAGCCCCGAGCAGACCCCGAGTCTCTGATCCCTTGTGTTTGCAGGTGGTCTGAGCGCAATCACCGCGAGAAGATCGGGGTCCATGTCCTCTTTGACCAGGTATTAAACATGGAACCTTACTGCTGCAGGGACTCCCTCTCCTCCCTTGGCAAGGAGACCCTTGTGTATGACCTCTCGGCTGTGGTGATGCATCACGGGAAGGGGTTTGGCTCAGGACACTACACAGCTTATTGCTACAACACGGAGGGAGGTGCGTGTGCCTGGGGACGGGGACCCCTCCCCACAAACTCCCCTTTGATCCCACAGGCGTGGCCTGGCGTGAAGCTCTGTGCTTCCAGAGCTCCTCGGGGCCGAGCTCAGCAGTTTGTTTGCCCCCGGGTGTGTTTCTGGTGGTGGGTTTGGGTGGGGACTCCTCGTGGCACAGGGGTTGGGTTGTGACTCCTCGTGGCACAGGGGTTGGGTTGGGACTCCTCGTGGCACAGGGGTTGGGTTGTGGTTCCTCGTGGCACAGGGGTTGGGTTGTGACTCCTCGTGGCACAGGGGTTGGGTTGGGACTCCTCGTGGCACAGGGGTTGGGTTGTGGTTCCTCGTGGCACAGGGTTTGGGTTGGGACTCCTCGTGGCACAGGGGTTGGGTTGGGACTCCTGGTCGCACAAAGCCCCCGCTGCAGCTCCACGGCCCTCAGGGATCCTTTTCCTGCCCCCTGGGAGCACCGTGAATGCTCCATTTTCTCAGGCAGAGTCACTCCGTGGAGCTGCTCCAGCTGGGTGTCTTTGCTCAGTATCCTTGGGACGAGGAGATAAAGAGAAAGTGTTTTGAGCCTGGACAGGAACTATTCATGAATAACATCCGCAGGGGGTGGTGAGGCTCCAGCAGCTGAATTAGCATCGACTCTGCCTGCTGGCTGGAGGAAGGGGGACAAATTGGCCATCTCCAGGGGATTCTTGTCTGCCTAATTGAGCTTTTGGGATGTTATATATCACTGATGAAATTAATATTTGGTATTTGTAAAGCACAAAAAAAAAAAAAAAGGGAAAAAAAAAAGGCTCAGAATGTTTTCCAGATTAGAAACTCCAAAGCATCTGTGGAGGAACGGACAGAGATGCCTTTTTTCCTGCATTGTGGATGTTTCCTATGAACAGTTTCAAAATGCATTCAGGAGGAATCCTGCCTCCCTTCCTAATGCCCTCTTTCTCCCTTTGCTCCCCAGGGTTTTGGGTCCACTGCAATGACTCCAAGCTGAATGTATGTAGTGTGGAGGAGGTGTGCAAGACCCAGGCCTACATTCTCTTTTACACTCAAAGAACGGTGCAGGACGAAGCAGGAATCTCAGAAAAACAACTCCAAGCTCAGGTGCCACCCAAACCCAGTGACAAGGACAGAAGACTGACATTCCCATGACGGGGAGCCCTGTCACTCCATCAGCACGCTCAGCTCTTTCTGGAACCATTGGTGTTCACAAATTCCCTCCCGTGGGGAAGAACACTGGCTGCAGGAGTGGGATCAGAGCAGGATCTTTGCCACCCTGGGTCTGGGAAAGCCCATGGAGCTGGGGAGTTCTGACACGTCAGGCCGTTGTCAGAACCTTGGTTTTAAAGAGTCTCGTTGCTGAATTAGGCTCACAGAAAGGAAATTAGGGAGTTTGATGCTGAATTTCATCTCATCTCAGAGGAGCTGCGTGAGGTCTGTGACAAGTGAGCACAGCCAGGAAAGAGGAGCATCCAGCTGGCTTCAGAGCCCTTCAGTCCCCACCAATCCTGGGCAAACTCCAGCAGGAGCAGGTACAGTCCCCTCCCCTCCAGTGGCCATTCCCACTGCCAGGGGAGTCACAGGCACTGCCTGCAAGGGATTGGCTGCCCCGAGAGCTGTTCTTGCTGCAGACATGTGTAAGTTCTTCTTCATTCTTCCCCCAGGGCTCAGCTGCCCCTGTGACACCAATTTCTCTGCCATCAGCTGGGGGCAGAGCCCTGGCTGAAGCTTTGCCAGCAGCTCTGTGTGTCAGTGCCATGGGGCTGTGTCACACTTCATGGTTTATTCTCTGGGTTGAACTCAACTGGCAGCTAAATTCACTCAGAATGTGATTTTAATACAGTTCTTCTCTGGAGAAAGTGTGTTTAAACACAAAAAAACCCCTGTAATAAACCAGGAATGTACCTGTGTGACAGATCTGGCAGCAAAACCCAAACCTGTGCTCCAGGTTTCTGCTGGAGGGGCATCACTGTCCCCAGGATTAGAAAGTCTGTGGCTTGCACAGCTGTGGCAGCAGAAGTTGGTGGTGTGGAGGCATCTCACAGTGGCAAACTCACTCTTTATTACAAATGTGGCTCGTTTTCCTCAGGGGAGCAGTGCTGGGAATGCCACAGTGTGGGGGACAGAGCTGGAGTCTGTCACTGCCTCTGGAGGGGGACCAGTCACTAGTCGTGGCTGTCACACGAGCCCAGAGCAGGGGAAGGTGGCCCTGGATCCAGGCAGTGCCCAGAATTCCCCCTGTGAGGTCTTTGTTCCTGCTGGGCCATCAAGGGAAGGAATGTAGTTAAATCTCAAAATTCCACGTTGAGTTGGAAAGGTTGCAAAAATGTCTGTATCTGAAATCATCCTGATTTTAGAATCCTGTGAGAAACACAGAGCCTTAGTGGACTATTTGTAGTCACTTCTCAGCCTACAGTTGCACCTCAGGTGTGTTTTTGTGATTTGGGGTTTGGCTGTTCACGTTTCATGTTTTAACCTGAATATGGAACTGCAAAACAAAAACAAAAACAAAAACCCAACACGTGATGTCTTTCAATCTTGGTTATTTTTTTAATTGTTAAAAGGTGAAATAATCTAAAATACGAGGTTCTTCAAAAAAATGGTTCCATTTTCAGGTAGGGAAGTTCCCAAAGTGTGTTTCTCCTCCTCTCCTTTCGTCCTTGTCAGTGTTTGCCCCTCAGACACACACGTTGTGGGAGGGGGTGAAAAGGGAACCCTCCCAAATCCCTCTCCTCTTCCCACTGCCACTCCTGGGGCTTTTACCCCCCCTGTCCTTGGGCAAGTTGAGCACAGCAAGAAGAAATTTGGGTTGTGCCAGAGCTCAGCATCACACGAGGGCTCCTCTGCCCTTCAAGTCTCCCATTTCCTGTGCTCTGACCAACAAGCTGCTTTTTGAGCCTAAAAGAATGGCTTTTTGACAGTTCAGTGTCGTTCTGAGGTCAGATACTCTTTATTTTTTGGAGACAGTTTGCAACAGTCCTGATGGAAAAGGTATAGTTTTGGTTCTCTAAATGTTGCAAGGGCTGGAAGGATTCATGAATGTCTTTGTGTTTACTGGGTGGGGGACTTTTGGTGCTGCCAGTAAATGAAATCAGTAATGATGCAAAAAATGTAAAATAGGCCAAACTGAGATCCAATAGCAACAAATGGGACTGCAGGGGAAGCTGAGTTGGGCTCAGCCAGGGAGAAGTTGACATTCCTGAAGGAACCAGAAGTGCTTGTGATTGTCAGACACGTGATGGATTCGTTCTGGAGCAGAATATGTTCTGTGAGGCAGAGAAAATTCAAATTAAAGGCAAAATAGTGCTTAGAAACACCTCATCTGAGGTGTTTTCCCCGTACTTGTGTCCTTCCAGGCCTGCCTGCCTGCCCTTTAAGGGGATTATTTGTGGTTTGCTCTGCTCCCAACTGGCCCTTGGGTTCCCTCCCTGCATCCCAAAGCCATGCTGGCCCTTTTTTTGGATAAAAATCCCATAGAAAGGCAAACCCACTGCAGCTTGAGTTGTTCCTGCAGCGAGCCCAGGCTCTGTGCCATCAGTGCTCATCTTTTGACTGAGTGTTTGGCATTAATCTTGGAATTCAGCTGGAATTGCAGCTGTCAGGGGGGGTCACAGGGAGCTGGGAGTGTTCCCACAGCCAGGGTTTGTAGGACTCGAGGTGACATCTCTAGTCATGAGTCTCCAAGGGGCATCAGCTGAGCTGGGGAGATCCTGCAGCCAGGAAAACGATAGCCCTGATAGGGAAGGAATGAAGTAAACTCAGATAAACCTGCCTTTTCCAACACTGTGAGGTTTCTGGAATATTCAGCTTTTCTTTGGAAGCGACAGCGTATGGCACTTGTGATGCTGGTTGGTTTATAGTTGGCTCCTGCAGGCTTGAGACAGGCAGAGCCCAAGGCTCCCTCCATGTGGGCACTGTTTTAGAGTGTCCTGTTTGCCAGGAAGTCTCGTGGAAGTCACCCCCTCCATCAGGAAGGTGAAAATACTTCTTGGAATTCCAGGGAAGCCACTGAGGTGTGTCTGACAGGGGATGGCCTCCAAAGCAGATCTGTCCCTGCTTAACCATGTGGCTTCCAGTTCTGCCCCTGCCCTGATGCAGATTTAGAATTAATTCCAGTTGTAGGCTCTGTTAGAATTAATTATTAGAATTAATACCAGTTTTACAGGTAGATGGGGTGACTCAGCTGCTGTGAGGAGTTCAGCAGTCACAGCTGGGAGTGCAAACCAAGTGTCTGCAACACAAACCCCTTTGTTTTGGTCCAACTGGGAGTAAGTCTGTTGTTCCATGTGCTGGGATTCCTGTCCTGGGGACCCACTCTGGCAGCAGGAGCCCTTTGCCTTGAGAGATGCTCGGAGCAAGTGGGAGGTTTGTGGCACCTCCCAGGTGGTTGTGTGAGGAGCAGGAAGTCAGGCTTGGGATGTGCAGCCTTTGGGAAGGAACTGTTCCCAGCATATCCTTATCCCATCCAACCTGTGACTAAATGGGATTTCCTTAATTCTTAAGAGTGAAGAATCTTCATGTATCCATGGCCAGGTGTCATCCAGCATCTGCTGTAGCAGTTGGAAGCCACTTTACTGTAGGTAACTTTTTTCCACTAGCGAGTTGGTTACATAAATTTGCCTTTATTATCCCTTTTCCTGCCTGTATTCCCAAGTTAAACTATGCATTCCACAAAAAAAAACAGTTTCTCTGCAAAGCACTGAAAAAAACTTCCAATTTTTTACCCCCAAATAAGTCTCTGGTTCAGGTTCCTGGCAGGGGGCTGTTGGCAGAGGCTGGACAGGAGAGGAGTTTTCCCTCAGTATGGAATCCCCTGGCAGCCCTCGTGAAAACAGGAGGGAAGTGCTCGTTTGGGTGAGGAGCCAAGCTGGAGCTTGGGTGGATTCCCTGGATTTTTCAGTGGATTTAGGTCAGAACAGCCTTGTGTTTCTGCTCCAGCTCCATTCCTGACATCACTAATGAGTTGAGCTGACTTGTGCCAGGCTGGGAGTGTCCTCCTCAAGGACACTGCCAGGCAGCAGCAAGTGAGAGAGAATCCAGTTAATCAATTAATTAATTAAGGGCTAAAAGGATGGTGAAGGCTCTAGAGAGGCAGCCATGGGAGGGGTGGCTGAGGGCACTGACTGGGCTTGTTCAGCCTCGAGACTGAGGGGAGACCTCAGGGGGCTGCAGGTTCCTCACGAGTCCAGCTCTGATCTCTGCTCCTGGGAGCAGGGACAGGCCCCAGGGAAGGGCTGGAGCTGGGCCAGGGCAGAGCCAGGGTGGATCTCAGGAAAAGGTTCTTCCCCCAGAGGCTGGTTGGGCACTGCCCAGGCTCCCCAGGGCAGTGGGCACGGCCCCAAGGCTGCCAGAGCTCCAGGAGGGTTTGGACAGTGCCCTGAGGGATAAGGTGAGATTGTTGGGGTGTCTGTGCAGGGTCAGGGTTTGGACTGGATGGTCCTTGTGAGTCCCTTCCAGCTCAGGATATTCCATGGTTCCTGACTGTTCCTGGCAGTCTGTCCAGCTGCCTCCTGATCCCCATCAGCTTTTCTTCCAGTCAGGTTTGTTCCCAACATCCCCAGGTCACCCCTGGCAGCCTCCATGGACACGGCCTGGCCCCTGCCTGACCCCAGGCTGGGGGGGATTAGTGTGAGTAAATCAAAACTGAGATTAACTATAAAGGGACTGAAATGTTCTAATTAATCCCCTTTTCCTGCAGAAACTGTTTCTGCATAACTTGGATTATCCCGACTTCAAAAGAATTTAGTTTCTTTACAGGATGTCCAAACACCAGCTTTGAAAACCGCATTTTTAGGGATTTTTATGGGGAGTGGAGTGAGGGGTTTTTTTGGGGGGGGGGAGGAGCAGGTGAGGGGCAGTTCTGTCCTCCAGATGTGGGAACAGCTGCTCCAGGAGAATGTCCTGAACTAAAACCCTGTGAAACTGTCCAAAGAATGTGAAGCCATGCTGCACCCCACTGCCACGGCTCTCAGGGCTGGGAGCTCCTCCTGCTCCTCCACAGCACCTTCCAGGAGCTGGTGTGTAACCCGTGAGTAAATCCCAGGAGCTGGTGTGTCCCCTGTGAGTAATTCACAGGAGCTGGTGTGTCCCCTGTGAGTAAATCCCAGGAGCTGGTGTGTCCCCTGTGAGTAAATCCCAGCTCCCAGTGGTGCTTCCCTCGTCCCCCGGCCGCTGGACTGTTCCAGCCTCAGCCCAGGGCACCCCATGCTATGCAACACCAAATGGCTTCTCCTCCCACACACAGCCATCATTCCTCTCCATACCCCAGCTTTATCCCACAGGGACATTTCCCAGGAACCCAGGTGGTTGGAGTTCCCCTCGGGCTCGTCCCAGTTTGGATTTTCCTTTGCAGGATCAGTGATGGGTCTCGGGTGCAGCCCCAGGGCTGGGCTCAGCCCTTTTGTCTCTCGGGTGTGAAATATAAATCATGTTTTTATGATTTTTTTGTAAATCTTTACTCTTTTTACACCTTGTTTTTGTAAGCTGAAGTTTCTTATTAAAAGAAAAAAAAAGAAGAAGAAATTCCAGAGGGCCATGTCGTTATTCCATAGACTTTAATAAACATCTGGGGGGGGTACAGAAGGAAATTCCACAACCATCCTTGAGAAAACCATTCTTGTTGTGCCTTGAGGAATGAACTGGAAATAAATTCTTCCTCTCAGCCTTAAATCTTTCCCTCTTGTCACTGCCTGGAGCAGGACAGGAGGGACTAGGAGCAGCAGCTCTGCAGGGGAGGAGAACGACGTCCTTCCAGGAGTGCAGCGAACCCGTCGCGGCCCAACACGGCTCCGGTCCTGCTGGGAGGGCGAGCTCTGCTCCTGCAGCTCCAGGAATTCCTGGGACAGGGATTCAGCAGTGTTAGTGGAGGTGGGTTCTGGCATGTGGCAGCTTGGTAACAGCTTTACAACCCTGTGTGAAGGCTGGGTCGTGTGGGCTTGGGGGGCCTGGGCCGGGCTCAGGGGTTGGTCCCGCTGGTCACTCCTCATCTGTGTCACCTCACACGGGGACAGCCCCGGCCTGGGGGGTGTCAGGACACATCTGGGGGGCTTGTTCAGCCTCGAGATTGAGGGGAGACCTCAGGGGGCTGCAGGTTCCTCACGAGTCCAGCTCTGATCTCTGCTCCCTGTGAGCAGTGACGGGCCCCAGGGAATGGCTGGAGCTGTGCCAGGGCAGGCTCAGGTTGGATCTCAGGGAAAGGTTCTTCCCCCAGAGGGTGGTTGGGCACTGACCAGGCTCCCCAGGGCAGTGGGCACAGTCCCAAGGCTGCCAGAGCTCCAGGAGGGTTTGGAAAACGCCCTGAGGGATAAGGTGGGATTGCTGGGGTGTCCTGTGAGGGCCAGGAGTTGGACTGGATGATCCCTGTAGTTCCTTCCAACCTGGGGCATTCCATGATTCCAAGCACAGCTGTTCCCACCTTCCCCGATCCCGCCCAGATCCCTGCACTCACCGGCTCTACGGGACGGGCTGCGGGGCCATCAGGTCGATGTCCGTCAGGTTCCGGGCGACCCAGACCCCGGCAGCAAACAGCCCCAGGTTCACCAGCAGGTTCCTGCAATCCCAGAGTCATTTCAGTTGGAAAATCCCTCCGGGACCATCGACTGCAGCCTGTGCCCCATCCCCACCTTGTCCCCCAGCCCAGAGCACTGAGTGCCACGTCCAGTCCTCCCCTGGACTCCAGCTTTTATATTGTTTTATGTTATTGAAAAAGCAAGTTTACATAGCTTCTAGTGCAGAAACATCTGGTTTCCTTCTCCTCTTGGGTTCCACCCAAAGCCTAGCCAGGGCTCAAGGGGGAAAACCAAGGGAGTCAACCTTGACCATTCATCTCCTGCCAAACAAGGCCAGGCATCTGATTCCATGGCCTTGACCGGCCTCTAAATATGGAAAGATAAATAAATTCTTTCACTAACGATCAGTTCCTTAACGAGCAGATAAGCAGACAAAAGTAATGTTTGTTGGAAGGTTCATCAAGAGGTCAGCTTTGGCTCAGGGCCTGTTGTTCAGGCCTCAGAACTTCACTCTTTCCATGAAGAAATTCCTCCCGGTGTCCAACCTGACCCTCCCCTGGCACAGCTGGAGCCGTTCCCTCTCCTCCTGTCCCTTGTTCCCTGGGAGCAGAGCCCGACCCCCCCCCGGCTCCCCCCTCCTGTCAGGGGGTTGCAGAGCCAGAAGGTCCCCCCTGAGCCTCCTTTGCTCCAGGCTGAGCCCCCCCAGCTCCCTCAGCCCCTCCTGCTGCTCCAGCCCCTTCCCAGCTCCATCCCCTTCCCTGGACATGCTCCAGCCCCTCCATGTCCCTCCTGAACTGAGTGACCACCACTGGACACAGGATTTGAGGTTCCAGCAGCGCCAGCACAGGGGGACAATCCCTGCCCTGCTCCTGCTGGACACGCCACTGCCGGCACAGAACCGCGGGCTCCCGATCCCAGTCCCGATCCCGATCCCGGTTTCAGTCCCGGACGCGATCTAAGTTCCGGTCCCGGACTTGATCCCATCGCATCCCCGCTCCCGGTGCCCCCGCACCTGCGGAAGTCGTTCCGGTCGGTGGCGAAGCGGAACGCGCTGCGGAGCCACGCGCGGAGCCCCCTCGGCGGGGCCGCCACGGCCGCCGGTCCCGATCCCGGCGTTCCCGGGCCCGACCCGGGTCCCGCCGCCGCCGCCATCGCTGCGTGACGTCACGGTCGCTCAGTGACGTCACTGCCGGCGCTCGGCGCCACGTGGGGCGGGAGCGGGATCGGGATCGGGATCAGGGTTGGGATCGGGACTAGGACCGGGACCGGGATCAGGATCGGGATCAGCGCGGGGCTTCCCGGCCACCCCCGGGTCCGGGTTGGGCTCGGCAACCCCCGCTGCGCAGCCGGGCAGCCCCCGAGCCGAGCCGCACGGGGGGGAGTGGGATTCCCGGGAGCAGTTGGGGTTTCCTAGGAACGTTCAGGGTTCCCCCCGGGAGCAGTCGAGGTCCCCGGGAAGAGCTGGGGCTCTCCCGGGAGCACTTGGGAGCCCCTGGGAGCAGAGGGGGTTCCCTGGAGCAGTCGGGGTTTCCTAGGAACATTCAGGGTCCCCCCCCGGGAGCAGGTGGGGGTCCCGGGAGCAGTCAAGGTTCCCAGGAACAATCAGGATCCCTGGAGCAATCGGGGTCCCCCGGAATACCCTGCACCGATGTTGACCGGGGCACTCATCACCTCTGCAGCTGCTCAGATCATAATTGTGGGCCCCCCACCTCCATTTCCATACTCTTGGATTACGTGGTTCCACAGACAATCCCGGACGGAGCCGGGGTCACCGTGACGGCTGGTTACAGCAGGACAGGCTGGGAGAACTGGGAGCAGAGCCAGGGCGTTTGCTGGGCAAACTGGAGCAGATGAACACACGGAGATGGAGCCTCGACCTCCACTGTCCCCTGTGTTCTGCTCCCGAGCTCCTGTGCCTGGGAAATGGGGGACAGACCTGCCGAGGGAGCCTGGCCCAGGCAGAGGGTCAGGGCTGAGCCCCAAACCCAATAGCTGCACATTTTTGGGGTGTTTTGTGTGTCATTTTTATACTTCTTTTCTGTTACTTAAGCCCATTCTTAAATGTAACCTTTACAGTGACTGGTTCCATAGGTTATGGATCTTTATTCCGAAACAATCCCTGGTCAGTTCCACTGAGCTCTCCGGGTTGGAATCCGTGATACTCAAATCAGGAAGGGAAGGGTAAGGGGGGTTCCAAGCAGCATAAATGGTCCAGTAACTTCTTGGTGGGGTTTCTGTGGTTGCACACTTCCAACACAACACTCCCAACAACCCTACACACGGTGCTTTGCCATCTTCCACCTTTTAATCACAGCTACTTCTTCCATATGATCCAACCTCGGTTATTTTATCAGACTGTTTGCAACAGTCCTGCCACACTGTCCGTCCACATTTGTCCCTGCTGCTGCATCCCCTTCCCAAATCCCAGCGAGCTAATTGATCCACCCAGCTAGTTAATTGATTTAGGGCTATTAGGGGCTCTCATTAAGGGGCCAGCTGGAGAGCTGTGTGTTATCTGCCCGGTGGGAGCAGCCTTGGGAAGCAGCCAGCTCCGACGGGCCCAGGGCTGCCCCGGCCCCACACCCGGCACGGCTCGTCTGGATTCTTGGAAGGGTTTTACTCCCCCTCACACTTCGGGTTTTCCCTTTCATCCCCTCCTTCGCTGGCGTTTGGGATCAGCGAGCTCGGCCGGAGCCTCCCTTCTCCGCCCTTATCTCCTCCCCTGTTCCTGCCTGCAAGGTCACGGCACCGTCTTCACCTCGTGCGGATGCAGGAATTTGCACTGCTGGGCGAACCAGTTCAGACCAGTTCGTTATCAGAGCGTCCCCAGACCTCCCGCCTCTGCCGCGGGTGTTCTCGGAGCAGGGGAAGGTGATAAATGACCGGGGGTGGGTGGGATGTCTGTACCTGGTACCAACACATCTGCCCGCTGCTAACGAGGTCCGGGGGCGTCACTGCCAGGGGGGAATGCAGGGAGATAAGGGGGAGGAGAGGCTGGAGGCGCCGGGCAGAGGTGTCCAGTGCCCGGCTGGCGCAGGAGGTGGTGAGTTGGATGGGCAGAGAGTTTGGGAGACCCTCTGAGCCTCGTCCCCAGGGCTGCTGGGGAGCGGTGATGCTGCAAGTGGGGCCCAAACCCGGCTGCAGCGGCAGGAGGTGATCGGGACACGCTGGGAAGTGACGGACACGTTGGAAGGTGATCGGGACACGCTGGGAAGTGACGGACACGTTGGAAGGTGATCGGGACAAGCTGGGAAGTGACGGACACGTTGGAAGGTGATCGGGACACGCTGGGAAGTGACGGACACGTTGGAAGGTGATCGGGACACGCTGGGAGGTGACGCACACGGGCAGTTCCAGCAGCCCCCGGCCCGCCGCTCCTCCCGCATGGCAGCAAAGGTGGGTGCGATGGGAGGGTCCCGTCCTGCCGGGGCTCTCTGGACCCCCTCACCCTTCTCCTTTCCCCTCCTCGACCCTGCAGGCTCTGCTGCAACCCTGCCCCCCCAAATATCCCGGCACAAGGCTTGGAGCATCCCAGGGACTGTGTGGTTGATCCAGGTGATGCTGGACGGTGGCAGGCGCTGGAGGGGGTGGGGGGGGTTGCACGGTGTGCAGGGAACCTCCTTGGACAGTTGTTCCATGCCCTGGAGGTACAGGATCCGCTCCTGCATGGATGCTCCATGCCCTGGGGGTGCAGGGACGCCCTTTGTGTACCCTGGGGGTGCAGGACCCGCGTTTCAGGGTTGCTCCGCAGAGGTGGGGTCGGGGCAGACCCAGGGGCTGATGGGGTGCCGGTCGAGGGTCTTTGAGGCCGGTTTGCTGATGGACCCGAGATTCCCGGAGGATTTTGGCTGTCCTGGGGATCAGGGAAGCGGCGCTGCCCGGGGTCTGCGCACCCTCGGGCACTGAGGGGGCTGTGCCCCCTCGGTAAGGAGTGTTTGCTTTCGGAAGCAGAATCAGTGCTGTTAGCGGGATGGGAAGAGGAGGGAAAACTGCCAGGGGGAGGGACAGGAGCGCTCCGGGAGAGCTCCTCGGAGAGGGGGATCGGTTCCGCCGGATATTGGAGTGGAACCAGAGGCTGGGGGAGAGCCGGCGTCCCCAGGGAGCGGAGCGGGGTGTGGGGCTGCAGGACTGGGGCGTAGGGGTGCAAAATTGGGGTGTAGGGGTGCAGGATTAGGGTGCAGAGCTGCAGGTCGGGAGTGCATAGGTGTAGGTTTGGGGTGCAGGATTGGGGTTCGGGGTTGCAGGGCGCTCCAACCCACCCTCCTCCGTACTTCAGTGTTGCTTTGCAGGACCCGAGACTGCCGTGCCAGGTAAAACCGCAATTTAGGGACAAAAGCGTGTTTTTTGTGTTTCCCTCCGGCCCTGCCCCGGGGTGGTCCCTGCCGACGGTGCCCGGGGCGAGGGTGGCTCTGCAGCTCAGTGCCCGCCGGGGGTTGGGCGGTTTGGGATCGGAGCATTCCCCGTCCCTGTGGAGAGCCCAGACCGTCCCGTGGGAGCAGGGATGGAACCTGGAGCGGGGCTGGCACCCCACTGCGATGCCAGGCTGGCGGGGGGCTCTGGAGGTGTCCCAGCGCTCCGGGAGCACCGTGGGTGTTAATTCCTTTGAATGCATGCCCGGAATAAAGGCAAGTACAACAGACATTCGAACACTACCAGGAAAAAAAAAATCTTTTATTGCAGTAAGAAAAAAAACAAACCTACTAGCAAAGAGAATCAAAAGCTGAAAAAGAATACAAAAAAACTGCTTTATCGGTTGGCATTCATACAATACTACAAACAGCTTTTATTACAGTATTGACTAGTAAAAAGGGAATTAAAGGGATACAAAAGAGGATATAAAACTTTTGGTTTCTCTCAATAAACTGTGCTTACCCACACAGACAGGCCAGGGCTGCCAGGATCTGCAGCAGCTGGTCGGTGCCCGTGCTTAGCGGGCGTCCCCACGGAGCAACACAGTCTCCATGGCAGGATGAGTAGCCTGCCATCACCCCAGCAGTCCTGACACCCCATTTTAGCAGCTCTACATTGCACCACGTAGGGCCAGGACGTAGTGTAAGGTGGCAGCCAAACCCCGCCTGTTCATCACCTGATAGCAACAGTCTGTGCGTGCCCTGCTGTAGGGCAAGGGGCCAGCGACCCCTGCCCACATGATCTTCCTCTCACCAGCATCTTTCTCACCCCTGTGTACGACCTCTACCACTGTGTTTCAAGGCTGTTTGTGTCTCTCTTGCAGTAAGGAGCCGAGCCAAGGAGGAACTCAGCTCTGATAATGGGGGACATCCAGTTAACTTGCTAAAGACAAAATGGGCCTCACAGCTAACTCGTGCAATAAAGTAAATTGTACGATCCTCTGGCTGGTTTCACATCCCAATAGAATTACTTTCTCCCCCTCTATGCTCCATTGATCATCGAAATCGAAAGTCCCCCCCTTACAGGGTGGCACCCGGGTGGCAGTGCTCCCGAGCCGGCAGTGACGTCCTGTGGGACGTGCTCACCCTGTGCTCACCCTCGCCTCTCCCTTCCAGCAGATCCCACACCCCCGAGGGCCCCTCTCCACCCCTCTCCCTCTCCTGGGACAGGGGCCAGGACGTCCTTCGGGCAGGATGTTCCCACCGCGGGGCTGCAGGAGGGGCTTCCCCAGGGAGGTAGGTGGGTCTGGGCACTCTGGGAACTGCCAGGGCGGGTGGGAGCGGAGGAGCTTTGGGGGGCGAGGGTGGGCACCCACTGCTCCATCCCAGGGAACAGCGCTGCAGTTTGGGGAAGAACTGGGAACAATCTGGGCCCTCGGCCAGCAGAGGAGGCGGGTGGGCTCCTGCCTCCCCAGCCCTGCTCAGCAGCCGGCTGGGGCAGGGGTGCAGGGGGGGTCTCACCACTCTGTTCTCTCCACAGCCCTGCCCGTGGGGGGATGGAGCAGGGCCGTGCCCCCCTCACGGCCCCGAGGACGCCTGGGATGAGCCGCCCTGGAAGCACCGGCGCAGGAGGGGCCGGGGAGGATGGTTCCGGGTAAGGGGCTGGGGGATGTGCCACGGGCAGAGTGGGACCCTCAGCCAGAGTTCCTCAGGGACACGCTCCCCTGGAGCCCCCAGGCACAGAGGAGTCTGGGCACACGTGGATCCAGCCCCAGACTTGGTCAGAAGTTTGTGCCTGAAGGATTATACGGGTGTAATGGAGGCTTCACACGACTTCCCTCCCGCAGGGTTGAGAATGGCAAAACAAATGCATTTACATAGGTAAAATAAATTATTTATTTCCATTGGTGGTAATGATTAGACTGAAGGGCCTTAATCATGTTATAGATGGTTGTAACCATTGCTGTGGTGCACTGTTTATTAAATCAATGGTTTCAAAGTTAAATTAATAATTATTAAGTAGAGATTGATGTTACTCACCCAGATCAACACAAATCTCTTTGGCTCAGCCTCGGGGAGGGACCTTGAGGGGTGTCCCTGCTCCAGGAAGGAATCCACACGCACTCCTAGGAGGACTGTGCTGGAAATCCCACTGTTAGAAGGTGGGGTTGAGCTTTTATAGGATGAAACCACGGAGTGTCAGTGAGGCGTTGCTGGGGGAGCCCTGCCAGCTCAGCACAACTCCATTTATCCTTAAATAAGTTATTTCTGCTCTCTGGTTCCTCTCAGGAAACATCTGTCCCCCACATCCCCTCCAGTGCCAGCTGCTCTCAGGACACGCTGGGTTTCACATCCTCGTGGTGTTTAATTTTGGGATATTTGAGCCAGGCTGCTCTGAGCTTTCCTGGACACCACCAGCAGCGTGACTCCCCCTCCACCGCTGGTAACTCTGCAATTAGGTGAAATTTTCACCTGTTTCACCTAATTGTGTCCTGCTACAAGAAGGTGTTGTCGAGGTCCCCCTACAAATCCAGGGTAACCAAAATCAGGGGCTCCCCTGGGAGCAGGAGGGGCAGAAAGAGCTGAGGGTCTCAGTGGGGAGGGGGAACAGCAGGAAAACCAGAACATCCCAGTGAGCTGCTGTCCTCACCTACAATTCCCCATTGCAGCCCAGCCCCAGGGACCCCAGACCCTTCCCTGATGGCATTCCTTGGAATGAGGAAGAGGAGGACAGGATATGGGCACCCCATGACTATCCCCCAGCACCCCCCTGGGATGACAGAGAAGAAATCCGAGGACCTGTGGATGACTTTGGAGAGGGCTGGGACCCGGTGAGGGGCAGATGGGCTGAGGGGGTGGCAGCTTGGTGAGTGTCCCCAGTGTGCCACCATCCTCATGGGCAACCATTCCCTGTTGCAGCATCATCCCAGGGGTCCCAGACCCTTCCCTGGCCCTGATGGCATCCCTTGGAACGAGGAGGAGGAGGACAGGATATGGGCACCCCATGACTACCCCCCGCCCCCCTGGAATGGCAGAGGACCTGAGGAGGACTTCACACAGGACTGGTTCCCGGTGAGCTTGTGGGTTGGGGGGTGGTAGCAGCTGCAGGACTGAGGCTGGGGAGTGGGTAAATGGGGCAGGGGCCACTCGCTGCCCTGGTGACAAGGACAGGGTGTGGGGACGGGTTTCCCAGCTCAGCCTCCACTCTGCTGTCGCAGGATTCCCTGTCCCATTCCCTGTCTAAACCCACCCCCTTTCCTACAGGAGTGGCAGCCTGGCCCCTGTCCTGAACCCCCCTTGGAGGAGGAGCAGCCCCCACCCTGGCATCCAGCTGGCCCACCAGGGTGAGTGCCGTGCCCAGGGTGGGGGTTCAGGGGGTCCGTGTGGCTGTGGGGTGGCACGAAGGGGCACTGGGGGTGGGCACTGCGTGGGGGCACAGCCACGGGGTGACACTCCTGGCCCTGCTCAGCGTAGAGGGGGGTTGCACTGGAGACCCCTTCCTAAAGTGCCCCCCGGCCCCGGGGCTGCCTTTGCTGCTGCAGGAGACGAGGGGGGTTCCATGGCAGGGGCCCCCCCTGGGACTGTGACCCCCCCTGGGACTGTGACCCCCCCTGGGACTGCGACCCCCCCAGGGGGAGACACGGCCGACGCCCTCGCAGGAGCCGCCGGGAGCTGACCCTGATCCCGTGTGGGTGGGGTCCCAGACCCCCCAGAGGTTTGTGCTGCCCCCATTCCTGCTTCCTTGGTGCTCTCCAGCATCTCCCTGAGCAGAGCTAGGGATATGCTGGCTCTGCCGTTGTTTCCTGCTCTGCAGGGCACAAACCACCCTCCAGGGCCTCTCCTCCCCGCCCCAAGACGAGCCAGCCGGAGGCCAGGAAAGAGCTGCAGCCCCCTGATCCTCCCCAGCCACCCGTGTCCCCCCAGGGTCCTGTGGAGAGGCCGGAACAGAGCCAGGTTGTGGGGTTTTACCTGCCCCCCCCGTCCCAGCTCCCAGCAGTGACCCAAGGGGGCTCGGTCTGAGCCCTGTGTGGTGTTGTGGTTTCCCCCAGGACCTGCCAGAGGGGAGTGGGGAGGTCCCCAAGACCCCTGAGCCAGCCAGGACCCCTCCGAGGAGCCCGGCCACTGATCCCTGCGCTGCGGGGCCGGAGCAGGCGGCTCCGGGGACACCGGTAGGAGATTCCCCTGCTCCCGGGGCAGGCAGGGGGGCTGCACCCCCAGGGCTCTTCAGCCACTGGAATGCCTCCCTCCTCTCTCTCGTCCAGCCCTTTCACTCTCCACCTCGCTGTCTCCTTGCCAGGCATGGGAGTTTTTCCAGACTCTTCTCTAGGGCTGCAAAGCCTCGTGGTTTCCTTTGGGGTTCAGCACCCCGTGGGTCCTGTCCCACAGCTCCTCTCCCAGGACAGGCATGTCCCAGTCTCATGCCATTGCCTGTCCCCAGGTTGAGCCAGGAGCTGAGCAGACACCTCTGGGCAGCCAGGACCAGGATCCCTGTGCTTTGGGAGCGGAGCCAATCCCACTGGAGGAGAACTCTGCCAGGGCAGGGGAGCACCTCGAGGTATGGGATTCCCAGGGGGCAGCACAGAGTCAGCACAGGGCTCCCCAGATCCTCCCCACCAGCAGCACGCTATCCCTATGGATAGTTTTTATTCCCACCCAAAATCAGTGCCTGGGAGGAGGCACATTCCCCTTTCCAGACCCTTTTTTGCCCTTGCCGTGGGCTCTGCAGCGCTCCTGTAACTCCTTGCACAGGTAGAGCAGGGCAGTCCAGCTGTCCCCGAGGCTGGCACAGGTGATGGGTCACATCCCCACAGCCCAACAGCCCCTCTGGATCCCACTGAGAGGGAACACCCAGCATCCAGCTGCTCTGCAGAGGTGGGTGCTGAGCTGAGCCCACATTCCCGGGGAGAGCAGCATTTGCCAAGTGGAGCTGGAGAAGCCGAGGCAGAAGCTGCCCATGATGGGGTGGGTCTCAGAGCATGGGGCAGCTCTGTGGCGTGTCCCCCTCCCCAGGTGAGAGCCCCTCGAGGCCTCTGCTGCAGGTGGGGCTGTGCTGGCAGCACTGGCTGCCCCCTCCTGCACAGCCCCTGCCTTCCTCCCCCAGCCCCTCTCTCTCCCACAGCTTCTCGAGAGCCTTCAGCCACCTGAAAACTCTCAGGTCCCGCCAGGACCTGCAGCAGAAGCTGATGCAGAGCCCAGCCAGGCTTCTCCTGATCCCTGCACCTCACCAAGGACCTCACCAGAACCCCAGCACTCTCCTGGCTCCAGTGAGACAAACCTGGTACGGGGTCCGGGTGCCCCCCTGGGTCCCCACATGGGGCTGGTCCCCTGGGCCTGGGGGCACTGCCACAGCAGGAGCAGTGGAGTGGGATCCCTCTGGAACCCCAGCAGGATTCTGGGCTGGGGTTAAAGAGCTGCTTTGTCTGGAGGCAGAGCCCGTATCGGCCCCTGATGCCAATAAATGGGAGAGGGCTGGAGAAAGGCCAACAAAATAACTGGAATTATTTTGTGTGTGGGAGTGTGTGGAGCATGAACAACCCCGGGACTGGAGCTTTAACAAAGCCAAGGAGAGCACTCCAGAGCAGCTTAGTTACTGCCTAATGGGGGACAGAAATCTGCTGGAAGCTCTCCCTGCTGGGGCTGGGGCAGAGGGGGCACCCAAGGGAAGGGGGGAAACCCTGGGGAGCCAAAGTCCCAGCAGGTCCCTCAGAAGGTGACCAGTCTGGCTAATCAGTACTGGCAGCCCCAGTCTGGCCCAGTCCCTCTCCCTTGCCAAAGTATCTGATCTTTCCTTGCCTTTCCCACCCCCCAGGCTGGGGATGGACAGCAGCAGCTCTGCTTCAGCCTCCCGACACCCTCCCCATCCCGCCGGGATCTCCGCTCCGCCGCCGTCCTCGCCAGGAAGGAGGCCATCGAGCTGGTGAGCCCTGGGGGCCCCTGGCTGAGGGGTGTGGGGGTCTGGGACCTGCTGCAGGATGAGGGGGACTCAGCCCAGGACCTTCTGAAGCGATGCTGGGTGACGGGATGTGCACTTGGCATTTTGGGGGGCAGTGGGAAACCCCTCCTGGTGATGGTGATTGCAGGGGAAGCTGCTCGGAAGGGGTTTGCAGGGGCTCAGGTGCTGCCAGGAGGGTTGTGGACCAAAAAACGGGCGTGGGGGGAGGAATACCCCTCAGGGGAGCTGTGTGCTGCTGGTTTGGGGTGCTGACCCCGTGGCCCTGCAGTCGTACCAGCGGTTCAGCCTCAACTTCGCGGTGGTGGCCACGATGCTGCTGCAGAAGGAGCCCTCCATGGAGGCAACCCTGGGGCTGGCACTCAGGGCCAGCCTGCGCCAGGGCCGGATCCACCACCTGCAGGAGCTGGAGAATTTCATCGACAGCTACGACTCGGCCACCCCCAGCCCCTGAGGAGACACCCCCCGTCCAGCCGGGCTGGGAGGGATGGGGAGCTGTGCCAGGGCACTGCTGTGCTCAGGTGGTGCTGAGCCTGCGGGTCAGGGTGGCATGGACATGTTGGCAGTCCCACCATATCTCTTGGAGAGGGAGGAAGGTGGGGGTATGCTTAGTTTTAGCCCTGCCCAAACCTCTGTGTGCAGCCAAAGGAGGAGCTGGTGTTACTGGCTGGTGGTGGGAGGGAGGGAGAGCAGCAGCCCCTCTCCTCCATCCAGGCTCCTCACTCCATTCCTGATTCCCTGGGATGTGCCCACAAACCCCTGGAGTTGTTCTTGGTTTAAAATCTAAAAATAAACCCTGTTCTTGTTGCAGCCCTCTCTCCGCTGTCATTCTGATCCCGCTGTCCTGGGGCAGGTGAGGGAGGGTTCCTACAGTGAACCCGGCATGGGGGGTGTGGCAGAGGGCAGAGGTCACCCCTGGGATCACACTGCCCTGGTGGCACGGTCGGTGTCACAGTGGGTGACCCTCCTGCGTTCAGATTTCAGCCAAACTTTATTGGAGCTTCGTCATTGGCAGCAGCAGAGCTGCCCCCCTGGTCCCTCCCCGTGGTGGCACCAGAGATGGAGAGCACGTGGCAGTGGTGCTCATCCTGCAAGGAGGAGCCCCAGGGAAGGATCCAAAGGATCCAACCCCGGCCCAGAGGTCTGGTGCAGGCAGCTGCCCTTGTCTGGAGCACCGGCCGCTCTCCCTGGAGCTGCTGCCGTGTCTGAGGCGCTGGAGCCCAGGTGAGCTCTGCTCCCTTCCTGCTTTACCTGTTCCTAATTGCGGGAGAGGCCAGCAGGAATTGCAGGCTGTGCTTTGCCAGCAGCTGCCGGGGGGGAAGGATCCCAGCAGCTTCTCCCACCAGCCTTGGGCCACGTCCAAAACGCACTTGGAACATGTTGAGACCGTGGCAGCACCCGGCAGGGGCTGGCAGGACGTCAGGGACCCCGTGTCCCCACTGCTAGGACACACTGCAGTGTTTGCTGCTGCCCCGGGGCTTGGCCGTCCTGCCCCCAGCCTTCCCCGGGGGCTCCCTGCCCAGGGAATTCATCCCGGGCTTGGGGATGGGCTTCCCAAAAAAGAAACCCTCTTCCTCCGAGTCCGAGTCCGAAGATGAGGAGCAGGTGGGACACCAGGAGTCCTCCTCCTCCGTGATGTCCTGCAGGTCGATGTGCTCCGGCCGGGGGCTGTGCTGGGGGGGGGACGGGCCCGCTCGGGAGGGGGGGTTTCCATGGCCCGTGGGTGTTCGGGGGTCAAGGCCCCCCAAAACCGGGTGGCCCAAGGCTCCAGGCTCGTTGGGCCCCTCTGGGCTGGGCTGGGGGGCGGAGGGGTGGGTGGCTGGTGGTCCTGCGTGCACAGCATCGCTGCTCCGCTCCTTGGCAGCTCCTCCATGGTCCTCTGGGCTCCTGAACGCAGGATGCACAGGGGCCTGATCCAAAAACGCCTCTGGAAGAAGGAAAGCAAGGGTAAATGAGGAAGGAGAAGGCTGAGCCTGCCCTCCCACAGACCCTCATGCACCAAGGGCTGCCCTGGGCCATCAGGGGGGGTGGCAGCAGCCCACCCCCAGCTCCCACCGCTCGCCCTCCCAGAGAGGTGGGCTGGGGGCTCATTGCCGCTGCTCCAGCCCTAAACTGGGCTGCCCCCGTGGGACGTTCCCCACGAAGCACCCAGGGGCTGAGCAGAGCCTGGAATTGCCCCTGTTCCCCCCCATAGGATCCTACCAGCCCCTTCCACGTGCTGCCTGCAGCCCCCTGGAGCCGAGGGGCCGCCGGACCCCGGCGTGGTCCTGCCGGCCGGGCCAGCTCGGGACAGGGGCGTCGAGTCCGGGGACGGAGCCGAGGCAAAGGCCGAGTCAGAGGAGTCGGAGGTGCTGGAGGAGGAGGACGAGCCCTGGCACAGGCTGCAGGCGTCGGAGCAGAAGAGGCGGCCGCGGCGGCAGGTGAGGGGCTGTCCCCGCAGCGGCTTTCGGCACAGGCTGCAGCAGAAGCAGGCGGCCCGGGCGTGCCAGTGCAGCCCTTGGTGGGTGGCCCCCTCGCTGTCAGCACCTGGGGGGGCAACCACAGGTGAGGGGGAGGCTCTTCCCGCACCCGTGTGCCAAAACCCCGTGTGCCAAAACCCGGTGTGCCAAAACCCATCCTCTGCAGCCCTCCCAGCCCACCCCTGCCCACCCGGCAGCCCCCCCGGGCTGGGGGTCGGGCCGTACCGATGGGGTCCCCGCAGGCCTGGCAGGGCTCGGCGAAGAGGCTCTCGAAGCAGGCGCGGCAGCAGGGCCGGCCGCTCCTCATCACGTAGCGCTGCCCGCGCAGGGGCACGTCGCACTCCAGGCAGCAGAAGTGCTCCAGGTGCCAGCGCCGGCCCTCGGCCTCGATGCACTCCTCCATGAAGATCAGCTGGAGCGGGAAAACAGCCCATCCTCAGCACCCAGCGGGAGAACCCACGGTCTGGAGGATGCTTTGCTGTGCTGAGGAGTGAGGAAGAGCCCCCATCCCGTGGCGTGGGCACGGGGATCTCAGCAAGGCTCAGGAAGGAACATTTCCTCCTGCCCATCAGCGGTTCTTGCTGGATTCGCAGCCCCCAGCCAAGAGCAGGGGCTCTGAGTGGCCGAAGGGAGGTCAAAGCCACCCCCTGCCCAGCACCCACCTGGTCGCAGGAGGCACAGCGGGGTCGGAAGAGCTCAGCGTGGTGCCGGCCACAGTAGATCCTCCCATCCTGCTGGAAGTAGATGAGATCCACCAGCGGCTGGTGGCAGAAGTGGCAGGAGAAGCAGGACGGGTGCCAGAACTGGTCCCCCAGCCGAGACACTGAAATCCCCGGGTCGCCTTTGTTCAGCCTCCTGCCGCACTGCAAGGCAAAGGGACGCGGGGTTTGGGGCCAGGCTGGCTTTTGGGGACAGATCCCCGCCAGGGAACGGCTGCTGGGGGGACACCTCACCTTCCTGCAGGGGCAGCCATGGCAGGGACCGGGCACGGGACGTGCCAGCCCCTGGCCCAGGGCCTCCCGTCTCCGGCGGGCGCTGAACGCTCGCAGCTGCCGCCGCTCCTCCTCGGCGAGCTCGGGGCAGTACCGCTCCTGCACGGGGGCACGGGGGTGAGCGGGGCACGGGGGGGAACCCAGGGGTGGGCAGCACCCAAAAATAGGTGTCTTACATCGCAGTCCTGGGGAGGCAGCTGCTGCAGGAGGGCTCTGGCGCGGAGCCGCGTCCTGTCGGAGGGAGAGCCGGGCTGCGGCGAGCGGGGGCTGAGGCACGGCGGGGCCTGGGGAGGGGCACGGGAGAGAGAGACAGGCAGAATTTTAGGGGGATTGAGCTGCATTGCTAGAATGTGTTTAATCCCAGGGCTCTGCTGTGGGAACCTCCCATGCATGGCACCCGCGGAGCTGGGGGAGAACCAGGGTGCTGCCCACCTCGGGGGGTGCGGGGTCCGCGGGGGGTTCCGGGTACTCTTCCAGGGCACAGCCGGAGTCGCTGTCGGAGGAGGCCGGAGGGAGGCCGGTGGTGGTGCCGCAGGACGGGGGCTCATCTCGCTGGGGCCATGCAGGGCGAGGCAGGGACATGAGCTGGGGAGAGAGGGCATGGGCTGGTGAGACCTTGGTGAGGCAGGGAGGAGAGACCCATCCCCAGGACATGTGATCTGTCTCCACGTGGCAGCAGGACGAGCAGCCCCTTGTCCCAGGGAGGGACCCTGGAGCAGGTCCAGCCGGGAGGATGCTCAGTGTCACCATGACCTCGAGACCTTTGGCTGAACCACTGCAGGAGTTCAAGGGCTTTTGGGGGCTCCTTTCTCTGCAGGAGTTACAGCAAATCCACACCCAGGGTGCAGGCACTCAGCAGGGCTGGGGCTCTATCTGCCAAGCAGGAGGCACTGGGAGGGGATGTGATGGTGAGGGGTTGAAGCCAAATAGGGAAGACCCCAGGTGTCCGAGCTCAAGCTGGAAGAGGCTTTGGAAAACAGCCCCGGCTTTTTGCTCATCCACAGCAGGAGATTTTCCCCAACTGCCACCAGTCCTCTGCTGGGTGGTGGCTAATCCCTGGTCGAGTGGCCCAGCCCTGAGCGGGGGCAGTGGGAACAGACTGAGGTTTAGCCCAACTCAGTGGAAAATAATTCCTTCCCCTTGGGCTGCCATTGTTCCGCCCCGGGCGGCTGTTCCTGCCCGGCTGGCCCAGCCACCAGCACCACGCCTGGCCCGGGGTTACGCAGTGGAAACCCGTCCCCAGCCGTCCCCTCCTCCCCGCGCGGGCGCTTTCCACCACGCGCTTCCTTCCTGCCCTGGCTTTCCAAAACAAAGGCGAGATGGTGATGTGGTGGCTCCTGGGGTTCCCTGGATGCCAGCCCAGAGCCTGAAGCCCTCAACCCGTGATTCCTGCCCTGGTGGGATGCAGGTGGGCTGTGGGTGGGATGGAGCTGAACTGCTGCTTGGGGGGGTGTGACCAAACGGCCCCAGGGCACCCCTAGATTCACCCAGTGCAACGCCCACCATGGATCAACTGCTCTGGAAAGTGTTTCCATGCAGAAAAAGCTCATCTCAGGCTCAGGGCTGAGGGGTGGGAACCCCCAAACTGTCTACCTGGGTCCTCCTACTCCTCTGCCACCATGAGGACCCGTTTTCTTCTCCGCACTGGGATGGGACCGGTGTATCCCCCCTGCCCGCGCTATCCGGGACATCCTGGCCAGCACCATCATCTCCTCTGCTCCCACTAAACACCTTCAACACCCCCAGCTCAGCCCCTGCTGCCAGTGTGCCCTTTCCTATGCAGCATCTTGGGGTGCTGGGATGTGGCAGCTCTGGAGCTGGGAGTGGGTGGGCTCAGCCCGGGCAGCTCAGGTTTCCCTGCCCTGCACCTGGGTCAATGATTAACGATGCACATTGGCTAATCAGCGGGATAAAACAAAAGGGCTGCTTGCTTTTTCCTGGGCTTTGGGGTCTGCCAGCCCTGGGGCAGCACAGGAGGGTGCAGGGCTGGGTGCAGGGTGCTGTTCAAAGCTGTGCTTTGGGGTAGGGATGAAATAATCTGGCCCAACTCTGTATTTGCAGCTCAAGGAGAGCCCTGGCTTTGCTGGCTTGGTGAGGGCCCACTGCTGGGCCAGGAAACGGTCCTGGCTCTACAGGAGGAGCAGGACTGTGTGTCCCTGAGGATGCTGAGTGGGGACTTCTGCAGGCTCAGTGTCCAGCCCCAGCTCTGTTTCTGCCTGGTTTGGGTAACGTGTCCCTGTTTCTCTCTCCCCAGTGGGAGGCATTCCCAGGCTGTGCTTGGCTCATTAAGCCTCCAAGCTGCATTTGTCTAATCTGCTGGGGCTTTGCTGTAATTAGACCCCGCTGATGCTCCAGGGACTCAGTGGGGCTGGTGGTGCCAGCGTGGCCCCAGCCCTGTGGCACTGGGCACCCTGTCCCAGGGCCACCGGCACAGTGGGGTGATGCTGGGGGAGAGTGGCTTGGGCAGGGCTGCTGGCTGCTGTGGATCCATGGGGATGTGCTGGAGAGCCCAGCCCAGCCCAGTTTGATGTGATTACGCTGGCTGGCAGCCGTCTGGGCTGTAAACAAGTCCCTGTAATTAGCCCCAGACGGTGACACAGGTACGCGCCTCCCATGCTAAAGAGCCAGGCAGCCCCAACAGGTCTGTCTCCTCTGCTCCCCATCCCTGTCCCCTCTTCCTTCCTGCCCTCCCTCGCTGCCTCCAGGCACTCCTGCTATTGCCCCTCCCTGCTGGGATACAGGGATGCTCCCAGCCTGCCCCTGCCCTCAAACCCAGGGATGGGAGAGCCCGGACCAGGCATCAGGGGTACAGTGGCACTTCGGGGAGTTGCTTCTCCCTGCCAGAGAGTCCCCAGGAAGGGACATGTGACAGACCAGTTGGACAGGCTGGGTGCCACTGGCTGTCATTTGCCTTTGCTGTAAAAGCCTCTGGGAGCTCCTCTGGATGCGATTGCTCTGCTCCCTTTGCTCTCCGAAGGATCGGAAGCAGGCACAGCTCCCTGGGTACAAGCGGCTAAAATTCCTGGGAATATTAATCTTATTTGGCTCCCCGGGAGCAGCCCCTGTGTCCAGCTGGCTGTGGGAGCATGTGTGGGCTCCCAGCCTTCTCCTGCCAAGGTCACACATTAACTTGGAGTGCAGCCACCCCAGCCCATTCGGAATTCAGCACAGGCTCCCTGTTCCCAGCACGGCAGGGGCCGATCTGCATCTCTGCCACAGCTTTGCTTTTCTAGAACCACCTCTCCACCTTAGAAGACCCACTTCCAGACCCCCTCCAGCCAATTTTTCAGAACCACCAAACACTCCCCAGCTTCACAACCCCCAGGAAACACAACATCTCACCGTGACCAAAAAGCCCTGATCCCCTTAGAGCGCCCAGCAGCACTGGCAGCTTCCAGAGGAACAGCTCCGTGTTCACCTCACCCACGGGATAACCTGTTTTTGCTTGAGCTCCTGTCAACACAGCTGCGATGAAGGTGCGTGGAACAAAGATGCAGAGCAATAAAGATGCATCTTCTGGGGCGAGATAAGCTGAGGTCTGGCAGGGCGAGCTGGAGCAGCGAGTCCTGCAGCACAGCCCGAGCCAGGCTGGAGACCTGGAGCCAGTCTCACGGAGGAGCCTGCTGTGCCTCTTGGATTTGGGATGGCCCGAGGTGCAGCAATGCTTGGTGCCACTGGTTGGGCACAGCAGATCAGGGGCCAGGCTCAGTGCAGCCCCCCAGATGATGGGGGGGGTCTCAGCATCCTGCTGTGCCACACAGCACCGTGTTCTCCACGCCACCAGAGGGGACGGTGGCCGATGCTGTGGCCTGTTTGCTCACCAGATGATGTGCCAGTGCTGCAAAGGGCTTTTCTCGGTGTGTTTTCCCCCATCCCACAGGCATGGCTGGCTGTCCCAGCTGGGCGGGGAGCAGCAACCCCTTAACCCACCCTAACTCAGCCTTTGTACATCCACAGGTATGGACAGAGACCCCCAGCCCTCCTCTCCCCGCGGCCACCAGGATGAAGACCCATCACTCCACTTCTCCCCACGGCCATCCTATCATGGCCCAGCACATCGATGTGTGAAGGGGCCAAGCTTCATCTCCAACCCCAAAACATCCCATTCCCTCCGGATCTCGGGTAGAGGAGGGATGGTGGAGCCAACGCCCCTTCCCGGAGCCCCTCGTCGTGCCGGGCAGCCCTGCCCGCCCCCTGCCCGCGCACCTGCCCGCTCCGGGCTGGCAGGGTCTGGCACGATGGAACAGGCGTCACCTCCCGCTCTCAGGGGACGTTTTCCCGAAAACAAAGGCCGCGGGGGCAACGATATCACTCCCGGCCCCAACTATTTCTCCCGGAGAAGAACAGCCCAAATCCCCCCGTTCCCCTCGCTCCCGTCCTCTTCCCCTCGCAGCGATTCCCGACCGGGGACCCTCCCGCCGCCCCCGCCTCCCAATCCCCTTCTCCCGCAGCTCCAGCTCCACGCGTAGCTGGGGGACCCGACCCCGGCAATCCCTTCCAGCGGCACGTACCTGCCCCTTCCCGGCGCTGCGGGCCCCGCGCTCCGCCGCTGCGGGCTCCGCCGCCCGCTCCAGCCCCGCGCCGGCCGCCGCCGTCCCGCCCTGCTCCGGAGGACGCGAGGGAATGGAGCCCGGGCTGGGAAAACTTTGCAAAGCGAAAGGAAAACATCCAAGCTCACTCAGGGAAACGCTCTCTCTCTTTTTTTTTTTTTTTTTCCCTCTCTCTTTTTTTTCCCCTGCCTGCCCAGGCACTGGCTCCGCGGCAGCCGGGGTCCTAATTACAGGCTTTTTAGCCTAAACCTCGGGAGCCAGCCAATGGCTGGAATTCCAGGGCAGGCAGGGAGGGGAAGGGGGGGGTACATTAACCCTACAGGGGAAAGAGCTCCCGATGACATCTGGTTTGCTCCTACCTCTCATTTTCCGAGCGCCCGCGCCCTTCCCTCCCTCTGCGGCTCGGTTCACCCCAGGTTGCCGTTTGATGGCTTTTATGATCCCGCGCGGTGATTTATTTTCCTACCGACATCAGAAAGAGCTGAAGCTTCATGAAAGAGGGGGAAGTGTCATTACACCCCAATTTAGAGGTGGAGAAACTTTGGCTGGGCTCTCACAAAGGAGTTAGCCAGCGGCAAGTCAGGATGTCCCAGTTTCCACAAGCCCTGAACACCTGACGAGGTTCCTACGAGCCATTCCGACCGGCTCCAGCTCAGCAATTCCACCCGGGCAGGAGCCAGGGCAAAATTTATCAGAGCCTGACGCGAGGCAGAGCGTCTTTGTTGTGCTCCTGTGGATTTCTCACATGCTGTAAGATTTTCCTGCCTGCTGGTGTGACTTTGGGGATGAGCACAGACACCCAACTGTCCATGGGGGTCAGCCTGGGTCTCTGCCACCCACGTGTCTCAGGAGCTCTGGCTTGTTTTAGGGCTCCGCTGGGAGCCCTGAGAGGTGCAGGTGGCTTGTGTAGATTTTGGGATTAGGGTCAGGACTGCGGCCTAAATCCACAGGGATGGTAATTTGTCAGAGGACGTGGCCGGGCTGGGCGAGGCCGCGCAGGGCGGTGCTGGTGCACGGGTTATTGGTGCTTTATAGAGGCTGTGGTTGCCCCATCCCTGGAAATGTTCAGGGCCAGGTTGGACGGGGCTTGAAGCAACCTGGGCTAGTGGAATGTGTCCAGTGTGGAACAGGATCTTTAAGGTCCCTCCAACCCAAACCATTCGAGGATTCTCTGCAACCATTCGAGGATTCTCTGCCAAATCACCTGGGCAGGGGCAGAAGGAGGAAAAGATGGGGCAGGTGACCATCTCCAGTGTCCTCCTCCCCCACACGGGGGTCCTGTCAGGGCTGTCCAGCCAGTGCTGTCACTCCCCAGGGTCCCTTTAAGGTCTCAGATGTGCACTGGGACGTTCATTCCCTGTTTGGCTTTGATGGGAGGTTGGTTTCTGCAGCTTTATCTCGGCCCATTTGCTGCAGTGGACTTTGTACCCCCGGGTGGTGGTGGGCCCCCCCCCTGCCCTGCACTCCCCCACTCCTCCATCCCTCCACAGGGCAGGAGGGTTAATGGGCAAAGTCCTCGCTGGGAGACACAGGGGCTGAGTGCACAGAGGGGTCACTCGGGGCTTTCCCAGGTGGGATCAGCCACTGCCCCGTGGGAACATCGCCTGGGTGCCAGGTGAGCCCACACCTGCACCAGGTGTGTGTGAGGGGCACGACACCAGCCTGAGGGGTCCCTGCTGCTGGAGCACCGTGGGGTGACCAGAGTGTGACCGGCAGCATGTCTGGGCCCCATCTGTGTCCCATCCCAGGCACACGCCCTCCATGGGTGTTATCGTTTATTAGATCACATCAGGAGTCCTGGGGCTGAGTCGGGATCCTGCAGAGCCTGGCCCTGAGCAATCAGGTGCCCATCGAGGTGGTCTGGGGGTGTGGCCGGCTGTGGGACCCCAGCACTGAGCTGCCATTGCCTGCACTGGTTCAGTGCTCCGGTACTGGTGGGGCTGGGAACCAAGGGGCTGTGACTGCTTAAGTGCCCCCAGCAGCCCCTCCTGCCCCCTGACCCCCTTTCACTGACCCCCCTTGAACATCCCCCTAACCCAGACCCCTCAAATCCCCCTTCACTGACCCCCCTTGGGCATCCCCGCAACCCAGACCGCCCGAATTCCCCCGCACTGACCCCCCAGCACCTCTCCCGTCTCGCACCCCCAAAATCCCCCCCAATGACCCCCCAAACCTCTCCCCTCGGCTCCCCTGGCCCCGCCCCCTCTGACCACGCCCCCGCTGGCCCCGCCCCTCCCGCCCCCCCTGGCGCCCCCTGGCGGCCCCGCGGCGCTGCGGTGTCGCTGCTCCGCCGGGCCCGGCCCGGCCCCGATCGCTCCGGGCCCCGAGCGGGGACCCGGGACCCGCCGGGCCGGGCAGGGCAGGCAGGGCCGGGCCGGGCCGGGCCGGGCCGGGCAGGGCCGGCCAGAGGGCCCCGACACGCTCCAGGCCCCGGCAAGGGGGCCCCGGGCCGCAGCTGCCGGATGGCGGAGCCGGGCAGCGCCTCAGGTACCGACCGGGCATCGCCCGCCGTCCCCTCCCCTCGTGCCCCCCGGGGTCCCCTCGTGTCCCCTCCGCACCCTCTGCCCCGGGACTCGCCCCTTCCTCAGGCCCCCCGTTCCCACGGGCTGTGCAGGCCCGTCCTGCTCCCTCCCTCCCCTTCCTCACCCTCCCTCCCCTTCCTCACCCCTCCTTCCCCTTCCACCATCCCTGTCCTCCTCCGTGCAGCCCCTTCCCCGTCCCTGCAGCCCCTTCCACCTCTCTCCATCTCCTTCCACCTCTCACCATCCCTTTCCTCACCCCCCATCCCTCTCCTCCTTCCTCCAGCCCCTTCTCCTTGCCCGTGCCCCCCGTTCCCTCGTCCCTTCCAGGAGGGCGGTGGGTCTGTCCCTGCCTGTCCCAGGGGGTTGGTTTGGGACCAGCTTTTCCACACAAGGCATCCCTGTGCCCCTGGGCAGGGGGAGGTCGGGGTGCCCTGGTCCTTTGGGATAGTGGGGACTCTCTTCTCCAGTCCTGGGTTTAAGAGAAGGGCTTGGAGGAGGGTGAAGGCACGAGGGGCTTCTGCAGGCTGGGGGGGTTTGGGAGGAGAGGAACAACCTGGCTGGGAATTCGGGAGAGGTGAGCTGTGCTCCTGAGAGGAGGCCAGGCAGGGCTGTGGAGGTCTGAGGACGATTTAGGTTTGGATCCTGGAAGGTGGGAGGCTGGATGGGGCTGGTGGTCTTAGGAGGGACACACTCCTGCTGCAGGGAAGCGTGTTGGGCTCTTGGAGTGTTTGCTTTGACTGGCTGAGGCTCTGAACTGGCAAACAGGTGTTGGAAAGGTGTGTTGGAAGTGCTGAGACTTGGGAGCCCCAGTCTCTGTGTGAAAGGGATGCTCCTGAAATATTCACCACTGAGAAGCAGTGGGAAGCGCCAAGGGAGTGTTCAGGGAGCTCACAATGGTTTTTTTTCCTCATTTGTTCAGTTCTCACCATAAAAACTGCTCAGGATAAGCCACAGCACTTCAGCCTGACCCCTCACAGCTGCAGGTGGAGGAAACACCAGAGGGAGAGAGGATAAAGAAGAAAGAGGGGACAGATTCTGGCATGGCAGGGGGAGAGGTTCCCAATGGCCTGTGCCTTTCATTTACTGCTCTGGTGCCAGGCTGGTGATCCTGGGGGCTCAGATGGAGGGACCACGAGCTGCTCTCACCAAGGGCAAACATGGCATCATCCCGTGGAGTCCTTCAAGTTTCCAGAGTCCCTGCCCTGGGGTGGATCTGGAATCCCTTGAGTTTCCACCAGAGATAGCAGTATTTCATATTTCTCACTACTGGTGAGAAAGGCAGGAGTATTTCTCACTGCTAATGCACACAACTCCTGCCTGTTTGATACCTGCACTGATGGTGTCAGATATCAGAGCTTTAGTGTTTTCTGGCATTAGTTACTTTTCATACTCCAAAGTAGAACAGCTGCTGGTTCTCTGACCCTGAAGGACCTTCCCTCCAGTGAAGGCACCTTCACATTCCTCAGCAGCAGCTGCCTGTGGTTCCCTGTGTCCTCACCACCCTCAGTTTTACTGTTGTGTTTTATTTGCCCCACTCCTGCAGGATCCCAAAGCCAAGAAGTAAAATATCTCTTATTTAATTGCTTTTTTTAGCTGTTCATTACGTATTTTTGTGCAGAATTTTCTCTATTGATATAAATGCAGGTAGTCAATTAAAAAAAAACCCCAAACATCTCCCTTCCTTGTGATATTTGAAGGGGACTTTAGTCACACCCCTACCCCCATCCCCTGCTTTTTAGTCTTTCCCGGTTTTATCATTTATTTAATTGTGTTTTCCTTGTCAGGTGGAAGATGGGACCGGTTCCCTCGTGTTTTAGGTGAAACCTGGTGACCATGAAGTCCCGAGGGAGATAGAGGGACAGCAGTGGGAATTCCTTCTCACTCCTCTGAAAAAATCCAACAGTTGCCTGATGGTAAGAAAGCCGTTGCTTTTAATTAGTGTTATATTTACAGTGCTCATTAATCAAGGAACAGATTGAAGAGTTTCAGCTCCAAACCCAGTGGGATGGAGGAGGACACAGCTGTAAATGCTGCATGTCTGGAGTGGGTGGGAGGGTTGGACTGAGAGCCTGACTGTGCTGTGGTTTGTGCCCTCTCCCCAGGGATTGCCCCTTTGGCTGGCGTCATGGGGAGCTGCTGCAGCTGTCTGTGCACAGACAGCATCCCAGACAACCACCCCACCAAATTTAAGGTAAGTGTTGCACCTTCAACCCCGTCAGAGAGTCTGTGACAGCTCCAACTGCTGGCAAAGCCCAGCGTGGGCTGGACTCGGGCAGGAGAGGAGGGAAAAGCTCTGCTCCTGCACACAAGTGTCACTTGAGAGGATTTGAAAATGTGTTAGTTTTGGTTTGGGTTTGTTTTCCTTTCCTCAAGGAACCTCTGCTGCAAATGTGTTTGTATTTGCTGTGGAAATTGCCTCTGCTTGGGAAATGCAAGGAAATGGGGGACTGGAGAGAAACCTTTTATTGCTGAGGGCTGTGTTCCAGAGCCTGGGCTCAGACACATCAGCTGAGCTGCCAAGCTCGCAGTCTCCAGGGCTGACAGCTCGGCGCCTGCTGCCAGCCATGAATCCCTGCTCTCAGCTGGGAAAAAGGCATCAGTACATGGGGGGAATCCATGGAATTACACTGCTTGGTGGGTGGGCTGCTTTGGATACCAGTTGCACTGGTGAGGGGCACCTGCAGTGCTGTGTCCAGTTCTGGGCCCCTCAGGACGACATTGAGGGGCTGGAGCGTGTCCAGGGAAGGGAAGGGAGCTGGGGAAGGGTCTGGAGCAGCAGGAGCAGCTGAGGGAGCTGGGGGGGCTCAGCCTGGAGAAAAGGAGGCTCAGGGGAGACCTTCTGGCTCTGCAACCCCCTGACAGGAGGGGGGAGCTGGGGGGGGAATCGGGCTCTGCCCCCAGGGAACAAGGGACAGGAGGAGAGGGAACGGCCTCCAGCTGTGCCAGGGGAGGGTCAGGAGGAATTTCTGCCTGGAAAGGGTGGTCAGGCACTGGAAGGGGCTGCCCAGGGAGGTTTGGAGCCCCCACCCCTGGAGGTGTCTAAGGAAGGACTGGACATGGCCCTCAGTGCTCTGGGCTGGGGGACAAGGTGGGGATGGGGCACAGGGTGGACTCGATGATCCTGGAGGTGTTTTCCAGCCTCAGTGGCTCTGGCATTCAGAGTTTGCTGCCGTGGGCTCCGCAGGTGACGAACGTGGACGATGAAGGGCACGAGCTGGGCTCTGGGATCATGGAGCTGACGCAGCGGGAGCTCATCCTGCACACGCACAAGCGCGACGCCGTCAGGTGGCCCTTCCTGTGCCTGCGCCGCTACGGCTACGACTCCAACCTCTTCTCCTTCGAGAGCGGCCGGCGCTGCCACACGGGGCAGGGTGAGTGTGGCACTGCCTCCTGGAGGCAGCAAGGCTCAGCCTTCTGTTCCCAAACTACTGTCCCTGGTCAGTCAGCAGGTTCCCCTGCAGCCCCTTGCCCAGGACACCACAGTGTGTGTGTGCACATCCAGTGGATGCTCCTGGTTCAAACACCCACAAGACAGCGTTGGGGCCCAGGGCCTGGGCATAAATCTGGTGGTCTCATTTTGCTGGTGCATTGGTGCTCATGAGGAGGTTGCTGAAGCATTTCTGGGGTGTATTTAATGCCACAGAGGTTGTTACACTGCCAGTGCTGTGCTTTGGTGCCAAAGGACGCCCAGCTGGTAGCAGGACCTTCCTGAGGATCTGGAAAGCACTTTTTGCAAGACTGAAGCCGTTAAGCATCTTTTAACTCAGGATAAAGCAAAAAGGGCATCTCCCACACCTTTTTCCAGGTCCCTCTTAGGACTGTTTATTCCACAGAGCACGTTGATTTGGGCACATTTTGTTTTCCTTGGTGCCTTCCCCCTGCCTTGGTCAGTGCTGGTTGTGCCCAAAGCTTTGCATTTGGGGTCTGGCAGCACTTTGTAACAGCGAGGGAAAGGAGTCCTACGTTTCACTGATGTTATGCATGGGGATGCTGTGCATGGAGGAGGGAAGTGAGTCACCCAGGAGTACATGCCAAGTCATCAGCAGCACTGGGAATAGTCTCCAGTTTTACAATGGTGCCTGTTAGTTCCTTTACCAGTCTGTCTCTCTTGCTTTTAAAGAGCTGAACATTTTCTTGGCATCTGCATCCCCGGGAAAAAAAAAGTTGTTTCCTCATTCTAACAATGTGTTTGTAAACTCCTTCGTATCCAGAAGGACTCACATGAGTGTTCAGGGTCTGTGCAAATCTGCAGTGGCATATGCTCCTTTTTAATATTTATTTAAGTGGGGGTTCCCTCTCCTGGAGCCATGTGCTTATCAGTGGTGGGAGACTGGATTCTGTTTTGCCTGTTGCAGGGTGAGGATCAGTGATTACAATTGAATCCAGTGATTAAAATTCTGCCCCATGTGTGGCTTGCTCTGCTCAGGTCCAGGCAGAGGTGAAGAAGCAAAGCTCTTCACATACTACAAAATTTGTAGCCGACACTCATCAGTCTCAAAGCAGAAATGAGAGGGATGATGTGTTTTGATGAGTTTTCTCCCTTCCTTGTAGGATTTTACTCTGCTTATTGATTTTATCTGGAGGACTCCTTCCTGATGCTGCTTCCTACCTGACTCAAGGCAGATCCAGCTGGTTTTTTTGGCCAGAACCTTGCAAACCTGGTTCTTTGGGAGCAGCCCTTGTTGCCATGCCATTCCTGTTGCTATGGCTTTGTGTGTGTGTGTGTGCCAGCCTGGGATTGGTTACTGGTCTGGGCTGCTCCTTTGGGGAGACACTCTTTAGCTCCAGGGATTTTTAAAAGTGTGATGTCCTTGTCCCTCCCTCACGTGCACACACCACAGGGCCCAGTCCAGCTTGGAGGAGGCACTGCCCAGCCTTTCCCTGGCACTGAGGACTGCACTGGGTGCTGGGGGAGTTCACACAGGTCAGAGGTGAAAGAGGACCAGTTCACCTGTCCCTGCACACCTGTGGGCTTGGCTGTTGTCAGACAACACAATGCTGAGGTGTCCAAGGCCAGGCTGGATGGAGCTCTGAGCAACCTGGTCTAGTGGAAGGTGTCCCTGCCCATGGAGGGGGTGGAATGGATGAGCTTTAAGGTCGCTCCAACCCAAACCATTCTGGGATTCCATGATTTCTGGTGATTATTTCATGAATAATCCACCAGTTGTTGGTTGTTTTCCTGCGGCTGTGGGTTGATTGTGTTAAGCACAGCAAAAGCAACCAGAATTCCCTGTTTGTTTAGAGCCAGGAATTCCTGTACTCCTGTAAAAGCAGGATCACTTCCTTGCTCCTCTGAGCCTCCTCTCTGTCACTGCACAGGGATCTTTGCCTTCAAGTGCTCCCGAGCAGAGGAGATCTTCAATCTGCTGCAGGACCTGATGCAGTGTAACAGCATCAACGTGGTGGAGGAGCCTGTTGTCATCACCAGGAACAGTCACCCCACGGAGAGGGAGCTGGCCCGGACCCCCCAGGCCCCCAACAGTAAGACCCCTCAGTGTCTGGGGAGGAGTGGGGGGCACACAGAGATGGGGTGATGTCTGCAGTGCTCCCATCAAACTGCCCTGTGCAGCCCAGGGGTCTCTCCCACGTGCTGTCCCATGTCTTTTTGGCCACGTGTACCCCATGCAACACGTTTATTTAGAGGCCCCACTTGTTCCTGTGTGGAATTTTGTTTCTGAGGAAACAGCAACAAAGCCCCCCTTCAAACAGCCCCCTGAGCTGTCACCCCTCAGTTGGGTTCTACTGGGCCACTACCAAGTGGCCTTTCCTAAGTAGCACCTACAAAGGTCAGGTGGTTTCTCCATGAAACCACCTCTGGAATAACTCAGATTGACTCAATTCCTGTCTCCATGAAGTTTTAAATGAGGTTTAAACGAGGCCCTGGCCCTTGTGTTGGTGCTGGGTTCTTCGTGTTGGGATCTCCCCCAGGCAGGCTGGTTCTGCCTTCCAGGGTGCAGCAAAGTGAAATAACTCTTATTTTGTACCAATCTAATGCTCCTCTGCCTTGATCCTCTCCCAGGTCTGGGGTACACCGTCCCAGGATTTCCCAATGGATTTCACAGCTTCCCTGGAGAAAGCCTGTCCTGTTCCTCAGCCCGGCACCCCTCAGCGAGCAGCCTGAGATATTCCTCCCTGGGGGAAGACTCCACTCATCCCCTCCTTGGGCCTGAGGAGCAGGTAAACCTGCCTGTCCTAAACTCTGCTGGGTGCAAGCAGCTGGTTTTGCTCTGCAGTTCTGGGTTTCTCCCACTCAGAGCTCAGGGGATCCTCACACCTTGTCATTCCGTTTTTCTCTTTACTTCCTTTTGCTCTTGGAGGCTCCTGCTCTCTGACACTTCACTAGAACATCAGCCTGGCAAAGCCAACTGAGTTGTCCTAAATCCACTGGTATTTGGGTGGCAACTATGTGTCAGCTGTCACACAGCCCCTAAACTGGTGTGCAAATGCACCCCAAATTCAGACCCATTTTATTTTCATTTTTGATGTTCGGATCTTTGTTTTAAGTTCTAGAATTTAGGATTTTCCCCTGCGAAATCCAGCTTTGTCTAAACCATCCCCCAGGAGGCCTGGGTAGGTGTGAGGGCTGCAGGATCCCCGTGGGAGCCACTTGAGGAAATATTTTGCAAGTGGCTTTGCTTTTTGCTCGGTGCCACATGCATTGAGCGTGACACAGACAGAATTCCAGAATCACAGGGGTTGGCAAAGACCTCCCAGACCATCAAGTCCAACCCGTGCCCAATCCCTACCTTGTCCCCCAGCCCAGAGCACTGAGGGCCACGTCCAGTCGTTCCTTGGACACCTCCAGGGGTGGGGACTCCAAACCTCCCTGGGCAGCCCCTTTCAGTGCCTGACCACCCTTTCCAGGAAGAAATTCTTCCTGATGTCCAGCCATGTGGACACATACATTATGTGTCTGCAGCTGGACTCCTTTTTGTCTCTCCTCCAGCCCACAAATCCTAAAATGGCTTTTGCGTTTTGCTTCCCAAAACCTTCTCGACTTACGAAATTCTTCCATTCTCCTCCTGCTTCATCAGCCACTGATGAATTTTCCCCTCCTGGTGGTTTCTCAGCTGCTCTCGGCTGCTTTGCTCTTGCCTCTGCTCTCTTCTCCTTTCACTGTCCCTCTGCTTCTCTCCTTGCAGTCCCACACCTACGTGAACACGGCCAGTGGGGAGCAGGAGCCGAGGGGCCGGCACTGTATGCACTCCTTGCCTGAAGCCCACCCTCCTTTCCCCCCTAGGAACCACAGCTGCTCCCTCGAAGACCGCAACCCCCAGGTCTTCCTGCAGCCAGGGGAGGTTAAATTCGTGCTGGGTCCCTCCTCCGGCTCCCGCCGGGTGTGCCGGCACCCCCGGGAGTGCGGGGGTCCGCTCTGCCCCCCCAACAACAACAACAACGAGTGCGAGGGGGGTTGTCCCTCGCCCCAGTGCGTCTACGAGAACCTCAACGGGCCGGTGTCCGGCGGCAGCTCCTCGCGGTGCCGGGCCGGGCTCTCCGGGCTCTCCGGGCTCTCCGGGCTGTCCCGGCAGGACGGCGGCCGCTCCCGGCGCCGCTCGGCGCTGCTGCACTACGAGAACCTGCCGGCGCTGCCCCCGGTGTGGGAGCTCCAGCCCTCCCGGCGGGACGAGCCCCCCGCGCCGTCCCCCGGCGGCTTCTCGGAGGCGGGCGAGGAGGCTCCGCTGCAGGGCCGCCCCACGAACTCCCGGCGCAGCGCCCTCCTGCCCCGGCCCCGGCGCGCCCGCCTGCCCGGCGTGTTCGGCTTCGAGCTCCTGCCGCGGCCCCGCGCGGAGCCCCCGCGGCAGCTCAACTACATCCAGGTGGAGCTGGAGGCCGAGCCGGGCGAGGGGCACCGGGAGCCGCCCCGTGTCCCGCCGCCCGCCCCGCCCGGCGCCCGCCGGACCGACTCGTACGCCGTCATTGACCTCAAGAAGACCGCGGCCATGTCCAGCTTGCAGAGGGCCCTGCCCAGGGACGACGGGACCTCGCGGAAAACGCGGCACAACAGCACTGACCTGCCCCTCTGAGGGGCCCCCCAAGTGCCAGCCCCGCGTCGCGGCTTCGGTCCTGCCCCTCGGTGCCCTGCCCGCCGTGACTTCCATTCGCCATTGCCTTCTGCTTCCCTGCCTGCCCCTTCCCTGCAGGCACGGCGAGGCTCCTGCAGCTGCTGTTGAGGCTCGTCCGTCTGTCTGTCTGTCTTACCCCTCTCTGTCTCTGTGTCGTTCATTTTTGAAGCCTTGTGGGATATTTGACGACTCGGAAGGTTAAATCTTGGGCAGGAGATGCCAGGAATAACACTGTGGCACTGTGTGGGCACAGACTCGTGTGGGTTAGGGCAGTGCCAGGGCAGGGCAGTGGCAGGGGGGAGGCCTGTTCCCAAAAACGAGCTGCTTTAGGAGCTCCACTGCAAATCCAGCCTGTTCCCTGTGGATTTGACACCTGAGGAGAGCTCTGCAGCCAGGCCACTCCAAAGTCGGGACCTGCCTTGTGTTTTCCCTGGTCCCTGGTGATGAGGGAGCTCATGCCGTGGCCTTTCCACCCTCACTGTTAACCTGTTTTCTTGAAGCTTTTTATACTTCTGTCCTTTTCTCAGATTCAATTTAAATTGGGCAGCTGAAATTAAATGAGGAGGACAGAGAGCCATAGGCACACACTGTGATCACAGAAACCTGATTTCCTAAATCCTAAAATTCCTTTTCCTGCTCTAAAAGAGGAGGGAAAGGCCACAACCGTGAGAGAGATTTGAGGTTTGGTGTAGAAAACTTCACTTGTGCCATACCCTGGTGTGCTTTTGAAGGGTTTTTTTTGGCAGCTGCTCAGAAGTGTTGTCGATTTATTTATTTGTTTACCTATTTATTTATGAAATGCTCCTTTGCCTCCCAGTTAATTGCCAAACTGGTGCCAATATGAAGCGTGTGCTCGCTGTGGCTCGCTCCGGTCTGGGGGACAGGTCTCAGAAGAGGTTGGTGGCTTTGCTGAGACACCAACTGGGGAAAAAAAGCTGGGGAAAAGATCATCTGGGAATCAAAAATGCATTAACCGGGCCTGACTGTCACAGGTGGGTGGGAAATGGTATGGGAGCCGTGGGAGTGGGAGCGGAGCCGCCGGGCAGCCGAGCTTGGAGTGGTATCAAAGTCGGTGCCTCCACCCACGTGCCTGGCTGGGCCTCGAGGAATCTCTGTTCAGTGTTGTGAGTGAATGTGCAGTTTGTTTCCTGCAACTACAGACTTGGAAGGGCTAAATTTTGGGTAAATTTTGTGGCCTTTGATGTGGATCTTTGTCTTGGTACCGGGGCTGGGCTGAGCTGCCTCTGCGCGGGGTCTCTGCTCCTGTCCTGCTCCAGGATGGCCCCCGAGCCCTCTCTGCGTGTCCTGCTGCAGCTCAGTCCCTCCCTGGGTTACTCTGTGCCTGTTTCAGTGGAGAGAAGTGCTCTGGGATGCTCTGGGTCCCTCCTCCCTGCTGTCTGTATCCATCTTCCTCCTGGCTCGGGAGCTGGATCCAGTCTCAGCGAGGGTCTCTCTCCCTGCAGAGATGTTGCCAAACCTTGTGTTCCCCTTGTCCTAGATGTTTTCTGGTGTTGACGTCCGTGAAAGAGGAAAGACCCCAATCATCCAGTTCCAACCTGCTTCTGAGGGCCAGGAACTTGATTTCCAGATTTTGGAAGTTCAGCCTTTTTGGGTTTTGGTGCTGTAATGTCCTGTTGAGCCGTGACCCTGTTGGGAGCAAGGACGTGTGATCCAAGTCTGAGTGATGCCATGTTTGTGTCGCAGAACGTGGAGTTCTTGGCTTGCTGTTGCACTATAAATTCCAAGTGTGCCACATGCTTAAATTCACTGGTTTTGTTTTTATTTTTGGAAGTCCTTGTGCTTGTCTTCCATTCTTTTGTCCACCCCAACCCTCGTGTCACTTATAACTGAAAGGAAACCCAAGTAATATATTTTTATATGTATAACAAATGACTTTATTTGAAGGAAAAAACAACCCCCCAAGTAATGTATCCCCCTAAATCCAGCTTTCATTTAGGGAAGTGAGAGAAGAAATTGTTTATATCTATATATATATATATATAAAAGTTAACTGCGTTAAGCTTTAAATAAAGTATTTAAATAAAGAGTTTCTGAGCTGTCAATGTCACCCTCTGAGAGAGCACCAACAACTCCCCCTGGAGCCTCTGTATGAACCTGCCTTTCCACTGCCTGGGCTGAGAAATGCAAAATACTTATTCCCTTTTTCCCCAGAAAGGGAGGTGAGGATGAAATGCAATGAGGATTTCCATGGAGGAGGAGGTGAGGATGAAATGCAATGAGGATTTCCATGGAGGAGGAGGTGAGGATGAAATGCAATGAGGATTTCCATGGAGGAGGAGGTGAGGATGAAATGCAGTGAGGATTTCCATGGAGGAGGAGGTGAGGGCCCTTTCCCACCCCCACGGGGGGTTTGCAGGTGGGTTGAATTCCAGGGAAGGTGCCAGTGGGTGGCTGTTTGTGCCTTGGGTGGCAGCAGCTGAGGGCTGGGGCTGATTTTGGGTGCTGCCTGTGGCCACCAGCCTGGCCACGTGTCCCCGAGGCTGGGATGAGGCTGCTGTGAGGGTCTGTACATCTGTGAGCTCCCAGGAGCAGGGAATTCTCCCTGGTGTTCCTCAGAAACATTGAGCTCCCAGCTGCAATCCCATTTCAGTGGTTCCCATGAGCTTTGTGTTGGGAAATCCAGCTTGGATCGTTTGAACTGCTGATTTTCATGTCCTCCAGGTCTAGGTTGTCCCACTTGGGCCTCTCTCTCCTCGTTGGCAAATGCAGTGCTCCCAAAGGGCGCTGAAAGCAGCAGTGCCAGGGGGATTTGCTCACACAGAAATACGTGAGGGCTGTTCTCTGACCTGTCCTTTATCCCAGGTACACCAGAGATGCTGCACCTCTTGAGGGAGGGAGGAGAATTTCCTTGCCCTCAAAGATGAGAAGGCATGGAGCTGATGTTGGCTGCATCCACTGCTTCCCTGTGGAGCATCCTCTGCTCCATCTCCCCCTGTGTCCTCCCGCTGGGGCTCGGCTCTGCTGGCTCAGCAGGCTCTGCTCCAGAGGTATCCCAAGCTCCCCGGGAAGCTTTAGGAATGAAAAGCCGGTCACAGCTCATTGTTCACAGTGGGTTGTTCCATGTTTAAGCCGTGGAAGTGTCGTGCAGGCAGCTGGGAAGGCAGTTGGCATTTATGGCTTTCGGGGTGCACGTGTTCACATCCCAGCCATTCTCCCACTTTTTTGTTTTTCTGGAAAACTTCCCAAGAGCTGTGTCTGCATTAAGTCGCCGGGACTCTTTGAGAACTTCTTCATATTCGGTTTTCCAGGTGGTGTGAAAGTGCAGGGAAGGACAGGTGACACATTTGGGATTCTCCCGGCGCGGTGTCGCAGCTTCCTCTAGTGGCCGCGGGGGAAACGGTTCCAGAGGAGAATCCAGGTTTGGGACGGAAGGTGAGGGGGGAACCCGAGTCCCTGTTCTCTCACCCCTTCGGGGGCTCCTTCCTCCACTCTGGGGTTGAAGTTGAGGGAAGGCTTGGTGAACAGCCAGGGGCTGTGCAGAGAGAATTTGGCTGCCCTGACCTTTTTGAGTGGTTCTTGATGAAGTTTGAGTTAATCAATCAGATTTCTTCCCCTGATGAATGCATAAATAGATCTTTTCCCCTTCCCTTTCCCAAGAACCTGTTGTAGGAATAGAGCTTCTCCCACTGCTCGTCGTGGGAGGGTTTGGTTTTTTCTTTTAACCCATTTTAAGTGCCTGCTTTTCCCCCAGGGAAGGAGGTTGGAATAGCTGTGAGTGTTCCTGCCTTACAGGGAGAGGGTGGCAAAGGAGAGGCTGGTGGTGAGGGTTAAAGGATCGATATCTGCAAAGAGACTCAAATGTGGTTGTTATTTCTGAGGCACTGGTGGCTTTGTTAGCTAAGCCCTGCTGTTCACTGGGAGACAAACCAAGCCAGGGGTGGTATTGCAGCTCCCTGCTCTCTCAGCCATTTTCTCCTGGAATCTTTCCACTGTCCCCTCCGTGTGATGCTGCTCAGCCCTCTTGGGTGGTGTCTCACCTGTGAAAAATCATTAATGACAGGTTGTTAATGAGCCCATTGCCCAAATCCAGCCTCTGGGAGGGCTGCCCTCAGTCTTTCTGGGAAGTTTGTCTTTCCCCCAACCTTGGCTTGTCTAGAAATTCCACACACAGGCAGCAGAACAGGTTTAGGTTCCTGTTGCTGAAGGTGAATTCATTAGTGAGAATTCTGAGAGCTTTGAAGTTGGCAATTACAGGCCAGGGAGTGGAAAAGGCTAATTGTAAAGAAGGGATCTAATTTGTTTTTCTTCCTAAGTGAATGTGATTTTCCAGTTGAAAGGCCCAGATGCCTCAGTGTTACCTCAAACTCCTCCCAGCTCCCTTGGAGACCCTTTAGGTTCTCATCATCAGGAAGTGGCTGATCCTCACCTGGTTTAGGATGTCAAATGTCCGAGCTGGAGCCCAACCATTTAGTTCAGGTGCTGTTCTCATGGCCGTGTAGGAAAAGAGGAACCTTTATTTTAATGTGGATGGAAGCTGTTCACCTGTGTACTGTAATCTCTGTTTTGGAAATAAAGCACCAAACCCAGCTCCTGCAGCACTGGGTAAAGGATCCAGGAGCTTGTGTAGGGTCATAAACACAGCTGCTTCAGGGAGACACGTGCCATCATGGGCAAAGCTTCCCCCATGGCTTTCTTCATGGAATCACGGAATCACAGGATGGTTTGGGCTGGAAGGGGCCTTAAAGTTCATCCCATTCTACCCTCTGCTATGGGCAGGGACACCTTCCCCGATCCCAGGTTGTTCCAAGCCCCGTCCAGCCTCACCTTGGACACTTCCAGGGATGGGGCAGCCACAGCTTCTCTGGGCAGCCTGTGCCAGGGCCTCCCCACCCTCACAGGGGGGAATTTCTTCCCAAAAATCCAATCTAACAGTACTCTCTTTCATTTTGAACCCAGTCCCCCTTGTCCTGTCACTACAGTCCTGATGAGGAGTCCCTCCCCAGCTTCCTTGCAGGCCCCTTCACATCCCGCATGGATGGTGGGGGAGTCGGCCCTGGGATGGGAAGGGAGATGGGATTCCCTGGGCTGGAGCTGTCGGTGTGTGGGCTGGGCTGTGGCACCAACACAGAAGAGAAACTGAAAGCAAAGGAGGGGAGATGCCCAGGCCCTGCTCCAGAGGGATGTCCTGCCTGGGAACGAGGTGTTGGTCGAGTCCTGCTCCACTGGATCTGATGTTAGAAACTGCAAATCCGTGATTCCCGTTAGACTGAACACCTCAGGGCTGCCCAGCTTTGGGTCAAGAAGTGCCAAAAGGTGGGCTGTGTGGGTGCTGCAGAGGGCACCTTATTGCTGTGTCTCGTGGCAGGGCCGAGCCCTGGGGGGTTGTGCCAGGAGCTGTCCCTCTGTTGACGTTCTGATAACCACACTTTGCTTCCAGCCTGAATTTGCTTTTTATCCAATCTTAATAAGTTGATCTTTCTATCAATCCTGCTGGCAAACAAGATAATTGCTTTATTATAGTCTCAATACCCAGCAAAGGACACACACTCCCTGGTGCTCCCGAGGGAATGAAATCCATGCGGGGCGTTGACACGGGATGAGCAGCGATAGTGATGCTGGAGGATGGAGAGGGTGATTTCCCCACTGGGAAGAGCCAGGCTGCTTGGACTGGGGATGCAAGCAGGGCTGGAGGAGCTCTGGAAAATATTTAGGCTGTAACTGAGAGGATGAGGGCCCATTTGCCAGAAAATATTTAGGTTATAACCAAAAATGCTTTGGTTTGTTTGCTAGAAAATATTTAGATCATGACCAAACCCCTTTTGGTCCATTTCCTGGAAAATATTTGGGTTATAACCGAAAACGTTTTGGTCTCTTTGGATGTTTGTTGGCAATCTGGGAAGTCTGTGTTTGTGGTCCTCTTTTTTTTTTTTTTTTCCACAGGAAAAAAAAGCAAACAAGGAATTTTCTGACTTTCTGGGCTGGTGTGAGGAGGCGGTGGGTGGGTTAAACCCCGAGGGCTTCCCCTGTGGGTGAGTTACACCTTCCCACGCAGGGAGGCACAGCACCTGCCTTTGGATGCTGGATGGGGAGGGAATGGGGTGCTCCAAAATTAAAAAATAAATGGAAAAACACATGATTTCTGTCCGGATAGTGAAAGGTGCATGACATGGAAACAAGCTCTTCTCATGGAGCAGAGGAGAGCGAAGGGCTGGGAGGCTGCTGGAGAGGAGAAGGACTGAAGGCAGAGCAGCACTGGAGACCATCCCGGACAAGGCAAGAGAGGGATCCCGGTGTTCTCCAGCTCCCTGCCCCGTGTCCTGGGAAAGCCTGGCCGCCGGCAGCCATCCCTCCCTGCACCCGGGCGGAAGGAGGGCAGACCAAAGCGCTTCCATCCCGCGCCAAGAGCGCCTTTGTCCCGGGCAAAGGTTCTGGCGAGCGCAGATATCGGCCGGCGGTGACGTCGGGTCCCCCGGCCCCGATAAGCTCTGACCCCTTATCGATGGCAGCGCTTTGATCTCCCCAGCGGGGCCCAGAGATCTGCCCGCTGAGGGCACAGGCTCCTCGCGAGCCTCGTGGCCCCGAAGCACAAAGAGGCCCTTGAGGCCGGGGGTGCCCGATGGGAATGGAAAAGGGAGGTCAGCAGATAAGGGCAGGCGCTGCCTCCCGCTATAAAACCCGGAGCCTGCCCGGCCCGGCCCGGCCGCCACTGTCTCCCCTGGGTGTGTGTGGACAGCTCAGCACCATGAAGCGGCTCGTCCTGGCCCTGGCGTGTCTCCAGCTTGCAGAGGGGGTGCTGAGGTGGGTGTCCTGCGGCAGGAGGAGCGGGAGAGGGTGGAGAACAGAGCCCGGCTGCAGCCTTGACCTGCAGGGCACCTGGCCTGGAGCCGCTCCAGCCTCCAGCATCGCCACACTGTGATCCCAGCCCAGGCTGCATCTCTCCCTGGAGGGCATCCCCGGGCACCTGGAGGGCTCCTGTTGTGGCAGGGTTTGACTGAGTCCGGAGAACTGAGCATTTGAAAATGCCCAAATCTTCTCCTGATTTCCTGCCGTGTTTTGTTGGTTTTTTTCCTCCCTCTGTGCAGAATCAATCTGAAGAAAGGCGAGTCCATACGGGAGAAGATGAGGGCAGCTGGAGTGCTGGATGACTACCTGAAGAAAATTAAGTATGATCCAGTTAAGAAATACAGCTCCAAAAAGGGCTACGTTGTGAACCAGCCAATAACCAACCACCTGGATGTGAGTAGCCCAGGCTCCCCTCCCGCTGCCTCTCTGCACACCCCATTCCCCTTTCCCTCCTCCTTCCCAGCTGCTGGAGCGATCTGGTCACCCCAGAGCCTCCAGGAGTGAGAAACTGCTTTTCTCCCACTCTTCTAAGCTTCTGGTTTAGACTTCAGGGAAGTTTTTCCCCAGTCACAAAAACCTTTCTGTATGTAACAAAAACACAGCAATTATTTCATATTTCATTTCTGGGGAGAAAAAGCAGGATGAGAGCTCAGTCTGCTCCTGCCTGGTTGGTTATGGGCAAGAGTGAGCCTGGCATTCCTCACCTCCCTGCAAGGCAGTGGGATGCCAGTTGAGAGCCTGCTCTGTTCCTGACCCCATGGCCAATGCAGGTGCCCCCTCTCTTCTCTGCAGTCCTCCTACTTCGGGGAGATCAGCATCGGGACCCCTCCCCAAAAGTTCTTGGTACTCTTTGACACCGGCTCCTCCAACTTTTGGGTGCCCTCCATCGACTGCAAGAGTCCAGCCTGCTGTGAGTACCCCTGGTGTGCTAGGAGTTGAGCTACTACTACTGCCTGTAGTAGCAGTTAGTAGTAGCTACTACCCTGGGGCACTGCATAGCCCAGTCGTGTCAGGGACAACACAGTGCCAGACCAGAAATGATCCCAGGATTCTGAGCTGGGATAGCTGCTCCCTGGTGCTGGTTGATGCCTTCCCTGGGAAGCACAGAGCCCTCTGCCTGGCTAATGAAGGTGGACAAATCCCTATGGCCATCCCAGAAATCTCAGTGGTGGTGCCTGACCTTCCGTAGCCGGGCAGAGGGAAGAGCAAAGCCAGGAGTAGTGGAGCTGATGTCCTGCTCCCAGCACAGCTCACCCCATGGAACGCTCTGCCAGTGGGAGAGCGACAGGGATTTCACTGCCGATGGCTTTGCTGGGTGGCTGCTGTGGTTGTGATCCCTGGAGAGGGATCCAGGCAAAACTGGGATGCAAACCCTGCCTGAGAGAGCCCCACAAGGCAGAGGAACAGCCTGTTCTGCCCTTCAGGACCTGCTCCCTGCCGGGGAAGCTGCTTTCCCGGGCGTTGTCCCAGCGGAGTGACTGGCAGTGAAATCCCACCGCAGCCAGACGAGCACATGCCCAGGATCTCCCCTCCTCTCTCTCCCAGTCAATCACGCCAAGTTCAAGCCCAGCGAGTCCGACACCTTCACCCCCAATGGCCGGTCCCTCACCGTGACCTACGGCAGCGGCTCCGTCACCGTCGTGCTGGGCTCCGACACACTCAGGGTGAGGGACCCCCGCCCTGTCCTGTCCCAGCTGGGTGTCCCGATGGAAGGAGCCCCGGACAGCCCAAGAGCAGATTTTATGTAGCCACCACTTGGGCAAAGTGTGGGTGCAAAGTGGTTATTGCCACCCTCAGTCACCCAGCTGGGCTTCGACTGTGTTTTAACCCAATTCCTGCTGATTTTCTCTGCTGCCTGGTGCTGTTCTCACCAGCTGTGACCCTGCAGTGCTCTTGGGCTTCCAGAGCACCATCCACCCCTCCCAAGGCTGCTCAGGTTTGCCTTGCTGACCTGGCCTCCCCTTCCCCTCCAGATCCAGAACATCACCGTCACAAACCAGGATTTCGGGCTCAGCGAGGAAGAGCCAACCCAGCCCTTCTACTTTGCCGATTTTGACGGAATCCTGGGAATGGCCTTCCCCTCCCTGGCAGTGGGAGGGATGCCCACGACCGTGCAGGGAATGCTGCAGCAGGACCAGCTCGCCGAGCCCATCTTCAGCTTCTACTTCTCACGGTAAAAACCCGCCGGGACGCTCGGCACTGTGTCCTCTGCACTGTGTCCCCTGCCTGTCCCCAGGAGTGTTCCTTCTGGGTTTATCCCTCTCTAGCCCATGTACATCACACTGATCTCTGTACATCCTGATCTCTGCTGCTGTGTCTCTGATTTTGCAGCCAACCCACCTACCAGTACGGGGGAGAGCTGGTTCTCGGGGGGATCGACCCTCGGCTCTTCCATGGGGCCATCACGTGGGCACCGGTGACCCAGGAGCTCTACTGGCAGGTCACAGTTGAGGAGTGAGTGGTGTTTGTGCCTCTGGGCATCATCCCCTGGGCAGCTCATGGAAGGAGGGGGCACAGCTGTCCCCCAGGTGCAGCTGCACTTTGCAGCAGGCACAGGCTCCAGGCTGGATGCATTTCAGAGCACCCCAGAGTGACAGATCAAGCCAAGGCATGTTTAGGTGCCTGTGGGTGCCTCAAGCGAGGTCATTCCCACTGTTCTCCTCCCAGGTTTGCTGTTGGGCAGTCAGTGACAGGCTGCTGCAGCCAGGGCTGCCAGGCCATCGTGGACACGGGGACGTTCCTCCTGACTGTGCCCCAGGAGTACATCGAGAGCATCCTCCAGGCCCTGGGTGCCCAGGAGACCAGCTATGGAGTGAGTGCAGGGATTCTGGGGGGGTGTGGAGCAGTGGGAGCCTTGCATGGGAGTCAGAGCTGTGGGCTCAACCAGGCCCCACAAAACCTATGTGGCACCTGCAGAACATGGTACTGCAGGTGTGTCAGGGGGATGAAGTCACATCCTTCCCTGAAGTCTTTTCAGGCTGGGAAAGTTGGGGCTATTCAGCCTGGAAAAGAGAAGGTTGTGTGGAGACCTCACAGCCTCTTCCCTTCAGTATCTGAAAGGACTTCAAGGAAGCAAGAAAGGGACTCTGCATCAGGAACTGTAGTGACAGGACAAGGGGAAATTGGTTCAAACTGAGAGAGAATATGTTTAGGTGGGATATTAGGAAGAATTTGTTCCCTGTGAGGTTGTAAGACACTGGCACAAGTTTCCCAGAGAAGCTGTGGCTGCCTCATCCCTGAAAGTGTTCAAGGTCAGGCTGGATGGAGTTTGGAGCAACCTGGGCTAGGGGAAGGTGTCCCTGCCTGTGGCAGGGGGTGGAACTGGATGAACTTTAACATCTCTTCCAACCCAAACTACTCTGTGATTCCATGATGTGGCACTGCCATGGGATGAAGTTTGTGTCCCCCTGGCATATGAGGGTATCTCTCCCCTCACTGTGGGTGCTGTCCCACCCACGATCTCCTCTTCTCCCTCTCTCCACAGTATGCAGTGGACTGTGAGGAGATCGAGAACATGCCCCCCCTCACCTTCACCATCAGTGGTGCTCAGCTCCCGCTCTACCCCTCCTCCTACGTCCTGAACGTGCGTACCAGCTGAGGGGCCAGGGGGGGACCCGGAGCTCCTTGGCCAGCAGTGATGTCCCTGGAGCTCCTTGGCCAGCAGTGATGTCCCTGGAGCTCCTTGGCCAGCAGTGATGTCCCTGGAGCTCCCTGGCCAGCAATGATGTCCCTGGAGCTCCCTGGCCAGCAGTGATGTTCTCCCTCCCTGCAGTGCAGCTGGAGGGTGCCGGTGCCTGTTTGACTCCCTGTTGTTCCCCTCTTACAGACCAATGGCTACTGCACCCTTGGGATCGAGGTCACCTACCTGCCCTCCCAGGACACGCAGCCGCTCTGGATCCTGGGTGACGTCTTCCTCAAGGAGTATTACACCATCTTTGACACAGCTTACAGCCGGGTCGGCTTCGCCTGCTCGGCGTAGAGCAGTGGGGCAGCACCACCCGGCCCCTCTCCTGGCCCAGCACTGCCCGAGTGCCACGGCATTCCCAGGGACCTCTAATGTTCCTTTACTTGCCCACATGACTCCCCATCCCTCGGGATTCCCGTGTGAGGGTGTCCTCACGGTGTCTCCTGTAACAAATAAACCACAACGTCCCAAATCACCTCTGACCTCCCGGGTTTGTTGAGCGATGGCTGAGCACAAACTGATGGGTTACAGGTCTCAGACTCCCTTTCTCTAGCAAGGTAAGTGCTGTGACAAACTCCAGGGCTGAGGACAAAGCCACAGGGCTGGTCAGTCCCCACCTCCAACCCTCATCCTGGGCACCGGGAAAACTCATCTGGGAAGCCCCTGACCTTCCTTGCAGCTGGAAAAGGTTTACCAAAGTCCTGTACTTTAAGTCCAAGTTGGAATGTGAGGTGAGTCATGACACCCAAATGACCCCTAACCCCTGTTTTACCTGAGTTTTACTCAGGTAAAACTGCACCAGAACTGTGGTGTGGCCGAAGGGGATGGGAAACGCCTTGGGCGGGGGAGGTTGGGCAACCCTGCTCCTTCCTGGGATCCAGACTGGTTTCATAGGAGCTCTTTCTCGTTATCAGATGTATTCACAGCTCTGTCATTTCACCGGGGGAAGGACACAAACTGCTCTGTGCTTTGTGTCAAAATATTGACACAGGCTGAGTGCAGGGAGAGGAGATTAAGTGGGCGCGGGCAGCAGGGAAGGGCTTCCCTCCTCCCCATGGACTGGGAGGTTTCTGGTGGAAATGGGGCAGTGGCAGGAGGGGACAGGTGAGGGCCGACCACATCCCTGCTGATCTTTGCTCTTCCCTTTGCTCCCTGCAGGGTCTGTCCAAGCTGAGGCAGATCCATCAGGACGTGATGGAGGAGGAAAGATGCTGAGGGGTTTCCTGAGCTGCTGCAGGCTTCAAACATCATTCCATGACTTGGATGGGAATGGGGGCCCCTGTCAGCAGGGACTGGGGCTCTGCAGGCACCTGCAGCAGGGGACAGCAGGGCTGCTCCTGCCCATCCCTGGAATGCCAGCAGCAGGAATTTCCATCTGCTATGAGGGGTGTGTTTTGCCTTCGTTTTCTGGAAAGATCGAGCTGGTGCTGAGGGCAAGAGAAAAGACTTGAGCTTGTTAATAACCACAGGATTTTGCTTTTTATCAGATGCCACTTACTTGGTCTCGGAGGCAGTGGCCAACCTCTGGGTGCCCCCGCAGCCTGGCCAGGAGGGCAATCAGGGCGGCTGCCGTGATTAACAGCCCGCGGGCGTTGGTGGAGGGTGGGAGCAGCGATAGGACAAAGGGGTGTCTGGAGCAGGAGCTGGGCACGGCTCTGGCCAAATACACCCTGCCTGGCACAGGAGCTGCCACGGAGCCACCGGCACCAGGGACCATGTGGGGGCTGGCGCTGGCCCTGCTCTGCCTCCCGCTCGGGGAGGGGACGCTCAGGTGGGTCCTGGGGAGGGGGGTGAGGGGCAGGGTCTCAGCACGGGGGGGGGCACAAAGGGATGGGGCCACTCGGCATCTCGCTGCCTCCTGCATCCCACAGGATCCCCCTGAGGAGGGGCAGGTCCATCCGGGAGGTGATGAGAGAGAAGGGGCTGCCAGAGGGTTTCCTGAACAACCTCAGAGGGGACCCGGGGAGGAAATACCAGCTCGGTGGTGCTGTGGCTTATGAACCTCTCATGAACTACCTGGATGTAAGTGCTAAAGCTTTTCCTGCCTCCTCTGAGCCACCCTCGGGGGTTTTTTGGGATGCCTTCCTGCTTTCCTGGCTGGCTGGGGGAAGCTCTGCAGTGGGGGCTTGGCTCCCTCCCCACTCCCCATTGAGGGGCTGTGCTGGGTGTGGGCAGGGGTTTTGCTGGGGTTTAGCCTGGCTCCAAGGGCTGGGTGATGCTGGGAGAGGAGGGCAGGAGGCACCAGCTCCTGAACTGGAACAGGGAAATGCCTTCTCAGGAAAAGCAGAGTTGATGGTTCTAGGGCAGAGCTACTGCTCCTGGCCTTGCTCCTCTGTGTCAAAGGCAAATCACTGTCCCACAAGGACCACGAGCCTTTCCTATGGCCCCACAGCAGTTTGGGTGTCTAGCAGGGGACACAGGGCTGAAAAATCATTGGAAAAACAAGGCAGAAACAGAAATCCACTCCCACTCTTGCTCACAGACCTTCTACTTCGGGGAAGTCAGCATCGGGACCCCTCCCCAGAATTTCCTGGTGATCTTCGACACTGGCTCTTCCAACCTGTGGGTTCCCTCCACCTACTGCCAGAGTCCAGCCTGTGGTGAGCACCCCTGGGGGACACAGCCATGCCAAGGGGGCTGGAACCCCCCTCCTCAGTGCTCCCTGGAGCTGTGACAGGGAAACAGTGAGAGCTGGGGGGGTTTGGTGTCTGTTCCGCTTGGTGACACCGCGGGGCTGGGTTTGGATGGTCCCTTCCCTGCAAAGCCTCATGCAGGGGCCCCTGTGGGGACAGGGGTGCTGAGGTGAGGGCAGGATGTGACCTGGGGGCTGTGACCTTCTCTCTGTGCAGAGGATCACACCAGGTTCAACCACAGCCTGTCGTCCACCTTCCTGGGCACCGACGTGACCTACACCCTGAGATATGGGTTTGGGGACCTGTCGGTGGTGCTGGGATATGACACGGTGACAGTAAGTGACTCCTGACCTGTTGGTGTGTGGCTGCATCAGGGTAAGAGGTGCCTGTGGTTACAATCAGTCTAATTTGCTTAAAAACTCGGGGAGTAGCTGAAAGTACCTTCTCATTCTGGGGGTTAGTTTAAGGTGTGTCAGCATGAATTTACTCCAACACTGGGATCTGCAAACAAACTCATTCCGAGTCCTCTGGGCTTTCCACCCCTGGTTTGGGATAAGGGATACCTCTGGCCACAAGAATTTGCTTTATATACATCTGAGCTTTGTCCTTACAGGACATAAAAGATGTGAAAATGTGATTTTAAATTACTTTAAGAGGCCCTGGTTTTTAATTAATTTAAGAGGCAAAACCATTTAGTGAGTATTTTTATGAAATAATGAGTGATGGGACAAAGACTGTGAGTCAGGCTGCTCCCGACCCCATCGGCGATGGGGGTGAGCTCAGCATCTCCCAGTGTAGATTTGCCTTTGTGACCAAACTTCCCTCTCCCTCTAGATCCAGAACATCGTCATCAGGAACCAGGAGTTTGGCCTGAGCCTGTATGAGCCCGGCAGACCCTTTTACTACCTGGATTTTGATGGGATTTTGGGCATGGCTTACCCAGGCGTTGCCATCAGTGGTTTCAACACGCTGATGCAGAACATGCTGCAGCAGAACCAGCTCAGTGAACCCATCTTCAGCTTCTACTTCTCCCGGTGAGACCTCTGGCAGTGGGTCCCTCTTCCACGGGCGCAGCGTGGGTCCATCCTTTGCTGCATCCTCACCTTCTCCCCACTCACCTCTGTGCTCCAGCGCTTCCTGTGGATCATCCCACCTGATTTTGGGTCTCATTTTGTGTCTTTCCAGCAACCCAACATATAGTTACGGTGGGGAAGTCATCCTGGGGGGGGTTGACCCCCAGCTGTACTCCGGGGAGGTTTTATGGGCTCCTGTGGTCCAGGAATTGTACTGGAAGATCAGTCTCGAGGAGTAAGTGCTGCCCCACAGCTCAGGGCAGGTCTTGGAGCAGAGGAGCCTTTTCTGACGCCTTTCCTGCTGGTTCTCCAGGTTCTCCATTGGGTATTCAGTCACCAGCTGGTGCAGCCAAGGCTGTCACGGCATTGTGGACACTGGGACATTCCTGCTGACCATCCCAGGGCAGTTCATGCCAGCCCTGCTGCAGGCGCTGGGCGCAGAGGAGAGCGACTACGGGGTAGGTGGGCAGGAGGCACCGGGTGATGCCGAGGGACAAGGACACACCTGGGAGCAAAACATCTCACCTGGAACAGCCCTGCAGTGCTGTGAAACAGAAATAATTCTTCCAAACGTGACAAGTGTGGGGCAGCACAACTCTGGCACCATCAGAGCCGTGCTGACCCTTAAGGAGTGTGGCCACCAGCATAAGGCCAGTGCCAGCTCGGGGGTCCTGACCCCTCTGCCCCTCTTTGCTTCTCTTGCAGTTCCTCGTTGACTGCAGCAGTGTCCCAAACATGCCCACCCTCTACTTTGCCATCAGTGGGGCCTGGTTGTCGCTGCCTCCCACTGTCTATGTCCTAGAGGTAGGTGGAATTTGACCATTCCCAACAGGTCTTTGCCATCCCAGGGCAGTTCTGCTGGGGAGAAAATCTGAGTTTCTTCTCAGGCACAGAGACCTCCAGCACCCGATTCCACGGTGCTTTTGCTGCCTGTCAGGGATCCTGTTCCCAGCCAGAGCAGCTCCTCACTGGAGCTGAAATTTGCTCTTTTTCCCCCAACAGAACGATGGCATCTGCACCGTGGGGGTCGAGAGCACTTATGTGCCCTCTGCCAGTGGCCAGCCCCTCTGGATCCTCGGCAACCTCTTCCTCAGGCAGTATTACTCCATCTTCGACATGGCCAACAACAGAGTTGGCTTTGCCCTGGCAACTTAGGGATGCTGAGCATCACCCACGGCAGAATTTGTCCCTGGAACACCTTCTCCTCCTTTGGATCTGTGCGGGGTGATAAGTAGTGAATAAAGGGCTGCAAATCCAGCTGCCTCGTGTCTCCTCTGGCTGCAGCTGAGCAGGGGCTGGCACAGCTTTTCTTGGTGGAACAGCAAAATCTGAGCTCATGCTCGAGATTTTCAGGCACTTCCTGATGTGCTCAGAGCCTTTGGATTGCAGCAATGACAAACTGGGGTTGTTTTTTTTTTTAATGGGACCCGGATGCCTGCTGGGGCTGGCTGGGAAAACTGGGATGAGTGGGAGAATTTCAGGCTGCACCATGTGCTCAGGTGAGAGACTCCAGGGCTGAGCTGCTGTGGTGGCTGGAGGCTTCAGGAACCAGTTTGGAGCAGGACGTGCAGAACAAGGAGCTGCGTGTGAACAGCTCCGGGTTCCTTCGGTTTGGGGGAATTGCCCACGTGTATTTGCAAATAAATTAGGGATTTAAAAGTGTCATGCAAGGGCGCTCATGATCCTTGTGCGAGGGGCTGCACAATCCTGGTGCGAGCAGCGACATGACCCCGGGGCTGCGCGGTCCCCGTGCCGGGGGATGCACGATATTTGTGCAAGGAACTGCACGATCCTGGTGCAAAGGGCTGCGCGGCGCGGGCACAGCCCTGCCTTCACCCCGCTCCGGGGGTGGAAAACCCTATTTTTGGGGAGGAAAAAAAAAAACCAAAACATTTTTAGGGAGGAGCCCTCCCATTCCGGGGAGGAAATCACCACCAACCCCGAACTGCCGGGCGGGGACTACAAGTCCCGGCAGGCGCGGGCGGCCCGGCCCCGGTGCGAACTGCAGCTCCCGGCGTGCCCGGGGCCGGCGGAGCGAGCGGGGGCAGCGGGGCGGGCGGAACGGGCCGCGCCGGGCCGGGCGGGCGCTGCTGCCCTCCCTCGGCACGGGGCCGAGCCGGGCCGGGCTGGGCTGAGCTCAACCGGGCCGAGCGCAGCCGGGCTGAGCCGGGCTGAGCCCAACTCCGCCGGACCGAGCCGGAGGGCCGAACCGAGCCGAGCCTAGCTGAGCTGAGCTGAGCTGAGCCGAACCGAACCGGGCTGAGCGCAGCCGAACCACTTCGTTGCCTTCTCCGTCCTCCCCCCCGGGTGAGTGCAGGGGTGCGGGGTCCCGGGTGGTCCCGGGGAGGGGGTCGCTCGGCTGGGAGCCCACCTTGGTGCGGGGGTGTGGGGGGTGTTTGGGTGCCCCCCTTCTCCCCCCCGCCCCGCTCCTGCCCCATCCCGGCGCGCTCTGAACTCGCAGTTTCTTTTTTCCCCCCGTTTCGCGGTAAATAACACCGCCCCCCCCGCGCTCCCGCGCCCCCGGCAGCGGCCCCCGCGCTCGGGAGGCTCCAGCCCGGCCGGGGCCGCGGCTGCTCCGCCGCTGCCGGGAGGGCTCGGGGGTCTCCGGCAGCTTGGCCGGGTGCCCCCTCCGACAGAATGAGGGTCCCGGCGGGCTGCGAGACCACCGGCAGCCCGAGGGGACCTGCCCCGGTCGCCTTTCCCGGCGGGACCACCCCCCCGCACCCGGCACCCCACGCGTGGGGAAACCGAGGCACGGATGCTCCAGGACACCCGGGGTTCGCTGGGGGGGGCCGGGCACCCCTCCACCCCCCCGGGACAGGGCGCAAAAATCCCCCCCGGTTTCGGGGACCGAGAGTGGGACCCGCCCTGTGAGTGTCCCCCCCCCAAGCCCTGCTGCTTTTGGGGTCTGCAAAGGCTGGGAGGAGTGGGGGGTACCCCGTGTCACGCGGCTTTTAGGGGGTCACCAAGAAGACACCCCTCCCCGGGGAGTTTAGGGGGCATAGGAGGGGCTGCCCCGAACCTACGGCCGCCGATTAATGATATTCATGAATTAATTGCGAGGCAGGAAGGATTACGCCAGCCCCCCGTGTCCTCCGGAGCTTCAGCGAGTCAGATGATGGGGAAATTTCCTTAAAAAAAAACCAACAAACCAACCAAACAGAACGACAGAGAAAATCTGGTGGTTATTGTGCTCTTCTAAGATAAATAAATAAGCCGGTGCGAGTCCGGGGAAAGCAGGGCCCGTTTCCAGGAATCCCGGCGCTCCTGCGCGTTCCCGGCCCTTGGGGCACGGGGGAGTTTGTGTTTTTTATATAACAGGGAGTCCGGCAGCAGCGGAGAGGGGGACCGGCGGGGGATTTTTTCTCTCCCCCCCCTCCTCTGTACTTCCCTGCCATGTTTGCTTGGCTTCATGCACGGCTGCTCCGGCCGGAGCAGGGAATGGGGCTGGTTTCTCCCGGCTGCGGGTGCCGAGCCCGCCCTTACCTGCCGCCGGGGGATCCGGCAGGGAAAACCGTGCCGGGACCGGTGGGAATTGGGGATTGGGCGGCCGGAGTTGGGAAACCGCCGGATTTGGGCTATCGGGGTGGGTGTGGTGGCGGGTCACAGCAGCACGTGCTGACCCCGCCGGGCCTGGAGGGGAGCCGGGTGTTTTCCGAGGGATGCTGGGTTTGCTTCCTGAGGGATTCTGGGTTTGCTTCCCGAGGGATGCTGGCCGCGTGTGTTTTCCATGGGATGCCGGCCTGGCCGCCCGCCCTTATCAGTAGGAAACCGCTCCGGGGTGGAGCTGGAGCTGGCTGCGGCGGGGCGATCCAGCATCCGGGTGTTTGGGATGGAGCTGTGATTCCAGCCAGCTCTTTTATTGCTTTTTCCACGCTCCACGGCGCCGAGTTTAGGGCACGTGTGTTCCTGGTCCCCCCCTGCCCCGGCACTGCCTGTGCCGAGGTGAGGGTGCCCCGGTTGCCGGATTTTGGCGGTGCCGTGGGGAACGGGAAGAGCCCCGTGGGACAAAATGATGAATCATCGGAGCAGGGGGGACATTCCCAGGGCCGAGGGTGGGGTGGCTGGAGCAGCACAACCCCACGGGGAAAAAACAGCCCTGCAGGGAAACGGGGCTGGGGAGGCCATGCCGGGGGCGTCCCCCTAAAAAGCCACAAGTGCTGAGGGTAGAAACACCCTCGTGGGTCTTCCCACAACATGGGGTGCAGGAGGGGGGAGCTGGAGGCTTAATGTGATGGCACAGCAGGGATCTCATCCCTGGAGTGCTGTTTCTCCTTTCCTGAGGTGCAGACAGCTGATGGGGAGGGACAGAGCTGGCACATCCCTGTCACCTCTGTGCTCCATCCCTGGGGACAGCTGGAGTTTGTGGGTGGGTTTTTGGGGGCACCTTGAGTTGCACTTGCCCAAAGGGAGCCATTTTGTAACTCCCCTGCATGGGGTTATCCCTCTTCCCACACAAAGAGGAAGTGGCATCACCTCCATGAGCCAGGATGGCACCACTTGGGCCTTTCTGAGCCGCTGTGTGGTCCCGGGGCAGAGGTGGATGGGATGCAGCGATTCCCGGGGCGAGCCGTGGGGTTCGTCACTGGAGGGCTGAAAGGGAAGGTCCCTTCCTGAGCACACAGGAAGCACCTGCTCATCTTTTCGTTCCCCCCACTGGTACGTACGTGAGGAGCCCCAGTGGTTCCCCCCAGTTCAGTCCAAGGTCGTGCCCCTCCACCTGGGGCTTGGCTTTCGGTCGGAGCAGGTTTTCCATGTGGATTCCCATGGGGTCCCATGCCATGGTCAGCCCAGGAATCTGGGAAGCTGAGCCCTGTGCTCCAGGATGAGGCCCGTGTCCTTCTCCTCACCTTCCAGGGAGACCCATGAGTTGGCTGGAGGTGAAGGCAATGCTTTGCTGAGGAAACAGGGAGTGGGGGATTCTCCCTTCCTGGAGGCACGGGGGTGGTTTGGGAGGTGTTTTGGGGAGGTAGGTTCTCCAGGGCTGGAGGAGGAGCATGGGATGAGCACTGTGGGATGCCCAAGGGATTTACAGTGGGTGGTGGGTGGGTTGTCCTAGATGGGCTCACCTGGGGAAGGTTCAAGGTCTTTCAGTGCCACATCCCCACAGTCCTATAGCCTTTCCGAGGAGGTTGTGCCACGTTAAAGTCTCTTCTAAGAATTGCTCCTGGGGTTTTGTCACCTTTCCTACGAGCGCATTCAGCTCCAAACAAACTCCCCACGCCCTGTGCTCTGCTTAAATCCCCTCTAGTTAAATGGGTGCAACTTTCTTTCCGGATAAACCTGAAATGCCCAGCGTGGGGACGGGCAGGGGAGTTTTGGGAGCCTCAGGGACCAGCAAGGGCAGCAGCGCTGGCTCTTGGCCAGGCTGTGTCCTCGGGATTTTGGTGGAATCGCGTTGGGTAGGGAATTTTGAGGATGAAATGAAGAGGGAGCTGCAGCCACCCGGCACACAGGGAGCTTTTCCCTGCTCCTGGATCGCACACCCCAGGGGAGGAGGGAGCTGGTGCCAGCGGGCTTGGCTACAGCTCCTGCCTTATCTGCAGCAGGGTGGGTGCCACACTCAGCCCCGGCCCTGCGGCTCCTCGGGGAACGCTCCAGGCTCGGGGCAGGTGAAGGGCTCGCCTGGAGAAATCCCAGCCTGGTGGGAAAAACCTGCGGGCTCCTCCGTGGTCGAACCGGCGCAGCGTGTGCCGGGGAGGCGGCAGTGCCCGTGGCCAGGGCCCGACCCGGCTGCAGCGGCGCCGTGCCAGGGCAGGGGCTGGATTGGCAGCGGGGGCTCCCCAGAGGCCTGTTTGACCTTCACGGAGCAGGAAAGCGCCGGGCTGAGCCGGGGGGAAGGAGGGAAGAGCAGGAGCCTCTCCTCAGCGGGTAAGCGGCGGTGGCCGGGCGCTCCCCGGGCATGGGGGTGCTGTGGGGTGGGATGGCAGCGGGATGAGCCCTGGGGAGGTTTGGGAGGGCAAGTCATGGGCTGTCTCCAACTTGTTTATTCTTGGGGAATGGGAACAGCTGTGTCTCCCATGGCTGGGGCTGCCGGGCACGGTCTGGTTACATGAGCTCTGCCTCCGCCAAGCCTCCGGGCCGGGCCTTGGGGGCTGGACACGGCGTATTTATAAATATTACCTCCTTCCAGCAGCACGGGGCTCGCAGGGAGGGAGGGAGGAGGGATGGAGGCGGCGCTAGGAGTGCCTCTGGCACTGGGGGGGGCACTGGGGTGGCCACTGTCACCTTGCACCTTGTGCTCGTGGCAAGTGGCACAGTGAACTTGGGGCACGTGGAGCTCAAGGGCTGCTTTGGCTGAGCACTCCAACTCGCCAGGATGGTTTCTAGGATTTTGGGATGTGTGGTGGCTCTAAATCCCAGCGCCGTGGTGGATTATCTGCCCTGCTGGATCCAAACTGGGGGCCGGGATGTGCTGTCCTGCCAGTTCCCCTTATTGCTCATTTATGCGGTTATTTAAAAAAGCCAACACCCAAATTGCCTGGAGTCACCCCGAATTGGGGCAGGACGGGGTTTGCTTTGGGGCCCCACTCCTGGGTGTCTCCTTTGCTGAGGTGAGCAGGACGTGGAGCGGGATTGAGAGTGGGATGTGGAGCCTTTCTGTCCCCACCAGCCCCTCCAAGGTCACCCCGCTCCCCTCCTGCCTCCCCTGAAGGCGGGCGTGATACGGGGCTGATTAATCACCGAGCCCGGGTGGTGAAGCTGCTGCTGGCTCAGCCCCGTCCTCCTGCCTCTTCACACTTTTATTTTTGATTGCTGCTGTTGGGGGGGCAGGAGGGGGGCCAGGGGCTGCCGGCAGGGGCTGTGAATTCCCCGGGTGGTCATTTGGACAGTGATGTTTCAATCAGGGCTCCTGCTCTGCTCCAGCCGCTCTGTGGGACGGGGTTTTGCTCCGGTTTGGAGGCAGGAACTGGCCCCACCGTGGTGGGGTCCCAGGGGTCCCCCTGCCTCTCCCAGCCCTGGACCTGGCCCATGGGTGCCAGTCTCCATCTGCTGTGTCTAACTGGTGTGTTGGTCTGCGTGCCATCCCTCAGCTGTGCCACGCTGGGCAGAGGGGCTTTTTGGGGTGAAAAAGAAGCTTTTTGGGGTGAAGAAGAAACACTGGAGCAAGGCTGTGTATTATTAACCCCATAACTGCTGCCACGCACAGGTGGGCTCTCGTGGACATACCTTGGCACCACCAGAACCAGGGGGCTTTTTATGGACCCCATTTATTGAGCCCTGGGAGTGACACTGTGACAAGGGACGCTCAGCCCTGTCTGATACCTGGGGTTTCTCTCCACTGGGTCCCTGCCACCTCCTCGGTGGGTCAGGCACTCTGGGGAGCCCTGTAGCTGGGGTTGTGCTGCCTTGCAGCCCGGCGTTAATGTTTTTCCTGCGCCGGGTCCCTGGGCCGCTTCCAGGCGCGGTGTTTAGCGCAGGGCAGGGAAAACATTTGGCCTCTGACCCGAGGCCTGTTAACAGCGTCGCGGGCCACGTTTCTGAGATGCCGCGGCTAAAAACGGTGCCGGTGACTCAGTCCCTCGCTGGTGCTGTCAACTGACCCCGGCCGGTCTTTGCCAAGTCCCTCCGCCTGCTCCTTCTCCCTTTCAGGGCTGCGTGACCCCCGGGCGGGGAAGGAGCCTCCGGGCAGGGCTGGGGTGGCCGTGCCCATCCACCTGCCCGACACGTCTCCTGCCCGCTGGGTGGGTGATGGGGAGGGCGCTGTTGCTCTCTGGGGTTGGAAATGGGGCTTTGCCCCTGTTTTCCCACCACCCCATCCTCACCCCAGAGGGACATAGGTGAGACCTCTGGAGCTTCTGGTGTAGACTCGGGCATGGCTAATGTTGGTGCTGGAGCAGGGTCTCCAAGGATGGAGGTTGCCTTCCTTGCTGCCAGACTTCCCTCCTTGTGGGGAGGAATCCCTTCCTAACACTGCAGGGCAGACCCTGTCCTGCTGCCCCTTCCTGGGGCTGCTCACCCTCCTCATTCTGATGGAGGTGGCCTGATTACTCACTCCTGTGCTGCAGTGAGAAAAACAAGCAGGTTTGGAGGTTTTTTGCAACTTCCCCCCCTGCACCCCGCGTGGCTGCTGCCACGTTAAAACCAGGGGCCTGAAAATGAGGAACACAGAGCACGGAGGAGTCCTGACCTGCTGGCCCTGGCACTGGAGGGTCCCCCAGCCCAGGTAACCCCTGCCCTGTCGTCCCCCTTCCCACACAGCGGGGTGGCAGCAGAGCCCATCCCGGGCCGTGGGCACCTGTGGGGTGGCTTTGTGGATGCCCAGTGGGGTGGCAGCTCAGTGACGTTGGAGAAGATGCTCCTTGATCTGGAGCAAACACCACTGGGCTTGTGGCTACCTGGACCCAGCCAGCTGTGCCTGCCTGGGCTGGGTTACCCCCGGGCTCCCTCACTTGCCACCCTCGTGTCTCTCCCCACCCCCCTGGCATTTGAAAACGAAAAACGAGGAAGGAAGGAAGGGAAGGCTCAGCCGGCACTCGCTGCCAGTAGCGAGAAGCGAAGCTGTTTTCACTTCTTTCTTCTCTCTTTCCTTTTTGCTGCCCCTCAGTTACCAGCCCGGAGCGGGGGTGGGTGGGCGGATGGCCCCGGCCCCCCTCCTTCCCCGGGGGTCCCACTCCCGCCTGGAGCTGCCGATTGATTTTTCCGCTCATAAAACGGCCGCGATCGACCGGGAAATAAACACGGGCGGGAGCGGGGCTGGGCAGCGGCGCCGCCTGCACCGAGTTTGGGGGTTCTCAGCCGAGTGGGGCACCTCTCCCTCCCTTCAGAGGGGTGGGCAGTTGTGTGGCATTTGCAGGGGGGGCACCGCGGGTGCCACCTCCCCATGGCCACCCTGGGGGGGGTAACCTGATCCCTGCACTCTGCAGGGGCTAAATCTGGAAACTGCCTCAGGGCAGCTTTGATTTCTGACCCACGCCTGGGCAGGAGCCCCCCGGGGGTGCTCTGGGGCCTGGGCGCGTGGCTCCAGGTGTTGTGTCCCCTCAGGTGTCTCTGGGTGCCCCCGGCTCCTCTGGGCAGCGGGTCTGTCGCCAGCCTGGCCCCTCGCGTTGCGGAGCAGCACCCGATGGAGCTCCAGCACGTCCCGGCGGTTGCTGAGCAGCCGACCCCGTGCCACTGGCTGTCACTGCAGGGATGAGGGACAGCTCGGGGCTCTGTGAAGTCCTGAAGGGGATTAGGGAGGGTTGGGGCAGCTCTGGGTGCCACTGGGGATTCTCCGACTGGAGCCACCCCCGAGTGCCATCCTGGCATGTTGGGTTCTTGATGAAATAACACCCCCCAGAGGGAAAGCAAGAAAGGTCCAGAAATAACCACGCTGCTAAGTAGCAGCAGAGATGTTTGGAAGGGAGATGCGTTCCCTGGCAGTGGGTCTGGCGGGTGGTGATGGAACACGGCTGGAGCCTGGACAGCCCTGTGTTCTGTGTCCCCCCCAGAGAGGAAAAGAGGAGTTGGGGCGTGGAGAGAGATCGTGACCTTTTTCCTCCTCCCTCCAGCTTCCCACCCCTCAGCCCCTCTTCTGCCTCTCCATCCCCCCTTCCTGTTGCTCAATCACCCACCCTGGGCCTCCCACTGTCCTGCCTCCCTGTGAACCAGGATGAACCCTTGCTGGGATCTCCTCCCAGTAGAGACCAGTCTGGGGCTCCCACTGTTGCAGGGACGGCTCTGGAGAACCACAGGGCACCTTCCCAGGAATAACAGGTATCCTGGATGGAGCTGCCATCCCATGTGCTCTATGTCTGTGCCCCTGGATGGTGGGATGTGTCTCCAGGGTGGGATGTGTCCCCCAGGGTGGGGTGCCTGCACGGTGACAGCCGGGTCCCCATCCTGTCCCGCCAGGGCTGACTCAGAGCGAAAGCAGAAGCTGCTCCGTGTTTCGGGGGGTGGGGGGGAAGCCAAGCAGAACCAAGGGGGTTATTTTAAACCTGACCTAATTTCCCCCCTCTCATTATCAGGCCTGGCTCTGGCCACCCTTCCCCATCCTCATCCTGGGAGAGAGGGGATGCTTTTGATGCCCCCCACCCCTGTTTTCTATAAGGGGGTCTCACAGCCAGGCAGGGCAGTGGGATGGGGGCCGGTGGGGGTGAGTGGGTGCTGTGTTGTGGGTGGCTACACCCTGGCACCCTTCACGTGACACCCTCTGCGGGCTGTCCCTGGTGCCACTGGGGTCTTTTCCATGGACCTCTGCTGTTTCCCATCTCAAACAGCCCCCTGTCCCCTCCTCTAAGGCCATTTGCAACATCAGCCTTAATGAAGCTCCAGTGGATAACTGTCCTAGGCTCTCGGCTCCCATCCCCCTTCGGACGGGCCACCATGGCTAATTAATTCCCTTCCCCTTGCCGGTCAATAGCTGCTCTTGAGCTGTGTAATCGTATTGCTGTCCGTGCTGCCTTGATTTAATTTCCCCCCGGGACAGCGCGTGGCACCGCGTCCCAGGGCCGGTGTTTTGTGTCTGCCGTGGCCCCTCTGTCTGCCATCACACCTTGTATTTAAATAGCAAAGCCCCCCGGATTTGTCTGGTGATGCCCCCGGGTGTTCTGTTCCCCTGGCAGCTTTGCTTCGGGTCCTGTGCTCTGCTTCCCTCCCACCCTGCAGACGCAGATCCGGACCCCCCATCCCGTGCGGCACCTCCCGCATCCCGGCCCCGCGTGGGAAAGGCGCCCGTGGAAAGCTGCCGCGGTGGGTCGGCTCGGGCAGCTCCCCGTGCCCCGGCATCCTCTCGCCCTCCGCGGGCGCCGTCCCCTTTGTACGGGGGAACAAGGGCCGGTCTGTGCGGGGCGGGGGCCTCGCCCGCTCCCCCCGCCCCTGTGCTCGCGTGCGGGCCCCGCACAGAGCCCGCCTTGTTCATCCCACCCGGAGCGCGGCTTTGGGACAGCCTGGGCTGGGGTTAAACCTGCCTCCGGCTCCTGGCACCCGCCGGCCTTTTCTTCCTGCTCTTGCCTTGCTTTCTCTTTCCCTTTCGCTCCCTGGCTCTGGGTTTTCCCGTCGTTCCGGTGTTTGGGAAGTTGGCGGCTCAAAGCGCTCTCCAGCCGTGGTATGTGAGTCCACGCTCGCCGGGCACGGGGTCCTGGCTGCTCCCTGTCCCCCTCGGGGTCCCTGGCCTGGCTGCTCCCTGTCCCCCTCGGGGTCCCTGGCTGTCCCTGGGGACAGCGGTGGTGTGGTGGGAGGCTGCAGCAGGAGGACAGACCCATCCAGCTGGCGTCAGGGCATCCATCCCGGATCAGGGCCGGTGTGGGTTCTCCGGGGTGTCTGCTCCTTTTCCGGGCCTCAGTTTGCCTCCTGCACAATAGGCTGCTGGTGACGTGCCTGTCCCCCTGCCAGGGTGAGCTCCGTGCCCGGTGGGTGCCCGCGTGTCCCCCCAGCACCATGGCGTCGCGCATCGGGCTGCGCATGGAGCTGATGAAGCAGCAGGCGCAGCAGGAAGCGGAGCGGGAGCGGGTGCAGCAGCAGATGATGATGAACTACATGCAGCAGCAGAGGATGCCCGTGGCCTCCACCCCGGCCATCAACACCCCCGTTCACTTCCAGTCCCCGCCGCCAGTGCCCGGAGAGGTCCTCAAGGTACCGTGCTGGGGGTGTCCCCCCTGCCCAGCCGTGGGGGAGCCCGCGGGGGTCCCTCACGGTTCGTCTCCTCACAGGTCCAGTCCTACCTGGAAAACCCCACCACGTACCACCTGCAGAAGTCACGGGACAAGAAGGTTCAGGCTTATCTCTCTGAAACCTACGGGAACAAGTTCGCTGCCCACGTCAGCCCCGCCAGCCACTCTCCCAAGCCGCCCCCCGCCGCGTCCCCCGGCGTCCGGCCCGGCCACGTCCTGTCCTCCTCGGCGGGCAACAGCGCTCCCAACAGCCCCATGGCCATGCTCAACATCGGCTCCAACCCCGAGCGGGAGGTGAGGGGGTGTCACCGCGCAGCTGGGGGGGCACAGGGGGCTGGCAGGGGCAGGGAAGCCCATTGGCACCTGCGCTTTTCCTTTCAGTTCGATGAGGTCATCGATGACATCATGCGCCTGGATGACGTTCTGGGCTACATGAACCCCGAAGTCCACATGCCCAACACGGTAAGTGGGGGGTGATAGGGACGGGTCAGACCCGGGGCTGAGGGAGGGAGGGGGTTCTGGGGGCCCCACAGCCCTGTGCTTGCCAGGGACAGAGGGGACATTCCTCCACATGTAGGGTGCCAGCCCAAGCCAGCCCCATCCTTGCAGGCAGCAATGTCTCCCTTTTTCCAAGAGAGCCAGTTCTCCAGCTTCTTTCCCTCTAATGACAGTTGGGAATCCTTTTAAAAAGCCAGAGAGGCGGGAGAGGGGCGTGGGGAGGGACCCAGTGTCCACTACAGCATGGGGGGATGTGAGTGCTGGGAGTAGTTTCCCAGCAAGAAGCTCCCTCAGAGCCTCCCCGTCTCCTGGGTCAGATCCTTATGGCAGCTTGTGCCTCCCAGTGGGATTCATCCTGCCGAGCCCTTCTCGGATGTGATTCATCTGCCCTATTTTAGATGTTGGCCGTGGGAGGGGATCAGCTGTGCCCTTTGAAGTCCTGTTTTCTTTGCTGCTCTGATTATTGCTGCTTTAAGGGCCATGGGAAGACAATTCCACCTGCCTGGGCTACGCACTCCCATCCCAGAGGCCAAGGGGCTGGGCTTGATCCTGGTCCCCGTCCTGGATGGAGCCAACCCACCTGTCCCTCTGCTTTTCAGCTGCCCATGTCCAGCAGTCACATGAATGTCTATAGTGGGGACCCCCAGGTGACAGCCTCGCTCGTCGGTGTCACCAGCAGCTCCTGCCCTGCTGACCTCACCCAGAAGAGGGAACTCACAGGTACGTCCCCAGAGCTGGGGTGGGGACAGCGAGTGCCAAAACTGGCTGGGGCTGCTCTGTCCCCATGGGCAGGCAGGGTGGTTCTGGGGAGTCCTGGGGGGCTCTGATGCCAGCCTGGGATGCTGGTGGGGTGAGGCACAGCCTTGTCCCCTCTGGGTGATGTTGTGGGTCTCCTGCAGATGCCGAGAGCCGAGCCCTGGCCAAGGAGCGCCAGAAGAAAGACAATCACAACCTGAGTGAGTTCAGTGCTGGCTCTCCCTGTCCTGACCCCAGAGCCCTTTCTCCATCACTCTTCATCCTCATTCCTCCTTTCTCTGAGCTGTGTCTCCCTTCCCATCCTACCTCACTGGGAGAGACCCCCAGACCCTGCATGGCTCCCTCTTTCCTGACTCTCCAAAATGCAGTGCAGGAAACACCCCGTTGTCCTTCTGGGGGAAGGTCAGACCTGCTGGGCCATGGCTGGTGTTTGGCTCCAGAGGTTTCTCATCCCGAGCCCCCCAGCTCCAGAGGCACTGGGGCACAGTGGTGGCTCCCAGCCCCATGAGCCGGGAGCAGCAGTGTGGTTGGGAGCCTGTGGGATGTGGAGCCTCCCCTGCTCCTGCTGCCCCCTCATTTCCACACCTCTCTTCTCACCTGCAGTTGAGAGACGGCGAAGGTTCAACATCAACGACCGCATCAAAGAGCTGGGGATGCTGATCCCCAAGGCCAATGACCTGTATGTACCTGTGGCTCCTGCAGGGGGGGATGACTGTGGGTCCTGGGGGCTTGCTCAGCACACGGGGGTACCTGCAGAGGGGCTTTCGGTGCAGCAGGGGTGAGGGGACACATTGCTGGCACACAGGCCCATCTCTTTTTCCCCCCTGGATGGCAGGGATGTGCGCTGGAACAAAGGGACAATCCTGAAGGCGTCTGTGGACTACATCAAGAGGATGCAGAAGGACTTGCAGAGGTCACGAGACCTGGAGAATCACTCGCGGCGCCTGGAGATGACGAACAAGCAGCTGCTGCTCCGCATCCAGGTGAGCTTCCCTGCACTCCTCCCTGCCTCTGCTCGGCTCCAGCCCCATGGGCAGCTCACTCCTGCCCTGCCAAGGGGACAGGCAGGGGCTCTCATCCCTCTTCTGGCTGGTAAGTCCTCAGGAACAAAGTCCTCGGACAAACCTGATGTCTGAGGCTCAGGTCGCTGCACCCTGTTGAGCTTGGCATGGGTCACCCATTTTCCATCTTCCACCTCTCCCAGGGGCTCCTTCTCTGTGGGCTCAGTCCCTCTGTCCCTGCCACCTCCATAAATGTCCGTGTGTCCCCGTGTGTGACATCCCACCAAAGCCCTGCTGTGTCCCGTTGCAGGAGCTGGAGATGCAGGCACGTGTCCATGGGCTGCCCACCTCCTCGCCCTCGGGCGTCAACGTGGCCGAGCTGGCTCAGCAGGTGGTCAAGCAGGAGGCCAGCGGGGACGAGGGGACGCTGGAGCCACTGCTGCCACCCCCGGACCCCGAATCGCAGCCGCAGCCGGCGCTGCCCCCGCCGCCCCAGTCTCCCTTCCACCAGCTGGACTTTACCCACAGCCTGAGCTTCGACGACGGCTCCCAGGGCTTCCCGGACAGCCTGGAGCCTGGACACAGCGCTTCCTTCCCATCCCTATCCAAGAAGGAGCTGGACTTGATGCTGATGCAGGACACGATGCTGCCCCTGGCCTCTGACCCCTTGTTCTCGGCCATGTCCCCGGAGGCCTCCAAGGCCAGCAGTCGCCGGAGCAGCTTCAGCATGGAGGACACAGACATGCTGTGATGAGGAGCTGCTGCGAGGACTGGCCCGTCAGGTTTGGGGTGTGAAGTCACAGGACACGCCTGGCAGGAGGAGCCCGTCCTGCCACGCACTTGAATCTTCCCAGGAGTACCTTTCTCTATGCAACGGGGGCTCGGGTCGTGCCCGCCGGGTGCCACCGTGTCTTTCTCAGCTTGTTTTTGCCAGGGGCGGGGATGGACCTTCCCGGCTTGCTGTGGCATTGGCCTGACTGCAGATTCCACGGCCTGGGAGCGTGGTGTCGGCTGCTTTGCCTTTCAGCGAAACCCTCCCGGCCCGACCCCCTTCCCCAGGGTGCCTCTGGGAGCCCCCAGCCCCTGGGAGCAGAGGGACGATGCTCCGAGCTTTGTGTCTGGCTTTGCTGCCTCCTCGCCCCGCTCCGGGAGCCCCCGTTCCCAAGGAGTCTTGTCCAGTGTGGTGTCCGAGCCCCCGATGCCTCACGGTGCCACATCCCTCGCGGTTCCTCCTTCCTCCGAGCCACCTCTTGGGGTCACAGGGCTGGGGGCAGACCAGGGGCTCCAATTAGTTGGAGCACATTAATTAACGTGGCACTGGGGTGTTGTCTGAGTGAGATGGGCCTGAGGCTACAACTTCAGGTGGGTGTTGAGGGCATCCAGAACAGCTGGGATGGGGTGTTGGATGCTCCACCAACCCCCTGCTGTGACCCCACCTTGTGGGGGGACCCCAGCTCGGGGTTAGGCAGCACCCACCACCCCAGAACCTCGCTGGCCTCTGGACAAGGGCTGGACACGGTGTCAGGTGACCTCCAGCCTCCCTTGAGATGCCCCCCCAGAGGTGCCTCTGCCCTGTGACACGGAGCCCTGGCTCTTTGCTGGAAGCATAAAGGGGTTTCACACTGTTTTGGGGATACCTGTTGAAGGTCCTGCCCCATGTGGGCACAAAGGTCTGGGCTGTGACCAGGGAATGGTTTGTACCAGTTGCCAAACTGAGCTGCTGCTCCCTCTGCCTTGGACTCGGGGGGTTGTTTCTCTTCCAAGTGTCACCAGCTCGTTCCCCAGCCGGGATGGCTCCGTGCTGGGGATCTGCTTTGGGCTCTGCCTCTTCTGCCTTCCCAGCCTGGGAGGTGGCTAGGAGGGAGCTGGGAAGGGCAGGGGGACACTGTTCACAGGGAAAATACTGCATGGATTTATTCAGGGAGAGGAGGGAAGGGGGGGGAGAGGAGACCCCCTTGGCAACCATCACCCTCTGGGCCGTGGGTGCCCTCGGGGATGGGGCTCCCTGAGTGCCCCCCATCCTGGACCAGGGATGGGGGATGTGTGGGGTCAGGAAAGCCCAGCCAAGGTGGGGCAAACATGCCCCATCGTGGCTGGATTTGGGATTGGAAGTGGGGGACAGCCACAGTGCCCCCCTGGAGAGGTGCCTGTGGGGTGTGAGGGTGTGGGGAAGTGCAGAAGGAGGGGAGGGGAGGGGGAAAGAAGAGGGAGGAGGTGTTGGAGTGGCCCTGGAGCGCTGGGACAGGGCAGGGGCCAGGAAGGAGGGTGCTGGGCGAGGGGCCCTTGGTTTGAGGAGCTGTTGGGTTTGAGGGTGTTCACAGGAGGCCTTGGCACCCTCTGTGTGCTGCCGTTAGTGCCTGTAAAGAGAATTATCCCCTGGCAGGGTGACAGCACCTGGCGCTGTGCTGGGTCCCTGGGGATGGGGGATCCCTGGATCTGGGCACCCCAGAGGGGCTGCGTGGCTGCCTCAGGGCAGGCCTAGGAAATCCCGTAGGAAATTGGGATTGTCGTGGCTTTAGGGTGGTTCTGTTGGGCCCTCAGGCACCGACAGGACTCAACCAGAGCACGAGATGTGGCGTCTCCCCCAGCCGTGAGTAAACAGTTGTGGATTATAATTATTATTATTTTTTTTTTAATCTTTTGGGGGTTTTGTTTGTTTTTCTCTTTTTTTTTTTTTTTTAAATGCACTGTGCTCTGATTAAAAAATTTTACTACTGTTTTATAAATAAATGTATAAAAGAATGAACTGGAATGGAAGAAGAATCATTAAAATATATTTATTTACAACACCCTGGAGCGTTGCAGTTTCTTCTTGTCCCAGGAGCTCACCTGTGTTTCCTACCTGTTGGGTGGTCTCTGGAGCAGGAGTGGGGGCTTTGCTGAATTAGCATCACCCCTGGGAAAAATCTGCTTACAAAGTGTCCTGCTGAGCCCGTGCCTGGCAAAACTCATCCCACGCCACATCTGCAGCCACGTGCCAGGTTCCCACTGCCCCCCATCACTCCCCCTCTGTGATGGTGTTAAACACACACACAAGGGAAAAAAAGAAAGCAAATCCACCTTAAAATAGACTTCCCAGGATGGAAAATCACAGGGGCTAATCTTGGAAACTTTATTAAAAGAAGAAGGAGGGGAAAAAAGAGCGAGAGGAGTCCGAGGGGGGAGAGGAGGAGCGAGTGGTTCCAGACACTTTAGAGAAAAAATAAAAAAAAAAATCCCTGATTTGATTTATCTGGGGAGTGTGAACACTAAATAGAGAACAACGCCTGAAGTGTGAATTATTTCCTATATTAACACAGAGAAAAACTGATAGCCTTTTCATGTCAGGAGAATAGTGTGGAGGGAGGGAGGGGAGCGAATGACATTGTTCCATCTCCGGGTTTGCTCACTCTTTATCAGGCTGAGATCAAAATTTATTCCCAGGATGAGGCCTGCGGCCCGGCTGAGGCCCTAGAGATTTTTAAGGGCCTAATTAAGAAAACAGGATGAAAATGGCGAAATAAGAGGGCAATTTACTTCTTGCAGAATAGGGAGATCAAATCAACTTATGAGCAATTAATGTGCACAAGGAGAGAATAAAGGGATGCCGGGATATGGAAGAGGGCCTCATTTTAATGACATGCTCTGGTGTTGGCATAGAGGATTACTCTGAAGGTCAGATGTAGATTGAAACGACCTTGCAGATTCTTAACCCTCCTTCCAATTAACAGAACCAACTCAGAAATGCAAAAGACCCTGGCTCGGAGCACTGTCATCCCTTTATGTTCCGAAGGGAGGGGGAAAAATAAAATTACAAAGGAGAGAGAGGACGAAAGGGGGTTTCCTTGGCTTCCACAGCAGCTGCGGAGACGGGAGCTGGGGCAGGCGGGAGAGGAGGCTCTTAATTACAGTCTGAGAGCCACCCACGGAAAAAACGGTGTCAGGGCTCCGAGTGGGATATAAAAGGGAGGCAGCACCGGCTGGGGCTGTGGCGGGTGTGATGAGCTGTGGCAGGGCTCTGCCCGTGGGGATGGGATGGGATGGGATGGGATGGGATGGGATGGGATGGGATGGGATGGGATGGGATGGGATGGATGGATGGATGGATGGATGGATGGGTGCACAGAGCCGTGGGATGGGGAGCAGACAGGTGTCACCACACCGGGGTTGGGGCTGCACCCGGGGGGTCCTCGCCTCTGTCCCCCCACCCCTGCCGGGCTCTCCCAGTGGGATCGCTGGTCCCAGGCCGCCTGTGGCGCTTTTTCCCGATGTTGTGGCTGTTCCCACGGGGAGGAGGAAGGAGGGAGCGACCGGGAGGGTGGAGGCGTCGCGCGTGGCCGTGGCACCCGGGACGGGACAGCCGGGATGGGATAACTGGGATGGAACAGCCGGGATGGGATAGCCGGGATGGGATAGCCGGGATGGGATAACCGGGATGGGTCGCCGCGGGCTCCCGGCGGGTCGGGGTGGGAGCGGCGAGGCTGCACCGGGGCTGAGCAGCCACAAGAGAGAGCCAGACGGTTGCGGAGCAGCCGGGGCTCCGGCCGGGAGCCCGCCCGGCAGGACGCGCATCCCGGAGCCCGGGGCGGTGTCTGGGAGCGGGAGCGTCCCGGGGCTCCGGGTGTGGGCTCCCAGCCCAAAATCCACCGTGCCCCGGGCTGCAGACCCGACTGTGGGGGCAACAGGGGAGGGGCAGGTTCTCCCTCTCTGCCTCACTCAGGTGAGACCCCACCTGCCTCCAGCGCTGCCTCCAGCTGCCGGGAATCAACATCAGAAGGACCTGGAGCTGCTGGAGTGAGTCCAGAGGAGGCCACGGAGGTGCTCCAGGGGCTGGAGCCAGGCTGGGAGAGCTGGGGTGTTCACCTGGGGAAGGGAAGGGTCCAGGGAGACCCAAGAGCCCCTTCCACACCAGGAGAGCTGGAGAGGGGCTTGGGACAAGGGTTGCAGGGACAGGACAAGAGGAAATGGTTTAGATGGGATATTGGGAAGAAATTTCTCCCTGTGAGGGTGGGGAGGTCCTGGCACAGATTGCCCAGAGAAGCTGTGGAAGTGTCCAAGGCCAGGTTGGATGGGACTTGGAGCAACCAGGATAGTGGAAGGTGTCCCTGCCCATGGCAGGGGGTGGGACTGGGTGAGCTTTAAGGAGCCTTCCAACCCATAACATTTTAGGATTCTAAGTGGGAATTACCCCACACAGAACCCAGGTCTCCCCAGTGGGTGATGCTGGAATTTGCCTGTTCCTGTGAGCTCGGTGTGCTGTGCTGGAGCTGACACCCTCTGGGAGCAGGAGCAGTGGGTACCATGCTCTGGGGGTTAGAACCACATCCCTTGGACTGCTCCATGGGACAGGTCTGAGGGCTGGGTTTGGTTCTGTTGTTTTATGGTCAGATTGGATTTGTCTGAAAGCAGAGATCTGTGTGAAGAGAGCTGGGAGTTCCCAGCACTGGCCTTTGGACACATCTCCAACCCCCTCAGAAATGCCAAGTTGTTTCTCAAATCCCAGAGAATTTTCTACAAAAAAATTTTCCTGGAGAGGGGAAAAAACCTTCAAGGAAACAGAATATGGGCTTGATGCTGCAGGAAGAAAGAATGAGCACAAGCCAATCAGCACCTCTGGAGAGAGATGCTTGGCCAAGCAAGGCAGCTCTGCCCCGAAAACTGGAGCAGAAGAGCAGTGGAGAGCAGCAAGAGGAGTGGGAAGCTCGAGGCGCTTCCCCTGCTTCATCCCAAACCTTGCTGCATCATTCCCACGTGGCTCCATGGCATCCCTGGCACGGGGCAGAGCAGGACCTGGGACCTGGAAGGCATTCCCTGCCTCAGTAATGGGCTCTTGCTGAGTTTTCCTTCTCCCCCCGTGTCCCTTCACTTCCTTCCTGGCTCTGCCCGAGCCCTCTCTGTGGTTTGAGCACTTCAGCTGCTCCTGCTGCTCCTTCCCCACCTGAAGCCCAAACCCTTTGCCCTGAGGTCTCTCTGGGGGTTGTTGTGGCAACGGCTGGGATGAGGTCAGGGGGAAGGGATGGCTTTTTCAGGTGAGGGAACAGCCACACGTCCGCCTTGGCTTCCAGAAACCAAAACAGCTCCCTGCAAATAAATCTTTGCATGCAATAAAGAGGGAGAGACCAGAAAACCTCTGATGCCTGTCCAGAAATTTCTTCCAAAGAAAAGGGTCTCGGCTGGTCCCTGGGTGAGTGGCTGGCTCGGGAAGGTCACTCCCTGGATGTGTTTGGCCTGTTGTTTTTCCATCAGCAGCTTTTTAAGGCTGTGGGGCTGGGGAGCCCCTTGGACTGTGAGTGGAGCTCTCATGGTTTGATGGCTGTGAGGATTCCTGGAAGTGGCTGTGTGCTGTAAACCAAAGGGCTGAAGGGTTGGTGGAGTTCTGAAGAGGGCTGTGGATGAGCTGGAAAAAAGCTCTGGGAAGAGGAAAATGAGGTGCAGGTAGAATGTTGGTGCCTCAGTTTCCTCAGCACCCGGGTGAGGATGCAGAGGCTGCTCTGGGGAAGGGAGCTGGCCCTGGCCTGAGCCCCTGTGGTGCAGGTGGCAGCTCGTGTGGAGCAGTGATGCCAGAGCAGCCCCTTTCCCATGGGATGAAACCTTCCCAGGCTCAACCCCCAGGGAGCAAACCCCCGTTTCCCAGCTGGCTGTGCACAGCCCTGGCTCAGGTTTGGCTCAGACAAGCTGGGGCACTGGGAGAGTTTGAGTTCTGCCTCCTGGATAGAACTCCCAGGAGTTTGCACTCCCGAGTCTCCTCTGGAGCCAAATGGCCCAGCTCCACTGGCCCTGGCAGGGCTGGGATGTCTGCCAGGGTGAGCTTTGGCCCGGGACACCCGATGGACTCGACAGTCTACCTGGATTTTCCATGCTGGAGCTGGATTTACAGAGCTGGATGCTGCAGCAGCTGCTGCCTGGGCGCTCCAGTGTGGTCGTGCTGAGCTGGGAGCAGCAGAGCCCTGTCCCTGCCTCCAGCACAGGGCACCTGGAATGCACCCTGGGGTGCTGGGACCCCAAGGAGGGCCAGGCTGGGGGGAGCTGTGCCTTGATTGTCTCGATGTTTAGAAATCCTGTTGGAAATCCAACCCTCCTGAGCCATGTGGACACCACAAGGAGCTCCCCAGGGACGCACAGGGACTCCTTCTCCCACCAAGCTGCACCCCAAAGTCCTGGGCAATCTGCTTTCCCAAGGATGCTCTGCCTGGGAGCCACCCTGCACCCTGATCCTGGGATTTTTCTCCCAGCTGGGTAATCACAGGAACCTTGGGAATGTGGGATTCCTCATCCTGAGCCCCTTCAGGATCCTGCTGTGGGTTTGTCCATCTCCCACACCACTGTGGATTCCTTTTCCCTCTTTCCCCCACACTCCAGAGCTGGTTTAATCAGCTCATAGTTTTCATTTCATGCCTTTCTCTCTCTCCTTTTTTGAGGGGGCAGTGAAATTTATACAATATTTAAGCAGCATAGTGGAGTCCTGGAAGATATTATTAATGTAAAAGGGACAGGCTGGAAATGCACTTGAACCTGGTTACAATTAGAGGGTGATTTTTCTAAAGGTCAATGAATTCAGATAATATCCACAGGGGGGAAAAGAAATTTAATACCTTTTTAGTGAATTAATTAATTATAATATTATATCGGCTTGGGGTTCTTTTCCAGAATGATTAAGGGAACGATCTGTCTTCGGAGAGGCTGGGGGAAGTCAGTGAGCAAAGGAGAGACTGACAGAGGGAAGGGAGAGAGGGGGAGACTTTAATGGGAGAATAATGGAGCCTTTTCTTTCCTTTAAAAACTTACTGTATTTTCCAGGCCACATGATCCCTGCTTGCCAGGTCCGGACCCTTCCCTTCCAGCCTCTCCCAAGGCTTCTGGAGGGATTATTCGGTATTTTTTGTCTTTCCAAAGTGTCTTTGGGTCCTTCAAATGCTGGATGTGGTGCAGGGGTGGACGGACCCTCAGTGACAACCCCATCCCTGCTGCCCCCAGCACCGTGCCCAGGGCTGGCAAAGGGGGTTCTTGCCAGGTGGGAGGACTTGGGGTCTCCAGGAGCCAGCGAGAGCCGTGGCCTTGTCCTGGTGCTGCTCCAGCCCCGGGGAGCCCCGAGGCCCCAGCCCTCAGCAGTGTTGGTTTATCTGCAGCCTGAGCCCAGGCTGGAATTTACACTCTCTGCTAATCCAGCCAGCCCCAGAAATTAATTACAGTCTTGTACATTAAAAATTAACATAACCTTTCTGGATATATGTTCTTATAGCACAGGAGTGGGCCAGAGTCCCTCGGCTGCCTGTAATTGGAGCTGCTTTTCTTCTAATTCTTCCCCCCCGCCCTGTTTTTTAGAGATGTGGACATTTGAACTCATTAATCACGAGCCTGGTAGCTGGTAAAGTTTAAGAGGTTTGTAATTGCGTTTGGGGCTGGCAGAGTTTGCAGGGAAGGGGGAGAGAAGGGGTCTCTCCTCTCTCCTTCGTTGTGAAGGTTTAAGCAGCACCCACAGTTTGGGGTGTCCTGGCATGGGTTGGGGACCCCAAACCTGTCAGGGCTTGGCTGGAGGAGAGATGGGCTGGAGGGGCTTTTGCTAAAGTTGCTCTGCAACCTCCCCTGTGCCCTGTGCAGACACAGTTCCAGCAGCTCCTTTTACACTAAAATAGAAGCAATTTTTTTTGGTGGGAGTTATAACACCTTCCTGCTCTTCTGCTGAGTCCCTCCCTGGCTGCAAAGATCCCAGTCCAGTGGGGATAAATCCAGATAAATCTGCAGCTGGATGCCCTGTGGGTGCCTCAGTCTGCAGGGGCTGAGCTGAGCCCTGTGGAGTGAGCACTCCCACTGCTGCTCTCAGCACTGAGTGGGAACATATGGAGCCCTGTAATGGGATTGTGGGAGATGGTTTGTGTCTCCCATTAATGGGCTCGAAGGCAGAGTGTGTGTCACAGGCACGGAGAGCATCCTCTCCAGGGATTTGCTCTCTGCTGCTGCAGCATCACAGCCCTGGGTTATGATCTCCCAGGCTCTGCTTTCCCATGCTGGGAGCTGGGCTGGGAGCCTGAACCCCCTTGGTGGGGCTGGGGGAGATCTCCAGGTGAGATCTCTGGGAAAACCCCAGCCAGAGCCCAGCCCTGGGTGATGCTGCTGGGTCATGAAATCACTGAATCCCACAATGGTTTGGGCTGGAAGGGACCTTAAAGCTCATCTCAGGGACACCTTCCACTAGCCCAGGGACACCTTCCACTAGCCCAGGGACACCTTCCACTAGCCCAGGTTGCTCCAGGCCCTGTCCAGCCTGGCCTTGGACACTTCCAGGGATGGGTCAGTCTCCTGAGGAAGAGAATTTGTGATGCTGGGCTGTGCTGGTGGCTCAAAACTCCAAGTCTGCTGCATGTTGTGCCCTGGCAGGATCTGGCACTGCCCCTGTTCTCCCACTCCTCCTGGGAAGTGCTGCTCCCTCAGCAGGCTCCCTCCTCCTCCTCCTCCATTGCCTCCAGCGGGGCAGAGCACTCGCCAGGCCTTTGGGCACGTCTCCTCTTCCCTCCTTCCCCATCTCTCCTCAAAACCCCACCATCTTTTATCAAACCAGCCCTTTCATTTCTCTTTCCTCCCCCTCCAACACCACCACCTCCCTCCCTCCCACCACCTCCACCTCCCTCAGCCAGCCAGCGACTGCCGGAGAGAGCCAGCTCTCTCCCATTGTGCTATCTTTGGGTCCTAAATTAAAATTTATGACATCTTGAAATGAGCAGTGAGGGTAATTTTGCTTCTGAGCGAAGATGCTAATGAGTCCCCTTAATGGCGTGAATAAGGAGTTGACGGGTCGTGTGTCACTTTGCGCAGCCCGTGCTGGTGGTGTAATGGCCGCAGTAAGTGTCTGTAATTATACCCTGTCTCGCTGTATTTTGGCAGCCGTTGTGGGAGAGCAGCGGCTCAGCCACGAACGAGGCAGGGGGGGAGGGAGAAGGGAAGGGGGGGGGAAAAATCCCTGCACCTCCTGTGCGTCCTCTGTGCTCCCCGGACTCCCCGTCCCTCGGGAGCAGCTCGGGGTGGTGGGATGGCTGCAGCTGGTTGAGGGTGAGCTGCTCCATCTCTCATCTCCTTTCTGTGCTTTAAAACCAGGTGATAACCCGCCTTGTCCTGCTCTGCCATGTTCCCATGGGGGGACAACAGAGACCTGTTGGAGCCGAGTGCGTGGGACACTCTGCTCAAAGCTATGACATGGGGTCTGTCCCCTCCAGCCCCCAAAACACGAGGTCCCAGCTCTGTCCATGGATCAGACTGGGGTCCCCTCCCAAGGCTGGCACTGGGAGCCCCCCAGCTATTCACTCTGCTGCTGGCCTGGTCCCTGCTTCCTCCGTGGCTCATTTCCTCCATGGAGTTACTCTGGGGGATTGTCCTCACCCATTATCAGTCCCTTGGATGTTTTCCCACTATTCGACATTGTGCTGGGAGCTTCCCACTGAGAGACAATTAGTGTGGAGGTAAGAAACCCACCCCTGTTCCTCCCCAGGGTGTAAAACCCACTGCTGTCACCTGGGCAGGAGCTGAACCCTCTGGTGAGGCAGGAAGTCCATTGCCTGGGGATGCTTCATCACCCAGGGATGCTCCATCACCAAGGGATGCTCCATTGCTTGGGAATTCTCCATCACCTGGGGACGCTCCATCACCTGGGGATGCTCCATCACCCAGGGATGCTCCATTGCTTGGGAATTCTCCATCACCTGGGGATGCTCCATCACCTGGGGATGCTCCATCACCCAGGGATGCTCCATGCCAGCTCTGTTGGGCTCCAGGCCGGTCCCTTGGCCTGGCACAGAGCTGCTGCCTGGGGATAAGGCTTTGATTTGCTGACACTGGCTTTGCAGGAGTGAGTGCTTGGGGCTGGATTTACCCATGGAGAATTTCCTGGGACAAGGGCAGGGGTTTGTTGGAGGAGAACACAACACACAGCAGCTCCTGTGGCCACCACGGAACAGCTCCCAGGGCCTGTGGAAACGGGCTGTGAGCTCAGGAAGCCGTGTCCCCTCCCAGAGGCTCCCACAGCACATCCCAGCTCGCTCCCTGCTCAGCCCCACACCTTCCAGCTGCAAAATCACCACGTCTGGCTCTGTTCCGTGGTCTCTGGGCTCGGGAGCCTCCGAGCCGCTCACAGAGGATGATTTACAAACTGTGGAGGGTTTCCTTGGCGTGTTTGTGTAGGTGGGTTTTTGTTTATGTGTCTCTTGAAGCCTTGAGAGCCCTCGACATATTTCTTCCTTTCCTCCTCCTGCCTCAGCCCACACCCTTCCTGATATGAGGAATTCCTGGGCAATCCTGGGGACCACGGGCAGGAGCTGGGAGTGCTGCTGGTGGCCGTGGGACCCTCACCAGGGCCAAGCAGAGACGAGGAGAGGCTTTTCTCTGTGTTAATGTGGGTGTGGGGGTGGATGTTACTCCCCTTGGCTCTCCCCATCATTCCTCCTCCTTGCTCTGCCATCACTGCCTTTGGTTCCCAAGGCTTTTTGGGAACCTTTGTGTCTGAGCTGAGTGGAGCAGCTTTGGGCCTGGCACTGGTTCGAGGTGTCCCTTTGGGGACGTGCAATGTGGTCCAGCTGCTCTACTCTTTTCCAGACTGGGAAGACATAGGTTTGTTGTCGTCACCTTTGGAGGAAGCAGGAATGATTATGAGGACCAGAGCACTTGGGTACACAAAACATCCACCCCGTGGGTGCTGCACCTTGGCTTTGTAAGAGCCTGGGAGCTCCGGGGAGGAGAGGAAGCTGCCTGGGCATGGGCTTGGGTTGTGGATGATGCTGGAGAAGTCCCTGCCAGCCCTGTGCTCCCAGCAGCAGGGTCCTGCAGGGGCTGGCACCCCCAGCCCTGTGCCATGTTCTCCAGGCAGGAGATGCTCCACGCCTGCCTGGCCCATCCCCGGGGATGCCGGTGGGCAACGTCAGCCCCATCCCGGGGGGAAGCAAAGCTCTGCCTGTCCCCAGCTGCCTGCAGGATCCATACAGGTGTCTGTTCCAGGATGCACGTGGCAGGGCTTTAAAGGACAGTATCAACAGAGGGGGGATTGCTGTTCCCAGGCTCTGCTGAGGGCTGGCAGCGGGTGCTCCCCGCGCCGCCGAGATCGTGACCATTGAAATATTGAAGTACTTGCATATAAACTGCGCTTTCAAGTATTTTTGACAAGGGTACTAATTAAATCTTAATTGACACTGCACTAATTAGCTTCTTAATTACATGGAACCACATAATTAGCAGCACACTCTGTGCTAATTGTTAATTAGGAAAACCAGGCTTCCCCCTATCCCCCCCATCCCTCCCCTCCTGTTGTCGCTTTTAACTAAAGAGCCTCTGGTGGGAAGAGGGGGAGGAAGATGAGGGGGGTGGTTGTGCTCCCAGCACATGGCACTGGGATAGTGTGTGGCTCTGGATGGGTTTTTGGACAGGGATGGGGTGTGGGAACATCTGTGGGGGGGAGTGGGAACATTCATGGGGGTCGTTAATGACACTGTTAGTGAGGAAGCACAACCCTCCTCTGGAGATGTCCCCATGGAGCCCCACTCCAGGCCCTTCCCTCCAGCTCTACCTGGGATGAGCCCAAAACTCCCTCAAGGTTTCACATGGCTGTTTGTTTGCAGGGGTGAGGGTCCATCCTCCCCAAAACTGGCACACTGGGGTGAGTGGGTGCTCTTACCTGGCTGGGGCCTCACAAGAACCACCACAGCTCCTGGGGTGGATTTCACACCAAACCCCTCTGATCCCCAAAACCCTCTGATCCCAGTGGGATGGCAGCCATGGGGTGATGCTCTGTACCACAGCACACTGTGCCCAGCATCCAACACCTTCTCCAGATCTTCCATCCCCAAAGGCTGCTCCAGCATCCACCTCACCACCCCGACCAGCCCTGGGTGTCCATCCTTGCAGGGGAGCAAAGTCAAAACCCCAAGGCTGCCGTCTGGCAGGTCTCTCCCTCTCTCTTTCTCATTTATATATTTTTTATTATTTTTTTAATAGTTCAGTTTTCCAGGAAATATTAAAAAAAACTGGCCCAACACCTGCTGCAGAGCTCGTCTTTCCCAAGAGCCTGGAGGAGCGGGATGTGGAGTGTGGTGCAGCTGGGACTGCAGCCCTGTGTTTATGGGGAAAGAGGTGGAGGGGAAAGGAAAATATCTGTATTTTTCACCAGGGGGAAAAGAGGAGGCAAAGAAAGTGGGGGGAAAAAAATGAAGAGGTGAGAAAATTGTGCGCATTTGACAAATCTTTCTAATTAGGGGCCAATTATGCCCTCAGATTCCTAATTGGGATTCCGGCAGGTTTTCAGGCTTGTAGGGTAATTACAGGCTCGTAATTCTATTAAGATGGAAATTTGGGAGAAATACCTTATCATAACATTTAGATTTTGCCATCTGTGTTGACGGGCTGCAGCTCGGGTGGGAAGGGGGAGCTTCAATCCCACGCTGAGCCCGATCCTCAGCTGCTGGCAGGGCTTGGATCCAGAGGGGAAATTGGGAAAGGGAGAGTCCGAGCATTGCCTTGGTCCTTGGGGCGCTGGGAGGGCGGGTTTGGGTGGAGATCACTGGGGCTGTGCTGGATGTCCCGCTCGTTGCCATCTCCCTCATCCTCATCTCTGATGCTTCCGACCAGAAATATCCACGGCAATCACTCACCATCTTCCTCCCAACCTGAAGGAAGAAAGAGCTCCCCCAGCTTCCAGACAGCCTTGGATTTCCACTGGCACCAACCTCCACCTGGCTGTGCTGGCCCTTGTCCCGCCCCGGGATGTCTGTTGGGACACTCCTGTCCCTGTCCCCACCACAGCCCCATCCCCACAGCAAAGCCCCCACGAGCCATGCTGTGATTTGGGGGTTCCCCAGATCCCTAATGCTCCTATTTTTTTTTCCTCTTGGCTAATGAAACCAGCTGTGGGTAATTATTTTAATCTGCATTACTGGGCGGGAATGCAGCTTCTTCTGGATCCACAAATTTATAATAGTGCTAAAAAAAAAAAAAAAAAAAAAAAGGGAAAGAATAAAAAAAAAGCAGCAGCAAACCCTCCTCTCCATGAGAGTCTGGCTGCCTTTGATCTTTTGTGTGAGGCCTCTTATCGGGACCAGAGTAGGTTTACACGCTGGAAGATACGGGAATAATACTCCACGGAGATAAGCTGCAGCCCTGACTCTCCTTTGTGTGGCAAATTTGATAGGACTGGGAAAATGTTTACTGGGAGACTTCGGGAGAGAATTAGTCCCCAGCGCAGCCGAGAAAAATAATTGCTTTGCATGATAATTAAAGGATGGTGGGCTCAGCCCCGGGATGGGGTGGGGGCAAAGGGTTGGTTTTCTGGGAAACCCCTTGGATTTTCTGGGCCAGACACGGCAGACGTGACTTGTTATCGCCACAGCCCCTCACGGGGACCCAGGAAAATCCCTTTCTGAACATCTGGAGGTGTCAAATATTAAAGCATTGAATTATTTTATTGGGAGGAGCAGAGAAATGGCAACACCGGCGTTAAATTGATGTCCCTGGGACGCTTTGGGGGTTTTGTCGTGGTCACAGATTTGAGGTCCCGGGTTGTACCAGGAGCCAGAGCATCACAGAGGCTCAAGAGCATCATCCAGAGGGGAGGGAGGAGACCCGGGTGGGAACAGCTGCGGGGAGAAGCCGTGGGAAAAACCCCGCTGGATTTCTGCTGCCTCCTTCTGAAGGAGTTCCCCAACTCTTACAGGTGCCACGAGGATTTCCCCAACTCTTTCAGCATCTCCAGACGCCCCTCAGCTGCTGAGCAAGGACATCACTCCCTCCTGGGGACCATCAGGGGCCGGGTGGCTCCGGGCCCGGGGGTCACCCCGGAACAGCCCCCACCGCCGCGGAATCGCTTTCCTATTAATCTGGCTTTTTATTATTATTATTATTGTTATTATTATTAAACATCTCTCTTCTCCCAAATCATCTCAGAGCCGTGGCGAGGTCCCTGGTAATAGCTCCATAAATTTCAGCCATAAAAAGTAATGGAGGGAGACAAATGAGATAATTAGGAATAAATCTTGGCGAGGTCTCTATTCATCAACATCCCCCAGAACCGGCCAATATTCCAAATCATTAGCAAAGCCCGTAATTAACAAAGAGCCAAGGCTTCCAACGTTAATAAAGCTCGCTCAACTCTAGATTATCAGGTAGCGGCTGACGAATCAGCCCTGTTAATATTATGGCCTTTGTTAAGGATCTTCTTTCTTTCTCTCTCTTTTTTTAAAGCTAAAAACCCTGTGTAATTTTTTTTTTCCCCTCTTCTGCTAAATTTTAATTAGATTTTGCGTGTGCATCTGTAGAGGACAAGTGAGGGGACAAAGGGACAGGGTTTTTTCTTTTATACTTGGAGATAGTGGCAAAAGAAGAACTTGATAGATTTTTTTTTTCCCTCCCATCTTTTTTACTACTTTTATTCATTCCTCCACACTCTTCTGCAGGAAGGAGGAGTCCTCGAGGCTGGTACCAACTAACAGCCAACTTTTATTTATTCTTTCCCTAAAGCTTCAAGATTTCTGGAATACCTGTGTGGACAGAAGGTGCCAGCTCAGCTCCATGAACCTGCCACCCTCGAGCACCTCTTGGCTCATCTGGGCTAAAAGCAAAAGGAATTTGCCGAAGAGCAAGTGCAGTCATTGCCTATTCCCCCCCCCATAGATTAAAAATTACTTGGATTTTTTGAGTTTCTGAAGAGTTTTTCTGTTCCCTGTCCACCCACAAGCTCAGCCATCCCTGTCCTCCACCCTGTGCCCCAGCAAGGCTGGCACTCGGTGTCCAGATAATTCAATTTTAACTTAAGTTAAAAATTAATAACTTCAAAATAACTTAGAAACACTTCCCCAGGCGGAACAGCTCCAGAATAGCTTCGTGGCTGTGCAACCCACCTCAGAGCCCAGGGAACCTCCAGTCTGGGGGTCTCACTGAGCCAGGGCAGGGGAGCTTGGAGCCAGTGCAGCCTCTGTCATCCCTTTAAATCTCTCTTAGAATAATTTTTTTTTTTTTTTAAGAGAACTGCTGCAGATCAAGCTGTGCTAAATCTTTGCCGGTGTAATGGGTGTCTCTGCACGAGTTGCAGCCGCTGAGCACTCCCGAAATAAAAACGTGATCCTCGTGTCCGGATTTTCTGATGGAGGGACAAACCAGGGGCTCGAGGGCTGTTGGGCAACTGGGCCCAGTGCGAGCGCGGTGGGGACACTGGGAGCGCTGGTCGTGCCTTCACTAGAGGGCAGCATCCAGCCGATAAAATTGCCGAGGATCGCAGCGATTTGGGATCAGCCAGGTGGGAGCAGCCAAAGGACTTCACACCTTGGGCAAGGAGGGCGTTCAAGGGCGACAGCGTGGAGGGCCAAGGGCTGTGCTCCGGGAGCTGCCCGGAGAGCCACGCTGCCGCAGCTGACAGCCGAGCTGCATGCACGGGGCGGTTTTTGGGGTCGGGATGGAGCTGAGGAATGTGCCCGGGGCTCCTGAGCTCCAGCTCCTCCAGGAGCCGCTTGCTCCCAACATCTGGAAGCCATTTGTGAGCTCTCCACTGCCCGGCGGGTGTGTGGAGAGGGGAGAGCAGCTCCCTGGGAGGAGGCTGGGCACGACCACGGGGGTTTGGGAGCCCCAAGGACTCACTGCAGGGAGCAGCACACCCGGGAAACGGCCGGAGAGCCGAGGGGCCGCACACCCAGCACGTGGGTGGCACAGGAGTCCCCTCCGTGCTGCCAAAATCCTGAGCCAAACACCCAAAGCAGACACGAGGGGCACGTCTGCCCTTTGAGGTGGGAAGGGGCACCACAGCAAGACACCCAGCAACCAGGGGGATTCTTTAAAGGCACTTTCTGGGGTGTCTCGTGTGATGAGGACTCAGGGGACTTATGGATTGAGGCACTTTAAAGAGCCCTACACGAAAAAATCCTTCAGTGCCCGTGGCCAGGAAGGGGCTCAGGCACTAACGAGCTTGGAAACCAATGGGGCTGGGGTGGAAATGGAGCCCAGGACCTGCTGGGAGCCCCCAGGATCCCTCCAGCGGTGCCAGCAAATAACGAGCTCCACATGGCAGCTCCTGGGCTGCCGAGCCCTGCAATGGGGCAGGAGGTTCAGCTTTCCTCGGGAAGCCCAGCCCTGGCACGGGGCACTCGAGGGGAAACCCATCCACAGGGAAATGAATCCCAGAGCCCACCCAGGGCTGGAGCCTGAGACAACAACAGAGAGCAGAGTGTCCCTGGGGCCAGGACAATAGAGATATAATAACATGTATCTTCAATTAATAACTTCAAAATAAAAATAGAAAAATAGAAAACAGTCGATAAAAATATAGATAATAATATATGTATAATAATGGATATATAAAACATATAGTACCAGCGGGCTGAGCATAAAATAAAATATATTTGTGTGAAATACTATAGAATTGTTAGAGTCATAGACTCATTAAAAAGACCTTGAAGATAATCAAGTCCAACTATACATATATATGTGCAAATCTCTCTATAAAAAATACATATAAATACACACACACACGCACACACACATATAGATATATTTTTATATATATATATATATATATACACACACACACAGTGCCACCAGGGCAACTACAGAAAAATACGTATTTGTGCAAAATATATATACGTATGTGTGTGTGTGCAAATCTATATAAATAAATTTATATCTAGTACCAAAATGCAGACAGTGTCACTGGAGAAAGTATAGAAAAATAAGTATTAGTGCAAAATATAATAGAATCATTACCATTATCAACAGTGGAAAAGACCTCTAGGATCATTAAGTACAACCATACAGCTATGTACATATATATGTATTTATATATATATATGTACATATATATGTATTTATATATATATGTACATATATATGTATTTTTATATATATGTACATATATATATATTTTTATATATATGTACATATATATGCATTTATATATATATGTACATATATATGTATTTTTATATATATGTACATATATATGTATTTATATATATATGTACATATATATGTATTTTTATATATATGTACATATATATGCATTTATATATATATGTACATATATATGTATTTTTATATATATGTATTTATATATATATGTACATATATATGTATTTTTATATATATATATGTACATATATGTGTGTATATATATATATATATGTAATACCACTGAGGTGAGCATAGAAAAATATTTTTTTATGCAAAATATATATTAATAAATCTATATATAAGTGTAAATATAGTACTACTAAGGTAAGTATAGAAAAGAATATATACAGAAGAATGAATGCACAAAAATATTTGTGTGTGTATATGTGTGTGTGTGTGTAGGTATGTGTCCATATACACATGCATATATATGTGTGTGTATGTGCTTTTATATATATATATTTCAATATATATTACATATATTGCACTTTATATATTAAACACAAATATTATATATATATAACACAATATACATAATATATAAAATAATCGTGGAGAAATAGTGCCACTTTTTTCACCCCATAACTCACCGGGGCTGTTCTGTGTGGGGTTAAAGGCAGGGCCCGAATTTTTCCTCCCCAAATATCCCCGTTAATGGCTTTCAAATGTTGGCACCCCCGGCGGGTGCGTGCAGGGTGTGTGTGTTGGCTGCGGGCGCCGCAGCTCCCCCCAGCTCCCAGATATTTCGGCAAACTCCAGCCCCTCTCCAGTTTCAGCTGCAGTTTTAAAGAAAACAACTCCCCCGGCTGCAGCAGGAAATCACTATTTGGGTTTGGAGGCACCTCTTCCTGAGCAGCCGTGCAGGGAAGGCTCTGCTCGCCCCGGCGGGCAGGTACCGCTGTGCCGCGGGGTCCTGGGCCAGCCCCGGGCACCTCGGGGCCAGGAGGGACCAGGTGACGCTCAAGAGCCACTCAAAAGGCTGAAGGGTTTTGTAGCAGGAAAAAAAAGGAGATGCTCGAGCTGGTGGGGTTTGTGGCAGCTCTGTAGGTGAAACAGGGAGTGTGTTAAGGCATGAGAAATGCCTTGATAAAACAATAAATGCTGTAATAAAAGCAAAATTAAGCTGATCTGTTTTCTTGGTGATGGCTCTTGGTTCAGGCCGCTGCTCTGCAGGCACAGGGTGCCCAGCACCCAGCAAGGGGCTCACAGTGTCTGTCCAGCTCTCCTGAGCCTGGGATTCCACCTCCCTTTGGGCAGGAGCTGAAGGCACAGCATTAAATCCAGTGGGGTCCCTGGATCCGTGCCCCTGTTGGTGTATGTGTGTGTATGGACACGGGTCTGGCTGTCCTGTGCATCCTGACTTTGTCCCTGGTGTTGTTCTGGGGACAAACCTCCTCTCCTGCCCTCGTTGCCCAGGTCTCTGGCAGTGTATAAGGGTGAGGGGCTGGCTGGGCTTCTCCCCACCCCCCTCCCAGGCTCCAGGAGAGGGTTAACACGAGCACTCCTGCATTTTCCTTCTCCAACTTGGTAGCAAGGCAGAACGTGGGGATCTCTGGGCTCCGCTCGGGTCCCAGCCCCCGAGCCCGGCTGGAGGAGCCGGCGCTTCCAGGCAAATTGCCTTTTGGCAGCCAAACCCCCGGCATGTGCCAGCTCTGCACTACTTCAGCTCTCACCGAGCCCAGGGCGCTCCTGCACCCCCTCCCCTCGAGACACCCCAGCTCTGGGTGAGCTCTGCTGGCGACAGCAGCCCCGAGCTGTCCCACCCCGCTCCCCCCACCACGAAGCGACAGCAAACCCGGGCCAAGCAAACCCTTCCTGCCCCTTCCCTCCCCTGCCGGGGTATTTTTCCCTTCCTTGGCAGTGCTGCTCTCGTGCAGGAGGCTGAGAGGTGCCAGATGGCTCAAAGCCACCTTGCAGAGCTGTTGTGACACCACACCTTGGTCCCAGCCCTGTAGGACACACGGGATCCAGACTGGGGGCTCGTGCCAGCACAGGCACTGGATTTTTCATTCAGCAGATGCTCACGCTTCTGGCAGGTTCAGGATTAAAGAGATCAGCTCTGGCCAGAGACTGTGGGACACCAAGGAGTGGAAAAAAGTGATGCTGCTGGGCCTCTGGCCTCAAGTTGGTTTTTGGGGAAGGGTGAAAGTGAGGAGCTGGTGGACCCGAAATGTTAATTCCTTCCAGCTGTTGTCAGTCTGGCGGGTTCTCAAAGGAAGTTTAATAGACTGCAGTCGTCTCCCCTCGGCCCGTCCCCCATCCCAGCAGAACCTGGGATTACATGAGCTGCTCTGTATTCCAAAGTCCTGGTTTTATTTTTTTTCCCTTTGGCTCTGGAAGTGTTTTCTTTCGTGTGTGAGTGCGTGTGTGTGTGTGTGTGTGTGTGTGTGTGTGCACATGTGTCTGATGCCTTTCCCTCATCTTCCTGCTAAACCTGCCCCTTGGATTGCTGGGAATTAGAGGGGACTGTTGGGGCTGCACAGGGCTGGGGTAGGAGCAGGAGTGGGAGCAGAAGTGGGGGCTGCAGCAACTGGGAGGAGGAGGAGGAGGAGGAAATGGCTTTGTGGGCCTCCTTGCTGGAGCGCACCCCAGTCCGCCGTGTGAACCGGGAGGAAACAGGATGAAGAAAGTATTTGGAGTGGAAAATAAAAACCCTCTCTTGCTTTATTGATCGTGATTGAGGACAGAAATAGCCCAGGCTGCTGAAAGCCGTCCCCACTGAAGGAGCAGCCAAGTGTTGGACGTGGGGCTCATCCCGTGAGCACCATCCAGCTCCTGCAGCACCGGGATGGGCCAGCCCTGAACCCCGAGGGTTCCTCACCTGCCTGCCACGGCTCCTGCAGACTTTCCAAGCCTTGAGTGGCACATCTTGCTCTGCACTGGCTGCAGCCCTGGCAGCCCATTAGCAATTAGACAATGAGCTCCCATCATGAACCCCCCCAGTGTGCCATCCATAATGAATCACCAGCAGGGGAATATGGGAGAAGGAAACACTGCTGGCCAGCTGGGATCAGGCTCTGACCATCCTGGGGAGCAGCCTTGTGGCACTGGGGGGACCCCGCACCGAGTGCTTGAAACACAGCGAGGCTAATTTAGGTGACTGGATCTTTTAAGGAATTTTAGCCCATTTCACTGAATTGTTTCACCTAAGACAGCAAACGTGGGGCCAGCCAGGCTGGGGAAGGCAGGCAGGGAACCCCAGGGTGCCCAGGAAAGCCCAGCCTGCAGGGCCAGCATGTGCATGGGCACAGTGGTCCAGCCCCAGCTCTGAGAGAACCGTAAAAACCAAGTGCTGGCAGGAGAGTAATTAGTTAAACCAGAGCACATCTGTTGTTAATTAATTCCCAGGCAGGAGAGTTTAACTCTTGCCTTCCCTGATGGTTTGCAACCTGGATGGCGCACGTCAGCTTGCATTAAAGGAGGGCTTCCATTTGGCTTTTCAAGCCCTTTCAGGGACTTGAGTTGCTCTGGTCCATCATTCCCTGCTCTGATCCATCATTCCCACATCCCAGGACCATCCCTGTGATTTTCAGGAGCACCTGGGACATGAGCAGAGCAACCAGCACTGCTCAGGGCAGTGGATGTGCCTCAGGTTTGGGGTCGGGGCTGAAATAAATCTGTCTTTGCTCCTTCCAACACCCAGCCCTGAAGAGCTGATGGAGAAGGTGGGACCTCTCCCAGAGTGGGTTTGCAGAGCAGCACTGCAGCGCTGAGCAGAGTTTTTGGGTAGCCCTGCACTGCTTACTGCTCTTTTATTTGGATTTTTTCAGTGCAGCAGCTCTCACTGCAGCACATTCGTAGGCGTGAGCATCACATCCATGGAGCAGAACATCACATCCATGGAGCAGAACATCACATCCATGGAGCAGAACATCATCTCTGCCCCCCACCCCCTGCTCGGGACAGGGACCTGGACTCTTGGGAGCAGCATTAGAAGGGCTGGAGCAATGAGGGGGAGCAGGGGGGGCAGCTGAGTGCTTGGAGTGTACAGGGTGTGCGAGACCCCCACCCCACGTGGGACACCAGCAGGGCCAGCCCGCAGGGCCTTCCCACACCAGGGGAATCTGGTCCCCATTAAGCGACTCCAGCAGCGCCGTGGCTGGTGGGACCAGCCCTGCCAGCCCCAACTTCCCTAATTAGCAGCACGAGTGAGGCCAGGCTGGGGAAGGCCAGCGCCTCCATCCCTCCTTGCCAAGGATGCAAACAGTTTGGAGCAGAGCCTCAGCCAGAGCCCGTGGAAAAGCTCCCACCGACCCTGCGAGTGCTGGATGGGGCCCCGATCCTGTCCACCCCAGGGTGGGCAGCCATGTGCATCCCATCCCCTGGCCCCTCACTCCTTTGATGAGGGATAAAGCCTAAATCCAGCACGCTGAGCCCTCCCTGGGGTGTGTGGGGTGGAGGAAGGCTGCCTGCCCCAGCCTCTTCCCCTCTGTGCACTTGCACCCTGCCGGCCCCAACCGCCCTTCGCTCACCACTAAAAATAGGTTTCCCAGCTGAGCGGCAGCGCCGGAGGGCAGAGAGCCCAGATCCCAAACCAGCCCATGTCACCGTGACCAACTGACCCATTTGGCCCTGATTTTTAAGTATTTTTACCTCCTCGTTCAACTTCAGCCCAGGCAGCAGCTGAGCTGGGCCAGCTGAGCCCCCCCAGGGGCAGCGAGACCCTGGTGTGGGGCTGTGGTCCCTGACCCACATGGCCTGGCACAGCATGGCTGATGGTCCCACACGGGGCTGGGACATGATGGGTGGCAGCAGGAGTGGCCAAAGCCACCCACATTCCAAGGGCTGCCAGCTCCCATAGCCTCATGCCAACCCTGGGCAGCCTCAGCCCTTCGACCGGGAATTCATGTGATTTATTGTCTCCTTTAGGGAATTTGTGCCCTGGGTCTGGTGAAGCAGCTCAGGAGCCTGAAAGGAGCAGGGAAGGAGCAGGGAACGACAGTGGGACAACAGGGCCAGGGTTTGTCCCAGGGGAGCTGGGGTGCTCCAGGACCTCAACCTGTTCCCTGGAGTGAAGGACAGAGAGTCCTCTCACATTTTCCCTTCTGGCACAAGGACCAAAGCAGGAGCACCCTGGGGCTGTCCTGACCTGTCCCATGTCCCCAAGGCTCCCCTGCAGCTGGGAATAGGATGGGGCACAGGCACAGAGATGGGGGACACAGAGCTGCCCCCAGGGAGTGCCCTGCAGAGCATGTGGTGGGGCAGCTGTCGGTCAGAAATGAAGAAAGACCTTTATTTACAGTAACAAACAAAAAGGACAACAAAAATAAAATACCGTGACAGTTCCTTCCCTGTCTCCCCAGCCCTTCAATGGGGTATCTGCCACCCCCACCCAGCCAAGATCCCTCTCCCCAGGACAGTGGGATGGGGACAACTGGTGGGGGTCATTGGGCACCAACTGAGCCACCCTGCCCCACCAGCCCCGGGACACAGGGGGGTCAGGAACAGCTTGGCACAGCTCCAGGGTCTCCCCAGCCCCAGCTTCAATCCCACTGCAGGGGCTGGTGCAGGAAAAGCTTCTTCCCAGAAGGGGACGGGCTGCCTGTATTGCACTTGGCTGCCAGTCTCAGCACCGAGGGGGGGTTGGCAGGAGGTGTCCCCAGCACAGGACCCCGTGCCTGGCTGGGGGTCCCGGTGGGGAGCAGGGCTCTGTGCAGCACCAGCCCTGGAGGTGTCCTGGGGGGAAGGAGTTGCTCTGTGCCCCCCCACGTCAGCCCCCTGTGCACCTGGAGCACTGTCCTGGGGCAGCCCCAGGCGGTGGCAGCAGGACAGGCTGTCCCCAAGGCCAGGACCTGGGGTGGCACCCGGGGGCTCTGCGGGACGGGCGCTCCTGCTCTCGGCTCAGGTGGCAGGAGGTGCTTCACGAACCGGCCCGGGTGGGGAGGAGGTAGAGCATGACAGGATGCCTCCACCCCTGGAGTCCCCATGGCCCTACGGATTCACCCTTCCCCAGGCAGGATCCGGGTCTGGCTCACCAGCTCCGGGGATGAGGTTTGCAGTGGGGGACATGCTCTCCTCCTTCACCAGGCTCTGTCCTTCAGCGTTTCCCAGCGGCTCAGGGACCCTCACCCGCTGCGGGAGGGCCTGGGGGGGTCCCCCCGCAGGTCCCCCCGCCGAGCAGCCCCTCAGGAGGAGAAGCAGAGCCCGCAGCACTCCATGCAGATCTCCAGGCAGTCGGCGGACTCGCAGCAGGCGTCGATGATGCCGCAGTCCATGTCGCAGGGCAGGTCGCAGTCCGCGCACTCGCCCGAGTTGCAGCAGCAGCAGCAGATGCAGGAGTCCTCGGAGGTGCAGGAGCCGCAGGTGGCACAGTCCAGAACGATGTTGCAGAGGGTCAGGAACTCGCAGAAGAGGCAGGAGAGGATGCAGTGGACGCAGCAGTCTGGGGAGGAACGGCCAGAGAGCGGATGAGGGGATGGGCGTGGATGGGTGAGGCAGCACCCGGCATGGATGGATGCCCGGGGAGCACTGTGAGGGTGGGAATCCTCCCTCAGGAATTAAAGGAAGGGATGGGAAGTAGGTCTGAGGGCCAGGCACTGCCCCAGGGTCCTTCCTCAACACCCAGGGACATGCCCAGGCCTCAAGAGAGACCAATTTTGGAGGACAGGAGATGGCCCCACTCAGCACCCACCCTACAGAGGCTGCCAGGAGGGGAGCTCGGCTGGTTCCCAGCTCCAGGGGTCCCGATGGGCTGAAAGGATGCTGCACGAGAGACCCCAAGGGAAGAAGGGCTGGAAAACGGCTGGAAGGGGACCCCCCGGGGAGAGCTGGTACCTTCTTGCGCCTCAATAGGGATGTGGGAAGAGGCCGACTTGGAGCTGCCCTTGCTCTTCTTGCTGCTCTGGCTGTTGATGGAGTGGTGCGGCTGCAGCTTTCGGTGAGGTTTCGTGCTGGGGAGGGGCCGGAAGAGCCCGTTCCCCGCGTCCCCGTTGGCACCGCCCGGGTCCGGCCCCCGCCCGGCGCCGTTCTGCAGGAGGTGGGTGCAGGGGCCGGGGGGCTGCAGGGCTGGTCTCACCTGGGGCTGGCCTGGGGGGCAGAGCAGCACGTTACCCCCCCCGAGCCCTCCTGTAGTGCTCCACCGAGGAGAAACACGGGCCTGGTCCCCTGTCACCACACAGGAACCTGGTCCCCAGCGTGGCTGGGAAGTGATGCTAAAAGATGGATGGTCCAAGAGGATGGAGATGGAAAAGGAGATGGAGAAGAAGAGGTGGCTGCAGGGAAGGAGGCAGAGGCTCCAAAAGAGGAAGGGATGAAGAAAGAGCAAGAAGTAGAGATTTTTTTGTGAAGGACGTGCTGCAACTGCTGAAACTCAGCAGAGCACCCGGAGGAGGAGGAGGAGGAGGAGGAGGAGGTCTCCCGGGATCCCAGCACTGCCGGCACAGGCAGGAGGGATGAAGCCACCGAGGCTGCCAGACAGAGCTCCTGGCTGTCCCCACCATCCTCGGCAGAGCCGGAGGAGATGAAGCACCACTGGAGAGCCGGAGTGCTCATCTCTCCGGGGCTGCGGGAACTGGCTGCTTCATTAAAGGTCTCCCCAACCTCTGGCTGAACTTCTCTGCAGGAGGAGGAAAATAACTCTCTGCTCTGTCTGTGCCTCCCTCCAGCCTCGCACGCTGCAGCCGTGAGCGGCCACAGCCCCATGTCCTGCCAGGATTCTGCCAGAGCCAGTGCCCTGTGTCCTGCTGGGACACTGCCAGAGCCAGTGCCCTGTGTCCTGCCAGAGCCAGTGCCCTGTGTCCTGCTGGGACACTGCCAGAGCCAGTGCCCTGTGTCCTGCCAGAGCCAGTGCTGTGGCTCAGCCCTTCGCTCCTGCCCAGTGCTGTGTCCTGTCCCCACAAATCCATGGGAGAGGACTGGGAACCAGCACAAGGGAGGAGGTTCCAGCATCCATCACCCCCCACAGCAATGCCAGTGGAAGCCACAAATAAAATCCTGTGTGATGGTGCTTTGGCCAAACTTTGCTTTTGCTCTCCCGTGGCAGTAAACAAGGGATGATTCAGGCAAGAGGCTCGAGGGCAAAGGCACCTCTGGCACTGGGGAACAGGAGCTGCTTTCTGTGCAGGGCACAGGGGGAGGCAGGGGTGGGGTGGGCACAGACGGGCCCTGTCCTGCACCCACGAAAATAAAACAGTTGGTGGAGGTGAAAAACACAAGTGGATGGTCCTGGAGCCTGGCTCTGCCAGGCTGAGCTGGACTTGGGCTGCAGAGGGAGGTTTAACCGGGGGCTTGGTCTTTGACACACGCTGGGAAGGGAACTTAAAATAACCAGGGCTGAGCGGGAAGAGTGGGCTGGAAGCAGGAGAGATGGAAGAAGAGCAGACTGGAGACATGGAAAACAGGTCTTGGATAAAATGGGAATTGTGTCCCCTCCCTAAAAATCCTCACATGGTGTTGACTTCCCATTCACCCTTCTCCAGTGCCCTCACCTGCCTGTGCCCTGGTGCTTGCACCGAGCTGGCACCAAGTGGCACCAAGGATGAACCACAGTGCCTGGGGCTGCCCAGAGCTGTGACAGGCCAGCAGGGACCTGGGCAGGGGTTGAGCCTGCAGGGACCCAGCAGCAGCAGCAGCAGCAGCAGCCCAGCAGTGTCCAAGAGCAGCTGGGTTCTCTGGGATTGCAGCAGGATGCAATGCGCTCGCCTTGGCGCTCCCCATTTCACTGCATTCCTCAGATTAAACTGTTTGTAAATCAAAATCACGCTCTGGCTCTGGAGAGTGGCAGCCAAAGGCAGCCAGGAATCCCCCCCCTCTAAGTTAGGGAAAATAGCTTCCATTTTTTAGGAGAGCCTTCAACTCACAGGAGCCCAAAGCTCTTCTAAAAGAGACACTTTGAACCCGAGCTCAGCAGTGTGGTGCTCCCCAGCACCATGGGTGTCAGGGCAGGAGTGGGGGGGACCAGCCCACCTGACAGCCCCCACTGCAGCCACCCACCAGCACCACGGTGGGAAATCAGGATTTTGGGTGGAACAGCCTGCCTGTGGATCCTCAACGACCAAAACCCCTCCTGGGTGCTCACTTGGGGTTTCCCACCGAGGTGGTGCCTGCCAGCCCCGGGGCCCAGGGGGGTGCCCGGGGGGGGGGGGGGACTGGGGAGGGGGCTGTGCAGGCCCGCGGGGTGCAGCGGCTGTGGAGTGACTCAGACGTGCAGAATGTCTGTGGGCAGCCGGCCCAGCTCCCAGATGCTTCGCAAGGGCTCAAACTCTGCTGGAGGAAACGTGCGCTCTCCTCGCTCCACGTAGCCCTCGGGAGCGCCCGGATTCCGCCGTCCCCTCCCCTTCCCACCCCGCCTGCCCGCTCTTTGCGGTGTGCAACCTCGTTCCCACCCTCCCTCGTCCCGTTGGGAAGCATCCGTCCACTTTACACCCCCTGGAAGGGAAAGCTGCGCTCTCGCATCCAACAGAAGGGGACTGGCTGTGCCTATGGGGCAGCCCGGGAGCGAAACCCTCGGATCCAGGCTGGGGGCCAGGGAAAGGATGGACAGCGGGACTCCAGGAGCGCCTGGCCCGTGGCCTTCCACATCTGCCAGCTCTGCCTTCCCACCCCTGCAACGGCAAATGGATCGAGGGCCCCCAGCCCTGCCCCTTCCCCAGCGCGGTGCTTCTCATGGGGAGGGGACCGGCAGCAGATTTGGGGAGGTGCTGCCTGGCCTCACATCCGCCTCCGGCAAAACCAGCTCCTCCGAGCAGCCAGCCCGGCTCGCCCGGGATTTGCACCAGCCTCACCCTTGCCCTGGACTCGCCAAGGCAAGAGCTGTCCCGGGGGAGGCATCTCCCTTTGCTCCAGCGAAGTGGCTGCTGTGCTCCCGTCCCGCGGCAGCGCCCACGGGGCTGTTCTGCCGGGGGTCTCCTCTCTCCCCCTGTGGCTTTGGGGGATGTTCCATAGAGCAGCCAGCTCCTTCCCTGGGGGGCTGATCCCTCTTCCCACTATGGCATCCCAGGGGACCTCAACACCACCGAGAGCTCCTCCAGCTGCCCCCCCTCCTGCCCCTCTGCCTCCAGCCGGGCCCACGGGCAGGAGAGCCGGAGCCATCCCAGATGCCGCCCTTCACTTTCCCCACTCCAGCTGACTCACGCTCGGCTTAAGCCTTTTGCTTTGATGTGGGGAGGAACAAAGCGAGGAGGAGATGGATTCCCACCTCTGCCCTCCTTTTTAACGAGCCCTGCTCCTGATGAGGCGGCAGCAGCCCAAGGCACTGGCACCTGGAGGTGGCTGGAGCTGCCACGAGGGAAACACTCACATGTCACAGCTTTGGGAGCGCCTGCGAGCTCGGCCCGGGGGCTCTTCGTCAGGACTTTTGGGGACTCCTCATCTTCCAGGGGTTTCTCCTTCCTCTGCACCGTGGGGCGGGCGGGTGTCCGGGGCTCTGCCGACGGCGCCGCTGGAATCGGCCTCGGCGAAGGGCGTGAGGGCTCCCCGGCCTCTGCAAGAGAAACGGGGCTGGAGCTGAGCCCCCTGGGGTCACCCAAACCACAGAGACCCGCAGCACATCCCCACACTCTGCAATCAGCACCGGGCAGGGCGTCTGGGCTCTGACTCCCAAGCCAAATCCAGCTGCCCCTGTTGCACACAGTGGGGGGGAAGAGCTGGAGCACCACAAGGGATTTTGGGCTGCTCGGGATGGCCGTGGAGGCTGCACCACTCTGCAGCTGCTCACCTCGTGCAGCGCCAGCAGCTCAGCAGCACCATCCCAAAAACTCTCCTGAGGTCCCACATTCCTTCTCCAAAAAGCCAAGGGATCTGGTTACACTCAGCGGTTCAAGCTGGATTTTTCATCCCCCTTCCCATGAAAGGGCCACTGTCTTCCCTGTGGGAGCTGGCTGCCACCTCCCCTCATCTTCCTGCACACTGGGACAGGGGCAGCCACTGCAGGACCCCTCGATGGGGCAAGTAAAACCCAAAAGGAGATGAGTTATTCCCCATGGGATCAATTCTGATGCCACACACCTCCTTGCAGAAACCCACAACCCCCTTCAGCAGAGCCAGCGCTTTCTGCCCCTCATGGTGGGTTTCCATGGGGAATGTGGGATGTCCAGGGGAACTGTGGGGTGTCCAGGGGGGCTCAGTGAAATGCTGCAGTCCCCCACCCACCCTCCTTGCTGCCCCATCCCCGTCCCCATGCCCTGGAATAGCAACCTCTTGCACAACAGGGGCTGGACCACACTTTATATAAAACTAAATTATAGCCTGGGTGAAGGGAGGGAGAGCAGAGACCCATAATTTCCTCGGCTATAACAAGAGGTCCCACACACAGGCAGGCAGGGGCGGGGGGGGCAGGGGGAGAGAGACCTGGGACACTTCGTTATCCTCCATCTGACGAGGGTCCTACACGCCCGAGCCAGGGAGGAAGGTGGGCAGAGCTCATAAGGGGAATCAGGAGTATAACGAGGGAGGGAGAGGCTCCCTCTGCACCCCGGGGTCAGCAGGAGCTGCAGAGGGGCTGCAGCCAGTCTGGACTGATGCTCCACGACACCCCACACACCCCAGTTTCCCCACAGGACCACCCTCTCTGCCCTCCCCAGGGTGCTGATCCAGCCTGGGGTCCACAGCTCCTGTGACAGGGGGTTTGCTGGGAAGGAAAGCTCATCCCAGCAGAGCCCTGCTCGCGGCTCTCACAGGTGGGGGGATTTTGGGGCTCAGCCGAGGGAAATCCAGCGGCTCCACCTGAATTTCACACGGCAGTGCTGGCTGGAGAGTGTGAGCACGTGAGTCCCAGACAGGAGAAAAGTTGTTCCCATGCCTCTGGGAAGCCCAGGGCAAAACAGAGAGGTGAAGAGAGCTGCCATCTACCCACAGTGTATGGGTGAGGTGTGGGGATGAATAATTCCTACACACTGCTGCATCCACGGCCTCTGCCATGTCCCGACCTGGACCAGCCTGAGTCAGACGTGATCTAATGCCTGTTAGAGCCAGACATGGATCCCTGATGGCTGAGGAGCTCTGGATGAAGCCCTGAGCCAGAGGTGCCCAGCACAGAGCATGGAGGTGATGCTCCCCTGAGGTCCCTGGGAAGGGATCTGAGCTGCTCCGGGTTCTGCTGGGAGAAGTCCAGGGCTTAAAAATCCACAGCCCAGATTCTCGGGCTGCCCAGGGCAGCCCCATCACCACTAGATCCCCTTCCCTGCAGGTCAGTGATTTTACACTAGGAAAAAGAGCTGGAAAATCAGGTGCTGCAGCGGGACAGGGGCTGGCACAGGGAGAGCTCCAGCTGATCCCTGCCCCTGCCATGGCCACCCTGTGCTGCTTCCATCACATCCCTTGCTCTCTCTGTGCCTGTTCCAGGGGGATGAGGACAAGGACAGCCTGTTGAGACCCTGAGCTCTGAGGGAGAGCCCAGCACTGGCTGTCTGGATCCGTGTGGATGCCCAGTGTGCTGCTCCGGGATGGAGACAGGGCTCGTTTCTGCCGTGTCCACCTCACACATGTAATTACCCTGCACAAGGTCTCACACACAACCACAGAGATGCAGGGGGGGAGGTGGCAATTAAATTAACTCCCACAGGAACAAGGTGGCCAGGAGAGAGACAAAAATAGACAGGAAAGAAATTTGGGGAAGTTGGTCCTTCCCTGCCTTGCACAGCCTCACATCCCTGCTGCTGCAGGGCCATGGGGAGACCAAGTCTGCCTTTTGCACCCGAGAGGAGGCATCACCTCTGCTGACACAGGGAGAGATGGACAGACAGACCCCCAGCACTGGCACAGGCTCATCCCACAGCTCCTGGCTCCCTCTCCTCCTTTAAATCCCCCCAGCCCCTTCTCCAGGGGTGCCCTGCCAAGACAAGGCCCCCCTGGGTCCCCTCTCCCAGTTTCCAACAGGTCAGGGTCTGGCTCCTTCCCTCCCCTGCTGCCACCAGAACAAGACCAGGCTTGACCTGAATCTCTCAGGTCTGAAACCAACCACAAGCCCAGGCAAAGCCCTAAGGAGAGATGGCCCTCAGGATGGGCCATCCATCCCTTTCCTCAGCTGCACCCCCAAGGCAGCTGCACCCCCAGACCCTTCCTGGGTGGGATAAATGCCCATCACAGATGAGGGTCTGGGTCTCCACTCCCCCATTCTGCACCACCTCTTGTACAACACGAGGGAGACGTGGCACAGGGAGGGCGACTCCGGTGTCTTGTTCATGGGAACAGAGGTAATAAGGCATTTAAAAATAATAAGCCCAGCTTCAATAAATCACAGCACTGCCCTAAGGTACAGAAGATTAGGGAAGCCATAGACATGGCACTACTTTCTTTTGCCTCCTGGTTGCCAAGCCCAGGACACGCACATGGATCTGGTTTTCTGACTGTTCTCCCCATTTCCAAAGTCCAAATCCAGCCGTCAGGAAAGGCCCAAGACATCAGTCAGCTCCAAAGTCCATCAAGAGGGTGAGAAAAGAGGAGGGAGGAGGGAAAGATGTAAAGCTGGAGAGTTTCATTGCTGCAATATTCCTGCAAAGTCCAAACATCCCTCTGGGAGTGATGGCTGCAGGAAGGACCCTCTCCACATGACCAGTGTCTGCAGGAGCTTCTGGGACCACCCCCGTGGTCCTGACCAGGGGAAAAAGCACTTTGTGCTTTGAGTGGGAAGCACACTGAGGTCCTGATGAGCTTGCAGGACTGAGGTAACCATTCCCAAAGAGTTGGACAAACAAAAGGCAACTGCATCGTGTCAGCAGCTGGTGGGAGCTGGGATGGGACAGAGCATAAACAGGAACCACACCACAGGCAGCACAGCCACAGCATCCTACAGCTCCCAGAGACCTCTGGATTCCCTTCCCCCAGCTGGTTGTGGTGCCCAGACCCCCACCTGGGAAGGCTCAGAGGATGTGGGAAGATGCAAGGCCAGAGCCATGGTTTTGGGTCAACCCCCCCCCCCCCCGGTTGTCCCACGGCTCCTGCTCAGTGTTCCTGAGCTGTAGCTGATGATCTGCCCAGCTCCTGGGGTCTCCTTTATCTCCCCTCTTCCTCCCAGCTGCCTTGGCCTCAAAGGGAAGAAGTCTGGTGGCAGGAGATGGAGGGACACATTCCCAGCATGGCACTTTCCCCATCCCTGCTGCCCAAGGCCAGGGAGACACAGCACAGGAGGGAAAATGCCTCCGACACACGGAGCTGAAAACAGGCTGGGGAGAGTGGAAGCAAATCCCACCTCTTTGGCAAGGCAGATGTTTGCCTTAGGTGGTGTCAACCAGAAGGGAGGGAGAAGGGTCCCAGCACATCTGGATCCACGTCTGAGCTCCTGAGGAGCATCCAAGCCTGATGCCATGGGATGTGACTCCTGCCCAGGAGAGCCTCCCGTCCCCCCCTGCTCTCTCCCTTCAATCCCTTGGGAATGGCTGGACAGGGACCAGGTAATGTTGGACAGACACACAAACAGAGACGGTCTAGGGAGGCGTTTGCCATGAACAACATGCAGCACTATTTGGTTTGGGAGCTCTCTAATCTCTTTTATGCAGATAAAATGAGCGTGTAATCTCTCTTGGTTTTCCGTACGCGCTGCCTGGCCCAATCAGGTGCCTGTCTGACCTATTCCAGGGGTATTTTAGAGCCTGATTAAGTGGTTTCAAGTGCAGAAGAGACGGCACTGAAGCAAATCCTTCCAATCCCACGAGCCAGGATGGAGGAGAGGAAAGCAAAATTCTGGTTTGAAAGTTTGCTCAACTGGGAAAAATCCAAATGGCTTATTTACATTCAGTCTGAAATTAATGCACCGAAGCATTCTCAGATTCTAGGATACTCAGGGAAAGGAAAAGGAGGGTGGGAGGGGAAGGGGGAGAGATGCCCAGAGCACCAGAGCACAGCTGGGACAGACCCAGCACATCTTTGCTTCCCTCCCTTTGCCCCAGTGTCTCTCTGCTCACCTGGGCAGTGCTTTGGATAAACAGTTCAGTTCTGGGACAATGAGGAATTCGGTAAAAAAAAAAAAAAGTGGTTTCTATGAAAAGTTACTTCCTAAATGCAAAAAAGCAAAACAAAGCAAAAGAACCCACAAAACCCCAAATAGCTCAGCAGCCTGGGAGTTGTTGTTATTTGTTATTTATAGCCCTTGGGTGGGTAGGAAGAGAGGAATTTTGGGCCAGACAGGTCAGGACCAGTGTCCATCCAGTCCATCCGTGTTCGGAGTTTGACCTCAGTGACAAAACCCCAACTCCAGGTTTGGGGCACAGACCCTGTGCCAAGGTGTCCCTACAAATTCCATCACCCAAAGGTCCTTGTTGATCCAACCAGCTCCTGCCAAGGAGGCAACAACCAAATTCATGTAAGAATTGCTCCCACTCAAGAGCTGGGTGGTGAGGGTGACCCTCAAGAAGGGATTTCAGGGAAGATAAAAAGTAAAATCACTGCAAGAAGCACTTCAGTCACCACAGCACTGGGGAGGAACTACAACTTATGCAGTAAGAATAGATTTAGCATATATATTTTATACATATTAGGGCAGCATTTGGAACTGGAGCTGCAAGGGAAGAAGGAATCTCTAAGCCTGAACTGGAGGCCAGGGACAACACAACTTCCCAGGACACCAGCCGGACCAGCAGGACCAGGTTTCTTTCTTATTTTCCTCTCCCAGCATCAGGCCTGGGCTCTGCCTCATCCAAAGAGCAACATGAAACCTCCCAGACTCACCGTGGGGCCAAGGAGTGGTGGGAAACGATGGGGAAACAAAAGCACGGAGACCCAGCCTGGGATTGAGACAACTTGCACTGGGTGTGAGGAGCTCTGTGCCAGCTCGGGGCTCCCTGGGGCAGGACAACCCCTCAGAGGATGGAACAACCCTACACCACAGGAGCCTGGCATGGGGGAAGGATGCAGGAGGAAATCCTGGGTGTCCTTAAGGAAAAGCAATTATCCCTGAAGCCTGGAAAGCGGCTAAGGAGATGCCTATCACATCCAAGGAGATTCTGGGAATTACAGAGCAAGGAGCTGTGCTGGGGAAAATTATGGAGAGAGTAATTAAGGACCAAGCCAGTCCAGTAATTGTGTAACCTTCTGGGGTTAAACCAGTACAGGTCCTGCCAGGGAAAATTTGTGTCTTTCCCCCTGCTAAGAGTCCTCAAAGGAAGTTAATTGAGGAGCGGATCAACGGGAGCTGGTGGACACTGTTATTAATGAGGATAATAATTTGCACTTCTGCAGCCCCTTTCATCCCTGGCTTTAACCCAGGGCCCATCACACGTTACCTGAGCTCCAGGTATTTTCCAGGGGCTCAGCTGCAGCTCTGAGTGGAAACAACCTCGGCACAGCTCAGACCGGTGGGGAAACTGAGGCACACAAATGGGATTTGCCCAAAGAAATATCCCCTGGAGATGGAGCCTGGCACCAAAAGCAGCCCAACCAGGTGAGCCCTGTCCTGCCCTGGGAGAAGGAGCCAGAGCTGGAGCTCCTGTGCACCCACCCCAGCAAAGGATGGGACTGGGGTGAAAACACTTCCCAGAGCTCCTGCCCACTTCCCAGTCTGCAAATCCAACGAGGCAGCTCAAGATCAGAGATGGGTGAAGACTGGAATTTTTGGGAAAAAAAATCCCAATTACCCCATCACTGCACCAGTGTAAAAGCTCATTTCCACTGGTACAACCTGGCACCCTGAGGGGGGAGAAATGGGAAGGGGCTGCCAGAGCAGGAGGGACCGATGGGGCTCATCCCGGGGGCTGCTGTGCCCATCCCACAGGAGGCTGTGCTGGGCAAGGCAGAGCTCTGGGGAAGATCACCAGAACTCCAGAAAACACCCTGAGGAGAGCTTGGGTTTCTGCAGCTCCCAGGCTTGAGCAGGAGCTTTCCAAGGAAATTCAATAAGGAGCTGGAGTGGGAGCAGGACGCTGGGGCGGCACAGCCCGAAGGCCCTGCTTTGTTTTGCACGAACCCAGAGACACTGAAAAAAGCCAGGAATCTGCCTTTTTCTGTTTGGCATTTGGGGCTTTTTTTGTTGTTGTTTTGTTTTGGGGGGTTTTTTTGCAAAGTTTTGCTGTTGTTCAAAGGAAAAACACAAACGAAGCGTTTTCACAAGCTGACAAGAATCTTTAAAAGAAAAGCAGAAACTGACCCTTTCACGCAAAAAGTTTTTATCTGGGGTTAAAAAAAAAATAATTTCGTCTCTTTTAGGGCTTTTGGGGGGGGAGTTTTTGCACTTTGAAGGTGCCTGTGTACAACTCTGCAACCCTGCATTTAAATCAGTGTTAAGACAAGCAAAGACCCTTTTCTTTTGACCATGGAGGGGGTTCCCTTTGTTCCTACCCCTGTCCCTGGTATTTTGGGTCTGAATGCTGCATTATTAGGGCTGAGCACACAACAGCTTTTGGCCTCCTGTTACACCTCGGGGCAAAATCCTTGGGAACAGGCAGAGAGAATTAAAGGGAAAAAAGTGCGTGTGAGTGTCCCATCCCCGGCTGGCTCCGAGCAAAGACACAGGGAGCTGCCAGGGGCCAAGCTGGGACACAGGCACGGAGAGGGGGCATAGAGGAGGACATGGAGGGGCTGGGGTGGTGGTCTCATGCAGCAGATGTCCTGCTGGGAAGGGAAGGAAGGGAGGGGGGAATGAGCAGAGTCAAACCCAAGGGGTAGGTTTTGCTTCTGGAAGTGGATTTGCCTTGACTGTCTTTACATGGGTTTGCTCCCCATGAGGAAAGACCCTCTCCTGCTGTCCCTGCTGTCCCTCCTCTTCCTCCCCGTGAAGGAAGGATAATCTCAGCCAAAAATCTTTCTGTTTTCCTCCTGTTTCCTGCTAATTCCTCTGAAAAGTAATTACCCCCCATCCCCTCCAGGCAGACAGTCGCCTCTTCTCTCCTGGCTCCTCTGCAAACTACCTGTGGCTATTTCGAGGCTTTGGTTTGCCATGTCCCTGTCCCTCCTGGGTGGGAGGAGACTGGGATGGCACCCAGTCCATCTCCAGAGATGCCAAGGAACAAACTTTGGGAAATAAGCTTCTGCTCAGGCTGGGAAAGAGCACCAAGCACAGCAAAACCAACCCGACCTGCCCATCATGTGCTAACCTGGGCCAAACCGCCCTGGCACCTCAGTTTCCCTGTTTATTCCAGAGCCTTGATGTTTCCAAATGAGCTGGTCTAGTTTGCAAAACTTCAGAAGGGGAATGGAGAGAAAATTCCCAGGCTCAGTGGTGCGTGACAGAGCCTCTGGCTGCTGCCCAAGGGATCAGGGCTCTGCACCCGACCGTCACGGGGCCCAACAGCACGGACAGCGGAGAGTCAGCCCCCAAAAACAGAGGGAGACAAAGACAGGAGTGGGGTGAGCAAGGATTCGAGACAGGTCACCACAGAGCTGCCCTCTGAGGCAGGACAGGGATATTCTCTCAGGATGAAATTTAGCCCCTGGAGCTTGGTCAGATGGAAATTGAGGGTGTCCTGGAGACCCCCTTGTGCTCCCAACACTCCAAAATGGGGTCTAAAGGAGACAAAGTTGGTCCAGCTCTGCTTGAGTTCGTACATCAGGTCCACACTCCCCTCCAGAGGGGCTGGGGAAGGGGAGGGTGGGTTAAGGGCTGCTCTGGGATGGAAGTGCTACACCTCCAACATGGAATTGGGTGCTTGTGGATGCCCCCAGGCACCTTGGCTGGGTCCCACCACTCCTGCTCAGGACAACAGTACAACTGGGAGTTTAACCACACTCTACCTACACACCACTCCTGTGCAGCCACAGGGAACGTAGAAAAGCTCCAAAAACATTTTCCCAATACATTTTCAACAGAATTTTAAACTATTTTTAAAAATACCCCCCAATTGATGGCACAGCAGCCGTGCACAGCACTCCTCCTGACCTGGGCTGGAGGCAAGTTCCCGTGCATTTTCGCACTGGGTCTGTGCACTAACAGTTCACCACTTCCCACCTGGAAAGGAAAGGGAATGGAAGGAAATCCAGGGAAATCAGTCCCACAGAGCCCCTGCAGCTGCCTGGGCCCCGGGACGCGGCTGCAGCTCGGAGCAGCACAAGAGCCCAGCCGGGAAGCGGAGCCTGCGGCATCCAGCTGGAAGAGCAGGGGGGAAGAGAACAAGAGGATGTATTCTCCAAAACTTGGGCCCAGCCGTGCTCCGGGCCAAAGCCAACACGGGACTGGTCCAGCTGTGCTGGATCCTGCCCCTCTCCGTGCCCGGTGCTCCCGCGGCCCCTCAGCCCGGCGGCCCCTTCGGAGCACGCGGGAGCTGCTCCTGCTGCGGGTTTGGCCCCTTTTGTGTCTGGCCTGACAGACACACCACAGCCGTGTCCCACCATCACCAACAGTCTCCTGCCTTTTCTCTCTCTCATTGGGAATTTTAATGCCTTTTCTGCACGTGAGCCTTGGCAGGGACTGAGCACCGACCCGGGCAGAGCCTGGAGGGGCTCCGGGGGGCTCAGCTCTGCCCCGTGGAAAATGCAGGGATTCCCCAAACTTTTCCATCCACTTCTCCATGGCCTGATCCTGCCCCCCTGCATCCCATGGCTGCAGAGCAGCCCCTCCACCCATCCCTCGGGGGGGGGGGTTTGACTGGCTCCGTGTGCTTGGCCCCGCTACAGAAACTGCTGGAGAGTCTGTGCTGCAAAGTCCCCGCGGGGTCGCGGCAGCTGCTGCACTCGCACAAATACGGACATGGACACACTGTCAGGGGCACCAACACACCCTCAGCTCCACGCAGCCGTGCACACTCACACTCACACACACACACATACACTCAACTGTATGTTCTCCCTCTATAAAATGTGCTTACATGCACCCCTCCAGTCACTCACCCCCTGCTCCCCCCCCAGCCCCCCAGCCACGCACACACTCATGCTCCCCTCTTCTGTGCACACACACTTCATGCTCCCCTCTTCTGTGCACACACACTCATGCTCCCCTCTTCTGTGCACACACACCGTCTCCAGCAATGCACCCCCCCGCGGGGCACCCCATGTCGGGCACCCAAACCTTGCACACCCCCGATCCGTGCACACCTCTCCACATATCTATCCCTCAGCCACACACCCCTGGCGCTGTGCAGACCCACCCGCAGCCGTGAACCCACAGCCCCCCAGCCGTGCCCCCAGCCCTGTCCACACACACCCCTATATGTATTTATACATCCCCTTGTCGTGTACCCCCGGAGCTCTGCACGGACCCCCCACCCGCGCACACACCTCCACTCCCCGTGAACTCATCCCCCCCCCGTGCACACACACACACACACAGAGCCCCTTCCCCGCAGCCGCGCCCCCTCAACTCCCCACCCGTGCCCCCCAAGGCTCCCACCCGTGTCCCCCCAGCCGCGCACCCCCTCTCTCCCCCCGGGCAGGACCCCCCGTACCTGGCGGCGGGACCGGCTCTGCGCGGGGCGGCTCCGGGGGGCTCGGCCGGGGGCTGCCGGGCTGGGACATCGGGGCGGGCGGTGCGAGCTCGGTGTGGGCTCAGAGCGGGCTCGGTGCGGGCTCAGTTCGGGCTCGGAGCGGGCTCAGTGCGGGGCGGCCCCGCGCCCGTCCCGCCGCGCTCACCTGGGGCCCCGCGGGGCGCCGCGCCCGCCCCCGCGCCCGCCCCGCATCCCCCGGCCCCGCCGCCCCGGCGATGGGCCGGCCGGGGCGCGGGGCTGCCTCTGGGCAGGGCTTCTGCCTTTTTGGTTTTTTTCTTTCCCAGTTCCTTAAAAAAAAGCCCAAAATTAAACAAAAAACAACAACAACAAAAAAGCTGGGAGCGCAAACATGCGGCCGCCCGCGCCCGCAGCGCTCCGGGAGCTTCTGCTGGAGGCTGGAGCGGAGCCGGGAGGGGAGAGGCGCGGGGCAGGCAGAGGTGGTGGCTCCCGGGGCCAGCCTTGGATTTGGGATTTCACAGCTGCGGGGGGAGTAATGGGGCTCAGCTGTGCTCGGGCCCCTCGGGTGAGCGTTGGGACCCTTTGGGGGGTGCTCAGGTCCCTCCGGTGGGTTCTCCAGCCTGTCCGCCTTCCCCCAGGCAGGAAAGCAAAGAGGGAGCTTTTGTGCCTGACTCCATGGCCTGTCCAGGGAATGCCTCTGCCTCCCCCACCCCTCCCTGCCTCAGTTTCCCCAACAGGAAAATGGGGTTCTGCTCCTGGGGGCGATGCCTGGAGCTGCTGGGGCCGGAGGTGACGGTGTTGCTGTCCCGAGACCAGCGTGACACCCAGGTTCAAGCAGCAGCAGCACATCCCCAGAGGGCCAACCCAGAGTTCAGTGTTTGCTCCAGCACCGTGTCCCTGCAGGGCCCCACGAGAATTCGTCCCCGTGCTGAGCGTCATGTAGGGCCCGGCGGGACATTTGCAAGGTTGTTTTTTCATCCCACTGCTGTGTTTTCCTGTGTTTAAAAGCCCAGACTCGCAAAGCACAACAGAGAGAGGCTGGATGGCCACAGGCTGTGCTGGAGCCTGGAGTGTGATCCTGGAGCTGGACCAGCCGGCAGCACTGGGGGCTGCCCCCCTGCCCTGCCTGCCCTGCCAGCCCTGCCCTCGGCCACCCCTTCCCAGACACGCTGGAGTCTGGGCAGTAACTGGATTTTGCAATCCAGAGCTTCGGCTCCGGGTTCCCAGAGCAGGGCTGAACCCAGGGGACAGCCCTGGTGACTCCTCACATCCCACTGCCCTCCTGCCTGGTGATGCCAGAACCCTGCTGCCATCGGGGCTGTCACCAACGCTCCGGGGCAGCATTTGGTGGGGTGAGGGATAAGGGAGACGTCACCACTGCGGTCACATGGAAAGGAAATGGGTCGGGAAGTGGGAATGAGGCAGCCTGGGGCACGAAGCGGGACTGGAGGGATCTGACTGCTCAGGATCTTTCCAAAAGCTCCATCCTGAAGGCAGAGAGCCTTCTCTGTGCATGATTGTCACTGAGGGTGAAGCAACGAGTGACACTGTGACTCCCAGTCCCTGGGAAAACCACCCTGGTGGCACAGGGAGGCAGGGCTGGGTCACTCCCCTCACCTGACACCGCTCTCAGCAGGACCCTGCCAGCTTTCCATGGCATTCATTGCCGAGCTGGCCGTGCTGGTGGTGGCAAGCAGGGCCGTGGGGTGTGTCGGCATCGCCGGCTGCTGAGGCAGTGGCTGAGTCACGCCGGGATCACGCCGGGATCGCACCAGCCCCATGTGCTGCCGTCGCACATTCCTCCCTGTTTACCTGCCCAGACACCCCCGGCCCGGCCCTGCCGGGGCAGAGCCGCCCTCGCTCCCCAGGGCAGCCCCGAGGGACGGCCCCACCGGACAGAGCAGCTGATGGGAGAAGGGCCCGGGAGCCCTGGGGCTGCCTGGAGCTGGGGGGAGGCAGAGGGTGGCTGCCCGAGCAGGGGGTGCTCTGCCTGGGGAAGGACAGAACTGGGAATTCAGGTGCCACGTGCTCAGCTCGGGCCATGAGGATGCACGGCTGGGTGGGGATTAGCAACTCTCCTCCTCTGCACTGGCAGCTCCACCTGACAACCCAGAAAATAATTAAGGAGTAGCTGGGAAGCTGAGTCACAGCTTTGGTGGTCCAGGATCAACCCCCTGTGCAGGCCTGGCTTTGGGGGGGAACAGGGCTCCCCAGGCTGGCAGACCCTGGCACAGTGGGAGCTGTGCCACTCAAGAAAGTTCTTCACAAGGTTTTTGGGGCCACAGAGCAGCAGGACTTTACCTGCAGCAACACAGGGGCCACGGTGCTGCCTTCCCCGTGGGCCATCCTGCTGAGCCTCCTGTACCCAAGTGGGGACACCCCAGTGCCAGTGGTGTAGCACCGCTCCCCTCCCAGTGACAGGGATCACAGGGAAGCCAAGAGCAGGATCCAACCTTGCAAAACTAGTCTGCACCCTCCTTTCACTCACCACTGGCACGGCATAATGATGCCAACAGCTTTCTGCTGCCATAATCCTAAGCAGTGTTTTCCACAAAACCAGAATTCTTTTCCCCCAAAGTATTGTCCCCTCTAAAGACAACTCCCCCTGATCAGCTCAAGCAGGGGGCTGGGGGTGGGTGGGAGAGGGACTGGGGGCACCCTGCAGTGTCCAACTTAATCCCACAGTGATTACACCCAGACTAATCCTGGGCTACACCCAGGACGGCTGCGCTCCGAGGAACGCTGTGGGAGCTGGCTGGATTTTGGAAAACAAGGCCATTTCTGTAGGTGTGTGACTGCACTGACCCACATTCACAAACTCTGGCTTCCAACTCCGCTCCCGGCTCCGCCGCCGCCAAAGTAAATCCACCCGAGCCCTCCCAGCTCCCGGCTGTGCCTCGGGGGGAGCAGGGGCTGCACCCCTTGCCCTGGCTCTGCACCCCATTGCCCTGGCTCTGCACCCCCTCACCCACAGGTCTGCCCCCCATCACCCCGGCTCTGGGGGTCCCCCAGCACCCCGTAGCTCCCCCAGACTGGGGGCGGCGGAGATTTTAAACCTCCTTGACCTTCCCGTCTCCGGCGAGGATTTAGCACTAAAGCCTCGACTTTCCAGTTCAAAAGAGGGTTTTGCAACATTGCCGGCATCTATCCCTCGGCGAAACCTTTGAAAGTAAAATAAATAAATAAGAGAAAACGCGTGTGATCCGAAAACAAGGAACGAAACACCCCTGGAGCCGCAGCGTGCGGTCGAGCCGCCGGGACCCGGCACAGAGCTGGGCTGTGCAGCCCCAGCCGTGTTTGCTTGGGGTCTGAGCCATCTCCCCCTGATCTGCGGAGCAGAGTTACCCGTCCCTGTGCACACACAGAGTCTCTAAACAAAATAACCCTCTCAAGCCCTTCGGTGGGGGGAGGAGGCTCTGCCTGCCTCGCTGGGTTCGCAGTGAATGACCCCACTGTTTTACATTTGCTGCTGAAAGATTTTGATGAGTCACGAGCTATTTCTGTAGATAATTAAAAAAAAAAAAAAGAAAAAAGAAAAAAGAAAAAGAAGGAAATGGACATTTAATAAAAACAAAAAACAACCAACAAAAAGAGGGCCCCATGGACATTCATCTTTGGAAGATGGAAAAATTAAAGACTTCCCCCATCCCCTCTGTGCCACGCTCCGCCCTGGGGGGCTGTGGGCAGGTGATGGTGTTGGGGGCAGAGGCACAGGGGCATCATGGTGTGCATGCTGGGGCAGCCCCACCACTGCCACTCGCCCTGGGGACCACTGGGGACCACAGCTTGGGGGTCTCAGTGATCTCCAGTGGTGTGAGGTGACAGGGCCCCGTCCCAGCCAGGGACTGAGCATCCCTGTGGCCTCTGCAGGGAGGGGCTGAGGTGGGAAGAGGCACGTTGAGGAGGGTACGGTGCACCCAGGGATGGGGAGGTGCCCCTCAGGTGCCTTGGGGCTCACACTGAGCACGTTCCTGGGCAGGGTCAGCAAAGCCCCCCCCGTTTGGAGCCTCTCCCGGGTTCCCAACACCCCCAGAGCCCCACAGGTCCTGCTGCTGGCAGGGTGTGGTGTGCTCACACCCACCAACAAGGTCCCCTTTGTCCTCCCTCCCACCCGGACCTGCAGGCCGGGGGCTGATGGCCCAGGTTTCTGCACAGTCTGAGGCTTTTGGAGAGGCTGGGGTGGCAAAAGTGGGTGCTACACCCATCCAGTGCCTGCTCCCCCCATTTCTGCTCTTTTCCTTCCCACTTACTAAAGCCACAATTATTCTTCCCAACACTTTGTGAGCCCCCGGTGCAGGGGATTCCCAGCAAGCCTGCTGGTAGCCCAGGGGTGGGTGGCCATCGTGTTTGGGGACCCTTTCTCAGCCCCACTCCTGGGGTGATACAGCCACATGGACCAGCAACCCCCAAGACACCATCAACTCAGGGAAGGGCCAGACCTCAGAGCAAGAAACCTTTGGCCATTTCCCTCCTGGCTCCAATATTCCAATTTCTTAATGCTCATTAAAAAAAAAAAAACCCAACAAACAAACAAGCAACCCGAAGCTCTCGCTCCTTTTTTTGGCTCTTTGGAGCTCTTTGGAAGCTGTGCTGGCTCTGTGCATGCAAGGCAGTGACTCCCCCCTAGTCCTGCTGGAGGGGTGTGTGAAAATCCCATGGATCTGGAGCGCTGGAGAGAAGGGTGGTATCCATCTGGGTGCAGCTCTGGGGCACCAGGAGGGAAGAGGAGGAGAGACGTGGGTGCTTCCTGCCAGCGTTTTCTGGGTGCATGGACTTGCTCTGCACCAGGAGCTGAGGGGAGGGGCTGACTGGTCCCAGTCTCTCCCCCCCATCCACATACTGGTTTAGCAATCAACCCTGGAAAGCTTTTCATGTCAAAAAAAAAAAAAAAAGGAAAAAAGTTTCTAGTTTAAAAGTTAAAAGCTGCAAGTGTTAAATCGATCAGAGCCAGATGCTCCCCCCAGAGATGCTCCCCTGCCCTCCCCAGGGAGCTGCGGAGCCGGCAGAGGAGGGGGATACCGGGGGGGGACAGGGACAGCAGCCCCCTAACGCTGGGGCACCCATGGGTGCTGGCTCAGTCCCCCCGGGGGGTGGTGAGGGGCTGCAGAGGCACGTTCAGCACACCCCAGGAAGCCACGGGCGAGCTGGACACAGCTCAGAGCCCTGGAAAAGGGCCACTGGAAAAAAGATTAAGTGAGTTTGGCCGGGAGGGAGCGGCGGAGGGAAAGGGGATGTAACAGTCTGTTAACATTGGCAGGGGCTGCACACAGACGGGAGCAGCCATTTCGGGGGGCCAGGGGGAGGCTGGAGTCTGGAACCTCATTCCCATCCCCTCGCTGCTGAAGAGCCTACAGGGATCTGCAGGGAGAACTTCTTCAGGGAAAGGGTTGCCAGGCATTGGAAGGGGAAGCCCAGGGAGGTGGTGGAGTCCCCATCCCTGGAGGTGCTCAAGGAATGACTGGATGTGGCGCTCTGGTCTGTTGACAAGGTGGTGATCAGTCACAGGTTGGACTCGATGATCTCGGAGGGCTTTTCCAACCTCAATGATTCTGTAAAAACGCACATTTCTTTTAAACCAACAACCCTAAGAAGGCAGCCAGCACAGCGGCACGATAGGTAATTTATTTTATTGCATTTTATAATGCCATTGTCCATACAGATTACATGCAGCTAGACCTACTGTACAAGGGTTTACCGTCTGCCAACGCAGACACACGGAGCTCAGAGTACAAATACACAGCGAGGCTATTTCCTTTATACAGCACGAGGACGGCGGGGAGGGGAGGGGTCTTTACACATCCGCCCTCCCCTCCACCCTCCGGCCCCCGTCCCACCTCCCCAGCATCACCTTCCCACCCAGCGCCAAAGAGGATGGGAACAAACGGGGAAAAACAGGAAAAGGTTGTGGCAGGGCTGGCGCTTCCCGGAGCGGCCGGGGGTGGGATGTGCCCGAGCCATGGGCTCCCCCGGGGCCACGGCGGGCACCTCCGGGGGTGCAGAGCCCCCCAGCCCCTGGCTCTGGCCTGTCCCGACCTTCCCCAACACTTCCAGGACAAAAACCTAGATCCAGGGAGGACCTCCGGGGCGGGAGGCTGGCCAGGGGTGTAAACAAAGCAAAGAAACCCTTTGGTTTGATGCAGGTTCAGCTGCTGCTCTCCCTTCCCCCCCACACCGGCCCCCCCAGCAGCCCCCAGTGCTGCCAGCACCCCCTCCCTTGGAGCACTGGTTTCTGACCCCCTCCCCTGGGTACCTGTTTGAGCTGTTTGGGGGAAGATGTCACTGAGGGAAAAAAAAAAAAGAAAAACACATGGAAAAAGTAGTAATTCCTTCAGTGGGAGATACCAGAAAAATGCCTCTACGTACAGAGAGGTGCCCACAGCTTCCCCTCGTAGAACCGCCCTGGGTTGGGCAAAAACAGGAAATAAAACACAAAAATACAGAAAAGCCCAAAAAGAACCATTTGTTTTGGTAGGTTTAAACCCAGAATATATATATCTCAATATATACAGACATACAATTCTGCCACACATTGTGTTTGGTCCTTGATCCTCCCTCCCCCCCGGCCTCCGGCGTGTGTTTGAGGTAAGACACGCAGAATTCAGTAAAATTCAAACCAGCAAAAAATAAACCAGAGGGGTGAGAGGGGTGGGGGCAGTGAGGGTGGGGGGACACACACAGTACCTGGTTCAGGTGGGACCCTGCAGAGGCAGCTGGGCTGGGCAGGGGGTAAGAGAAGGAATTAAATTTACCCCTGAGTATCAAACCGGGCACGTTTCCTGTGAAATCACCCACCAGGATTCCCGGGGAAGAGGCATCACCTGGAGCCACAGGACTTTCCAAACCTGTGCATGTGTTTAAAGAAAAAAACTCCTTTATATTTATATATTTATTTATATATATATATAATATATAGAGAGAGTGCTCTTGGGAGCCGGGATGGCAGCTGAAAACCTCTGGGAATACTCAGCACGGAGGGGAAGGTGCCAGGTTTTCCTCACGGGGTCTGGGGGTGATGATGGCACACGGGGGATTTTGGCTGAATCCACGGGGATCTGGAGGCCCTGGGAGGCATTTCAGGGGTGTCTGTACCTCTGGAAAAGCTTAAAAAAAAAAAAAGTCATACCCCGAGGAAGAAGCCCTGGAGGGCTCGGCAATGCCGGGGCCACCTTGGATTTGTGCAGAATCCAGGGGGCAAAGCTGCCAAAAAATTAAAGAGCGGGAGGAAGGTGAGGGAAAAGGACCAGGAAGGGCAAAAAAAGGGGAGCAGCTACTGAAACCTCCTCCAAACAGTGAGGGGGTCTAACACTGGGTGCTGGCACTGCCCAAGAGGCACAATGACCCCCAATGGCAACCCAAAATCCCAAAAACCTGGATGGAGGCAGGTGATTCCCCACAGAGGGTGAACTGTGGCCGAGCAGCAGTGAGGGGCTCAGGGGCTGCACCTCAAGGTCCAGCCTGTCCATCCCTCCCCTCCCCTTCGTACGAGTAAAGCAGCAATGGGTCCCCCCAGCAACATCCCCCCGTGCCAGCTGTAAACTTGGTACTACAATAACTTAAAATGAAAAGAACTGGGGGGGAAAAAAAAAAAGGAAAAACAAAAAAAAAAGGGAAAAAAACGGGAAAAAAAGGAAAAAGAGAAAAAAGGGGAGAAAAAAGAAAAAAGGAAAATAAAAAAGGAAAAAGGGAAAAAAAAGAAAAAAGGAAAGAGGAAAAAGGAGGGGGAAGGGGAATAAAGGGAAAGAAAGAGGGGAAAAAAGAAAAAAAGGGGGAATAAAGAAACAAGGAAAAAAAAGAAAAAAGGGGAAAAGGGAAAAAAAAGGAAAAAGAAGGATAAAATAAAGTAGGTGGGGAAAACTGCCGGTGCCTCCAGCCTCACAGCTCCTTTGGCAGGATGGGGGGGACAGCAAAAGGGGGGTCGGGTGGTGCCCCCCGGCCCGGGCAGGGTCTTTGGTGTCTGGCGGAGCCCGGGGGGGGCCGGGAAGGGGCCGGGAAGGGGCCGGGAAGGGGCCGGGAGCCGGGGAAGGGGCCGGGCAGGGGCCGGGAAGGAGCCGGGCAGGGCTGTCCCTGCGCTCGCAGCCGCGGCGCGGGAGAAGCGCGGGTGACACCTACAGGGGTGTTGGGGACCCGCGGGAGGGAGGGCGGGGGGAGCAGGGAAAACCCCGGATTTGGGAATGGGAAAGGGACCCCTGCAGCCCCAGCCGGGGGGGGGGGGGTGCCGGTGACCCCCGTTAACAGCCCCAGCGGGTTGTGTCACCCCCCCGCTGCCCCCCGAGGGTCTCGGCAGCCCCCGGAGGGTGACACACAGGGTGGCACAGGGGGACACGGTTGGGGTGGGGAGTTCTGCTCAACGTCCCCCCGGCTGCAGGGGGGGCCCAGGGACCCCCTCTCTGCAGCCACCTGGGTACTGGGGATGCTTCAGGCAGTGAAAAGGATGAGTCCGGTACGGGCTCACCCTGGGGATACCCCACAGCACCAGGAGCCCCTTGGGGAGATCACAGAGGTGACGTGGGGACAGACAAACACAACCCCCCATGAGCCACAGCTGTGTGCTGCATTTTCAACACTGCTCCCGGGGTGTCAGCCCCATGTCCCGTGGGGTGACACAGCCCCCCAGTGTCACATCCCAGAGTACCAGGGACAGGGAGGGATGGAGCAACCCTCGGGATCGCTCTGGGGGAGCCTGGAGCTGGGCTCAAAAACGTGAGCAGCCCCACATCCATCACAGCGAGTCCCTAAAGACCCCCCTGTGTGCCAGGACAGCCAGTGCCAGCCCGGCTGTGCCAGGGAAAGTGCTGCTCCCCGGGGAAGGTGATGCTCCCCAGGGAAGGTGATGCTCCCCAGGGAAGGTGATGCTCCCTGAAGCCAGCACAGGGCACTGGGGATGCCACGCTGCCTGCCAGGAGGAGGCTGGCACTGGGTACCCACATCACCGCCCCAGAAAGAAAGAGCAGGGAGAAGAGGGGTGTTTGGTTGTGTTGTTCTCATTATTATTAATATTTTTTTCTTTTGGCATTAATACCATCTGTTCACCTGAACTACGGACCTTCTGTCTCTAGAAATCTTTTGGTATCTTCCCATCTGGATGCACACAAAAGGATAAGGAAAAGATGAAAGCGGGAGCCCCCCTGCAACGGGCTCGGCTTGGGGGCCGTGGCCAGGTTTGGCCACCACAGGGATCCATCGGGCTCAGCTCTGCTCCCAGCGGGATGGGATGACCCCCAGCTCCTCTGCAGGTGCCCCCAGGAGGAGGCTGGGTGTTGGGGGATGCTGCCCTCCTGCTCCACTGAGACCCTGCCCCAGCTCTGGAGGTGGAATGGGGCACGCAGGGGGCCGGGAGCCTTTCCCTGAAGTCGAAGTCGGGCCACTGGCCATGCCATCCCCACATGGGCTGGGAGGTGTCACCTGCTGCAGCCACGTCGAGCAGGACGGGGGGAGCCGTGTCCTCACTGCTGGCGCTGGCAGTCGGCTGTGGATGGTCAGCACTGCTGGGTGCCAGGAGCCCCCCACCAGCCCGTGGAGGGCAGAGCCTGGGGAGGCTGCTCTGCTTGCCAGGCAGTTTAGCAACTGGCCAGAGGTGACAAGGCAGAGGGGACCCCGTCCCACTGACGTGCTGGTCCTCGTCCTTCCCCAGCTTTGAGACAGCGGTGCGAGCCCGACATCCAGAGCGTGGCAGAGGGCTTAGCCCCGTTTCTGCTGTTTCTTCCCCCAAAGCTGGCTGGAGGCAGCACACGTGGGCAGGGTCCACGGTCCCTCCTAGTGCAAAACCCACCGGGGGCCCGAGGGACGACAGTGGGTTCCTGCCATCGCTGCCTCGGGGTGGCCGAGCACCGCGGGAGGAGGGGACAGAGGTGCCTTCCCTGCGCCCGCCGCGCACGGGGAGGGAAGGAAGGGACCATTTCGGACAGAAACAACCTACCATCCTCGTTCACCAGTCACTAACCAAGGGAGGAGGGGAGAAAAAGTCCAGCTCTTGGGTTTCTGCTTCTCGTGCCGCGGGACGTGCCCGCGGCGGGGTCGGTCAGTCACCGGCTGCAGCGCGGGGCAGTGGGAGCGCCAGGGACGCGCCGGCAGCAACGGGTCGTTGCCCCAAGGAAACCCTTTTGCTTTGTGGAAGTGCCTTTAAAGAACAGGTTAACGCCGAAGGTCACCTTGGGGAGGTGGGAGCGTCGCTTGGTCTCCGGCCGGGAGGGTGGGAAGGGTTTGCCCCTCGGTGGGGAGGAGGAAGGAGTCCTTAGGACAAGTCTTCCACTGGCAGCTCCTCCTCCAGGTCCCTGTCGTCGGGAATCGTCACATTCTGGTTGGTGGTGGCCATCAGCGACACGGGTCTGCTGTCGTCCTCCGCCTCGGCTGGTTCCTCCTTCACGTGCACTGGGTGGCTGTGGGGGGGGAAGCCTTCAGCCTCAGGGGGCTGCTCCCCCCCAGCCACAACCCCACAAAGCTCTTGGTCCAAAACCCTCCTCACCCAGGGGACAGGAGCCATGGGAAGCAGCTCCTGGTGCCTGATGTGTCACCATCCTTTGGCTCCAAGCCCTCCAGCACCCCAGTGCCCCCCGCCAGCGCCGTCCCTGCTGTCCCCCGGGCTGACCTGTACTGCTGCGGGGACAGGCGCGGGCTGTTGCTGCCGTTGCTGTTGACCTGCTCCACGGTGCTGCTGACGTCGTCGTGGCCCACGTGCAGCATGGCACTGGCCGAGCTGGTGTTGATCATGGTGGGGCTGTTGAGCAGCGGGAAGCTGCTCTCTGCCAGCGCAGCCTGCAGGGGCATCAGAGAATCAGAATGGTTTGGGTTGGAAGGGACCTCAAAGATCACCAGTTCCACCCCTTGCCATGGGCAGGGACACCTTCCACCAGACCAGGCTGCTCCAAGCCCCTCTAACCCAGCCCTGAACACTTCCAGGGATGGGGCAGCCACAGCTTCTCTGGGCAACCTGTGCCAGGGCCTCCCCACCCTCACGGGGAAGAACTTCTTTTGTATGTCTAACCTAAATTTCCCATTTCAGTTTGAATCTGCTCCCCTTGTCCCTCACTACAGTTCCTGACGAAACAAGACCATAGAGGGGTTTTGTACCCCCGTGTCCCAGTCAGGGACAGGACGGGGTCCTTACCTGGTAACTTGCATTAAGTGCTCCATAACCGAGTCCTGAAATCATATTTTTGACTAAGGTCGGACTCCTGCAGAAAGAGAGAAAGCAGAAGGACGCGGGGCTGAGCGCTGCTGGCCCGGGGACAGGGACGCTGGTGGCAGGGGCAGGGGTGAGCACAGCTCCCAGGCTGTGCCCGTGGCAAAGGAGCACCCACCCTGTCATCTTTGGTGGCCTTCGCTTTTGGTACTCGTGCTCGTCCACGGTCCACACGGCTCCCTTGACGTTCTCCACGCGCACGAAGCACTTGTGCAGGCTCAGGTTGTGGCGGACGGCGTTCTGGGGGCAGAGAGGGCAGGAGCTCAGTGGCACGACCCTCATCCCACTGCCCAGACCCTCCTCTTCCTCACCATCCTCCTCCTTGGCCAGCCCCGCAGGTCCCCACAGCTCCGGGCTGTCCTGGCCACCCCAATGCTCCCCCCCAAAGCCACCCAGGCTGCTGTGAGTGCTCCCCCACTCCACCAGCACTGAGGGGGTTGAGTTGTCGAGCCCCCAAACCACACGTGGGACATGACCCCGTTCTGAGGACCTTGGCCAGATGCTGAGGAAGAGGGGACAGTATGGGACAAGTGACAGCAGCGAGGACTGGGAGCAGAACCATCCTCTCTGCTCAGCAAAGCCAGCTAATCTTTCCCTTTCTTTTCCTTTCCCCCACCCTCCCCTTTTGGTCCTTTCCCTCCCTTTCTTCTTTACATCGACCATCTTTACATTTCTAAATGTAAAATAAAGAGACACACACGTAGGCAGACAGCACAGCCCCGAGAGATACCAGCTCCCTTTTCCCCTTCCAACTCCCTGCCATTTGCTACTGCCCCTATTTCATTACCAATTTTAATTTGCCTCTAATTAAATCCTGTGTATTTTTCCGACTCACTTGCTAATCCATGAGGGAGGCAGGAGGCTGGAGTGGAATCTCTCCGAGCTATAATTACAAAGGGCCTAATCACGCCGGGGCTCTGCCTTTGAATAAATTTCCTTGCATTAAGGTTCTCAGATTCTCTGCCTTGCAAATGAGAATGACCCCAATTTCAGGAAGTTGGCCTCGGAGGGTTTTTTTTTTCCTCCCTTTTTTTTTTTTATTTCGAGTCCTGATTCGTGATGAGAGACTAATTCGTTACGCTAAAACATTAACAGCAATTTAAAAGGTCGAGCGGGGGCTGTATAAACAAAGGAGCTGGCCAGCACAACAAGGCGAGAGGAGACACAAGGACTGAGCCCCCCCCACGTCAGCAAGTGCCAGAGCGCCCAGAACCTCATCAGATGGCACCATCACCCCTTTTGCTTCTCATTTAAGGAGAAAAACAAACAAAGCTGGGCTCTTCCCTTGTCCTCCATCCAACCCTTCCCCCCCAGACCCCTCCCTCCAGCCGTGCCACAGTGCCCGGTGCTGACACCGCGGCCGGGTGACACGGTGACAGGCAGCAGGGCCGGGCTCTGGCTCCTCTGGCCCTTTGCCAGAGCACAGTCCAAAGGGGAAACTTTGTAAGCAGCTCTCAGGGCTCCTGGGGAAGGAGATTTGGGCCCAGCCAATGGTGTCTGATGTGATTTTTGGGGGGGAACCCCTGCAGGACCCCACAGATCGGGAGCTGACCCAGCATCTCGGGTGTGGTTGAAGCCAGGTCCTGGGGTCCCAGCTCAGAGCCACTGTCACTGTCACCCCAGGGGACACGCTCCATTTGGGCCATGCCCTGCTGGGAGGCACCACTCAGCCTCAAACCCCGTGCTGGCATCTCCCAGGGTCGGGCTGCACAGCGCTGTGCAGACAGACATCCCAGGGACCTGGAATTCCAAGGAGGACCCCGAAATCCATGGGGGAGCAGGACAAGCCCCTGTCCCCCACTCTGTCCTTGCACCATCCCCTGTCTGAGGTCTGAAGTCCAGCCAGGGCTGGGGCCTTCCACTGCCCTTGAACCCCTGTCCCAGTGAGCAAACACAGGACGTCCCTCCCTGCCCACACTCCCCTTCCTCCTCCTCCCTGTGCAGGGGGCTCCTCGTCCAAGCAATGCCCTGACTGCAGCCACGAGCGTGGCAAAGCAGAACCTTCCCTGCCCACAGAGACACAGGTCCAGCAGTGCCCACGTCCCCCCCTCTCCCCGGTGACAACCCCCTGCTCTGAAGCAGCCGGGTGGGGATGTGCCTGCAAAGGCTCCAGTGGAGGTAAAATAAATCCTGGCAGCGGGCAGGATGCAGCTCAGCACCCCCAGAGCCTGGGATGCCCCATCCCTGTGCTGGGTGTTGGGCAGGGTGCTGTGCCCAGGACAGGGAGGAGGTGCCAGGTGAGCCCCCCATGGCATGGGATCCACCCCCACGGTGCCTCAGCCCAACGTGGCTTTTGTGTTTCGACAGAGTGTTTGTTCAGAGCCAGACCCGGCTGCTCTGTTTGCTTCTCATCTCTCTCCTCTAATGATGTTTGCTTTACACCCTCCACCCACTCCCTGGGCTGTGCTGGGGGCTCCCTGTGGGTCCCCCCTGCTGTGGGCATGGGGCACCCACCCTGGTCCCCAGCACCCCTGTCCCATCCCAGGGGAGCTCCAGGAGATGAGGGAGAAGCCACAGCAGAAATGGTGGTTTTCAAAGAGAGGAAACACACAATTTTTTCCTGTGTATCCCACTCCTCCAGAAGAAGCCTGACCTTGGACACTGGAAGTTATGAGAGAAGTATCCCCCCTCCAGCTCTTTCTAACCTCCTGCCATCCCCTTTGGCGATAGAACAGGAAAAAATGAAGAAAAAAACCAATGGGAAGCAGAAGGGCTGGGAGATGCCCTTCTCCAACCCTGCCCTTGGTAACACAGGGTGTGGGGAAGCCGCAAAAAGCCTCCCAAAATATTTATTCCTTCCAGCTAACAAAAAGGTGGGAAAAAGACATTTCACTTGCCATTCTCTGATTCCAGAGAGGGGGAAACTGAGGCACGGAGCAGGTGAAGTGCTGCCCTGGACAGTGCTGGGAGCAGTGATGGCCACAGTGGGCTCTGCCCCAGTGCTCCCCATTGCTGCCCACCGTGTGCCCAGTGTGGGGTGTCCCCAGGCCGGGGTGGTGGCAGCAGTGGCAGTGGCCAGTGATGCTCATGGTGCACTTGCAGTGCTGCCCGTGTGCAGCGAGGGGCACTCCAGACCGACACAGCCCGTGGCCAGCCCCAAAACTGCCCCAGCACCCGGCTGCTCCTGCCCAGCCCCATCCCAGTGTCCCAGTGCCGGGACGCTCGTGCTGAAGGCAGGGCCCACCCAGAGTGCTGGGGAGCCAAAATCCCTGCTATTCATCCAAAAGTTTTCTGCAGATCCCAGCTCGGATCTGCCACAGCGACACACGGGGGCCCTGGGCTCCGGGAGAACCGATTCCTCCTCCTCCTCCTCAACCCTCTCAAAATGCTCCATCTCGCTTGCACCTCGCTGATTCTAATTATTTTTATTTTAAACTAACACGTGTCCCTCTGCCACTTCACTCCTTGCTGCCCTGGGCAGGAGGGAGCTGAGCTGTGCCTTGGTAAATACATGCAGCAGGAAACAATAAATACGTAAATCTTCCCTGGACGAGGCAATAACTGAATCACAGAACTGCTCCTTCCACAACTCCCTGCTCCTCTGAGATGTGTTTTCTCAAATCTCAATTTCTAAATAACCAAGGAGGAAGCAGCCCCAGCACCCATGTGCTGCCCCCAAATTCACCTCCATCAGCCCAGGCTGGTGACAAATGGTTCCTCAGGCACAAAAACTTTCAGTACCTGCCTGTACAGCACCGTGCACCGGGTGGGGGGACCTGACGGGCACAGGCACCTGCTTGGGGTCTGGCAGAGAAGTTCCCCTTGCTGATGGTCCCCCTGCCATCCCCACTCTTCCTCCATCCCCCTGGCCCAGCACCTGCACCCCCAGCCAGCACTGAGGCCCAGCCACCTCATCTCTCAGAGTCACCTGCCCCCAGGTTATCATTAACCTTCTTTGTTACCTCAAGTGTCTCTCTTTTGTCTCTGCCCTTCTCCTCCAGCCTCAGCTCCACAGAAAAGCCCAGCACAGGGATGATGTGCCCTCACAGACCAGGGATGCATTTTGGGTAGGGAAAATGGGGGATTTATCCATAAAATCATCTCCTGCACCATCTCAGAGCTGTGCAATGAACTGGTCCTTTACCAGAGGTGCCCACACAAGCTGGAGCATCTCCCGCAGCAGGGAGTCCCCAGTGGGATGGGGTGAGCCTGGGTGGGATGGGGTGAGCCTGGGTGGGATGGGGTGAGCCTGGGTGGGATGGGGTGAGTCCAGGTGGGATGGGGTGAGCCTGGGTGGGATGGGATGAGTCCGGGTGGGATGGGGTGAGCCCGGATGGGATGGGGTGAGCCTGGGTGGGATGGGGTGAGCCCGGGTGGGATGAGGTGAGTCCAGGTGGGCTGGGGTGAGCCCACGGTGCCAAGCAGGGCTGCTCTCACCTTCCAGGTGGCCGTGTTCCTCCGGAAGTAGGCAAACATCCGCGTGAACCAGTTATAGATTTCATTCAACGTTAGCTGCCTGTCGGGGGTCTCCAGGATGGCCTGGGGAACCAGAGAGGGGGACAAGAGCGTCACTCACAATGCCCCGCTGGGGTTCGATGCCCATCCCCTGGTGAGGCAGGAGGGGCAGAACGGGGGGTTCAGTGGATGTGGGGGCTCCCCCAGGACAGAGAGGGTGGGGGAGAGCACAGCTGTGTCCGAGGTGCCCCACGGGCAGGTCTCGGGGTGCAGAGCTGGACCCCAGGGCACGGGGAGCCACTGACCTGCCGGATGAGCGAGGCGTACGTGAAGGGCGGTCGGACGTCGGCGTTCTTGTAGAACTCGTGGTTCTGTGCAAGTTCTGGGGGGAAAGGGGAGGGCGAGGGGTGAAGGGACCCGCTTTGGGAGCCAGGGACTGCAGCGTGGAGGGTGCTGAGCCCCAGCCCGGAGCTCACCTGAAGATATTGGGGTGCAGAACTTCTCCGAGTTCCTCCTGCGGATGGGCCCCACGTTGTGTAAAGTGGAAGAGCTGATGACGGAGGGGCCCTGCCGCAGGGGGGTGATGGGCGCCGTGGCGGAGGTGGGGGGATGAGGTAAACCGTCGGGAAACGTGTCGGAAGTGCTCTTGGAGAGGGTGGCACTGGAGACCAGGTTCAGCTGCACAGACAGGGGGGAGGCAGGACGGGTGGTTGGGAAGGCAGGGGCTGGGAGAGCCCCCGGCACAGCGGGAGCTTGGGAGGGCTGAGCTGGCTCGTGCCCCAGAGCAGGCAGGGAGGGGCTCGCAGGGGGGACACTTGCTGGGCTTGGCAGGGATGGGATGCAACCAAGGGATGGGGATGCAACTGCAGGAGAGGACACAACCATGGGATGGGATGCACCTACAGGCCTGGATACATCCATTCTGTCCATCCCACAGAGCCCACCCAGTGGTGACCATGCACAGGGCAAGGGGGGAACAGCAGTGAGGGGGAAGGGGAGGAGAGGGGGCGGCTGTGGGGACGTAGAGGGCAGGAAGGGGACTCACGCTTACAGGCTGGCTGAAAGGCTTTGGCTCTGAAGGTCTCATGTGAAGATGGGCCATCATTGCTTGGAGACGCTCGCTCTCCTTGGCCAGCTGTGGGAGGCAAGGAGCAGGAGGGAGATGGTCAGGCAGTGCCCAACTCACTATGGAGGTGCCTGTGGCCTGGAGGAGCTGCCAATGAGCCCCCAGCCCTGGTCTGGGTAGGCAGCCCAGACCCTCTGTGTCTCCTCAGGTGCCACCTCCTGCCTGACGTTGGTTCCTGAGAGCCCCAGTGGGGCTGTGGCTCCATAGGGGCTGTAGCACCCACTGTGGGGGGCACGGGGGCCATTCCAGCTCCATGTGTGCAGTTAGATGAAAAATCTACAGTGAAAGGGAGCCCCTTTCATGCCTCCATGCTGCCACTCACCAGGGAGGCCACCCACCACAGCCCTCACACTCCCTCCCGGGTGCTCTCATGCCCGTGCCCCAGTGCCTGACATGCCTGTCCCCTTCACCCTCCTCCTGCTCCCCAGCAGCTCCTTGTCCCCCCACCCAGCCCTCCATCCACCCCCCGGACGCCCAACATCGCTGTAATTGCACCTCCCTCCTGTTTACTCCCCGCAGTGCGGAGGAGGGTGAAATATTCACTGTGGCACCAGGAGAGATTCTGAGCCCGGCGGAGGCGATGGGACCTGACACCCGCTCTCTCCCCATCACCTTCCCTTTCCACCAGGACCCTCAAAGCTCGGGGCTCGGCCACCTCCCCGCGCCGCCGGCTCCCACCAGCCCAACCAGCCCCATCCCTGGGCAGGCGCTGGGGCCAGGCGAGGAAGGAGTTAAAGGCAGGAGCCAGAGCGGAGTTTGCTGCAAGTTTGGAGCAGCTCAGATGCTTTCGTGCTGTCGTGGTGCTCATTAGAGCTGACAGGTCTCCCCTCGTGATGCAGACGCTCCGCGCCGGCACAGCGGGAGCTCCGCGCTCTAAACTTCATAATTGGTGGCTCCGTGGCAGGTTCCTCTCTGCACACACAGCTCTGCTCGCCCTTCAGCTTTTTTTTTTTTTCCTTTCCTTTCCCTCCCCTCTTTAAGCCCCAGTAATTGCTTTCAACCTCTCGCTTTGGCGAGGGCTGGGGAGCAGGATGGATTGCAGGGATCACCCAGGAGGCTGCAGCCTCTCCTTGATCCCACAGCTCCCCCCGAGCTGCTGTGACTCAGGGTGGAGGCTCCCAAGGGTGCCCCACATCACATCCCACTGTCCTCTGGGCCAGTGTACCCTGAGATGTCATGCACACACTGCCTTGAGCTCCTGCCAGCCCCAGCCGGGCACCCAGGCACTGCCACACCACGGGGGTCTTGGTGATTGACCCCCTGACAGACCCCTGCCCCGTCCCTCTTTCAAGTCCTGAGATGAAAACTCCCCATTTCCTCCCCTCTTCCACCCCTCCCTTCTCCATTAACCGAATTATGCACAGCACGTTGGGGAGCCAGAGATGCTGAGAGAGGCTCTATTTAAAGAACTTGCCTATCCAAAAATAGCACCCTGAAGTTGGGCTCCACAGACCATGCTCAGCCACCAAAATAAGTGGCCTGATTTCCAAGGACCCCAGTGGCTCTGCAGCTCCCACGGAGGTGGCACAGCTCATGTCCCACCTGTGGGCATGAACCCTCCTGGCAGCACGTGCCTTCCACATCTGTGGCATCTCCCTGTACCCACAGGGACGCTTTGGGCAGGAGGGATGGCTTGTCCTTTCCTCCAGCCCCATCACAGGGATGCTGGTATGGGGGGAACCAGATTGATATTTGCCCAGGGAATGATTTCCACCCAGATGCAGCCCAGGGTCAGCATTGCTGTTTGGGAAGGATGTTTGAAACGAGTCCCCAGGTGGGTGGTTACGGTCCCCATCTCCCTGCTCCCCCCTGAGGAGAGCAGCCAAGGCATGGAGTGCAGAGGGGGAAGGAGATGGCTTTTTACACCCGTGTCCGTGGAGGCAGGGGCAGCACCCACCTGTATCTCCAGCTGCTGTACCACTTGCATCTGGACTCGACACTGGGCCGTGCTTCGGTCATCAAGTGCATGTTCTGTGTTGAGGTGTCTGGGGAGGAGAACACAGAGGGTTATGCCTGGACATGCCCAAAATGCTCCCCCTCAGCTGGGGCCACACCTGGGATCAGCCCTGACCTGCAAATTGCTCAGGGATGCTCTGGCACCGGTGCCCCAAGTGGGATGAGCAGAAAGGAAACCGAGGCACGCAAGAGACTGAGCAAACCAGGCTGTGCCATCTCCCCAGACCGGGGCTGGAAGGGGGCCATACCCACCCAGCCCTGCCTGTGGCAGCCACACGGTGTTTAGGAGCAGCCACTGCCTGATGGAAAGCCCACGGATTTTCCTGGAGAAGGCTGCTGGCAGGAGGTGCCAGGAAGACCTGAGAAGCAGGTTTCCAGGACAAAGGTGTGATTATGGAGGTTGACTTACACCCTCTAAGGAAACCCCCGAAGGCAGAAGGTGGCATTTCCAGGGTGTTCCTCATCCTACCACTTTCATGCCTCGTGTTTATGAGGTGCTTTGTGTTTATGAAGCAGAAGGACCTTTGGTCCTCACTGCTCTCCCTCCTCCTTGGGGAGGGGTAGGACTCCTGGGGACGTCACTTGCTGCAGAGGGAGGGATATCCCAGCAGCCCCTTGTGGGGGTCCTCACCCCCAAACCCAGCAGAGCAGCAGCCTGGGGATGCCCCCAGGAGAAGGTGCCCCAGGAGCAGGGCAGAAGTCTCACCCGGCTGTTTGTGAGAGACTTCCAGCCCCAACTTGCACAAACAAGGCAGGTAACTGGGACCAGCTGCCAAGCCTGTAGGTGAGCAAACCCCCCTGTGCCTCAGCCCCGCTCCTCTCCTTGCACAGCAGAGCAAGGGCATGGCTGCTCCTCCAGGGAAAAGGCTGCCAGAGCCCAGGCTGTGCCAACCAGGAATGGAGACATCTCCCACTGACCCTCTCCCTCATAAATCACTGCTCAAAGGCCATGCTGCCCCTTTCCACCCCAACCCTGGGGCTCTCTGAGCTGCTCCACGGAGGTGATGCTCAGAGCAGGCTCAAAGCCGGTGCTCAGACTCAAGGCCAGGCCCACTCTCCAGCTGGGCTCGGCCTTTGGGAGCTGGAAGTTTTCTGTCTGCCTGTCCCACAGCCTGACATGTCCCCACATTAGCAGAGAGGGGATAGAAGCCCTTCACCAGTGTTTTTGGGAGGCTGTCCCTAGGGAAGGGGGACAGGCAGGTGGGATGCAGGGATCCCGCAGCCCTGGCTGGCACAGCACAGCTCTCCTGACACTGTCACCCGTCCCTGGCCATCCCCTGCCAACTCCAGCTCCAGCTTCCAAACCAGAGCTCGCTCATCTGCCCTGTGCCATTCAAACATGCCCTGCAAGGTGGGAGGAGATGCCTCATCTGGGTTCACCCCATGAGTCAGAGGCAGAGGAAGGAGGACACAGGAGCCTGAATCACTCACTCACTCACCACCCCAACCTCCCCAGGCTGCCTTCACACCTCCTCATCCTCCCGTGTAAGGCCTCTGCCCAGCTCCTTCCCTGGGAATGAGGAGGCATCCAAGGGATGCTCCCACTGGAGCCAGAGGTGTGGCAGAGGGCAGGGTTAGCCTGTAAAACCCCAAAACCTGGCTGATGGAGAGCCCGGCGCCTCGGCCGAGCAGACAGCCGGGGAGGCGGGGGAAGCAGCGAGCCAGCCCGTCAGTTCCTTCTGATGTCTTTGCTAAAAATCCTGGCTACAAAGAGATCTAATTGCAAATGAACTAATTAAGTAAACCTCTGACGAAGCGTGAAAACAATTTGTTTGACCCTGACGCTGGCAGAGGGCTCTGCGACAGCAGAGTTAATCAGTCAGCGCCGGAGCCCACAAGCGGTGTCAGCGGGGCTCCCGCGCCGCCATCTGCTCCCCCCGCGCCCCCCAGGAGGGAGCTGGGAGCCCCCCGCGCCTGCTGCCGGCGCCTGCCCCCTCCTGCCTCCTGCACGGGGTCTCTCCTTCTCCAGAGTCATCGACTCATCCAATGGTTTGGGTTGGAAGGGACCTTAAAGCCCATCCAGTTCCACCCCCCTGCCATGGGCAGGGACACCTTCCACTAGCCCAGGCTGCCCCAAGCCCCATCCAACCTGGCCTTGGACACTTCCAGGGATGGGGGAATTCCAGCAGCAACCCCTGGTGCGTTTTCTCCTTCTGCATGGGGTCTCCCAGCTCTGGGCAGACACTTTGGGGTGTCTGGACCTACTTCCAGAGTCTTCCCCTCCACCAGCTCCATTCTGTCCCAGCCTCAGAGTGTGGGTTGTCCCCTTGTCCAAAAAAAAAAAACCTCCCCCAAAAAGGGGACACTTACTTGACAAACTGCCCCAAGTCCTCACAGAGGGTTTCGCAGCCAGGCCACTTGCACTCTCCGTGGCCGTAGAGCGGGTGGGAGCCGGGGGTCTCTTCGTGGGAAGAGCTGCAGAAGAGGGAAAGGGGCCATGAGACAGGGCAGCTGGGATGCTCCAGCATTCCCACGCAGGGGACAGCCCTCGGGCACCCACAGGAGACCCCCAGTGACGGCTCACTGTCCTCCATGGGCACACGGGTGCAGCAAAACAGCGACAGGACTCCATTATGGGGCAGGCAGAATCTCCCCTCACCCACCCCAGCCCTGCTGCCAACCCCACAGCCGACAGACCCCGGCCCCTTCCACCTCTCCAGGAATAAAAACACAAAGTGCCAGGGCCCGACCCGGCTCTACCTGTCCCTTCTGGGCGTGTGCATGGTGCTCTGTCCATTGGGCAGAGGGTGATGGGAAATGGGAGGCGAGACCTTGGCGGCCGAAAACGAGGTAGAGTTGGAGGTGTTGGTGGTGAGGTCAAGACCTTCTTGCTTAATGCTGTCCTCGACAGGCTGGGCAGCCGTGACCTCCTTCCAGAGCTGCTGGAGGTCCGAGGGGCACACGGCTACGGCAGGAGAGAGCCCGGGGTCAGCAGGGGCACGGGGCAGAACCCACAGCACCCACAGGGTCCTTCCCTGCCCCCTGGCACAGCTCAGCTCCCCAGACCTTGCCCAGCACTGGGAAACCATCACCTAAAGCCAGGCCCAGCCCACAACACCAGCAGTGGCAAGGGGAGGCTGCACAGCCCCATCAGGGAGCCCAAAACAAGGCACTCTCAGCACCCAGGGAGCCACACAGAGCTGTTCCCAGAGGGGAGGCGACCCCTTCTCCCCACACCCTGGCACCCCTATGCCAGAGGAAGAGGTGCCCCAGTCCTGCACTCCTCTGCCAAAGGAACCCAGAGCCCAACCCTGCACCAGCTCTGCCCGCTGATGCCATCGGACCCCAACTTCGGGGGCATTAGAAAAAGCAACAGCACAGCCCCTCCCCAGCCCCCCTCACCCAGAGCAGGGCAATCTGCAGCCATGGCCCCCCCCCGTGTGGGGCACCCCGGGTGGGGGTCCTTACCTTGGGGCAGGGTCTGCAGGGGCACCGTGCCCTGCCCTGGAGGGAGGCTCACCAGGCCCTGGCGCTGCAGGTTTAACAGGTGCTGCTGCTGGAGCTGCTGCATCTGCAGGAGCTGCTGCTGGAAGGCCAGCTGCTTGTTCCCCAACGGCTGCCGAGACAAAAGGGACAAATCCAGGCGCCTTATTCCCAGCCCCGCAGGGGAGGCAGGGGCTGGGGGCCGCGGGGAGGGGTGCTGGCAGCCAGGGGTGCCCGCGGTGGGGGCACTGGGGCTGCCCCTGTCCCCATCCTGCTGCCGGGCCTGCTCGGCTCACGGCTGAGCCGGACGGAGGCTTTGATCTATCGGAAGAGGAGGGGAAGGAAAGGAAAAGGGGAAGGGAAAAATAAAGCACTGGAAAGAGAGGGAGTGAGCGGAGCTGGGAGTTGCTCGGAGCAAAGAACCAGCTGTGCTGGGAGGTGGGTGTGAACCCCAACTGTGGGGTCCCACGGGGGAGGCTCAGCTGCAACGTCGCTGTAAAAAAAGGGGGCTCCCAGCACCCTGGATGCACAGGACCCTCCTTTAAGCCAGAAAATTATCCCTATTTGCCAAAAACGACCACTACGAGCCCCTCCATGGTGAGGGGCTGAAACCAACTGTCTGCAGGGGAGGGGGTGCCCAGTGCCAGTACCGGTGCCCCCACCCCAGCCACAGGCACCCCCCGGGTAGGGGACTCTCCCCCCGTCCCCAGGAGCCAGCCGTGCTCTGACCAGCATCGCTGGCCCTAAACTAGTTAGGCAGGACGGGTCCCTGGGGAGGCGCCGAGAAATCCATGAGAATTAAGTGAAGGGGAGAGAATTCAATTAGGGCTGGGGACAGGCAGCTGCTAATCCGAGCCGGGCAGGAGAGGGGAGCTGCCCCGGGGCTGCCTGGCCTCATTAGCGGGGCAGGCGGCTCCGTGACCCCGTGAACCCCCCGAACCCCCCTGTGTGGGCAGACGGTGCCAGCAGGGAGCGAGGAGCTGGAGAGCACCGGCCAAGCCCGTGCTGGAGCACATCCCCCACCTCACTGCACTCGGGAGTGGGGGCACTTTGCAGCCCCCCAAAGATGTATTTTCATGTCCATGTCCTTACTGATGAGCACAAGAGCTGTGCTATGGGAAATGTCCTTGTTTTTCCTGAGTGTTATAGGGATTCAGGCCCCGATGCACGGGGAATGCCAGGGACCTGGCACATCTCCTGATGATCCCCGAGGCTACATCAGCAGGGAACAGCAGACAGACTCTCTATGGCAATCCCAGTCCACGACTGAGTTTGGAATGAGCACGTGCTGCTGTACCCACAGCAGCACCCTGGCCCATGGGATGCAGGTGGATCCCTGTGGATGCTCAGCCGTGGCTTTGTGAATCAGAGGGAGAGGACGAGATCCAGACACTGCCCTACAAACCCCTACGCTCTGCAAAGTCAGGCACAACCATGAATCCTATCTAGGGCACAGAGACAGTTTAATTCCAGTTTCTTCAGCCTCAGAGGGATATGCAGACCCTCCCTGACCTGTCCACCTCTGGGCCACAGTGGAATTGTCCCCCCCAGCATCAGGTCTAGATCCTCCCTGGCTCTGCCTCAGCCCTGCACCTCTGAGGCTTAAAGATTAAGGCACAAATCAAAGTGATTTCTGCTCAGTGAAGAGAAATCCCTGTGCTCACCCTCACTCCTGAGCCAGGAGGGCTTCAGGCCATGGGATCAGCAGGATACAGGAAAACAGGCAGGACCAGGCTGCAGCCAGAGGGCTTCAACAGAGGCAGCTCTGTCCCCCACAGTGTCCCCTCCCGGCAAGAGAAAGCTCTGCCACCACGTGGGATGGACACGAGTGCCCCTGCCTTGGTTAGAAACAGCAGCTGGGATGGGATGGGACAGGATGGGATTCTCCTCCTCTTCCCGGCTCTGCCACCGCCCTCCCCGGGGGCCCCGGGGCAAGCCCGAGCTCTGCTCCAGCACAGCCTCACTCACGTCACTTCCAGACTGTGGAGCAGGAGGACCTGGGAGTGGATGAAGGAATGAAGTCATGAGGATCCCTGCACATGTCCCTGACCCCACAGCCTGGCTGGGCTCTCCCAGCCCAGCCTGACCGGAGCTGTGGCTGGTGGAGTTGGATGCCCCAAGCCCCTGGGCAGCCCTGACCCACACGTGGTCTGGCAGGGATGGTGTTGTCCAGGTTGAACGTGGACCTTGACACGCTTCAAATCCACATGTGCATCCCTCCAGCTTCACCAGACCACAAACACAGGGACCAGCCCCAGCAATACGAGTCCTGGTGCTGCTCTGAGTCAAACCAAGGACCTTCTCCCCCCGGGGAAGCCAATTTGCCATCACTGGGGAACAATTGTGGCACCACAGACCTCTAAACCCCCGAGTGATGGCTGAGGAGATGCACCCACCTGCAGACCCACCCACCAGCCTGCAGGCTCCAAGCCAAGCTCTCCCCGGAGAAGGCGGGGCGGGGAGAGCCTGGATTACAGCCCCATCCTTACGGAAAACCTCACGTGCCAGTCCTCACCCCGCGAGCTCTGCTCCCCTCGGAAAAGCCACCCGAGTCCCCCCCCGAGGGGACCCCCAGCACCCACCAGAGGAGCTGGCTCTGTGTAAGGGCCAAATCCTGCGCTGGGCCCCCCCCAGCCCGTTCCCAGCCCCCGTCCCAGTGCAGGGCCGGGGTCCCGAGCGCTGCCGTGCATTAGACGCAGCCGAGCGGGTGCAGCTACGGGGTAAGAGCCGCCGTCACTTTGATTTATGAGCACATCAGGAGGAGTTTCGCCGTGACACGCGGGACTGACAGGAGCAGTTCATTAAGCTGACACTGGGGTGAGGCGCCAGCAGCCCCCCCGCGCCACCCCCTCCCCAACCCCGCCTGCCTCGGCAGAGGGACAGACCCCCGCCCCCAGCAGCTCTGGGGGCACACAGAGACCCTCTGGCCTCGTCCTCAGGGAATACTGGGACCTCTGCAGCCGGATGCCCCTTGCAGCACTGGGCTTGGAGAAGCCAAGTGTTCAGGGAAGAGCAGGATATGAGGGTGAGGGGCTGCCTGGAGCTTCCCAGCCCTGCACCACAGCTCCTTGTTCCCCCCACACCCAGGATGCCGCTGGGGGTGGGGGTTCACCATCGCACCCTAGCACAGGAAAATGCTCCAGGAGGACTGGGATGTGCTGCAGCTCAGCCCCAGCCCAGTGGGATTCATGGATTCATGGATCAGCTGCCTTGCTTGGCCCCTTCCTCATGCCCCCACTGTGGCACAGCTCCCCCCAGCCCAGAGACACACAGCACCCCCCAGGACGGGATGCTGCCGACAGGCGCTTCCGACACGTTTCCATCCTCCTTTCCTGTTCTCCCCTTCCCCTTCCCTGCTGGGGGACCCCCAGTTGTGCTGCTCCCGAGGAGATCTGAGCTGCTCCTCCAGGAGATGCTGCTCCTCCAGGAGATGCTGCTCCCTGCTCCCGGCACCTTCCCGGCTGCTGCTCCCTGGCCGAGCCGCTGGCTCACAGTTCCAGCGAGAGGAGCCCTGGGAATGGGGCAGAGGGGAAGCAGCAGGCGCTGGGTTTACAAACCTCGCAGCGGGGCTGTAATGAAATACGGCCGCGGGTTTCCAGGAAGGAGCCGACGCCGGCCAAGAGCGGCTCTCCGGCGGCATCCCAGACACGCCAGCTATTCCCTGTGCCATCAGCTATTCCCTGTGCCATCAGCTATTCCCTGTGCCATCAGCTATTCCCTGTGCCATCGGGGCAGCCACGGCAGGCAAAGCAGAGCACGGGCTTTAGGAACAGCAGCTGCCCACATTCTTGGGGTGAACCCAACCCCACAAAGCCCGTCTGAGGGGTCTGGGGAGGGGAAACACTGACATCCACTTGCTGGGACCCCCTCGGTGCTTTTCCTAGCCATGATGCTGCCAGGAGCCAGATCCACACCCCTCCAGCAGCATTTGATGCCCCTTCCCCCCCCACCAGCCTCTCTTTCTTAGTGGATGAACTTCCCGTTTCCTCTGTACCATTTAATTAAAAGTTAACACATGCTTTTTAAACCAGAGCCTGCTAAGCAAGTGCTTTGTTAGAGCTTAATTATATCCCCGCTCAGAGCTGCAACAGAACATCGCCACGGCCAAGAGGAAAGTCCTTGAGGAAGCTCAGATTTATGCCTCCCCTGTTCCTGGAGCACCAGCAGCCACTCCAGCTCCTGCAGATGGCTCTGATAAACCTGACCCCGTAAATACACCACCACCCCCCAGTGAAAGCCCAGGTCAGTCTGCAGAGACTGGAGTAGGTGCCAACCCGACCCTGAGCCACTCCAGCCACCCTGGTCCCCTGTGTGACTGGCACATCCCCAAAATACAGCCACAACACCAGGCAGGGCATCCATCACTGTGGGAAAGGACAGCAAAAACTGTTGTGTAAAGGGAGTTATACAACACTGATGGAATCACATGGGCATGAAATGCTTCTCCACCAGGCACCCACCTCCCCAGCACAGGGCCCACTGCTGCCAACACGGTGCCAGCAGGGGCTGAGAGCATCCCCTGGCTGAGTGTCTCCCATTGGAAAAGCCCTTTGCTGGCATCACTGCTACTCCACACAGTGCTGGGGTTTTGGAAAACCGCCCTTCCTGGCAGGAAAAGCCCTGCTTTGAGTTCCCATCTGACCAGCCCTGCCTACTTGCCAGGGTGCTGCTGTGCCAGCTCAGCCAAGACTGGGCTGCCCAACTCGAGCTGTGCCAGGCAAGGGTTGAGCTGAGCCTCCTCTGCCCCCACCCCAGGGGGAACTGGGGAGCCTTGCTCTGTGCTGGGGGCAGTGACCTGCCCCTGGGGAGGGTCCAGCAGCCCCACAGCCCTGACCTCACTGCTCCCCACACACCCCACAGCCCCTGGACACGCTGCTGAGAACGATGCAGCTCAGTGCATGTGCCAGATCACTGACAGGAGGAGGAAGAACAACAACTCCCAGCACCTGGACTGGCCATCCAACCCCCCCCAGAGCAGGATGCCCCCGTGCCCCATCCCTGCTGGCTCCCAGCTGCCCGGGGTGCTGGGGTTCCTGCACACCTTGTTGTGCTCCGCTCCTCCTTTAATTTGCCGCCAGATCTGATGGCCCAGCGCCCTCCACGTGAGCTCACCTCTTTGGGTTGCTGCTTTCCAGCTTGCTGCTGTGTCAATAGCTGCAGGTGAAGCTGCTCCTGTTGCTTCTTGTAGTATTCCTGCAGCTGGGAGGGGAGAGAGCAACCGGATTAGCAGCAGAAACACCCCAAGCCCAGTACCAGGCTTTGCCACAGCCACGTCAGCTCCTGGCACTGTGTCATTAGGGCAGGCTCCTGGCTACAGGGTGGAGGGAAAGGACCCACCAGAGGAGTCGGGGCACCAGAAGAACCCTGGGCACATGTTCCCAAAGGCTCTGGATCCCCACAGCAAGTGAAATCTCCCAACACCAGCAGTGCCAAACCCGCTGCTTGTTTTATTGTCCCTTAGAAGCAGCCCTGGGTGCTCTGGCAGCAGGGTGTTGCAGCAGTGGGGAAACCCCATTTTCAGCACAGTGGGACCCCAAACCCCCCCTGGCAATCACAGTGAGAGCCAGGGGGACTCCCAGCTGGGAAGGGGTCAGAAGCAGCCACAGCCCCTGGTCTGGCTGGTGCAACCCTACGAGTGCTGGGGGCTCAGCCCTGCACCCCCTCCATGGGCAGCCCAGCCCCTCGCAGCCCCCTGGCCAAAGCAGAGAGCTTTGCTGGTCCAGGAACACAGGGACAAACCCCCAGCCCCACAATGAAGCACCAGAGAGGGTCCCAGTGTCTGCAGGCAGCTCCCCCCCGGCCCTAAATAAACTGTGGGTGATGGATTTGGTGTGTGCAGGGGGGGCAGAGCACGGGGAGGTCAGCGAGACCCCGCAGCCCCCTCCCACCCGCCCGTACCCCGTGCAGGGGCTCAGGAATGCCCCTGTGGATGCCGGGAATCCTTTATCAGCTCGGGGCTGACAGCGCTGACAGCAGCAACTGCGCCGTTTCTGCCGGAGAACAGGTTTGGAGGGGCTGGGTGTTTACCCCAGAGCCAGCCCGAGCCAGGGCTGCAGCGGGGCCGAGCAGGCGCAGGAACATTGGGTCAGGGGTGAGAGGTGTGATGTTTGGTTTTCTGCCGGTGGAGAATGCGAGCTATTCCGGCCTGGGTTGTTTAATTTGCAGTCAAACGTGTTTCTTTATCCGGCTCCAAAGAGGCTTGTGGAAGGACCCACCCAGGGTAGTGTTTACCCTTTGTTCTTTCCCTGGGGCCAACCTTGAATCCTTATCAGCCTGTTTGGAGTAAACAGGTACTGGAGGCAGGAGGAAGGGTGTGGAGGATGCTTGTGGGGTTTCTCCCTCTCTCCCTCCCGCTGGCGAGAGGTGTTTACCCAAGCAGACCTGTTTTGTTTCGGAGTTGAGGTTTGTTATTTTTCTTCTCCTCTTTTTTCTTCCCTCCCCATCCGACTGAACACTCCGGAAAAGCTGAGCAGGCCATGAGAAACAAACCCACGTGCTCAGGTCTGGAGCTGGACACAGGCACATGCCCAAGGCCCAGCAGCAGCCACGGGGGCTCTGCTCGGGGTGCATCGAGCCAAGAGCACCCACCCCGACCACAGCTCCTCCCAGGAGCTGGGCAGCCCCAAACCAGACCTCGTGCAGGAATTTTCTGGGCTTTGAGCAGCAGCATCCAGCTTTGCCAGCACTGTCAGCACCTGCAGCTGTTTTTGTCCCTGAACGTGCTGGGAATCCCCAAGGAAATATGTGGAGAATGCGAGAACCCAGGGAGGAAGGGACCCATCTGCCTGCCCACAGCGAGCTCCAGCATTCCCAGACCCAGTGGGAATTGCTTGGCTGGATGCAGCCCAGGTGCAGCGTTACCTGTTGCAGCATTATCGCCTGCTGCTGCTGCAGGAGGGCCTGGAGCTGGGGCGGAGAGAGGATCTGCTGCATCTGCTGCGGCGTGATCATCTGTGGGGACATCATGGCCACGGACACGGGCACCTGTGAGAGCAAGGACACGTCACCACTCCCCATTCCAACCCTGGCAAACCCTCCCCAAGTGCCAACAGCCTACAGGTGCCTCCCACCTCTCCTGGAACATCTTTCACGCCCCCCCAATCCCTGCCTCACCTTCAGGTGAAGCCCTCGGCCCCTGGTCCATCCTGGCACGCCAAGGCTACTGCCAGGACATGGCAATGGCAGGGAGGTGCCCCGTGGTGCAGCTGGCACTGGGGTGAAGCTTCCTAAACCGTGAGCTCCCCCACCCTGAGGGCAGGGTGCTCTTCTTTAAATGCAGTTGAGATGGGGGAACTGGGCATCAAACCACAGCTCCTTCCCTTGAGGTGCCGGAGCATGCAGGGCAGAGGGAAACACAAGGGAAGTGGGAAGATACTGATCACCCAAATAACTCTGCAAAGCAGAGCACGGAGGAAGAGGTTACCAGGTTCTCCACAGACACATCAAAGCTTTACCTCCAGCTGACACCGGTAACCCACGTAATTACCATGCCAAGAGGAGGGAGGGCTGAGAGAACCTGCCAGCCCCTGCCTTTGGTTATCAAAATATGGGTCCACACCCCCAGCAGTGCTCCAGAGAAGGTGTCAGTGATGGATTCCAGCCCTACTGGGTCCTGCCCAGGTGGAGCAAGGATGCCTTCCCAATCACAGCCATCGAGAGCTGCCTCGTCCCAGTCTTCACTGATCCCACCAGCCCAAAGCCTTTCCTAAAGCTTTGGGCAAAGTCATGGCTTTGCTGCAATTTAATAACCCTTCCTGGGTGCCCCCCTTTTCCTTGGAAAGCAGATGGCTGCTGCCTCCCCCTCCAGCCAGCCCAGTGAGATGGGACCACAGGGTAGCCCCGTGCAGTCCCTCCCACCCGTGGTGGGTGTTGGGAGCGCTCTGACCTTCAAGGGAGGCTGCCAAGGCTTATCTATTTACTCAGGCATTCTGCTGGAGGGAGGTGTGGGACACGGGTCGAGCTCCATTTGTGATCCCCCCTCCAGCCGCCCTCACGTCGCAGTTATTGATTAATTGCTGCGAGTTCCCACCCAAGGGCTGGGGCTGCTCCCACTGCTCCGGCCGTGGAGGGCTCGGAGGCTGGGGAGCATCCTCAGGGATGAGCCACAGCGCCCTGGAAGGGCTCCAGCACCCACCAGAGAGCCCCAAGAGCCCCCTGCAGCAGCAGCAGCAGGGAAGAGCTGCTGTTTGGGTGCTCAGGTGCTCCCAGCCAGCTGTGCAAAGCCCTCGGCGAACATCTGGGAAGGAGGGGAGCTGGCGAGGAGGGTGAGTCGGGCGGGGTGTGCGCCCGCTCCCGGGAGCTGAGCATCCTGCTAATTTCCCTTTGCCAATTCATCAGCTGGCAACGTGCTCGGAATGAGAGCCCCTAATTAATTGCTCATCCGCATCCCCCACCCGGGCGGCCTCCCCGCCCCCAGCGCGCGGCCCCTCCAACACGTTTGCTGGCATTTTCAAATCGGAGGCATCCTAATTACCGGAGAGTTATAACACCTTCCATTTCTCGCCCAGCGGACTGACACCCTGTCAAGAGCAAAGAGAATTGCCAGAGGTTTTGACAACACTAATTGCCCCTATAATCTAAAAACACAAAGGAGAGGCGATTAGTCGAGAGGGCCCCAGCTCTCGATCCGACACGAGGTTTTCACAATGTTACAAGAAAACAAAAGTGACGCTTTTTAGAGTTTGATGGCTGCTAACAAAAGCAGAATTATATTTTCATACAACCTTTGTCTGCATTAAATGGCTTTTTCTTCCGTGCTCGGATGCGGAGCTGACACGGGGAAATGGTGGTGGCTTCGTGCGGGGCTGAGGTGGGAACGGGGCGAACCGGTGCTGCTGTTTGTGAGGGTCATCCAGGCTCTGCTGCCTCCTCGAGCCCCAGGGGATGCCAAAGCCACATGAAGAATTTCCCCACAGCACGGAAAACATCCCTCTCCCAGTGAAGGTTTCCAGGGAGAGCAGGAACTTTCTTTAGTAAAAGGGGAAATTTCCACTTACAGCCAGTTTTGCTCCTACTGCAGCCACTCATCCCAGACACCTCTGTTGGGAGGTGACAGCTGCTGCCCTGGCAAAACAAGAGGGGGATGGAAATGTCCATCCCAACCTGGCCAAACGCCCCACGGGGGCACCCGCAGGCAGCTGATCTGCCAGTGGGGAGGGTGAGGGCACAGTGTGGCCCTGGGACACCCCTTCACCTGCAGCCACGGCACTCAGTGACCACCAGTGTGCCAGATTCCCCACAGCAGGAATCAAGGCCAGCCTGGCATCCCTGGAGAACGGGGGGCTCTGGGCAACAATCACCTCAAAAGCTGAGACCCAGGCAGACAGAGTGGTCAACAAGGCGAGCGAGAGCCAAAGGGCACCAGGGGTGGGACGAGGGGTGAGTGTCACCCAGCTGCCTCCTCCACACCCCCTCCACCCCGGGCACCGGAGCAGCCGGGGAATGTCCTCACAGCCGGCACATCCCTCGGGAAGCAGGTCCCAGCAGCGGCTGGTCCCCGGCCGACGCGTCACGAGCTGGCATCTGCCAGACACCGAGTCAGGAAGGGTTTGACTCATGCCTTGGCCGGCTGCCACTCCGCAGAACTGCTTACTAACAGCTCCGGCTGCTCCCAGAAACACCCGGCGCTGCTCCGGCCAGCGGCATCTCCGGGGGTGATTTTCCAGGCGGTCCCGGTCGTAATCCCTGCGTGCCAGAGGACGGGTGGGCACGGATCAGCAGGCAGTGGGTGGAAAACGAGGCAGGTATTCCAGGGAGGCTCGGCGGGAGCCTGGAGCAGCGCTGCCAAAGCCGGCGGAGGGAACCAGGATTTGGTTGGGTGGAACGCGGCAGGAGAGGGAGCGAGGCTCTTAAGGGAAATTTTTCTTGGATTTTTTTTTTTTTTTTATGGGAAGCAGACTGAACTCCCAGGCACGAGGCAGAGCAGGGAAAGCCACGGCCCGACAGCTGCTCCTGGCTCTCAGCACGGCGGGGCTGCCAGAGGGACAGTGCCCTCCTGACCCCAGGGACAGCTGGCTTGGCACGGCGTGGGGACATCCTCCGTCAGCCCACGGTTTGCTCAGCCTCAAAGCATCCCTGCTCCGACCATCACCTCCCAGCTGTGCCGTCACCCACGCCAGGAGGTCACCACAGGAGCCACGATGTCCCCAGGGAGCCGGGGGCAGCACGTCACCAGTGCTACGGGAAGGAGCATCTCCTGGTCCACACCTAAACCACACCTAAACCACACAGCCCAGCTCCCTCGCCAGGGCAGGCACAGCCCAGACCTCGTCCCCAAGCCCTGCTGACCTGAGGAGGGCTCTGGGACCACCAGGATGAACACACCTCTCCCTGTGCACAGCAGCTGCCTGGAGTGTTCCGGGCTTCCCACGGAGCCCAAGGCTGCACATCCTCACTATGATCTAATCTTGGAGTTTAAGTCCCCATTAGAAACAACAGAAAACATGTTTGTGCTCTTTTTTCCTAATTTTAAACACCCTTTTCAAATCCAAACCCAACAGAAACAAACCGAGGAGGTCGCAAATAGAAGGGGGGAAACAAACACCAGGAGCAGCTTCAAGTTCTGCTGTTTTAAGGGCAGGGGATGAGCAAATCCCCAGCCCAGAGCACCCACTTCTCACAGGAGAGGAGCAAACCAAATCCTCCAGGCACATCCAGGCGTCCTCTCCTGCACTCTCGTCCCTGGGAGAGCTCCAACATCCAGCTGGCTCCGACCGTCTGCGAGAGCTCCGAGTGCCCGGGGCCAGGCACTGATGCCACTGACACCAATGTGAACCCAGCCATGGTCTATAAACCCTGGGGGTGGCACAGGGCCACCCAAACATTGCTCTGCCATCCCTCCACTCAGGAGGACACACCACACTGTGTCTGAACCTCACCAGGGCGGGACAGAGACAACGGACTAAAATCTACCCGGGGTCAGAGGGGAAACTGAGCTCAGCTCCGTGTGGTTTTGAGGCTGTGGTTTGTTTTATCAACCCTCTGAACAGCCTCAGCACCAAAGGACTGATTGCCCTCGGTGGGGGTGGCAGCAGGAGGGCAAGGGAACAGGAACCAGCATAGAGGACACCAGGCTCTGATGTTCAGCTCCATGTAAAGAAAAGGAGGAATCAATCCCTAGCGTGTTCAGCCCAACGTGCATCCTCATTAGTGCATCCTCGTTAGCATGGTGTTCCCACCAGGGAGGCACTAATGGCACGTGGCTGGGCTCCAGGAAGCTGGAAGGAGCTGGCTGGGGATACTGGCAGCAGAGGTGACAGTGCTGGAGTGCCCACAGCCCCCTCCTCGGTGAGCCCCTGCCCTCAGCATCACCCAGGCAGCGTCCCTGCAGGGACACCACGGGCACGGGGTGCTGGCACAGCTCATCACACTGACCCATCTACAGGGACTGAAGTGCCTTTGCTCCTCTGTTTATCCAAAATGCCAATGCCAGAGCAGGATGGTGGTGGGGGCTCCGGGAAGCAGGAGTGGGAGCAGGGACAGACAGTGATGCTGGAAGTTCAAATGGAAAAACCGAACGCCGCGCGAGCCGAGACGGACGGGCTGCTGGGTCTGTTCCTGGAGAGGGAACGCAGAAGGGCTGCTATTGATCTGTCTTCATTACCCATTTCACTCAAGTTTCAAATCAACAAAATACACTTTTCCGCTCCGCTGCCCTCCCCGCGCAGCAGACAAAAGAAAAGCAATTTCCCGCAGTTTGCTCCAAACTCCTCTCCCTTCCCCTGGTGCCCTTCAGCCCCTCTCCCCTTTCAGCGAGGGGAGACCCCCCAGCTCCAAGGGCTGAGCCAGGGAGGGACCCCAAAAGGGCACCCCATGATTCCAAGGAGTCTCCAAGCCAGCACTGAGAACATGGGTGCTGCCTTTCCAGCACTTCATTCCACTTCCCAGACCCCAGATCCCAGCAGGATCCCAGGGGGATACATTGCTTCCACCAGCCCCATGCAGGATGAGAACACCCTGCGGTCCATCAGCACCAAAAGTCCTCAAATGCAACACTCTGTCAGCACCCACCAAGTTTCCAAGAGTTTTAAAGTTGCAGAGAAATAAAACCATTTTTACATTTTTTAAAACAACCAAAGGTGGAGGGTTTTTTGCCTTTTTTTTAGCTACAGCTGTAACTCGAGTGTCAGCGTGAAGCTCTCCACACACACCTCCAGGCATCTGGGGAGAGAGGGTCCATACTCCAAGAAAAACCAACTCCAGGATGCTCCGGAGCCCAGCAGCTCCCTGGTTGTTTTTAAGTGCACGCCATCGGGAATGTCATTAATATTCCCACTGGCTTGGTGCCCCGAAAATGTCCCGTCCCCATCAGGGGGTGACAGGGAGAGTGCACAGTGTGGGCAAGCACGGGGGGTCTGTGGTGCTGCTGGGTGTGGGGGCTCCTGCTCTCTCTGCCAGCACCGGGACCCTCCTGCTCCCTCCCGTGGGATCGGGGGCCAGGAGCCGGCTGGCACAGAGCTGAGGGGAGGCCACGGACACAACTCCTACCCCCTCCCCAAAATACCCAACCAGTGTGAAAATCCATTCCCCAGCCTGCACATCCACAGGCAAAGCCCGTGGGACCCCAGGCTGGCACCCCAAGGACACCCCAGTTCCCAAACACTTCCACAACCCTCCCATCCTGCCACGCTCCTTGCTCCCTCCCCAGCCGGGGGCTGCTGCGCTGGGACCCAGCCTTCCTCCTCCTCCTCCTCCTCCTCCCGCCGTCCTGGCCAGTCTCATCCACACCACTCTGCCGTTAGATAAACTTCCTTTCAAAGGAGTCTGCTTAATCCTCTATCTCCCCTCGGTCAGATCCCGCTCCAGCTGCCGGCGGGGCCGCGGGGGGAGGAAGAGCCGGTCGCTGCTGAGTTATGAGCTATTTCTGACTCACGTCTACAACTTTCACAAGTCCTTTTGCAACACAGAAAGGGAGGAGGGGAGAGGAAGGAGATCCAGTTCGCTCCGGCGAAGCCGCTGGCCAGATGGGCAGGGAGGGGAGGCTGGAGAGCAGCAGGGAAGGGGAGGACGGGATGTCCAAGCAGCAGCACGTGTATCCAGCAGGGAACACGGTGGGGAGAGCACCGAGGGATAGGCAGCAGGAGTGCAGGGACACACACCCACGGAGGGGAGCGAGGCGCCAGTTACCGGAATCTGACTTCACCCTCGCTGCCTTTGTCCTCTGCAGACATTTTCCATGCAGTGACTGCATTTCCTTCCTGCGAGCACCGCTGGAAAAAGCCGCCTGTTTGTGCCGCAGGAGCCCTGACTAATTCCCACTGCTCGTACCCAGCTGCTGCTTCCCAACCCGGAGGGGCAGCCGGGGGTCCCGGGCTCTCCTGACCCCCGGGAGCCCCAGGACCTGCTGCTGGCTGGCTCAGCCGTGCCCTGGCTCTCCAAGTTGGGAGAGGAGCTCGGGATTGCCCATCCCAGCCCGGCTCCCGCTGCCCTCCCACTGCCACACGGCTCAGCCTGGCACAGGCAGGACCTCCAGCTCCGAGAGCGCTTGTGCTAATTACTTTCCTTTGTTAATTAAACCCACGTGGCTCTAATAAGGTAACCTGCTGTTCTCCGATAAATTTAATTAGCCTGAAGGGAGAGCCCCTCCACACAGCTATTTAAATTGTCACTTTCCATCGCTTGGGCTTTGCTTCTTCCTGCCTCCTCCTCTCTCTCCTCACCCCTCTTCTGCTCCTTCTCTTCCCATTTTCAGCCCCTTTCCTTTGGCAGAGCAGTGGAGCAAAGGGGTGGTCCCCCCATCCCTCTGGGAGCAGGATGCTGTGCCCACCCAAAGCCCCGCTTCCCTGCCAGTGCTACAAATCCCACCTCAACCAGGCCTCTGTCCCAGCAGCTGTCCCACGTGGGAGGACTTGCCCTGGCTCCAGCCCCTGTGCCACACTCACTGCACCCAGCACTGAACCCTGGGAAACTCTGTGCCTCCCAGTCTGAAATGTGTCCCACAGTAAGGTGGCACATGGTCACCTTCCCCCCCACACACACTCCTTTCTCCTCTGGAGCCAACCCTTCCCTGGCATCCCCCTTTCCCACCACATCAGCACAAAATGGGGACCATCCCCCCAGAAAAAAAAACTCCCAAGAAATTTCAGGAACTTTACAGAGGATTTAACTCTCTGTGTTCTCCAGCCATCCCGAGCAGGGAGGTGACCCGTGGCCTGTCCCACGCCTGCAGCCAAGCCCTTCCCACCCAGGGGGTGATGGGGGACACGTGCTGGGGGCTCACCTGCACTGCTGGCTGCTTGCCCTCGTTGCTGCTGGGGGAGCTCAGCCCCGTGGCCTGCTGCAGCAGGAACTGGCGTGCCACCTGGAGAGCCTGCAAGAGAGACACAGCACCATGGGCAGGAGGAAGGCTGCCCTCTTCCTCCTCCTCCTCCTCCTCTGGGCACACTCCCCCTCCAGTTCTGGTTCTCCATGGCTTTGATTCACGGGGTGCGAGGGATGCACGAGGAGGGCAGCGTTCCCTGCCACACCAGTATGACCAGTACACACCATTCCTACCCCCCAGAGCCATGGAAGGCCAGGGGAAGCTGGGAGCAACTCCATCCTCTTCCAGAACCCCCCGCCCCATCTTTAGCAGTCTCCAGGTCCAGCAGCCCCGTGCCACTGGCAGACTGCCCCGAGGGTCATTCCCAGACTCCAGCCCTGGCACAGGTGTCCCCTGGCCAGGCACAACCAGTACCTGACCAAAGCTCCAGCTCCTGGTTTATTCCACCCTTGCATGGAGCCACCACCACAGTTCTGCTGCCGCTGATGTCCCTCGTGTCTAAAGCACTGTGCATATTTAATTTTACATCTGATTGTTACATTGGAGCACCAGAAAGTTCCAGCCACCACCCAGACTTGGGTGAGGCCAAGTGCAGGATCACACCCTGAATCAATCCATGAATGTGTCTGCACGGAGTTGATGGTGGTGCAGGAGATGTTCAGCAACTCCCACAAGCAACTCCCACTAAACCTGCTTATTGCTGGGGGTGTTTGCCTAGAAAAAGTGATGGGTTTCCTTAAGCTGTTTACAGGGATGAAGGCATTTCGCTGGGAATCACACCACAGGCAAAAGAGGGAGAAACCAACATAAATCAATCAAATACACTTGTGAAACACACCCAGGCACAACTGAGCCGTGCACAGCACTGTGGACAGCTGGAGAAAGCAGGGGAAATGAAGGAAAATCCTGTGAAAAGACAAGAAGGAGAGAGGAGCAAGTGTGAGCTGAGAAAAGGAGCTTCACTGAGGAGCTGGGAGCCAGGAGAAGGAATAAAGCTCTGAGGAAAACAACCCGCTGCTCCCAGACCTGCTTCCCCCTTTGCTCCTTATTTCTGCTTTTAAAGAATTCTTTTCCTTCCTTCTGTTTTTTTTTGGGCATGTTTCTGAACAAGCAGGGTATTGTGGCCCTGCCTGCAGGACAGGGCTGCATTAGGGCCAGTGCAGGGTCCCTGCCTCTCATCCCCCATAAATCCCTGCCCGGCTTCCAGGAGCAGCCCTGCACCCCGAGGAAGGGCTGCTTGCTAAATCCCTGTGTTTCCAGCTAAAAAGAATAAAGCCCAGCCTTGTGCACTGCCTCTCCATCCCTCCCTCCCAAACCCACTGGCACATGGAGCAGCACTGCCCGTGGCACCCGAGGATGCACCTCAGCACAGAGCTCACCCTGTGACTGAAACCAAGGAGCAGCCACAGCACCCCAAGACAGGGCCACTCCTCAAATGGAGCATCCAAGAAAACTCATTCCCTGCATTTTAGGTCCCCCCCGTGCTCCTTTGCACAGGGTTTTTTGGGAAGAGCATATGAACAGATTTAAAGCAAAGGATGCCTGAGCTGTACCATGTTATTTTTTGGTGGATAAATCCACCCAACCTGCTCCGTGCAGGAGGACAGGCACTACAAGAGCACTTGCAAAATGAGAGGGAATTTAAAGCTGCTGCTGAATCTGGAGGCTGAGCAAAAGGTTTAACAGATACAGTCTTGCTTATATCATTAAAAAAATTATAATTTCATAGCAAGGGGCCCAAACCCAACAGCTGTGCCCCAGACGCAGCACTGGGCACCCTCTGCCCTGCCTGGCTGTGTTTGTCACCATCATACGAACCAAACAGCCCCAAGAAAGTAAAAAAACAAGGAGTTCCAAAAGCAGATGGATCCTAATTTTATATTCCTATGACGAATTACCAGGGCTGCATCCCAGGATTGCCCCCAGCTTGGTGTGCCCAGCACGGCAACACCCAGAGCTGCCCCACGGCCACTGAGCACCCCTGGGGGTACTCAAAAGCTACACAACCACTAAACTGCAAACTCACTTCATCCAAACAATTAAAAACTAAAATCCTGGAGGACAAACATGGCAATTCACTGCTGGGAATCACGGATGGAACGAGCCCGTGGTCCAGCTCGCGGAGCCGCCGCAGCCCCAGCGCGTCTCTCCACGGGCACGTCACTTCCCTGCTATTAACAGGAATAGATGTGCATCGGTAATGCCAACACAAAAACCATGTGACAGTTATGACAGCTCAAGGTCTGATATTTTAATTACTTTTTGAAATGAAAACAGTAATTCCAGTTAAAAGCCAAGAGTGGAGGAATTCGACCGGCGGCTGCTCAGCGCCGACGCGCGGCACGTCCAAGGCGCCCACCAGGATGGGTGCTGGACTGTGGCTGCACCCTGTGTCCCTGCACCAACTGCCTCAGCTTATCTGCTTTTCCACCTGTCCTTTAACAGAGGTTTGCACAGATTTGGTTTCTCCATGCACACCACGTGCAATTCCTGCGGTGTTTGTAAGGGCCATCTCACAGGGGTGACCCGGCGAGGCAGGTCCCTGCCCCAGCCCAGCAAAAACCAGTGCAACAGGGACAGAAGAAACAGCAAAGAGAGGAAAACCAGAAGGGACATAATTCCAGCACCAAGTGCCACGCAGGACTTCTCCCAGAATTTCTCTTTCTAAACCCAAACAGTGGCTGGTGCCACCGAGCCCCCAGCGCCCGCCCGGCTCGGCCCCACCGCGCCGCCTCTCAGGGGGGAATTTAATTCACTCCCCGCTGGCTCTCTCACTTTGTTGTGCTCTGAAGCACGAAATTACAAGATTTAGAGGAAAAAAAATGACATGGCCTTACAATTGCACACAGGGGCCTCTCCACCAGCGCCCCAGAGCTGCCCCCTCCCTCCCTCACCACCCGGCAGCGATTCCCACTCCAGCCTAAGCTGAGCTCAGCCTGCAAACAAGGGATGAAAACCTGTTGCACGGCTGCACAAAGCACGTGGAGCACCAAGGATGGAATTTTGGGATGCAGAGCCGCTGGTTATCTGCACTTGTTGCCCTCCCAGGGCAGGAGGAGCAGCCCAGATGCTGGGAGACAAAGCCTTTCCGTAGGGAGGAGCAGGGAAGGCGTCATCCACAGGCTCTCCTTGGGGCTGAGGAGATGGGAAAGCAGAAGGAAGAGTCCCCTCGTGGGAGTGGATGGGCTTTCACCTCCCAGCTCTGGGAACCAGAGAAAAAGTGATTGTTTTAAAAAAGCCCCTCTCCTGCTGCACGGTGTCATCCAGCAGTGGTAATTGGGAACGAATGGGTTGTGTCAGCTCCTGGATGGCTCCCTTTGATCACCAAATTATCCCATAAAAAGTTTGTAATGTCTCAGGCACATCCAGAGCTGATGTGGTTTGGCTTTGCCCTCCCCAAGAGCAGCAGCAGCAGCACATTCCAGGGCTGAGGAAGAGGAAGGTGACTCAGGCTGGGGAAGGCCCTCAACTCCCTCTGGCTGTGCAGGGACATGGAACACACCAGGGATTGCAGGGAGAGATGGGAGATGCTGGAAGGTGTGTGCTGGGGTGGGGAGGGGGTCAATAAATAAACCCTGCTGGGATTAATCCTTAATTCTTCCCCCACAGGCTTGTGCTCCAGCCTGTGAGGCTCCATAAATTCACTCCTGCACATGATGGAGGCTCCTCCAGACACCAAGAGGGGCAGATTTTGGCTGCCTTCCTCATGGCAAACACCACAAACTTCCCTTTCTCCCACAGGGAACACCAGGTCCCACTTGGTCCCAGCCCTGGAAAAGCGCAGGTTGAGGAGTCAGTGGCTCCCATCCCAACCAGGATCCCACCCTACAGCCTGGATAACGTTGGATTAACCCCTCATCCCCGCCTGGTTGCCCTTTTCTCCTCAAAACCTGCCCGAGCAGAGCCTCTCCAGGGCCTCCCAATTGGGAAGAAACAGGTCAAGAGGTTCAAAAAAGTTTGGAGAGGGTGGAGACATCCACAGGTCTTCCTAAAAGCACAAGCCCCAGCCTCCCAAAAAAAAAAACCCAAAAACCACCCAAACAAACCCAACAAAAAATCATAATACAATGGAAAATCTTGCCTGGGATATTTTAAATTCCCTTATTTACCAGGTATTTCACTTTATGACGACAGAGTTTTTAATTCCACCCAGCAGTGCCCGGACGCTCCAGCTGCCGGAGCCAGGAGCAGGGTCACCACCATGGAAACTGCTGCCCAAAATTAGCTGAGTGATTTTTTACCTGGATCAAAGCTTTACATGGGGTTTTACCCTCCAACGAGTGAAAAACCACCTGAACATGACATCAGACCGAGAACTTTGCAGGGAAAGAGGACCTGTAAGAGAGTTCGTATCTTCCCTTTTCCCTCCGATTCTTTCAGAGGGTGGAAAGGGGCTGGGAAGGGATGAAAAAAAATGGCAAAAAAGAAAAAGGAAGATTTTTTACACTAACCTCATAAAAATGACATCGTCACATTCCAGGATTAGAGCCGTTAAAACAACACACAGGGATATTTTTAGCTGGATATTAACAGTAAATGATGCCATATTGAGGAGCACTTCCACCAGCCCAGCCCGGCCCCGCTTAACCAGAACCAAATGACTCCAGGAGATCCAAATTAACAAAAATGACACAATTCTTCACAGGGAAATAAAAAAAAAAAAGTAGTTTTTACACCCAGCTCCATGTCTGTGTCCCAGCCCCAGCTGTGCTCCCCTGCTCTAACGCTCCTGGACTTTATTAATCTGCTCTTGCCTCCTCAGTCCTCGCAGGCCAGGGGTTAAACCCATCCCCACTAATGAAGAACACAAGGAACATGCTCCTGACAATCCCATTCCATGGAAAAAAAGGGGAAAAAAGTGTAAAAAAAAAAGGTTCCTGCATTTGTCCTCAGTAAAATATGAAATATGAATCAGGGAAGCAAATAGAGAGATGAGTTTCACTTAAGTGCTCCAGCCTCGTTTTTATCTTAAATACCCTAATAATAGCGGATTACACAATATATTTGAGATGTGATCACATGTTTTATGGAATGGTATCTCTCTGAGGGCAGCAAAGTGCCTCTCCTCCCCCCTCCACACCCTTCCTCAACTCCCAAAAAGGTCCCATTTGCTTCTTTTCAAAAACAAGACTTATTTTTGTTTATTATTCCCCATTTCTTTGACGTCTGTCTGCAATAAACTGCACTTTTTAATGTACTTTTTGCATAATAAAATAACACCAAACAACGCTAGAGCAGCTGGATTTTCCAGATGGCTCCTTTTCCAAGGACTGCAAGCTGGAAGAAGCTCCCGTGCGGTGCCGGACTCGGGGACTTTCCCCACGATTCTCCCAGGACATCCTTGCACGAGCACCTCCACACTTTTCACCCCTGCACCCCAAAGCTGCAATGACCCCCAAGCCCCAGGCTCTCTGCACACCATGGATTTAAACTCCAGCTCCAGGATAAGAGCTGGAAACCCGGGGTTTTTTTAGGAATCAAGGAAACCCTGGAGAACCCAAAGCCATGGAGAGCAGCACCCGTTGCCTGTGCAAAGCCCACCCCTGGGTCTCCCCTCGCTCCATCACTCCTGATACCAAACCAGAGGATCTCCCTCCTGCTCCCAGCCCAGGGATGTGACTCCCCCATCACCCCACTGCCCCCGTTTCCTGCCCATCCCTCCTCCGCCGGGAATCCCAGGGGGGCCTGGCATGGCAGGAGGGGCCAGCGGGGCCCTCTGGAGCCCGGCAGTGCCAGAGGTCCCACCACGTTCCCACAGCAACGGTGGGGGGGTCCCGGGCCCTCCCGTGCCCCCGGCCGACCTCTCCCCTCCGCCAACCCGGCACAAAGCGGGCGGGAGCTATTCAGGCTTTTCAGCCCAATCCCACCATTGAAATCCAGGGATTTACCCCAGAGCCAGCCCCTGGGCTGGGGGAGAGCGAGGCAGGGGAGGGGGATGCTCCTTCCCCACCCCATCCCACTCTCCTTTCGGATCTGCCCCTCTTCCTCTCCTGCTCTCCCTTCAGACACTCCGGACCACGGGATGCTCTGCAGTCGCACGGATAGGGAAGGACAGATGGACAAGGATGGTGATGGAACGCTGTGCTCCGTGGGGGAGCAGAGCTGGAACCGAGCTGGGAGCCCCTGTCTCAGCAAACCAGGCTGGTGCTGCCGGACACCCACGGCCTCTTGCTCTGGGGACATCCCAGAAGCCACAAAACAGCCTCGGGGGTCCCTGAGCACCCAATGACACACCCCTCTCCCCTCAAAATCTCACCCAGGGCACCCATCTCCAGCAGCACCCTCAGAGAGGAGCCTGAACCCACAAAGTCCCTGCAAAGAGCTGTCTGGGTTCACCCCGTGAAGGGGGTGAAAGCAGAGGGGCCACGGGCACTGGAAAAGGTCCAAACCAGACAAAAACAGGGGCAGAGCACGAGCCCCCGGGAGCTGCATCGCCCAAACAAACCCTCACCCCTCCAGGCTTCCAAATGCTTCTTGGGCATTTCATAAAGTTCAGTAAGAATAAGGATTGAGTGCCGACATTTCGGGAGCCGGGATGGATCAGCCGGGAATAGCCCAGTGGTGCGAGAACCCGGGGCGAACGCTGGGATGCTCCCGAGGATGGTGCAAAGCCTCCATAAAGCACCTAATTGTCCAAAACTCCCGATATGGGGACATTTATTCCTGACCCCAGCTGGTGCTCAGCCTGCTCCCTGAAGCAGGAAGATTGATAGTCCTGGGGATGGGTCCTCCCCCTTCCCAAGGCGCTGGCACTGCAGATGCCATTTGGTTTTGGAAGTTTACCAAACCCTCTGCCTTAATAATTCCATGTGCCAACAAGCTTCCCGGGGTGATCACACCAGGAACCCGAGAGAAGAAATGCAAAAGGGTGAAATTAAACATCAGCCCTGCTTTGGGCAGGGCAGGATGCACCGGGCGAGCCCGGGGAGCATCCCCAGGGATGAGCCGCCAGCACAGCGCTCTGCTTCGGAAAAGCCCTTTTTAATGCTGATTTTCTGGAGGAGATACCCTGTTTCACACCCACGATTTGCATCATTTTGGCTGTGTGGGATCACGGGTCTCCCGTTCACACCCACCCCCCCCCCGGCTCCGGGTGTCACACGGCGAAATTCGGGGAGGGGAAATTCGGGGAGGGGAAATTCGGGGAGGGGAGCGCGGGCGGCTCCTCGGCGGGCACTGGCAGGAGCATTACACGCATGATTACCCCTCGGATCCGGGGAACAGGGGCTTAACTGCGTGCGAAACGGCTGTTATCCAGGTAATGGATTTACAGCACTCACTACTAAAGTATCAGACACAGCAATTTTTTACAGCTTTCACGCTGGAATTTATGGCTCAGGGAGGCGATCTCCGTACGAGGCAGGGATCATTGCCTTATTTAGTAGCCGAGGAGGAAAATTTATGTTTTTGCCAAAGTTTGTTTTGAAAGGTAACCTGCAGGCACGGCCCCCCCTCCCTGTGGCTGCCCGAGGGGACGTGTGTGCCAGGGGCCCCCCGAGGGGCACACACGTGTGCCCAGGGACAGAGCTGCTGCACACACATGTCACGGTCACACGTGTTCTCAGCCATGTGTGTGAGGTTAATTCTTCAGCTGAAGGCACCAGGAGCCCCAAGGAATGGGGGACCAGCTCCGCTCACCCACCTGGACAACCAAATACAGACTTGGAGAACACCTGCTCTTGTGCTACAGCCAAGGGCTTTGGCCTCACATTCCTCCTCTTCCTCACCACTTTCCCAGGCCAATGGGGGACAGAGCAGGCAGGATCTCCCCCCTCAAAACAGAGCCATCTCTGGGGCACCGGGAACCCCGGGGGTAGATGGGCTCCATCTCCTGAGGGACGTGCACCCCAAGGACAGGCACCTGCTTTTTGGGGCAGCACCTGCACCCCGGCCTCAACAGGGACGACCAAGCCTGGTGGAACCCCCGGGACGAGGAGGGGTAAAACCAAGTGTTGCCCCCAAACCACACCCTCGAAAGACCCAGTTCTGTGCTGCCTCGTGTAAGGCTGGCAAGAAGGAGCGGGGGTGTCCGTCCTACCTGCTGCTGCTGGAAGTGCAGGAGCTCCACGGGGCTCATCTCTCCGTTGGCCTCGCCGGCGGCTCCGTCGCGCCCGCCGCCCCCCGCGCCGCCCCCGCCGCCATCGGGCTGCTGGCTCAGGCTGCTCACCCCGTTCTGGGCAGAGGGAGTGGAACGTATCGTCTCCGAGGCAGATTCAACCATCATGACTCGCTAGCAGGACCTGAGGAGGAGGAGGAAGGGAGAGCAGAGGCTGAGAACAGAGTCTGGGATCCCTGGCTGGCATCCCCATCCCGCCTGCCCTGCCCCTGATCCCCGTGACATCCTGCAGGGGTGGGATGTCAAACCCTGCCCAGTTTTAGCCGTGTTCAATTTACCCCAAAAAATAAACGTGCAGCAGCATGAGGTGCCACAGACACTCTGTCGGCCCTGCACATCTCTGGGCAAGGCAAGTGCAACCCGTTCCTCAGGAAAACCCATGATTCCAGCTTTCTCTGAGCCTGATGCAAGACACAAAGCCCCAGGAATCCGGGTATTTTCACTGAATCCCAAAATATTTCACTTTGAGATGCTGGAGACAGCACAGCTGGAGTCCCAGCGAGGCTGCACACGGAGTGCGAGGAGCCTGTGCCACAGATCTCTGTGAAAATCCCAGCAAAGTTGAAACACTTCCTCAAAGTGCTTCAGCTCCCAGCAAACCAGCACTTCCCAGCAGGAAAAACCACCTGGCAGGAAAAACCAGCCGGCAGAGGGTTTGCTGGCAGGGTGAGGAAGCCCAAAGTTTCGGCAGAGCTGGGACACAGCAGCGAGAACACAGTGATACATCAGCTGGAAAATCCTCCCTCCCTCCCAGCCTTTGCTCAGTTGGCTTGGATTAGTGGGCAGGTTGTTGGTCATGAACCTGAGGGTCCCCTTTTCTGGGAGAAACTCCTGGATCTGGGCTGGCACTGGAGGAAACAGAACCACCGCATCCAACATCAATTCCTGCCACTCCTACAGCATCCACAGAACCCCTGGGGCCACATCCAGCCCTGACACACACACGGAGCGATCAGGGGTGAGGGAACCCCCCCAGAGTGAGGGGCTCTCCCTCCTCCCAGCACACTTTCCTCTGTGGAAAAGCAGAGGACAGTTTTATCCCATTCCATCCCTCTCCATCCCCGCCGGCGGGTGCCGGTGTGGGATCAGCCTCACCCAGCACCGCTCGCAGAGTTTGAAACAAGAGGGGAATAAAGAGGACAGGGAGAAGCAACACTGCCTCTCCCTTTTTTTTCTCCCCCTCTTTTTTCCCCATTTCCTCCCCCCCGCCCCAAAAGCCGGAGAGACAAACCACGAACAACATAATTGCTGAAATGTGGCGTGTAATAATCGCTATTCAGGGCTGATCATTCATATTAAACAGGGTGCAGCGAGCTGCTCATTTGCATGTTTGAGATTATATGCATTTCAAAAGTCATTTCCGCAGGGTATATGACTGACATTAATTCCCATGGGGAGCTGCTGGTTCCCTCCCACTGTCCCAGTGCTCCCGAATCCACACAGGGTGACACACCAGGAGCTGCGGGACAGTTCAAGGTTAACGGGATTACTGGGATTTGGGTTTGGTTGAAGCACAGGAGAAGGAATGAGAGCATGGCATGGTTGGAGCAGCTTCCCAAGGCTCGAGAAAGGATGAGGTGTTCACAGGATGCTGCGTTAGCAGTAAAAATCTAGAAGAAAGACAACACTTTTTGCCTTAAAAACTACATTTGTTCCTTCCCCCTTTTCAATTTCAAACAAATGCCTGCAGAAATATTAAATTATTGCTGTTCCTATTCCCATTTTCCTTCCGAAATCCACGGCCTGCTCTGTGTTTTGACCAGGCACCACAGGGAGTGCCGGGCTCTGCCCATGTCCAGCAGTCACACGGCATCACCACGGCCAGAAACTCGTCGGGATTCAAACGGGGATTTGACTTTTATACGGAGAACAAGAATATCCAGAGTTACAACAGGAAGTATTAAAAAAGGGAAAAAAAAAAAGGTTTTGGAAAGGATATAAAACTTTCCTGGCTTCGGGCATAAACTGAAGCTTAACTATTGGGAATTAGGAGGAAATCTCTTCTGGTGGAGGAGCTGTGGGCTCGTTCCGGCGGCCCCGGCCCTGCCAGAGGCGGGATGCTGGAGCAGATTCCCGCAGGCCGGGTGATTCCCGGAGCCGGGGACACCGGGCCAGTTGGGTTCCCTCTCCAAGTCTAGTAAAACTCGACTTCCCGTTCCCAAACCCTACGGGATGCTGGAGCGTCTGGGATCCCAACGCTGCAAGGGAAGTCATAAAAGAAAGTCATAATAATAATAATAATGAAAATATTTCCATTCCTATAAAAGTTTTACAAAACCTTAAAGAAAAAAAAAAATGAAGCCAGTGTCTGCACCGTTATAAAGTGGATTTAAACTAGGAATGAGCACTTTTCCAGCCAGGACTGATCTGGGATGACTGAGGCTACACTGGGAAGAGTGAAACTCAGCCTCGCGAGCGGCTGCGATGCCGAGCACACGTGCAGCCCTGCACACAGCCAGGGGGGATCCACAGCATCCCAGCTCCTGCTTCTCATCTACTGCAGTTCAAACACAGCCAGGATTTCAGGGATTCTCCATACGCTGGTATCCGGAGGGTCTAATCAGGATCAGACCTTCCCCCAGGCAGAAAGGCAGGGACCGCGTCCACACAACACCCGGATAAAGTGGGAAAGGGTGGGTTTAGTTAAAAGGGGAGGGAGGGAGGAGCCCCCTCCAATGGCAACAGCAACAGAAGCTGCGCCAGTGGATCGTTAATTACCATTAATTACCATTTCAGACTCAAAATCTCCTCGCTGAACCACCGCTCTGCCTTTTTTTTCTTCCCTTTTACTCAACCACGCACCTTCCGTAGGACAAAGAAAAGGAAACGGAGATTACAAACGGAGCAACGAATCCCCCTGCCTTCAGCGGGACCATATGGCAACGAGGGTGTTTTAATTACCCTTGCTTTTAATTAACAATTGCTTCGTCTGAGCAGTAACATTTCCTTGACATCCCCCGACTCGCCGCGAACCCGCGCGGTGCACGTGCCACGCCGAGTCATCAATCCCGCTTTATTGACATCCATCCCTCCCGCAAACAGGCACCATCCCAGGGTTTTCCAATTAACACCTCCACACTCTCTAATTAGCGCAATTAACAGGCTGATGGATGCCCGGAGCTTCCCTGCGAGGGAGGGGGCGGATCAGCTGCCGGGATGTTGGACACGGCTCCCGCCGCATGCGAGCGACACGCGTGTGCCACGCTTCCCGTGGGAGCACCACGTGTGTGCTGTGCCACGGAGCCTGGCACTGCCACGGAGCCTTCTGGAGCACCGGGAGAAAGGGAAGGATGGACACAGAGGCAAGAGAGAGACGACGGACTCAGAACAAACACTTGCACCAAAGGATATGGGATCTTCAGGAGCAGGAATAACAGATTTACAGTGATTTCTCCCCAGAAGCTCCCAAGGAATTTTGGGGTGTCCAGACCCACCCAAAGCGATGCCACTTCTCCACCTGATTCTTCTCCACGGACACAAGAATTAAATGGCACCTCTTGGCCCCTGGGACCTGCAGGAACAGGTACAGCCCCACCACGACCTCCTCAGAGCAATTGCCTCAACACCTATTTTAGCAGCTTTCCCTATTTTTAATTATCCTTGATACCATGATCCTCAGGGGCTCTGTAACTTTGGGCTGCCCTTCACGGGCTGCCAGAGGGACCAGTGCCACGTATGGGCCCAGTGCCACAGGCACCTCCTCCCCACTGCCCCTGTCCTCGAGTCCCTGTCTCCAAATCCCTGTCCCCAGACACTGGGGGTGCCCCTCGGCCTCAGTTTCCCCAGATCCAAACTCAAAGAGCTCAAAACCGTCACCCAAGGAGGAATGAGGAAGAATGGTGGGAAACACCAGGGGGAAAATGCTCTCACATCTCCACGAGCTCAGCAAGGCCCTGGTGATGAACCAGCACGGGACAGCAGAGGTGACACCACACACTGACACACAGCACAGCACTGAGATGCTCCAGAGGCTATTTCCGCCCTTCCCACCACATCCCAGCCCCAACGTGCATTTTCCAGACCCTTCCTTCCAGCTCCAGCCTGTCCAGGACGTGGAGGGAGCTGAGGCTGCACGCTGGGGGTCCCCCCTCCAGCAGCTGCTCCCACAGGTACCAGCAAATCCTGGAGGCGCAATGGACCCAGCAAATCCCCCCAGAGCTCTCGGAAGTCCGTGGGATGCTCCTCTGCACAGCTGGGGGAAGAGGACTCAGGGAGGATGGATCCCAGGCACCGGATCTGCTCCGAGCTATGGAAAGTTGAGCAGCCTGCCCGTCCTGCTCCGGCACTGGCAGCTTTAGGAAGCGGCTCCTAATCTTGAAAGGCTTCGGCTGGAAGAGAAGCAGCAGCCGGGATTGCTCCGAGAGTGGCTTTTTACCCTTTAATTAACACATAAACACATGGAAATGTGGAAAGGGGATTAAAATAAAAGTCTGGGGGAGCCGAGACGAATCTAGAGCATTACTGTGAATTAGAAGATATTTAAGGAACCAGGGACTGGCTAAGCCCAGGCACTGCTTTAATGGGATCTCACCTCTGGGCACTTTCATCTCCCACTTTCATCTCGCTCCCAGCAACTTCTTTGGGAAGAGCCAGCCTTCGGCGCTCACCTTCACCCCCCGGCTCTCCTCACCTGTCTGGTGCCATCACACCCTGGCCACGCTCACGGGATCACCATCAGGCAGCAGAGAGTGTCCGCTGCTCCACAGAAACCAAGCAAGAACGACCCCAGTGAGGCTCCTCTCCCCAGGAAGGGGAGTCAGATCAGCTGGAAGCACGAGCACCTCAGGCAGGGAAGCCCTGGGACTGTGCTTGTGAGTGGGACACGGCACTGCCCCACCTGCCTCTCCAAACCATGTCCCTCTCCAAACCATGTCCCTCTCCAAACCATGTCCCTCTCCAAACCATGTCCCTCTCCGAGCATCCTTTGCTCTCCAGAGCTCACACCAGACACCCCGACCACAGCCGACCCCACGGCAGATCCCGGTGCCCATCCCAGCAAACCATCCCTGGGGCATTCCCGGAGACACCAAGGGCTGGCTGGCACCTCTCCCAAGCCCTGCCAAGCTTCAAGGAATATCAAATCCCTCCCAGAGCGGACATGGGACTGGCTGAACACAGCCAGGCTGGTGTCAGGCACCGGGGCTGCTGCTCCATCCTGGCTTCCCTGGGCACGTGCCAGGCACCGGGGCTGCTGCTCCATCCTGCTCCATCCTGGCTTCCCTCGCTGTGCTCTTGAAAAGATTAAAAAAAAGAGCCCCACTCCATCTCATTAAGAAAGTAAACACAAGAGCCGTCTAAGTGTCTAATTAAGCTTCTAATTAGTCCCTGCTTGTTACTAATGCAAATTAGATTACGCCGCTTAACTACAGCATGTCCACAACACCCTTGTTAATTGCGGCCTTTTGAAATTAAATTACTCCCTAATTAGCATATCAAAGCCATTGATTCGGAGCCAGGAAAGATGAGGGCAGGAGGAAGCCGAACGCCAAGTTTTGTTAATCAGGGACGTCTAATTAAATAGTGACGTGGAGCATGGGGGGCTCCCGGCTCGCTGCTCCAGAGCCACACGTGGGGGGCCGGGGGACCCCGGGCAGGGCAGCCCCTCGATGGGTGCTGGTGCTCTGCACCCACCATGGACCATCTCTGCGGTGCTGGAGCATCCCGGTGGGTCGGGATGCAGGTCTGGTTCCTGTGTCCCATCAGGTTGGGATGCAGGTCTGGTTCCCGTGTCCCATCAGGTCGGGATGCAGGTCTGGTTCCTGTGTCCCATCAGGTCAGGATGCAGGTCTGGTTCCCGTGTCCCATCAGGTCGGGATGCAGGTCTGGTTCCTGTGTCCCATCAGGTCGGGATGCAGGTCTGGTTCCCGTGTCCCATCAGGTCGGGATGCAGGTCTGGTTCCCATGTCCCATCAGGTCGGGATGCAGGTCTGGTTCCTGTGCCCATCAGGTCGGGATGCAGGTCTGGTTCCTGTGTCCCATCAGATCGGGATGCAGGTCTGGTTCCTGTGTCCCATCAGGTCGGGATGCAGGTCTGGTTCCTGTGTCCCATCAGATCGGGATGCAGGTCTGGTTCCTGTGTCCCATCAGGTTGGGATGCAGGTCTGGTTCCTGTGCCCATCAGATCGGGATGCAGGTCTGGTTCCTGTGTCCCATCAGGTTGGGATGCAGGTCTGGTTCCTGTGTCCCATCAGGTTGGGATGCAGGTCTGGTTCCTGTGTCCCATCAGGTTGGGATGCAGGTCTGGTTCCTGTGCCCATCAGGTTGGGATGCAGGTCTGGTTCCTGTGTCCCATCAGGTCGGGATGCAGGTCTGGTTCCTGTGTCCCATCAGGTTGGGATGCAGGTCTGGTTCCCGTGTCCCATCAGGTCAGGATGCAGGTCTGGCTCCCGTGTCCCAGTGGATGCACACTGGGAGCAAGGCCGGGCTCAAGCTCTGGGAAGTCCCTGTGGAGCTACACCAGCCACTGCAGTGCCAGGTCCAGCCCTGGCACCAGGGAGGGAGCTTAAAGCAGCCTCCAATTCCTCATCTCCAAAAAAAACTTGCTTTCCCTCTGCCCAGTGTGTTCCAAGTGGGAATTCAAAGGCAAAACATCCCAAAATGCAGACGTGGCCCTCTGTGCCCATGGAAGCAGGGTCACCTCCCAAGAACATCCCTAAAATCCTTGGTGACTCTCCCAGGAGCAGAAGAGGCACCTCTCACCTGTAGGATCCCAGATCCAGCTCAGCACAAAACCCCTCATGGCACAGGGGATGCCTCCACCGGGGGTCTTGGCACCAAATAACCCCTTGCCCAGAGCACTGGACTGGGGGGACACGTCCCCTCACCAGCCATGAGGAGTCCACGGATGGGACACTCCCACCTACATCCCCATCCCAGCAGGAATCAACCAGTGTCTGGCACAGACCTGTCCTCTGGAGAAAACCAAACCACCTCTCGGCTCTCACTCAAGTTATCCCCAAACTCCTCCAAAACCTTCAATCCCAAATTCCCAACAGGACATAAATAATGGAGCCACCAGGGAAGGGTCTGAATCCAACAGCAACCAGGGAAAATGACTCCAAGGAGAGTGAAAATGAAACGAACGCCTAATTTTTAAGTTATTTCAATAACTTCCTGAATGACCCAGTTCTTCACGTTTTATAACTTTTCCTCTTTCTCTGTTTTTTTTTTTTTTGTTTTTTTTTTGGTTGTTTTTTTTTTTGTTTAAAGAGGTGGGAAGGGAAAAAAGAAATGAAGGGATGAAGATTGGAAAAGTTTAATAGAGGGAGAAAAAGTCTATTAAAAAAAAAAAATAAGGCAGGCAGCCCGTCTCGGGGGAAGAGCTGAAATATTAAAGAAAGGAAAATCGCTTCTCCGGCTGCCGAGCCAGAGGAGGAGAATAGAGAGGCTGGAAGAGAAGGAGCCGGGCACTTTTAATTGAAAAAAAGGAGATTCAAATGAAATATCCAATATCCCCTGTTAAAGAAAGGAAGAAAGACGGACCCTGGCCGCTTTGCTACGCCGAGAAATTGCTAAAGCCCCAACTTTTCTTTCTCTCCCCCTTCCTCGGAAGTTATAGGAAAGAGGGATGAGAGAAAAGAAGGGGAAAAAAAGGGTCTTTCATACGAGAGGAACTCAAGGGAATGGGGGAGGAGGGCGGGGAGAGAGACCAAGTTTTATTCATTTATTTTATTTTATGAGATGACTAAAAATAATATATTTTAAAAAAAAAAGAAAAAAAAAGGCAGAGTTTTATAATGTCACAGTGTTTGGAAGCAGCAGAGGGAGCAGAGAGGGGGGAAAGCAACTAAGAACAGAAGGGCCAGCTCCAACCACCCGCCGCACGAGCCTCTCTCCCAACGAGATTCAATTAATTGATAACAAGAGGCATCAAATTAATTTTTCAAGGATGTTAGATTTTGATGAAGGAAAAAATCTCTCTGATTTTAATCGGGGCGGCGTTTAAAAGGCATAAATGAATATCCCTTTCTAATCATCTGAGGCGCCGAGGAAGCACCAAGCGGTTAACGTGAAAATTCAAATCGTTTAATTAGGGGGGGGGCGAGGGAAGGTGGTCGTGGTGGGGGAAGGGGACCTGGGGTTCTCTTTTTAAAGAGCTTTATGAAGAAATTATTTTAAAAATTATTTCTTTCAAGCATCTTTGCTCTCTCCCCCCTCTCCCGCCCCGAAACGCAGACGCACTTGTAAAAACCCATCTCGGAGGTTTTTCTTTTGAATAGAGACCGTTCTCCAGCACAATCTAATTAACAAAAATGATAATGAAGAGGGTGGGGAAAAAAAAAAAATCATAGGGAACAAAAAAAGCCCTCCAAACTCCCAGGGAAAAAAAAAAAAAACCCATACCACGGGATGGAGAAGGTGCAGTTCCCACCACGCACAACTCGCGGCCAAGAGCCGCTCTGCGCTTCCACATGGGACGAGGGGTTTAGGATATGGGACAAGGTTTTCAGCACAATCACCCCCCAAATCCTACTAAAATAATTAACAGCAGCTCCCATTGCTGGCGTGGGATGGGATGCAGATGCCACCAACGTGGCCATCATCCCAAATGAATTTTCCAAAGGTTTCTCCCCAAAAATCCCAACTCCGTCCAAGCCTCTCCCCACATGCCCAGTGCCCAGCTCACACTATTTTTTACCCCATCGGCCACAGGCGCAGTGGGGACACACAGCCCTGGTTTACATCCCACCCTGCATTCCTGCTGCAGCATCCCAGCGGTGCCGGAGCCCTCACCCCACCCGGAGCACATGGAACACCCCACACCCCCAAAATCACCTCCGTGCCTCCTGCACGCAGCCAGCCTGGATGGCCCCACACTCACGGGTGTCCCCACAGAGGCACCCGCCTACCAGAGCCTGGGGAACCCCCGGGAGAGGAGAGATCTTCCTCTTGGATAGAGGCACGAAGGACATTGCAAGCTGAGAAAGAGGAGGGCCACGGGAAAGCATCCCAGCTTCCCTGGGAGAAAGGTGTGAGAGCAGCACCCGGCACCCCCGGGAAGGGCGAAGGTTCCCAGCAAGGGGCAGTGATGGGGGAAGATCTTACATCGAAATTAACTCCAAATCGCAGGAGCTGCCCCAGCCCCATCCCCTGGGGAGAGGCTGCAAAGGGCAAGGAAAGAGCCAGGGAGGAAGAAAATGACCTGGATCAGGTGAGGGACACACCGGAGCAGGACGAGGAGCGATGGCAGGGCCATCCCCAGGAGAGACCAGGAGAGACTCGAGTTCCCATGTCACACCCCGGCGAAACTTCCCAGCCGAGCCGTGTGAAGTCAGACCGGAGGTTGCTGAAAGTCTCTTCTGGCCTTTAAATAATCCAGAGGGAAGGAAAAAACAGTCACGGTGCCTATTGAGCAGGAGGGAGGAACTCAGATGCCACAAGTTTTCCCAGACTCCGTCATGTTTGTGCAGAAATTCATCCAGAAAACGCTCTGGTTAAAGGCTCCCTGCTGCATGCCGATGCTTTCCACTGCGAGTCCCATTCCTGTGCAGGAAGAGGCCTGGTTTCCATCCAGAAATTAAGCTGCTCACGAGGAGGGAGAAGAAAAAGGCAGTGCGGGGGAGAACTATCCTTGGGCATTTTCAAACTCCTGGTCTGAAGTCCTTTTTTTTTTGCATCCCAATCGGAGGCACCGTGACCCGAGGCCGGCTCCATCTCACAGCCCTGCCAGAGCCCGTCTCCGCGCTCCCAAACAACTTCCCTGATTTCATTTCTGCACAGCTCAGCTCCTCCATGCACAGACTCAACATCTCCTGGTCTCCCTGGGCACCTGGCACCCTCTTAGAGCAAACCCAGCCCCGCAGACGAACACAGCTCCCGACAGCTCAGCTCGGAGCTGGCACAGGAATAACACCAGACATTTCTCCAGTGCTTTCTTCAAAGCTGGGAAGCAGCGTGCTCGGCAGAGGCTGTGCTGGGATCCTGCACCGGGAATGGTGCCGGGTGGCCACGGGGCCACACTGCCCACAGAGGGGAGCGGGAAGGTGCACTTAATGTTTGGGGTGCTCGGGAACAGAGCAAGGCTCAGCGGAGCATCCCTCCGGCTGCGGGAAGTGTTTCCCCACACAGACCCTGTGCTGAAGTCAAAAGGTCACCAAGGGTGCCCCGTGTTCCTTCTCTCTGTCACCCGGACGAGCCACGTTCATGGGAAGGAGATCTGGTCCCATGGCATCACTCCAGTATCACCCTCAGCATTCCCAGGTCACGCCAATCCATCCACACTCCTGAGCCCTGTGCACCCCCACGGCTCAGCCCGTACCAGTCACACATCAGGACACAGCATCTCCCCAGATCCAGGCAGCAGATCCCTGCTTCGTTTGGGACAGGTGCTGTGCACCTCCCAAATCCCTGCTCATCCCAAGAACAGCGAGAACCCAAACAAGCCCAGCTTCAGGAACCAGGCACGGCCCAGGAGCAGCACCCAGGTGGCTGCTGATTCTCCAGGTTCAGCAGCCATGGAAGGCGTGGGACAGACAGCACTGTGCAAATGTGGGGGGTTATTCCATTAACTGTGCTCCCTCCACCCCTCCTGAAAATAACCCTCAGCCTTTAAAATGTCAGTCAATGATTCACCAACTGCAGTAACACCCCACACTTCACCTCAGCTCTTGCTGCCCAGTCTGGGGACCCTGCGAGCACCTCTGGGTGCTGGGGCAGAAAGGGGCTCGAGGTACCCGGTGCCCCCCTGGCTCCCACTGTGTCCCCTGGACAGGGCAAGACTCCCTCCTGGCCGATGGGAAGCACAGCAAGGCACAAACTGCTCTCTTTAGGGGGGAACCCAGAAACCCCCAGCCCAGGGCTCTCCCATGGGGTCATAGATGAGGGTGCCCACCTTGGACTGGGTGCCCACAGGAAGCTTTGCCCTTGGCAGCTGTACCACAGCTCCTGGCTCCCCGCAGCACCACTCCCCCACAACCAGGTCACATCACACACAGCCCCCTTCCCTGTCCCCAGAGCACATGGCCCTGGGCAGGCAGCGAGAGCTGGGATCACCCATCCTAGGACACGGTGCCACGGGGGCTGTCACAAACCCAGGGGACAGCCCTCATCCTCCCTGAACCAAAAATCATCACATCATAGTGAGGGAAGGCAACAACATCAGGATACAGCATCAGGCAAGACATGAAGAGGACACAGTTTGGATCACCAAGTCCCCCAGGGACACAACCCACCTCCCTGCCCGAGCCACCAGTACCTGTGCACTCTGGCCCCAACACAGTCCACAGCTCCTGCCCACTGCCAGGAGCTTTCAATCACCAATTATTACTTAAAACCTCCCTCTAAAACCAGCAACTTGTGCTTGTTCCCAGAGTGACTCCCAGAGCATCTGTACCCGTAACAGCGAGGACCAGCGGAGACCTCCACGGTGGTCAGAAAGAACCAACCCTGCCATGGAAGGACATGCACGGTCCTTCTGAGGGCAGGGGACAGGGGTCTGTCCTTCTGCACCTTTCCCAGGAGAAGGGGCACAGCCACTGTCTCCTCCTGCATCATCCCAAATCTACAGCTGGAAATCCAGCAGCACCGACGCTCCCCACCGCGGCACCCGCTGCTCCGGCACGGCAGGGACACGAGGGACCAGACGGCACCAACCCTCCCCAAAGCCAGTAACAACCCCAAATGACCCCTTCACCTGCTAAACTCCATCCCATTGCACTCCTAAATGGACCAGACTCATCATCAGGGAGTATTTTAAACCCACCAGAGGGGAATCACTCTGGGTGCTCCCGCTGCCGGCACCGCTGTCGGCACTGGGGTAACTCCTGCGTGGAGCAGGGACGAGGGGGGGTCTGATCCATGGACGGGGCTGCTCCCACAGCTCCGAAGTCTGACCCAGTTTTGGAGCTGCGGCTCCACTTCCAGAGAAAAAGACATTTGTTCAGGGCTTGAGCCCACCAGCATCAAGGGAAAGACTTCAAGGGATTTCGGAACAGGCCACGCTGGGTATAAATAAAAACCCGGGTTCAAAGGAGAAGTGTGAATAACCCGAACAGAGCCGTGCTGACCCCGACCTGCCACCGCAGCCAGAGGGTCCCGAGCATCCTTCAGGGCAGGCAGAGCCCGGCCCTGGGATCCATCCTGTGCAGAGGAGCTGAGCTGGACCCTGCAGCCCCAGAGCTGCAGCCACGGAGCAGAGGAGTTGGGAAAACTCAGACCCAAATTTCAGCACAAATCTTCCGCCTGTCACTGCAGCACAGAGGGGATGGAATGAACACCGTGTCACGCCACGGGAGCGGAGCTCGGCCAGGAATCCCTTCCCAGGGTCCCTCCTGCATGCTCCCACCCCCACCCCCCCCAGGATGGATTTTAGGACATTGTCCTTAACCTGTTTCTCTCAGGAGTGCATTGACTGGGCATCTCCCCTCCCCAACATTTACAACAAACCGAAAACTGGGGAGAGCTTCCCCAAGACCTATCCTACAGATATAGATACCTTCCCCATCCTACAGATGCCTCTGCAGGCTTTATCCCCACCCATCGGGGGCTCCTGTGGAAACCAGGACAGCTCTGACCCCGTCAGGATCGGGTCCCATGCAAAGCCTGCCTGTCCCTTTCCTTCACCTCTGCATGGGGTGCAAGCAGAACCCTACAAACCCACCCCCCAGTGCTGGAGCTGGGCTGCAGGGATGGCAATGGATCCAACTGGAGGGGCTGAGAAGCTGAGACAAATTGGGAGCGATGGGATGGACAGCAGCACCCTCCTCCTTCTCCCCCAGCCCCAGATTTACCCCCTCAGCAGGTGACAAGGATCCCTTTTGTTCTCCAAATGAGAAATCCTGCCGATTTTGAGGGTTTAATTTACTAACAGTGAACATCTGTGGCAGCCTGGCTCCCCAAACCCTGCTCTGGCAGAGCCGGAGCTGAGCACAGGACACAGCAGCAGGAGATGGGGAGGGGGACACCATCTTCTGCCCACAAAACAAACCACATCCCACCAGGACCCTGCTGCAGAAATGCAGAACAGAGGTGGGATTGCTCAATCTGGGAAGAGACTTCACTGCAGGGAAAGCAGGTTGGGGTGTGAAAGAGAAAGCGTAAATTCTCGGGAAACAATCCCAGGGAAAGGCAAAGCTGGAGACAGCACTTTATAAACCCTCGGCTTTGCCCCCACCTGAATCCTCCTTGGCAAAAATCAGGGGTTTTGCAGCTCTGCCTGGCACAGCACATTTCCAAAATTCACATTTCCTGCCACAAAAGTTATGGGGCACTTCTTCCCACGCCTTTATTTTCTCTTCTTCCATTTCTTAATAGGCCCGTATTTCTATTCCAGACCTGAGTTACCCCATGTTCCAGGGAATTTCCCTCCTGCTGTCAGGTCTGGCAGCATCCCACAGGGATCAGCTGGGACACTATGGAGGAAGGACCAACCTGCTGGGTGATGGTGACCCACTGGGAAACCCTCCTGGTGGCACAGAGCACCTCAGCACCTCCTCCTGCCTCTCTCCCAGCTGGGACACGGCAGCTGCAGGAACAGAGCCTGACAAGTGGCACCCAGAGGGGACACAACACCCCAGGGTCACAGGAGAGCACTTCTCCCTCTCCAGTACAAAGTCTCTGCCCAACATTCCCACCCTGACCCTGGTCCAGTTCAGCCAAAAACTCCCAATGCTCAACAAGAAACTTCATCTCTGCCAGGTATTTCCTGCCACAAGTTGTCCCCTCACCCTGGGCAGCTCCTCCAACACACTCGTGACACCCCAAGACATGGCAAGACATTCCCACATGGCCACTCTCTGCCATCCCAGCCAGGCCCTTCCTTCCCCAGGAGCTGGAGGTGAAGCCATCCAGGAGCTGAGGTACCCCCAAAGCCCCCCATCCCTGCAGTGTTTGGGGACAGTCCCGCACCAGCAGCATCCTCCCAGCAGACCCAGGATTCCACAGTCAAAGCAGGATCCCCCATGCTGGAACCCCCATCCCATGGTGGCCAAACCCATGGATGTGCCGTGACCCTGGCACGGGATGGGCGGCACCGACCGAGCCACGAGCCCAGTGCCAGCCCCAGGACAGGAGTGAGCTGTCCCTGGGCCACGAGCACCAGCAGCAGGTCACTGGGCAAACACATCCCCACCAACAGGCACAGCAGACCCCTGGGAGGCAGGAATCCAAACCCCAGGGGCCACCAGACAAAGGAGACGCTCCCGGGATCACGGAATCCCAGCACATCCTTCGCTCTCGAGCACAAGTCCCGGCCTTGTATTCTGCATTGTCACCAACCTCAAGCACTCCTCCGCTGCCCCTTTTCCAAGGATGAAGGCATCTTTTCCCAGTCCATGACAGCTTCTCCCAGGTGCTCCCATCCACATCTCGCTACAGGCGAACAAATAAAGGCCAGTCCCTGGCTCACAGACTCACAGTAAGCAGCAAAATGAAAATCACTCACCTAAAATCTACAGCTTGTGGAATAAACCAAGGTTTGGAAAAAGCAAGTGAAGGGAGGGTTCAGGACCCGAGCTGACAGATCCCAAGGGAAGCTGGCAGTGGGATGCTCAGCCAGCCCTGCCCAGGTCCCGGGAGCTGCCCCAGGTGGCACCGCTGCTGTTCTGTGCCTTTATCAGCCTCGGAGCAGTTAAGTCCCACTGGATAAACCCGGCTCTGCAGCAACCTGGCAAAGGTGTGTTGAAATAAGTTGTTTCATCACCACCTGCTCCGGGGGAGCGGCACATCCCGGCCCATCCCGGCCAGGGATCCATGTTTGTTTAAATGGGAGCAGCATCTCCCTGAGCCTCAGAGCTGCTAAACGCCCTGCACGGCACCCACAGCACAGACCCACCACACTGGGGCTTCCTCCTCCTCCTCCCGGGGGCTGCAGCTCCCCTGCTCCCACCAGGACCATCCCAGTGCTGCCCAGCCCCATCCGCCCAGTTCCAGCTCCCCACCAGAGCCGGTCACATGGAGAAGGTTTGCAAACAAGGCAGAGCAAACAGCTTTCAAATCACCTCCAAATCAGGGCCCCCCACGAGATTTTTTTTCCTCCTCTACCACCTTAAGTGGTTTTTTCCCATCTTTCCCCAGTTTTGCAAGTAACCTTCCATAAAATAATTTTATTACCCTAAATTTGCCTCTGATAAACACACCGGGAGCCCCGAGCAGAGCCGGGACCGGGTGACATTTCCTCCAGAGCAACCCTCCGTCCCTATTTTACTCTGAAAGCCGCGTGTTTGCTGCCAGCCTGGCTGCACGGCCCGGGAGGAGGGACAGCTTCCGCCGGAACGCGCTGCCAGGGGCTGCTGCCAACTTGCCAGGGCAGGAGAGCCGGCGGGAAGTGTCACCAGGGCCGGGGAATGCCGGCACCCGCTCGCTCCACCCCGGGGAAGGCTCGGCAGCACACCCTGCAAACACAGCACTGCTTTTTCCTCAAAAAAAAAAATAAAAAAATAGGAGAAAGGATCCCGACTCCCCAGGCCGAGCACTCTGCTCCCGCCAGGCTCCTTTCCCTGGGCACCCCGGCACCGTTACAGGCTGCCCCGTGTTACAGGCTGCCCCGTGCCCACGGCGGTGTAATCCCTTAATGACTTCCCTCCACTTCCCTCCAGCTCTGTCCCAGATCTAATCTCTGCTCCAGCAGGATCTCTACCAAATAAATCACGGGATGGACAGACGCCTGTCCTTGCCTCTTCCTCGCTGGCCTCCGAAGGGAGCAGCTCTCCTCCTCTGCTGCTCCTGCCTCTCCGTTCTCCCCTCTCCCCGATGCCATTCCCCTTGCAAACACATTTTTGTCACGGGCAGACGGATCACCAGCAACGTGTTTTATCGTGGAGACTCGTCTGCGTGATGCCAAAAGCAGTTTGAATTAGGAAAAGTTTAAAAAAAAAAACAACCCTCGAGCAGCATCTTGGCTGGATTTTATACAACAAACACTCGCGGGGGGAGGAGAGGGGGAAGGAAAAAATTAGGAAGTTTTTCCAGCTGTGCCCAGCCCCATCTTGATCTACAAGTTCTATTTGACTTTAAAAGGTGCAGCACAGTGAGCAGGGGAGGTTTTGCAAGGCGATAAAATGGGTGCGAGCCCAGGAGCCAGCACTGGCCACAACCCCACGGCGGCTCGAGAGGGCAGGGGCCACCCCGAGGGTCACCAGCCAGTGATGGCCCAGCTCCTGGGGTTGGTGTTGAGCCAGCACCTACCCTCGAGTTTCAATCAGGTGCATCGGGAGCTCCAGAAGTGGCTCACGGAGGATTTTTACACCTTCCGAGGCAAACCCATGGAATTCCAAGCTCTGAGTGCATTCACGGTTTTGTTCTCCCCCTTTTTCCTTTCCTCTCCCACTAACAGAGCTCATCCCTCCACGGGGAAGATGCCCATGGAACACCCCTCTGGGGCAGGACCGAGCCCCCCAGCCCATGGAGTCCCAGTGCCCGCGCTGGAGGAGCTGCAAATCAAAGAGGACGGGACAGGAAATTTCAAGTTTCCACTTCCAGAAGTGGCAGGTGATGCCGAGGCGGCCGCAGGGCCACTTCAGGAGTGCAGGATAAACCCAGGGTGGCCCCCCAGGAGGAGATGGGAGCCCCCCCTGCATCCAGGGAGACACTGAGACGCCAGGAACAGGGAGCATCCCCTCAAGACCCCCACAAACCACCTGCCAGCCACAATGCAGGGCTCTCCCAGGCTTCAAACCCACCACGGGGAACAGGGATGGAGTGGCAAAACCACCCCAGCTCTCCCTTCTAGCAATAAGGGAATTTTCCCAAATACTTCGGGCTCCCAAAGCCGCCCGTGCAGCGGGAAACGCGGCGCCAAGAGCCACAGACGTGTGTTAATTCTGACCGCGGGGACCTCCGGGCTCTCCCGCCTTTCTCCGGAGGGAAGAATGAGCCGGTTCCCGGCCGGGGGCACCGCCTGCCCCCCACCTTGCTGCCACAAAGGCCAGCCCAGCACCGCACCTCTCCTCCTCCGGCCCCGCTCCCCCCGGCCCCGCTCCCCGCCGGACCGACAAGAAAAGAGAAAGGGAAGGGGGGAAAAAAATAAAATAAAAGGAGAGAAAACCCTGAAAGCCGGAGCCCCGGCCCCCCCTCCCAGCCCCACAGCGAGACACAAACATCAGCAGACTCAAAGCTCCCGGGCTCTCCGGGCAGCAACTTCACAACTGAGTGCACTCGCATTCCTGCCGGGTTATTAGGAGAGAAAGGCCGAGGGCCCGAGGAGATATTTTAGTGTCACTTGATTTTATACATTGCACAGATTTTTTTTCCCCCTCAAACGCTCCCTGCTCTTCCCTTTCCGAAGGGGACGCAAAACCTACGGCCGCCCAGCTTCCAGGGAGGAGAGCAGGGCTGGACACGGCATTTACAGATATTTTCAATATTATCTTTTGCCAGGGCTGAGAGTAGCCCCTTCCCCGCCTCCCCCAGCAGCAACTTTAATCCGTTTTATTTCATTTCACTCTGTTTGCTCAGCCTTCCCCCCTCCGCCCGCAGACCCCCGCCCTCCCCTCGCCTTCCCTGACCCCGCTGGGCGACACATCCCGGGCTGCACCGGTTCAGGGGGGGCTTTTCCACGCCGATCCCGTCCTCCTGCACTTTCCCCCCCACCAAACCCAACTTCGTGCTGTGCGACGGGGCCGCCTTGGCTTTTATCAGCGGAGCGATGCTCGGTCCGGCTGGGAGCGGAGCCACCCCCGTCCCCAGCCCGAGCACCCCGGGAAGAGGGGCTTGGGATGGGGGGGGACCCACAACAACTAATAGATTAAAATTTAAAAATAAAAACGAACAGGGGGCATCTCAAACCGGGCGCTCCCGAGCGTTATTTCGGAGCAGAGGCAGCGGGAGGGCTCCAGGCTCTCCCCCACAGCCCCCAGCCCCGCTCCACAAAGGGCAGGAGAAAGGCAGGAGCCAGAGCCTCCCAGGGCTCCAAGACCTGACAAAGCTCCCAGGCTCGGCACAGGGAATTCTGTCCCTTCTCCCCCACATTTTCCCCCCTTCCCAGTTTGATTTAAGCGACCTGAAAAGGGGAAAAAAAATTAATAAATAAAAAGGGGGAGAATGAGGTAATTTTTCCAAATCTGATTATTTTCTCCATCCACCCACCCCCGGAGCCTGTTAATTTTTTTTTTTTTGATGGACTTTAAGGTGGGGTGGAAATTAAAAAAAATTAACAACACCTAATTTAGAGTTAAATCTCACAAAACCCTGAGACTTTGCTATGTTTAACTGAGGATACAGGGAGGCATGAAGGGGAACACGTCCCCGCCGACACCCGGGACCGGGTCACACCGCCCGCGCCAGACACATGTTGGGTTGATTTAACATCAAATCCCTGCTCTCCACACAACGTATTTCTCGTGTAAATTTTTAACACACCAGAAGAAATTTGTAAAAGTAAATCCTCCTTCTGGTTTGGGTTAAAAACAACCCAACCTTTTAATACAGAAACTAATAACAATTTTATTGTCTGCCCCACAGCTTTACAATGCTCGTGGAAAAGTGAGGTCTCAATCCAATGGAAGTTGGTTTGGAGGGTGGGGAAAGGCAAATCTTGGGGTATCAACCGATGGGGAAGGAAGAGCTGCCTGAAGCCAAGGAGTAATCCCGGGCAGGAATTTGTACACGAATTTCTCCAGGACTATATTAAGAGCAGCAAAGAAAAAAAATAACCCCAGCACAAGTTTTCCAAGCGGGCACTTCCCGACCAGGACTCCCAGCAAAGTGGGGTTCGCAGGCGCCTGGGAATTATTCCTGCTTTCTCCTCCACACATTTTTCATTTGTATTAAAAAGTGCACAGGAGGGAGACAGGGAGAGACTCGGCCCTTGGCTTGTTTCTGTTTTAAAAGGGGAAAGAAAAAAAACCAGAATCACTCCCAAATGGAAAAAGAAAACCCAATTACGCTCCACTTGTTCTCTCCCATCCACACCTCCGAACGCGCCTGCCAACTCAAACCAGATTTCCTACACCAAAAGAAATATCCAGAGCCATCCGCTGCGAACGAGGCACTTCCCCAAGTGCCTTTTCTCCTTGAGAGGGGGAGAGGGGAGAGGAGACAGAGGCGCGTTTGTTTATCCCACGGACCGGGGAGAGGGAGCCGGGAAGAATAGAAATATCTGAACTTTGCCAGCGCCGGGAGAGCATCTCAAAACGACGGCAGACACCGGGGCGGGAAGGGGATGGAAGAGGCTGCTCTGGGGCTCCAGGTGACCCACCACCAGCTCTGCCACATGCTATTTGCCCGGGAATTTCTGAACTCCCAGAAGACGACGCTCCGTAATAAAAACTCCATCCGAGCCCATTATTGTTGCCGATACCACGAGCAGCCGCTGCCGGCGGCGTCCCAGCCAGCCCGCCCCGAGCTCCCGCGGCACCGGGCTCGGTGTCCGGTTAGAGGGACCCCCCAGGGCCCTGGAAAACCCCCCCAGCCTCGCTCCCTGTCCAAACAAAGGCACACCGAACCCTCGCAAACTTTGCAAGTGGGTGAAACACAGGCACGGGTGAACCGCGGGGCAGCCGGCTGCCGTCACCCCCTCCGGAATCCAAACCTGCGGGGATTTCTCGGGAATATTCTCCAGCTCCATCCGAAGCCGTGCCTTGTCCTCCTCTCCCTCACCTTGCAGTCTGAGTTACGCTTTTGGACACGGCGATGGATTTTCCCAGGGCGCTGCGGGAGCGACGGCCGGGCTGGCTGCAGGTTGTCGGGGACGGCGGCGGCTCCTTCTCCCAGGAATTGCAAAACTTGGGCAGACTTAAGGATTTCTCTCCAAAGGAGGGAATCGCACCCCCTGGCCCGAGGAGCGGCGGGTTGACGCTGAGTTAAAATGCGATGGGGGGGGGGGGGAAATAAAGAGGGGAAAAAAAAACCACTCGAGCCCTCCAGCAGCCGGAATTAAACCAAAACTGCCCGAGAGAAAGGAAAGACGGGGGGGAAATGGGAAGCACCAACAAAGGGAGCGCCGGGGCGGCCGCAGGGCAGGGGCGGCCGGGCCCCCCCGGTGCGCAGCCCCCTCGGGGGGTGCGAGACCCCCAAAGCGCCGGAGCGGAGGCGGGTCCGGATCCGGCACCGGCGGCGCGGCTCTGCCGCCGGCAGCGCAAGTTTCCCGGTGCCCGACCCCCCCCTCGCCGAGGGGGCTGCGACCCCCCCCCCTCCCCTCCGCCGGCCGCCCAAACGCCTCGGGGGCGGCGGCGACCCCCGCGCCCGCCCCGAGCCGGGGCCGCAGCGGGGACCCCGCGGGCCCCGGGACCCCCGCGCACCCCGGGGCGCGCCGAGCCCGGGGACCCCCGGGACCCCCCGGGGACCGCCCACAGCCCGGTGCGCTCCGAGCCCCGGCCCCTCCGCGCCCCGGCCCCCCCGGCTCGCCCAGCGCCGGCCCCGCTCCCTTTGTCCGGGCGCCGCAACAAACTTCCGAGCGCGGCGCGGCCGAGCGCGGGGACGGACCCGCCGGGCGGGCGGGCTGGGGGGACACGGGGCACGGCCGGAGCCCCCCGCACCTGCCCGGGGGGCCCGTCCCGCGGCCCCTCCGCCGGCAGCCGCGCGGGGACACGCGGGGGACACGCGCGGACCCTCCCGCGCCGCTCGCACCCACCTGGTCGCGCCGAGCGCCGCTCTCCGGGGCGGGCATGAGCCGCGCTTCTCCTCCTCCTCCTCCTCCTCTTCCCCCCCGCACCGGCACCTTCCCCAAACTTCGACGGGGCGGGCGCGGCGCGGCCGGAGCTCAGGAGCGGCGCGGCATGGCGGGGGGCTCCGTGCGGCGCGGGGGCCGTGCTGCGGAGCGGGGCCGTGCTGCGGAGCGGGGCCGTGCGGGGGGCGCGGGCGGCGGGGCCGTGGCCGCGCTCAGGTCCCGCTCGGCGCGGCGGCGGCGCGGGCGCGGCGGCGCGGGGCGGGCGCCGGCCGCCCTACCATAGTTCCTCTAAAGCAGGTGCAGCCGCTTTCCCCGCCCGGCCCCCCCCCCCCGCCCGAGCCTCCTCCCCCGCCCCGGAGGGAGGGGGGAGCGCACCCCCCGCTCGCTGGTTTTGGGGGGGGGGGGTAGGAGGTGTCATCACCGCCTAGAGCCCCCTTCCCCCCCCCGCGCCGTTCTCTGCCCCCCCCGCCGCGTTTTGCTCATTAATGACTGCGCTAATTGGTTTCTGCTGCGTTTGGTCCCCGGCGCGCAGCGGAGCCCCGGCCCGGGCGGGGGGTTCGCCGGAGGGAAACTGAGGCACGGGCGAGTGGGGTGCGGGGGTCCCGGGGCGGGGGGGAGGACCGGCCTCCACCCCCAGCGTGGAATCTCAGAATCGTTTAGGTGGGAAAACACCTGAGAGATCATCGGGTCCAACACACGTGGCAGAGCCGGGACAGACTCGCCGACCCCATTTTACAGATGGGAAGAGCGAGGCGCTGAACTGGTGACCCCAACAGCCCCAGCCCGGCCCTGTGACACCCCAACGCCCAACCCACAGCAGGGAGAGGGTCCCCAGAGCCCCTGGGGGGGGGGGGGGGAGCAGAGCCATGTCAGGGTGCTGGACCCAAACCAGCACCCAAATACTGAGTACAAACCATCACCCAGCTGCTGGTCCCAAACCCTTGCCCTGTGCAGGTCAGGGTGGCACAGCCAGGGCACAGCAAGGAGCAGCACTCCAGCCCTGCCTCTGTGCCTGGCTCCGAGCAGCTTGGGAGCCGAATTCCCACCTGCCACAGGCACCTGCATGTGCTGGGGACAGATGGTGCCCCTCCCACGGGGTAGGAGTGGAATGGAGTTTTCCAAAGCCAGTTACATTTCGATGGCACCAAAGTGTGGCCACTCTGCGTTCTCATGTTTTCATTTAAAAAGTAACTCTCTTGAAATTTCCATTTTACGGGCAGATAAAATAGTTTTAGAAGATGAAATTGGAATGAAAAATATTTCAACCCACCTGGATTTTTTTTTCACCTATAATTTAATTTTTTACAGGAAGACCGCTTGCTTTTTTTGCTTTGCTTTTTTTTTTTTTTTTAATCTGTTAGTGAATGAAAAATTTGGGGATTTCTGTGAGATGGAAAAGCTGGTTTTCCCCAACTGTGAGATCTGGTGGCCCCAGCAAAGACCCCATTGGCTTTGCCCCCCAAAAAGTCTTCACCCAAGGGGACAGACAGGATGAGGGCGAGCACCAGGCTGGCTCTCAGGCTGTGCCGAGCCTTAAACTCAGGTCTTAACCCAGTCCCGTTGGAGGTCAAGGATTTTCTGGAGGGGTCAGCCCCTCTGGAGCCCCCACTGGGGAGTCTCTGCTGCACCCACTTATGCAGAACCAGGTCCTGGTGGCAGAAGCCCGACCTTCTTGGAAGGGGCCCCAGGCCCGTTTCCCGGAATCGCGGTGCCCGGCGCCGAGGCTCCGCTTCCTGCCACCACCTTCTTCTGGGGAGGGACAGCATTCCCCTCTCCCTTGACACAAAAAACCAGATGAGAACCTCTTTAGCCACCCCCAGCCCTGATTCCAGTTGACCCCCGGACTCGTGGCCGGGATGGTGGAGCAGGGCTGGCTCTGCATCCCAGAGCATCGCCCCTGGGACACCTTCCACTAGAGCAGGTCACCCCAAGCCCTGTCCAACCTGGCCTTGAACTTCCAGGGATGGAGCAGCCCCTTCCTGTCACTCCAGGCCCTTGTCCAAAGTCCCTCTCCAGCTCTCTTGGAGCCCCTTTACACACTGGAAGGGGGTCTAAGGTCTCCCCAGAGCCTTCCCTTCTCCAGGATGGACACCCCTAACTCTCCCAGTCTGTCTCCAGAGCAGAGGGGCTCCAGCCCTCAGATCAATCCTTTTTGGCTCAATCCTTTCTGTGCTCAGGATTCGGACATACAGGACACCCCAACCCATTTTAGGGGGTTCCCACGTGGGAAGCACAGAGGTTTCAATCCCCCAGCTCAGCCCAGATCCCTCCTGGCACGTTACAAACCTGGGGGGCGTTGGAAGCTCCGAGACCTTTATGAGTTATCCACCCACATATCAGTCTATGAAAAACAGAATATATATTTTTTTAAATCCCAAACTGGCACTTTTCTGAGCGAGAAAATAGCTTTGAGTGCCGAGCCTCGTCCAACCTGCGCTTGCCCTCTTTTCCTGACATAAGAAGAGCCCCTTTGAAGACATCAAATATCATCTGAGAGGGAAGGATCCGCACAAAAGGACGTGGGCAGCCTTCCACCGAGGGGAGTTGGTGAAACGAGCGTGGCCCAAAGATCCCTCTTTGTTCATCTGTGTCAGTCTGGAAATGAAACAGGAGGGAGGAGGAAACGGGGTGAGGAGACTGGGATGGAGCAGCTTCAGTCAGGGTTTGTACAGCACTTTGCTCAGTGGGGTCTGGTCTCCGAGGATCCGCCTTGCTCCTGGAGAGCCCCCAGGGCCATCAGGGATGCTGCAGGGAGGAGGAGGAGATTCCCAGGAAGGCAACAGCAAGAGAGACTAAGGTGCTCCTGCAGCAGTGCTGAGGTCCCAAAAGAGAGAGAAAGAGAGGGAAAGGGAAGGGAAAAAAACTTCCTTTTGTTCTCCACCAGGCAAAGCCTCGGGCATGGATCACTTCCAAAGGGTCCAAGGAGGCAGGAGGATTTACAGCTCTGGGATTATACACTTTGCATAGATATAAAGCACTGGGCCACGTGGCCAGAGCAGCAGAGTCAGGGTGGGGTGAGGGATGAGTCCCAAACACAGTGTCCTTCAGCTCTTCTAGGAAAACTCCACCTTCCTCCTCCCACCTCTTCCCAGCTCATCCTCACTCTGTGCCTCTGCGATCTACCCCCAAACTCTGAACTGTGGGAAACTGGTTTTTTTCTAACAAAGCTGGTTTTCTTCCTCCTCCAGAAAGTGTCTGATCTTGCAACCAAAATATTGAAAACCTTTAAAAAGTGAAAATTTTCAGCTAAAGGATTGTGATCCCATGTTTGCCTTGAGTGGGAACAATCCCATTTTGGCATAAGGTTGACAGAAAGATGAAATCTTCCACAGAAAAGGTCAGTTTGGGTTTGTCCTGAATCCCATCCAAGGCAAAGCAGCTCTGAATCAGGCAACATCCTCATCCTTCCAGGAAAGTCCTCTCCAAGATGAATCCAAAGCCCGTTACCACAGGTTATGAATTGGCATTTCTGGCAAATGGGTGATGGAGAACATCTCCTTTGGTTTCTATTTTTTCCTCTATGGAAAGAGCAACTTCAGAAACAAAATCTGACTTCTCTGAAGATGCTCATCTGAAAAATCTGTATTTGATGATGGGAACAAGTCCCCTGAATTCCTCTGCTTCCCGCCTTGTCTTGGATTCTCTCTCCTTTCAAGGCAAAACAAGGAAAAGAAGCATGTGGAAAGATGAGAAAGAGGGGAATTTGGGATAGGAAAATATGGAGAAAATGAGGGAAGAAAGTACCTTTTCCCTTTCAGAGCAGTGTTTTGGGCATGGAGCTCTGCGTTGACACAGCTAAACCCCAGAGTCCCATCCTTTCCAAGGTGGAAATTCCAAGAGATGGGCAGCAAAGCTGGTTTTCCACCCAAATTACTCCAGCCATTGTCATTCCTGTGGAGCTGCAGTGCCCAGCAGTGCCCAGGGCGCAGCCCCATGCCCGCTCCCTGCCCTGCCCGGGGGTCCGGGGCTCCCCCCGGGGCTCCTCCCGGGAGCGGGACCAGCCCCTCCCGGGGCAAACCCGCAGCTCTGGGCGCCGCATCCCCCCCGGCACGGGGCCGGCGAGCCCGGGGGTCCCACGCAGACCCTCGGGGGAGGTCCGAGGCTCGCGGGCTGCCGAGCACACGGAGCGATCCGGCTCTGCCCGGACGCGCTGGCGGGGCCGCGGCCGCTGCGGAGCTCTTGGACCCCGCTCGCCTCTTGCGTAAAGCCAAGCGATGATGCACCGAGTTCCTGTAAGTGATGAGCGGCTCCTGGCTCCCTGCGAAAGCCACAGGCCGCTGCCTGCCCGGGGGCTGGCACCGCTCCCCCTGCCCTGGCCAACGGGGCCCCCGCAGCTCGGCCAGAAATCCCTCGGGGATTCTCCCGGAGGGGGATCCCGACACCCCGGGAGCTGCACACAGAGAGGGGGACACGGGGAAATATTGGGGGGGGTGCAGCAATTTGGGCTCAGCCTCAGCCCTAACCTTAACCCCGGCCCTTGGCAGCCCCCCGGCCGGCAGCTGGGCCGTGCCTCAGTTTCCCCGCATTGCACGGGCAGCCCGGGCTCAGCTGGATTTTAGGGAGCCGAAGGTGATGGATAAAGGAGAGGCAGCTGCGAGGCAAAACCCCCGGTGCCTGGAAGTGCTGCTCCCACACAGGGAGAGGAGGATGTGGCGAGGGGGGGTCTCCAGACAGTGACCGATTTCCCTCCGTGCCTGCAAAGCCTCAGCCTGGGGGAGGAGGGAGCTGCGAGCGGAGGAGCTGCAGGTCTCCCAGCCCCGATGGAGCCGGACCCCCCCTCAGAGCCCTGCGAGCCGTGTCGAGCCAAGCTGTGCCACCAGCACAGACACACGGACACAGGACACCTGGCTCCCCTCTCCCCATGGGCGTGTGCCACCGTGTGGGGGGGTATTTTTTTCCCTCCCCTCATTTTTTTTTTCGTTTCTCTGCTTTTCCAACAACGTTACTCATCTGGAGCAGGACCCGGCACCCACCACTCCCGTCTGCACTCCCTGCTCCCGGTGTTTGTCTGCCTTGTTTCCTTCGGGGAGGTGCTCACTCGCACGTGGTGGCTGCTTGTCTGAGCCCTCACGCTGCCGAGCGGGAATTACTCATGGTGTAAGGTTTGAGGAAGGAGGGGGAAGGCCAGATTCGGTGCTTTGTCTGCAGTTGTTCATTTCTCACTCTTTGATATATTTTTTTCCCCCTCCTCCCTTTCTTCTCCTGCCAATGTTCTCCATCCTGGCTCCCTGAGCTCCCTCCTCCTTGATCTTACACTGGGGCTGGAGAGTCTGGCTAAGTCCCTGTGGGATGTAAAATGTCCTTTGCTGCACTGTCCCATGGGTGCAAAATGGCCACTGTTCCCTCATATCCAGCTGGAAGAACTCATCCCTCCTCTTGGGACCCCCCTCTTCCCTCTCTGCCCACTTCCACCGCTCCACAGTTGCCCAGCTTTCCCCTGTCTGTGCCATGACATCCCCACATGGCACCAGCCACCACAGCACCAACACTCTGCCCAAGGGGGACCAGAGCCCACCTCAACATCCCTCTGAGGGCTGAGGGCCTGGTGTGTGACACCTCAGCCATCATGAGGCAGAACAGCAGGATAGAGGTGGGGAAAACAAACCTGGAAAGCCCCAGACCCTTGTTCCAGGCTGGGGGCTCAGCCAGGCTCCCCAGAGGGTCCCTGCCAAGGGTCGCTGTGGAAATTCCCATGTTGGCAATGCCAGGGCACAACCCAGCGTGTGCCTGGGAAGACTCACCAGAGAAGCACTCGGGACACACAGGGACACACGGTCCTTCCCCTGCTCCGCCAAACCCGCGGCAGATCAATGAATATTTTAACAAAGAAATATTTCATTAAAAGGGTTGATTGCTTAATGAACTGCCCCCGTGAGCCATCAAAACGCGATGGGTTTTTTTTTCCTGCCTTTAACGAAGGCGAAGATTCATATCACGAAGAACTGGCTTATCAAATTACCGTAATAGCCTGTGTAGACCCAGCCCGTGGAGCAGCACGGGGAGCCCGGGGGCTGCTCCCCCCGGGGTGAGGCCCCACGGACCCCACGGGTGTGTTCAGGTGGCACCAAACAAGGTGGGACCAGAGCAGAGTCCCTGGGCACTGCTGCAGTGGGATCCCTAAATCCCATGGCTGGGATGGCAGCAGGCAGGCCTGCTTTCGTTTGGGCTGCCAATATTTGAGGAGAAAGGAAATTATCTTCTTTTATTTTTCACAATCCAAGAACATTGTGGTAAAGGGACATTCTGATGTCTGAGGCCACGAATCCAGCACAGCTCTGCTGGGTTTGCACCAGGACTCCAGACTCCTCTGCCTGGCTCTCGTCTTGGAATCACAGAATCAGAGAATGGTTTGGGTTGGAAGGGACCTCAAAGATCACCCAGTTCCAACCCCCTGGGGTGATTAAAACAGACAGGCATCCAAAAATGTAACCTCTCTCTCTCTTATCCATACTGGGTGCTTGTTTGTGTGCCCTGATGAAACCACCGATGCTGCTGCCACTTCCCCAGAGCTGCCAGGCAGGATGCCAGCTCTTCTTCCTCGCTCCTTTTGGAAGTTCCCACTGCATTGCCTTTTTAAAGTTTATTAATGAAAATATTCCTCTTCATCCCAGGTTTCCTAGCAGCTCCACTCAGGGTGAGAGCTGCCAGGGGCTCCGCAGGGCTCCGGGCTGGGCACGGCTGGCGGGATCGAGTCATTAACAGGCGGGAAATGAACAATAACCTGACAAGAAACGACCAATTTTCCATCAATTAGAGCGAAGCCTCTTTTTGTCTTTTAGTAAAATTAAGTTTTGCTGACTGGTGATTACTTTGGTCTGATGACAATTCATTAACATTTACACGGGGAGGATGCTAATGGCACGGCAGGAGGAGGAGGAGGGGGAAAGGTGGCGAAGCAGACTGTGCACTTGGATAGAAATGTGGGTTTGGAGGAGGTCTGGAGGTCAGGGTCTAGCCTGGTCAGTGCTCCAGCAGCAGGACAGGACGAGGAGGAAGGGGGAAGCAGCCCCAGAGCAGGGCAGCAGGAAGCCATGGAGCACAAAAGCGCTTTGTTTGGGCTGGAGTGCAGCCCCTCGAGCCACTGCCCCCACCAAGGGCTCCTTGGTTTAGCAACACTGCTGCATCCCTGGGTCTGCCACCAGATCCAGGGCCTGGCCAGAGCCCCTGAGTTGCTCTCAGGAGTGAGGGGACAGCAGGGACACGTGCAGCCCATGCCTGTGCTCACTGTGCTCTTGTACCAGCTCCAGCCCCTGCAGGATGGGAACGGGGTGGCAGCAGGGCTCTGAACCTGGCATGAGCAAGAGCAGGGATGGGCAGTGGCAGGAGTGAGCTGGTCCTGCAAGACCAGCCAGGGAAGTCCCCACCAACACCTTGAGCCACTGCCTAAAGCAGACAATGGAGCCCAAACTTCTGTCAGAGAGTACAGAACACTGAGTCCTGTCCTGCAGACACGAATATATGTGAATATGAACCTGCAAAAATCAAGTCATTCAATGGATCAGAGCTGCCTCTGTTGGTGGATTAGGCCTCCTCATCCTGTAACTCAACCAAAGGCAGGAGTTTCTCACCTGCTGCTCCATTTGCACACCCCCGTGGATCAGAGGTGTCTGTACCTGAGCCGGTTTGGAGGGGCCCTCACCTCACAGGAGCCCCCTCAACCATCCTCTGCTCTTCTGAAAACTTTCTCGGGCAAACCTAACCCCAAACTTCCTCTTGTATTTTCCTATTTGTACAAGCTCCCCAGTGATCCCAACTCTGGCACTCACCCGCTCCGGGGCTCTGCAGAAAGGAGCTGCCTGTGCAATCCCTTCCCAGGGAAGCGGGCAGGGATTAGATCATCCCAAGGCGATTGTGAAAGCAGAGGGAGTATTTACTGTAAGAGGCCTTTGATTCAGCCAGGAGGGTGTTCGAGGGCTCCGTCAATGGGATTGGGAATGTGTTGAATCAGAGGCACAGCCGAGCCCTCCCTGCCCGCACTCCAAACTCCAGGTCCCGGGACATTTCCTCAAATCCCCGTCCTGCCAAAGGGCAGCAGTGGCTGGGCCTGCAGGATGCAAAGATTTAGTCAGAAAAAAGGTCACGTTCTCACCAGGTTTTCCATTTCTTCCCTCAGCTAACTGCAAGTTCAGGAAGGGGGAAATCTGCAGTTGGATTTTTAACAGGACCCAGCAGGGCAGGATGGGTAACACAGGGATGGTTGGCTCCATGTGCTTTTCTGTCACCCTATTTATAACTTTATTTGGGAGGGGATTTCCACAAAACCCCATAAAAAACGGGGTTTCCCATCAAAAAGCTTTTCAAGTTCCTTCATGACCTTTGTTCAACAATGACCTAATTTCACTCAAACTCTGGCACAGCCTATTCTTGATGTGGGAGGAGAAGTGGCATTCAAAATTGGGTCAGTTTTCATTAAAAACGCTTCCGTTTACTAATAGTTTTTCATGTGTTGGAAGGACTGGGATCGGCTGCAGACGCCGCGCGGTGCAGAGGGGACGGCTGCCCTTCTTGGCTGCAGAAATGGGTTAATCTTCCTGGGAAATCACTCCTCACCACTGGTGATGCTCAAGGACTTTCTGGCTCTCAGCTCAGGCCTTTCTCCCCCGAAAGGCTCGGATGGATGTGGTGCCTCAGTGGTGCCCATGAACGGCCCCTTCCCGAGGGTCCTGGCAGGGTGCTGGGGGTGAGGAGCGGGGAGGGAAGGGGCTGCTCCAAGCTGGGCCGTGGTGGTTGTGCCCACTTCCCATGTGTAACTCACCCTGTGGGTGTAACACGAGCTGTGTGCTGGCCAGGGAGGCTCCAGTCCATCCGTGCCCTGGGAAAGAGGCAGGAGGGAAAGACAACAGCAACTGGGTGGCTGGAACATCCCATCCCCTGACCTAATTCAGAGCCTAATCCAAAGCCTGCCCTAATCAGGGGGAATCTGAATCTTAAAGTCTGATCCCCCCCCCCAGTAAAGCAAATGGGAAGATGCAGTGGGATCCGGGAGCTGGGGACCAGCTGCTGTGGATCCGCAGAGGCTCCTCGAGGCTCCCGGGGACCGAGCAGGGCACTGGGTGTGGGAAGGGACCGTGGCCTTGGGGCTGGTCCCAGAGAGGCAAGAGCTGCAAAAGTCACCTTTTGGAGCCGTTCAAGCTGGGACAGGAGGGTGGCTGCACTCAGAGAGGCAGAGCCCACGGACCCTGTGGTTGAACCCTGCGAGAGGCGCGGGATGGGCGAAAACCGGCAATAAAACCAGCAAAAACCGGCTGAGCTGGAGAGGGAAGCAAAGCGAAGCAAAGAACCAGCTCTCGGACCTGCTCCTGCTTCTCAAATGTGCAAATTATGCAGCCATTTCACGGGACACTTAGGAGTCAATTTGCAACGCGGCTCAGGGGGGAAATTGGGCACATAATTCCCCCGAACAATAACCGGAGCAGCCGCTTAATTTAACTCCGCGCCTGTACCTCGTTAGCGCGTGCCGAGGGAGGATGCTGCGGGTGCCGGGGCCACGTGCCCGCGGTCCCGCTGGATCCCGGCGCTGGCGGCGAGGCCCGAGGGCAGCGGGTCCGGCTCCCGGGCCAGGGCCCCGCGTCCCAGCCCGGCCCGGCCACGCGCCGCGCGCCGTCGGGCTCCGGCAGCCCCCGAGCACAGTGGCAGCAGGCTGTTCTCATTACGGCCCAATGAGGCTGTTTACTCACCCAGCTGGAGACAGTTAGAGAGTGATAAATAATGAAAGAGAAAACATGATTTTCCCCTCTGTGGTTTCTATTTGTGTAACCATATGTCACAGCTCAATACGGCCGCGTTTTTTTTCCCCCGCTTTATTCAGGAAAGAGTTGATTTTTTCCATAGAGTGGCGATTTTTCCCCAACTTCTTGGGGGTTTTTTTCTAGTGCAGTGACAGAAGTATTTCTGTTTGTTTTCTTGTGGAACGCGCTCGTACTCAGACTCCTTAAAGTCTGGCTTGTCCCAGGAACTGCAGAGGTTTGATAGGATTGTTCTCAGCTTCTTTTCAAATACCTGTCAGGGGCTGTGGGGAGAAGAAACAGCTGAGAGCAGCAGGGAAGGCTCAGCACCCCGGGCGAGCAGAGCTGAGCCCACCTCGCTCCGGCTGCAGCAGCTTCACACCAGAGGGTAAAACACGCTGGAGCTTCCCCTGGCAAGGGAAGGGAGGGGGAGATAACTGGGCTGTTTTTCCAGCAAGGCTCTGCGGGTGCTTTGTGAGGATAATGGAGCACTTGCAGGTGGGGAAACTGAGGCAGGGAGTGCTGCAGGGGGTCACCCAGAGACCCTGCAGCCAGGTACCCTGTGCAGCCCCGGGCATCTGCTCTGATCCATCCGGGAGTGTCGGAAGCGGGGCTTTAACTGGGGGAGAAGCAGGAGGTGAGAGAAGGAGGCAACATGAGGAGGAGATCCTGGGTGAGTGTGGCCCTTTCCCCGAAGGAAAGGCCCTGGCAGCGCCTGGCACAGGCCGGGTGGCGGCAGGGAGAGCTCAGGGTGCACATCCTGCTCTGCCCACCCGTGCCCTGGGGAGGGCAGGTCCCTGCACGGCCCCTCTCCCTCCCCGCCAGGTACCTCACACCTTCCTCCTGCAATTACCCCCTGCCCCCCCCGTGCCGCATCCCGGCTGCCGGCGTCTCTTCTCCTGCCATGCCCCCGGAGCTGCCGGCGCTTTGGGAGCTCTTGGCACATCCCGTGGATGAGTTTCCCCTCGGAGCGTTCTCGGCCAGGGGCGTGCAATGTGTTTTTTTGCCCTAGCAAGTTCTCCGGCTTCATAACATCCTCTTCCCGCAAGATACATCGTTTTGGGAGAGCAATTATCCGAGTGACCTCATCCATGTCTGCGGCATGAGGTCACCAACGTTCCGGAGGTGTGGACCAGCCCGGTCCAAACGGGGTGTGCCAGGAGCTCGGCTCGTCCCAACCCAGCATTTGGGCTCGCTCCAGAGCCCCATCCCATCTCCCAGGAAACTGGAAATTAATTGTGGCACAATTCCCAGAGGCCAAACCAGGTACCTGAGCGCGGATGCGGCAGCGGCCGGATGGGTGTGAGAGCCCGAGTGGTGCCAACCCCCAGCATCCCTGCCCCACTCACTGCCGTGGGTTTAGGGAAGCAGAATCATGGAATCATGGAATATATGGAGCTGGAAGGGACCCACAAGGATCACTGAGTCCAAGCCCTGGCCCTGCACAGACACCCCAACAATCCCACCCTGTCTCTCAGGGTGTTGTCCAAACCCTCCTGGAGCTCTGGCAGCCTTGGGGCTGTGCCCACTGCCCTGGGGAGCCTGGTCAGTGCCCAATCACCCTCTGGGGGAAGAACCTTTTCCTGAGATCCAACCTGACCCTGCCCTGGCACAGCAATAATCCCAGCATGGCTAGAAAGGGGATCATCCTCTGCTCCCCAGCCCTGCACACACACACACACACACGTGTGCACACACACTGCACAGGCATTTCCACACCACTTTGCCTCTCTGGTTCCCACATCTGCTCTGGTGATGCTCAGCAGTGACTGGTTGGGGTGAAAATGGTATTTAACTGTTGCACCAGCACCCTCCAGGTCTCAGAGGTGAGGCCTCACCAGCAGGACTGTTGTCCAAAATATGCCCAAATTTACCCAAATGCTGCAAAGGCTGCTGTTCCCCAGACTGGAGCCACCACATCCCAGCAAAACAACCCCAGTTCCGAGTGTGAGCCGTGTGCTGAGTGCCTGAACACTTTAGCGTTGATGGATTTGTCCTTTTTTAAAGCAATTAACTGAGAGAAATCAGTATTTTCTTGCTTCAGGTCACAACAAGCTCTCTCTGCAGGGCTTGAGCTGCAGACTGGGGGAAGACGGACCCTGCTGGTTCCCCAACCCCCTTTCCTGCCCCAGCAATTTCACAGCCCAAACCTGCTCCTCAGCCCTCCCAGTCCCGCTCTTCTCCCCGCAAGCACCACAAAATAAGGGCTGGGAATTCGTTGCAGGTTAATTGGGGTTATTTCATATTAAAGCCCCTTTGCCTCTGTAACCAAACCTTTGTTGCACATGCTTTCAGTGTGTCTTCCTGCACCTCTGCCAGCACAGAGGGGGTTTGTGCTCTGGAAAGGAGATAGGGATGCTTCCCCCTTCCCATAGCAGCTCCTGCAGCCCAGGTGATGTCCTGGCCCACATGGGACGTGCCACTTCTTTACCTGTGTCCCCTCCTGCTGTGGGTCACACCAGCCAGCAGGTGACAAACCCCAAATCCTCTTGCCATGACTTGAACAGGGGTGCAGGTGCCATCCTGGAGCCCATCTAGATGGCAGCTGAAGGGAATACAAAGCCTCTGGAGAGGATAAGTTCTTTGTTATTTATTAAAGGCCCATTGAAAATGTCTTTCCATGCTTGTTCCTGTGTGTTGAGCAGTTCATTAAAGCACCCACCTTTCCTGTCATAAACCCACGGATGCAGGCTCATAAAATCCAAATATCTCATCAGCTGGGAACTGAATCTGACACAACCGCACGGGAATACCAAACCAGCTCCCTCCAGCAACACTTCTACCTGCAGGTCCCTCCTCTCCAGGCCTCCACTCCCACCTCCACAGCCATTCCAGGGAGCATCCAGGCCCTCCATCGCTTTTTCCACTCCTGGCTGTGCAAACACCCGGCCCCTGCTCCCTCCGGCTGCACTCGCCTCCTGCTCCGCTCCCCCCGGCACCGCCTGGGTTAACGGGAGGCACTTGGATGGAAAAGGCCCTTTTTTATTGTAGCAGCAGATAGGGAGAAGGAAAAGCGCTCGAATCATTTCTCTGGCTCGCAGTGTCGCTAATGCCCTCGGCTGCAGGCCAGCGTGAGATATTGGGAGGTAAATCGGCCAAGTCATGCTGTACAAACATTGCAGAAGAGAGAGATATTTCCAGGCTCTTGCAGGAATCCAGCCCTCCTCCCGCCGGCCTCGGAGCCCACTTTACCTTCAGCTGTGGGTGTTCAAAGAGCAGGAGAACTTCACCCCGAAGGCGGGGGGTTCCCGGCGATGTGTCTGCCCTGGCACCAGCCAGGCTCCTCATGGAGCATCCCCAGGGATGTTCTTGTCTGGGCAGTGGGCAAAGTTGGCTTTTTAGATTAATAATGGATTTAAACTTCCCGAGGACTATGTGTATTTTCAACAATATACACATATTTTTTATCACTTGCAACATTTTAATGGATGGGTTCTTTGTTATTTATTAGAGGCCCATTGAAAATGTCTTTCCACTCTTGTTCCCGTGTCTCAAGCAGTTCAGTAATACTGCCACCCTTCCTGTCATAAACCCACGCTGGAAGTGGGTTTCCCCTTCTGTCCCCGTCTCAGAGACTCGAAGCGAGACGGGCTCATCCCGGGGCTCTGCACATCACCAGGAGTGTCTGCTCCCTGTCACACCAACAGGAGCGAGCTCGTGGCACCTGCCCCTCTCAGTGCAGGGCTGGAGACCCCCAGAGACCCCCCCTTTTCCTCCCTGGAGTTTATCCCCACCCTGGCCAGGCCGTGGGCTCGCTGGAGCCTGGCTTGGCACATGGGTGGGCGAGGGGAAAGGCAGGAGGCTCCCTCAGAGCTGCTGTCCCCCCAGCCCCCGGCCCAGTGATGTGTTTATCACAGAGTGTTCACAGCCCCCAATCGATGGTGGGTTGGGAAAACACTCCAGCACATCATTATCATAACGACCTGGCCGAGAATTTGGCACACGGGGTCCTGGGGTGATGGTTTCATCCCCCCCAGCACCGCTGCCAGCAGCACCCTCTCCCTTTTCCCTGCCCATCCCTTGCTTCTGGCTGACTCCCATGGGATGTCCAGATCCCACAGCCACCAACCAGCAGCCCTGAGTCCTGGCTGAGCTCTGGAGCCTCCACCAGCCCCGAACCCCGTCCTGCTCTGCCTGCAGCCCCCCGGGACCCCGCGCTTTGCTGGAGGGCACGGGCTGAATCATCCGGTAACACAGAAATCTCGGAGTCCTCTTTAGATGTCCCAGGAGGAGGCAGATCTGAGGGAAGGCAGCGGAGATGATGCCTGCAGCAATGTCAGTGCTAGAACAGCCGGGCTGACAGGATTCAGAGCAGGGATTAAGGTTGGGATCAGGGATGTGGGGGAAATGAAAAAAGACTCTGGCTTTTCAGGAGCATCTCCGCCGTGTTTGTGCTCGTGTTTGCTGGGAGGAGGACGGGCTCCTGGCTTTAAAAGGCTCCCAAAGAGGCCGGGGTTCACCTCGGAGCTGCAGTGGGAGGTGTCTGAGGGGAGTGAGGATGCAGTGGAGACTTTCTGCTGTCCCTGGAGCAGCTGGACCGTGGTCACAGGGAGAGCCCAGGCAGACCCAGTGCTGCCCCGTGGGAGGATGCACTAAACACCCCTGGAGGCCTGAGGAACATCTGCCTTTTCACAGAAGTTTCCAAAACGTCACTGTTTCACTTCCCGACCAAACTATTCCCACTTCCACAGTGCTTCTGGGATGGGTCATCCCTGACTCCCTCCTGGGCTGGGGCAGCAGACACCAGGGTGGTGACAACTCTCCCTGCAGCTGCAAATCCCTTTGCTCCAGGGTGGTTTTATTCCACAAGGGAAAGCAGAGCAGCCTCCTCTCCCCACGCTCCAGCCCCTGCCAAAAGCAGGACCATGGGAACCGTGGGAACCTCAGGGAGAGCAAGAAAGGAGGAGGAAAAGCCAGGCCAGTGGTGCAGCTCATTTAGGTGCCAGACACTGGGACCACCAGGGACCCCAGCAGGCAAGGGACCACCTCAGTCCCTGCTGCTCCCCACCGTGGCCCCAGGAGACCCAGCCACTCGTCACCTGGTGTCACAACTTTGCCCTGCTTCCCCTGTCCCCAGGGAGGGGCTGCTGTGTGTTTGCACCCCAGCAAGCAGAGCTGGGGGTCTCCCTTCCCAAAGGCTGCTCTGGGTCCTCTCCCCCAGCTGCAGCCCCCGAGGGACCAGCACTGCTTCATTTCTCCCTGGTGAGCTGGGGAAGGGAGGACAGAGCCCAAGCTGGATGCGAAGGAAAGCAAAACCTACCTAAAACTGCATTTCCATGAAGGAAAGGTCCCACCTGCTCCAGAGTGGGCTGAGGACCCCCGGGTGGGCTGAGGATCCCGGGGTGGGCTCAGCCCTCCCACACTGAGCGATCCCAGGCACTGGAGGGGGGTCCCCCCACATCCCCAGCCCCCTCCTCTTGCTCTTATCTCTGGGGAGGGGAAGGGGCTTGGGGTCCCTCTGTGTGGCAGAGGAGGTGTCCAGCTCCAAACACTCTCCAGAGCACCTGGGGGGGGGGCTGCTTTAATCCATGGGCTCTGCCCTGTCCAGGCAACACTTCCAGTCCAAGTAAATCTGGATTCTCTTCCCCCCCAGCCTATTTCTCTCCCTTTCTTGCCTTTTTTAACCCTTCTCTCTTATCTCCACACAGACTAGGAACTTTCTCACAGCGCTGCCCACCCTCCTTGAGGCTCCTCCACACTCTTTGTTCCTGGTTTGCACCAGTGGCCCCACAGGCACCCTTTCCTCACACAGCAACTCGAGGAGGCAGAGCCTCACGAGGCCCAGAGCTGCTGGAGACATGCTCATGGACCACACACTCCAACACCCTCCTCCTCTTCCCCGCTCCCACTCCTTCATTTCAGAGCTCTCTCTTTTTCCCCACCGAGATACAAAAGCACCAAGTTTCCCTCCACGTCCCTCTTTCCCCTTCTCCCCTCCCCTCCCCTCGCAGCGTCCCACCCTCTGTTTCCCGTGTGTGGGTTTTTTTTTTTTTCCTTCCTTCCTTCCTACCCCTCTCCCTATTTCTTTTTTTTTTTTTGTTTAAGTTTTTCTTTTAACTTTCAAGGTCACCACGGACAGACAATGCCACCAGTGCCTGTTTGATATGTGAGCGCTATTGGCGTCCATTGCCACGGTTTCCGTGGTAACACAGTAACCATTAATTTTCAATTAAAGTAGACAAAAAGCCCGATGACAGCTCCAGGTCTGCTGAAGATGTCAAGAATCCGTATTAATATACAGCAAGAGAGCATAATTGTGTGTCCATCTTCCCGAGCAACGAAAATGGAGGGATAATTACCAGCTAGAAAGCCACTCTGTAATTTTGTTCTTACTGTCACCACAACCCTACATATTAGCATAAATTAAAAGCAGGGTTTATTGTTACCAAAGTGCATTGATATTTCCAGCCTATTTTCTTCCTTTTAACTGTTTGTTGTTGATGAGTGACTCCTGGACACATGGTGGGTGAGCCCCCAGGAGCAATCGAGATGCCAGGAAGTAATGGATGAAGCTTTGCAATGCCACCCAGGTGGAGGGAAGGGAAGGGGAGCGGGGAGATGTGTGGAGGTGGGCAGAGAACTCACAGCCCTCTGCCATCCTCCACGGCCACGAGGAGCTCCATCCCCAGCAGGGTCCATCCCAGCCCAGCTCTCCATGGACGATGCCCACGTGTCCCAAAGCAGCTCCTGGGGTTTCTCCATGAGCTGGAAGGGGTGCAGGTCCCTGACTGCTCCCCGCTCGGTGACAGCCGCTGAATTCATGAATTTAAGTGAATGGAAAAGAGCGGGTTCCTTGTATCATATCCAGAGAAAGCTGTCCTTCAAACGGGAATTTAGTGTAATTACCCTTAAGGGAGCGATCCTCAGGCAGTCAGTCACAACACTGACCCGCTGCTTGGATCTGACAGCGAAATTACAGGCTGTGTACTCAACAAAAGGGGCTTCCTTCCTTCTGAGAGGGACATGAAATGCTGAGGTTTGAAAAGAAAAGCATTGGCTTCTGGGTTTTAAATCAGTGCCTCATACAGGACTTTCCTTTGCACAGAAATGGCAAGGGGGTGGAAGAGAATCAGACCAGGGAGGGGAACAGGCATGGGCTTTTTGCATGGGCTGCAAAAAGAACCAAGAAGCTCCAAACTCCCACCAAGCAAAGAAAGTGGGTTCTCAGGATTTGTCTGATGACACACAGTGAGGTGATGGGGATGGTGAAGAGCAGGAGGGAATGGTCTGGCACATCCCTGTCCCTCTGCAGGAGTAGGGTCGTGGCACCAGAGCCATGACAAGCCCCAGCCTCCCCAGCTGCCACCACCCCCAGGGTCTGAGGGTCACAAACCCCCTCTCGGGTGCTGCCACCACTCCCAGCAAGGACAGGCTTGGAGAGTTATGTTTGACCACAGGGTTGGGGTGAAGAACAGTTGGTGTGAACCTGCAACAACGTGCAGGGCCAGAGAACCCTCAGTGGGGTCAGGGGGTGCTGTGGGGCTCTGCCAGGTACCCCCCAGCAGGGCACCAGCCCTGCCCATCACCCACCCGAGGGAGATTGGAGAGCTCAGGGAGTTCAAAGCCAAGCAGAGAAGCAAAGATAAGAGGTTTGGAAAACATGACCCACGAGAGAGATTGGGGGAGTTGTGTCTGTTTAGTCTGGCCCGGAGAAGGGCAGGTGATAATGGCCTTGCTTTATAAAAGGTTGCTGTGGTGAGGACAGGGATCAACTGCTCTCACATTCCCAGCGTGGGAGGAGCAGGAAGGGGCTTCGTTTGCAGTTTTGGGATAGGGAAAACTTCTTATGAGGGTTCTGCAATATGTGACCAGGGGAGGTCACAATCTTTCACAAGAAGACTTAAGAGAAGAGGTTGGATGCCACCTGTGAGAGAGACCTGATCCTCTGAGCATCCCCCAGGCAGCACCACCTGGACTGGCAGAGCAGAGCTGGGTGCTCACCCTAAACTGGTCTCAGATGTTCATGTTGCTGGGGCAGGGCTGAAATGAGCATTTCCATAACAAACTTCAAGGTGCTTCAATAAGCAGGTGGTGTGAACAGGACACTGAGCCCAGGACCTGTCCCAGACGTGGCAGGAGGAGCACTGAGTGCACCTGGAAGGTCTGTATGTGCTATTGGGATCCCTCAGGGTGAGGGAAGATGCTCTAAGTGCTATTTACGTGCCCAGCTCAGCTGAAGGGTGTTGCACACCCTTCCAGGCCAGGAAACAGGCCAAATTCAGCTTCTTGTTCCACGAGGGTAGATCTAGAGCAAGTCCCCTCTGACTGCACCTCCTTCCCCGAGACAGGCTGCTCAGCATCCACGTTCTGTTTAGTTTAGGGGGGAAAAGCCATCCAGATGATTTACAGGACAGGTCTGGAAGGGAAGGTGACAGAACCAGCTCGTCTCCAGGAGAGTCTCCGCTCCCTCTTTCCTGGTGTGTTTTCCTGTCCCGGCAGGCAAGGGCAGACTGACCCCCCTCAACCTCCCCTCCTGCTGTGGGACCCCCAGGAGCTGAGCTCCAGTGCTGGGGTGGGCATGTGGTGAGGATGGATCACAGGCACAGCTGGGTCTTGGACCAAGATGGGGCCAGTCATGATTAAAAGCAAGGAGGGAGGAAGGTGCCCCCCAGCTGGAATTGCTGCTCCCCTGGGGCACTGCCAGACCCCTCCTCAGCTCTGCCAGGACTGTCCCATCTCTAGGATCACTGGAGTGGGGGTGTGCCAGCAGGCTGCCAACCACTGCCAGCTCTGTGCCCTACAGCCAATGTCACCTGAACACAACACACCTTCATCCAGCCCTGGCCGAGCTGCTGAAAGGCCGGTTCCGGGGGCAGAGGAAGGCACAGCACAGGGCTGTGGGGCTCAGGGATGCTGGGATCTGGGATCTGAGCTGTAGGGCTGAGGGGCCCAGGGGTGCAGGGTTCAGGGATGTGGGGCTCAGGTGACTTTGAGCTCCACATCAGCCCCAGGCTGCTGCACGGCCAAGGGCAGCCTGGGCTGTGCATCCTTCCTTCCTCCCGTTCCCTCTGTGGGGCTCTTTCCACTCACAGCCCATCCAAGGCGGGGGATCCCTCACAGACATTTATCTCCCAGTGCCTGGCACGGCGATCTCAGCAACACCTCTGCACTCCCCTGGCTGCAGGGAAACACTGACACTCACCCAGCCCCCTGCACCCCTCACACCCACCCCGGGCTCCGTCCCCAGCCCTGACCCAGGACCTGTGTGACACCCAGCCCAGCCCCTCTCAAACCACCCCAGTCCACGCAGCCAGAGCCAGCAAAGGGTCAAAAAGATCCCAGCCCTGCTTTCCCCCCCTCGATATAAATACCAGCCTACCAGTCGACACAGAGTACATACATCTTAAACAAACACTTGGCCGGGCTGTTTATCTCCACAGCCTTTAAACAAACTCTTTCAAAGGTTTCTGCTGATATGAGAGATTTACTGAAAACCATTCGCCCTTCTTAAAAGCCTCTCAGTTTATGCTGCTCTGGGTGAAACGAATAGTGTTTGAGCCTGGAGTTTTCTGTCTTCTGACCGCATGTTTATCCGAGGGGCCACTGCTGGCTTTGATACGAGAGCAGCGCGGGCACAAATCTTTACGAGGGAAAATATAAAATAAACCCAGAAAGTCCGTGTGTGCGTGTGCGTGCGTGTGGCACGGGTGGAGGGGACCAGGCAGGGAGGAGGGAAGGGAAAGTTTTGTCCTTGTTGGGGTCACAGAGTCCCAGAATCACTGAGGTTGGAAAAGACCTCCAAGACCATCGAGTCCACCCTGTGCCCGATCCCCACCTTGTCCCCCAGCCCAGAGCACTCAGTGCCATGTCCGGTCCTTCCCTGAACACCTCCAGGGGTGAGGACTCCACCACCTCCCTGGGCAACCCCTTCCAACACCTGGCAGCCCTTTCTGTGAAGAAATTCCTCCTGAAATGCCATCCTTAGTGTCTCTGATCTGTGGGTCCAGCATTCCGTGTTGCTATCCCATCTCATACACTATTCCCAGGAAATGTTTCATCCCAGTGATCAGTGCAGAGCTCCCTGACTCATATATTTCTAGCAGGTTTCAGCAGGGCCCATGACAGCCAGCTCATCACCTCCACAGGCACATCAGTGTCTCACTGCTCACTTCACAGAGCAGGGGCCATAAAACCACTGGGAAAACCGAGAGACATCGGAGTTACTGCCAGAGCAGTGAGGATGAGGATGAGGATGGGAATACCTGCACAGTGAGGAGCTCTACACTGTCTCTGCACCTTTAGCCCCATTTCACAGGTGGGGAACCTGAGGCAGAGGGAAATGATGTGCTCAAGGACACTTGGGAAGTAAATGGGAGGAACTGGAGCTGAGTTTAAATGCCGGATAGTCCCACTTCAGGGAAGGCTGATCTGCTACTTCTGAGTCCTACACCAGCTGAAGAAATAAGAGAACAGACTGAAAGTGCTTTTGGAGGAGCTGAACCATGCAGTGGGAAAAGCATTTGCCCTCAGTGTTTAGAAATCACACCTTGGCTGTACCTGGGGCCGTTTGCCCTGCCCCGGGTGCGTGGTGCCCACACGGAGCTCTCCTGGCAGCTCTGCCACGGTGGCCACGTGCTGGGAAACCTCACAATAAGGACAATCCCCACCCCCAAGGCCCCAGATGGAGTGACAGGGTGAAACATTCCCCTTTTTCCAAGCACTTTACACCATTTCTCAGTGCTTTCCAAGGCAATGACCGAGCCCTGGATGCACCATGCAGAGCAGCAATCTGCTGCCCTGCTTCCAGCAGCCCAGGGCTCTGCAGCGTTACGTGTCATTCCGTATTTACTGTCCTCCCTCGCTTATGACACACTCAGGCAGGGACCTGTTTGTTGTCAGTGTGACACCCACGTTGGTAAACAAGGCGAGTTTACCCAGCCCTCAATCAGGGAGCTGTCGATGGCTCCGGCACAGCACCCTGGGGATGGCCAGGGCTGGGAGCCCAGGGCGATGCTCTGACATCCAGTACCCTTGGGGTCCCTCACTCACTCACACAGAGGACGAAGGGCTGCTCTTGCATCACCAAAAATCATCAACCTACACTGCAGGCTCTGCAGGGAAAAGTTGTAACCGGGTCTAGGCTCCTGGAGGTTTTATTTCCTTTTATTGCCATATGAATATTCCTCTCCTCCCTGATCTCCCAGGGTTTTAGCAAGCCGGAGGGAACAAAGCCACGGGACAGGTTTCAGAGTAAACAGCAGCTACCACGAGACTCGTGACACAATTGCAAAAGCTCTGGCCACCCAGCCACACTTGGAGATCTGACCTTGCTACCCCGGAAAGTGGAAGGCAAATAAAGAAAACCCCAACAGATTTCTCATGGAGAGCCATTGCAGCATCATGGTGTGGGTTTCCAGCCTGGTTTGGAATAAGCTGGAGGCCCCACATGGGATTTGTGAATGCTGGCATTGATGGTACAGCTTTTCCATCCCTTCTCCGGCCCCTCTGCTATAGGCAGGAGAAGCTCAGAAGCTTCTGGGTCTCTTGTGAGCCCCAAGTCCAAGGCTGTGGGGAGGAGGAGGATGGAGAGGAGAGTTCCCAGATGTCTCTGCACCACTGTGCACACGGAGACAGGGCAGTCCAGGCTGCTCCGGGGGTTTATCCGGTGGTTTTGTGTGCTCTGCATTTAGGAGAAACCCGGCAAAAGAGCAAAGGTCAGGGCAGAAATGCCAGTATTTATTTATCCAGGGGAACTTTTCGAACAACACGTATTTGGGAGCCTTTCGAAACAACAGAACTCGCCCCACAGAGCTGCTAAACCAGTTTGGTGGCGACACTGCTGCGTGTGCAGGGCAGGACGAGGGACACTGGGAGAGGCGGCTGGAACAGCCACCATCCACCAGAGCACAACATCCCACCTCCCATCCTGGGGCTCAGCCTGGCCAGTCATTCCCAGGGATCCTCCCAGTCTTGTCTCCAGCACGGGGGGAGTCCCATTTCCTGGTGCTGAGCCAAGACCAAGCAACATGGCCTGACACGGGTAGGGGCAAGATAAGCTTAGTTTTAGGTGTAAACCAAGGGAAAACCCCCAAACGTTGCTTTACCAGAGGGAAAAACCTTGGAGTGTTGCCCCCAGGCTTTTCAGACCTTGGATTTATGGCATTTGCCTTAATGGGGCAGGTCAGTGTTTCTCCATGGGAACCCACGAGCATGGGGTGCTTGGGATCTGTGCCCCAGACCCTGCCTGTGCTCAGCCCCCAAATCAGTGGCCACTTTTGAAAACCCATGGCCACGGTGTGGAGCAGCCTCTGTGCAGGTGGTGTGGGTCTGAGAGCAGGGTCTGGGTGGAAGCAGGTCCCCCAGCCCACAGCAACCACCTCCCAGTGGAAGCTGTCCCTCATTTTATCCCCCATTTTAGTGGCCCTCCCCATCCTTTTCTGGGGAGATCCTGCCTAATAAACGAATGACCAACACCCCAACACCTCAGCACAGCCAGGGCTTGGGAGGAGAAAATAAATACAGGCAAAATCTTTGGCCCAAGCTCGGTGCAGCCGCCTCGGCTCCCGCAGCGCCCACGGCATCAGTAGCTCATTTTGGACGCCCCTGCCCTCCCCTTTGTGCTGCACCCCCAGTGGGCAGCTCGGCCCTGCTCACACCCCCGGGGCTGTGCTGAGTGAACCCCACAGCAGCCTGTCCCTGCCCCCACGGGCAGCAGCCCCAGGGTCCCTGCGTGGGGCAGCCCCACTGCCACGGAACGGGGGCAGCGCAGCCGGGCCCCTGAGCACACAGCAAAGAGAAGACTTTTTGTTCACATGTGTTGGCTCAGCTCAAATAACTCATCAGGGACCCGAGCTGCAGGCTGGAACGGGAAGAAACTCTCTCCAGATGAAAGGATGTCAGAAAATTGTATTTAGTCAACTGCGTGTGTGTGTTAGAAAGGGGCGGAGGGAGGAAGGGGCCGCGGAGGCTGTTACTGTGACTGACTTTCTGACTTCTTAACTTGTCAGCATATCCTAAAGTTAAAAATGCACATGCACACAGGCCTGCAGCCAAAGAGGCTGTCTAGCCGCAAATCCAGATGTGGGGGCCACGGCGCTCCCGCCAGCCCCGCTCTCCCTGAAACGACTTTCAGACTAAACAATTGTGACTTGGCTGTGAGAGCAGCGCAATTCCAGATGCTGCTTTCCTTGCACGTTGTTTTAATTGGGCTGGCAGGCGCAAGGGCTCTTTCAGTGAGAGCAAAGCTTCCCCACGGGACCGCAGTGTTTTGGCAAAGCTCCCACGCTGCTACCTTAAGAGAGAGGAGGGGGAAGGAGAGGGAGAGGAGGGGAGGCAGGGAGGTGATGGTGGGGAGAAAAATTGCGAGCGACTTCCCGAGGTGTTTACTGCCGCGAACGGCCGCCGCGCTGCAGTTTTATCTGCTGAAATTCTCACCTTTTTTTTTTTATTATTTCTTTCTGGGTTCGGTTTGTTTAATGTCACCCTGGAAAAAAACAAAACACGCAGGACACGGGGCCGTGCTGGGCTGGGGACTTGCCCCGTTGCAGCCTGGGCCAGCCGGTGCCGGCAGCGATGCCAGGACAGCCCCGTGTCCTGGGCAGGGGTGCCCGGGGTCTGTGCCTCAACCAGGGGCAGCAGCTGAGAGCCACAGCGGGTTTCCATGCTGGCCATGCTCATGGCACCACCATAGGGATGTTCCCACATCCCTTCCCAGATGTTCACAGTCACAACACCCCCGGCACTGCTCAGGGAACTGGTGGGTTCACCCTTCGCCTTGCGCTGGCAGAGTGGGACAGTACAGGGCTCCTAAAGTCACTGCAAACCTAGTCCTGAGTACTGTCAGTGCTGACATCCACACCAAGAGGGAAAACCCTGTGTCTGAGTGGGAACACCCTCCTTTTGTTCTGCCCCAACTCCCCCAGTGCCAGACCTGCTCTGGCTGCGATAAACGGGTTAAATCACCCATTTTGGGACCCCTCATTGCCATCCACGCTGCTCCCTTATTTCTCCCCCTTCTCCCACAGACACCCAAGAGAAGGGAAGGGGAGGGCTCTGCCCCTCTGCCCTTTCAGGGTTAACCCAGGGGGTCCCTGTGCCAGGGGTGAGACCCCAGGGCTGGGTCCCCGCCCTGCCGTGGTGTGCCGCCCCGGCTCTGCCAGCGCCTGAGTCAACAGCCCAATTTTAGCCTGGGCCGGGCTCCCAAAGCCAGCCCGAGCCAAGGGAGGCACAGCCGCCCAGATGGGATCTTAAGGTAGACTCCGGAAAAACCCCAGGATCCTGTGGGGAGCACGGGAGGCACGAGGGGAGTGTGGAGCTGAGCCCACCATGGAACCCCCGTGGTGGGGGCACAGGGGGGGCCGGCAGCCCCCGGGCACTCCCCAAACACAGCGTGATGGGGAGAAAACACCCCGGCTTTGCTGGCTTTGGAGGGGCCGATAAAATCCCTGGGAATGCTGCCTGGCTGTGGGGAAGGGGTCGGGCACCTCCTCCCCTCCGGCAGTGCCACCCAGGGTTCTTCTGCCCTCAGCGGCTCCCCGGCTTGTTGTGCCTAAAACTGGGAGCCTGAATTCCTGCTGGATGCTGTCCTGGGATTCAGGGAAGGCAGGTCATCAGCCTCCTCCATCCAGCGCTTCCAGGAGCGACAGGTACTTCCGATCCATGGAACACGAGGCAAAAAATGGGCTTTTGGGGTCGGGGGGCTCCGACATCACAAACAGAGTGAGGAACTGAAAGTGCCGTCCCAAACCCAGCCTGGCTTCTGGGCCAAGTGCACTGGGAATGTTAAAAAATAATCAGGAAGGTTTTCTAGACAGGAAAAAAAAAAAGTCCCAAACACATCCTTTGCCTGCGCCCTTACAAGTCCCTTAACTCTTTTTCCCCCCTAAATGGAGAGGGAAATACTGTGTTTTTTTGCTTTTGGGGGGGTTGTTTGTTTTGTTTGTTTTAAAACTTTGGCCTCATTAATTTCCAACAAAAATTTCCCCCCAATAAAAGGAAAACATGGAAAGAAAAACAAACTATTAGAAAAGAGAGGAGGGAGGAAATGTTATTTAAAAGGTTACCAGACCACATCATTTTCCAATGATATTATATACTCCCTGCAGTATCCAAAATATATATGGGCCTTAGGCCAAGAATGTAAAAAAAAAAAAAAAAAAAGAAGAAGAAGAAGGAAAAAAAAGAAGAAAAAACACCCAGCGTAGACACAACATCTGGACAGAGGCTGAACAAAACCTCCATTTATCACACTTAATCCTGCAATGAAGCAGTCAACAGTTTACTTCTGTTTTGCTAATTTAGCTGCTTTCATGCTCCCGAGGTGGAAAAGCCGAAGTAAAAGCTTGGAATTAAGTGTCACTTTGTGAAGCTACTTCTTCTTCTGCTCTTTTCCCTGACACTTTCTTCTCCTTTCTTTTTTTTTAATCCTGTTCTTTTATTTATTCTGCCTTCCCTGCCTCCCCTCCCCCCCCTCGAATTTTTATTTCCTTTTATTTTTTTTTAATCAGTTGGAAAATCCGGTGGCACAGCACCCATGGACAGACCTGGAGGGTGCTGGTGCCCACAGACACCTGGGGAACCCCCCGAGTCCTGTCCCTGTTTCCACCCAACGTGCCCAAACCCCGCAGTGCCCAGAACGGATCCAGTGCCAGTGGAATTTGTGTCTCTTCCCTTCCTCCCCACACATTTCTGCGCCTTTTTCTCCAGGAATAATTCAACTTTTTGTTTAAAACCAAACTATACCAAGAGCAGGGACCCCTGGCCCTTCCAGAGAGGCAGTGAATCCTGGTAAATCCAGCAACGGGTCCAAGCACATCCCCCGAGTGCATCCTCCACTCTCCTCCTGCAGCCCCATTTCAGGGGAGCACTGAGGCTGATTTGTCATCTCCCCCGGAGGAAAGGTCACGTTTTCAGCAGAGAAAACCCCATTTCCTGCCCTATTGCAGTGCAAATGTGAGCACATCCATGTGTTTGCCTGCGATCTCCCACAATTAATTCCAGGGCAGATTTCGCTGTCCTCGACAGGAGGCTCTTCCTTCCGACGAGCTATAAAGCACCCGACACCCTGTTTGGGGGCTGGTGATGATAACACCAACCACAGCATTAACCACAGCACATCCCCATCCCCCAGGAGCTGCAGGATCCAGAGGATTCTTGTTCAGTCACTTAAATACGGATTTATGGCCCAAACTGGAAAGATTCTGGCCACTGAAGATGTACTGCCTGAAGGATGAGGAACCTGGGGCTCCCACAGAGAAGGTTGGTTTGTCCCATCCCAATGTTTCTTTAAAACTAAGGTGAAACAAACATTTTCTGTTGGGATTTCGTCTGTTTCCACCCCTGCCATGGCATTTCCAGCCCGTGCAGGAGAGGAGGGCAAAACCTCCCTGAACATCCAGCTGGGCCAGGGTATTTGCACATATTTACTAAACACAGTTGTTTGCTGCTCTTGTAGCTTCTTTGTTGTGTCAAGAGCCAAAGATACAACAAACATTCATCCTCAGAGGTTTAATTAATACTTGTTAAGACCAGAATAACCAACATCTCAGGACTGCATTGATGCTGGATGCAGCCCGGGGAATTGGGTTTATTTTTGGGGCTGTCTGGTTCCCTGCAATTGTTATATCTCTGGGTTTGCTGTCATTTCCCTCCACTTGATGTGGTTTCATGTGTGTGTCAAAGGCTGGCTTGTCTGGATAGACACTGCTTGTAACCAGTTTATAAACTGGAAGATAATGAAGTAACTAATGACTTGAGTGCTTTAAGAACAGCAAAGAAAAAGTTCTGTGCGGTGTGAAATGCAAAGAATATTCCTGGTTTCTCCAGAGCAGTGGCTGGCCCTGCATGCCGGTGTTCAGGAGTGACACAGGCCACATTCCTTGTCTAACAGACACATCAATACGAGATTAGATAAGGGGCTGCACGTTCAGGCTGTCTAGAGCAAAAAAAAAATGGATCCAGCTTTGAAAAACAGGAGTGGAAAACTGCTGGGATGCGTGAAACTGGTCCAGCCTCCATCCCTGCCTCAGTGGGCTGATTCCACAGGAACATGAAACCAAGGAACAAATCACCCTTCCACGTCTGTGTTACTGCTCTGGGCATCAAGAGCAAAAAACTGCCCAGAGGCCTTTGGGCTCCTGGAACTGCCCTCTTAAAACCCTCAAAGCAATCTGAAAGTGTAACAGAACGAGCCCTGTTCCTTGTGTCCCGGACCTGCCCATCAGCTCCAAGAGGGACCTTTCCCATTTTTGCTCTATCCCAGCAAACTTTAGCAAAGCTTTGAGCTGTTTCCCTGCAGCCATTTCCCCAGCTTCTTTCCAGAAGCTTGTCTTAGATGGAAATAAGGGACCCACGCCGCTGTGCAAAGGTTGTTCCCTCACATACCATGCCCAAATCCATCCCAAAGTCGAGGGATATTTCGATACAACCAACCCCTCTGAGCTCTCCCAGCTCCGTCCAGCCCAGCCAGCTGCTGATAATAAATAATCACCTTCCCTTTCCCTCCCCACACGGCCGAGCCCCCGAGGTTTGGAGGCGCGTGCTGGGCCAGGGCACAGGGACCCCCGGGCATGGGGACCCCCAGCCCCGGTGCCGAGGCGGCCGCATTCCCACGGCTCCGCCGAGCACAGCCAGACTGTTTGAACCCTCGCCTGTCGCTGCGGGGTCACCCGTTCATGTTTACTGTAGGGGAAGGAGGCCGTGGCAAACATTCCTCCCCGGTGCCTCACCCGGGCGGGAGCTCTCCCACCGCGCCGGGCCGGCCTGGGAAAGGCGGCCGGACACGGGACCCTGCTCTGCCCGCCCCGTGCAGGTGCAGCTGGAGGGGAAAGGCTGCCCTTTTGGGGGTTGTTTTACTGGAATGAGGTCTGTGAGGTTCAGGATCAGCCCCCGGAGCTTTTGGATGAAGGACGTGGCCACGCCAGCCCGTCCCTGCGAGTGGGCAGCGTTTCCCCAGAGGCACAGCTGTGCCAGGAGCTTGGCCCTGATCCCTTTGTGTCCTCACACTCAGGGTCCACTGAACCATCAGTGTTAGGAAGGGGGTTACGCCCCACAGCCCCCTCCCCAAATCAGCAGCCAACCCCCTCCTCGTGGCTTTTCCCCCCTGTCCCAGCTGGTTAATAAATGATGGCCCAGCAAGCACCAAGAGCTGAGCGCTGCTGCCCGACCCCGGGGCAGCCGAGGGCCCCCTGAAGTTTTCCAGCAGGGAAACCCCCACATCTGGCAGGAGCCGCTGTCCATCCCTGCTGCCCCCCCACCGTGCCGAGGAGGAGCTGCCAGGGAGGGCAGGAGGTGGACGGGGAGGTCAGAGGGAGAGCAAACATCCCGGCCCTGCCAGTGCTGCCGCCTGCCCGCGCTCCAGCTGCCACACAAAGAGCCTGCTCGGACCCTCTGGTGCTGGCCCCGGGTCTGTGGGGTCCTCCAGGGGGGCTGAGCATTCTGGGGGCTTTGGGGAGTGAATTTGGAACCACCTGGGAGAGCAGCTCAGTCCCTGAGCCAGCCTGGGAGCGCTGCACCTTAGTTTGGTGCAATGCTCAGCTGGTCTTTCATAACCCCCAACTCTCAAATCCCTCCTTTCCCCTCCATGGGCAAAAAGCATCAGCGCCCCAGAAACAGGGTCTGTCAAACTACAGCAGAAACGGGCCCTCTGCTCGGCTGGGAAGCTCCTGGCTCGTGCTGGGAGGGGAATTGGTTCCCCTCCTGCTCAGGCAGGACTGCGGGAGGCAGCAGGGCTGGCTGCGAGCTGGTATTTACCGAGGCCGCGGGGCTGCTGGGGCGAGCGCTGAGCAAACAGCGCCGGATCCCCCGCCCCGAGAGCTCACCGGCTGCTGGAACAAAGGAAACCTCGGCAGAGGGGAAAGGGGACAAAGAGCCCCCAAGTGCTTTCCCCGAGGACACCTGTGGCAGGGATGGAGCTGGGGGGACACTCAGAGACCGAGTCTCGGGTGCTGCATGGTGGGCTCGGGGTCACCTTTCCCCCGGTGGTGACACGGCAGGGCCTGGGCAGCCCTGGGCTGAGCGAGGGCTGGAGGGATGCTCGGGGCAGAAGGAATGTGCAGGGGGGAATAGGGAGTGTGTCCCCCCATGTGCCAGTTTTTCCCTGGATCCCCTTCCCTCACAGGGCTGGGCCATGCTGGGCAGTGCAGACACTCCTTGCCCTTCCGTGCCCAGAGACCCCACTTTTGCTGCTTTCTGCTAAAAAAAAGTAAGAAGAGCCTCTGGCTCAGAGTGCACCAAACATTTCGACCCCAAGGGACACTCTCAGCCAGAGCAGCTCCTGTCCCACAAACCCCACTGGAGCATCCCAAGGAGCCCATCCTCAGCCCAGCAGAGTGCTGGTGGTACCTCTGCCACTGCTGCTGCCTTAAAGCCGCCTCTTTAGGGTTGTTGTCTCATGCAGTTTTCTTTTTTCATATTTAATATTAATGGTAATGACTGTGGCAGTAAGATAATAAGCTTCAGTCAGATTAGAAGGGGGTCGGCTCTTATCTGTGCCTGTTGAAGACGCATGTCTTTCACCTGCTCCTTTAATATCCCCCATCTTTCATTCCTACCGCCGAGCCCCCTCCCACTGTCCTAGAACAAAAGGGGTATTATTGTCCGGGGTCTTTTCAGGCTGGAGCCAGGAAGACCTCCTCCTCCCCCAGCCGCTCCCCGAATGTGCAGCAGTTTGAAATGAGCCTTTTTCCTTCCCCGGCAGGAGATTAGCTCGGTTTGACAAGGCGGTGAACTTTAGGCAGGGTGAAATAGGGTCTCCTTGGGGAGTGGAGGCAGTTCAGCCCTGACTAATTCTGACAAAGAGAGGCACCAAAAAAAAAATCCCTGCAAAAAAAAAAAAAAAAATTAAAATAAGAAAAACAACCGAGCTGGAGAGGAGGCAGGAGGGGAGGCAGGAGGGGAGGCAGGAGGGGAGGCTCGGGGGGAAGGAGGGAGCGTGGAGGCTGGAGGGAGGAAGGAGGGATGGGAGGCCAGAGGGCACGTTCCCGAGCGGGGCTGGGCTGCAGCTCTGGGGTTTGCTCCTTGGCTCTGGCTTGGAGGAGGGAATCGCCTCCCAGTGCCTCCCCAGCCAGCCCCAGCACGGGGATCCTGCTGCTCCAGGGCCACTTTCTCCCGAAATCCCCTTTCTTTATAATTTTTAAAGTTGTTTGAAAGCCCTTCAGCATGAGCCCTGGGGAAGTGGGACCCCAGAATTTCTTTTAAAACACAAAATGAACCATTTTGCTGCTGTGGCCCAGGCAGATGGTTTAAACAAAATAACCCCAAACCCCACAAAGTGAAAACTCAGGATTTGAATGGAACGAAACCAGAGTGATTCCATTTCAAACTGTTGTTTGTGCTTCAGAGGCCAGAGTTTGTGCAGAGACTTGTGATGGTGACGTGCCCAGGGTGGAGGGTGTGGAGGGAGCCGGGAGTGACGTAGGTGAGGGATTAGAGGAGAGATTGGCAGAGGAAAAGGCAAACTGTTTCCTACGGCAGTGGCTCATCCAGGGGTGTCTCCCATCACAAAAAGACTTTGAAGTGATGCAGAAAAGGGTCTGAAAGAAGGGAATGTGACCTGCAGGGTTGGAGGGCAGTGGGTCTGGCAGAAGACCGAGGCACTGTGTGTTCTGAGTGCTTGGGGCAGAGGAAAGGGAAGCTTTACCCGGGCCCTTACACCAGCACAGCCCAGGCAGCCTCACATGGTGCTTCATGTAACAGGGATGGAGAACCAACTTGGAAATACCCTGTTTTCCCAGGTCATGGGACATGGCAGAAGGCACTGTGTTCCTCTGTAGCAGAGAAACTTTTCTATTTAATCAGGTTTTTGAGTTGAAAACGTTTGCAAACGGAAAGTTCCATGTCAATCTTCCATACACACACTCAAATATCACATATATATATGATTATACTCATTTACCCTATATATACACTTGTGTGCACATGTTCAGGTACACTGACCCTGGCTCAGAAAAGCAGGTGTATGACACAGGTCTGGGCACCCTGAAATCCCTTGTCAAGGAGGGAAAGAGGAGGAAGAGGCTGCTCAGATGAGCCTGTGCACAGCAGAGGGCTGACAGAGCCCAGGACAGGGCTCAGGTTCTGGGTTAACTCGTCTCTCAAAATGCCTTTGATCCCCACAGAAAGGGACTGTCACACCAACTTGTCCCCGAACACACCAGTGAACTGTCACTCAGGATGTTCCTATCTGAGCTCTGACTTTGCTTTCAGGACCCAGAGAGAACAGCAAGGCTGTGACATCAATTCCTGCTGATGTCCTGGCTCACTTGTGCACAAAGGTGTGTTTTCCTCAGACAGCACCAGCCCTCCTGCCACCCTTCTGTGTCACCCTTCTCTGTCACCCCTCTGTCCCCACAGGGCGAGATGACAACCTGAGCAATGTGCCCTCAGGCACCACCCCTGTGCTCTGGTGTCCTGCAGGACACGCTGCCTGGTGCAGGACATTTCCTGCCAGTGGCTCAGCAAACCCCCGAAATCTCCCCGTCCTGCCAGGAGATTCCTCCCTAATGCTCATTAAGCCGCTTGCAAATCCCTGGCTGAACATGGCTGCACAAGTTTAATAAAGCGAGAGACAGATGCCATCAATCATGTGGGCCCGCCACACATCTGGGGGAAATCCAGGGCCATTACTCTCCTTTCTTCTCCCCACCTTTGTGTCCCAGCAGCCCATACCCCAGGAGTTACCAGACAGGTCTGCTCCCATCCTTGCTTGCTGCACCCCTCCATCCCGGCTGCTGTCCTTGTTCCCCATCACCTGGGGCCCAAACCTTGCCCAAGTGGTAAAGGGGCTTTAGCAGGAACTGTTCTCCTCTGGGCAGTGGGATTTCCATCCTGCTGTCAAATGTGTTGCTCTTTGGAATGACCAGGGCAGTCCCACAAGGGAAAGACCTCAGCACCCTATTTCAGGAATGCAAGGCAAGAGCGGGACCAGGAGGAGAAGGAGAGCAGGGAGAAGGCACAGAAGACAGGGAGGGGAGCAGGAGCCAGCACTTTGTCCTTGCACCTTCCCATTGCACTCCCATTTTCAGCTTTGCCTCCTGCTTGGAACAGTGGGAGCAGGAGGAGGATGATCCCTTCGGCAGAGCTCAGCTCGCAGGGTTTTGGTTTGAATTCAGACCATGGCACCTACACTCCCCATCTGGAAGAAATCCACACCTTTCCTCAACGGCTTCCATCAGATGGGAGACAACATTTATGGAGCAGATGTTCCCTCTGGAGGAGTCAGGACCTCTCTGCTGTGTCTGAGCCCTGCACAGCCCTGTACACTGCATTTAGGAAACACGGCTCTCTCAGCACAGGGATCCTCTGCTCTGCCTCAGGGACAGGCTCACCAAGAGCAGCTCCTATTTATATGTTTAACAAGCTCCTGCCTTTCTAAAATCTGTATTTAAAAGCACAGGCTGCAGCTCATCAGCTCGACCAGCTCATGGTGGTGGGACAGAGCTCCCCAGCACGCTGGTCCTCCAACACTCTGCTTTGTTTTTACTTGCAGCCCTGGTGGAAGGTGAGAGGCAGGGGAGAGGAGTGGGGGGTGGGTGGGTTGACTGACTGCCCCAGTTTCTCTTTGGGCAATTAGGGATAACTTGCCCTCTGAGGGTGGCAAGGCTCTGTGCTCCGTGGATGTCACGGTGTTGGTGTCTGCACACGTGGATGTGGTTTTTGGAGGAGGTTCTGTCTCAGCAGGGGAGGGCTGAGAGTGGTCACGGACTCTGGATGGGCACTCTCAGCTGTGCTTATTTCTCTAGATCCCCTGGGGTCACCAGGACACACCCTCCTCAAGGTCTTTTCTACTTCCAAGTGTGGCTGGAAACACAACCTGGGCAAGAAGCAGCTGCCTGTGATGAAAGCAGTTGGAAAGATGTGAAGATTCTCATCAGCCTAAAATCCAGCCAAGCCACGTGGTCAGACAGACACGACTTCCACACCATGGGTGGCAACGGGCACAATGGGACAGTGGGCAGGTCCCTTCTGCCTCAACCCTGCCTGAAAGCCAGGAGCACACCTCTCCTCTCACCACATCCCTGGGCTGCAACAGGAATTCCTGTCTGTTTGCTGGTGTTGAGACCACAGGGAAACCAGGAGAACAGCCCAGCAGGAGCCACTGCTTAGCTAAAGCTCTCTGTTAAATCAAGTGGTCTTTAAGGGTTTAGTGAGGCTCTTCCCCCCCAGCTCTCCAGGGCTGGGGCTCTCAGCTGTCCCCTGGGAGCCGTGACTGGCAGCTCTGAGTGACACAGGAGCGGAGCTGCGGGGCAGGACACGCTCTGGCTCCCACCCCAAGTCCTGCCCAGCACCAAACACGCGGCTCCGTCCGGGTTTGCAGAAGCCTCGACACGTATTTATTAAAAAAAAGAAAAAAACCAACAGCGAGATGGAAGGATTTGGTGCTCTGAGCTCTTTATGCTTAGGAACAAGGATGGGTTATTGACTAATACAGCGCCGTGGGACGGGAATAATGCGCTGGGTTTACTTCGGTTTTGTCTCCATCAGCCACTGAGGGACCCAAACACGTCAGAGCTGAACAGTTTAGTGCATCCAGCTGGGATGTCACAGCTCCTGTGTCCCTTTCCCAGCTTGTGGAGGTGAATCCTGTGTGGTTACACGTCATGCAAAAGCCAAACTCTTCCCTCAGCCCTGAGGGCTCAGGTGGCATCCAGGACAAGTCACCCCAACCTGTGCCACGCCACTGCCCAGCAGCCCGTGGGGAGGACGGTGCCTGTCACCCAACGGGCTGATGTTGGAGTGGAAAGTGCTCCCTAAAGGTGTTGAGATGAGCAAAGATTCACGGTATCAAAGAGCAAAGATTCAAAGGTTCCTGGCACCCTTCAGGTCAGCACAGCAGCTCAGGATATCAGGATGTGCTCATGGCACATCCTCTCTCGTCCTCCTCCCGGTGACCCCACAGGCTTCCCCCTCGCCCCCTCGGCTCTCCCCACACCATCACACCAAGGGCAGAGGGGGCAGAAAAGCTCCAGCTGGCCCGTTTCGTGCCGGGGCTGCTCCGCTGGCACAGGGAGAGCCGGAGCCGGGAAGGGCCGGGCTGATTCCAGCCGGAGCCGCGCGGTCCGGCCGGGAGCGCCCGCCAGGCCCCACATGTGGGATAGATTAGCCACAGTGGCTTAGAGGGGCTGCTCTCGCTGCCACTCACCTATCCACCGTGTGGCAGAGGGGGTGGCAGGAAGGTTTTCACAGCTGGAATAAATTGCAGGGAGGAGGAGGAGGAGGGGATTGGGAGAGACAAAAAACAACATTGAACTCAAGATGGAAGAAAGACAGTATTAGCGGAGGTAATGGAGAAAATATGTGTGTGTGTGAGAGGGGGTATTTTATTTACAGACTGTTTGTTTGGGGTTGCCCACACACGGTGAAAGCTGGGCAGTGGCTGGACTCCAAAATCCCGGCAGCCACTTTGGCTCGGAGGGGGAAGAGGAGTAGAAAGAGGGAAAAAGAAGGGAACAGGGAAATACAGAAAGAAGGAGAAAGAGGTGGAATTGGGAAATACAGAAAGAAGGAGAAAGAGGTGGAATTAGGCAAGGAAAAAATCCCATGGCACTTGTTTGGGCAGTGAAGGAGTTCAGTGGGTTGAGAATCTCTGGGATTGCCTCTGCCTGTGCCTGTGGTGACTGGACAGAGAGCTCCCTGGATATTTGCTTTTCCCCTCTGGCAAAGTGATGAGGTTGCCACCCCAGGACCCCCAGCAGCCTCACTGACCACTCTGAGCATCCCTGGGGAGGGATAACACAACCCAGAACTCCCCAGGGAAAGGTTTTATTCTTCACCCTCTCCCCCTGCCCCATCTCGTGAAATATTGGAATTAATATAATAACACACCTTAATAATATTATCCCTTGTCGAGTCCATAAAAGTCCCCTCTTGCATTACGGCATTTGAGAGACTATTAAGTTTTAAGGCCACGAGACCTCCGTGAAGGAGAGAAGTCATTTCCATTTTTCCTCTCTTCTGAGGGCACTGGGGTTTATGGGACAGTCAGGAGCTGGGATGGATGAGGCACGTGGCCCCCACGCTCACGGGGAGGGCAGGGCCCAGGACAGGTCACAGAGGTCCCAGCACATCCCCAAGGATGGGGTAGTGTGGGCTTGGAGTGGCTACTGCTCTCTTTCTACACGTGATTCTCCCCAGATCCCAGGCTTTCCTGCAGAGACAGGTGTTTAGGGGGGAAATGAGGTGATTGCTTGACACACAACAGCGTGAGGGTGTGGGGTGGAACAGGTGATGGTCCTGAGATCCTCCTGTGCAGTTGTATCCCTGCACACAGCTCCCACCCCGGGGAGCAGGACCATGGCCATGCTTGCCAAAGTGCAGAGAGGGTGGAAAATTCAGCATTTTGCATGACAAGGGGGCAGTGACAGCACCCAGCACAGCCAGGGTCCCTTCTGTGAAATACAGCGGGGGTTGAGGACTCTCCTTTCCCTTTCCTTTCTGCTCTCCCTCATTTCAGAGTAAAACCCCAACAGGATTAAAATGCAAGGAGCTGCTCCTGCTGCTCCTGGGGAGCTGTGTGGGCTGGGGGTGACAGTGGTGGTGACACAAAGGTGGTGACACAAAGGTGGTGACACAAAGGTGGCTGCTGCTCACGGGGGTGGCACCGGTTCAGTGAGAGGTGCTCAGAAAACGTGGGCTGGGAGAGGAGGGTTTGCAGAGCCCACAGTTCAGAACATGTGAGGGTCTGGGGGCTTCCTTCCCAATTTGCATGAGCTGTACGAATTCCAGGGATTGTCCCCAAAGAGCAGTGAGGGCTCACAGCCCAAACCCAAAGGCGTGGGGGGGACAGGAGGACCTTCACCGAAAGGCAACGCTGATAAAAAGCAAAGTGGGAGGCACAGATCAAGTGAGCACATCCCTCAGTGAGCCAAAGAGAGAGGACAACCACAGGAATGGTGACAAGAAAGGAGAATGTAAAATTCCTTCCCTTTTATCAGGAGTATTGTGCTGATTTTAGGCAGCTGGATGGATTCAGAGCACTATTTACTCCAGATTTCTGCCTCTGCAAAGGCAGCAGAGTTGTTTGTGATTTACCCCAAGTTCAGAGCTCTGATTCACTGCCTTTAACCTGCCATTCCAGGCTGCTCCCCATCCCATGCCATGCAGGAGCTCAGCACTGGGATCTCAGAGTTCCAACTCCCTCACCCCTGTTTGCTGTGCTGCCAAAGAAAGGGCACATGAGGAATGTCTGTTTTTTTACTAAAGCACAATTTTACAAAGACACGGCGTTACAGCAAAACCTCCACTAAAACCAGATAAAATATCCTTCCAATGGCCAAGAAGAGTTTGAAAACGGGACCACTGCAGGCTCAGGAAACCAGCAGGCCAATTAAAAAAAAACCCCTTTCACATTTATTATTATGTAAAATCTCCTGCTCTTTAGGGCAATCTCATGATTATGAAGGGGTCAGGGGAACTGATTTATGATTAGAGAGCTCTTGGCATCGGCAATATTGTATATGTTTTAATTTTGAACCTTAATAATCCATCCAATATGCGGCACTTGATCATGACACTCATTTCTCACGTATAATTTTGCAAAGACTCTTCACATCCACCTTCACCTCCTCGCTAACACACCGAGCAGTGTTAAACCTCTTCCCTGCGCCAAAGTCAAATGCAATCCAACTTTTCCCTATCGGATCCAGCTCCCCAACAGCCGGGCAGGACAGGGTTGGGGAGCTGTGCCAGCAGCCCTGGGGTGCAGCGCGTCGGTCCCTTGTCACTGTCCAAAGTGACAAAGGTTCCCCCTCGCACCGAGGGGATGCTTCTGCTCAGGCGAAGGGGAAACCTGGCATTTCTCTGGATTTTTTTTTTTTTGTGAATTTTTCCCCTAGAAGGGAAAAAGAATTCCTGACCTTTTTTGAAAGTCTTATGTTTCTAAAGACGCTGTTTTGCTCGTCGGTGCCTCGTGCCTGCTCAGGAGCATCAAATACGAGTTTCTGCTGAGGCAGCACCTTGGGCCACAGTGCCCAGACACGAATCAAGTTACAGCCTGTGCCCACTGGGGTAAAAAAAGGGGAAATCAGGGCTGGTCAGTGAATCCTGGGCTGGGGAAGAGACTCCACTGCCCTGGGAACCGTGTTCAGGGAGGACACATGAGGCCGGCGGTGCAAGGCTGGATGGAGGCGGCTCAGGGTCTGTCCTGCTCTGATTTCACAGGATTCCCACTCAAACAACCCCAAGCTCCACGTCCCCTGCCCGGGATGCCCTCCTTGCCCCTGCAGCCGTGTCCCCTCTCCTTCTGCCATGCGAGGTGTTTATTTAATTGTTTTCCTGCTCCTCGGTGGCAGTGCTTCCCTGCCATTAAACCCTGCCAGCCGCGCTCTGACTGGGTAATTTAAAGCTATAGTTAAATTATGACTTCTCTGAACCTGTTGTGGCACTGACGCATAACCCTAATTAAATGATCGCATCCATTCTAAAGCCAGTCTTTTCTCCCCTCAAACGTTAATTACAACATAAGAGGCTTTAATGGCTCGCCTCACCTCCAGCTCCTCGAAAGAAAGGTCATGCGATTAATTTTCGTCATTAATCTTTTCCCAATGTGGACATTGTGCTGTCACTGGAGCCTATTAAACCCCCTTGGTCCCCCTCCCCTTCTTCTCCCTTCTCCCCCCTTCATTCCTCCCCCACCCCGAAGTGAATGAGAGAACAAAAATATTTAAGCTCCACTTTGGCTCTGGTTTGTTCTCGGGCCTTGGGACAGTGCTGGGAGATGTCCCACACCCACCGTCCACCTGAGAGCAGTGGGGACATTGCTCTGCTGCACAGGGGGTGAGCTGGGGGTGGTGGGATCCCCCCAAGGGCTGCACAGGGCCCTGGGGTGGCAACACAAGGGCACGGCCACCTCCTTCGTGGTGGAGGCTGCTGAGGCTTTGGCGGGGGCATCTGGACAGACCTCTGGCTGTCCAAACACAGGGGATGGCTCGAGGTAGCAGGGGCAGCAGGAGGGGTGCAGAGGGACTGCAGGGCCTGGCCGGGGTGGGCACGGCTCTGGGAGCAGAGCTCGGTGCTGCCAGAGACCCTCGCCGTGCCTGGCAGCGGCTGCAGCCTCTGCTGCTGAGGGACCTGCTTCAAGGCCCCTTTTAGGTTTCTTTTCGCCCTTTTTTCCAAAGGAAATAGGCGTTTTCTGAACTCCACAAGATCAGCTTCAGTGACTTAATCCCCCGACCCTCGGCGCAGGTCTGGCTCCAGCCGCGTTCCTCGGCAGCTGGGCGGGGGGCGAGCACACGTTTAGCTAATTTGCTGTATTGTTTCAGCTGAAACGAAGGTCTGAATAATTCCCTTTTATCCAGGGTGACGTAATCAGGGAACAAGTTGCTGCACGGTGGGGGCTGGCAGTGCACAGAACCCTTTGGAATGGCAGCTTTAGGCAAAAACCGCCCCGGGATCCGTGGCGCAGCCGAGCCCGACAGCGCCGTGTCCCCGGACTCGCGGCGTGCCCCAGTTTGAGGGGCTGAGAGCGCTCCTGAAGGGTATGACCCACTTCCCAGCCCTCCCTCCAGCTCACTGACATCCTTTCTTCCCACTCCCAAGGGCGGCGACTCATGGGGGAAAATCCTGGAGTATTTTAATAAAGAGGAGACAGATGGTAGTCACCTCGCCGGGTAAATATGTTAGTGGGAAGTGGTCCAACGGCGCGGCGAGAGAAAGAGAACAGGAGAGACACGGGATGATCCTATTTTGACCAGGATCCCTCCTTCAAGGTGCCACTAAACGGCTCCTTCACACCCTCCAGGGTCTCTCTGGGTTTAGACATCTGAGGTGCTGGACCCCCATCCCTCCCCAGCAGGGCTCCGGCAGCTCCGCACCCCTCCGTGCTCTGGGTTCTCTCACGGCTGATCCCTGCCCCTTGCTCCAGGCCTGGGGGGAGCAAGGCAAGGAATCTTGGCTTTTGCCAGAGGATTTGTTGGTAGCAAGGGCAGGGCAAACAGCTCGGGATGGGGCTGGCGAATTCCACCTGAATTTGGGAATTGGACTGAGCACTCCCTGCAAGTGCTGCTGCTGGGCTGGGCTGGGGTGTCTGCGGTGGGAACCACACAAACAAACCTCTGCCCTTTGGGTTCCTTCCCGTGGGCATTAGGGATGGTGAAATTCCCAGAAATGGGTGGTGAACAGTCTCGGGAATGGGCAGACACAGCAACACTCCTCCCTGGGCCTGGAGCCCTGTCCCGTGGAAGCCCTTGGTGAGATGGGCCAAGCACAGAGACCTCGGGGCCTCACATGTGGTGAATTCAGCTGGGAAATACCCGAGGTGGTGGGAGGGAGGTCAGTGTGGCTCTGGGGCTAAAATCAGCTCCATGAACTGCCAGAGGATCCTTTCCACTGAAACAAGCCTGGAAAGAGCCTATGCAAATGTGGAGAAACCAGGAAAGCATCTGGATTCACAGCCTGGGGCTTTGCCAGTGTCTCTGGGATGGAGGAGGGAGTTACAGGGAAAAGAGGGGATGGCAGGTGTGACAGCAGCATCCTGAGCTGTGGAAAATCACTCCAGATCAACAGACTTGGGCTGATTTTCACTCACTGGGCCCTGCTCACCTTAAGTGATGCTAAATCACCCAGTAAGAGAACAGCGGCCAAAATATGATCCTGCTCAAACCTTGGACACTATAATAATAATTAATACCTTCCTGACTGCCACTTCATTGTTAGAAAATAAACAGCTGATGGATAAAGCCTTCCCAGAGACTCCTGTGCCCTGGAGCACGGGAACACTGCAGTGTGTGTCCCTGCACCAACGTTACATTTCAGACCAACTGCAGGATATAACTCTGGTTTCCCATAAAGAGGTGAAAAAAGGGATTGGGATGAATTTCTCCATGCCTGGGCAAAAGCAGCCAGCTGAACTAAAGGGAGATATGAGCACAACAGGGCACGAATCCCACTAATAACAGAGGTATCAGCAGTGTAGGGGTTCTGTGTTGGCCCGGGGACTCTGTGCCAGCCACAGAGGCAGAAATCACTGCTCCCCACGAGCTTTATGTCCCAAAACGACAGCCTGGGGACTCGTGTCCCTCTCTTTCTGCAGAGACAGGTTTGCCACTATAAAATCCACATCAGGATTTCTGACGCCCCAGGTGCTGAGGGGGTCTGGTACTCGCAGTTCAGACGATCGTAATGGCTCTTCCCAGCTTTAAAAGCAGCGATTAGGAACACTCAGCTCTGCAGTGGGGGCTGGTTCTCCCTCAGGGGGAGCCGTGCAGGACCTGCCCCAGCTCCACTGCCACCCGATGTCCTCTGGACATCGAGGATCAACAATTTAGCTTCCCCTTTGATGACCCTCGTGGGTCCCTTCCAGCTCAGGATATTCCACGATTCTGTGATTCTATATTTGGGCTCGTCTCCAAACACTACCCGAGGTCTGGGGAGAAAGGCACGAGGGTGACCCAGTTCGAACGCGTGTTTTCTCCCCAGATAACCCCTTCCTGGGCGTGGGCAGCGGTGGCAGCAGGCAGAGCATCGCGGCTGCCCAGGATCAAAGCCAGGGGCTGAGCCGAGCCCGGCTGGCAGCGGATCCCTGCCAAGGCTCCTGCCAAAACACTGCTGAATGGAGACAATGGCAAACCCCTCTGGCTTCCCATCGCCGCCGCCGGAGCCGCCCCGGCTCGGACACCCGCCGGTTTTTTTCTCTTTGTCCCAAGGACATTGGGGACATCACGTCCGCAGTGCTCCGTGTAGCAGGATAATAATAATTAATAACCATTAGCAACAATAAGGATAATACCAGCGCCAGGCCGGACTGGCTGTGCAGAGGAGACACTTTTTTTTCCTCACTTTAATGAAAACAATGATTTGACTTTGAAGAAAGTGACTTTTTTTTTTTTAAGTGGAAGCTGAATCCGCTCCCCTGCCCCCCCCCCCACTCCTTCTTCGCCCCCTCCCTCCTTTTTTTTTTTTTTAACTCTCCTTTTTTCTTTTTCTTTTAATACTCTGCGTTCTATCATGCAAATCCCCTTTCAAATTATGAGAGTATTAGAGCCATCAGCGGTAATGTCACCGCCACAAAATGAGAGCAGGGACTTAAGCACCTAACGAACAATGAAATGTGCGAGCCCTGGGACAGGACAATTAAGAACTGGGCTTAGCCAGCCAGGGAAATTTATTGCTATCAAATCCATATTTCTATTTTCCCCCTGAACAGTAACCTATTTGAATATGATTAAAGGGTTTCATTAGAGCTGAGAGAAAGGCCCGTGTCCCGCCGTTCCCTGTGAGCTCACAAACACGCGCCCAGACTGCGCTTCGGGAGGAGGAGGAGGACGGCAAGGAGGGGAGGAAGGAAGGAGACGTGCATGGGACGGATGTCCAGGGTCACCAATCCACAGAGTGCTGGCCAGGAGCTGCACCACTGGCACAGGCCAGGACACTGCTCGTCCTGTGCCACCGACAGCCCCGGAGGAGCTCCAGTGCCGAGGGGAGGAGAGCTGGGGGGAGAACCTGGGGCTGGGGATGAGGGAGGTGGGAAGGAGCTGTGGAGCAAAGGGGCCTGGCAGCACGGGGTGCTGCTGGGTAACAGGGAAAGCAGGGGGTGAGCCCCCATCTCACCTGCTCGGTGCACCCTCGGCTGCACTGAGCTCTGCCCGTTCCCCTGGGCACGGCACCGGCAGTGGGTGACATGGGGACAGGCTCAGAGCGTGGGACAGGAGGACAGAGGGTACAGACAGACATCCCTTCCTCCCTCCCCCCCACACAGGGTGTGTCTGAACAGTCATTCAGGAGGGAAAGAAGAGACCAAGGTTTGGCCAGACAGGAGCATCAAGGAACACCTGAAACCCCAAAAGGTTTCACAGTTGTTTCCCTGTCCCCAAGGAGGCCGTTTGTGTCCTGGGCAAGGCCACGTTTTGCAAAGCCCCAAATGCACAATCACACAAGCTCTGCATCTCAATCACTTATCCTGCCTTTTATCCAGAGCCCACTGCCATCAGCACCAGAGTTTTCCATCACTTCAGAGCTTTAACACCCTGAACGTTCACTATTTTTGCAATTAAAGAAACCTCAGCCTCTGCTACACTATTTATTTACTCACTATTCCCACACTACAGTAAATTCATCACAAGAGCCGAGTCCCAGCTCACCAGATCCTCAACAGAACAGTATTTTCTGGCATTTGCAAGCTCCATTGAGCTGGTTTTGCACCTCAGCTTTTGGTCCTGCTGCAGAGCCCACGTCACCAGAGCTCTCCAGGAGCTGGAACAGATGGAAGTGAGATGGAGGGAGCGAAGGGAAAGGTGTGCTGGTTCCTGCAGCTTGGCAAATTTGGGAACATAAAGCACAAAACTTTTGGAGAGAGAGACAGAGAAAGAAAGAAATAGGTCTGTCCCCTGGGACCAGCTTGAATCACTCAATACGTGGCCTTGCCATTGATAATTTGCTTGTAAATAGTCCAGAAAGGAATGACAACACAAGGATTTGTGGTACTGGTTTGCTGCTGGTATTTCTGGAGGAGTGTGGCCCACAGGGGTGCATTTCCCACCTTTCCAGGGCAGTTATCCCCAGGTCACTGCTCCACCAAGGCACCCTGAAATCCCTGTTTGCCTCCTTCCCCTTTGCCTGGAGAACTGTCAGTTAAACAGGTATTTAATTCCAGACTATTGAGTGATCTGACCTGCCACCATCACTTTCCATTTGTTTATGTCATGTGCTTTTGAAAGAACAGAGAGGATCTGAACACAAACTTGAATTTCTCTCTCTCTGTCTCTTTTTTGAGTGAATATGGATTAATTTTTCCATGGTATTTCTCACCCTACATGTGCCAATCCTGGCACTGGAGCCAGGCCTGGCAGGGGGTGGGTGATCCCATTCCCTTGGTTCGGATGGAGCCCTGGCAGAGGCGTGGGCTGAGGATGATGAGCAGGGATGTGTTTCCCTGGGCCTCCAGCCCATCCAGCCCTTGGGGGTGATCCTGCCCACACAAAGGTGCCGGGGTGCTGCTGTCCCAGGCTCCCTCCCCTCTGCCCCGGCACTGGAGCTGCTGCAAGGCTGGGAAGGGCAGGAAGACGCTGCTGATCCCTGGAAGTGCTGCTGATCCCTGGAAGTGCGTGACCGAGGGGACGGGGCAGGCACAGGGACAGACCCAGGCTGAGCTGCTCATTTAGCACGGCATTGTTGTGACTAATCACCGATTTGGGAAAACAGCAGTATTCAGGGCAGCACTTAGGAAGGTAGTAAAGTCCCATTGGAGCCAACGGGACTTATGGACACTCAAGTTAAGCGACCGCTTAAACACTTGGCTGAGTGGGTGCCAATAGCAATAATTAGTGCAACTCCTGGCAATTACAGAACCAGGGATTTGAGGCCGGGGTGGAACCCGCTGTCTCCCTGGTGAACCTGCTGCTCCACAGCCCCGAGGACGCAGCCCAGGATTCGAGGATGCAGCCCAGGATTCGAGGATGCAGCCCAGGATTCGAGGATGCAGCCCAGGATTCCTGACACGGAGCCCAACGGGAACCACGCGGGTCCTTCCCCACGTCCACGTCCCGGTCCCCACACGCCCCCTCCCCTCGCCACGAGCAGGCTCCCCGTTAATTATCTCTCCCTAACGAGCTCACCCAGCGGCCGTGGGCAGCAGGGAGGGCTGGCAGGGCCCGCAGCCCCCCGGGACCCGCCGGTGGCAGCTCTGTGTCCCCGTCAGGTCGCCCTGTGCCAGGGCTGCCTCCCCTGCCCACCCCCACCCCGGCGAGGCATCACAGCTCCTAACGAAACGGAACTGCTGCCAGATGAAATATATTACTATTAAATACTTAATTCTTCTAGTGAGCGGAGAGCAGCCAGTATGAATACGATTATTAAAGAAAATTACTTTGGCTGATCAGATATTTCTGCATACTAATTTCTGACCCTTCTTTCCTCTCTGCTTGCTTCTCATCCCTTAGAGACCAGGACAGATAAAATTCCATCACAAATAGCTGATTACTGGGGCTTGCATTAAAATCAAATTTTTTTTCCTCCCGGCTCTAATGTCCTTGCCTAAAGTAGAGGCAGCAGCTGTCAAAAAAAAAAAAAAAAGGCCTCAAGATTGGTCTAGATCTGAATATCTTGAACTTCGAGGCTGCTGCTGTTATCGGCTGCATCCAAAAGCTGAAGTTGGCTCTGAAGCAGCCAGGCTGGGGGTTTGGAGCAGGAAGGCAGTGGGAGGGATGCCCCAGCTCAGGGCAGGGATGCTGCAGGGACAGCAGGAGGTTCCACCCCTGCCACCAGCTCCCCCAGCCCCTGTCCCTGCTCTGCTCCTGCTCCAGCCCTGCCCGTGGGGTCCCTTCCCAGCCGGATCATCCAACACTCTCTGGCTGCTGCTGAAAAAGGCAGAGGCCAAACTGTGCTGACAGGAGCAGGTGGGTTGAACACGGCCAGCAATGGGGTGAGCACAACCCCGGCACTCCGGGGGAGGTTCAGACCCACACAACTTCACCCCCTTTCCCTGCTCTCCCACAGGGACAGATGTAGAACTTACACAAACACCCCTTGGAGTCCAGTCAACTTAGAACCACAGAATCATGGAATGGTTTGGGTTGGAAAGGACCTTAAAGCTCATCTCGTTCCAACCCCTCTGCCAGGAGCAGGTTCACCTTCCACTAGACCAGGTTGCTCAGAAACTTTTGTCAAGTTTTGCATCTCCCACCCGTTGCCCAGGTCACAGTCAGCCTGTCACAGCACGAGGAAGCCACTAAAAATAATTCCCTCCTGTCTGATCCCTTCCCCACCACCATCACCCCACCTCTCCCTCCGCTAACGCACCCAACCAGGAAGGCTCCAATTTACCTGCTTTTGAATAAAGACACTTGTACAGGTGTCACGGTGCTGAAGCCCTAATTACAGCCTGAGCATGTTAATTCCCAGCTCCAGCTCCAGCTCCTGTCTGGATGGGGGATCCTGTCTGCCCCTTCCTCTCCCCCTCCTCGGGAACTGCGAGTGGGAGGGGAGCAACGGGGGGATTCAAGGCTCAACTTCTCACTCTCCAGAGCTTGCTGGCAAGACACTCGTTTGGGAACTGAAGCCCTTGAAGTTTGAGTTTCATGTCTGACCCTGCTGGACTCGCTCCTGGGGAAGTGTCCTGGCTCTGGGGAAGGGAAAAGGGAAAATCCCTTTGCAGAGGTGGCGTGTCCCCCTTGGCTTCCCAGCTGCCCTACAGCCGGGCTTGGGGCCGTGCCCACCAGCCCTGGCTCCAGGCACCATCTGGGAGCCCCTGGTCTGGCAGGCACAGCCGGCCAGCGCCGGCAGCCCAGGGCCGTGTGTGCACAAGGACAGGAATGTTTGTTTTTCCTTATTGACTTTCTCCGAATAAACGCCCGGGCCGGCAGAAAGGGGCTCCGGCGGCAGCTGTTTACCAAGTGTTTGTGATAAAAAGCTTCTCCATAGGAACAGGTGGCACGGGACTGTCCCCAGGAAGCGCCGGGCGGGTCCACAGCCTGTCCCAGCCGGGCAGTGCAGAGCAGAAAGGAGAGATTTTCACCCTGCTCTGGGTGCAGCCAGGCTGGGGCAGAGCTCAGGGGTGCAGCCAGGCTGGGGCAGAGCTCAGGGGTGCAGCCAGGCTGGGGCAGAGCTCGGGGGGTGCAGCCAGGTTGGGGCAGAGCTCAGGGGGTGCAGCCAGGCTGGGGCAGAGCTCAGGGGTGCAGCCAGGCTGGGGCAGAGCTCAGGGGTGCAGCCAGGCTGGGGCAGAGCTCAGGGGTGCAGCCGGGGGCCGCCAGCCCAGGCGTCCCCCGACCACGGCAGAGCTTTTCCCAGCTTCTCCCAGGGCCCCTTCCCGGTGCCTCGGTGCTGCCGGAGGGTTCAGCCTGTCACCTGCGCCCCTGCCAGGGAGCAGGGCTGTTAACTCGTGCTGACACGGGCCCGGAGCGGCCCCTCCCCGTCCTTGATAACTCATGGCAGCAACACTTGCACAAATCTTTAATTGTTTAGTTTAAAGAATTGTGTTTTGACCGCAAGGGGATTTTGGCTGGAGCTCAAGAACTGATAATGATATTTTGCTGCCAAGACGTTGTCTTGGCTCTGCCTGTGTTAATGTTCACTTACAAGAAGCTCCAATTAACTGCATCAGCTCTCACCAAGCGTGAGCGAGAGGGGGGGAGAGATGGTGGGTTTTTTGCAAAAGAAAGAAAGAGAGAGAGAGAAAGAAAGAAAGGAAGAGGGAAAAAGAGAGAAAGAAGAAAAAAGAAAGAAGGAAAAGCAAAGCAGAACAGAATCACAGAATCACAAAATCATTTAGGTTGGAAAAGACATCCAAGATCATCGAGCCCCACCTTTGACTGATCACCACCTTGTCAACTAGAACCAACAACCAACACAACAGCCCCCACGCAGCAGCACTTGGCAGGAGATGGTTTCCCAGATGCTGGACCATGGAGTCCCAGCTCTGCTCCATCCAGAGCCATCTCCATCTCCCTTTCCAAGCTCTCCCAATGCAAAAAACAGCCCAAGCAAGGCGGGTCCAGTGACAACAAGGGCAGTGAGGGCTGTGCCATGCTGCCCTCTGGGAGCAGCCTGGGAGTCTGTCTGACCTGATGGGTGCACATTGACCCCTCCCCATCCCACTTTTCGTGGGTGACAGAAGCAAGGAGGTAAAACTGAGGTGTTCTGGGACTGCTTCTCTCTGCTCCCAGCAGTCTCAGACAGGGCTGACACACAGAGCACCACAGAGCTGTGACTGACACACACAGGTCTGACTGCCCATTGCTTTCCCAAACCCAACATGGGGGGACAAATATTTGGGAAGACATGCACTTCCAGGCTCCCAGCCTGAGCAGAGCCTGAACACACACGGTGCAGCAGAGCTGGAGGATCTTCCCTCGGGGGGTCCGTGGGTACGGTCCCATCCAGGCTGGAAAATGGGGGAGCTTTGCCTGTTCCTGTGCCAGCACTGCCCTGTGCCTTGCAGGTGCCGGGGGCAGCCCACGAGGTCGAACCCAAAGGCAGCAGAGGCTTTGGGATCAGAGGCTGCAGCCGTGCTCTGGACCAGCTGCCTCCCCGGGAGGGCACGTTCCGGCTTGTTCAGGGGCTTTGGGGGATCCAGCCCAGGGATTTCTCCGCAGAGCTCCGGCTGTGCCCCGGCCAGCTCAGGGAGGGTCAGATCCTGCCCTCGGCTCACGTTACACAAACCCGAGGACAGGAAGATTTAAGAGTGGAGATGCCACACAGTACAGTGGGTTGTTTGTCCGCCTTTGAAATCGGAGTTAGCGGGAGCAGAGGGAGGGAGGGAGGGAGGGAGGGGGGCACCGGCCTGTTCCCCTCCCTACAGTTCCTTTCTGGCATCGAGGGGAACTGCACTGACTCTCTTTGCCTCTGTTGCTTCAGGTGCAGCTCTGTTTTCTTACATGTTAATTTTTTCCTGTTTTATTATCCTGTCCCTCAGCCGCTACCAGGAACCCTCCTCCGGCTCGGGGAGCGTTTCCTTCGGCCACAGCTGGGATGCATTTGGGCAGGGGGAGCCCTGCCACCGCTGCTGGGGGTGGGTGCTCCTTGGGTGCAGGCGTGAGTGATTCCTGCTGCCACCAGCCCCACGACAGACCATTCCCAGAAGCCAGTGAGGTTGCCTGAGAATCTGCAGGAGCATCTCAGTGAGATGTCTCTGCCCGGGGGACTGATGGCAGCCACCCCAAACCACAGGCAGGATGGTGGCCCCTTGAGGGGACCCTCACCCCTCAGGTGTGTGTTCTGTCAGCTGCTTTTCATGGCCAGAACAGATTGGGGCAGAGCTAAGGATGAGTCAGGAGTGGTTCTGCCCAGGCTGTCCCTGCATCCAGCTGGAACCACCGTCCCCCAGACCCACATTCACCCCTCTCCTGCTCTCTTGGTGCTCTGTGTTGCCTTTGGGAAAAAATCTCCCTGTTCATTGACTACAGGAGGAGCAGAAGCAGATTAAAGCTGAGTGCTACAAATAACCCCAGTGGGAAGCTCTGAGCAATCCCTCCTGGCTCCGCTCCCAGGGAAGCAGGAGCCCCTTCCCTGCCCACATCCTGTCCTGACCCAGGTCACCAACTCTCCGGGCAGAGTCTGTCCCTCTGCAGGGGTGGAACCCTCTGGGACATGCTGGTGACCTGCAGTGGAGGATGAGTCAGGTTCGGTGCCATTCCCAGATCCTGGAGCCCATGGAAGCACCAATGGACCCAGGATTCCTTCCTGCTGCCAGATCCAGCTAGAGGCAGAGATGGGGTGTGAGACAAATCTTCCATTTACATTTTAATTTCAATAAAATTGTTTTATTTTGTGTTTTATTGCAGTGCTGGTGCAATAAAAGCCTCTGTTAGCCCCAGGGAGACTCCCTCACAGGAGGTTTCCCAGTTGGAGCTGGGCAGGAGAGCCCAACTCCTGCTCTATCCCAAACCTGCTCCACAAAGAGCTCTCCTCCATGTAAACCCAGGCGTGAGGGCAACTACAAGCCCTGAAATGCAAATTGTGCTCCTTTATTTCAATAAACCACAGGATAAACCTCCTGCAGGTAAGCACTGGGTGTTCCCTGCTTGTTCCCAGCTCTGAACCCTCCCTTCAGCATTTCAATCCCTGAGTCACATCCAGCCCAAACCCAGAGACCGACTAAAAATCAGGACAGTTTTTTAAAGTATAGGGGTTTAAAAGTGTAAAGGTTTAAAAGTATAGTTGTTTAAGTTTTGACAGTTTTTAAGTATAATTTTAAAAGTTTCTGCAAGGTTTTTCTTTTCGTCTTTCCTCCCTTTCAAAATGCAAAACTTCTGGGTGCACTTTTTCAAGCTTTCCTCTTTATTTTCATGGAAGATTCTCTCCCTCTCAGTCAATAAAGACACCCAGGACACAGATTAGCATTTGGCCCTCTGCTCATCTGCTAGATTAATTTCAAGTAAATTATAAGTAAAGAATGATTGATCATTGTGATGATTAAGAATTTATCCTCATATAATACCTTTCATCTGCAGAGGCACAGCAGATCTGAGAGCAATAGGTGCAGGGAGAAGTCATGTGTTGATTCGAATCACAAGCTGTTGGGAAGGAGCACAGATCCCCTGACCCTGCTTTGGAGAGGGCAAAGCCGGGGCAGAGAACAGCCTGGTTTGAGAGGTATCAAGGCAGCAATGAGGTCCCACAGTCCCAGCTGAGCCTTTGAATCAGTTTTGATGGTGTGAAGGTGCATGAACCCTCAGCTCGATCCTGCCTGGAGCTCAGCACAGCGGCTCCTCCTCACAGCCCTGGCACACACATCTCTGCCCCCCACACCCACACGGGCCCCTTCCACCCTGCCAGGGAATCGTGGTGGTTTGTTCTCCAGGCTTGGAGATGGAGGAGAAGTTACTGATGTTTTGGGTCTGAGACACGTGGGAGGTGCTGGGTGTCACGGAGCAGCCTTGGACAGACGGGTCAGATCCCACTCCAACCTCCTGAACCTGCCTGTCCACACGGACATCCTGCTCCTGCTCCTCCTATTTTGTGTTTCCAACAGCCCAGACACGGGTACAAACACGGGGTGTGAAGGCTCAGCCCAGTGCAGGGAATAGGGGGTTTTGCTGGGGAGTTCAACACTTTGGGAGCCCTGATGGTCCTCCCTGGAGGGAGCTCTGCCCGTTCCTGTAGGAAGGAGCCCAGATGTGGACAGCCCTGCTGGGTCCTGGCCATGCCTGTAACTTTTCAATTCCTCCTCAGCATCTCTGCTGCCCACCTGGGCTCTGCCAGGCGTTGGGGGATATCCCACTTTCCCGACGGCGATAGATTTATGTCCTCGGCAGAAAGGACGGGCCGGTTCCAGTCGGGCTTTCACAAACGCCGGGATCGCGGCGCAGCAGGACAGGAAGATCCCACCCGCGGGGCCACGCAGCCCCCCGAGCCCCCCCAGCATCCCGGCCCACCGCCGCCCCTTCCCCGGCCTCAGACAGTCCTCAAACAACAACTGTCTGCCTGCCCAGCTAATCCCTCGCAGGTGACCTCAAGACAGCCGACGCCTCTCGCTAAACTCTCACATTCCTCCGCGCCGCGTTAACCCCTCCGGCCCCGCGGCCCGGCCCCCGCGGGGACCCCGCACCCTTCCCCACCCGCTCCCCCTCCCCGCAGGGCTGGGAGCTGCCTGGATCGTCCCCTTTCCAGAGCTCCCGGTCAGAGGTTAAAAGCCTAATGTATTATTATAAAGCCAAAAAGAAAAAGCCTCACATTCTCCCCTATAAATCTTCCTAACAACCTCGGCACATGTGGGAGCCAGACGATGCCCCGGCCTCTCCCCCCGGCTTCGCTGTGGTACCCGCCCGCTGTGCTCCATCCCATCGGCCCTGGAGGGTGCCCGTGGCAGAGCCGAGGGATGGTCCCCTGTGGGCAGAGCTCTGCCCTGTGCCAGCCGCTCCTTCTCCCTCCGGCCCCGGCTCTCCCGGCATCGCCCCGAGGGGGGAAGATGCTCCCGCCTCTTTGGGCAGCACTGGGTCTCCCTCCGTGTCCTCCCGGGATGTCCCAGGCCAGGCAGGTCCCCTGGCACAGCCCCAGGACAATGGGACTGCGGAAGCTGCCAGGCTGGGGATGATGAGGAAACTTAGAGGGCTGATTGTTTCCAGGGTATCCATGGGGAGGAAGCAGCCCCATCCCAGGAATTCATGGCACCACAGGGTGCTTCTGTCCTGGCCTGCAGTGCTCCCAAAGCGCCCGGCCCGGGTCCCTCCGCGCTATTTGGAGGAACAGCAGCTCTTCCATCTCTGCACCTTGCTACTCGCTGCTTTTATTTATTTCTCTTTAACTCAAGCAAGACCTCAGGAACCGAATTATTCCTCGTGTAAATAACCCAGCATCGGCAGGGCTGTGCCGGGAACACCGGACCACCGGCTGGTTGATCAATGGTGAGTGTTTAATACCTGTGTGGAGCTTTGCTGCAGCACGGCAGCAGCTGCGGGAACAAAGGCTCGGCTTTGCTCTTCTTCCCTTCCCCCCCCCCCCTCTAAAATATACATATATATTTTAGGAGCGATGCCAAAGTTTCTGGAGATCAAAGTAAAATCGGTGTCCAGAGATGATGGAGACAATAAAAGGGAAGAAAGTATGAGAGAAGGGGGGAAGAGCGGCGGGCTGAGCGGGGCAGGGAGCGGGGAACGGGGAGCCCCGGGAGCCGGGAGCGGGCGCTCCGCAGGCCGGACCGTGCCCTCTGCTGGCGGCGGCCCGGGGGGAGCGGGGGGAGCGCGCCCGAGGCAGCCTCACACCCCCGCCCCATCCCGCCGGGTCCCGCTCCCCCGCAAGCCCCAGGGAACCCCCCGCCTGCAGCCAGACCCCCGAGCCCCACGGGTTTCCCTTCTTGCCCAACCTGGCCTTGGACACTTCCAGGGATGGGACAGCCGCAGCTTCTCTGGGCAGCCTGTGCCGGGGCCTCCCCACCCTCGCAGGGAGGAATTTCTTCCCAATATCCCGTCTAGCCCTGCCCTCTGGCAGTGGGAAGCCATTCCCCATTTCTTCTGTCACTCCAGGCCCTTGTCCACATGCTGCTGCCACATTTGTACCCCAAAACCAGCAAAGCTTCCAGGGTGGCTTCCTAGGGAGCAGAGCAGAGCAATGCTCTATCATCAACACCTTTCTAGGGTGCAGAGCAGAACCATCCCCAAAATCCTCCCTAATGCCCAGGGACACAGAAGGGATCCATGAATGGAGCATGTGGCCCATGCCTGAGTTGCCTCCATTGGTCTCAGATGGGGTTTGGTTTCTTCCTTCCTTCATTGCATCCTTCCCATTTCCCCCCAGACTTCAAGCAAGCCTGCAACTCCAACCAACCAGAGTCCTATAAATCACAGCCATCTCCCCAGCTTTTGCATCCAAGCCAAGAGAAGCCACTGATTTATTCTTATTTTTGAAGCAAAACAGCCCATGGGCCAACATTCACTGGGAAACCAGGACAGACCCAGACCAGAGCTAACTGCTGTCTCACTCTTCAACACCCAAACTCCAGATCCAAGAGCTTGATCCCCTGTTCAACACAGGTGATGAGTTTGGGTCTCTGAGGAAACCAAAATAGCTGGAAAAGACCCGGGGAACAGATGGGTCTTTCCCAGAGCTCCTCCACCTCCCTGGGGCTCTGGTTGGGCCCCTCCATCACTGCACCGAGGAGCAATTTGCACCCATTGGCTTTGAAGCCCTAAGGAAATGTCCCCTCCTGCGCAGAAGGGAGATGAGAGGAGCACTCCCTGTCACAGCTCAGCTCTCCCCCGGCAGCTCTGCCTTTAACTCCCTGCTTTAGATGCCCAGGGTGATGTGAGAGCAGCTGCCTCACCTGGACATGCTGAGCAGGCTCTTTCCGAGAAGAAAGGGCCGCAAACAACCAAACCAGCAGGATTTGCCTGTGAACAAACTGTGAACTGCGACGGAGCCGCTTTCAAGCTCCAAATCCACCCAAGCACCGCGCGCCCGCTGCACATCGATCGCGCCCGTCAAAAAAACGAATATTTGCTTCAAGGGCTCGCCAGACATCCCCAAGACACTGGTTATTTGGTAACTTATTCTGTAAACATCCACGAGAGGCTCACTCAACTTGCAAGAGGTATTTGCTCTCGGCTCTGCTTTCTTAAGGCTGTTTTTGAGTGTTGCCATCCAGCTCTCCTCTCCCGTCGGCTCGGCCGGGCTCGGCGGCTGCGGCAGAGCAGGTATTTGGGTGGGGGCAGAGGCTTGGTCCTGACTGCCTGATCTGAAGTAGGATTTAATCCTGACTGTTAGGAAATCACGGCTCATGTCTCCCCCACCTGAGGTTACGAGCTTAAAAATCATGAAGAAAGATCAGTGTTTACTTTCTGGGTTTCACATTGCTCCGGTTCATATTTTTGAGCTTTATCTCAGCCAGAAGGGCAAGAAAATATTTTTTTTATAAAAAAGGAAAGAGATGAGATTTTCACATAACCACATGATTCCTGAGGCTCTAAATGCCTCCAGATTCTGGGAGACTCACCATAAAAGTCCTAAGGATTGGTAAGATGTGGGGCTGCTTAGTTTGGCTGGTCAGTGTGGCCCAGAGCTGCGAAGAGCCCACACGGAAAGCTCTGAGTCCAGGTTTTATCCCGGACGTAGGAGGTGTTTGCAGCTGGGCTTTGGTGTTGGCTTGTTTCTTGGAAGAGCCGAAAAAAACTATTGCAACAGCCTCTGTGAATGCCAGTGAGCTCTGGATTTGGGCAGAGCAGTCCACTGAGGTTTAGGTGAATTGTCTGAGGTTTTCCCTCCTGACTCTGTGTTGCACCGAGCAGACACCGGGTCCCCAGAGAGCAGGTCCCCAGCAGATGAGGGCAGCCTTGCCCAGGTGGAGCTGGCCCTGGACTGCTCAGGTGGGATATTCACCTGCACAGGCTGCAGCTCAGCACATCTGAGCCTTTCCCAGCCTGACACCCCCTCCCTGACCGGCTGCTGGGAGCCAGAGGTGATGGAGAGCGGTGATGCCAACGAGCACCGCGGTCACCGTCCGCTGCCAGCTGCCAAGTCCCTGGCTGGTGCCAACTCTGAGGGTCCCTGTGTGACTCTCTCTCCCATCCATGCAGTGACAGTGCCTGAGGGAGGACTGAACCCAAGGGCAAAAGGCTCCTTGCCCCCCAGCCTGGCGCTAGATCCATCTCTATCAGTGTCTCGCCGTAGCTGATCGCGAGAGATAAGTGAATCCCCCGCGCCGTCTGACAGGCGGGTAGACATTAATAATTATGTACTATTTAAGGCTGATTGAAAATGAAGAGGTGGAGGTGTTGGGACAGATGTGGCAGTGCCAGATGGATTGTGATTAGATTAGCACCGTTCCATTTGACGGGATCTGAACCATGCTTTAATCATTTATTGTGAAAGCTCAGCTCCACGCGGGCGCGCGTCGCCCTCCCTGTTGCTCCGCTCTTGCCACATTTGTTAGTTTGGATCACCCTGCTACAAGTTGTCTTTGCTTGAGACGTGTTGTGTTTACAGCCGGCATTTCCAAGCCCGATCCCTCCCTCTGCCTCTCATCTCCTTGTTTGTACAAAGCCTCCTGCAATTCCCGAGCGGAGCCTGTTACTCACTGCCGGCGTATAAACAACGGGCGAGCCGTCAGCCCCTCCGTGGTGTGACACACGGCCAGACCAGTGGGACCCTGACCAAAGAAGGGCCCAGCAAAACTCCAGTCAGAGCCGGACCTGCTCCTGGAGCAGCACTTCTGCTCCCGGTGGATTCAGAGCACACCCACCCCGCTCCGTCCCAGGGGGCCTCCGAGGGGCTCCTGCGCTGCTGTGATGGGTCTGTCTGCACCAAACACAGGCAAAAGGGCTTCTCCAGACCCTGCAGCACGACAGGAGCCATTGGCTGAGTCACAGAGCAGTGCAGTGGTCCAGGAGGATGAGGGAAAAATAACACAGAATGCCAGTATCCATTTGAGATCCCTGGAGCAATAACAGGAGGCAGAACAGGATTACCTGGGTAACTGGAAAGTAGCTCAAGACCCTCACTGGCAGTGTCATGCAATTTTAATTATCATAAGTGGTCTAGATCTCAATGGATGGAAAAACTTATTATTGTTATTATTCCCTTCAAACGTGAGAGGTTTTAGTTAAACACACATCCATAGCTATTAATCATGCCACATTTAAGATGGAGCCAAAGTAATTAGCCAAGATTTAGACTGCAGGGATCACCTTAAAATAAAACATAATGCAGTTGCTTCCCTGTATCCCTTATTCAGAGAATCAGAGAATCATAGAAGGGACCATAAACCTCACCCAGTGCCACCCCCTGCCATGGGCAGGGACAGCTTCCACTAGCCCAGGTTGCTTCAAGCCCTGTCCAACCTGGCCTTGGACACTTCCAGAGATGGGGGTCCACAGCTTCTCTGGGCACCCTATGCCAGGGCCTCACCACCCTCACAAGGGGGAATTTCTTCCTAATATCCAGTCTAAGTCTATTTTCTGCCAGTTTGAAGCCATATCCCCTGTCCTGTCACTCCAGGCCCTGGTAAATAGTCTCTCTCCATCTGTCTTGTAGCTCCCTTTGTACTGTTCCCTGGTGTCACTCTTGGGGTGTGGAGGGGATAGGAACCTTTCAGATTCCAAAGTCCAGCTTCCCTGGATGCTGGCAGGGGTTACTGGGTGGATGGTGTCAGATGCTGCTGGGCTGATCCAGGCTCACAGAGGTGCAGCAGAGATGGTTGAATCTTGGGGGCACTGAGAGGTTTCTGCATCCCTGTGACGTTTGGGAAGCACGGCCAGATGAAAGGCAGACGAGCTGTAAGCTGTTATTATACTGTCTAATAGAGTTTAATACGTGAGCCCTCCTTTCTATAGAGTGCAACACAATCAAAACCACATTTCTGCTCCATGTGGGCAGTTTTCCTGCATTGACTTGTTTCCAAAACAGATGTGAATTCTTCGCGAGGGCTCCCGCCCCTCTCCTTAAAGAGGATAAAATGTCATCTTTGCTTATGTGTGCAAAACCAAAAGGCCCTTAGGAACGCAAAAACCCCATTTCCAAGTAGGTCAGGGGCTTGTGTGGCCCAGTGTCCCATCCCAAACCTCAGCTGTTCCCACATGTTTCCAAAATGGGTACAAAGAGGTCTCATAACAAGCGAGAATGGGATAATTCATCCAGCTGATGGCCCCAACCTCAGCCTGGTGCTGGTGCGTACCCTGAGGCACAGTTAGAGCTTGTTATTCTCTCTAATGCATCTTCAGAAGTTTTGGGGTTTTTGGTGATGCTTTCTAGACTTCCTAACCCTGACCTCGAAACCTCAAAGCCTGTGCAGCTCTAGAGACTGCAAACAGCTGGGATCCCCCACAGATCTGCTCATCATCTCGAGAGCACCAATCCTGCCCTGGAACACTCAGATTTTGCTAAAGAGGCTCCCCAGAGGGTCTGGGATTTGTGTCCTGGTTTGGGACATCTCCCATCACACCGTGGTCTCTGCAGTGTCCACAGACGGCTGCAAACCATCAACAAAGAACCACCAGACCCTCCTGCCGTGGGGGTCTTGGCCAGCCCTGATGGGTTTCTGAGCACAAAAGTGCTGGAATTGGGTGGGGTCCAGCCTCGCCCTGCTGGGAGTAACCAGCACTTCCCCCCCTGCCCAGGGACCAGCGTGGGAGCACCGGGTGCTCCCTGTGGAGCAGCCAAAAGCCGCCACACACCAACTCCAGACGCCTCTGCTTCCACACAGCCTGCGAGGGGGTTTCCATCAGGAAATGCCAAGTTCCCGTCTGAGGGACACTCCCTTCTTGCAGCCCGGGCTGATATATGAGAAGTGAGGACTGGCAGATCCCGGTGTGAGATTGCAGCATCCCAAGAGCCAGGGTCGAGCAGAGGGTGTGAGCTCAGAGTCAGCAGCGGGGCACGGAGAGGAGCTGGGCTCCAGTGAGTGTCCCAGGAGACAGATCCCACAGAGGGAGGAGTCGGGACAACAGCAGTGGAGGACGCAGGAAGACCTTGATAGGGGAAATGGGGACAGCAGAGCCCCACATCCCGCTCCGCTGGGGCAGCACCTTGCAGGCCTGGCTGCTGCCTCCCCCTGCTCCATCCCCTTGCAGGCCTGGCTGCTGCCTCCCCCTGCTCCATCACCTTCCCGGCGCTCCCGGCACACGCTGGCGGCCGGCCCGGCCCAGGGCCGCGAGCGCCGGGTCCCGCCGCTGCACTGCTGTTTACAGAAATGGGAATTTGCATGATGAAAATAACCTGGGACGGATTTCGATTTTACTGCCCTTGGCAGAAGGCTCGGAAAAAACCGGTGCATAGTCAATTACTGGAATTTTTAAACACAAATAATATTTTATGTGATCAGCAGGCTGGCTGCGGGCCTGGGCACCGCGCTCCAACGGCACTTATGAAAGGAACAAGCCATCAATTGTGCTGCCGCGCACAGGAGCCCGTGGGCAGGTGCAGCCTGTGCTGACCCGAGCGCACGCAGCCCTCGGCTCGCTTAACCCGTGAGGGATGGACCCAGATTTGCCAGGCCCGGGCTCGGCTCTCGTGCCTTGTGCCGGCTGGAAGTCTCTTCTCTCCCTGCCTGTTTCTCTCAGACACCCAGAGAAGCCTCATCTCGCACACGCGGAGGGGGACGCACGAGGCTCCCGCACTCGTCCCTGTCCGGCGCAGGGAACGAGGCACCGGCCATCGCTCCACCCCGCAGAGCTGGGCACATCCCAAGCCTGCTGCTGGCAGGGAAGGGGTTAACCAGAGCAGGGGCCCCTCGCCTTTCTCCCCAGTCCCCACCATCCTGGCAGGCTCCCCAAACCAACAGCCCTGGGACCTCATTCCCAGAAACGCTCGAGCTGGGAAGGCGGGTTCCGGGAAGGACCCGCACACGCCAGCGAAGCCGTAACGTGGTGTAGGAACCTCCCTGGCAGCCACAGACCCTCCCGGGACGTGTTACTGGGATCAAGGGAATTAAGGGAATTACACTCCCTGTGCTGTTGGGCAGCTGGGGCAGGACGAGCAGCGAGGCAGCACCAGCGAGGCCCAGAGCTGTGTTTGTCCATGGAGGTGCTTACATGGATCCTATTCCCTGAGAGGGAGAGTGACTGAGATGGCTTGGGGAGGCAGAACAATATTAATTCATTAATTTATCACAAATACTTCTTATTTTAAAGCACTGGGCAGTGAAAAGGCTTTAAATTTCCAGGACTGCTGCCAGTTTCCTCCTTCTCTGCACAGTTCCCCTGGCAGAGCCCGGGCTGTGGGGTGCATTCAGCATTCCTGCTTCCTGCAGCTCCCTCGTGGAACTGCCCGAGGACAGAGCCCACGGCCAGGCTGTGTGTCACAGCTGCTGGCAGAGGCTGCAGGGTGTGACCCCTGGGCACAGCAACCACTTCTGACTTCAAACAGCTCCAGATAATCATGGTGAGGATGAGGATGAGAGTTGCCTGCCTGCTCTGCTCAGAAATAGGCTTTAAGGGGAAAAAAAAGTGCTGTTGTTGTTGTTCCAGGGCCAAGGGGAAGAAAAATTCCTTCCCAGTTTAAGGATCTCTAACACCTGGGTAGAGTTTCACTTCTCTCAGCTGCCTGTTTCAGGGTTTGATGGCTACTTCCTAATAACTGCAGGCTGGATCCAAAGCTCACTAAGTCAGCCGGATTCTTTCCATTCATCCAACGCTGATCAGCCTTTCTTGGATGATTTGAAATCACTTGACACCCTGGGTGTGTGCATGGGAGTGAGAAGCTGTTTTCAAGTGGCTCTTTGGAATGACTTTTTCATGTGCACTAAGCTGGGGCACAGATTGGTTGCAGCAAAGCTCCTGGTGAGGTTCCATGTGCCGGGGCTGTCACCTTCACCTCTCCCAGCTGGAGACACACAGGGTGCTCCTGCCTGGCACACTGGGACTCCTGCCCCCTCCCTGCCCTGGGGATGCCTCTGCCATCAGAGGAAGAGGAAGAGGAGGAAGCTGTCTGGCACACCAGGCTGTCTGTGCACCGTGCTTGTGGTCTCCATCCAATCCATTCCAGCTGTTTGCCCTGGGCTGGAGCAGCTCAGACTGGGACAGTGGCTGGTGGCTCTGCAGGATGGGGGCAGGATGACGGAGCTGGATGCTTCCCCCGAGCCAGGGCCAGCCCCAGGGTGCCCCAGCTGTGCAAGCCCTGTGCTCACTGCAAGTGTTGCTGTTCCCAAAGGCTGCCTGGATGGGATCCCTCTTGCAGGAGCCATGGAAGTGCTGCAGGAAGGGCTGTACGAACTCCCTGGCCTGGCTGAAACCACACTCCACTCTATCCCTCGACCAAACTGTTCTGCCTGGTTGCTATGAGCTGCTGAACAGATGCCACAGTGCCCCCAGCGAGGGCTGCATCTCATTAGGGGAAGAAATGAACCCTTTCAATAGTGGTCACAATCTGTAAAGGCTTTGGGCTCTGTCCAGACTGTGGTGGTGGTCAGCCAGGGCTGACTCTACACCCATCAAAGAGGCTTTGCCTCCCAGAAATGCAACACAAGGCAGTCTTTGAGGGAGTATGGCAACATCTGAGCCGGGTTGGGAAAAAACAGCTGGGAAAGAAGGCTGGAACAGGTCACGGACATGCCCTGCCCACCCCAGTGGGTTCCTCCACTCTGCAATGTCCCAGCCTTGTTGGACTGTCCCCAGCACAACAGAGGTGACCAAAACCCATGTGTTGGCTGCCCTGTGCTTGGATGAAAACACGAGCAGCTGGGTCCATGATGGTTTATGCACTCAGCACACCTGAGGGGCACGCGGGGATGTGGGTCCCGAGCACAAAACACAGTGAGATTTGTCTCCTGCATCCCGTGGGTTTGGCACGAGGGGTCTGTCACCGCAGCAGAGCGGGGCACGCTGGATCCCCAAGGGCTGGCAGGTGCCTGTGCCCCACTGGAGCCCTGCCAGGAGCAGGGACAGAGGTGCCAGCTCTGTGGGCACACCGACACACGCTGTGAGCCCCCCGTGCAAACACGGCAGCACCGCGAGCGCTCCCGGCCCCCAAACTTGGCATCCCTGGCACAGCACAGTCGCAAGGTTAAGTAAATATCTGACTGTGAGCTGAGGAAATGAGTCAAAAAACATCGAGAGAGAAGAAACGCAGATCTCTGCAGAGACAAACTCCATGCACAGCCCGTCCCTCTCGTGCCTGCGCCTGCCCGGTCTCCTCCCCGTGGCCGCGCTCCTCGACCTGAACCCCCCACGGCTCCCCAGGCCACGGGGACACACAGGACGGAACAAAGCACAGGTAGCTCCACCTGGGAGCTGCCTCTACACCAGCCCACCCTGCCTCTCCCTGTGCTCCATCCTCCGTGCCCGGGTGCAAGGAGGGGGCTACGTCTCTTCCCTGGATCACGCTTTCATCTGGAACGTGTTACGGCAGGAGGAGTTCCCCGCTTTACCTGGGGAAATCCCAGAGCTGGGAAAACGTGCCCAGGTGATGACAACCCCCTCGAGCTCTCTGACAGCCGAGGGGGAAGCTGTGAGCACCGTTTGAATGGCATCCAGAGGCAGCAGCTCCAAAAAAAGGCTGAGAATAAAACAAAACCAGCAATCACGCCTGATGGGAGAGGAATTGGATTCTGGCCTCCCCTCCGCTTCCCCCCTCCTCCCCCAGCCTTCTGCGGGCCTGGGCTGAATGCAGCTGGCTTCGTTTGGCTAATTGGCTCTGTCAATCAAGTGTCAGTCAGGGGCTCACACAGCTCCTGCCCGGGTGAGAGGAGTTTAAATCCGAGGGCTGGGAAAGCAGAGGTGACCGGCAGCTTCCGAGCAGCTCTGAGGGAGGTGTTAAATCCCACGAGGTTTGGGGGAAGTGTTGCTGGAGTTGGCCTCTACCACTGCTTTGCTGCTTGATCCCAGACAATTTAGTGCCTCAGTTTCCCTATCGGGAGCCAGCCAGGCCAGAGGGACCCCAGGGGAGCAGTGATGGCCAGAGAACCCAGAAACCCAGGGCTGAGAAGCCCCATGTTTGCCCAACCACACAGATTTCAGTCTCATTTTTTGTCCCATGCAAGGTCCTGGGGCCACTGCCCCCTCCTCTGGCAACGGGTACTTAGAAATTAGGGACCAGACAAGAAGGAAACTCCCTCTCTCTCTTTCGGGTGAGTCAGCAAAGGGTTAATCCGAGGAAGCTTTTTGGGAGGAGATGGCAAAGGTTGGCAGGGATCCCCCTTTGTGTCACAGGAAGGAAGAGGTTAAGCCAGAGGTGCCACCTGGGAAGCAGAGACAGGTCTGAAGATGCTTTGCCAGTTACTTCACTGTGTAAACAGCTTTTCCTTCCTGTCCCCCAACACCATCTCTCCATGATACACTAATTATCCAAAGCACAAACCAGACAAAAAGGAAAGAAAAAAAGAAAGAAAGGAAGAAAGGACAGACCCTGGTGCTGCCTTTCAGCGCGTGTTGAGGGATCTGGCAGCAGTGCCGGGAGGGGACAGATGCTGCTGCTCTGTTTGCCCGAAAACAAAGGAGCAGAAGATTACACTTGGATTTCGAGTTTGTTTATGGAGAGATCAAACCCTCTGCAATCTCCTTGTCTGGCTTTCAAGTGGCAAGAGCCTCAGGCTCAGGGCTGCGGGGATGCAGCTCCTCACCGTGGGGAGCGGGGGCCGGGTGGGCACCTGCCTGGAAAACCTGGCACTGCCTCTGGCCACCCCCAGGAGCCAGGGCACGAGCTGGGCACTGCTCTCTGCCAGCAGCTACTGCCCCTTCTGCAGGAGGGGAAGCTGAGGCACGGGGGATTGGGCACCCACATCCCAAGCAGCAGGTGGGGAAGGGACACGAGAGGGGACTGGGCAGGGATGTGGGACCTGCTGAACAGGGGGTTCATTTCTTGATGCTGGGATATGAGGGATGGGCTGAGGTTGCTGTGGAGGACAGTGTGGTGGAAACCCCACATTTGCTGGTGCTGGTCCAAAGCCACCCCCAGTCCTTGGATTCTGTGAACCACAAACTCCAGCCAAAGCCATTTGGTGAGGAAGGAGTTAAAAGCTCAGGGCCCAGCAGTTTTCTAGCCTGTGGCTTCTTTCCCCCCCTCTCCCTCCCTGGTTTACAAAAAACCCCACATTATCAAAAACCTGCCTGGAATCCTCTCAGCCAGTGACACAGAAAATTCACATTACAGAGGCTGCCAGGGCGACAACAAATAGCAACAGTAAATACAGCTGCCGGGTGCCCTGCCCGGGCTGGGGCTCGGGAGGCCTCCACACCACCCCCTGCCACCGCAGCTCCAGGGGAGATTCTGCTTTCCTGTCCCTCCCTCGGGTCCCTGCTCAGGCTCCCGCAGCTCCCGGGCGTGTCCTTGGAGGAGCCACCGAGTGCAACCCGCTGGCTGCTTCCTTTGCAGGCACCTCATCTCCCTCCTCTTCTCTTTCAGCCCTTTGTTCCCCTCTCTCCAGGATTTTTTCCTCTCCTGAGTTGTGGGCACACTGCAGACCTCACCCTCCCCAGGCAGCCCCAGCAGCTCCTCAGGGATGTCCAACCACTGGAGTGGGCACAGAGTGGTGCCCAGGGCAGTCCCAGGACAGCAACAGGACACAAAGTGGGCCTTGGCAGACCTACTGGACTTTGGGGAGGCTCTGGAAGGATCTTGGGGGACAGGCAGGGATGTGCTTACAGGGAATCACTGTCCTCTGCTCCAGGAGCTGCTCGGCCATTCCCCAGTCTGACACTGCACCTCACCTGCTCTCTCTTCCTCTTCCTGCTTTTTGCAAATTCCCCTTTTCCTTCCCCCTCCAGCCATCACTCAGCACTTCACACACCTGCCTCACTCCCATCAGCAACAGGTAACCAGGCCTCACACCGGGAATGCTGAAGGAGACATTTTCCAGCATCCCTCTTTTTCCACATCCCGGCGGTCCCTGGCCCTGCTCTGCAGAGCTGATGTTTATTTGAAGTCTGTTGCCGGGTGGAAGTTGTATCCCCACAGTTCCTGTTCTTAATCTCTGCTTTTTTTCTCCTCTTTTGCTTTCTTTCCTCTCCTTCTATCCCATTTGCAAAGTTTAATTTGTCCTCGGGGAACCTGAGGCAGCTGCAGGAGGAATCACGGTGGGATGGGAGTGAACTGGGACTGGGGGAGCCCCCAGGAGAGAGGGCAGAGGGGATCAGATGCCAGAGAAAGGCTCCTGGCAGGTCCCAGCAGGACTGGCCTGGGATCCTGCTGCTCCCCAGCTCAGCTGATTGCTGGGATGGAGGGCTCTGTCCCAGGGCTGCCTCAACTGCTCATCTTTTCCTTGGGAATGAACCTGACTCCACCTAAAATCAGCCCCACAAACCCCACTGTTAACTCAGAGCAATGAACAGAGAGGTAGAGTTAAAAGCCAATTATGTAAAAGATGGGAAAGCTTCCTCTTGGCTTAGCAGGAAGGGCTGGAGTACAGCTGGACATCCCAAAATAACCACCTGCATTGGGGGATTTTACACCAAACCACCAACTGCCAAGTTACCCAACAGGGAACCCAGTGGGATTCCCAGCATTTGAGGGGCTGGTTTTGTTAACCACCTGTATCACAGCAGTCCCAAAAGAGCCACTCAGTGTCCCCTGGGACACCCCCAGCACGAGGGAGGGACAGGCACTGCCAGATGCCACAAGGTCACAGCAGGGACAGAAAGGATCGAGTCTCCCACTCCCACCTTGGGCTCCTGGCACGACACAACCACCTCTGAGTGCATCAAAAGGGGGAAAAGAAATGAAGATGGAGAGGATGCAGACATGGAGCCGCCTGAGGGGTTTGGAAGGTGAGATTTATGAGGCTCTGTCTTGGAGAAGCTTCCAGGGAAGGGAAAGAAAAAAAGAAGAGGGGAAAAAACCCTCCTCGAGGTGGCTGGAGATCTGTCTTGCTGGTGACAGCAGAGATCTTACCCTGCCAGTCTGCACAGGGGAGGGTCTCATCTCCCAGAGATGTGGCAGAGACCTTGGGAAGGTGCTTTTTGCTGCTGAAGGTGGCTCTGTGCCATGTCCCAGGCACAGGCAAGGATTTTCCTTGCTCGTGGGGAGATCTCTCACTCTCCTGCCTTGGCCACTGTGGCTGCTGGGGAGGGGTGATGCTCTAAGGGGGACAGTCCTGGGCTCACACACACACAGCCCTCCCAGGAGAGGGTCTGCTGCATGTCCTGTGTCTCCCAGGGTGCTCCATGCCCTGCTCCTGAGGTTTGGGTGTCAGCAATCCACCCTTAGGGCAGGCAGGGAGGAAGCCCATGGGATGATGGGGAGGTGAGGACAGGGCTGTGTGCCCCGGCTCTCCCTGCTCATTCCCTTGAGTCCCAGCTCTCCCTGCCCATTCCCTGGCTCACCCAGGGCTGAGCAGAGTGGAAGGAAGAAAGAGCAAAGCCAGGAAAACTCCTTCCCCATCATATTTACTGAACTGCTCTGAGTTATGACTGGAGGCCAAGATCTGGCTTCAGGCGATTGCCTAAATCATTTAGGAGCTGACAAGGTAGGGAGGGGGGAAAATGTTCTTGTAATTCTTCAGTCTGAGGTACATTAAGGAGCCATAAGCCATGTCGAGAGCTTGAATTACATTAGAGAGATTATCCTGTTACAGTTCATAATCCTGGATAATATACCATCCCGCAGCACACCTGCCAATGATAAATCTCACCCTGTAATGGGGCAGCCGTGACCCCGGCGGGCCCGGAGCCCTCCTGGCATGGAGCAGCACCAGGCAGACGGATGGAGTCAGCAGGGAGAGCACGGAGCAATAACAGCCTGGCAGGGGGGCTGCACCCAGGGAAATTCATGGCTCCCAGGGTGCTGTGATCCACCAAAGCACAGGGCTGGGATGAGAGGGATCCGTGGAGAAGGACACCTGAGGTCACCTGTCCCCACAGGGAGCACTGAGGGGCTTGAGGATGTGCCCTGTGCCAAAGGCCACAGAACAAGGAGGGGAGCCTGGCAGGCAGGTGGAGAACAGGACATCTCCCCCCAGAAAGGGGGTTTCTGGCACAAAGCATCACAGGTCTCTCAGGGAGGAATGGAGCTGAGTCCCAAAGGGATCAAGGAGAAAGTCAGCCCTAGGAAACCACCTGCCTTTTTGGAGCAGGGTACCACTGAGCTGTCTCAGCCCCTCTAGAAAAGTGCATCATCAGGTGGGATTTGCAGCCTGGAGACCCCAGGGGTGCTGAGGGCTGTGGAAGGACAAGGCAGGGCTCTGCCTCTGAGCTTTAACCTGTGAAGGTGCATCTGTGCCAGGGGCACCTCTGGGGGATGTCAGGCACTGCCAGCTCTGGGAGTGGGACTGAAACTCTGCTGCAAGTTCTTTGCCTTTCTCCAGCATGGAGAACTCCCCTTCCTATGCACTAGGAAACAACTCAGAGACTCATCCTCCCCTCTCCACGGCATAAACCTGCTGTAATCTTGGACAGGAGGCCCAGAAAGCTCCAGGGCTCCTCAGTCTCCTCTGTAACTCCTTGGCTTACACCCTCTCCTGCTCGGTCCCACTCCAAGGGTCGCCCCAGCAAACAAGCCCTGGTTGTTTCAGTTCTCCCATCCTCCTCCAGCCCAGCTCCTCCTGTACCCTGGAGCCCATAAATCCTGCTGTCCCTTAACGTGAACTGACCATGCAAACATGACCTGCCTCTGCCAGGCAGCCTCTCCCTCCTCCAGCCCACATTCCCTGCACTGGAGGCTGCAGCTGCTCCATTTCAGTTCCCCAGCACATCCCAGGGCAAAACTGGTCCCCGAGGCCAGCCTGGCTCCTGGTTTCATAGAGAGCTGCTCCTGTGAACTGCATCAACTCTCTGAGTGTGGAGGGATGGCACTGATCTTCACTAAACCCTCAGAGGAACGGAATGGGTTTGTGTCTGCCTGCTCCTGAATGCCTCCTTGTCTCCCCTTCCCTCCTGACCCTCTCCAGACCTGCTTCTTGCTCCCCGTGCCCTTGATCCCTTCTTTAAAAGCCGCTCACTTCCAGGCTGCTCCCCTCAGAGCTGGGGTTAAGCAGCTCCCATGAATTACTCTCATTTCCATGCTGGCTGCCAGCCTCCAGCCCAGGTAAATCCATCCTGCCCTCCATCCCCAGTGCCCAGCACAGAGGTCTGCACAGTGCAAGGAACAAGCCCCTCAATCCTGCAGGGCTTTGCAGTCTCCCCTAAGGAATGAGCCCCTCTATCCCTCAGGGCTTTGCAGTCTCCCCCAAGGAATGAGCCCCTCTATCCCTCAGGGATTTGCAGTCTCCCCTAAGGAATGAGCCCCTCTATCCCTCAGGGATTTGCAGTCTTCCCTGTGGCCCCAGCGGACACTTGACAGAGCCTCTTCTCTCAGGCTTGTGTGTTTTGTTTAAGTGCTCTGAGATAAAGCCCTTTTATCACGATAAGAGCTTGGTTGCCCTGGTTTCTTCCTCTGGCCTGAAGGCCATTCTTTTCCTCCCTCTTGTTTTTGACCTCAGGTTCAAGAGTGCCAGACCTCCCTGGTTTAGGGGAGACCTTGGCGGCGACTGCGACAGCCAGTGTGAGAAAAGGCAGGGCAAGGGTTGGAGAGGGCTCCAAAGGCCCAGGTTGCTCAGGGAACAGTTTCCAAACCCTTTAGGAAAGTAGGAAGGAACGAAACATAAGAGCAGAGCAGACCTCTACACTTCTTCAAGCCTCTACTGCTCTTCCTTCCTTTTGTCTCATTCTCTCTGTTGCTCCCTTTTATTTACACCTCCATCCTTTCTCACTCCTTCTCCCTCTTTCCCCTCCTTTCCCCCTTTTTCTCACCCTTGTTTTGCTTTCCTTCCCTCCTTCTCTCTCCCTCTCCCCCTTCCCCTGCGGCTTGCCAACTGCCAGCAGATGACATCTCCTTTCATGTTTGGGGCTGAGCGGAGGCTCTGAATGTTCGTTTGATTCCGTTAAGATAATAGCTGGTTCACTGTCAGACACAGACTGATCAGTTAAAACCTTAATCACTGCCTGTCTACTCACATGGCACTTATTTTTTAAGAGATTAATCCCCTAAGCACTGCACCAGCATACATTCAGGCTCAAAGAAAAAGGTGGGGTTTTATTATTATTTGATGCATTTACTGTTTCTTTTTTGCTCTTTAAAAAAAAAAAAAAAAAAAAAAGATGCATCCTCCCCGCAGCACCTTTTTGGATCTGATGCTCAGATCACACCTGGGCACGGTGCCCGTCCCTCACACCGGGCACAGGGAGGGGATGAGGAGTGGGAGGTGGTGGGAGATGGAGGTGATGCCTCTCCTGCCTCGGGCTTTGGGAGCTCAGATTTGCAGGATGGCCTGGTGGGCTGCAGATTAAGCCTGGCTGGGTTCTCAGGAGAGCCAGGCTCCATCCACGCTTCCCCAGCCATCCATGCCTCCTTTCCCTTCCCGACCCTCTGGATAAACATGGGGGCTCCAGCCAGAGGCCCCACAGCACATCAAAGCCGGCGGGGAAGTTCCGTGTCCACCTCTGACTGGGATTTAGGCAAAGCTTCCTTAAAGCACCTCGGCTTAGCACCTGCCTGCACTAAAGCAGCACCTCTGCAGGCAGGGGCAGTGCCAGGCTGGGGTGTCACCACAGCCTGAGCTCTCCCAGCCACGAGGCAACCACGGCCCAAAGCCACTGCCAGCTCTTCCAGCACCCAACACTGACTGCTGAGACAGCAGCGAGCTCAGATCTCCTCCTGAGACAGGATTTCGGTTCCCAGAGAACACCACACGCCCCCAGCCCATCGGATGTTGCAGGAGGTGCAGGGAAGGAAATGGGGCAATGGGACTGTGGCACCGAGCTGGGCTCCCTGTTTGCCCCAAGGCAGCACCAGTAACCTGCTCTCAGGCAGCATTTTGTATTCCCAGAGTCCCAAGCATTTCATGGAGGAGGCTCCACGAAACTCTCACCTCCACCATGGAAGGGAAATGGGTGGTGAAAGCTCCTTTGCCTTAGGGGAGGGCAGAGCTGCCAGCCCATGTTTCCAAAATCACCCACTGCAGTTCCCAGACAAGATGATCTTTTAGGTCATTCCCAACCCAAACCCTTCCATGGTTCCAAGATGCTTCTCCCCTCCTGCTGTGAGGCCCTGCAGCTGGGCTGGGGGTGGTCTGCACGGTGGGGGTTTTCCCTCACTCCTTTGGCATCACCAGAGACATGAGGCAACAATTTCTGCCTGCTAAAGGTTTGTGAACACTTTTCTTAATGTTTGATTTGGGGATCAAAGATGGAAGAAAAGTCACACCCCCAGGCCCAAGGTTTGCTTTCACACTTGCACAGAAAGTTCCAGAAAAGCAGATCTTTTACCACCTCCTGGTTACCATTTTCAGCCTCCCATTGCCTGTGACAGCCATGAGAAATGACCAACTCCCACTTCCATCCCACCAGGGTTCCCTTGTGCCCAGGGCTGTGACTGTGACCTGCCTCTCCCAGAGGTCGTGGATTCATTTCTATGATGGGCAGCACTGGGACACGTGAGGGGTCCCGGGGGTCAGAGGGAGCACAGCCAGAGCCCTGGGGCTGGAGAACCTGTCCTGTGACAAACCAGCTTCCAGAGAGCAACTTCCAGCAGCTCCCCATGGAATACATCCAGGGTTTGCAGCCCCAGCCTGTGACCTGGCAGGACACCTGGACAGAGCCCCCACTGCCACGTCCTGCTCCTGACCCCACACCTCCATCAGAGCATCCCCAGCTCCTGGATGACAGAGCTGGAATCACTGGCAGCAAGTGACAACTCAGAATTTGGTAAAATAAATTTGGGAGTGTAGCAGAGGAGTTTTGTCAGCTGCCTTTGGCGCTTCCTACTGAAAATGAAAATGTAGTGAGAGAACAGAGCCTGAGTGTATCTTGGCAATTTTTGGTAAAGTAAAACAAAGCTGTCAAAAGATCTAGACTTCTACATAGAAGCAGAGTTCACCTGCAGGCCTTATTCTGCTCATTCCCCAAGATATTCCTGAGGCCTTGGTAAAAAAAAACAGAAAAAACAAAACTACGGCAATTGAAATACACGACACCCAGAGCCACAGGGACAGAGCTCAAGAAAGTTCAGAGAGGAAAGGGATGCAAAATTCCTTGCTGCAAAGGATAAAGCAATCTCCAACTAATGGAGATTAGGAAGAACCTCTCCCAAAGGACTGGTTATCCCATAAATTAATGGAATCAATAGTGTGGCAGCCCTCAGCCACAGGGTCCCAAGTCATTGCATTAAGTGCTCTGAGGGCACGAGCACCCTGCCCTGAGCAGCTGGGGCTGGGCACTCCTGCAGATTACCAGGGACAGACGGAGCCCAGGGCTGGGCAGAGCAGCCACACGGCCCAGAGCAAGGCCAGAAACAGGCAGGAGCAGAGAACAAGTAAAGGAACAGGAATCCTGCCTGGGGAAATGGTGCTGGATCCAACTCCAGCCTCAGTCATTGAATCATCGAATGGTTGGGGTTGGAAGGGACCTTAAATATCTTCCAGTTCCACCCCATTGCCATGGGCAGATACACCTTCTACTAGAATGTTGCCTAAAGACACGTTATCCCATTATTTTGTTAAAGGAATGCAGCTATCATGGCAGGTCCACCATCAGGGTTCTCTGCTTCTAATATTAAAAAAACCCAATCTTATTAAACTTTTAAGATACCAAGGAAATAATTATTCAATTTCTTTGTTGTTATTTACTACTGTAACTCTGGCTGTGCTTATTGCTCCACAGCTGGAGCTGGGCTTTGCACTTAGGGTTGATATTAATAGATAATAGCCAGGAATTAACAATAAAGCTCTTGCCACCTTAATTATGGAAGTGATCTCTGTTCCAGGGCCTTCACCTGCCTCACACCACTCCTGGGCAAGGTTACCACGTACCCAGGGGAAATTGCTGCATATGGGGCTTCCAGCCAAGCTTCCCAGGGATATGGAAGTGTTTAACTCCCACTGGAACTGCCAAGAGCTCCGAGGCTCCAGCCTCAGAGCCCTGCCCAAGCCTGGGACGGATCTGGGAACACAACAGCATTTCCTGAGGTTCACACCCTGAGATCCTCCCTTCCCTATCTCACGATCTCCAGACAGTTTAAAAGCCTTAAAAATAAACTCAATGAAGAGTAGGGGCTGATGCTGCTTCTCAGAGGGGCACCAAGGCAAAGGGACATGAGGGAGCTCCAGCTGAACTCCAGCCTTAGCTCCTGTTAACTTTGCTGGAAGCACTGAAATCCCAGCACCCGGTCCCTGTCCCCATCCCAGTGCTTTAACCTCCAGGACCATCCCTGCTCTCTCAGCAAATGAAAATGGGCAGGGTATGACAGATTGACCAGCCAAGCTTCCTGGAGGTATTTCCCACAGATTGGTGCCGGGACATACAATGAAAGCGATAAATATCCCAGTGGGAAATATATGGCACCTCATCTCTGCTTGTGTGGCTGAGAAGAGCTGGGGATAAATTTTAAAAAGGCCTTTTCCCTCTTGGGGGATAAATCCTTCAGGCCCAATCCTCTGGTGGGAAGCAGAGAACAACTAGAAAATCCCGTGACCCTGCCTGAAATCGAGGAGTCAACAAGTGGTCAAGCAAAGGTCAAGAGGCCACAGCGGGGCCAAAAAGGACCCTTTCTGCCAGGCCCATCTGCTGGCAAACAGACAGGCATCAGCCCGAAGGTGCAGCACAGATCAAGCTCCAGGACTCAACTGCTTCTTCCCCCAGACAGTAGCAATTATCATAATCAAGCAGTTGACTCCAATTACGCCTTCCCCTGGCTGCAGCCGGGGGATGGGGATGGACGCGGCCGCGGCAGCCCAGGGAAAGTTCGCAGCCGTGTCGCCTTTGCATATCTTAATCTAAAATGACAGGGTGTGACACGGGGGGCCGGTGACCCTGCCAGCCTTCAGCTGTTCGTGTGGCAACAATTTCCAGCCCCAAATTACTCCCAGGCAGGGCTTGATTGGAGGTTCAAGGCAGCAGGAGAGAGAAGCCATTTAGGGGACTGAAACATTCTTCACAGCCCTATTTAAATACAATTTACATTCCAGGCTCTGCTGTTGGTGCATTGTTAATTGCACCTCGTACCTCAGTTTATTTTGTAGTTGAAGGGGGTTTTGCTTTGCTGTTGTTTTTCAAAGGCATCTTTGCCTGCTTTTTTCTCTTTTCCTAAGGGGCTGTTCTCAGAATACAGTTCTATTTCCTGGAAGGGAAAATAGATTAGTAGATTTAAAGACCAGAAGGGACAAACAGATCATCTCGATGACCTCCTGCAGAAGACAGGCCAGGACATTTTACTCAGTAATTCCTGTGTCTCCATTTGTCCAGACTTAACCCAATCCCCTGCACTGACCAAAACACCCCTTCCAGAAAGGCCATCTCTGTCCAAAGTCACCAAGAGTCACAGGAATCACCAGTTCTCACAGGGGGAATGGCTTCCCACTGACAGAGAGTGGGTTTAGACTGGATATTAGGAAGAAATTCCTCCCTGGGAGGGTGGGGAGGCCCTGGCACAGGTTGCCCAGAGAAGCTGTGGCTGCCCCATCCCTGGAAGTGTCCAAGGCCAGGTTGGACGGGGCTTGGAGCAACCTGGGACAGTGGAAGGTGTCCCTGCCCATGGCAGGAGGTAGAAATGAGCTTTAAGGTCCCTCCCAAGTCAAACCATTCTGGGGTTCCATGATTCTAAGTGTCACCCAGGTGACAGCCAGGAGGAAGGCAAAACCCTTTTCCCAGTGGAACGTTCTGCCACATGGGACAGGTCTGATTCTGCCCCAGGGACACCCAGCAGCTCTGCCAGGTTGCAGTATTTTGGCATTCTTTTCTTTGAGCCCCATCTGCTGGAGTCCCGCGATTTCATGACATATTTTATCTTTTACTCATTTGCTCATATTTAAAAAGCACACTTTGAGCCTTTGCTGCCAAGGACAGAAGCTATAAAGCCCCAAGATACGAAACAAAAATGATCAGATCTGAGGAATTTCAGGATAGTCCCACAATTTCACAGTTCCTGATGCTCGTGGCTGGGAATACCTGGTGCAGCCACTGGCAAAAGGAACCTCCTGGGCCTGGTTCTCATTTCCATGGAGTCCCTTCACACCAGTCTGGCAGTGCTGGAAGCCGGTGCGATCTAAAAAGGTGTTGGTGTAAATGACAACTAAGCCCAGTTGACCCCAGCCAGCCTCCTCCTAATTTACTCCAGCTCTGGGGAGGTCTGAGCCAGACACCCAGTGAAACGTTCAGACACCAGCTCGGTGCAACTTGACGGAGAGACAGACAAATGTCCGCCCCAACCTGCTGCTGCTCCAGAGGCCTCCAAGCCAGTTATCCCGGTGATCTCACTCCTCCCTTCCTTCTCCTCTCTCCCCCTTTTCCCATCACGTGCTCGCTCCCAGCACACGCACGTCCTTTCCTTCTGCAGCAGAAAGCAGCGGCGGAGGAATGTGGAGGGCTGGGAGCCCCCGAGAGCAGGTAGATCCATCGGAGCAGAGCGCCTGCCTCCTCCCAGGCAGGAGCAGATCGGTTTACATAAGTACTTTGCCATATGAAGAAATAATTTAGTGGTATTAATAGAGGTTAAAGTTTCCCAGGAATCCAAAACAGGCCCCGCAGACACAGGTGGGTTCTTTCACTCACAGGGATGGGGGAGTAACCTGACTCCTCCAGCACGGGGGAGAGGGGGGTGATGTGGAGGGGGCTCTGCCATGGGCTGGGGGGGTCACACTGCCCAAGGGGGAGGGAGGTGGAACATCACCCAGTCCCACCCCCTGCCACGGGCAGGGACACCTTCCACTAGCCCAGGTTGCTCCAAGCCCCGTCCAACCTGGCCTCAAACAATTCCAGGGATGGGGACTCCACCACCTCCCTGGGCAGCCCCTCCCGATGCCTGACCACCCTGGGAAATCTGCTTTTCAGAGCTCAGGTACCACAGACCAACCTGAAATCACCTCCCACGTGGGCACAAAGCCCCAGCTGATGCCCAGACATGATCCAGCTCCAGGGGCTCCTGGAGAGCAGGATTCCAGCCCAGCTTAGCAGATAAAATGTCATGGAGCACAGAGGGGGGACAAGAAGAGCCTGGCAAGCCCAAAGCCCCATTTGTTTAGATTAGGATCCAGGATAATGTTGCTGATTCTCCAACATGGAGCTTTTCACAGCCCAGCTTCTTACACTGCCACAAAAATAATATCACCTCTCAAATCTCCTGTGACTGTGGAGCTTTCACCCTGTAACACACACGGGACAGAGTTCCAGCCCACCCTACCTGGGCTGTGCTGCCTCACACTGATTTGGGATCTGGCCCACAGCCTCCAGATCCCAGCCCTGCCTGGAACACGTGGCAGCTGTTCTGCTCCAAAAGGGACTAACAAAGAAATAAGAATATTTGTTAATTTTTCTTTTTTCCACTGAAAAGCAGTTAAACCTCCTAAGACACTTTTTCCAGACACCTAAATCCTTTAAAAATATTCTCTAGACTCCATAAAACTTACATTTTCCCTGGGTTCTCCCGTGAGTTATTAAAAACCTGAAGTCCCTACCTTAAGAGCTTAGAGCTTGGTCATGATCAGAAAACCAACGATGCAGTGGCACCTTCTCATGCATTCAGAGACACAGCTCAGACTGAGCAGGGAACAGCAGAGAACTGCAGGACCAGCACAGCCAAAGAGCCCAGAGCAGGGATTTTTGGGGTATCCAGACTAAGACAGACGGAGGGATGTTTATTTGGGATGAAAGAGGCTCAGCCTCTGAAAAGGCAGGGTCTCATGGATACCCTGGATTCGTAGCTGTTGAAAAACAGTTACCACATCCTCTCTGTTCACTCTTTTCTCAACAAACACCTGGCAAAGTTAGAACTTTAATGGCATTTAAATTGGTTTCTACCAAAATCAATTGATTTTTTTTCAAGGAGCTCTCAACACAGAGGGCAGAAAAAAGCCTCTGTATCCCGTTATCCATCCATCCCTCCCCAGGGCATCGGAGCACTGCTGTCACCAGCACTGAACTTCAGCAACAGGACAAGTGGGAATGGCTTCAAAATGAGAGGGGAAATTTAGGTTAGGAATACTGATATCCTTCTGAGCGTGGGGAGGGCCTGGCACAGGGTGCCCAGAGGAACTGTGGACCCCAATCCCTGGAAGTGTCCAAGGCCAGGTTGGACAGGGCTTGGAGCAACCTGGGCTGGTGGAAGGTGTCCCTGCACAAGGCAGGGGGTGGAGTGAGATGATCCAAAGCATTCTGTGATTCCAGAGTCTCCCTGTACCTCAGAAATGACGTGGCTCAACACATCCCCAGAGCAGAGGGGCTTCAGAGAAGGGAGGGTGTTTCCAGAGCTGCTTTCCTAGACCGGAGCTGTGCTCCAGCGCTGCCGGAATCAAAGGGATCCAATAATGCCCTCCCTGGTTCACTGAAACATCAGTTTGTCTGGGCCATGAACTCTGCCAGCAGCAGCTCCCGCAAAGTGCTCGGCTCTTGCTTTCCCCTCTGTTTCTCCCCTTTTTAAAAGCTTTCTCTCCCCCTCCCTGCTCTCACCTCGCTCCCCACAGCCTCCCAGAAGCACTGGCGTGTTTTTAACCCAGGCATGAAACAATCCCACAGCCCCAGATTGTGATGTTTCAGATAACATACGGAGAATGTAAATCCTGTCAGCAAGTGCAACAGCCATAAAAGGCTAAAATGGATTCCTGCGGATTAGAAATAAAGCACAGAAAGGGCCCTGTTCTCTCACTTTCCTCATCCCACAGCCTCCCTCCGCCTCCCCCCGCCCTCCCTCTCCTCACTCCCCTTAAAAAATCGCCTGGAAATGCAAGGGGTGGGTTTTTATTTATTTTTTTTTTTCATCGACTTAAAAGAAAAATAAAATACATTCCAGGAAAAGGCCTGCTGCTAAGAAAACTCAAACCAGAAAACGCTTAAAGATGTTTTAATGACTTAAACACAGGGCCGGGATTGTGTCTAAAAGTTTCCACATTTAAAAATAAGAAAAAAAAAAAAAGGGAAAATTCACTATGAAATGTCCCCCGCTACCAGTGCCCTGTATTTCTCTCCCAAGCCATGGGGTGCATTTCTCTCCCAAACCAGGGGATTTACCCGGGTGTTGTTAACGGGGCCGGCACAGACGCGAGCGACTTCTACACTTGTGTTCCAAACCGAAGGCACAACTGAAAACCCTCCTGAAAATAATGAAGGCCACGTGAGCGCGGGTCCAAGAGGCTGTTAACAAGCAGCTGACAAGTTTCTGCTCGAGGAATTAGACCCTCATTTAGGAGCAGATTAGCAGAAATCTTCCCTCTCCTTACGGAACAAGCCCCGAGCCGGCGGTGCCGCAGGGGCCACGCACACAAAGAGCCCCCAGCCCCAGGTGGGGTTCAAGGGCTGCTCCAGGGGGTCAGCCCAGCTCCCCCTGACCAGGTTGGGTCATTTGTCATGACTGTGCTGTGCAGGGCTGGACCAAGGCCTGGGAGGGCTCTGCAAGGTCACGGCCGAGGGCAGGGCAGGCAGGGCAGGCAGGGCAGGCAGGGCAGGCAGGGCGCTCCAGCTGCCCCAGCACCTTTGGGCATAGTCAGAGATCCCCCCCCAGCTCTGCCCAAGGGTCCTGCCCCGCTCCCACATCCCACCTCCATCACATCAGTCCTGAAGTCAAACTTGATGAACCCAAGGCTCTTCCCACAACTTGGAGAGAGGGAAAAGTCCTCTCCCACATGGATTCTTTGGTAAAATAAACCTGTGTGGGACCAGGGAAACTACGAAACCTCAGCTGAGGGAGACCTCCCTGCTCTCCACCCTTTCTCCCTGCTGCAGGAAGGACCTACTGAGGCTCAAGCCCAAAACTCAGCAGCTGCTCTGCCACCCTCTCCCCATATTCATTCAAAAGCTCATTTCTCAGGGCACCACTGGGGAGGGGTGAGTAGTTGCTGGGGCTTTTTATTATTATTGAGAACGTGCAATCGTGTTTCAAACCCAGATTTCCATCCAAAAGAGTAGGAGGCCACAGTCAGACTCCCCAGACCACAAAGACGCACGGCTGCATCGCTCTCCAGCCAGAGTTTCCATCGTGTTCTTCCCAGATGAACTTTTAAAGTGTGTGTGTGTTATATGTGTCAGTGTGTGCACAAACGTGCGTGGTTTCACCTCTCTTAAAAAAAAAAGGAAAGACCAGAAAAAAGGCGAGTGAGCAAGTGAGGCTTTCAGGAGGTTAATCACCGACCTGTTGCCAAGTTGGATATGTGCATGAAAGGGGGGAGTCGAGGGTTTTAATCCCAGCTTTTGATAAATAGAAGACATTCTAGTCATAATAAAACGTGTTTTACACTTGAGGGGAGGAATAAGGGGGAGAAAAAAGGAAAGTTCTGGCCAGGCACTGCAAGCTCCCGAGTCCAAACAATGAGGTTCAGAAACATAACTGTAACGCATTAGTAAATTGACAATGAAATTGCAGTTACTTCACTGGCTCTTTATTAAATAAACACAGCCCGAAACGGACCTGTCTGCCCCGGAGGTATTTGCAGAGGGTTCACGTTACTAACCCAACACTGCACCCCCCGAGCAAACACATTCCAGTCGGACCCTGCGAGGTGGGGCCGGCCTGGCTTCTCCCCTGTCACTTTTTCCCTTTGTGTAGACCCCGGGTTTTACAGCCCCCAGCTGCTCCCGAGGCCTTTCAGCTCCCTCCAGGACCAGTTGGGAGAAGGGTGTGTGGGAACACACGTGCCAAGAGCACACCCATGGACCAGCTCCTTCCCACACACTCTGCCCCTCTCACCCCAGGGAAAGGGTCTGACTCTCCCAGGACTCCTCCTCATCCTGCCCCCAGCTCGTGGTGACAGTCCTTCTGTTCCTGACCTGCCATCAGCCCTTCCCACCTACTCACAACCCCAACAACATAACCCCTCACCCTGTTCAACCAACAACCATTGACCCCTCTGCAGCTACAACCCCAAGCAGCAAATGTCACCACTTCCCACTCAGGAGCTGTTGTAGCTCTGCACACAAGGGGCTTTCTCCATCCCTGTCCTCATGTAGATCCATCCAACCAACATTCCTGACACTTTGCCGTGGCCTCACCCACAACCACCCGACACTGCAGCTACAAGTGGAACTGTCATCAACAGCCAGGAGCACTTGGAGACACAGCTGCACCTCACAGGCAGGGTGAAGCCACCTCACAAACCCTTCACCTGCAGCTCTGTCCAGCCAAACCCCCGTCCCCCCCCCGCAGGGCAGCTCGGGTGATCCATCCCCACACACACGCTGGAGACAAAAGGAACTTGAGCGTGTTCAGCACCTTGCGAGGCCTTGAACGGCTGCCAAGGGCCTTTGGAGAGGGGCCAAGGCAGCCCCCGAGATGGGAATGATAGAGATCCTCAGCAGCCCACGGGGCTGTGCTACTGTTGGAGCCGGCATGGCCACGACACGCTTCCCCCGGTGCCGAGACAAGCCTCCTGTGGAGGCAGGTTTTCCCAGGGAGGAATTCTATCCCTGTCTGCCTGGAGAGCAAAAGCCTCTGCTCTCCTTTCATCCAGCACCAAAACTGAAAGCAGCAGTGGGTTAAGTGTTTTCTTGCTCCACTGTCATCGAGGGCTTTATGGGAAAACATCAGACTCCCACAAAGATAAAATGCAGAGATGGGACCCAGCAACTCGTGTGGAACAGAATTTACCTGTCACTAATTCCATCCAACCAGTCTTCACCTAGACCTGAAATTTCCCCAGCTGCTCAAGGCTCATGTTTCCAGACCTTCATGAAGAAGTCTGATGTGATGGGAAAACACATCAAAATTCCCCTTTTCTGGAGTAATTTCTTCAACACCTTCTACACAAACCCGAGCCTTGGAACAAGAGCAAGGCCATCCTGCTCTTGCTGAGCATCCTCCTCTTTGTCCCATCTGCTCAGGTGCCAAACTGCATTAAAATCCATCAGGATCAAACTCACACTGAACATTTTCTGAATCATCCTGGTTTTCCACATGAGCAAATGTTGAGCTTATCAAGGAGGGGGGTGAGGCAGCAAATTCTCAAAATTTTGGGGATCCTTAAAGCAAGATGGGATGTCTCTCCCTAAGAGATGGTGCTGCAGGTCCACCAGGGACTGGCTGGAGTGTGCAGGAATCCCTGGCTGGCCGTGGGCAGGAGGAGAGCTCAGGCACTCCCAGGGATTCCATCTGGCCTTGGGGCTGAATGTGGAGTCACAGAGACATCTCTTTCCTTGCCAAGAGCAGTTTTAATTTGGTGAGTGCAAGGGGGAGCTTTCCACAGGGTTCTCTCATCCATACAGACCAGTGGATTTGCAGACCTTTTTTTCCTCCCCAACTTGGTGAAGCCTCCAAGTTTCCCTGTGGAAATTCCATCCTGGAATGGTTTTCTCTTTGAGTTACCTTTTGCAGACTCCTCAGGTGCAACCCCCTCTTTAAAGGGGTTCCAGCCTTTTCCTAACTAAGACAGGGGAAGGGATCCACTTTAAAAAGCTCTATTGTGTCTGTTGTGGACTTGCCCTTTGTGGGTAAATGGTAAGGGAGAGAGACTGTGAGACACAATTCACAGTGAGTTACAGCAGTCACTTCTTGGAGCTCCCCCTCTTTCCCCATCCATCCAGGTGGTTCTAAACATCCTCTCTTCCTCACAGTGCTCTGTCCCTGCTCTCAGAATGCTCCCACCTTCCCCATTTTCTAGGCATTCATTTGACATCTGGTAAAGAGGGCTAAAAGCCACCCTGCAATGAAACCTTACCCTGGCTCTTTTTCCAGCCTGTCTAACAGAACAAGTCAGCTGTGGGCCTCACCAACAATTTTAAACAAACTCACAATCCAGCAGGTCAGGCCATTTTAGCATATGTACCTTTTATTTGTAGCAGACTGTTAATAATTAAGTGATGCCTTTCATACAGACATTTACAATAATTTAACCTTGCCCTTGCTGTGTAATTTATTCTTTGCAGAAGCCAATAAAAATAAAGGCCCCATATTTCGTCTCTCTCTCCCTCATTCTCTGTACATATATATAAATATATACACACACACACATATATCCAGAATAGTGTAATAGGTTTCACATATTGTTCCATAGGTATCATTAGGGTAACAGAGCCAAGTGTCTCAGTTCATATGACTCTTTATAGGTGCCTTATAATCCACATAAAATTGAGTTTATGTTTCCTCTCCACCCGCTGATTCTAAAACAGGACGAGGAAGGGTTTTCTCTCTCTCTTTTTCTCTTTTTTCCTTCTTAATTCCAGTCCTCCCTACACCAAACTCAAAATTTGCCACTGGGGGTAAAGAGAGCCCTTGGAGAGCCAACAATCACCAAACTGGACACCTCTTACAATCCATCTCATGTGATGTCTCACCTCCAACCCTGACAAGCATTAAAGGCTCCAGGAAAAAGGTTGGAGCAAAGCCCATGGCAGGCAAGTACCAAAGCTCCTGCCCAGGGAGGGAAAATCCTTCCCATGTTTGCCATTGAGTCATTACTCCTGTTTCTAAAGCCACAGAACTGAACCCAGCAGGTAAGTGGAATAGGAGCAAGGGAAGGGACTGAAAACTGAGATTTATTTCCTCTCCAAAAAAAAAAAAAAAAAAGGGAGAAAAAGCACAGGACAGGGGAAAAAAGAGCCAAAGCTCATACTATTGGCTGCACTTCCACAGAAAGTCCTAAAGAGGCTACACAGAGAAACAAAAGAAAAATATTTTCCCCTAAAGAAACATTAGTAAAAACACATTTATTAAAGCACAAAAAATTCCATAACACTTCAGAGACCTGCTGCTCTGGAAAGCGCCGGGCTGAGCTGAGTGCCCTCCCAAACCTGCTGCTGCAGCCCTGCAAAGCCTCCCAGTCTGCCCAGTCTGCACCCAACAGGGCCACCAGCACAGCCCAGCCCAGCCTGGCCTGGGCCACCACCTCCGGGAAGGGGCTGAGAACCTCAGCCAGGCCCTTCTTGTGCTCCCAAAATCACCTTTAGCGTCCTTCCTGAGGTCCAACCTGCCCTTGAAACCCTCCTGCATTAGTTACTCCCCCTTCTCAAGGGGAACTGAGCCATGGAACAGGTTGGAGCAACCTGGTCTAGGGGAAGGTGTCCCTGCCCAGAGCAGGGGGGAAATGAGATGGTCTTTAAGGTCCCTTCCAACCCAAACCATTCCATGGCTCTGTGTTGGAGAGGCCAAGACACACACAAGCCCTGGGGGTCTCCAGGCACACGTGGCCTGGAACCTGTTGGTCACACGAGGGACCTGCTTCCCCCCTCACACCCCCACAGGAACACCACAGGAATTTTCCATTCCATCCCAGCCACAGCTTTTTTCCAGCATCCTCTGGAGCAGCAGCTCCACAGGGACCCGAAATCCCATCCATGTTATTATTGGGGCTGTTGCTGTTCCCGGGGGTGGCAGGAGAGGACGGGGCAGGACGACACAGCTACTGGTCCCCAGTGTGGGCCAGCCCCAGCTGCCCCAGGCCCACATGAGGTGATGGAAAACTTTCCCCGGCATCAGGTGTTGCTGCCGAGTGTGAGCTGCTCCAGTTACACTCTCAGCAAGTGTTATAAACACACAGGCACAATCTAAATATTTATGGCACATGAAATCTCCCGTCTGCTGTTCCTCAGCAGAGAGAGGAGGGAGGGTGAATTAAGAGGTGATTATTGTGCAGGGCCTGTAAAACCAAAATATGGAATCAAGATGTATTCGGTCCCCAGGAATGGTCAGCACAGAGGGGCCTGGTGTCAGCTCCTGCCACTGATCTGAGAGCTTTGCCACTGCCTGGGCTCAGCTGGCCCGAGCCACAGCTGGGGGAGAACACTCGGCTTCCATGGGGAAGCTCCAGATGGAAAACACGGCCCTGGCTTCGTGGTCTCCTTTTCCTCTCAAGCACCTCCTGAGAGACCAACTGCTTCAGCTCGTAAAACCTTTCTGAGGCTGTGAAGGAGGAGCAGAGCAGGCTGGGCAATTATTTCCCTGGCCTTGACAAAAATTATGATAGAATTTGTTTTCTTATTCTTACTATTTTTGCTCAGATCTCTGGGGGTTTTGTTAAAGGCTGAAATAAAATAAAAAAATTAAAAACCACAACAGAGACACAGCCTGGGGAAGTTCAATGTGTTTCTGGAACAATTGCCCATTGATCCAGCCTGGAAAGTGCTGAGTATCTGAGGGTGATAAAACTGTCTTGCCAGCAAGAAGTGGAGCTGCTTTAGGAAAAATGCTCCACTTGAAGTTTGGGATATTAGTATTGACCAAAAAGGGCAAACCAACACAAATCCTGCCTGCACTGGTCTCTGGCGCTGGCAAATGACATTCCAGCAGCATGGCAGGGACCAAGGACAAGGTGTCTGCAGGTGCACCCATGAATGGGGGGGGTAGATGGACCACCAACCTCCCCCAGGTCACCACAGAGCTGACGAGGTCAACGAGGAACACAGCAAGTCCTTCCTCCCTGGGCAGGAGCTGCTGCTCCCTGTGTCCCAAGAGACCCAATGATTCCCATCAGGAAAGATGTCACCACAAGGAGCAGTGGGGTCTGAGCTTCTGATGGCTCTGGTTTGTGGCTGCCAGAGTCCAGGAGAGCAGCACGGGAGCATCTGTGCTGGGTTTTCAAGGGACTGTGGTCAGCTGAGGTGGGGCCCCCAAAGTTATTTTTAGCTCAGCACAAATAACAGAGCAAAAGGCTTTGACGTCTTTCCTGAATGAGTCCCAGGGCCAAATTATAAAATCCAGGCAGCTTTTATGCTCCAATAGGCAATTTATAGAACCTTTCACCTTGATCTGTGTAGGTGAGTGTGAGCACAGGCCAGTGACAGCGGTGGATCAGCAGCAGGACATGCCAGGGTACATCTGGGTGAGCTACAGCAAATGAGACCTCAGTTTTCTCTCCAAAATGGGCTGGTTTCTTCCCAGACCTGCCCTACGAAGCTGCTGAGCAGCAGCTCTTGAGCTCAGGGAAGCACTTCAGGGCCCCCGAGGGCCGGCGGCTGCTGCCAAAGGAGAGTAAACACGGCGATTTCCACGGCCCCGGAACCGGGAGCTCATTGATAACCACTCTGGAGAGGCTCAAGTGGGGCAGGGCCCCAGAGGCAGCACAGCCAGGGCACGCTGGGGTTGGCACAGCTGGCTGGTGTTTACACCCACACCCACGGCGGCGCCAGCCCCGATCCCCTCCGTGGCATTGGCAGGCCTGGCTTTGCCGGGCTCCAGAGCACAGCACCTCCTGCCCCGCCAAGGAATGTGACTCCCAGGAGGCTGAGAACGTTTTCTATAGGAATCTGCCCTTAAAAAGGCACTATTTTTCATATTTTAAGTAAGCAAAGTTGGACATCACCTCGTGCTTGCATTCCCTAACCCACACACCATCCCTGCCCGAGGCTGGAACACAGGTACTGACTCAGGGGACTCACGGATTCACTGAGGTCATCAGCAAGACAGACGGACAGCTCTTGAATTCCTCCTGTTCTATACTTCCTGAGTCTCTCATTTAAACCTCTCCCACACCCCTCTCCAATCAACCCCGAGAAACAAAGCACATTCCTCCAGGAACAACAGCACAGCCAAAGGTAAAGCTACTGTGGAGGCCCAGGAGCCTCCCGGCTGCCCCACGTCTGAGCTCCGGCCTCGAAAAAGCCAAAAACCTCCAGCTCAAACTAATAGACACATCTGCCAACAGCTTCTTTTAATTTTTTGGAACCACTCTATAGATTATTTCATTGCCAAGAAAAAGAAGAGATATTTATGATAGTAACTGAAAAGCCCTGAAATTCCAAGTCAGATCCTCAGTGGTGTAAACTGGAGCTGCTCCAGGGAGTCAGGGGGCCACTGCCAATTCACACAGGTTGAACTGGCTCTCTGGCCTTATCTCCTGGCTCCCCAGCACACACAGACGATTAAAGACAGCTTAGTCAGGTACTATATGAATATCTGTCACTCTTTGCTCTTGAGTCACCCAGTTGGAAAAGAAATACAAGGGCGCAAATGCAGGAGTAAAACCAGACATTTGCTCCTACCTTGAACTCGGAGGTGGCTGATGCTGCAGCTTCAGCATGAAACCCAAAAGCTGGATGGACAGAGAACACCTGGTGATTGTATCCAAGAGTTTCCTTGAAGGCTCTGGGTCTGTCCTGTAAACCAAGGGAAAAACCCCACGTATTTTAGTTTGCAATAGGCTTGTGAGTATTAAAACCAGGTAGGGCAGGGAGAGGTTTCCATACCAAAGCACCAGGAGCACGAGGGAACTCTGGAGAGACAGAAACCCTGTGTGTCCCTCCCAGCAGGTACTGGGGTTTAGGGAACTTTCAGCAGGTGCAGCTCAACGAATTCCTGAACCTTCCTGTCCTGAGGTTCTTCATTAAAAACCTTTCCCCAGGTGGGGCTCGTTCTGAATCAGGGCCTCCTTCAGTGGGGAGGTTGTTTTGTTCTGTCCCTCACCTGGTTTGTGTTATGACCAGACATCTCTGAGAAGGTTAATCAGGTGTGTTAAACCATGGTCTTTGTTCTCAGGCTTTGGAATTAAAAAAAAGAAGAATATGGTCACCGGGAAATACATGTGATCACAACAGCACAGCTGAGGCCCTTCCTGAGGTGTTCAAAAGTGCACCAGACTCCTGTGATGGAGAGTCCTGCAGCCCTGCAGAGCATCTTTAAAATTACTTTTAAAAATTATATTTTAAAAACTTAAAGGTATCTAATCCCTTAAAACCCATGTAAACGAGTTGTGAGTTCCTGGCATCCTGTGAGTTTCTGGAGAGTTTGCAGCAGGAACAAATCCTTTGTCAGACTGGCACACACTGAATTTCATCTCAGAATGAATTTTTATGGCCACCACATAACCCACCCATGCAAAGAGAGTTTATAAAGGACAGGCTGACACAATCTGAATTATTCAGCCATGAATGACTTTAATCATCCCATTAAAATGACCAGTCCCTCCCAGCACAGGGTGCTGGAGCCAGAGCAGGGGGAAGGACCCTCAGTTGGCTTCAGAGGTCTTGGGATCAGGCACAGATTGTCCACAAATTTCAACTATTTCATATTCCTCCCAATCCTTATTCAGGCAGATATTTAAAAACGTGTTAAATATCTAATGTTTCCTAATCTCAAGTTCCAAATTTTGCCTGGGTGTAACTGTTGTGCCAACTAGTACTGGATGAGCTTGCTGAAGAAGCTCTTTCTTGAATTTGGGATTGGATTTCCCTTTGATTTCTGGTGATACCCTGATTGCTTCAGAGACTCGTCCCCTTTTGTTCCAGCCCACACTGACACTGCAGTGCGGGGATTTCAATTGTGTGCATTAAAAAAACCTTCTCCAGTTATTTGGGGTTTCATTTTCATTTTTTCATGAAGAAAAGACACAGGGAAAAAAAAAAAAAAAAGAAAAAAGAGAAAATGGAAGGTTGAAAATGATTGGGTTTCAGGGAAAATATATTTTTGGCATTGAAATGAGGAAAAGCAGCAGGGTTTGGGAATAGCAAAGCTCACCAAGTAAGCCAGGGAAAAAACCTGAACTGAGCTCTGAAACTTTACCTTCCTTTAATTATCCAGGTGACATTTCAGACATTTAGTCTGATTTTTTTTGCATCTGCATATTGAAAACACCCTTTTAAAAATACTTTAAAAAAATAGCTGCTGCAGAACACTTATTTAGCGAAAAGTAAATCTTATAAAAATTCAATTGCAAAGTAGTTAAGGTATTTGAATTTTTTTTTAAAGAAGAAGAATCCCAAGAAAGAAAGTATTTGATGGCTAATAATCTCATTTCAATATAATAGGACCTTTCTTTTGCAAAGAGCAAGACAGGTTAAAAGATATAATTATGACTTTGCAAACTCTCCCAAGTGCTACGAGATCATCTGACAGTTCTGATCCCGGGCTCAGCTCTCAGAGGGGAAAAGTCTTTGTCTAGTTAGAGAGTTAAAGAGACAGGATCCCTATTCCACCCTCTGCCTACATTGCAATTTAACTGTCAAAAAAATCCAAGCTGCAAAATTGTCTTATTCCAACACAGCGCAAGAAAAGAGAGAGAGGTTTGAGACTGACCTGTCAAACGCACCCTCTTTAAAAATGTATAATATATTTTAAACATTTTTTTCTGGAGGTACTTAAAGGTTAAAGATGTGCCAAAGAAGTAGGATGGATTTTTTTTTCCCCTTTCGCTAAAGCTTTTTAAAACAATTAAAACCAAAAAAGAAGAAAAAAAATTTCAAAATTAGGGATCATCAGTGTAAAAAATCCCCTGAAGATCAAAAGGAACACATTAGAATCACATTAATTCTGATTAAAAAAAAAAGAGAATAAATCCCCTTTTTCAATGGAAGGAGAAACTTCGAGGACATTTAAATGGTGTTTTCGTTGTCAGGATGTACAGGAAGGTGGAGCAGAGTATCAGGGAGAGAGCAGGGAGCCAGGAGGAGAGACAGAGCCTGGTGACAGTCAGGGATATTCCTGGGCTCTTTAAAGCTTTGCTTTTTTAATGTTTCAAAATAGTGAAAGAAGGAGGGGGAAATATTTTTCCCAAGTAACCAAACAAAAGAAGCCATTTCTACCGGAGGGTTTCCAAGGAGCCACAAACAAACAATTCCAAATCATTTTTTTACCAAATATAGATGGCAAAGAGGCAGCTGGACAAGGCCAGAGGCTCGTCCCCGGTGCCACAGCTCAGCACCCTGCACACCCTGGGCAGGTGGCCCTGTCCCCACCCAGCCCCTGTCACCCCACAGGGACACTGGGCAGGACTGGCCCTGTCCCCACCCAGCCCCTGTCCCACCACAGGGACACTGGGCAGGACTGGCCCTGTCCCCACCCAGCCCCTGTCACCCCACAGGGACACTGGGCAGGACTGGCCCTGTCCCCACCCAGCCCCTGTCACCCCACAGGGACACTGGGCAGGACTGGCCCCGACCCTGGGAGCAGAGCCTGGGGGTGAGGGAATTCCAGGCTGGGATCTGGAAGCACAGGAGCTGTGTGTTTATGGAATCACAGGCTGGGTTGGGTTGGAAGGGACCTTAAATATCATCCAGTGCCACCCCCTGCCACGGGCAGGGACACCTTCCACTGTCCCAGGTTGCTCCAAGCCCCATCCAGCCTGGCCTTGGACACTTCCAGGGATGGGGCTCCACAGCTTCTCTGGGCAGCCTGTGCCAGGGCCTCCCCACCCTCATTGTAAGAAATTTCCCCATTATTCATCTTACTGCAAGTCAGGAGCAAGACCCTCATAAATCAGGAGTCAATTCCTTGGAGACAACAGTTTCTCCCCCTGGCAGAACCAAGCGAGAGCGTGTCCAGGTCCCTTTTCCACCTCCCTCCAGCCCCAGCAATGAAGTGGAGGAACTGAGAGGGTTCTCACACCAGCAGCCTCTGTGTAGTCCTTTTCTGCTGCAGGGGGACTTGTCCTCCCTGGAGCCAAGTGGGTTTTCCTTCCCTCCTAATCAGAAATTTGGGACCTGCTCCTTCCCCACTGTGCCCTGATGGACAGTCCTGCAGGGCCACAGGCCAGGCTGCTCCACACCCCCCATGATGACAGAGCCAAGGGACAGGCAGAGCTGTGAGGGACAGATTTGTGGCTTTGGGACAAAAGGGTTGCAAAATAACATCCCTCCCTGTCCCTCTTGGCAGTTCAGATCTTTCCCACAAATGAATCCTATCGCAGACACTTCGGTCCCAAACCCACCAAGAAAAATGAGAATTTCCTTCAGGCTGTCACCAAAGGCTGACAGGGATGGGACCAGCCTGCCTGAAAGTCACAGGTTAAATGTTTGTAGGACCAAGAGCCACAGGACACAACCATGGGCAGCTCCCAAAATGACAGAAGATCAAAACAGTCCCAGCCCAGCAGCACCCGCAGACCTGCATCGCCCCACGGGGCTGCACAGCTGGGCTGAAGTTACAGCCTAAAAGGGCTTGGAAACACTCATTTCCTTTGATTTATACAAACCCCAAGGCCAAAGGCTCCAGGCACCCCTGGCACACCCGGTAAATGCACCCTAAATGGTGTCAGCACAATCCAAGATAACATGGCAGCAGCAGGAAAAACTGCAGGAAAATCAACCTACCCCTCCGCCAAATTCCTCCCTTCCCAGCCCTCTTCATTCTGTCATTTCCAGGTGGGTGGGGAAATAGAGGAGTGTTGGAGCAGCACTGAACATCTCTGTCAGACATGGGAGCTTGGGAACAGGGTACAGCAGCAGTTGTGGGCTTATTTCAGTATTTAATTTATAAAACTCTAGTGAACCGGGGTGTGACCAAACAAAAAAACCAGGGATGGGGGCCTCGTCAAAGCCTCCTTGCAGATTGATTTGTCCCTCCTGCTGCACTGGAAGTGTGTCAGCACAGTCCTGTTTCCACGGGACCCGCGGGGTGACCAGGCTCTCAGTATTACTCACTAAAAATTAAAGCCAAACTGGACTCCTGCCCCAGGAAACCTGCCAGATTCCTGCTCTGAAAGGAATGATAAGCCTTTGGGATGCTGCTTCTCTGACTGTGCAAAATCAGGGTCAAGTCTGGGATAAGAGCTCATCATTAAACGGCTCCAATCCTGCTTCCCTTCAATCTGGAGGGAAATGTACCTTGAAGAGCACAACCAGAACCCAGAAGCAAGACAAAGGTGTGCTTCTGATGGATTATACTAAGGCAAAGGGCTTTCTAAAAGGTGTTCCTTTCATGGGTGTCTTCATAAGAAGACAAGAAAGCCTTTCCCATCCTTTCCATTAAGGTCTCTGGTCCCCAATTCTCAGTGGTTTGCCTCAGCCTTTCAAGGCTTGGTGTAACCAGGAGCAGGATCTGGGGCTCCTTGGATGTACCAAAGCTGACTTCCTCACACCACTGGGAGGCTGCCATGATTCTGCCCACATGTGAACCAAAACTCATCTGCTTTGCACAATTTCCTCTTATTCCAACCTGTTCTCCAGCTCATCTTCCCCTGTTTGAGATGAGTTTGGAAAGATTTCTTCCTCTGTGTCAGGACCAGGCTTGGTGCTGACAGCACCAAAGGGCTGCAGGTGTTGGAAGGGAATTCCCACAGTGAAAATCATGGATATAGTTCTGAAGAGACATGGACAGTGGGGAGTGAGATGCTGTGAGTGCCACTTGGTGAGAAAACAGTGTGTGGCAAAGAGCCAGGGCACACAGTGATTCCATGGCTTGGGTGCAGCAGGAGCAGGAACATCCACTCCAAAGGGAGAGGGAATCAGCAGAGAGTCAGTAACCCCCTGAAATCACACAAGACCCACGTGGGGGCTGATCATGTTGGAACCATGGAGTCGTGGAATGGCCGGTTCAGCCCAAAACCCGTGGTTTGTACCGAGAGCTCTGCCAGGATTTGTTCTAGAGGGGAGTTCTGCAGGTGTGTGAGGCTGGCGATGCCAGTGTGACCCTGCAGAAGGCAGCCCCTGTCCTCAGAGCACCGTCTCCCCATCAGTGAGACAATTGGAGCCGAGCTGAGCTGAGCTGCCCTGGGGCTGGGCCGGGCCCCGGCGCCGTCCCCGCTCCCCGGCGCTGCCCCCTCGGCACACGGCACACGGTTCCCTTTGATTGATTTTGTAATTGCTCCTTTAATTGAACAGTTACAGCAACACTATCAGGAAAAGGTTTCAGGGCTGGGAAGGGAGGTGGGAGGGTGTGGGGGTGGAAGGGGAATTGGAGCTGGGGAAAGAGCAAAATGGGTTTTTCCCTTCTTTCTTAAGATGAAAACAGAAAGAAGAGGCAGGAGATGAGTTCCCTTCAGCAGGCACTGAGGAGGAGGAGAGCTGAAAACAATAAACTACAGAAAGAAGAAGAAAAATGAGAAGTGGGTTGAAAAGTGTGGCAGGGCTGGAGGGTCCCAGGGACTGCTCAGCCTCCAGCTGACATCGGCTTCCTGCAGGCTGTGAGTGCTGGCATGAGGAAAATGGGACACAGGCAAGGAAAGCTGGGCAACTGTGTGAGCTGGAAGGAGGGAACAAGCACGACAAGGTGGGAAAAGATGCCTTTGTGTCTGAATAAAAGGTGCATGAGCAACATGGAGAGACAGGGAAGGACATACCTGTGTCAGAAGAGCTGCAAACAGCAGACTATGAAGCAGAACAAGTGACCACAGGAACATCTGTGCTTCAAGAGGGATTTTAGACAAGGGCCTGGAGGGACAGGACAAGGGGAATGGCTTCACACTGCCAGATGCCAGGATTAGATGGGATATTGGGAAGGAATTCTTGGCTGTGAGGGTGGGGAGGCCCTGGCACAGGTTGCCCAGAGAAACTGTGGCTGCCCCATCCCTGGAAGTGTCCAAGGCCAGGTTGGATGGGGCTTGGAGCAACCTGGGCTAGTGGGAGGTGTCCCTGCCCATGGCAGGGGGTGGAATTGGGTGAGCTTCAAGGTCCCTTCCAACCCAAACCATTCCCCAGTTCCATGATTCTCCATCTGTAAGTGCCCCTCGTGCCCGGCTGGGCAGTGGCACAGTGACCTGGGAGTGGGGCTGTGGCTGTGCCACCGTGAGCCCCTCTGTGGGGTGTGTGTGAGCCAGCAGCACGTGCTCCTTGGGAGTGTGTCAGGAAAAGGACAGGAGAATCCAGACAGGGTCAGGGGGGAAGGTGCACGCAGAGGCCATGGTGCAGCTCCACAGCACAGCAGATCAGGTTTCAGGAGAGCCTGGAGCCGGGGCTGGAGGGGGACAGGAGGTGGGCTCTGCTGCCTGCATTCCCTGGCAGGCAGCACAAGGCAGGTTTAAAGAATATCCTTCCATTTAGGAGTTTGTTTATTATTCTTAACTAAGCAGCTCAGACAGGCAAGCCGGCAGCACTGCATCCACACTGGCTTCCCAGGAAGGCAGGGAAGGGAGGGACAGGAAGGCAGATTTCCAGACTAGGGGCAAAGGGATTTATGTGCCGCTGGGCGAGGGAAGGGGGCAAACCACTTTGCCAGCTATTCAGCAAAGGTGTGGAAGACACTCAGCTTTGGGATGGTGGAGTGGAGCCTGGGTGGGGTGCAGCTGAGTGCCCAAACGGGATCAGACCTGAGTTGCTGCCCCAAAACTCAGCAGCACCTTTGGGTTGGCTGCTCCTCTGACACTTCAAACATTCAGACTGTTGTCCAAAATTCCTCAGACCCAGCAGCAGAGCCTCAGAGATGTGTTTTCTAGGGAGGAGGGAGAAGTGATCTCTCTCCTGTTAAAATCCACTGATTCCATCAGGAGTCACAGGGCATCAGGATATTTGTGGTCCTAGAGGTTCCCTCGCCTCGCAGGTGTGTCCATACCAGGGAGTCAGTGCACATCCCCCAGCTCTGCATTTTGGCTTCTTGGGTCCATCTGGAGACTTTTCAGCCTCCACAGTGATGACCAAGAACACAGAAACCTGGGCCAGGTTGGAAACTCTTCCCTGCAAGGGTGGGGAGGCCCTGGCACAGGCTCTCCTGAGAAGCTGTGGCTGCCCCATCCCTGGAAGTGTCCAAGGCCAGGTTGGATGGGGCTTGGAACAACCTGGTCTAGTGAAAGGTGTCCCTGCCCATGGCAGGGTGGAGAATGAGATGAGCTTTAAGGTCCCTTCCAACCCAAACCATTCTGGGATTCTGTAAAGGAGAGAAAGTATCTGTGTGCACTTCTCACAGGGACAGACCAGGTATCTCTGTGGGATCCCTCAAAGCACAGGTGATGGAAAATTGAAAAGCTGTGCCTGTCTCTAGAGCGACACACACCAGAGTGTTTCCCTGCACACTGCTGGTGCACACACAAGCTCAGCTGAACACCATCCAAGTGTGCAGAGATGCAAAGACAAGCAGTTCCATGTTTTTCAGCCAGCACTTTCCATGCCTCTGACCCTGGTGTGCAAGGAATTGCTGCAGATCCAGGTGCTGGGCACCCACCCGCAGTGTGAGCACCCACCACCCCAGCCCGGTGGGAGGGGGAGCGTCGGTGTCCTCGCAGCTCAGGACGGGAGCGAGGGATGACCTGCCCTCCCCAAGTGCCTGCCTGTGCTCACATGGCCATGAAAATGAGGTCGAGGAAGGTCACTCAGTTCACCAGGATAAATCAAGGAGGAAAGTGGAGTGGAAGCCTGTGAATGCCGGGGAGATCTCAGCAGTGGGAGGTGGTGGGGGAGGAAGGGCTAATGAGACTGGGAATGCCACACACAGGGGAAGTAGAAAATACCAGGGAATGGAAGCAGGGAAACGGTGGCAGCCAAAACAGGAGGCAGGAAAGCCTGGCCTCAGGTCCCTCATCCTGCACCATAACCAAGGCTGTGTGTTAACTCATGGGATTATCCTGCCAGAGGCAGGAGGGCTCCACATCCTCCGGCCCGGCCGCTGACAGGAAACCTTGCACTGGAAACTCGCTTGTGTGCAGTGCAAAATGTCTCACTTCTGTTAGCAATTTGTTCCCCATCACAGGCATTCCTGGAGCAGTGTGGCGGGGTAGGGAACGGGCCAGGAGGGCTGAGCAAGGGGCTCCCACCTGCCCACCTGGATCCTGCACAATGGAGCAGACAGCCAGGCTGTCACCACCTCCCGCTCCCCTCATGGCCCTCAGCCCGCCTTTCACCACCTCCCCTTCCATCTCTCTCCTTTCACCTCCCTTTTGCCAGCCTCCTCATTCCCCTTCTCCACTTTCCCTCTTCTTTCATCCCTTTATTTTTCCTCTGCTCTTGTCTGCAGGCCCCCCAAACTCATCACACCTGTGCCCCGTCACACTCCCAGGTGTGGCAGAGCTCAGCGCTTTCTCCTGGGCTCGATCTGAACCTCCAAAGTGCTTTTAGTGGTCAGTCTTCCCTTGGCACTCTCTGGACAGAAGTCTCTCTCTCTCCCTGCTCCCTTCCCCCTCCTCTTTCTCTCCCTCACATAATATTTTCCATATGAAGAAGCCTTCCTGAAGCCGCACACTGCCCTCTTGGTGAGTCTTAGGCGGGTTAGAGGAGACCCTGGGAGCCTTTAATCCTCTCTCTCTCGCTTGCTTTCATCCTCAGCCACAGCTGGACGCCCCATTGATGTGGAACAGACCAAACACCAGGCCCCTCACTAAGCTGCTGCTGTGGGGCCTCTTCTCCTTCAGAGCCGAGCCGAGCCCGCAGCCCGTGTCCGGCTCACGGAGCGAGGGTCCCGTGTGCCCACCAGCCCCGGCCCCCCCACACATGGCCAGTGTGGGGGTCCCAGCTCTGCCTTCCTCCCCCAGCCCTGCTTCCCTCTTGCTGCTGCTACTGCTTCCCTGAGCCATCTTACACCACCTTATTCTGAAAGAATTCCTCCTTCTCCCTTATCCTAATATTCTCCTTTTTCAAGACCATTTAGGATCAATTCCCACAGCCCCACATCCCTGCAGAGCATCAGGCCTGGGGGAGGGTGAAGGGTTGATCTGTGTTGATGTGCTGAGGAAGCAACTGGCGGAGATGCCCCAGGAAAGACCGGGAAAGCTCCATCATCTGACCAGTCAGGTCTCAAGATTGCAGCAGGCTCAGAGTTTTGGGAAGAAAGGCCCACTGCAGGGGGAGACAAGAATATCATTGAATCATGGAACGGTTTGTGTTGAAAGAGATGTTAATGAGCACCCAGTGCCACCCCCTGCCACGGGCAGGGACACCTTCCACTATCCCGGGTTGCTCCAAGCCCCGTCCAGCCTGGCCTGGGACACTTCCAGGGATGGGGCAGCCACAGCTTCTCTGGGCAGCCTGTTCTGGTGTCTCACTGAATATCCACCTTCTCTACAAACCCTGAGGAACAGATAAGAGAGCTCGGGTGGGCACTGGTCCCCGGAGCCAGGGGACGCAGAGGAGGGACGGAGGAACTGCCGTGTTTGGGCACCTTTCTGCAGCGAGCAGGTGCCCCCCGGGTGGGGTCCCCACGTGGTGAGTTCGCTGAGCCGGGGAATATCGTCCAGGCACGTGAGGCCTCACACAGAACAGGCCGCCCCATCCCTGGCAGCGTGCACGGCCTCGGACGGGGCTTGGAGCCCCCGGGCAGTGGGAGGTGCCCGTGCCCGTGCCCGTGCCCGTGGTGGTCGCCAAGGCCGGGGCCGCTCAGCCCCGAGCGCCGCCATTCCTGAGCCTCCCCCGCCCCCTGGCGGCCGCTGCCCCCCCCGGGCCGGGCTCCTGCGAACCCCCCGGGGTACCACGGGCTGACCCACCCACCCGGGTACCGCGGGCTGAGCCACCCACCCGGGTACCGCGGGCTGAGCCACCCACCCGGGGTACCGCGGGCTGAGCCACCCACCCGGGTACCGCGGGCTGACCCACCCACCCGGGGTACCGCGGGCTGACCCACCCACCCACCCGGGGTACCGCGGGCTGACCCACCCACCCGGGGTACCGCGGGCTGAGCCACCCACCCGGGGTACCGCGGGCTGAGCCACCCACCCGGGTACCGCGGGCTGAGCCACCCCCCCGGGAACAGGGGCTGAGCCACCCACCCGGGGTACCGCGGGCTGACCCACCCACCCACCCGGGGTACCGCGGGCTGACCCACCCACCCGGGGTACCGCGGGCTGTGACACGGGCTGAGCCACCCAGGGTACCACGAGCTGACCCACCCGCGTTAACACGGGCTGCTGTCCGAGTTCCCGGTGGATACAAAGGGAACGAGGCATTAAATAGCAGGGAGAGTCAGAGTTAGGAGAAGTGTTCAAATAGGGCTGATGCAGCACTGGAACAGGTCACTGGGAACGCTGCAACCTCAACTGGTTAAACAGATCTTTAGAAATTACATGGAAAGAGCTGATCCAGCTGTGTCACCAGGCTGGATTAAGTGACCTTCTGAGATAACATTCATCTTCTTTTCTGTGATTCTATAATTAAAAGTCATATTGATCCTCTGTCAGAGGTGCAGCAAAAGGACCACCTTCATTATGTTCTTGCTGCTCCAAGATGCCGAGTCCTCAGCAGGCATCTCTTCGTGACCTGTCCTGTCCCAAAGAGCCTCTCCTCAGAAAGGACCTCCTGGCTGCAGCAAATGCCATGGGAAGGGATGAGGCACAGTTCTTGGCTCACTTTGTAGGCAACCGGTTGCAGAAACTGAACTAATTGCAGACTCCTGGGATTTGTTCGCAAGAGCACGAGCGCGTTCCCTCTTCTCGTTACTGAGCATCAAGTGCCTGATGAGAGAGGGATTTGGGGACAAGACAATGCGGAGATATCTAGCACAAAATGATTAGCCAGAATGTATTGTTAATAAGCTGCTTATTCATATAATTGGAAATTCCTCACAGCCAGGGTGTCAGTACGGTCTCTGTGCTGCTCTGGTGGAGCGGGGCAGGTACTGGCCCAGGGGACCCCGCTGTGAGCACTGTGCTGGCAGAGGACTCACTGCCACTGACTGCTCTGCTGTCACTGCCTTCAAGGGCAGAGAAGGACACAGGGATGTCAAGGGGAGGCAGAAGGGACTTGGCCAAGCCCTGCTGATGAGAGGCACAATTCCCAGCATGGCAAGTACAAGGTGTCTGGGAGCAGAGTGGAAGGACAGGCCTCCTCCAGCATCCTCACAACAGCTAGAGAAACAAAGGCCAGGGAAGCTTGGAGTCAAGGCAAACAAGACCTGATGCTGTTTGTGCTTCCCAAAGCAGCTATTTGGGGCAGAGCCAGCTGTGAAACATCCATGAGTGAGTCCCCCCAGGGCTGTGACAGCTGTCACCAAAGAGGACTTTGGTGGTGGCTCTGACACACACTCAGTGACTGACCTGGAGGATTCCACAGGTGGCTTTGCTCACTTGGAGAACTGGCTTTGCCTGGATTTCCATGGAGCAAAGTTTCTTGGGGAGGCCAAGGGAAAGGAGGAGAAAATTCCTGCTGCTGCCAATCTTCTGTTGTTCAGGTAAGAGAAGGCGTGAGGAACTGGGATAATCCCCGTGTCCTATTGCCTCAGCAGCCCCCAGGAATGAGGGGCAGGGATTCACTATCACACACGACTGACACAGCCTCTGTTTCCTTACCAAACCTTTTATATCCTCAGCCTTTTGAAGCCTCCGCAGAGCCAGCTCAGGCCTGTTAGCTATTCCACAGAGGGAATATAATTCCACAGATATTTGTGCTCACTGTATCTCTAGACACAAAGCTTGAATAGGTATGAAAAGCTCTGTCCCCGAGCACAGAACTGAGCTGTAACCAAAGCTGGAGAATCTCCTCACTTTTGACGACTGATTTCCTGCCTGATCCCTCCCTTTCTCTCAGGTCCACACACTGAACCCACCAGCCATCCCAAGGACTGGGCTGAACTGCAGTGAAACCAGCCCTGAGCCACACAGCACAAATCCTTCCTCTTTCAAGGGACTGTTCCTGACTCATGCAGCAGGATAGACTGAAACCAAGGAATCCCCCAACACTGCAACTCAAAGAACAGTTGCTACACCAGACCTTCACAGCCAGGCAGCAATCTTTGCTTGAGGAGAACTACATTTTAGTGCATATTTGTGAATTTGAACCCCAAAATATATTTGCTTCCCATGAAAGATCAGATCATTCTTTACTTAAATTGGTGTCATCCTTGACAATATAATAAAAACTGAATTTGGAATAAGGAAAAGATCCTGTTTTTCCATTAGCAATGCAGAGGGATGCTGAGAGACAACATTCCTTCTCTTTGCTTTCAGTGGAAAGAAACAAATGCTGGAAATTTTGGCAATATGGCTGATGGTGTGTCCTCCCTATGGCACATCACAGTGACATTGCACTAAGATCCCTGAATCCATTTATTTACAACTCATTTGCTCATAGTATTCCAATTAATTCATTCATCTAATTAATTCATTAAGATCTTACAACAGTCCAAGTTTGCCCAGGAAACCCATGTACAATATCCACTGAAGTAAAAAGGGCCAGATTCAATAGATGATGAGTGAGCTTTTCCTGTGGGAACTGGAGAGACCAAGTCCAACTAAAACCTCATAATTCCCTTCCCACGTGCACCTAAAGGAAATCCCATAAATTTAGTATGAGTAGCATTCATCAGTTCTTTAAGATGGACCTTTAAGCACCTCAGAGGATGCACTAAGGGAAGAAGTCCCTGTCCTGCTTTCCCCAGGGACGGATCCCGGCCAGAAGTGCCCAGCACAGACTTACAGAGGCAGTGTTGTCTCTGGGGACACGATGGCTGTGTCTCAGAGGGAGGGACTTCTCTGGGGATGTGCTCCAGGGACACAGCCGGGCTGGTGCTGGCAGCCTCAGCTGGCAGCCTCGGAGCACCTGGCAGCAGTTTTAGAGAGAAACATCGGGCTGCAACCGGAGCGCGAGAGAACAAACCCCACACCCCGAAACCAACCCAAAAGCTGGTGAGCACCTGCACACACCAGGACACAGAACCAACCAGGGGCATTGGGGCCCAAAATCTGCTGGTGGATAGCAAACTCAGCCCCGTCCCCCACTCGCCTGGGAGGAAGAGGAGGCAGCCTCATGGCTGGGGGGTGGACGAGCAGAGTGACAAAGCAAATGACACCGGCCAGGCGAGAGAAGCAACGGGCCTTTGACATCAGGACAGGCTGTGCTCAGCACTTCCCCAAATGCACCCAGAAATCATCTTAATATCAATGTTGTAACAAAACATGGGGAGGTATTTCCGCCTGAGGCAAGACCTCAGGCACTTCCTCCAGCCGTGCCACTGCCAGGCAGGAGGGACCACACGGCAGACACACAGGGGCAGACAGGGTGGGCAGCCCCCAGCAATGCCCCTTCCCTGGGCCTGAGCGTGGCCATGGAGCTGAGAGCCCTCCTGCTGCTGCTGCTCTGCTTCCCAGGTAAGAGAAGGGCTGGGCATGTCCCAGGGGAGTGGAACATCCTTCCCCACCTCCCACTGCCTGGGGAGCTCCACAGTGGGGGAACCCCCAACCTCAGCTGGACTCTGATGGGGGCAACTCACTTGCAGGGGTGGGGAGGGAAAGGGCAGCCCCAATTCCCACCACACACATCTGGCTCCTCCAGGCTCCCAGGACAAACCAGCCTGGAAGCACAGAGCTGTGGCCTCCAAAGCAGCCCCAGCAGCTCTCCCAGCTGGATTTCCCATCACACTGGCCCAGCTCAGCACCTCTGATTGCAGCCCTGGATCAGGACAGTGTCCGTGGGCACCGCCTGCCCCCCATCCCTGCAGAGAGCACAAAGCTTCCAGCATGGGGTAGGCTGGGGAATCAAGGCAACCTGCACCTTGCACAGCCTCACAGCCAGGGGTTGCTGGGCATCCTCAGGGATGTGGCACAGAGGAGCTGCAGGTTGCACACACCTGCTCTGGCTCCTTCCCTCTGCCTGTCCCACCACCCTGAACAGACCACCCAGGGCACTGTGTGGGCAGGGGTTGGTCTCCATGTGCCTGAACGAGGAGCAGTGACAATGGAGCTGGTTTGCTGGGACAGCTCCCAACACTGTGCCACGGATGTCTCCAGTCAGGCTTGAAAGTCCAACACCTCGAGCACCACTTTGTGGGCTTTAAACCACAGCTGCAATCCCAGCTCAAACCTCAGCACTGCCCACCAGAAATCAGCCCTCCTGTTTGCAAGCAGGTGAATTCAGCAGGGGGAATGGACTCTGATTTTTGGAGTCCTTCCAGATACAAGTGTCCACAGGGGAAGGTCAGAGCCTGTTTCTCTGTGTCTGTGGGAAGGCTGTGGGCAGCCCTGCTTCAGCTCCCCTCTCCCTCAGCACATCTGATATTTACAGGTCTCCAAGCCCAAGCACCTCCTGCTGAGGAGAGACGACGGGAAGGGGACACTCTGTATGTCCAGTGTCCTTACACAGACAAGACTTCTGGTAATCAGTGGAAACGCTGGTGCCGCCTGATAAATGACCAATGCTATGACTTATGGGCAAGCACCCAGCACTCGAGCCAAAGCACAGAGAGAATTACAATAAAGGATTACCCCGCTGCTAAGATCGTCTCTGTCACCATGACTGACCTCAAGGCAGAGGACTCAGGCACATACGCCTGTGAAAGTTCCTCTAGCAGTTCTCCACTGAAGAGGATCTCACTGAACGTTTTCAAGGGTGAGTACCTTGTCAGAAAGCCACATCATTCCTTCCCCTGCTCCCCTCTCCCCCAGAGCAGAGCAGCTTCCCCTGATCCCCCCAGCCCCACTCCCCAGCCTCATTTGCTGCCTTCCCCAGTGAGTGAAGGAGCCCCACAGACCTGGCTGGCCCTGCAGGTTCCCAGCAACCTCTTGTCCTGCCTTACCTCACCCCTACCTCTGCCTTGATGAGGGGCTCTCCATGAGGGCGTTGCCCCAGGGCAGGGTCTGTCCCAGATGCCCAGCTCGGGGAGGGAGGTGAATGCCCTTGTGCCCACTGCTCATTGGGAAGTGACCACCTTGCGTTTCAGAGGTGCTCCAGTGGGAGTTGGACACTCTGCGGGTGCAGTGCCCGTACAGCACAACCTGGTGCCGGAGAGAAGGGCAGACTGAGTGCAGAGTCATGGCGAGCACAGATTCCCGTTCAACACGGAGCAACAGCAGAGCTCCACACGACAGAACATCGCTGATGTACAACCACCTGAATACTCTCGTCACCATGAGGAGGCTGCAGGCCCGGGACACCGGCACGTACTGGTGTGCACTGAGCTCCGGCCGCACCCGAGTAATGGAGGTCGTGCTCTCTGTCTTCAAGAGTGAGTACCTACTGCCCTCTCAGTGTCCCAGAGTGAGCACCTACTGCCCTCTCAGTGTCCCAGAGTGAGCACCTACTGCCCTCTCAGTGTCCCACAGTGAGCACCTACTGCCCTCTCAGTGTCCCAAAATGAGCACCTACTGCCCTCTCAGTGTCCCACAGTGAGCACCTACTGCCCTCTCAGTGTCCCAGAGTGAGTACCTACTGCCCTCTCAGTGTCCCAGAGTGAGTACCTACTGCCCTCTCAGTGTCCCAGAGTGAGTACCTACTGCCCTCTCAGTGTCCCAGAGTGAGCACCTACTGCCCTCTGTGTCCCACAGTGAGTACCTACTGCCCTCTCAGTGTCCCAGAGTGAGTACCTACTGCCCTCTCAGTGTCCCACAGTGAGCACCTACTGCCCTCTCAGTGTCCCACAGTGAGCACCTACTGCCCTCTCAGTGTCCCAAAATGAGCACCTACTGCCCTCTCAGTGTCCCAGAGTGAGCACCTACTGCACTTGCAGTGTCCCAGAGTGTCTCAGTTTATGAGTCATTTTTGCCCCCAGTAATCTGGGTCCAGTCCCTTCTGCTCCACATGTCTGGAGGTAGAAGCAGACCCAGGGTGCCACTGTGCCTGCTTTGGGGTCTCACCAAGCATTCTGGATGTTTTCCAGGGACCCAGCAGTACACAGCCAAGGAGTCAGGCAACATCTCTGTCCAGTGTCAGTACAAGAACACGGACTATGGGGCTGTGAGCAAAGCCTGGTGCAAAGAGGAAGCAGGGACATCATGTGAGATCCTGGTCACCACAAGCTCAGGGCCTTCAGGGAACCAAAGGACATCTCAGGATGGCAGAGTCAGGATCCAGGACAACACTCAGCAGGGGATTGTCACCATCACCATGGAGCAGCTGCAGGCCCAGGACTCTGGCGTGTACTGGTGTGCGCTCCATGAAAGCTCTGGTCTCTCCCGGATGGAGGAGGTCACACTCGAGGTTTCCGAGGGTATGTATGGACCTGTCAGCACACTCTGTGTTTGTAGATCCCAGACTCACTTTCCTGCTCTGTCCCTCTGCACTGCTCAGCTTACACCACCCCACACCTTACACCTGCCTGTGTTTGCCTGACCCTACAGCACTGGACCTTCTCATGGCCACCACGTTATGGAGTAGCAGCAGGGATGGGAGGTGAACCACACGTGTGCTGTGCTGTTCCCCTTTAACCTGGGAGCAGGTTCAGCTGTCCTGAGAGGTGTTTCTGTCTCTCATCCTCTGATACCAGTTCTGCCCCTTTATAGTGACTCATCCCTTGGCTTTAAGACCTTCACACTGGGTTGTCAAGGGAACAACCTTTAGACCTGTATTTTAAAGATCTGTGACTTGGGCTCTCTTTCAGCATGATGCTCTAACAGTAAGGGATGGCACTGAGCTGCAACCTGGCTCTTGAAGGACTAGAGGAACAGGCAGTGCAGACCATGGGAGGGGACAGTGATGCTCTGGAAAAAGTCGAGCACGTGGGTTCTGCACACCCTCCCCTGGGCACAGGAACAGCAATGGCAGGGGGGTTTCACTGGTAAATGCAAAGCATTTGTGACTGTTCCTCTCTTCACACCTGCCATTGCAGCTTTGTCAGACACCGAAGGCTCAAGTCAAGCAACTCCTTTGGGCAACAGCCCAGCACCCAGGTAAGAGTCTCTGAGCTTGAACACACACAAGTTATTCATGTTTTGTCCCCAAAACATCTGGGGCAGGCAGTCCCTGGGTACTCTGATTCCTGCCTACAGAGGGCTTAAGTATGGTAGGATCCTTACCAAAGCTGGCCTCTCCTCTTCCAGCTCCTGCCCGGAGCATAATTCCAGAGGAGGAGGCAGATTAGTAAAATCAGCTCTGGTGCACCAGGTGCTGCAAAACACAGGAGGAAAAGACAGTTCCTGTTCCAGAGAGCCTGGAATTGTGCTCAGAGCTTTGAACAGTGCCTTGTTTCTAAAGCCTGGAGAATAGTTTAGGAAAAGCTCAGAAGGCACAACCAGGTAGAAAAATCAGATTGCATTGCTGCAGGAGAACCAGACCCTCCTTCTGAGTGCATAGAACTGAACATGAGATCTGTTCCTGTCCCTTTTGGTCACTGTTTGGTACTGGGCTGTTACACCATCCAACACTGGTAACTCCCTTGCTCTCCTGGCTGCAGCTCAAATGTCAACACCTTCATCCTACTGTCTGTGGTGCTGAGCATCCTGCTCATCCTGGCTCTCGTCACCTCGGTAGCGCTGTGTGTCAGGCTGCAAAAGCTCCTGGAGAGAACAGGTATGTGGAGCTGGGGCTTGCCTCCTGTCCTGGTCTGTACCAGACAGGGCCTTCTCTGCCATCCTTTCCCCCTCCAGGTGAGCTCGTTCCCAGCTCCCAGTGCCCTGGAGATCAGGCAGGTGCAGGCTGGGAAGCCTCAAGGCAGATTCCTCGCTGCCATCTCTGCTCACAATAAGTCAAACCTGGGTTCCTGCAGACCCTGCACAGGAACCTGCAAACATGTTAGGGGAGAACTGAAGTGAGCCCAAGGTGTTCCCCAGGCTCAGGGCAGAGGGGTCCCACTGCACATCCACTGCTCCTATCACTGGGCAATCCCACGGCCTTCCCCACACCTCCTGAGGCACAGGCAATGCCAGGGCTTTTCATGGCTTCTCTACTTCTAAAACCTCTGATTTTGGCTTATTCCAAAGGTAACCGAGGAGCAGAGGACACCTATGACAATTCAGAGGGCACAGCACAGGTAAGGAAAATGAGTGATTTCCCATGTGGTACCGAGGCCCTGACCAATACTCTGTGAGGAGCTGTTGGACCCACCTGATGAGGACCTTGGAGCTCACTTTGGTTGTGAGCAGGAGGGAAATGGTATTTAATGTCCCCAGAGAGAGGAATGTTCCTAGCTGGAGAGAGAAGGGGGTAATAGATGTAGGGAAACTCCAACAGGAAAAAAACACAGTGGACCAAATTCTAGTAACCCCTGAGAAATGACTGAAGGACTAGTAACCAAGGTTAGACCATGCAGTTGTTACCAGGAGAGGTGATGAAGAAGAGTCTTCTGTTCTTTCACCTCTTTCAGTGCCAGCTGTGACCTGGCACTGTGTCATGCTAACAAGTATTTTCCCTTTCTTTTCACAGCTTGGCAGCACCGAAAGAAGAGAAAGTTCCAAGGACGACACCAAGGGCCTAAACCACAATAACCTGGACTTGCAATCCCGGCCCAGCTCTGAGGGTCCTCTTTACTGCAATATTGAACCCAGCCAGGCTCACAGGAAGCCCCAAGGGGAAAATGTGGAATATGCTGTCATTGCATTCAACCAGTTCCCAAGGAATGATGCAGGATGAAGCACAGAGTCCCCAAACAATCCAGAAATGGGAGAAACAAGCTGGAATACGAAGTGGGAATGAGGAGTAGGAGGTGTGTGGATGGACACTGGGGAGGAGCTGAGGTTTGCTGCCATGTGTGTGTTGCCTGTGCGTTTTCTGACCTCCCTGCTGTTAATGGCCAGTAGAGGCTTTGCCACACTTGTGGCAGATTGTCTCGGGTCAGACAGAGGTGTGGGGTTATTCCCAGGATACCTTGTACATCTGTTTTTCCAGTTCCATTAAAATGCAGACTCTTGGAGAGGCAGGTGTGAGCTTTTGAAAAAGAGCAGTATTTGTCTGGACATTGCTGGGTTTGGTATTCCAGCTATGCTCTGGTACAAACTCTGCCCCATTCCTGAGGATTCAGCTCCTGTGGCCAAGTGAACTGATTGCAGTGCTGCAGGGATCAAACTTGAACCTTTTGAAATGGGTTGGGAATGGGAGTGCTGGATTATAAGAATAAGCAGAACCAACATCTGCACTTCCCTCTCGCTGCTGGAAACTCTCCAAATGACGTTTGCTGCCTGTATTTAGTAGCCATGTGAGGAGCAACCTGAAACGAGTTTTCTGGGGCTCAGCTCCATTTCTCCAAAAGACCAGAAGCTCTGGCATCTGATTTCCCTGCCCCAAGCCCTGCAGACAGGTCTGAGACCAAAGGAGCCTGAACCATCCCTCATTCCCAGGCCAGTCACATCCAACAGGCTTCTCTTGCTAGGGCTGCAGCAGGGAGGCTGATGGAATTTTTGAGATTTTCAGAGTTGATGTGACAGAAAGAAAAAGAAAATGGTTCTGGAAATGGTTCATTCAGCCCAAGATTCCCCTAACAATTTGCTCTTCATGCAGTTACACTGGGTCAAGCTGTGGAAGAGTAATAGTAGAAAACAATGGAATGGAAGAGAGGCATTTTCAGGATGATTCTCAAAGAGAATCCAGATTTGTGCTCACTGGAGCAAGAAGGAACAAAAACTGCAATCAGTCACCTCACAAAGAATTTCTCTGAGGTACCATTTTCTTAACCACTAACTCAAGGAAAGAAAAAGAGGCACATTTAAGACTGGACAGACCTGCAGATTCATCAGTACACCAGTTAAGAAGTCAGGGTCTACTCATACTTGCATGGAAGATCTCCAAGTAAATAAATAAATTCAAAACCAGAAAACAGCACCCAGCCTCCCAGTCTGCTGATGCTCTGGGAGGTCCCTGAGGGCAGTCCTGAGCTGGCTTGGAATCAGTGCCCCCAGCCCTCAATCCTGTGTCCTTTCTGCCAGGCCCAGAACACTGTTGGGCTCATTTAAAGCAGCCACAGCTTCAGCCAGGGCAGTGCCCCTGAGCTCCTGTGGTTAGCTGGCAAACAGAAATGCTTCATGTGCAGGCTCTTCTACATCTTCTTTCTCCTGAAAACCCACAAGATGATGTCCTTGCCCTCCTTCCACCCCGGGATGCTGACAGAGCCACCTGCAGATCCCCATGAGAGCCACTCTTTCCATTTGGGCTTTCCAGTAATTCCCCCCATGCACAGCTCCTGTAAATCATTTACAGGGGCCTGGAACGACAGGGCAAGGGGGAATGGCTTCCCACTGACAGGGGCAGGGTTAGGTGGGATATTGGGGGAAATTCCCCCCTGTGAGGGTGGGCAGGCCCTGGCCCAGGTTGCCCAGAGAAGCTGTGGCTGCCCCATCCCTGGAATTGTTCAAGGCAGGTTGGATGGGGTCTGGAGCAACCTGGGCTAGTGGAAGATGTTCCTGCCAAAGGCAGTGGGCTGGAACTGGATGAGCTTTGAGGTCCCTCGGGCCCAAACCAGAGGGATTCCGTGGCTCTGTGAAGTCCTGTTCCAGTGGGAGCTGAGCCCAGCAGGACCCCCCAGCCCACGGCTTGAGGCCATCACATGATGCTCCCTCCTGGGCTGTCTAGACTGAGCTGAGTCCTGGCTGGGACTGGGCAATGCTGATGCCTGAATTTTCAGCCCGTCCCTGGTAATTGCTCAATGTGCAGGATGAAAAAGATGCCAAGTTCCTGTGCTCGTTCCTTCCGTCAGAGCAAGGAGGGGGAGAGGGAGCTGCCCTTGGGCAGAGCCCATGTCCCTCTTCTCCAGGCTGCTCTCCCATCCCCTGCTCTGCTCAGCTCACATGGAGAGGCTCAGCCACCTCATCTTGGTCTTCCTGTCAGGTAAGAGGAACGTGTGGCTTTGGGTTTCAAGGGAAAAGGGCTGACAGGGTAAAGGACTGGGGCAAAGCTTGGTCTCCACCTGAAGGCTCCTTCCTTGGAGTTTTCTCCTTTCCTTTTATTTACCAAAGGGCCAGTGGTGATCCCAGTGCTCCCAGCTTTCCTCACAGGGATCCTTTTGAGTCAGAACAGGAAACACTGATGAAAGAAGTCCTGTGTGCCTCTTTTGTGAAATGTGAAATTGCAAAATCCTGTGTGTTTGCATTTGCAGGGCTTTGAATGTCATTTACATATATGTAAATTACCACAGGAGGGTTCAAGGGAAGGGAAATAAAACCCAGTGAAGGGCAGAGCTCTGAACTCTTGGGCACCTGGCTCTTTGCAGCTGGGAGAGGCACAGCCCTTGGAAGTGAGAACCAAGGCACAGGACCCAGGTGGGGCTCCCAGCTCTCTGCCTTCTCTCCTCAGCCACTTTGGAGATTCCAGCTCCCTGCAGCACTGCAGGGAATAGCAACAAACCCAGGCTGTGGGAGCACAGAAACCTGTCCCAAAAATCTGAATGAGTTTGGAAAATGTTCACTATACTTTTTGCAGTAGAACCCAGGAAGGGAGGAGGAACACAGACAGTTTCTGATCTGTCAGCAGAACTGGTTGAAAAGAGAATGACACAACATTTTCCACAGAGAAATCAGGAAATGATTCCAACTGAGAGGTGTTTTGCTGTGCTGTGGGAATATTGTAGGGACTGATGGGGCAGAGCTGGAGGAAGGAGGGGTCCTCAAGAGAAAGAGGAGAGGCAGGCAAAGTGTTCTGGAAGGATTGCACAGGACTGGACAGGACACACTGTAAGTCCTGACTGGAAGAACTGAGTGCAGCAGTGTACTGGGATAAAGACTCGGAGGTGTTGGATACTTGTGGAGCACAGATCTATTTTATGTCTTGTTCTAGTCAAGCTGAAAGAACTTCAGATCTTTTAGTTTATAATTCACTTAGAATTGTTGAAATTATTTTAAGCAGTGTTATTAAAAGCCTCAGCCAGCACAAAGTCCTCACAAGAGCCTATTTTTAAATTTACTTCTGTTTTATCGTTACTTATGGTTTAACAGAAACATTTGCCTCTGAATTTTTTTACTAGAAATAGAGATTTCCACAAATACCACACTGTACTTCTCTCTGGAAGTATTAATAGCTCAGACTGTCCCCTCTGCCATTTCCTGTCACAAAGAGGAATGGAAATTAGAAATAAGGAACCAAGACAATTAAAAAAAGCCAAGCAGCCAAAAACCAGTTGTCAACATGGTTAAAATTTGTAAGATATTAAAAGATAGAGTGGAAAAAAACTGCTAAATGCCTGGATTTAGAAGTGGGGGTGGGATTCAGAAGCAACCTCCTAGCCAGCAAGCAGGACAGTGGTTTGTAGGTGTCAGTGTGATTCCAGCACTTTCCAGGGCAGTGTGGCTTTGCTCTGCCTGTGTAAAGAGCTTCAAAATGGGGATAAAGTTCATGGGCATTTACTGCAAAGGGCCTTTTCTGCAGCAGAGGGTATTCCACAGCCAAATACCGTAAAAGAGCTTTTAAAAATCAGGGCAGCTTGTCTGGTGCCAGCTCAACCTACCTGGATGCCCAGCTCCATGCTCCTCAGGATCAGAGCACGGGGCAAGTTTATATTTAATGCCCGAATCCTGAAGACAAACTGGGCAGGAGCACAGGGATGACAGAGGTGGATGTGGCTGAGCTCCAGACTGACTCCAGAGCAGCCACCACAGGGCCAGGAGGGAAGGCAAGGACCAAAGTTTACCCAAGCTTCAGAAAATCTGCAAATATTAAGGAAGCTGATACCTCCTGCCCTCAGTGCCACCCCAAGAACTGCTGCCTGGCAAGAGCCAAATCACCCACCAGGCACAGGGTCACCACAGACATTTTTCACAACACCTGAGCCAAGACTCTGAGCACACTGATCGTTGATGGGGGAAGCAGACAGGTGACAGCCCTACAGGTGACAGCCCTACAGGTAGCAGCACTACAGGTGACAGCTGCCATCACTAGAGCAGTAAAGGGTGAAAATGATGTTCAGCATCACCACAGCAGTGAGGGATAGACATGAGAGACACTGGGCTCACCCCTCTCCCCTCCCTCCCAGCATCCTGTGCTGCAGAGAACGTCACTGTGGTGTATGGGATGGAGGGGGGCACCATTTCTGTCAACTGCTCCTACGATCCCCAGCAGCAGTGGTGGAGAGAGAAGAGCTGGTGCAGGCAGGTCGATGAGACCAAGTGCCAGCACGTGGTGAGTGCCCGATCCTTCTGGCTGCCCTTCCTGAGGGGCAGGAAAAGCACCACCTCCATCAGGGACAACATCCACGACGGGGTCCTGACGGTCACCATGAGCCAGCTCAGGAAGGAGGATGCTGGGCTGTACCAGTGCAGAACTGATTTCCTGGGGGACACAAAGAGCCTGAGGAAGGTGCAAGTGGAAGTGCTGAGAGGTACGTCCTGGGGTTTGAGTTCCACGAGTTCCTACTCGAATTTCAGGGGTGCCTGCAGATGCCAAGGTGTCACCTCAGTAAACATCTACTGTTGTCTCACTCTGGGGAGGTTCTGTGCTTCATTGCCTCTCTTTATTCCTGAGGTACAGCACTGTCACTTCACTGGTGCTGGATGTCCAACATGCCATCCCCTTCTTGCTGCTCAGACTGATCTCCTGGCACACAGCCCCATGCCCCACCTCACCTTGGCTACTGGTGACACCAATGAACATCACCCAGAGGCACCTGCAGACTAAACTGTTCTGTTTCTGTCAGCAGCTGTCCTGGAGACCCAAGTGCCAGAGGAGCCCAGAGCTGTGCAGAGCATCTCCAGGTGAGCCTAAAACTTGTGCTGGGATCTCTAGTCTTCCTAGGACTAAGGCAGTACCTCAAGAGTTTTTTAAATGTTTGAACCATCTCCCTCATGGTTGTATTTCTGGTTCCCCACAGCTCCCCTCCCAAAGTGGATTTCACTGTTTTCTACATCCTTGCTGGGCTCCTGGTTACCAAGTTCATGGTGGCTGTACTGATCTGTATCGTTGGCATCAGCAGGAAGAACAGAGAAAGAGAGCAGAACCCAAGCCTGAGTGAGCAGCAGGTCCTCCCTGGCCCCTCCCAGGAGAGAGCTGTGTGAGCTGAGCCAAAGGGAGTCCATGGAAAAGGAACATCAGGCGTTTGCAGGCAAAGCTTTGCCACCTGCTGTAAGAAAAGGATCACTACTAAACACAGGTGTGGATGAACCTGTCACTTTGGAGAGGGAATGTCACCATCTACCACCTCTTCTCATTGGCATCACACCCCCAGGCAGAGTTATTCCAGATACCATCCCCAATATCATTCCACCACAGTCTGAACTGAGACCCAGCAACATCCTGTCATCTCAGGGCAGTGCCAGGTGACAGATTCTGTCTTTACAAGGCGAGGAAGACTAATTCCCAGAAGTTGCTTTGTACAGTGTGGATCCTTGGAGTCCCTGTGGAAAGGCATAAGGAACTGCAGGACAGCCCAGAAAGGGATGTGGTCTCCTTGCAGCTCCGAGCCTGCTTCCTCATTTCTGAAAGGACTTGGTGAGCAAATGAACTGTCTCTCTGTAGTTCTCCCTGTATTTTTTCTCCCCACTCAAGGGGATGTTACCAACATGTGGTGGTTGTTCATCTCTCCCCACAGTGAAGCTGCCTTTGGGCCTCCCAGGCAGACCCCAAACCCAGGGGCATTCACACTTCTTTTCCCTGCAATACTAAATAAAATAAAACTGATTCTCTGACTTAGGATGGATTCATGGTAGTGGGCTGCAGGACACCAGGTCACAGTCATCCCCCAAAGAAGAAGTGACAGCTGGAACACGCTGGAGTGTTTACAATGCTCAGAGCCAGTGGGACAGGCTGGCACATCCAGCCACTCAGTGCCACACAGGAGCAGAGCTCAAAGCCCAACCCCTCATTACCCAGAGGGGCTGTGGCTGCCCCATCCCTGGAAGTGTCCAAGGCCAGGTTGGACAGGGCCTGGAGCAACCTGGGATAGTGAAAGGTGACACAGGGAGTGGGTTGAGATGAGCTTTAAGGTCCCTTCAACCCAAACCATTCCATGATTCCATGGAAGTGCAAAGCAGCAGACAGATGAACATTCCCAGCTGAAGGCTGCTCTGGGATGTGTCAGAGCAGCACCAGAGACCAAAGATGCCCATTTCTTGTCCAGCCCCACGGCCTGGTTGCTAAATATGGCTATCACAGGGTATTAAAGGGGAAAGGCAGCCAGTGAGCACCACGCAGCCTTCCCTCCCAAGAAATAACTCAGAGATTGTGGTTAAAAGATACCCTCAGCAATTCCAAACTGGCATCACCACTCGGGGCAGCAGCCTCTGAGTGACAGAGTGAGTTTGCTCCTCTGCAGCAGGAACTGTGTGGGGATAAAGAAGCTCCAGGAGATGCTTTTTCCCTTGGTGCCCTAAACCACTCTCTGCTCCAGGATGGAAGGTTTTCCAGCCCTGCTGCTCTTGCTGGCACTACCAGGTAAGGCTCAGAGAAGCCATATAAGAGTGTCTGTGCACAGAGGGAGAGTCCTCCAGAGCCAACAAGAAGTTATGGGAGAAGAGATAGTGGTGCAAGGGGCTGTCAGAAATGTCCTGTCCAGTCTTAGCCTTGAGCTTCCCTGTGAAAGAAAGGCTTAACCTTTCCCTGCACTGCTCAGGGGACTGATGGACTCAGGACATCGCTGGTTTTCAGTGATCAGGGCAGAACTTCCAAGAGGGAATCTGGCCCTCAGCTGTGGATATCTGCAGAATATTCTTCTGCAGGGAATACAGATGGTGGTTTCACCTGAGGGTGAGCTCTGAGGTCAACAGTGTGCCGGGTGGGAGACAGCCAAAATGAATCAAGAATGATGTGTCATTCCCATTTTTGTTTCACAGCTAAAGATGTTGTATTGGGACACAAAGATCTCACCAGAGGTTATCCAGGACAGGGCAAAACTCTATTACATAGTTCAACATAGAACCACGACAGGTATCTGTGTGTATCAAGTGGCAGAAGTGTCCAGGAAATTATTTTTGCTATATTAAATAAAATGTCTCAAAGGAAAAAAAAAGAATCAATAATTTACTGGTTACCATCAAAACCAATGAATGCCATGTTGTAGGATTGTATTAATCAAAACCAAGTGGGTTTGGGACAGAAGATATCATAGAATCACAGAATGGTTTGGGTGGGAAGGGACATCAGGGACTGTGCTGACCTTGGCTCTGCCCCTGTGCTGGGGGACACGGACACTCCAGGGGGTTGTTTTTTCCTGTCCTCTCCCTCTGATGAATCACCACTCAGGTTCTTCAGAATTCGTGAGCCTGTTTGCAAAAGAAAAGGGAACTCCTCTCCCTCATCACTCCCTTTCTGTGGAAGACAACACCAGGAAACTCCAATGTTGTATTTGGTGCAAAACAGTGTCCCAAATTCAAGGTAACTCTGATCAAAGTCTCCTTAAAGCAGGAGGGACTGGAATGATGAATGAGTTCTCATGGAAAATGATTAGAGTGCAGCTGAGAAAGCTCCAACTTAATGACTCAGGAGAATATCAACTCGAGACCTATTTCCAGGGGAGAAACAAACCACGGAATAGCACCAAGCTGGAAGTTTTGGGTGAGTTAATCAAAGAATTAATGATCTTCCAGAAGTCAGCAATTTTTTACCACTTGACAAGAAAGATTTCGGGTCAGTGTTAAAGAGCTGCCTTTGGAAATTTCCTGAGACACAGGTAATTCCTGAATTTCTTTTTTTTAAACATATTTTTGATACATACTAATGGGATAAACAAATTGGAGCCAACTGGTGTGAGGGGGGCCTGGCTTGGTTTCACTGATTAATGAAGTCTTACATTGAAATCAGCAGATGGAACAGGCTCTGAGCAATCCAAATCTTTGCTGGAGAAAAAGTCACCAGTTTTTTAGCAGGAGAAAGAGTCCCCAGGGATGGATTGACATGGGAAAATCACCTGCTCGTTGTTTTGGTTTTTTTCAAGAGGAATATAGGTCTTTGGATACAGATTCTGACCCCATTAAATTTGCCACGGAGAAGGGGGACATTGCCACAGATGACACCAATAAGGAGCAGAGGTAAAGCCAACGACTCCCAGACTCTGGATGCACAGCAGGATTTGAGGAGCAGTGACCCACTGCAGCATGTGCACACACACACACACACACACACACACACACAGAGGCTTCCCTTCTCCCTACAGTTTGTTCCAACCTCCCCAGTCCCAGGAGAAGCTCTAGAAGGTTCCTATCAAATTCAGGAGCCCTAAGTGAGGCTTCTGCTGAGGATGCTCAGTTTGACCATGTCCTTGCTTTCTAACTGGCTAAAAAAGGGGCACAGACATGGGCCAGGCAATGCCACAATGACTCTGCCTGGGTACCAGCAGCCCAGCCCAAGATCCACCCCAGCAAAGGCCACAGCACCTCAGACCAGAGGTGTTCCCTGATCAAAAGTGACCCCATTAATGATCCTGATCAAAGACAGACCCTGAGAAGGGCTACTGATTCCTGGTGAGGGATCCCTTGAGCCCTGGTAGCACTGCAGATGACTGCAGGAAGGGAATCCAAGCTCCTGAGTCTTCCCCAGGCTTGCCAAGTGCCAAGGAAAACACAGCTGGTGGGATGGATCCTCTGTGGCTGTGGATCAGTCCTGACCTCACAGAACTGCACTTGTTTAGAGACAGCAAGGGTGGTATTTGGGTGCTGAGTTCTTATCCTGGAAACATAATTCATTGTAAACCACACAAAATCCCCTCCCACATTAACCTCATCACCTCTGGTGCTGTAAATAGTACGGAGATATCCTGGTTTTCCCTGCAGCAGTCTCCATGCCCTCGTGGTGCTGAGCTCCTTCCTGCCCACCACTGCTCTGGTTGCTGCTGTTCTCTTCCTCCTCACCATCTACATCAGAATGAAAAGAGCAGGTAAAGATCCCAAATCCTCCTGTCTGGTTTTCCTGCCCCTCACCTTGTCCTCCCACCACCCTGGATGTAGGGAAGGTCTGTCCACAGCAATCCTTTCCAAGGAGGCAGGGATGAGCTGGGAGCGAATGCGAGGTGTGAGCTGAGTCCAGGAAGGGACAGGAGGGAGAGTCAGGTTTAAAATGAACAGGTAAAGGTCGTGTTTCACACTCAAATGAGTTTCTGTCGTTCTTGGCAGGAAAAGGGATAGACACTGGCAAACATCCTGCTTTCAGACAGAGAGCACTGCAGGTAAGACAGCAGCAGAAATCCCACATTCCCGGTGCTTTGGCTGATCCCTGCCGTGCAGAGACTGGCTCTGTGTCACCATGCAGCAGTTCCATCATCCTGCAGTGGGTGAGAGGCACCCCCTCGAGCTCCCAGACTAAAGCTGCCCATACTTGTTGGTTGTCTGACATCTTTTTGCCAAGCAGCCACAGCCTACCTTGGTTATTTGAGGAAATCCCAGCCTTTCTGCTTAATTTTGCTTATAGTATACTCAGAAAAATAAATGTAATAACAAATACACAGTGTTGATAATTTACTGGCCTTGGATCTGCAGTAACATCGCCAAAGCTTCTTATCAAAGGAAAACTTTATCATCCTAAATATTCAGTGTGTTGATTGTGGCTGCACCTTTCTGCCCCAGTCCCTTCAACCTTAGGAAGTTGAGTTTGTGTAGAAGTTTCCTAAACTTCTCTGAGCACACGTTTCCTTTTGCCACACATCCCCTCCCCTCTTCCCCAACTTCACAAGACAAAAGGGAAATATTTGTGTCTGTAGATGAACTAAGGCTAATGTTCAGAAGCAAAAAATGCTGAATCTGTTTTTAACTTCTTGTTCTTTGTGGTTTCTCAGCTCAGAGGACACCAGGGGAGCGGGATGGCAGAAGGGGAACTGAGCAGGAGCCCAGTCTATGCTGTGATCAGGCCCCAGCAGCAGCCCAGGCCCGAGGATGTTCTGTATGCCAACGTACAGCCTGCTCCCAAGGTTTTCCTCCACCTGCAGGAACCGCCGGGAAGTTCGGGCTCCTCGGGGCCTGTGGAATACGCGACTGTTCTCTTCAGAACCACAGCTCCACATCCTGACACTGCAACAGAGAGAAACAGCTTCACCTAAAGAAAGCAGCACAAAGTCTTGGGCTTGTTCACCGAATTTTGCAGAACTGCACTTAAAATAACCTGTTTGTACCCAGCTGCTGAAGGTGGGCGATGGGGTGAGGGGCAGAACCAACTGAAAGGACACACGTGGGTGCCCAAACCTTCCCTGGAAAACAACTGCACTTTCCTAACAGCACAGCATCACACCCAGCTCCCGGTGGGCAAACCCAGAAGAAAGCTGTGGTATGTTTGCATTTCCAAATTCCTGGTTTTAAATGACATAGAACTATAAACCCAAATACAGGAAACTGGTTCTGCCTGGCAGCAGCTGATACAGCACCACAGCCAACGAGGGGCTGTGAGATACGAGAGATGCTTCCTTTGGACTTTCTTCAACAGCTCACTTGAATACTCACAGATAAAGCATTAATTACTGCCCACTCTGATAAGATCCAAGTCAGCAAAGTGGTAAAAATCTGCTTTATTTGAAACACACGAGGTGTTTCCTGGGCTTCAGGGAAACAGACAACGCACTTGACATGTTTTAGTAAACAAGAGTCTTGTTGGAAAATATTTGTCTACTTTATAATATAAACTGTCATCAGCTTGAACATGCAGGGGTGAAATTTACATTCAAAATTATTGATTTGTTTTACAAAGAAGTAACTTTGTATTTCCCTGTTTGCTGTTCATTAACACACACAAATACTCCAGGATAAACCTAGCTTGACTTTACTATAAACTGTTGATCAAACTACAGAACCCTGATATCACAGCAATATGATCACACATCCCTCAGGGATTATGGATAAATCCCCAAATTCATCTTAATTCTGTGAGCTGGAGCTGAGGATGCTGAATAGAACACAAAAATAGGTTTAAATTTTTGATACTAAGATTGCAAGAAAACTCCAGTCTGGGCACTCGGTGGCAAAGGAGGGAAGGAAGGGGGAAAAGCAGGGAATACACCTATGGACTGTATAAGCTCTGTGAGTTATATATCTGCCCGTGAGTGCTTGTGAGATTCTGAGTGAGACAGAAGTAAATTCTGTTGACTGCTCTGATGTGGCTAAAAAATATCAGGCTTTTTATCATTATATCTGAGATGGTTTTGTTATTCTATTGCAAATTTTATGAAAGCAAAGCTAGAAAATTACATCATAATAGTTAAAGAAACCTATTTCTGTCTTCCCAAACAGCCTTGCATGATTTTTCTCTTCCTGTCCCAGCTTCCCATTCTCTGTTCTTACGTACTGTTATTTCCTTTTTTCGTTTTTTTTTCATGATCATCACTGTATTGACCAATTCTGGAAAGAACTAATGACACTCACCCTTGTGCTTTGGTGCATTTTTGAGATGGCAGAAGCGTTGGCATGGGGTCGATACCATTAAATATTTCCAATACCATAGAGAACGTGCCGTTCCAATCCTGTGGAGAGCTCTGGAGCAGCACTTGTGGAAGAGCAGCGTGTCCAGAGGGATCACAGGCAGGCATGGAAACTGTCTCCTAAAGCGCCAAGACAGTGAGGTCAGACTGAGGGGAGATGGACACCAAGATGGCGGGATGGGGCTGAGAGGACGGACACCAAGATGGCGGGATGGGGCTGAGGGGAGATGGACACCAAGATGGCGGGATGGGGCTGAGGGGAGACGGACACCAAGATGGCGGGATGGGGCTGAGGGGAGACGGACGCCAAGATGGCAGGATGGGGCTGAGGGGAGACGGACACCAAGATGGCGGGATGGGGCTGAGGGGAGACGGACGCCAAGATGGCGGGATGGGGCTGAGGGGAGACGGACGCCAAGATGGTGGGATGGGGCTGAGGGGAGACGGACGCCAAGATGGCGGGATGGGGCTGAGGGGAGACGGACGCCAAGATGGTGGGATGGGGCTGAGGGGAGACGGACGCCAAGATGGCGGGATGGGGCTGAGGGGAGATGGACACCAAGATGGCAGGATAGGGTTGAGCGGAGAGAGAGGCCAAGATAGCAGGGTCAGACTGAGGGGAGATAGACACCAAGATGGCGGAATTGGGCTGAGAGGAGATGGACAGCAAGATGGTGGGATGGGGCTGAGGGGAGATGGACACCAAGATGGCAGGATAGGGTTGAGGGGAGAGAGAGGCCAAGATAGCAGAGTCAGAGTGAGGAGAGATAGACACCAAGAAGGCGGGATGGGGCTGAGGGGAGATGGACGCCAAGATGGCAGGATGGGGTTGAGAGGAGACAGACAGCAAGATGGTGGGATGGGGCTGAGGGGAGACGGATGCCAAGATGGCCGTGCCGTCCCCACAGTGGGGCCAAAGCCACCCCCTGCCCTCACAGCTGCCACGTCACTCGCAACGTCCAAATACAGGGAAAAAGCTTCCCGGTTTATAAATTTTATTAGCTGGAGAGTGTACACAGTACTTACAATTGCATCTATTAAAGACCAAAATACACTTGAAAAAATGCATCATATAAAAAAAATTATAAACTTTTAACTATATACAAACTTTGCCTGACATTACTTCAACCTCAGGACCCTCCCCTGTCCATTCACAAAGAAAAGTTTATTTTTCCCTTCTTTTTAACATGCAGGGCCTTAAACCCATCTAGCATCACTTGAGAACCATTTTTTTCCAAATCCCACTCTTTACACTCATATAAATCTGGTTTTTGAGGGGTTCACTGCTTCGGTGCTCTGGGTCAATCAACCACATTTCTCCCCAAGCCTCTTTTATCCTCACCCTTTTACTCTCTCCTGAAGTTTCTGCTCAAGTGTAGCCAATAAACAAAGAATTCTCATTTAATTACTAGACAGATTTGAACTGGATATGTCTCCAATTTAACAAATTTCCCCCCAGAAAAGAAAACAGACATTTTTGGTACCGTGGTGTTGACCAGTGACTCCAGTCTCACCAAGTAAACAGGACTTTTAGCAGTGATACACATAACCCAAAACAAACAAAAATCTGACCAGAGCACTCAGGCTGTCACATCACTATTTAAAGTATCTACAGTAAGACTTTCTATAACACAAATCCATGTCTTCATACACATTCTACAACAATGGATCAGAGAACCTAGATATGAAGGGCCTATTGGGAAACAAGTTCTACCTGTTTAGAAGAAGCTTACAAGTTCTTTAAGAAAAGTAATTACTCCTTAAAAAAAACCCAAAACAAAACAAAAACTATGTCAGAGCAATAACCTTGCTTCCCAAATTTCCAGCTCTCAGAGGGGCTCCCTCAGGACAGAGATTAACCATCAGCTAAACAGCAGAAACATCATGGAGAGGCTCTTATTCCAGCACTAAAATATTCCACCAACAAAATGTACAGATGCTCTAAAAAAAATATTTACAATGCTGCTGCAAACCCACCTAAAGCATATGTTACTCCCTAAGGGAGCTGCATGTTCCTGAAATGGGGGAGCTCCCAGGAAATGCTGTGTGAGGGTTTCAGGTGCCAAGTGAGGAAAATCAGCACCACACTGGAATTGGGCAAGAATTTAAGGCAGAAGCACCCAAGGCCCCAACGATGCCATCAACACCGTGGGGAGGGCACACAGAGCTAAGAATTCAGAAAAATGAACTGGAATCCTTCAGAACATCCAGCTGCCCAATGATGAACACCCACCTGCATTTCCTCCTCCACTGGCACCTGCTTCCACAGGTGGAGTCACCCCTAGTACCTGGACAGGCATCCTCTTCCTCCAGGACTGCCTGCAGACAATGTAGCATCCAGCATTTCTCCACATTTCTGCTCCCTCCTCTTGCATTCCCTCACTTCCTTCTTAGCTTTAGTACTTTTCTTTTATGCGAAGTCAATAGAATTTTCAAGGCTCTGTCTTTTGTATCCACAACTTGCTAATTTGTCCTCCACTTTGTCTTTAGTCATAAGCTTCCAGTAACTGGGAAAATGTGGGCGGGGACGGGAAAGAAATAACGTGGGGTTTATTTTTCAAGCTGCATTTACTTCCTTTTCCACTTGAAAACAACGTTCACTGCACTTCACCCAGTCTCAGCCACCCTTGGCTGCTTTGCTCAAAAACCCCCAAACCCCTCACTCTGCAGCTTCACCTGCCCAGGCTCATATTTACCTGGCAATATCCCCAATCCCAAGTTTCACCACCGTGATCCAGTTTTAACCACAGAACACAAAAACTGGAAGATCTGAGAACTCCAGCAGGCACCTGATACACAGAGCAGCTTTAAACTCACTAAGGTGGGGGAGGACAGGCATGGAATGATGTGAGATTCACCTGTAACTGCTTTTGGCTACTGCTCCTATCACCACATTTCAAAGCAGAAAAAATGGAGCAGGCTGAGAATCTGGAGTGAGCTACAGAATTAAAGCTAAAGCTGTTTGTGGAGTTGCTCAGCCCAAAGCCAGCTGTAGGTCATGAAAAAGTCCCTTTTTTTAAAACTAAGTACTCCTCTTTCATTAAGTGCCACTTCTTTTTTTGTTTTAAAGAGAATAACCTATAATAAAGCCTGAAAGGTTCTTCAGTATCTGCCTTCATTTGTTAACAGTCCTTCAGGTACCTCAGGATGAGATGAGCTGCCCCAGCTGCTGCTGTAATGGAACATCCCTCACTCTGTAGAATTGTAGATTGGATCTGGGCATCAAGAAATACCATCATGAAGCTGATCAAGTGCCAACACTCTGAGACTGAGGATTTGATGTCTTCTGGAGGAACTCTGCACTCGACTGGCAGGTTAGAGGGAAGGTTTAAAACAAAAAACCCTTTGGAAGAGACTCACTTAAAAGTTTAAATCACTTTTATACTCGCATCCAGTTTTCTTCCAAAGCAACAACTACTGGCAATAAACATATAAAAACCCCCCAGAGATTGCTTTTACTAATGAAATCCTTCTCCCCACATCACCCTCTCCCACCTCAGTTCTTGGAACAGACACACAATACACCAAGTCCTGCAGTAATCTTGAGTATTTCTATCATTGACTGGATGGCTGAACCTTTCCCCGAGAAGAGCTTGTTGTTTTACACATTTACAAGGTGGAACTGAAAAGAATCCCCTTCAGTTTCTGCCAGGTCCAGAAGTGCAACAACAGGGACCAGTTCAGGGAAACGAAGTCCAAAGGTGTCAGGAGTGGATGGAAATAAGTCTCTGCTGGGCAAACACAGTCCTGTGGTGCAGCTGACGAGCAGTGAGACTCCACATTCCCTGGGCTGGATCAGGAGAGTGCACCAAGGAAGTCTGGAAGTTTCTGTTGTTAAAATCTCAACCACGCCCTGAACACGTGGTGCTTGTTCTATAGAAAAGGACAGGCTGTGACAGGGTGATTGTCCCACTCAAAGACTCGCTGGACACACTGGACAGGCAGGACAGACTGGCAGGAGGTCTGGGAATTCCATCCAGGTGCTTTTCTCCTGGAAGCAGTGGTTAGGATACTCTGATCATCTGTGTCATCGCTTCTTCGTTGGTCTGAGTGGGATCCTGCAGACACAAAATACATCCCAGGTTGGACTTCAACACTTCTCCATGAAGCAGGGAGAAGCACACACAGCTACCAGGAGCAGACACAAACCAGTACAACACCTGAAAAGAGCAACATGAAGGACTGAAAGGGGCAGCTGTCCAACAGGCAGAGCAAACCCACTGACCTGCATGTGAGGGCTGTCCTTTTCCTTGGGGGAGAAGAAGCGTCCCCCCTCGCCCCGTTTCCTGGCCATGGCGTGCCGGTGCCGGGACTCGTGCAGGTATTTCTGCAGCAAAGGGAAGCAGGACATGAGAGAGCAGCCACAATTTCCAGGTCAGTGCTTCCTTAGGGGAAATTCCCGACCACTGGAAAAGCCTGCCCCGTCCCCATCCATCCCCCTGCCCACAGACAGCTGTGTACAGTCAATACCCTCTTGTAACACAGCTCCAAGGACACCCCAAAGCATCCAAAGGAAACAGGATTGTCCCCAAAGGACTTAAAAAATTTGCCCTGATGTAGCTTACGAACAACAAGAACATTAAAAACCACCAAGATTCCAGTCCTCATTTTCCAGCCTGGGTGTGGTTCTGTGCCTTTCTCACAGAGCAACCCTGTGTTAGATCAGAGTTGTCTCCTCACCCTTCTTTCCTTGGGAATTTTTCCCTCTGCTTCCAGCTTAGCCCGTGCCTGTCTCCTCTTCAGGATGCGGTGGTACTGCTTGGCATTCACATACAGGGGCTCCTCCTCCAGCATCTCTGCCCCAGGCAAAGGGATTCTCTGGATGGCTGGGACTGACCCAGCTCCAGGCACCATCTGTAAAGAGAAGGTGGGTTTAGTACTTGCAGCTCACAACACAAAATCAACACTAAAAACAATTAAAAAATCAAACCATTAAAATGGAAAGTGTTTGGGTTTTGCTCAGATAATGCAGCTGCTTAAAGCAGCAACAAAGCTGTTCTCAAACTGCAGAACAAATTTAAACAAGTCAATTACTTATCACTCCTGCTTGCTTTTTCTTTTCTGATAAAAGCAGAATTTCAATAAATTATACAATTCCATGGCCATGTTGCTGCTTCTTGTACAGTTAAACAGGACATACCAAGTCTTCCCTTTTTTGGGTTCTCTCTTATTTGAATTACATGCTAATTTCAGAGCATTTCTAAGCAAACATTGCAGAGCTGCTGACATCTAGTGGGGACCAACAAAACTCCAGGTAAAGGGCCTCACACTACAAAAGAAATAGGAGCTGGCAGGAAAAACCTCTGTGAACCAAATCCTGAGGGACCCTCGAGAAAATTAACTGTTGACTCAAACTATTTAAGCCTTACGGCCATTGTTCCCTATCACTCCACACCCCTGTGAAAATCCAGGCAGATCTGTGTACAGGCATCTTAAACCTCAGCCCTTAAAGACATCAGTGGGAAGTTTCACACCTACCATGACCATTCCCCCTGAATTGACAACGTTTCCAGCCACTGGCAGTGTCACTGTGACTGTCCCTTGGCCACTGCTGGTGGTGTTGGTGTTGGCTCCTGTCTGGACAATCTGTGCTCCAGCCAGGCTGGCTGCTGGAATGGTGATCATGCCTGTAACAGGGACTGTAACTTTAAGGAAGTAAAACACAAAAGAAAAAAAAAAAAAAAGAAAAACGAAACAGAAACAGGCACACAAAAAGAAGGGAACACCATTAGTCCCACTTCTGTGTTTTACTCATTCATCCTTCCATAACATGCAGAGACTCACGAAAGCATGGAAGTGAGTAACTAAATTCCATCAGAATTCCTGGTTTTTGCATTTGTGCCTGCACAGTAACCCCTGTGTGATGTAAGAGACTGTGTACTCTTGATGTGTAACAGCAAAATTAAGGGTTCTGTTCTAACAGCCCTTGCCAAAGACAAGACCCATTTTTTACGGTTCCAGGGAAAGAACCTCGGAGTGAATTCCTGCAGAACAAAAGCATCTCCTCCCACATTCACACCCCAACAGTGTGATCCCAGCACTCAGCTCAGTGTGTTCTTTGACAATAATCCCAGGGCACTAACTAACCCCCCCCAGGAGCCCCTTCTCCCCCAGCTCTCTACCTTGCTGCAGGATGGTGCCGTCGGCGTTGACGGGCTGGTACACGATGGTCTGGCCCTCAGCAGCCTGGGCGACCTGCTGGCCTTGCACTGCTATTTGTTGCTGGGTCTAAACAAAACAAACAACACAGGAACTTTACAGAGTGCTTTTTTTTTTCCACATTTTACAATTCCTGAATTAGCACATGGTGCTTGAGGTGTTCCAGGCATCTGTTACTGTTGCCTCATTACCAGCATCAAGAAACAGGCTGGAGCACAGACCAAGTAACTGGAGATAAAACACCTGAAGCACATGTGAGATACTTTTTCTAACAGTGCAGTGTTCAATATTGAAAGAACAAATTCTAGGTTTCCTGTCTCGCTATGAATATGCAAAAGGAAGAACTATTCTGCTCCGAAATTTAACTTTGGTCCTAACCAAAAGCATCAGCAGAAACCCCAGGTGTGACTGGACTACTCCACAAAATGGCCCAAGTATGGAATTAGCAATGCTTCATGTTTTCAAAATTCAACAAATAGACAAAAACAACCACGAACCAATAAAATACAAAGACACAATGGATAAAAACATGCAATCTAGTTATTCTGCCCCAGAGTTATGTATGAAAACACTACAAAAACATGACATTTATTCTCAAGTTCTCCTCAATATTAACAATTCCTTCTTTTTTTTTTTTCCTTTTTTACTTAACCACATCTTAAGTCATTTGGCAAGTTTCTCTTCCTGTTCCTCTCCAGAAAAGCCTTTCATGCTGGTGCAGTTACCTGTGTCTGGCCAGCAGTAACTGCAGTCTGGGGCTGCTGTATAATGATCTGCTGGGTCTGGCCCTGCTGCCCCTGTACCTGCACAGCCTGCCCACCTTGAATCTGAATCTGACCTGGCTGGACCAACTGAATCTGTGGAAGAAAGAGTCAGAAAGGAACATTAACTATGCCTCTGATTTCTCCCTCCTTGGCCTCAGCATGACCAAGTCATCTCTGAGGATGATTTACTGTTGCACAGAAAAAGAAAGCACCGAGTCTTCTCTTTTTCCATTTTAAAATGAGGAGTTTTAATGGATTCCTCCCTGTGACACATCACCACAGCCACACAGCAGAGGGACCAACATGCTGTGTCACTGTGCTCCAGCAGTTCTCCACTGCTTACACAATAAATCAGTCAGAAGAAATAAATTATTCACATGAAACTGGTAATAATAATAGTCAGGTGAAAGAAGAAGAGGACTAAGATTTAAGACATCTGTAGAGTGTTAATTATCCAGCATACAGAAGTACTCCTGATATATATAAAGTTGTCCTCAGCTTTGCAAAGTCTTTCCACCACCATGAAACATTCTTAGATTAAAAAATGGAACTGGAACATGGTTTGAAGCTTGTGCTTAAAAACCCAGTTATTGATTTTCCTCCAACAACCAGACTGGAAAAAACCTTGCACAAAATATAATCGTTTTCAACAAAAGAAATTTTAAATTAACCTCTCAAAACACCAAGACATCGTTTGCTTTCCTGGACTCTGCTGAACTGGATTCCTAAATCCCATTCTAAATCACCAGGACACTTCCACTATGCCATGGTTAGAGTTCTTCCCTTTGCTTCACAAACAAATACACCTCAACCACCTCTTTAAATTTACAAGTATTTCCAGATAATTGTTTCCAAAAAAATCCACCTTCTGTACCTTCTACAGTATTGCCTTCTGTGCAAAGGGGACGTTTAAATTCCCCTTCAGCCATCCCATATTAGATGAGCTCAAGCACAGGAGGTGTTTTCCAGAGGCTTTCTTCAGGTTGTTTTTTTTTTTTAAATCCTCTTTCTGAGCCATAAATTGAGCAGGCACCAGATCCCCAAGTACACTGCAAGGGCCAGGTAAAACGAAAAAAACCATCCCAACAAACAAAAAACCTGGACTAGTGGAAGGTGCCCCTGCCTGTGGCAGGGGGTGGAATGGGATGGGCTTTAAGGTCCTTCCCAACCCAAACCATTCCACGACTGTACGAAAAAAAACCCAAACCAACCCAGCTGTGTTTTAGTGGACTTCACCCAAAAGGTTTGCACCTTCACCCAAAAGGTTTGCACCTTCACCCAAAAGGTTTGCACCAAGCCACAAAGCACAAGAGCCGAGTTCCCAGCGGCCCTTCGTGGCACTGCACACCCGCAGGACACAGCCTGTGCCCACGGTGTTCCTGGCCCAGCCCTGTGGCTGTGGGAACACCCAGCGTGTCCCTGTGAGCTGGAGCCAGCCCTGGCTGTTTGTCTCACCTGCTGCAGCCCCTGCGTGCCCGACACCGGGACCTGCATGATGGTCTGGCCCTGCCCGCCGGGCACGGCCTGCACCATGATGGGCTGCCCCGTGGAGGTGATGAGCTGCCCGCCGCTCACCTGGACCATCAGCGGCTGCCCCTGCACCTGCAACAGAGAGAGCCACGATGAAACCCCCCGGCACTGCCCCCCAGAGCTCCAGGGCCAGTGAAACCCCCCGGCACTGCCCCCCAGAGCTCCAGGGCCAGTGAAACCCCCCGGCACTGCCCCCCAGAGCTCCAGGGCTCACCCACGGCGACGTGGTGGGCACAGAAACCCAGCACCAGGCACTAACAGCCTGGCTTCCTAAAGCTTCCCCCAGGATGTGCTGCGGGGTTTAGTAAATGATCTGTTTCTCTTGCAGCCTAATTGCCACAAAGCATGAAAAGCATCGCTAGATTTTCCAGCCACGGTAACTACCTTCATGCACAGCCCAAGAGCAACGTGGAATAAAAGAAACTCCATTCTCCACATCACAATTACTGATCTTTAATGGGGGTTCCTATTGAGAGAGCTCTGGATAAGCTGCTCTTACAGGGAGATTCTGGGGTGGCTTCAGCTCTCTCCAATTTCATGCCTACAACATTTCCATTTCCTGAGTGACACGGAGCATGTGATGTGCTTAGAGAAACTCTTCATGGTTATTAAGTGAAAATTGTAACTGGAGCAACACAAAATGCAGTTCAGGGAGGAAAAGTGAAAGCAGACGAGCAGCAGCCACTTCTGAGCCCAACAAGGCTTAGAGTGGATTTATAAACATAAATATATATCTGAGCATGGTGAGGCCCTGGCACAGGTCACCCAGAGAAGCTGTGGAGCCCCATCCCTGGAAGTGTCCAAGGCCAGGTTGGAGGGGCTTGGAGCAAGCTGGGATAGTGGAAGGTGTCCCTGCCCATGGCAGGGGGTGGCACTGGATGGGCTTTAATGTCCCTTCCAACAAAACCAGTCTGGGATTCTATGGTAAGTTTGGCATGAAAGTCTCTGGGAGAAAGGTCCATGAAAAGAAAAAGAAGGGGAAAACCTCTCTGTTTGAACACCCTCACCTGCCAAATCCCCCATTTCCCCAAATATATCTTGGAAAATGCTCTCCTCCACAGCTTAAATGTGAAATGAGTTATGAAAAAGGAAGCTGAGCTGTTTGGGAACAAGAGTAACATAACCTGGTAAAAGTCACTGAGTTCCCATGTTTCTCCTTGTGAATCCCTGGACAGTCAGGACACTCTGGGATCCCTGAACAGAGGGAACCTTGCAGGGTTCCCACACCTCAGGAGCGAGGTCCCAGCACATGCAGGGAGTGCAGCTGTACCTCAGAGATGAGTCCTACCCCCAGTCTGGTGACTCCACAGGTCACCTCCCAGCTGTGACACTGCTGTCCCTCAGCCTGTACAGTCACATCCACGTCCCTCACCACATCAGCAGCACTTGGTCTGGGTTACAGGGAGGAGCATGCTCATGTCAGCCACAGAGAAGCACAGGCAGCAGCACAATATCCAATAAGCAGAAAGGAAAACGACACATTCCAGGGCTTTTGTTAATGAATTAGAGCAAGACAAAATGAAGAGAGGGTGGGGAACATAGCAACAACCAGAGGCCACAGGGACCCAAGCAATCCAAGTCAGTCAGCAATTCAGATTTTAACTCTGAACATAAAAAATGCTGTGTTCACTTTGCACCTGGCAAGACCATTCCAGCCCCCTGGAACTCTCCTGCTCTGAAGAATTCAAAACTAAATGAAACCAAAAAACTGAGAGCAAAGTGCAGTGCTAAATGCTAGGGCTGCCCAGGGTCTGTCAGCTGCTTTAAAGAGGGTTTGTGAGCCCCTGTAAAGCCTGTGTGAGGTAAGGAAATGGGGTCTGCAGACAGAAAATACTTCACACTGAAACAAATCATTTCTTTCCATCTGTGATGTATTTACTGCTCAGATTCCCACTGCTCCTGGGTTGCCCTCTGTTAGTCATTTGTAAATAAGGAATTGGATCACTCCATCCCAGAGAGGCCAATATTGTCCCCAGGTGCTCTTTCTATCACAGGAAAAGGTTTCACTCCTCAAGCTCAGGGTTCACCCACCACCTCTGCCTGTCATGGACTGAAGAACTACAGAACTCCCCACGGGGGAGATCAGAAAACTCATCTCCTTGAACTACAGGAAATCTTTGGGGTTTATCTCCACTGTCACTTCCTCACCTGCACGTTTTTTCCTTTGAAGCCCCATTTAACGACTGGTCCCTTTCAGAACCACAGCAGCAAGAACTCCTGAAGGCAGCAGGGGTTCTGGGAGAGCCCAGCCAAGCTCCAAGGCCATGGAAAACCCCAGAGCCCTACAGCATCCAGCACAGGTGCTGCTGCTGCCAAATGCTCCTGTCCCTCCTGCAGCCCTGAACAAACACAGCATTAGATATGTGGCGTGGGGAGGGTCATGCAGTGCTCAGAAACACAATCAGAGAGATCACCACTACCTGCAGGGTCTGGACTTGCTGGCCTGAGGCCGATGCCACCTGGGCCTCAGTCTGCAGCTGGACAGCAGTGACACCTCCCTGCTGCTGGGAACAGGAACAGGGAGAGCTTGAAACAGGGAAAGGCACAGCTCTGGCACGACACAACGACGAGGGTGAGTGTAAAATTCATACACACTGCTCTGGGAACACCAGGAGTGGGAACGTTTAGCAAACCTAGGGATGGAATTCCCACAGAACCGCACGTGACACTGACAGGCTTCAACACCCCCACTGAATTCACCCACAAGGGACAGGGGGATTGTTTGGCAGAATGTGAAACCTCAGTTTCAGGGGTTTATCCTGCTCAATGCTCCCTTCACTGCCCAGGTTTCTCACTGGGAAGGGCTGCAGGGTTTGGTCACACTGGTTTGTCACAACAAAGGCCACAAACCCCTTCCTGCAGCACAGTGGGAGCTTCATCTCTGCCCTCTCTGTGTCAATCTCTGCCCACCACTGACCTTGAAGGACAATCTGGAGAGGCTGCAAGAGCAGTTAGAGCTAAAAGCCTTCTCTATCTTTAGCCTCCTTGGTAAGAGTCCCAAAATAATCTGTGTAACTGTGTTAGCGTTGGGGAGAGGAAGGACAGCTCTCTCCTAAGAGCTGTACTGCAACAGCCTGTTAAAACAACTCATTTTAGAAAAACATCTCATGTCAAACACAGGCTTTAAGAGCATGTACTGACAGTGAAAGTGTCAATAAAACCACACAGATCTTTGGTTGTCTGCTGGAAGCAGGTATTTTTGATAAACCCTAATGTAAAGTTTTTTAACCTCAAGTGCAATCTTGTTCTGCCTGAAAAAGTTGATTAAATTCAGTGGGAGAAGCTGGTCCTTGCTGAAGCCAAAGCAAAGCAGATCTCGCTGGGAACATGATCCAGTGGCTCATCCCTTTGCATGACAAACTATTAAACTCCTCTTGCCTTGAACTAGAACAAAAATTCAGCAACAAAAATTCAGCAGCAGCACAACTTATCTGAAAATACATCACAAAATCTGAATGGGGGAAGTTTAACAGTAAAAATCAATAAGCCCTTAAAAATCCAGCCCTGCTCATCTGCACATTGTAACATGGACTAGGAACTTCTTTCTGGAAGGGATCAGTTCATCCCAAGCTACATGGTTTGTTTAATTTCTGTACTGTATGTTCTTTTTGATCCACCTGTAGTTGTAAAATGAAGAATCTCAATAAATATTTCTTTTGAGGAAGCTTGGAGGAAGCCTCTGTGGGCTGGAACAAAACCTGTTTCAATTTGGAGGGGACCCTACCCTGTTCCTGTGGACAACTGCCTGTTTCTGTTCATAGTCTGTCTCTTCCATTTTCAGAGATTTGTTCCTCTCCTCACATCCCAAACTCTGCCAACTCCCTGCTACACTGAAATCTGGCAACTTGTACACCTGCAATTTAATCTGATGATTCCTGTATTATAAACCCCACGTTTCCTCTGACCTTCAGCCAAGTCAGATCCCTGAGCAGGTGCCAGGAGTCAGGTGAACACGTGTCCAGGCAGGATCACGAAGCCCCTCAGTGCTCCTGTGACCCTCTGAGGCCACAAAGGGGGTGTCAGTGAGCAGTGACCCCCAGCCCTCCCCACCTTCCCTACCTGCTGCTGGATCTGCCCGGCCTGCACCACGATCTGCTCCGTGGAGCTGTTGCTGTTGGCCGTGTACTGCTCCATGGCCACGGGACTGGGCTGGCTCCTGCAGAGAGGGACAGAGCAGCTCATTATTGTCCTGAGGTGGCACATCTGTGTTCTCCTACAGGGGCTGCACAGCAAAGCAGCTGCTGCCCCCAGGGCAGGGGCTCACAGGCTGCTTCCTGAGGGACAGGAACAAACCAGAGAGGTCAATTCAAGCACATCTACCCTGACTGAGGGGCAGAGTATCCCAGTTCTGTCCTGACCTTCAGTGCCTCCAACAGGAGCTCTGAACCTGTTCTTCCTGCTCTTGGAGTCTGCATGTCCTGGGCTACAGACACCTGCCTGTGGGGGGAGTGTCACTGCTACAGAACCTCCCAAAATGCAACGTTTGGGTGTAAAACCAAACTACATTTCAAGAATCCAGCAGAGCTAACTGAAGCTCTCTCCTTCCCCCACTACACACCATTCCTCATATCTCTTCCCTTTCCTCTTATTTCCATAGAATCATGGAATGGTTTGGGTCAGGAGGGACCTTAAAGCCCACCCAGTTCCACCCCCTCCCAGCCCCATCAAACCTGGCCTCAAACACTTCCAGGGATGGGGGAGCCTCACGACCCTCACAGGGCTTAGTTTCTTCCATAAAGAACTTATATATTCAAAGATATTCCTCCTGTATTTTGGGAACCACCAGCAGATTTCCCAGCGCCTCCACCCTCCTGCTGCTGCTCGTTCCTTGGCCCTTTCCCTACACACATGAACACAGTGCTGGAATAAAACAGCAGCTCCAGCACCTCCTTTTCCCTCACCCTGCTTCTCCCAGGATCAACAAGGGAAGAATTCTTACTGTTACTGTAACAAGGTCTTTGATTCATGTCATGACTGAACAAGTACCTGCTACATTAGGGAAAGAAAACACAGCCTGGAACTTTAATTTTCAAAGTCTAAAGCAACAAACCCCCTCAGGCTCTCTCAGTTTTCCAAGGAATGCTGACAGAATGTAGTCCCAGACTCCCTGGAACAGTTGCTGTGGTTACTGCTGCCGTTTCAGCTCCATCCTTTGCCCATTTACTAACAGTTTCTCCCAGCCTGCCAGAATAAAAGCAAGTAAATATTCTTCCTGAACATGCTGGTGTCTGTCATGTGTCTCCTTTCAGTTCTGCACTGGATACTTCATTTCTGCCCCAAATGCCTGTGGGCCTGTCAGAGAGCTGCTCCCACACTTCCTTCTCCAGGGAAACGTTTCAATATCCAGCACAGGGTGCCAGGACACTGTATTTGCCAGGAGTTCTCTGTTTTCCCTAATGATACAACCAATAATCAAGCACAGGCAAACCTCTACTTGGGAATGCTTCATCCCAGCCCCCCGGATCAAGCCTGTCTTGTTTAATTACAATATCAGCAGCACTGTAATCCTAATGCTCTGCACCAGCCACGGCCAAAGTTAGAGACCGGATTTTCCACGTGCTGGCTCCTCATCCTCCAAGGGATTATCTCATTCCCTTCATTAACACAGAGCAGCCAAGTTAAATTTTAAAGATCAGAGATCCATGGACGGCAGGATGGAGCTCCTCCCCCAGTGAGCTCACAGGCAGCTCCTCCTCACTGGGAATGACTGAGGGTTCCGGTCCCAGCACTATAAATATATATATATCACATAAGTTGGAAGGGACCAGATGGGATCATCAAAGTCCAACTCCTGGCCCTGCACACCAAGAATATATATTTATTTACATATCTATACACACACACATATATGAGTGCACAGAAGCTGCAGCAGTGCCAGTCTCCTGAGCAGACAGCCCGCTCTAAAGGCAAACCCGTGTGATGCCCAGCCCTGGGACGCGTTTTAACGTGTCCCATCCGAACGGGCGGGAGTTTCCAGGGCAGAGCCGCGATCCCCCCAAGGGCAGCGGCGAAGGGCGGACGGGGTTTCACCGCCGCACTTTGTCCGCGCTGCCCGGCAGGACAGGCCGGCACAGCGCGCGGGCCCGGGAGCGGTCCCGACTCCGGCAGGGACCGGGGGGTCGTTGTGCTGCGGGAACCGCCGGTCCGGGGCTCTCCGGGAGCTCTCCCGCTGCCCGGAGCCCCCGCGACCGGACACCTCCGGCGGCACCGGCCGCGAACCGCCGCGAACGGGGGGGGGCAGGACGAGCGGGGGGGCGGCCCGGGCCCATCTGCCGCCGGGGAGGCGCCGGGGAGGGCGGGGCGCTGCGGGCTCCGGGCCCCGCCGGGGGAGGACGAGCCACCGACTGCCCTGCCCGGCGGCGGAACAGCCAGGCCCCGGTTCGCCGCCAGTCCCGGAGCAGGCGAGTGCAGCGCCGGCCCCACTCACCCGCCGCTCCGGGCCCCTCCCGGGAGCCCCGGGCCCGTCCCGCTCCCCGCCCCGCCCGTCCCGGCGCGCGCTCACCGTGCCGCGCTCCGCTCCGCGCCCCGCGCTGATTGGCTCCGCCGCGCGGCCCCGAAGCCCAATCAGCGCCCGCACTCGCCCGCCGCGCAAGATGGCGCCCAACCGCGGACAAAGGGGGCGAGGGGCGGGGCCCCGCCGCCCAACCCGCTCCCGGGCCCCGCCCGCGGGCTCTGCGCCTGCGCGGGGGCAGAGCTGCGCACGCGCGGGGGAGCCCCGCCCACTCTCGCGCGTCGGGGGCGGGCACGACAGGCCCCGCCCCTCGGCGCGGAATGTTCTGGGCCGGTACCATAGAGAGGGGTCCGCCCGCGCGCACAGAGCGGCGCGGCCGCCATGTTTTGTGGGGCGGGATCGTCCACGTTGTGTGGGGCGGTAGAGCCCCGTCGCCGTGAAGCGGCTCTGGTTCAGTGTCGGCTGAGGCTGTACCGCCATGTCCCCGTGAGGCGGGACCGCAGTGTTGGCTGAGGCGGTATCGCCGTGTGGGGTGAGGCGGTGCCGCCATGTTGTGTGAGGCGGTACCGGCAATGCCCCCGTGAGGCGGTACCGCCGGAGTCCCAGTGAGGCGGGGCCGCCCTTGCGGAGAGGCCGGAGCGATGTGGGCGGTGCTGGGCAGGCTCGGCGTGGAGCAGGCCGCGGCCCCGGCCCGGCGGATCGCTGTGCTCACCGCGGGTGCGGCGCCGGAGGGGCCCTGAGGGGCGGGAGGAGGAGGAGGGCGGTAGCAGCAGCCTGGCGGTGCCCGCTGTGCGGTGACCCAGGGCCGGTCCCCCCCACCCCGGCCGGAGCTGTGGGCGCAGCAGGCGCACAGGCCTGCACAGGCCTCCCTAGGTGTACCGGCCTCCCCTTGAGCTGTTTCAGATACATCAGCTTAGCCTTGCACCCTCTACACCAGCCTGCTGCCAGCCTTGGCGTTCCTAACAACTGTTTTTCTCTCATCTTTCCAGCCGCAGGAGCCTTCTCCATCCCCCACGTTACCATGGCCACCCACTTCTCCAAGGATCAGGAGGAGAGAGTGCGTAGGAAATGGGTTACGTGGGATATTGCTGTGACACGTGTCTCTGCAAAGAGGCCTTCCCGCAATTACAGCCCCAACAGCAGGGCTCTGGCTGCATCCTGCAGCTTTGGGGGGCAAAGTGGCTGCTAGTGCAGATTTTCCTGTGCTTTTGTACTTCTGTCAGTGGTGCAAATGCTGCACAACAGCACAGAGCTCACCCTGCTGCCCAAACACCCAGCACTGACACACTGGTGGTGCCAGGGGGTGTGCGCTGATCCAGCTGTGCCATATCACATAATTCTCCTTTTAAGCTTTGATTTTGTGAGATTAACTGCCAGGCTGGCATGTGATACCCGTTACCTGTGTAGTGGTTTGTAATTATGTGTACAGGGTTTGTAATTCTGTATGTGGGGCTTGTCATTCTGTGCATGGAGTTTGATATTCTCTGTGTGGGGTTTGTGATCCGCGCCGGCTCGTCTGTTAGTGAAGCGCGTGTCAAAGCCTGTGCAGGCTGGGCACGTTCCCTGTGCCCAGGGCATTCTGTGCCCACCTGTGCTGTCTCTGCTCTCTTTGCTGCCCGTGCCCAGGTGCGGGAGGTGAAGGGGGACCTGTTCTCGTGCCCGCCGTCGGACGCGCTGGCGCACTGCATCAGCGAGGACTGCCGCATGGGCGCCGGCATCGCCGTGCTCTTCAAGAAGAAGTTCGGAGGTGTCCAGGAGCTGCTGGACCAAAGTGAGTGGGACCTGCAGGAGCTGCAGGGAGGGGTGGTGCTCCAAGCTGCTCGGGGCTCGTGGAGTGGGTGTGGGTGTTTTAAACGTGCTGTGATTTCTGCTCACAGAGAAGAAGACGGGGGAGGTGGCTGTTCTGCAGAGAGATGACAGATACATTTACTACCTGGTAAGAGTTGGGATGTCCCTGGGGCACCTCTCTGAAGATAAACTGTAGTATCCAATATCATGAAGTCTTTAATATCTGTGGGGTTTTTGGTCATGTTCATGGAATCCTGGAAAGGTTTGGGTTGGAAAGGACCTTAAAGTTCATCCAGTCCCACCACCTGCCATGGGCAGGAACACCTTCCACTACCCCAGCTTACTCCAAGCCCTGTCCAACCTGGCCTTGAACACTTCCAGGGACAGGACAGACACAGCTTTCCTGAGCAACCTGTGGATTTTTTCCCAATATCCCACCTAACCCTGCCCTCTGTCAGTGTGAAGCCATTCCCCCTTGTCCTGTCACTCCAGGCCCTTGTAAAAAATCTCTCTCCATCTTTCTCGTGGGCTCCCTTCAGGCACAGGAAGGGAGTTTCTGCAAAGGTTGTCTCAGCAAGAGGTGTGAGATGTGTTACTCAAACACTGCTGGTTGAGGAGCAGCCAGGCTGTTCCTGTGCATGTACATTTAACCTTTACATGGACAGAACTGGCTGCTGAATTAGAGTATTTTAAGCTGTGAACGTAGTGCTTTGTTCAAGTCTTTCCACAGTAGCAAATCCGGGTAGGCATTTCAGAATGTCATGGAATATGTTCTGTAACAGGCAGTAGTCTGCAGTGGTCGTGCCAAGGGCTCAGCTGACCTTTTGTGTTGTGACACAGATCACAAAGCAGAAGGTGTCTCACAAACCAACGTACGAGAGCATGCGGAAGAGTTTGGAAGCCATGAGAGCTCACTGCCTGCACAACGGGGTCACGGACATCTCCATGCCCAGGTGAGGGAACCAGGGGCTGGGATGGCACTACCTGGGTGTTTTGTGCCTAGAAAGATGTTTCAGGATGAGCCCCTGCTGTGAAAGAAGAATTCAAGTATGCACCACCCCTATCCAACTCCTCTGTTCAACTGGGCAGATAAAAATTGCATTTCTCGGTGCACTTCAGTATCAACAGAACAAATTCGAGTCGTTTCCTTGTTCTCACTGTGTTCTGTTGGTTTATGGGGAGCTGAGCTGGGGCCATTTCAAACTGCAGCTGCTCCAAGGGCTGGTTGGGCACAGCATGAGGCCATTCCAGCTCTTGGGATGTCTTATCTTCCAGGATTGGATGTGGACTTGATGGCCTGCAGTGGGATAAAGTTTCAGCGATCCTTGGGGAAGTGTTTGAGAACACTGACATCAAGATCACAGTTTACAGCCTGTGAGCAGAAGAGTCAAAGAGCCCCTTTTCCCCCACTTTTGGGAGTGGAAGCTGTGAACTGCCAAGGGGGGCCTGCCTGGGGAGCACGTTCTGCGTCGGGGTCACTCACTCGTGGGACGGTGACAGAGGCTTCCAGCAGCAACAAGCTCCAGAGGAGTTAATTTGGGTGTTAACTAGAAGGCGGCAGCGGTGTTGTGGAAACCCTCGGGGTGTTCCCAGTCTGTCCCAGCAGCCACCAGGTGTCACTGGGCCTCCACGCAGCTCCTGCGGCTCCTGGGCAGCGGAACGGAGCTGCTGCCGCCGGGGGAGTTGTTTGGGTTTTGGTTTCTCGTTGGGGTCGGTGCTGAGGAGCTGCCCCAGGGAGCCCTGTCACTGCTGTTCAAGTTTTGCAATGTCCTACCCGGCACTCGTTCACTTCACCTGTTCTCACAGGTGTAACAGTTTAATTTCTCCCTTCTAGCCACAAATAGGGTTTGATGGTTTTGTGTTCACTAAGGATCATGCTGTGATGTTAAATAAATGGTGCCCTGCTGTTGGATCAGAGCTCATCCCTGTGGCTCTTCTGGGGGAAAGCTGGAAGTGTGTAAATACCCCTTGGGGGTGTGTTTTATACAGTATCTATATAATTTATAGTCTGCAGAGCTGAGTTTTTGGGGAATCCGAACGTGGGAATGACTTGTGCTCTGAAAAACTCCCAGTGTGGAGTTTGAAGTTGGATCTTCACGTTTCTTTGTTCACTGCATTTGTAGTTCAGGTGTTACACGTAGGTTGGAGCTCGTCACCCACAGCAGAGGTAAATCAGTAACACCCCTCGTTCATCAGACTGTTGGAAAACACCTGATTGTGGAAAGTTTGTGACAGTTGCTCAGTTCTGGAACTAGACTCCCCATTTCCTTCATGTTTGGTTTCCCACCCTCCCACAATAACAAATCTTTTTCACTTCCCATACTGAATGCCCAGAAAAGTGCCAGGTGTGCTGAATAAATGTAAAAATGGGACATAGCAGTTGGGAAGCAGGTTCAATTTAGGACTTCTTGCAAGTAGAGAAGAAGGAATAAACAGGGCTTTGGCTTTTGCAGTGACTTCCCATTTTATTTTGCTTTGCTTTTCCCAGTTTTATATCCCAAATATCATTGCACAAGGGGAAAAGGTGTTTGATGTGTTTGAAATCAACTTGTTGGGCTCCATCACAATTTAAAGCAGAGCTGTTGGCTCTGAATTAAATCACAGCTCTGACTGTTGGGAAGAACAGAGGGAGAAAACCTCTTTTTCACCTTAAACCTCTTTCTTTTTCCCGTTTGTGAAGTACAGACTTTCTAATGTATTTATCTAACCAGCATCTTTGTTCTAAGATCTTTTCCCATGAAGTATTCCCAGAATGTGATCCCACAGCCTGTCCTGTAGGTCACTGCCATCCCTTTCACCACAGCATGGGTTTGGTTGGGGCAGGGAGGGGGAGGAACAAAATACACCCAAAAAAATCCCAAACACCAAAGGTCTGTGTTCATAGTCCCACAGGGCTTTGTCTTCCAGAGGCTGGTTCTCCATCCTGCTGGAGTCAAAGCTTTGGGAAGTGGAGTGTCCCAGGTGTCCAGGTCTGTCACTTCTCTTCATAGATCTCTGAGTAGGTCCTGGATGAAGAGATACATATTAGAAGTTTTAAATGCTTTGTGTTTCATGCTCAAATAGGTGACTCTTTAGTACCCCATCCAAAAACCCAGGGAATTTTGCAATTGCAATTGTGATTTCCTTTAATGGTGTTTTTTTAGGGGGTTAGACTTCGTGGGGTGAGGAAAATCCCCTTTTCACTACATTCCTCTCCCTGTTTCCACCTGTGTCCTGCATATAATCCATGTGGGGAAAACCAGGTATTCTGGTGGCACCTCGTGACTCAAATACCTTTTAATTCCTGGAGGTGTTTGCTCGGAGGAGAAAAAAGAAAAGCTCTAAATCCCTTAGGAATCTGCTGGGGGGAGCTCCTGCCATGTTCCTGCCCTGGAAGGGGAAGGTTACTGCCTGAGGTTATTCTCAGTGTTCAGGTACAGGTGAACCCAGCCAGGTCCATCTGAGTGACTGTGACTGAAATTGGCTCTGGGCTATGGCTTAATAAGAGAACAGAGTTAATTTAACCCGGGGGTGAGCGACCACGTGGGAATCCTCACTCACGTGAGCTCAGTGCAGGATCTCAGCCAGCTTTTCCTCGTAGTACTGGAAGTTCTCCTGAATGTCCTCCCACGGCACGAACGACTTCACCTCCTCCCCTTCCTCCTGCTCCACGAAGTTCTGCCAGACATACTCAAAGTCTTGAGGCTTCATGATCCTGAGCTTGCAGCCGGCCTCCTTCATGCTGCGGAGCGCGGCCTGCACGTCGGGCTCGTCCCACATGAAGAGCCTGCCCACCATGATGGTGAGGCGCAGGGCCCTGTTCCTGCGCAGGGTGTCCGCGATGCGCTGGGCGCAGCTCACGCAGGGGCTGGACGACACGTACCAGGTGACGGAGCAGCGCCCGCCCGCCTCGCAGCGCGGCAGGATCGTGTCCAGAAAGGCCATCTCGGCGTGGGCGGCCGCGTGCTCGTCCTCCAGGTACCCCCGGCACGGCGCCGACTCCTTGCCCTGCGTCTCCACCACGTAGCACAGGAAGGTTTTGTTCCTGCCCGAGCTGTATTCCACGTTCCTGAACTGGAATTTGAAGAATATGGCTGGGAGGCGTTCCCTGGGGAGAGGGCAGAGCAGAGAAGCGTCTCAGGGGCAGGTTTAGGTCGGGGTTGGGGCACTGGGTCAGTTCCGGGGGGGACCGTGGACAAGCCGCTGCATCTCCCTGTATTTGTCTGCGTTGTGACTCTTGTTTACTAAAACATCCAAGCTCAAATCCAACCTTGCTATGAAGAGGTGTGTTTCCTGCTCTCTTTCCCGGATAATGAGTGGGTATTTGGTTGACAATTCTTTAATTGGTGATTGAAGGCCAGCTATGGTGACTGACAGAAGCCACCCGTTGCCTTGTTCCAGAGCAAACTCTGTAAGGCCACAATAAGTTGTGTTACAATAACATCATGTATTTGAATACATCAGGTCACCTGGAGCTCCCTGCCTGATTTAACTCTCTGACAGCAAAGGGGTTACAGCAGCGAGGGGCTGGATCTGGGTTTTCACGAGCAGTTGAAGCAGCAGTGACTGCTCTGGGATGGATTGTCTTGGAGATGGATTTAGTCAGCCCTTCCAGATGGATTTTATTGCTTATCTCGGCATGTGTCTGAGATTATCTGGGATGTTCACCTCAATCTGTGCTCCCAGCAGCATGGAATATACATCACTCCAATAAATAACTTTCCAATAGAGAATATAAACAACACTAAGGCAGCCCCTTCCAATGCCTGACAACTCTTTCCCTGAAGAAATTGCTCCTGTTGTCCAACCTGAACTTCCCCTGGCACAGCTGGAGGCCATTTCCTCTCATCCTGTCCCTTGTTCCCTGGGAGCAGAGCCTGACCCCCTGCCCCCAGCTCCAGCCTCCTGTCAGGGGGTTGTAGAGAGCAAAAATGTCTGTGGAAAGTTCTTTTAAAAATTCTTTGCAGGCACTGAACTCCCACAATACTCTCAATATAAATCACCTGCTGTAACACAACTCACCTGAGGGGGTGGGAAGGTAAAAGTTGAAACCTTCATTCTCTAAGCATCATTAAATGGTGATTTTCAGGGATTTCTAAATGCTCAAACCTAATTTGTCAAAGTTTTCCCTGATTAGCAGTCTTTTGTCACCTGTTAGATCATATTGAGGCAAAAAAGATTGAAACTTTGAGGCAGAACTGAGAGTCAGAGTCTGTGGGAATCTCACTGGCCTGGCCAAATAATGTGATTTAAGGTGCTGGAATCAGGTGGGCTGAGGGAAAGAGCAGCTGCCCAACGTGACCCTGGCACTGTGTGTTGGGCAGGAGAGGGGAAGGAGAACTTCTAATGAGGGGATTGAAATGGGGATTATCTCACCGAGCTGTAAATGACTAACAGAAGCCAAGGGGTCACTTATCACTGCTGTGAGGAGCCTCATTTACACCTGGGGAAAGTGTGAACAGTGTGTCAGATATGAGGAAACGCTCACAGGTTGGGATTACAGTCACCCAGGTCTGTGTTCAGCCAAATACTGACAAAAAAAGGGGTTAATATTCTTAAAGTGAGTAATTGGCTTCCCAATGCTCTCCTGTAAGCCGGGCTCCTCCGAGCTGGGAGCAGCAGCCTGAGAACTTGGCCGTGAGTCATGAGGTGCCCCTAATCCCAGGGCTAAAGCTGCCATGACACGTAATTGGGTTTAAATGCTTCCATGGCTGCAGTTGGGTGTTTCCTCATCATGCACATAACTGGCTTGATTGGCTGAAAATTTGTACATCATGAGAAAAATCCCCACCGAGATCACAGCTCAAGGCCTGTCCTGAACTCTCAGTGTCCCTAAAATGAAAGTAAAAATCCCTGGGGTTTCTGTACCTCTTTCAGGGATTTCTGCTTCACTTCCCCACTCTCACCTTTCCAGGGTAGAAAATCCTGTCAGATCCTCTAACACTCGAGGCATTTCAACAAATAATTTAATTGCAAGATGATGCTGAGAAAGTATTTTTCAGCCATGATTAGCACAGATCCTTGGGGTTAGCAAGGAACTTTGAAGATGCTGCTCAGTTCCTCAGCATTTCTAATTGTAAATTGGGTGCTAAGGCTGAAAAATCCAATGTCCTCATTGACAGTCATTTTAGTACACGTTTTAAGTGTTCAAAAGTTGGTCCAATGGCTTATATCCACAATTTTTGGTGCCTTAGCTCCATTCCTAGCAGAGGGACGTGCTTTTCTTAAAAGGCACTGCTTGGCATTGTTATTTCTATGATTGTGTGTGACAGAGATCACCCCAAGAAAGGATCTTTTCAGAGCAGACACATTTTGAGAAGAAAATGGAGGGTTTTTTCACCCCTGTGCAGGAATGTAACCCAATTTTGTGTCAGCCAGAGGTGCTGTCCTGCCTCACTCATCCTTGTCAGAACACCAGCCAAATTTTATCTGCAGAAACTTCCTTACCAGTGCCCATGGCACAGGCAGGAGGATCCCAGGGGGGATTTTAGAGCCTGGCCTGAGCCTTACATTCCAGCAGCTGGAAGAAATCATGGCTTTGGTTTGTTTGCTGGGCCCTGCCTTGGTGAGTGGTAAGGGGAGAATGACAAGGGGCATCTTGCTGCTGCTGCAGTGAGCATTTGGAAACTTGGAGAGAGCAGATCCTGAGGGGTTTTCCTATAGCAGCTGTCAGTTATGGCTGAGGGTTCAGCTTCCTCCAGGTCTCAGTGGTATCTGCCTTTCCCAAGGGCCAGGCTCGCTGCTGCTCCACTGCCTTGAAAACTCTCTTGTTTTGGAACCTTTCTGCAAGCTGGGCTTTTCATGAAAGTCGGGTTCCAGCTGTGGCTGTGGAGCCCTTGAAACTCTGAACCTTCAGGTCTCTTGAAATATCTGTCCCTCAGGCCTATCAAGCAAATCAGCCATAGCAGGGGTGTTTTTCCTAATCCACAGGTAGAGAAACTCTCCGACAAGAGCCATTGATCACAGCTAGAAATCAATATTCAGCTCCCATCAAGGCCAATCCCTCCATCCTGATACCCTCAGCCAGCCATGCCAGGACTGCCTGCCCTGGGAGGGAACCAGCACTGCAGAAACAGCCCCACTGATATAAAACCAGTGGATTTGTGTGCCTGCCTGGTGTGAATCCACCTTTCACAGCTCTGCAAAACTTCTAACAAAACCCCACAGTAAATTTTAACCATATTCAGAAATGCACTGGCAGAAGATGCTGCTTTAACTGCCCACCATAAGAGCTGAAGCAGAGCCCTTTGAACATCCTCCCTTCACTCCCAGCCCCGTGTTTAAATCCAAATCTCTTACCCTGTCACGATTTCAAACGGTGGCAGGTCCTCCCTCTTCACCTTCTTCTTCTTGCCCTCACCCTCCTCTGCATTGTCAGGTTCCCCGTTCTGGGCATTGCTGGGCTCCTCCTGCTTCTCTGCCATCTTCTGCACTACAGTGGGGTTGACTTGTGGCCACTGGGAGAGAGAAAGAGCAATTTCTGAGAGCTCTGGGAGCGCAGAGAGGAGGGAAAACAGAGCTGGGAGTTCCTGCCCCAGGCACAGTTGTCAGGAACTAAATATGGAACAAAGCAGCAGCGACAGAGGCTGGTTGGGGTAGGGTGACCCAGGGCTCTCGGGTGTCACCTCCTTCCCTTGCTTTCTCCAGCTCCTTTCAACAATCCCTCCTGCTCCCCTTTTAATTTCAAATTAAGTGACAACTTCGCTGTGGGCGGGATAAGCAATGGGTGGAAATCCTGGAAGCACAAGCGTGTATTTATCTGTTCCTGTGACAGACACCTGGCACAGGGAGAGCTGCAGCTTCTCCATCTCCTTCCTCTGCCAGCTGATCCTCTTGCTGACCTTGAAGGACCACTGGTTTGGCTCAGGCACGAGGCTGAGCCATTTGGTTTGCTGAAAAATGCCTGGTTTTGGTGGATTTGGCCTCATGGAGCATCCCAGCAGCAGTGCCCAGAGAGCAGGAGACCTGTGGTTCCTCCCACCCTGCACAGGGCACTGAACACAGGAGCTGGACAGGGTGAAATCCCATTGTTGGAGCTGCTCTCAGATCCTGCTGCTGGAAATGCAAGCCAGAATCTTTTCCCAAATATCAGAAAGTCCAATTGGAATTCACAGTGGGCAGCAGTGCTGGTTCTGCCCCTTGCTCTGTACTTTTCCTCCCCGTTGCCTGAGTGTCCCATCAGTTCCCAGTGTCCTGGGATATCTCTGGGCTAGGGGAGGTTCTCTCTCTTTTTTATTTTCCTTCGGCATTATAAGAAATTCTTCCAATTTCTCACTCTAAATTTTAATCATTTAAACTTAGTATTAATCCCACATGAGCCAAGCTTTAGGAAAACCTGGGTGAGGTTTTTCCCAGAGACTGATCCTAGCATGCCACTGGGCAAAGGAGTGGGAAGTCTGTGGCTGGGCAGGAGTCGTGTTGGAACCAAAGCACACTGGAAATCAAATCTTCAGTACTGTGGGCTCTGCACTTAGCTCAGAACCCACCACCATCAAGATTTGGATCCATATGAAATATGCAGCTGTGTTTGATTGAGTATTCAGTCAGTACTTAGTGAAAATACCACTCTTAGTGTTGGGGAGGATAAACTGTATTCCACAGAGATCAAAGAGGTGGGAATACCTGCCTTGGGGCCAAAGTCAGCCTTTGTGATCCTGTTATAGTCAGCTTTTTAGAGGCTTTGGAGGAGCCTGCACTATCACAAAGTGGAATAAATTTATGCAATTGGGCAGATCATTTATTATCATAGGAAATTAATAATACATTATAATAGATAATTTACAATATGTAATAAATTATTATAATAGTTCTGCTACCTCCTCCAGCCCCCTTGCTATCAGCCTGCCTTTCCGTGCTGAATATCCTTTGGAGCTTTTCCTCAATGACATCATTACTGCAGTTTTTGGGATAACTTTTCCCTCTGTTTGCTGGTGATGAGGGTTGTTTATGTGGTGACTGACAGAGCACAGGGAGTTCTGTGACAACAGCTCGATTTGACAAGTTCCAAGGATTTGACAAGTTCCAAGACATCCTATTCATGGAACATATATCTTTCATGGTGCAGAGTTTTATTTATTTTCAAGCTTAAAATACTTTCCTGGAGGGCAGGTGAAGCCTTTGCCTCCTGCGTGGTAACCACGCTCCGATTGCAGCTCCCCCGTCCCGTTCCTGTCACCTCTGACATTTCAGGCGGTGCCTTTGGGGAGGGGAATCCTCTCTCAGTGAGTGACAGCTTGTTTCCTTCTAACCCTTATGCTCTAAAGCAGCATTCCAGCCCCTCTTCAGTCCCTCTGACCCACTTTGCTTTATTTTTGGAAGCTCTTGGTGGCTGGGGTCCCACCTTTCCTGCAGCCTTTGGCTTTCACCAGCCTGGGCCCTCCGCAGGGTCCCGGGCTGAGCTCTAATCTAATCTGGGGAATGTGGCACCGAGACTCTCCCTCTCTCCAGCCTTTCCCCAGCTGCTTCCCAGCTCCTTGTAGGGCAGTGCATGGAATAGCCATGATCCCCCCCTGCAGTGTCTGCCTGTGCCAAAATTATAACCGGGCACCCTGGAGCTGCTGTCAATCCCCCGGTGCAGCCCTGGGCTGGGTGAGGGCTTTGGGCACTTCTGCTGGGGGTTTTGAAGTGACCCCAGCTCCCCCGACGTGTGCATGTGTGTCCAGGGCTGTGTGAGCCTGGGATTAGTGCCTGAGGCAGCCAGGGAAGGTTTTTTCCATCAGCTTGTTGTGAGCCAGGCCGAGGGCACCGAGTGCCGAGAGGGGCCGGGGCTCAGGGAAGGGCCTCGGGGAGACTCAGGTTACCCCAAATCAGGCACTTGCCAGCAGCATTTTTATCAAGGTTTCCCTCCACCTGCCCCACTCCCCAGTGATTTGATATTTTATTTCACTGGCTCTGAATTTGTTCACAGAATCCCAGAATCACTGAGGATGGAAAATCCCTCCAGGATTGAGTCCAACCTGTGATCAATCCCCACCTTGTCCCCCAGCCCAGAGCACTGAGAGCCACATCCATTCCTTCCTTGGACACTTCCAGGGGTGGGGACTCCACCACCTCCCTGGGCAGCCCCTTCCAGGGCCTGACCACCCTTTCCATGGAGAAATTCCTTCTGATGTCCAACCTGACCCTCCCCTGGCACAGCTTGAGATCATTTCCTCTCCTCCTGTCCCTTGGTCTCTGGGAGCAGAGTCCAACCCCCCCCCCGGCTCCCCCCTCCTGTCAGGGGGTTGCAGAGTGTGAGAAGGTCCCCCCTGAGCCTCCTTTTCTCCAGCTGAGCCCCCCTCACAGCAGGAGCTCCCGAAGTTATCCTGCCTGTTCCCTGTCCTGAGCACACACACCTGCTTGGCAAAGGCTTTGCCAGGGAAAGGTGGCTTTTATGGCGTTCTCGGGCTGGTGGAACATTTTTGGATAGGTGGGAGAGTGAAATCAGAGCCTGGGGGTGTGAGTCATGGCTCAGCCCTGCTCTCTATTCCGAGGGGACAGCTGGTGGCACTAACAAAACGTCTCCTGGAGACATTGTCTGGCAGCAATCCCCCTCCTGCTTTTTCCAGCTGTAACTACTGCTACGTGATAAATAAATAAACACTGAGCATGATGTGCAGGGGCAGCTTTCCCTCCTTCCTTCCTTCCCTCCTTCCTTCCTTCCTTCCTTCCTTCCTTCCTTCCTGGAAGCCCCTGGGGGCTCTCACCTGTCCCTCTCCTCCCGCTGCAGGGCCACAAAGCCAAGGTCTAAAGGAAGGGGCTGGAAACACTCCTGTTCCCTCAGGTTTGACCCAAGTGCTGGTGAAAGGTGCTACACCCGGGCTGAGGGGAGCCCTGGGGCAGGGACAAGTGATGCTCTCAGCTCTGTACCTGCCTGATCTTCTCAGCCAAACCCTGGCTCTCCACCCCCAGCCCTCACACCCCCTGTGACACGAGGAGCCTTGGCAGGCTCTGCTGCCTCCCCAATTAATTCAGAGCCCAACTGGGACTTAATGACAGCTCCCAGCAGCACAGCCTCCTCCCTGCTGGGCTCCTGCTGCAGGGCTCCTGGAGCAGCTCGGGGGGGAAGGTCGGAGCACAGGAATTTATGTCCTGCAGCACCCATGGAGGGAGGGCCAGGGGAGGGCAATTGCCTCACCTGCACACGGCAGCAAACCCTCCCTGGCATCGACTTCATGTTTGAACACGGCTCCAGACACCAGCAAATCAATTAAAGTCCCGTCCTGCTGCAGCCACAGTGTTTTCTGGAACAGCTGGTGAATTATTGAATGAGACAGGGCTTGGGAAATGAGGCTGGGCTGAAAGGCAGAAAGGTGTTGTTTATGCACAGGCTTGTGGATGCAGCAGCCAGGGAGGTGCTCACTGACATGAGTGTAACCAGCAGTTTAACAGCAAATTGTCTCTGGGAAGAGTGGCTGAGGTTTGAAGGGAGGGTCAGCACAGACAGGGTGACCTGCGAGGTGGCTCTTGGCTCCAAGTGCCATGACCCCAGGACAGCTGGCCTTTGGCCTTTGGCCTTTGGCCTTTGTGGCCTTTGTCTGACCCCCTGGGGAGTCATGGACACCACGACACGTTCCTGTGGGAATGTCCTGTCCATTCCATGAGCTAATCTGGGGGGGCTGGACAAACACAGACTTGGACAGGGCTTGGAGCAGCCTGGTCTGGCAGAAGTGTCCCTGCCCATGGCAGGGGGTGGGACTGGATGGTCTCTAAGGCCCCTTCCAGCCTCAGCCATTCCATGATCCCATGATCCTGGGACTCCAGGGCCCCTCGAGGCCCCCCAAGGCAGGGGCTGGTTTGGGTCTGCACTGCACAGTCTGCCTAAGAAATTCTCCAGCTGACTTTGAAATGTCATTAGAGTTGTTTTTATGCAAAGGGGTTTAGCACATCTGTTTAAACAGCAAATACACCAAACAATGCTTTAAATATTAATATGAGAGGGTGTTTCACTGAATTTAATTTTGCCAGTTGATTTCAAGCTCTTCTGGATATCACATGGAGGAGCATTTGCTATTTTTGCTGCCTGCAAGAAAAGGCAAGAGGCAAAGAGAGGCTCCTGCTGCACTTAGAGGTGGGATGGGGGGAGGAGGAGGAACTGGAATGAAAACAAGAACCAGTCAGCCAGTCCCAGCAGCTGGGAAAATGGGGAGGGGAAACATGGAAAAAAATCCATTAATCTTAATTCCAGTTTTCCGTTACCTGCAGAAAAAACGTGGGAAGAAGGAGAAATAGGATTAATTTATGAAAGCCGATCAAATATGAGCCCATCTATTTAAGTGAAAATGTTATTAAAATGTTGCAGGTCTGAACCAGATCTAGAGTCACCAATTTAAACGTGATTTAAATAATTCTCTTCCCTTTCCAAAAGCAGATAGAGGCTCGTTTAATCCCTCCCGGCCTCACTAGAGGGCCCTGCTCATCCCTGTTCTCTGGCTGTGCTGCGCTCCCTGGGAAGGGACGGGCAGAGCGCCCTTAAATCAGCCTGAACTGCCCGGAATGGAACTGCAGCCAGACCCCAGCTCCTCTGGGGCACAAATCATCCCTGTGTGCCCGTCCCCTGGCAGGGCACTCCCTGCAGGACACAGCTGCTGGAAATAAGCGCAGTGGAAACGGACGGGCAGAGAAAGCCCTGAAATACAGAGGGTTTCTTTTTCCTTTCATTCTTTTCCAGTAGCTTTTGATCTCCCCGCTCCTCCTGGCAGTGCCTGTGCTTTGGGGTCCTGCCCCTGCTCCCAGCCTCGGCTGTGCCACGGCCTGTCCTCATGCAGCTCTGGCTGGGGGCATCACAGCCCTGTGCTTGCAGCAGCCTTGGGCAAAGGAGTCCTGAGCCAGGAGGGAAAACTAAGGAATGGGATCAAAATAACAGAACTGGATTCATGGATTCTCCAAAAAGTAGTGGCTTGGTTTTATTAAAAGCAAATACAATTTATGTTACAGCCCCAGCTAAGCCCCTCCACCCCCCCCCTGCAGGTCCCCCCACGCACCCCAGTGTCCAGCCAGCTGCCAGGAAGATCCTCATGCCCCTTCTCTACACAGTGGTGCTCTTAGCAATCCAAAATAATAGTAAATTCTCTCTGGAGACAGTGAGAGCTCAGGTTTGGGTCTGTCAAGGGCCAGGATAAGGGATGGACAGAGGCAAGTCCATGCACCCCTTGTGTCTGATCTGTCATGGCTTGGTCCCATTGCTCAGGAAATCCTTGTACTTTAACCTTCCCTGATAAATAATATTCAGGAATGGAAAGATTGCAGGATGAGGCACTTGCATTGCACCTGACAGACTCTTTGCCTGTTATGTAGCTACAACCATCGAGGCAGTGGGAGCAAGTTCCTGAATTTTACAGACTCTTGTGTCTCTCTACTTAAAAAAATTAAGTATTTTTTCAAAGGCACTGATGTTAGTTTTTCTATTCTGATGAGGAATGGCACACAGAGGTGGAAGAGAGGAATTTCCTCTGGGGAGAAGCATTTGCATTCTAATCATTGCTGCTTTATCTTGGAGCATGAGCTGAAGGAGTGTGATACTCCCCAATAGAAGTCAGAGCCCAGTCTCCTTGCACCAGCAGAACAAGATAGATCCCTGCTCACTTGGCAGCTGTCAGATAAGAAGTTAAAGGTAAAAAGCCCAAACCAGGTGATACATGAACATGAAGCAACAGCACAAATAGCAAAAAAATCAAGTGTTTAAAAATGGGTGTGCACGAGTGAAGGGCATTTTTGTTTGGGCCCAGGAGAGGAGATGCAATTTAGCTCGTGTGTGACCAAGCTCTGCTCTCAGGGGATGGGGCAGTGTTGAGGGGTCTCTGGTGTTGCTGCCCTGAATTACAATGGATTGTGAGATCCCAGTTTGGCTGGTGGAATTGGACCTGATGGCATTAAGGGCAGGGTACAACCTCAACAGTGCTGGAGAAAACAGCTCCCTGGTTAAGGATGCCCAGTTACTTTAAAGGAGCCCGTGGGTGCCTCGTGCAAACCTTTTACAGGGCCACGATGGGAGGAGGAGCAGGACACTCCCAAAGTGGCCCCCCCGGATGATTAGATCTTGGTTCACATCAGCACAGTTTAGCTACACAAAATGCCTTCCTTTATTCCCTCTTCCCTGCCTTCTGCTCGGGGTTGTCCCTCCAGATGCGGATGGTGAGGCAGGTGGCCATGGCCAGCCAGCCCAGGTAGGGCACCAGCAGCAGCGCTGCCACCCTGTTGATGCGGTACCAGGAGCACAGGGTGCCAATGGCCAGCCCGTCCAGGCACAGGATGTCGATCAGGGCCTGCAGCAGAGAGAGCACAGTGAGTCAGGGCACGAGGACAAACCTCCCAGCACGAGGATAAACCACCCTGGGACAGCTGGAGAGGGGGAACAGCAGTGGGGGACCTTCGGCACTGAGCAGTCACTTGGAGTGTTCCTAAAGCCCGGGAGCTTGGTCCTGAGCTCTGATCAGTGAGACCTGAATGTGTCACACCAGGAGCCAAGACTAATTAATGTTCATTTCTTTGCTCATTATCAAATTCCACAGATTAGCCCCCAGTTTCTGGTGATCAGTGTCCCCTTGTGCTGATAACAGACACAGAACATGCTCATGGGGATACCATGGCCATGGTCACCAAACAAACTTTCTAACTGTACCTTTTACTCCCAGAGTGACAAAATCAGGTGGAAACGTAAATCCCTGTGTGTGTTTCCATCCCCTCCAGGCCTTGGCACCCGAGGCAGTGCCCTGTGGCCCAGGGCGGGTGTGGCTGTGCCGGCAGTGCCTCAGCCCCCTGCTCTGCACTGCACATTGTGTGTGCTTGATAAGCCCCTCACAGCTGCTCCCACAAGGATGGTGTTGTGGCACAGGGTGTGACCCCCCAAAGGACTTATCTCTCCCCCTGGACCCTTAACTGGGAGGTGCAGCCCCGGCTCTGCCCACCCCGGTATCGCAGGGCAGGAGCAGGGCCAGGCTGGGGGCACTGATACCATTGTCTGGGGGCAGGAGCAGGGCCAGGCTGGGGGCACTGATACCATTGTCTGGGGGCAGGAGCAGGGCCAGGCTGGGGGCACTGATACCATTGTCTGGGAGCAGGAGCAGCGGGAGCTGGGTCTGAGCAAAGGCCCTTCTGGCAGCTCTGTGTCAGTCAGAGAACCCCAGCCAGCCCAAACCCGGGGGCAGGAGCCCAGCAGAGAAGCCCTGGCAGGTGATGGGGGCTGGGGCCATTACCATGTTCAGGTTCTGGGCACCGAAGAAGAAGGGGGGCCAGGCCCAGTTGAGGGCCAGCTGAGCCCCGTAGAGCCCCAGCGGGACGATGGCTTTGCTGCTGCAGCCGCCCAGGTCACTCCACACCAAGTAGGAGGCGTAGCTGTGGAGAGGGACACGGGTTAGTGCTGGCAGTGAGTGAATCCCCAAGGGAGACAAAGTCTCTCCTGTAGGAGTGTTTCCCAGCAGGGATTGACAGGACAGTCGTGTCTGCACGGCAGCAGCATCCACAAGAGGCCCTGAGCTCTGCTCTGGGTGAGCAGGGACAGCACCCAGGGAAGGGCTGGAGCTGTGCCAGGGAGGGTTGGGTTGGATCTCAGGAAAAGGTTCTTCCCCCAGAGGCTGGTTGGGCACTGCCCAGGCTCCCCAGGGCAGTGGGCACAGCCCCAAGGCTGCCAGAGCTCCAGGAGGGTTTGGACTGTGCTCTGAGGGACAGGGTGGGATTGTTGGGGTGTCCTGGACAGGGTCAGGACTTGGACTGGATGATCCTCATGGGTCCCTTCCAGCTCAGGATATTCCGTGGTTCTATTATCCTGTGTCCCTTGCCCTCTCACACCTGTGTGGCTCCTGCCCCTCCCCAGGGCTGGTTTGGGCACCTCTCCCAGCCGGGGCAGGGCTGTGTCCCTGCCAGAGGCACTGCTGCAGTGCCAGGCTGAGGCTGGCTCAGGCTGTACCTGAGGGGGGACGGGCACACCTGCCCTGCCCTGCTGGCTCAGTACAGGGCACCCCCCGGGAGCCATGGCAGGGGCTGGGGGGCTGCCCTGGGTGTGCCAGGGGCAGGACAGGGGCAGCAGCCACAGAACTTACCCCATGCCCGTGTACAGGACGGTCCAGGCAACAGGGAACATCTTGCGGGATGGACACCAGGAAGGTTTTTTCAGCTTCTCGTACCAGTCAGGAATTTCCTTTCGATTCAGGAACCAGCCAAGGAAACCCCCGACGTGAGGCAGGACAGTGAACCCAACAGTGTAAGCCCACATCCTTCCTCAGTGGCTCCAAGTCACCTTTTGCCTGCTGTAAGTTCAAAACAAAAACAGAGTATCACTTTTAAATGCCATTTTCCCCTACTTTTATCCTATAATTGTCCATATTCCACTTCAGTCCCTAGGGCAGAGGGAAAGTATTAAATGTTGTGTCCAGCTCTGCTACTGCCTCCTGCAAGTGAGTTGAGGCACAGGGGTAGTTTCTTAATTTGCTCACAGGTTTCCTCTTGTATAAAAGGAAACGAAATTTGCTTTAATAATTACACAATGTTGCTTCACAAGACAGGATAACACAGGGATACATCCAGCATTCCTTCTCTGTCCCGTACCTTCCCCTGCCTTTGATCTCTACAGAGCTCTGAACCTGCCACTCTTCAGTTCTCCTTCCTTTGCTCTCAATATTCACCTTCCCTCTGGATCCATTAAGGAACTAAACCCAAATTAGCATTCATCAGGGATAACACATAGGAGCACAGCAGGTTTGTGCTGTCAGCACAAGTACAAAATGCACCTGGGAAGGTTTGGGGTTTAGCAATGCAAGAGGAGAGGAGCAGGCACAGAGAATTCCCTCAGCCAGGGAGATGTCCTGGATCCCTGGGCACTGCAGAGGAGAGGACTGACCTGCACAGACAGCTCTGTTTGGGATTTCAGCTCACAATTAACACTCTGCTGTACCCTGAGCTAATTGTTATTATTGTCATCCTGCTACAACATGTTTAGGAACAGTACGAGCCAATTCACCCCTCACTAAGGAACAGACACCCCAGACACCATCTCTAACCAACAATTCCTTTACCAGACAATTTATAGGGCTATAAAAGTACCTACAGAACTAGGAAATAACTGAAAACTGAGAGAAATTATAATTTAGTTCTGCTATAAAGTTGAACCAGCACCGCTGGGTTCTGGTTCCTCCACACGCTACAGAAAAGGAAAAGGAGAAAAGTGGATTTTTCCCAAGTCCTTTGTAGCATCCACCCAAACCTTCCAGGCTCTGGAGGTAAAGGAGGGTTGAAAATGGCCCAGCACTGTTATAAAACCTTATTTCCCCTCCCAGCTGTTGTACCTGAAGGTGCAGGAGCTGCTCGAGCCTCCCCCGTGTCACTGCCCGGCTCCGCCTGGCCAGGGAAGGGCTGGGACATCCAGGACCAGCCTCGTCCCCTCTGCTGGGCTGCCCCAAGTGAAGGAGCTGGCAGCTGAGTTTCACCCAAATACAGAAAACAGGGTGTGTGTGTGTGTGTGTGTGTGCTGGGGCTGGGTCAGATTACACCGGGGAGCCCAGACTGGGCAGAATTCCCGCGGATTTGGGGCGACCGAGCAAGGGCAGGGCTGGGGCTGGGGCTGACCCCACAGGGATGGGACATCCCAGGCTCTTGGCTTGCTTTGGGGACCTGCCAGTCAGGGGGTGGCTGCAGGGGATGGTGGGGCAGCTCTGATCTGTCTGGGGGGGTGAAAGTACAGCCTGTGGTGTGTGAGGTGCCAAGGGACGTGCTGGTTGTAGGAGTGCAGGAGGGATGGGGGCCGTGGCACTGGGAATGCTGGGCCTGTTCCCTGGATTCACACCTGCTCATTTACCCCCCCGAGGACCCATCCCAGAGAGTGGGGTGGGCACAGGGCAGGGTTGCACGTGTGGGGTGCCCCTGTGCAGGGGTCCTGCCACATTCCTGGGCTGTCCCAGCCCTCCTGGACCCCCACCTTGGTTAACACAGCAGTGATTCCCCAGGTGCTTTCAGGGGCCACCTGTGCACTGGCCCTTTGGCTAAAATTCCCTGGAATGTGAAATAAAGATGTTACACAAGCATGTTAAATGGAAAAGAAAAAAGCTAGAAATCAATTTCCATTAGGGAGCTGTCGGCAAGGGCTGGGAAATGAAACACTAATTCAGTGCAGTTCTGGGTCATTACCTGGATTTCATGGCCAGAGGCAGCAGGGCTGGCTCCTCACGGGGTGGGATGTTGCTGGTATAACATGAGCCAGGGAAAGCTTCTCTTTTATTGGGCTCACAAGGAAATTATTTTTTGTGGGAGGAAAAAGAAAGGAAAAAAACAGCGTAAAGAGCCAGATTTTCAGCTGGAATAAATCCTGCCCTGCCATTGCAGGGCTGGGTTTGTGCAGGGCAATTACCACTCCAGTGACAGATGCAGCACTCATTAATCACGCCACAGCCACCTGCATATCCAGAGTCTGTTGCTATTTGTGACTGGAAATGTGTGTCATGGAATGATGCAGGGACTGTAAGTGCCCGAATGGTTTCCACTGGAGTCAGGCACTGCTCTGCTGCAGAGCTCAGCACAGGCTGCCCCCCCCCTCTGGCAACTCCATCAAAACCCCAAAATTCCACAGTTTTTAGCTGGTAATATTTCTTCTCCTGGGCATGAGCCCAAACCCATGATTGCTGGTTGGCTTGGCAGACAGCAGTTGTGTGCCCAGGCTGGTTTAGAGTCTAATGTGCTGGAAGAATGAGAAACTGAGGGTCAAATCACAAGGATCTGGTAAATCTGGGACACTGGGAATGCTGCTGCGTGGTGGGGGAATGGCAAATGGGAAGAGGGAAAAAACAGCAGAGGCAATTTCCTAAAAGTCGTGTATTGGTCTAACTGGAGCTTTAGAGCAAAGAAAGGGATCAGTGAGTCATGGAATCATGGAATGGTTTGGGTTGGAAGAGATGTTAATGAGCACCCAGTGCCACCCCCTGCCAATGGCAGGGACACCTTCCACTAGCCCAGGTTGCTCCAAGCCCTGTCCAGCCTGGCCTTGGACACTCCCAGGGATGGGACAGCCACAGCTGCTCTGGGTGACCTGTGCCAGGGCCTCACCACCCTCCCAGGGAAGAATTTCTTCCTCATTTCTTCATGTGAATACAGGAGGTACGTGGGAAAATGGGATGAAATGTAAGAGGTTTGCCCCAGGTGGCTCCCACCAGGCTCCCATTCCCTGGGAGGTGTCTGTCTCCTGAGCACAAGGAGGTGGTTCCTGGCTGGTCTGGACCCACAAAGAGCATCTCTTCTGGTGTTTGTTGGGTGCTGGTGAAGCTGAAGATGCCAAGCAGGTCAGCAGGAGACAGAGAGAGGGAGGCAGAAAGGCCAGGAGCAGGTTTGGGAAGAGACTTTGGAGGCACCATCAGTGCTGGACCCAGTGTGGATTTACCTCTGGCCCAAGCACAGACACCCCAAGGTGTGTTGTGCCCCCAGGCTCCCTCATCCTGGGCACGTGCTGGAGGAGGGAGCAGACCCAGAACGCTCCAGGGAGGCTTCCTCCAGCACAGTGCTGGCTTTCCTGGGATTTATGTCTCCATATTTCTGCTTTGAATCATTTCACAGTAATGCAGGGATGAGGTAATGCTGCATTACCTCATGGCAGAACCATCCCCATGGCAGAACCTCATGGCAGAACCAAACCCATGCCAGGCTGGGATCTCTGCAGCCCCATCCCTGCCGGGCTCGGGGGCTCGAGGGGGCCCTGGCAGAGCTGGTTACACAACCCTGTTTGTTTGCTCTTCTTAGCAACCTCCACACGCCTTCCCCAGAGCTCCTCGGACCATGCAAGATTAATTGCTCAAATATAAAAGCCCTGTTAACCTGAATATATTATTGAAAACCAGCATATTTCAATCTGCCCTAGATTTGAAAATAGAGATGCCGGGTCAGCTCCTGGCATAAATCTGCAGAGCTCCTGGAAGCCGGCGGAGCTTCCCTGATTTACATGGGCAATAAAGGCGTCCTGGTTGGGCTGCCGGGGCGGGGTCGGGAGCTCACCCGGCTGCCCCCAAGGACACGACTGGGCCGGGGAGGGAGCTCAGGGGAACCTCTGAGCCCCCCGGAGCTGCCAGCCCGGCACTGCAGCATCCAACACTGCATTCACTGTGTGAAAGGCTATTTAAACCCACCCACCCCAAAAAAAACCACCGCCCTACTTTTATTTCTAATTTTTTTCTAAAAATGTTCTTTAAAAATTTGCGGCGATGTTGAAAGAAAAATTCTGGATGGTATGAAATGATGTAGGAATTCCCAGTAGGTCAGTTGGGGTTTTTTCTGTGTGGGCTGAGGTGGATCTGGGCTGGCTCGTGCAGGAGCCCACAGCTCCTCACAACTTCAATGTGTGTTGCTCAGTGAGCCGAATTCCCACCCTCTCCCCACTAGAGGCAGTTTCCAAACAGATCGTTTTCAGCATTAAAGCCCAGTTTTGGTGTGTTGCAAAGCCCTGCCTGTGGGACAGGCGGTGTTGGGGTGCACAGGGGCGCTGGCTCTTCCCTGGGGCAAAGGATCCTTTCTCCATCCCAATTACAGTGAATCCAGAAACAAACTATTGTGAGCTGAAGAGCAGAAAAGGCTCCTTTATTTTTTCGGGCTCAGCCCTGGTTGTCTGTGCCAGGAGGGAGGAGCAGGATCACTCCAGTTCCTGCAGCTCCCTCTGCCTCCCCCAGGGCTGCCCGTGGCCGGCTGGGAGCCGAGAGCCCAGACCGAGTTGGAGGGAAAATGTGGGTATTTGGGCTCCTCCTGGCAGTGCCTGTTTGCTGCAGGGGCCGTGTGTGGAGCTGCCTCGTGTGATAACCCGGGGCACGGGCTCGCTCTTATCTGCCCCCAGAAGCTGCCCCTCTGCAGCCAAAGGAGTGAATTCCAACGGTGCAGCTCATCCCCTGCCCTCTGCCAGGGGGCTCAGAGCGGGCACAGGGCTGCCAGCAACTGAGTTCTGGTGCTTCATGAATTACCACACTCTGGCTCAGCCTCTTTCATTAATTAACCCACCACAGGCCTGGCCCAGCACCGATGTGACAGGAAACATTTTGCTTTGGCTCCCATGACCAGCAACCCTGGTTTGCTGGAGCACTGGGAGCACTGGGAGCGCTGGTGCTGACCTGGAGCAGCCGAGTCAGGGGAGCCCAGACCCCTGGTGCCCTGGCCAGGCTGTGCCATGGGATGTGGGCACTGCCAGGGTGCTGTCCCAGAGGACTCAGCCCTTCCCTCGGGATCAAAGAGCCACAGAAACGGTGGCAGTCCCTGCAGGGGGCTGTGCAGCAGGACCTTGTTATCACCACTCAGCTGCTCAGTCCTGCAGCTCCACAGCCACAGCCCCTGGATCAGTGTCAGGCTGAGCAGCGGCTCTGAAGTGAGCCAGAATAAATAGTGTTCACAGAGGACTTTATGGGGCCTTAATAGAGCAGTTTGAGCTGCGTTTCAAGGTCTTTCCTACATGCAGAGTTAATTGAGAAAAGCTATTGCAGTTTCAAGTGATGCACTCGCTTAAATCAAGTTCACTTTCATGTGCTGGTGTGCCCTAAATTACGCCAGGATGCATTTCCAGCCAGGAAACGCTTTGGAGTGAGGGCGTGCTGTCCACCAGGTATGAAATACTGGGAGAGGCCTTTCCTGGCTGCTTCGAGAGGAGAACCAGAAGCTGAGGGGCAGCACTTACCTCCCCGGGGTCATAAAAAAGCAGCAGAAAACCTCTGGGCCCTGAGCTGGGTTTTCTGCAGCTGCAGGAAAAGCTCTCTGGTGTTTCCCTGCCCAGAGAATGCACTGGGACAGTTGGACAAGCATCACCCTGAACCTGCATTTCAGTTCATCCCAAGACTGGATTGACTGAGAGACTTGAATCAAAATATTTTTGTTGTTCTTTTGAAGGAAATGCCCACTTTACTGGGAAGAGTAAACTTCCTTCCTGGCTGCTTCTTTTTGGTCTAAATATTTATGCTGAGAACCGTGAAACTGTCAAAATGCATCAAAACAATGCTTGGAGAAGGTTTTCTTTGGAGAAAAACTGTGGGGGGTTGTGTGTTTCTTCACTCTTAGCAGAAATGGAAAGTGAAAAGGTGAAAGAACGCTGGGACCAGAGGGAATTCTGGCGAAGGGAAATTGAGGTGAAGATTCTGCAGAAAATCGAGGGCTTGTTAAAGGAAGAAAACCCACAACACTGGAAGATATTATAAATGTGGGGTTTTTTCACTGGTCTGTGCCCCTCCTCAGGCTGTGCCGGGGGAGGGTCAGGTTGGACATCAGGAGGAATTTCTCCCTGGAAAGGGTGGTCAGGCACTGGCAGGGGCTGCCCAGGAGGTTTGGAGTGCCCAGCCCTGGAGGTGTCCCAGGAAGGCCTGGCCATGGCACTGAGTGCTCTGGGCTGGGGGACAAGGTGGGGATCAGGCACAGGGGGGATCCGTGGGCTGGGAGGGCTTTTCCAGCCTCAGTGACTCTGGGATTCTGGGATCCTTTTCTGGAGAGAGCAGCTCCAGCCTGGCTGTCACTTCCAGTCAGGAGCTCTGCTGGGCTTTGGGAGGGAGGCAGTGCCAGCCTGGTTTTTCCCTTTATTTCCTTTTCCCCCCAGGTGTGGAGATGTGTGAGCACAGTGACCATCACCTCCTGCAGAGCTGCACCAGCTGGGAAGGAGAGCAGCAGCAACATCTGGATGAGGGAACAGCAGAGGTGAGGATGCAGCAGGAATGCTGCTGCCAGTGACAAAATGCATCTCTGGCTGTTTTAAAAGACGAGGCTCAGAGTCTGAACAAGCTGGAGAATGCCAGGATTTCTCTGTCTGAGTCTGCCTTTCCCTCCTCACTTGTGCCAAGTGCTAAAATGACTCATTTCTCCTGAGAAAGCTGCCTGCTCCCTTGGCACAGCCCTGCTGCCTGGTGCCCTGATGGTGGCATTGCTTCATTTTTAGGGAAACTCAGCTGATCCCTGGTCATCCCACCCGTGACCGTGGTGTAGCTGCAGATTTTTGCAAGGAGATCCCAGGGGAGAAGGGGCTGTGCAGCACCTCGTGCTGCCCGGGGGTCCGGGGCAGGGGTCCCCCGAGCTGGGCAGGCTCATCCCAGGGCAGCTTCCCAAACTTTGCTCCAGGCTCTGCAGGGTGAGTGCAGAACAACCCCACCTCAGCCCGGGTGTGAATCCCCTCCAGCACAGTCAGCCCAGGGGAAAAGCCAGGGCCCTTCCTCAGCTATTCCCGTGGGACAATCCATGGGCAGGGACTCAGCCCGAGCAGATGGGGGGATTATTTTGGAGAGAGGGAGTTCTGGGTTAGGAATGTGACTTGTGTAAAGGCAGCATTATGGTTCGGGCTCTTGCAAGGGCTGCTGTAAGTAGAAAACTGGATTTATGGCTTTCTTTGTGCTGAATCAGGACTAACTTTGGTAGCAGAGGATTTGCCTTTACAACCAATCCGTCCAAGGGCATTGAGTTACCGAGTGTTCCCCAGAGACAGGTGTGTAAAGTGCTGTGTGGAGACATGGAACTGCTCTGCCAGAGCTCTGGACACACTCCAGCCTGGATCCCTGCAGCTGCCAGCAGAGCAGAGCAGAGCCCAGCCCAGCCCCACACAGGTCACAACAGCCCCACATCAGAGCAGCCCCAGGGGCTGGGACAGGCTCCTCTCCCACGTCTCACTGACCCAGGAACATCCAGGGTTGAATTTGCCCAAACCACCGTGATTCATAGAGTTGCTCAGGGAAAGTCAGGATGATCTGGGAATGAGAACACTCTGCCTCTCTGGCTGCCAACTCGCAGGATGGAAAAACGCTCTGGCTCAGGGCAGGGCTCCTGGAATCTGCTCTCAGAGGCTGCTCCAAAGGCCCTGCTGCTGCTGGAGGGGCTGGTGCCAGGCCCTGTCACTCAGTGCTGCAGCTCCTGTTCCCCTTCAGCCAGGAGATCAAGGTCTGTCCCCTTCAGTTCCCCTGTGCCAGGGCAGCAGGTCCCAGGTGGATTCCCGGATACTGGGGACAGAAATGATGTGTGAGGTGGATGAATGGATGGGAACAAACCCTGGGGAGGGAGCAGATCCTGCCATGGCAGTGACAGGGGCTGGATCCCAGCCAGGGGCTGAGGATCTCCAGGCACGTGCCAAGTGAGGGAAACCTGCCTGGCAGGGAAGGATATCTGATCAAAAAATGAGGATGACAAAAACAAGTGTGTTTTCCCTGCCCACTCTCATTCACTTCATGTCCTGGAAATTATCTAGAAAAAAACTTTATTTCCATGAAACTGAGGTGTTTTGGAGTTTGACCCAGTTCTAGAGAAAAGGCACTTGACTCAAATACCAGCTCTAGATCTAAATTGCCACCAGATCTTGGATTCTGGTTTAGGGTCAATTCCATTTGAATGGCCAAAGGCAAATACTGCAAAAATATTGTGGCCTTAATTATTTTTTGGGTAATTTAATTAGGAGCTTGATCTGGGTTTGGGGCAGGACACAAAGTGGATTAGGGGAGCAGCTGGCTCTTTAATTAGGGCCATTTCTCTTTCCCTAAAGTTCACCCTTTTCTTGCCCAGAGGCAGCAGGGCAGCCCCAGCCCGGGGTCACTGGGGAGCTGAGCAGGGCTGGGCACAGAGGGTGCTGGGAATGCTCCTCCCTTGCTGGAATCCCACTGCAGAGATCCCAAAGTACCAACTGGGAATGGTGACATGTGGCTATTTATGGAGGCCAGGGACTGGGGTAAATATTTATTTAGATTCCAATGCTTGATCTGCCACTGGTGGATTGTGTGGAAACACTGAGCCCACGCTCCTCCTGCAGCAATTTATATCCAGAGCCCCCATCTCCTCTCCTTCCAACGCTCCAAACGCATTCCCCAGGATTAATCCTGCAGGGAATGGGCACGGCCTGGGTTCAGACCCTGTGGCTCCATCTGATCCATCCGGGCAGGCATCCTGCCCTGGGTCCCCTTTGATCCCAGTGGCATCCAGAAACCCAAGCCCAGGGACCCCGGGGGATGGCCCGGGGCTGTCACTGCCCTGATGGACAGACAGGCTGGGGTGGGGACCCGGGATGGAGCTGGGGGGTCACTGGGATCCATCCCAGAGCGATGGCACTGAGCTGTCCTGCCTGGGGACAGCAGGGCCACCCCTCTGTGCAGCCACCTCTGCTCCAGCACAGCCCCCCAGCCCCCAGACACTGCCCTGCTCTCCATCCCCCTGAACAGACCCAGAGGAGGGAGGGAGGGGAAGGCTCTGGAAGGATCCTCCGTGTGCAGCAGCCAGGAGGGCTGGACACAGGAGGGATGGACTCAGGAGGGATGGACACAGCAGGGATGGACACAGGAGGGCTGGACACAGGAGGGATGGACACAGGAGGGCTGGACACAGGAGGGATGGACACAGGAGGGCTGGACACAGGAGGGATGGACACAGCAGGGATGGACACAGGAGGGCTGGACACAGGAGGGATGGACACAGGAGGGCTGGACACAGCAGGGATGGACACAGGAGGGCTGGACACAGGAGGGATGGACACAGGAGGGCTGGACACAGGAGGGATGGACACAGGAGGGCTGGACACAGGAGGGATGGACTCAGGAGGGATGGACACAGCAGGGATGGACACAGGAGGGATGGACACAGGAGGGATGGACACAGGAGGGATGGACACAGGAGGGATGGACTCAGGAGGGCTGGACACAGGAGGGATGGACTCAGGAGGGCTGGACACAGGAGGGATGGACACAGCAGGGATGGACACAGCAGGGATGGACACAGCAGGGATGGACACAGCCCTGCCCTGTGCCTCCCACCACAGCCAGTCAGCACACTCTGGGCTGCACTGGGAGGTTCCCCAGCCCCAAAGGGGCCGTGGGGCTGCAGGGGGGAGGCAGCAGCACTGAGGGCAGGTCGGGGTGAGGGGGCAGAGCTGGGCAGTGTCTGGGGGGGCTCAGAGACCAGGGACACGGGCCCAGCTGCCCCAGCCCAGGCAGAGCTGCCAAAGCATCGTCCCCCAAGAGCCCCCAGAGTCAGAGCACAGCTCCTGGAAGCCTCTTGAAGAAAACCCCCCACACGGCCAGGAGATGAGTTTGCACTCAAGGTACCATTTTTATTTTCACATATATACATTACATAATTTAAAATACAGAGTTTTGGTGAGAGAAATGTTCTGTTTTTCAGATAAAAGCAGCCCACCGTGTCCCACACAGCCCCTTTGCTGCCCTTCAAAGGTGACCTGCAGAGAGCTCCTTCCCCACCTCCCTGCTGCTGCTGGGAGAACCTGCCTGCCTCTCCTCTCCCCCCGGGAGAAGAAGGTGTATGTACCTGTCCCTCCCCTCCAGAGCCAGTGCCAAGTGTCCTTTGCTGTCACACACCCTGTCCCCTCCTGCAGGGCTGGGAAGGAGCTGTGGGGACACTGGAACAAGGGAGGAGGAACCAGAGCTGACAGGGACAGTGTGGGTTCAAACACAGGGGAAACCTGCCGGGGTGAGGAAGGGCTGCAGGGAGAGGAGGTTCTGAGCAGCAGCTCGGGCAGATTCCTCCAACCAGAGGGAAGGAGTTGGGAGATGGTGAGATTTAAAAAGGCTCAGTAAATGAGACTCTTCCTTTGGCAGAGAGGCACCAGGAGCCACGGGGCACCTGGGGCTGTGACAGGACACAGCACCACACCCCAGTCCCACAGTCCCTGTTCAAGCTTTTTTCCACTAGTTAACCAGTGCTGGGAAGGCTGGGAGAGGTGAGAGCAGAGGGAGGTGATGCACTGAGGTCCTGAGACAATCCTCCCTGCAAATCCCCTGAGAAAACGCATCAAATGGAAATTTTTCTTTGCACTGCACCCAGTTAAAAGTTCCCTTCTCTGTCCTGGTATCCCAGACTTCACTAAGGCTCAATCCTCTACCATAAATATGAAAAATATTCTTTATTTGAAGCCTGATGGCCACACAGCTGCATTTGGTTTGCAAGGGGAAACACTTTATCTGGGAAATGAAAATAAATTATGAGCAGCAAAAGCTCTCCCCAGTCTGGGAGTGGGTCTGAAGTAGTGAATAAAAACTGATGTGCTGGGTTTTTTTCCAAGGACGTCCAAAAAGTCCTTCTGGAGACACAACCCCAGCAGAGAACCAGGCTGGAGGACGATGATTTGCCAACAGAGTGGCTGATTAGGAGAAAAGGGAAATAACGATTAGTTGTTCATTTTCATCGTGGCAAAAAGGCTCCATCTGGTGGTGTTTGCACCCAAAAAGGAGGTGAGGAGGAGGGTGGGAACTGCAGCTCACACTGGTTAGGCTGGTTCACAGCAGAGAAGAGTCTTGGACTCGAGGAAACCTCAAGCTGGGAGAAGGGGTGGCACGATGGGAAATGAAGTTGTGTGTGGAAAAATGCAAAGAAATGCACTTGCAAGGGGACAAATGAGCCCAGTGGGCCCAGGTGAGCCAGGCTGGGCTGCTCAGAGCCAGCACTGCCAGGCCACGGCAGAGCTGAGCTGCCCTGCACGGGGCAAGCACCAACACAGAGATAGAGGAAGAACAGAGTCAATATTTTAATGCCTTTCTATTAAGCACAGACCAGAGCATTCCACCAGGGAAAGGGATACTGCAGGGATAGGAGCAAGGGGATTCTCCCCTCAGGAGGACTTTGATATGGAAGCAGGTTAAAAAGTCTGTTAAAAAGAGGCAGGAACAGGAGGGGGGTGAGTGTTAAAAAAATGAAGGCTGGTCCTGCTAAGCCTGGGCAGCGAGGGGAGAGGAGGGAGCTGCCAGGGACAGCAGGGAGGTTCCTGCCCCTGAGCTCGAGGAGTAACCAGCTTAAACTCCCTGTTCTGCAAAAGTCAGGGAGCTTTGGGGATGGGAGAGTGGAGCTTCCCTCCCTCCCCCAAAAATCCCACTCAAGCATCACCAGGAATGGAACAAGGTCAAGTCACTGCCCTGGGGCAGCCGGGGGTGGGATGCAGCCCCAGTGCCCCCCACTGATAGCCAGGGAGGACAACTGGTCACAGCTGGGCTGCTCCTGAGCCAGCACCCGCTGAGTGACCCCCAGCAGAACTGGTGGGTGGGCAGGAAAACCCCCCTGTCCCCACCAGAGAGCACCCACAGGCTTTTAGTGTTTGGGAACCTGCTGGTGCTTCCCAGGGGAGCCAGCACAGAGCCCCTGAGCTCGGGGGGGCTGTGAGGCTGCACCCCAGCCCTGCACCCTCTGAGCCCTGGGGAGCTGCAGGGCTCCAGGCCCGGGCTGGGGCAGGGAACTCCTGCCAGAGGAGGGGCAGGAGGAGTGTTCCTATAGAAAGGGGTCGGGTGTCTGTTAAAAAGCTGGAGAAGGCTCAAGTCCTGGGCTCAGGAGCAGAGGGGATGTGAAGCAGCCCCACATGGGCTTACAGACCAACTGTAGCAGCCAGGGCTCAGACACAGGGGGGGTCTGGGCTGGGGCTGTCAGCAATGGGGGGCTCTGCACCTGCCCCAGGGGTGCACGAGACCCTACACACACACACACACACTCAGAGGCATTGCCATCACACCTCTGCTCCTCCTGAGGACCTGGGGGTCCCAGCAATGCCCCAGCACAGTCAGGCCCCATCCTCAGCAGCTTGTTGAGGCACCAAAAAGACAACAAAGAGGAGCCCCCCCATCCCCTACTTCCCTCCGTGGCTCCTGGGGATGCAGAGACCCCGGGCCCTGTGGTGGGAGGGGGTCCAACCACCTCTCTCCAGCTCTCTCTCGGGGGCTCCTCGAATCCCCCTCTCCTGGCAGACAGAGCAGAGAACGGAGAGAGCTCTGGGCCAGACCCCCCAGCCCTGCCCCCCTCAGAGCCTGAAGAAGCGTCGTACCACCAAGTGCCCCACCACGACCAGGGCCACCACCAGCATGTACTTCATGTAAACATTGTCCAGGTCCAGCACAGCCACCTGGAGGGAGCAGAGACCAGGGTCGGTCCTGCTGGAGCCGGGCTGCTGTGCTGCCTGAGCCCCCAGAGACCCCCAGACCCTCAGCACATCCCCTGCTCCCCCAGAGACCCCCAGACCCTCAGCACATCCCCTGCTCCCCCAGAGACCCCCAGCCTCTGCTCCCCCAGAGACCCCCAGACCCTCAGCACAGCTCCTGCTCCCCCAGAGACCCCCAGACCCTCAGCACAGCTCCTGCTCCCCCAGGAACCCCCAGACCCCCAGCACAGCTCCTGCTTCCCCAGAGACCCCCAGACCCTCAGCATAGCTCCTGCTCCCCCAGTGACCCTCAGACCCCCAGAACAGCCTCTGCTCCCCCAGAGACCCCCAGACCCGCAGCACAGCTCCTGCTCCCCCAGGAACCCCCAGACCCTCAGCACAGCTCCTGCTTCCCCAGAGACCCCCAGACCCTCAGCACAGCTCCTGCTCCCCCAGAGACCCCCAGACCCTCAGCACAGCTCCTGCTCCCCCAGAGACCCTCAGACCCTCAGCACAGCTCCTGCTCCCCCAGAGACCCCCAGACCCCTGGTATAGCTCCTGCTCCCCCAGAGACCCTCAGACCCCCAGCACAGCTCCTGCTCCCCCAGGAACCCCCAGACCCCCGGCACAGCTCCTGCTCCATCGAGGACCTGCCAGCCCCCCAGGACAGCTCCTGCTCCCCCAGAGACCCCCAGACCCCTGGCACAGCTCCTGCTCCCCCAGGAACCCCCAGACCCCCGGCACAGCTCCTGCTCCATTGAGGACCTGCCAGCCCCCCAGGACAGCCCCTGCTCCCCCCTGCTCCCCCGGCAGCCCCTGCCCTGCTCACCCATCCTCCCTGCTGGGCGATCCAGCGGGTGATGTGCTGCTGCACCATGAACTCCACGACGTAGCGGGCGATGCGGCGCAGGAAGCCGGGGAGGCCGTGCTGGAACACGTGCATGGCCATGCGGTACCCGAAGCTCAGCAGGGCGATCACCCGGCCCCAGTTGATGCCGCTCTCGAAGAGGCTGGAACAGAGCCCGGGGGGTGCTGAGTCCCTGCTCAGGTCCCCCAGCTCAGATCCCCCAGCTCGGATCCCCCAGCTCAGTACCTGGAGCCATCCCAGAGCTGCCCAGCCCAAGGGAGCTCGAGAGGCACGGGAGGCACAGGTGGGACAGGAGGAAACAGCCCCAGAGTTGCACCAGGGGAGGTGCAGGTTGGATATTGGGGAGAGTTTTTTCACTGAAAGGGTTGTCCAGCCCTGGCACAGAACAGTGGTGGAGTCACCATCCCTGGATAGATTTAAAGGCCACATGGATGTGGCACTTGGGGTTTAATGGTGGTTTTGGCAGTGCTGGGGGAATAGTTGTACTTAATGACCTTAGAGGGCTTTTCCAACTCAAACAGTTCTGTGATTCTGTGGTTGCAGGGCTGGGAATGCTGCACCAGTCCTTGAGGCTCATCCCAGCCACACAGACATGGTGATTTTGTGGCTGGAAGAGGCTCCCAAATGTGTCTACTCCAGGGTCTGGCTGCTGAGGGCAGGTTTGACACTGATTTATCTAGACTGGTTTTTGAAGGTGTTTTTCCTGGTTTCCAGCAAAGCAAGCGAGAAGGGAATAGAAAATAAAAGAGAGTAGACTGAGGCCCTGTGTTTCAACCTGCTGCCCTGTTCTGGTGGTGCCTGCACTGCTCCCTGCAGAGCCTTGGCACAGGTATGGAGGGAGAGGGGAGTTAGAGCCCTGGAGGGAGCAGAGAACAGGGAGAGGGACAGGGGTTATTTTACCTGAGTGCGTTACCGCCTCAGCCAGCGCGGCTTCCCGGGCAGGGGAGCAGGAAAAGGACAGAAGAGAAGCAGTTAGACACAAACACTGAGAGGGGGCTGTGCAGAGCCAGGGGTGCTCAGAGGAGCCATGGGAACACAGAGAGCCCTCCTGCCTCTGCCTCCTGCCCGAGCCCGGGCAAACAAAGGAGTGTGCAGTGTCCTGGTGTCCCTGCAGCCACACGGGGTGGGCACTGCAGCCCTGGCTGCCACCTCGGTCAGAGCTGTACCTCAGGCACTGCAGGTCTGTCCCTCACTCACCTGTGGCTGTGCTTTGGGAGGGGGAGCTGGATGTGCAGCACCTGCACAAGCTCTACCAGCCTGTGGAGAATCCCCCATCCTGAGGGATCCCTGCTCCATGTGGACCAGGCTGGATGTGGCCCTGAGCAGCCTGATCTAGTGAGTGGCATCCCTGCCCATGGAGGGGGGTTGGAATGAGATGATCTTCAAGGTCCCTCCCAACCCAAACCATTCTGTGATTCCATGACTCCTGTGACCACACCAAAGGCAGTGAGAACTGTTCCCTCCCCACATCCTGTGGCTGCGTTTGTGCCTCTGGCAGCCAGACTCCTCGGGATGTCCCAGCCTGGAGCAGGCAGCAGCAGGACCAGCAGCAGCTCTGCCTTGGCCCAGGGCTGGTTGTGCCCCTGAAGGGGCACCAGGACATTCACTTGGCTACGGATGCACGGGCACATCCCCCAGGCTGTCTGACCCCAGTCAGCTCCTGCAAGGACTGAGGTGCCTGTCAGGGGAAGACTGTCCTAGCAAGGCACAGGAGGAGGAGCAGACAGGCAGGAAACACAGAAACAGTCAGGGTGGGCTCACTGGGAGCTCGGCCCAGGGGCAGTGGGTGAAGCTTGAACAGACAGAGCCTGTGTGCTGGGACAGTCCCTGTGTGCTGGGACACACTTTGTGTGCTGGGACGGTCCCTGTGTGCTGGGACCATCCCTGTGTGCTGGGATCATCCCTGTGTGCTGGGACAGTCCCTGTGTGCTGGGATCATCCCTGTGTGCTGGGACCATCCCTGTGTGCTGGGACCATCCCTGTGTGCTGGGACCATCCCTGTGTGCTGGGACAGTCCCTGTGTGCTGGGACAGTCCCTGTGTGCTGGGACAGAGCCAGAGAGGGGGAGAGGGTTTGGCTGACAGCACCGCACCCGTCTGCCCCCCCTTCCCTGCTCAGCTGCAGGAGAAGGCTCCCCCTGCCAGGGCCTCACCTGGAGGCGATCTTGGTGAAGTGCTCGTAGGCGTTGGCCGCCGTGGGCTGCAGGGTGTCCAGCATGGTGCGGAACTCGGCGTCGTAGCGCCTGTAAATGTCGTCCCCGATGATGGCCAAGCGCTGCCCCACCTGGCTCCCGGTGCTGCCGGGGGAACAGGGGTCAGTGTGGCCGAGCAGGACTGAGGGGGAGCTCTGGCTCGGGATGGGCAGAGGGACGTGCACGGGGTTGGTGCCAGGGATTTACCTCTCCACGTCCTGCTGGATTTGCTCGATCTCCGGGTCTGGGGGCACCTCCGCCCCTCTCTCCTCCCTCTCCTGCCGGTAGCGGTAGAAGGCATAGCTCCGAAACACCTCCTCTGCCTCCGCTGCCACTCGGGCTTCTACAGACACGGGAGGGAGAAAAGTCAAGGGAGAAGCTCATCGTCCCCCTTTCCCAAGTTGGAAAGAGACCATTCCCTCATTTTCAACCTAAATTTGTGCCATTTGTATTAACAGCTGCCTTTTGCAGTAAACCCAAAAAACACCCAACAGAAGTTAGGCCTCAGAAAAATAATTTTGAAGCCAGTTGTGCTCCTGGGGGCACAGCCCACCTTTGGAATCCAGTTTCGGCAAGAGGCAGCCCTGGGACTGTCACAACACAAACCAGATGTTGGAGCACTTGGCAGCTCTCCCACCTCTCGATAAGGACATTGCTCAGCACAAACGATTCAGGAATCTCAGATCCCAGCTCGGACTGGAGGCGAAGCTCAGCCTGGTGCTGCCCATCAGCCCTCAGCAAACAATCCTGGGCTTCAGCGTCACCGAGGGCTGTGCCCTTGTGTGGCAGGAACAACTGGTGTCCCCCCACGGGCACATCTGTGATGGCTCCAGCCCCACACGTGTCCCTGTGCCCAAACAACCTTCTCCAGCCCCACACGTGTCCCTGTGCCCACACTGCCCAGGGATGTGCCCAGGACCTGCCCCTCTGGAGCAGGGAGCCCCTGGCCAGGCAGTCTGGCCCCGTGGTGACCGATACCTTATCACACACGTCCCATGGCTCTGGGGAAATTCCCTGCTCTGTCACGGGATGTCTTGGATCAGAGCTCAGTTTCGGTGGCTCCAGAATCCCTGTGGGCTGGGGCAGCAGCTCCCAAACAAGTGTCAGCCCCGCAGAGCCACCCCACAGGCTCAGGGAGCTGGCCCTGAGGGAGCACTGACACTGTTCTTCCCAGTATCTTTTCCAGTTTGAAGGGGACAGGAGTGCTGGGGCTGGGTCAGAGCTCGGCTCCTTTGGCAGAGCATCACCCTCAGGGTGGAGATTCACAGACACAACTGGGGTGCAAAGCCAGGGCAAGGTGCTGCCTGGGGGAAGGTCAGGAGTGGAGGATCCTGCAGGACTGTGGGTTTGGGGGATTGTCCTGCCAGGCTGGTGACAGCAGGTCCAGCAGGTCCAGCAGTGCAGCTCACTGCAGCCAACCCAGCTAAAACCCCATCCCACCATCCCAGGGTATCCAGACTGGCCAAGCAGCTCTGCAGCAACGGGAATCTGCATTTCCAACCTGAGATGTTCCTGCCTGAGCAATGTCCTGGGGCTGGGAAGTGAGGACCTGGCCTGTTGGACACAGCTGTCCTGGCCATGCTGCCCCACAGACCCCGTACCCAGGTCCCCCCAACACACCACTGCCCTGCCTGGAGAGTTTTTCTGGCTGGTCCCATCTCGGTGCTCCAGAGGGCTGTGGGGACAGGACAGGGCCTGTCGTGCTCAGGTTACACCGACTCCAGGTTGGGTAAACAGAGGGAAGTGACAAACCCCATGCTGTGTTTTCAGGGCGTTGGTTTTTGTTTTGCAGAAACGGGTTTATTTGCTGGCAAACAGATGTTACCCTCTGGGAAGCAGAGGAGCCCGTGAAGGCTCCCCTGAGAAAAGGAAAGTGACTGACTCAGACTTTCAGGGAGAGGAGGGTTACACTGCCAGACAGAAGAGGAAATTGGTGCGCTAAAAAAAAAAACTGGTTTAATTACATCAGGTGCTATTTTTAGTAACACAAAAATAGGAGAACAGACACACATTTGCTTTGGGTCACAATGATAACAAACCAAACCCTGGAGGGTCACAATGATAACAAAGCAAATCCTCGAGCAGCAGATAAATCTCTTCTGCATCCAAAGATAAGCAAACAGAACCCCAAATGAAATCCAGGCTCAACCCCTGTGACAAAAGCCTCCTTCCACCCTGCAATCCCACAGCACATGCTGGTGAAATCTGCACATTCCTGCTGCCACTGGAGCCCACAAGGCTTCTGCCTAAGAGGCATGCAGGATTCCTCTGGAATCCTCCAAATTCCAGAGGAACCTCCTGAGTTTTGGGAGGCAGAGGGATGCCAGGAAGGCTCTTAAGTGCCTGCAAGCAAACAAGAACTGTGACTGTGACCCAGCGTGGTCAGAGCTCAGGGCCTGACCCTCTCACTGGTTTTCACTTCAGTGTCTCATTTTCCTCAACAGGAAACCAGCACATGCAAACCATGCTCCTGTTTGGGTATTTTCATCCTCCTGGACTTCAGCATGGGGAAGGATGGGGTAGTTTTCCTTCCAGTGTAATCACAGGATCTGGCACAAATGGGACTCTGAGGTGGACAGGAGACCAGGCAATACCAGAGCACAAACAGCTCTGTCAGGCACCCAAAGGGTTCGGGGCAGCTCCCAGCCCCTGGTATTGGCAGAGCTGACTCAGCTGGTTCACATCTCACCTGCCCAACAGGTCAAGGAGTCACCGTGTTCCACAGCAGCATTTTATCATTTGGGGATGAAATGGGAGCTGAGGGTTTTCCCAGGTTCCTTTTGGCCCCGTTCCCAGTTTTTCACACCCATCAGTGTGAAATGGTGTGGCACAGTCTGCTGGGCTGGGCTCACACACGGCCAGACTGACCCACTCCTGGTGGGCTGCAGCTCATCCCACAGCTCTGCCAGGCCCAGGAGAGCCAGTGTCACCCGCAGGGACAGACCCTGAGAGCGAGTGCCCGAGACCAGGGGGTGCTTTCCTCTGGGATTCAAACACCAAGCACCTCCTGCTCTCTCAGGGAAGGGAAAGTAAAAACACCCCAGGCACCAGCGTGTCCTGTCCAGCAGCTCCCTGCACATCCCCATGCCCTTCAATCCCCCCTTGCTTCCACCACACTAATCCAATGCCAAGCACAGAATCCTTGGCTGGTTTGGGTGGGAAGGGACCTTAAAGCTCGCCCAGTGCCAACCCCCTGCCGTGGGCAGGGACACCTGCCACTAGACCAGTTTGCCTCCAGCCCTGTCCAGCCTGGCATCTCCCAAAAGCACCGAGCACGTGCTCTCCCAGTTCAGTTCAGCAAGGTAGCACAGATTTGTTATCCCAGCCTTGCAAAGGGCCCTGGAGGAAGGAAATCCCGTCTTAGCAAAGCAACACAGCAGGGAATGAAAAAAAATAAGTAAAGGGTTTAAACTCCTTCGTCCCCTGAACGTCCCAGCAGCTCCTTACCTGGGTTGAGCTCCTGGGATGACCTGTGCCTGTCGCTGCCCTGGCGTCCGTGGGCCCGTGGGGGGTCACCATCGTTCCCTGAGGCCATTGCAGGGGGATGCTTGGGAATGTCAGCGGCACCTGGAACACCACGGTGGGGGTCAGTGAGTGGCCTGAGCAGCCGGCAGGACCCCTGGAGCCCTGCAGCCCCTCAGCCCCTCACAGCCCGGGGAAGTGCTCGGAGGAGTGGGAACGCTGCTGTTATCCTCTGCCAGAGCCCTGGCCCCTCCCTGCCTGGCACACTCATCCCTCGATCTACCTACGAAAGAATTCTGCTTAGTCCTTTGCAGTGGATTTCTCCTCTTTGAGGTTTTTTATCAGTGATGTCATTTGCCAAAAAAGGACAATTCCCTACCATGCCTCCTGAGCACTTTCTCGCTTTTGCCAGGAAAAGGTTCCTTCCCTCTCTGCGTGGGTTTGCTGCAGCTCTTTCCGCCCTGAAATGATGCAACCCCACACTTCCTGAGCCCAGAGCAGAGTGCACCTGCAGGGCTTCACCCGGGGCTGAGAGGAAATGAAATGAGAACCACACGCACGGCCCATCCTGCCCCTGAAGGTCACGGGTGTCCTAAACCCAGACCTGCAGTTCAGGGCTTGGGGCAGCTCCTTCACCCTCAGCACCAGGGTTTGCAGAGAAGGGAGAGAGGCCACACGGTTCCAGTCAGGATTAACAGGGATCACAGCAGCTCCTTGCCTGCAGTCTGACATGCCAGTGTGTGTTCCCAGGCCAGACTTCTGCAGGGTTGAACTAATGGCTTTCCTGATTTGCAGCAGGTCTGAGCTCATGAATAAGATAAAATTCATGACATTGACACCCAGAAATTTAAATAAAGAAAGTGCTGGGTATGGATAAATAACCACCTACATCAATGGTAGAAGTGCAACACGTGGGTCAAGCTCACAGCCTCACACTGAAGATTGCTCAGAAGAAAAAATAGATGGATGCTGCCAGCAGTAATGGGAAGTACAGCCTGCACTCCAGTGGGATGGGGGCTGGAATCACAGAGCTGCTTGGGAGCCCGAGCCCTGGTGACACACGATGGAGATGGGTTTTTTTCCTACATGCTTCAGAGGACAGGAGGACTGGATTTCCCATTTCCTCCCCAAGCTCAAACATCCCCATCCAAGGATGGACGAAAAAACAACAAAAAAAATGATGAGGATCATCAGCTGAGACCAAGAGCAGATCTTTGGAGAGAGCTGGCTCCCACTTGCCCAGATCAGCAGAGACCCAGGCTCCAGAGCTGCCTCTCTCCTTGCTCTTGGAATCACAGGATTCCCTGCTCTGGGATGATGCAGAGAGCTCGAGGAGTGCCTGAGTGGATGCAGGTGCCCATCCCCTCCTCCACTGAGGAAGCCTCGGGAGCTTCCTCCACTGCCACCCCAGTCCCTGGGTGGGCCCAGCAAGGCTGTGGCTGAGCCCCTGCCCTGGCAGGGCTCGGTGCTGCTCGGGGGGAGCAGCCTGGCAGCAGCTCTCTGGAGCTCTCAAGTGGGCCCAGCACCCAGACGCAGATGACTCATGATTTTCAAGCTTGCATTTGGCCAACCCTTTGAACCCCGTGAGAACTTTCGGTTTTGGTTTCCTCCTGGGTTCTTGCAGCACTCTCTTCTCTTCTCTTCTCTTCTCTTGTGACACAACCCTCTGCAGCCTCGTGCTCACACACCCCTGGGACCAGCAGTGCTGTCGGTCCCCAACCACTGCCCGCACCAAACTCCCACTGCTGCCAACCTGTGAATGCCCAGCACAGCTCTCTGCCCACCTCTGCTGGGGGCAAAGTGTCTCAGACCATCCCCTCCAGGACCCAGAGTGCTGCTGCTCCTCCTGCCTCCCAGCCCCCTCGATGTGCCCCATTCCCCTTTGTCATGAGAGCAAGGAAGGGTGTGAAGCAGGAAATGACACCCACAGACTGAGACAGCCCAAGGCTGCAGAAAATGAAAACTCTCCAGGACTTGAGACAGGGCTCAAGGGAGTGTTTTGGGGAAGCTGCAGGTCACTGAGAGCAAGGTCTGATCCACTCTACAAGGTGTTTTGGTCTTGTAGGAGGCTGCAAAATGTTAAGAGCAGCAGCCAGCACCTGAGGTGTGGGTTTAGCTACACCTCCAAGGTGGCACAGGGCTCTTATCTTTATTAAAGAGCACATGCCATGCAAAGAATGAGCCTTCCCGGAACCCACCAGCCTTCCCCAATAAAACAAAGACCTTTGCCTCCAACTGTTTCTCATTTCACCCTCGTCTCCTCTTCTTAAAGACCTCTGACCCATTCCTGTGTGTCTTTGTAGCACACCCACCACTTCATCCAACTTTCCTTGGGAGGAAAAAATCCCCACTTTCCTTTGGAGGATGAAGTTGGATGAAGTGGTGGGTGTGCTACAAAGACACACAGGAAATGTGTCAAAGGCCTTTAAGAAGAGGAGACCTCGAGAGTGAAACTTTCCTCCAAAGGAAAGTTCCCGGGCCCTGGGTGCAGGGAAGATGGCAGGGCTGGCCCAGAGAGGGAGCACAGCCCCTGTGGCCAAGCCCAGCCAGGGGCTCCGAAGTCTGCCCCTGACACGGTGTGAAGATCCTGTTCCAGGAAATGCACGGAGCATCCTCTGGGACGGGTCTGGCCCTGGGCCATGGGAGAGATTCCATCCCAGCGTGCAGGGCAGCGACCCCTCCCCGGGACAGAGACCCCGCGGGACGCCGTGCCCGCTGCCAGCCCTGCCCGGCCAGCACGGAGCCAGCCCCGCTGCCCCCGCCTGCCCTGGCACAGCAAACAGGTCAGTCTGTTCGGTTTGGTGGCCCCACGGAGGGCAGACGACCCCAGCAGAGGCAGCCACGGTCCCCCCGCACCCGAGCGCGTGTGCGGAGGTCCCCGCGGGGACAGCACGGCCACACGTGCCGTGTCCGAGCCGCGGCGGGACGGGTGTCACCCCCTGGGTGGGGTGTCACCCCCCCTGGGCAGGGCACAGCTCTGCCCACCGCTGTCCCCTGTCCCCTCGGGGATGCCGGCACAGGGATGTCGGGCGTGGCTGTCACGGCCGCGGCCTCGCGAGGCGGGAAAAAAAACCAACTGGAGAAAATACGGTTTAAAAAGGAGAAATTCCCTCTCTAGGGCAGCGATCCGCCCTGGGCGGGACCTCCAGCCCCGGCCCGGCCGTTGTCCGCCCAGCCGCGGCTGCCGAGGTACCACCGCGCGCTTTATCCCTGTCCCGGGATGCGGCCCCGGCTCTGTCACCCCTCCCGCCCCCGGGATCCCCCGCGGAGTCCCTGCGGCTGCCGGTGCATCCCTGCCCGTCCCAGCCGGGCCCGGAGAACAGAGATAACCCATCCCGGGGGAGCCTGGGGAGGGGGCGAGGGGGTTCCCCCGCGACTCACCGTGTCCCGGGGCGCTACCGCATCCCGGCCGGGAGCCGCTCCATCCCGCCGCCTCCCTTCCTGCCTCCCGCCCGGAGCGCGGCGGGGAGAAAGGAAGCGAGCGGGGCCGGGGAGGAGGAGGGAAAAGAAGAAGAGGAAAAAAAAACAACAAGTAGAAACCCAGCCCCGGACCATAGACGCGGGCGGCTCCGGCTCAGCTCCCTCTAGAGGCACCAACCCCGGCGCGGGGCAGCGCCGAGCACCGCGGGGGCTCCTCGGGGGGCTCCGGGGGAACCTGAGGCACCGCCCGGCCGCGGGGTTTGGGGGCTGCCCTGCGCTGCGGGGATGGCACCGCACACCCCGTCCCATCCCGGCACTCTGCTCGTCGTGCTGCCCCGGGAGCCTTCGGCGTCTCCCTGGGCTCTCCAGTGGTTTTCTGACCTTTTCCTCAAGGCTGCACCTCAAGGTTTGCCCTCTGCCAGGTTCCCGAAGGAGCCCCGTTACAGTCCCTGCTGGAGCATTTCTGGCTTCCAGGAGGAAACTTGTGTTGACCCACCAGAAAAAAAGCCACCGGTGGCAGAGCTGGTTCACACCAAGTGCCTTAGGAAATTTGAAATCCACTGAAAAATCCCAGCAGCTGGAAGGAGGGGGTGTGATTCACCGCGGGGAGCGAGAGAGCTGCAGTGCTGAGGGTTCAGCGATCTGCCCCGGCTGCTCTTCCTCTCCTTGGGAGCTGCCAGGGGCGCTGCTGGGGCTGCAAAGGGCCAGATAAGCAGAGGTTTGGGGCCGGTACAGACGCCTGACTGCTGCTTATCACACCTGCCTGTCCAGCGGCAGGAGCTCTGTGTGTGCCCTCGGGGATGTTCCCTGCCCCAGAGCCAGAGATTTCTGAGCTCTTGGCTTACTTGGCTGAGCTTTTCCATGGAAAATGGGCCCCTGGCTGCAGAGGGTCCTGCCCTGGCTCCCTTGGAGGTGGGGGTTGCTGGGCATGTGGCCTTGGCAGACCCTGCTGAGGGTGGTGGCTGCACTGACACAGTGGAAAGCTGGATGTGGAGGGAGAAGCAAAGGACACCCACAGTGACTGTGGGAACAGGGGCTGGGAGAGAGGTGCCCTGGCCAGAGGTGGCTTTCAGGGAGGTAAAACAATCACAGAGCAGAGGGAGGTGAGGGATCAGCTAAGGGGGACTGTCCCCACCAGCCTGGTACCAAGGGCTCTGCCTTCCTCCCAGGGGCACCCACTGAGAAGCTCCTGGACCTGGTGGGGGTCCAGCTCCCACCACCAATCCCAATTCTGAGTTGATTTCAGAGGTAAATGTGGCTGTTTGGGTCTGATGTCCCTGACTGTGGGTGACTGATCTGTGCTGGTGGTGGTTGTTCCTGTGCACACCTGGTGTGATGTGTGGCCAGGTTTAAGCTGTTCCTCTACTGCAGAACAAGTCCTGGGCTTCTCCCCACCACACCCACATCAATCCAGGCTGTTCCTGAGCCCCACCACCATTTCAGATTTAGCATCCCCCAGAATTACCTCATTAGGTGACAGCTCTGGTGAGAACTTCTGCAATTGCAAATCTCTAAAACCCTTCCTTTTGGCAAACCACTTCCCTTCCACCTCGGATACATTGCACAACACCTCTGTGGTCTGGCTGTAGAAAACCAGCTGGGAAAGTGGTGCTGGGCAGCCAACAGCAATTCCCAGGTCCCTTGGTGTGAACTGCCTCTGCCACTGGTGACTTTTTTTTGTGGTGCATCAACACAGAAATTTCCTATTAGGAACCAGAAATGCTCTAATATCAGCTATAACAGGGCTCCTGCTGCTCACATTGAGCAGTAAAAGATGTGGAAAACAAGCTGTGCAGGATTGTTGGACATATCTGTGCCTACAGCAAAAGCACAAGGAGCTTGTGGGGACTGAGCTGTGGGGACTGAGTTTGTGGGGACTTCCTGTGCTGTGTCCCCAAACAGCACTGGAGGGGGTTGGGGGGGGTGGATATCAGGGATAAAGGGAAAAAGGACCATCTCTGTTATGGGAATGGCCAATATGGACCTCGAGAAATGCTGGTGGGAAGATGCTGGAGCAGTGGTGTAAATCCTGTGTGCAACCAGCCTGTCGTGCTGCTGCAGAGGCTCTGGGACGTGGAGGCAGCAATTCCCAGCTGGCTCTGCTGCCCTGGCTTTGTGATCACTGATGCCAACGTGAAATGTTTCCAGCTCTCACCAGCTCCTCCTTCCAGCAGCTCCTTTTGCTGGTGGAAGTAAAGAGATATATTTGCTGGTGGAAATAAGAGGTGCACAGCAGCTGTGGAGATGGGGCCTCTGCATTCAGGATTCTCATGGTATTTTAGAACGTGGTTTCACTGATGATTGGTGTTTAAATCTGTGCTGCTGCTGGAAAAGGGGGCAGGAAAAGGGAGCTGTGCTGTGTGAGCCCTTCTTGGGGGAGGAGGGCTGTGCTCTGTGCCAGCTGATGGAAGAGGGAGAGAACAGGAAGGGTGACAGAATCTTGGGTTTAACCAGTCACGATGTCATAGCACTTTTACATATTTTTTGAGGGTAAAAACAACCCAGCTGAGCAGGGAATGGTCTTGGGGTGCTGCTGGTCAGCAGTGGGCAGTGCTGGCACTGCTGGCCTCAGTTTCCCACCCAGGCCAGGAGATGTCTGCTCAGCTGCATGAGGTGCTCTGAGATCTCTGGGTGATGAATTGGCACAGCAGGGGTGGGGGGAGAGGTAGAGATTTTTCCAAGCTCAGCTGCTGGGATCAGTTACATCAGAATCGAGCTGTTGTACAGAGACACTTTGTCAGCACTGACAGCATCTTTTGCCTGTTTTTCCCCACTGCAGCCTCATGCCCTGGAAAGTGAGATGGAAAGGGAAGAGGAGTCTCTTCTGCCTGTGGCTGCTGATACCCCTGCAGACCCCTCTGACGTGGTGCTGGCCAGGAGGTGAGACCCTCCACCCCCTCGGGCCCGGGGGGAGCAGAACCCCCTGGGCAGAGCCACGGGGAGAGAACTAGACTGAAAGGGCAGGTTTAAACTGCCAGGGAACAGGGTTAGATGGGACTCAGGGAAGGAATTCTTGTCTGTGAGGGTGGGGAGGCCCTGGCACAGGGTGCCCAGAGAAGCTGTGGCTGCCCCATCCCTGGAAGTGTCCAAGGCCAGGTTGGACAGGGCTTGGAGCAACCCGGGATAGTGGAAGGTGTCCCTGCCCGTGGCAGGGGGTGGAACAGGATGAGCTTTACGGACCCTCCCAGCCCAAACCACAGGAGGATTCTGTGATTCTGAATCTCCTCGGAGCACCAGGTGGCACTGTCCGACTTCCAACCGAGCTGAGCCGAGCCGGGCCGAGCCGGGGGACAGGGACAGCGCCGGGTCCGGCTGCGGGGACAGCGGGGACAGCGGGGACAGGGCGCTGCGGGCCTGCAAGGCACCGTCTCAGCACAGACCAGAGGGGTTTTCCGTCCGCCTGCGGGTTTGGCACCCCGGGCAGTGCCGATGTCGGGTGGGCAACACTTTAGAAAATCTGGTGCCTTCTGCAGCCAAACCCAGCACGTTCCAGGTGAGGTCATTGATGAAATGAGCCCAGTTTTGAGCCTCCCCTGTGAGAAGGCTGGCTCTGTGCTCCCTGCCTCAGTTTCCCCCTTCCTAGGAGGGGTTCCATTCCAGCTCCTTCCCTCTAAAGCACCTCATGGGTCAGTGCTAGACTTCTAAATGCCTCTAAAATTTGGACTGGCAAGGGCTTTGGGCAGTATCAGACCAGGGCTGTGGAAACCCTCCATCCCCGTGGGGAGTTCCCCAGCCTGGCTCTCGCTTCAGCTGCCCTCAGTGTGAGTCGAGGGCAGCCGAGCGCCAGCACACTCCTCCCAAAGACAGGGACAGCCCGGGAGAGAGGAAAACGCGACTTCCTTCTCTCCCTGCACAGGAAGAGCACGTCTGGAGGTGGGGAGGGGGTTCTGTGCCCTCACTGCCCGCCGGGCACGTCTGCAGGGGGGTCACCTCAGCATCCCCGCCTCCCGCGGGGCCAGATGTGCTGGCGCGTCTTCGGGAGCCGCATCCGGGGGTGGGAAGCTCCCCAGTAAGGTTGGGAAGCGGAGCGTGGGGGCGGGTTTTGTCTCGCCCGGGCGTTCCACCGGGCTGTTCTCCCTCCTCGCTCGGCTCCGCCGCGCGGGCAGGGCGGGCTCGGAGCGCTTTGGAACGCAGCCGGAGTTCGGGAGATGCTTCTCCCCGCGACCCCTCTGCCATGAGCTCCGCGATCCCGGGGCCGCACAGAAGCTCCTTTCAGCCCCCGAGGGGTGTCTGGGAACAGATGCCGATTCATGAGGCGGCTCCAGGGCAGATGAAGGCAGGGACGTTCCTGGCGCGGCTCCCGGAGCCGCAGCCCCTGGGAATTGCTGGTGTCCAGCTTCTCCGGGGCAGCACAGGGGGCTGGAGGCCAGGGGGTGCCGGCAGCTGGGGGTGCCAGCTCAGCCCTGCTCCGTGCCCCTGCGGGTGCCGCGGGTCCAGCCCCGGCCGGGGTGCCGGGGGTGCCCAGAGCCCCGTGCCCGCCGCAGGGCCCCGTTTGGGGCACGGGGCAGCCCCGGGAGCCCTGTCAGGGTGGGAACGGGCACCAGGGCGGGGAGGGGGTGGGGAGGGGGGTGGCGGTGCCACTCCGAGTCAGCCACTTCGGTCCCTGAGGTGCATCCTTCCCTCCCCAGATCCAGCTCCGGGGGGAGGCGGGAGCAGCTCCGGACGGACCGGCAGCCCCTGGGGCAGGGAGAGCTCAGCGCTGCTGCTGCACTACCCATCCCGGTACCGACCGAACGGCTCCTCAGCTCCAGCTCTGTCCTCTTCTTTTCCATCTGCTTAATGAACATACCACGTTTTCCTTTTTCCTTTCCCCTTTCCTGTTCCCCGGGAAGGACCTTTCAGTCTCACCCGCCCGACTGCCATGGCCTGGCTTTGGTTTGAAGTTTTTATTATTATTATTTTTATTTTTTTTAGATTAAGCATTTAGTGTGACTAAAATGTTCTCACTTCTCCCTCTGATTATTCACTTTCCCTTATTAAACTGTTCTGCACTGAATTACCTTTCCTCCTTTCCCAACCCTTCCACCCTCCAGCTTTTTCATTATTTATTCTCCGTGGCTTTTAAAGTTTTTATTTATTAATTTCTGGGTAAGAAGAGGCCTCTGCCTCTGTTCCCCACACACTGTAAAAGGACCAGTGGGATCAGTTTGGCTGGGGGTGATCTCCATCCCGGGGGCTAAAGCCAACCTCTGATAGAGGTGTTGGAGGGGGATTGGAGTTCTGTCCTTGTGGGCTGGAGAAGCTGTGGCTGCCCCATCCCTGGAAGTGTCCAAGGCCAGGTTGGACGGGGTTGGAGCAGCCTGGGCCAGTGGAAGGTGTCCCTGCCCATGGCAGGGGGTGCAATGAGATGGTTGTTAAGGTCCTTTCCAATCCAAACTATGAAGTGCCCCTTCGTTTTCCCTTGGGTGCAGGGACGAGGTGTCCCAGCCCTGCACCCTCAGCCCATCCCATGCTCTGCCCGTGCTGGGCAGCACCAGGCTCCTGTACCCTGAGCCCGCAGTGGTTCCCAGCCCCGCGGTCACGGGCCGGAGGAGCTGCTGGCAGCCCAGCCCCTGCTAATCTGGGAATTGTATGCCAGGAAGCACACACCCAGCCGACCTGCCCGGGACACGGCCGGCACTGAGGCTGCAGCACTCCCAGGGCTTCCCTCTGTGCTCCTCAGGGCTCTGTGGGAGCCGTCCTGAGGCCTCGCCGGGTCCCTCCCCACACCCCCCCGGGGTGAGTTTGGTTCTGCCAGGAGGGGATGGGGCTCCTGGCACAGCGTGGGATGCTCTCACAGCCACCTCGTGCTCCTGCCCATCTCTGGGCCGCACCACAGAATGGGGATGTAGCACCTAAGCCCATGAAACCAGGGCTGTGAGAGAGGTGCACTCCCTGACCACCTCTGGGGTGTTTATTTTGGACTCAGCAATGGCAAATTAACACGGGCATCGTTACTTTCCTGCCAATGCAGAGCCACTCTGGCAATAGACCCTGCCCACAACGCCTTCCTGGGTAACAAAACTGTGTCCTTGACACATCCTTAGAAGCCTTGAGCTCCAAATAGACTTCACTTCTGTGCAAAACCGCCCGAGATTTCCCGAAGCAAAGGACTATATAAAATGTGGGTATTATTAGCACTCGGCCTCTGCCAGGGCAAGTGTCAAACACCACGGAGGTGTCAGGAGGAAGGGTTTGCCTTGGCTGAGTCACTGCAGGGCAGCTCCTTTCAGGGTTATGTGCATCTCTGAGGGAAGCAGCTGCTGCCCTCTGCTAAATGGGGTCTGGCAGGGGCAGCCAGTCATTTCCCCAGCATCCCAGCATCCCTGTGGGATATGGAGACACTGCCCTGGGCTGGCCCTGGCAATGCCAGGTCAGGCTGGCAGGGATGGCCTCGGGGAGCTGCTCTGCCCTCTGAGAGCACTTGTCACCCTGACAAGGTTCACGTGATGCTCCCACATCCTGCTCGCTGTATTTTAAGGTTGTTTACAAACACCAGCATGGTTTGAGAGCAGGGGAAGCTGCTCACATATCGTGTGAGCTGAAGAGCCTCTGCCAACCTCGCTGGCTTCCCCTACACTGATGGAGAATGGGATCCAGAGCTGGAGTGCTCTGGCTGTTCTGGCTCTTCCAGCTGTGGAGATGGACGGGCTGGTGGCACTGCTCCAGCACTGGGAGCTCAGTGCCATTGCCATCGTCCTGCTCTTGGCTGCAGCCTCGTCCTGGGACACGGGGGCTTGTTCTGCTCACTCTGCACCTTCGGCAGTGCCACAAAGCCCCGGTCGTGGCCTCCTCTGGGCACGATGCTGCACCAACACAGAGGGAAAGAGATGGCTGGGGCCTGGAATAACGTCCAGGCTGAGATTTCCAGGGCTCACGGAGCTGTTGTAAAGTTGCAAATTACAAATGTGAGCCACTCGGATATTCCAGTGATCCGAGCCAACAGAACAGAATATTTTAAATGAAATATTCATGGGGATCCTCAGCCTGTGAAAGCGATAGAGCTCTGCTGCTTTCTGTGGACTCACACTAATTTATTTTTTATTATGACCCATTTGTATGATGATGGGGCCGGGAGGCTCCAGGCGGTCGCCTCCAGCTGCAGATCCCGTTATTTCAGGTGCTCCAAAAGCACAGAACAGCTCCACGATCTGTGCCCCACATTTGAAACCGCTAAGGATGTAGCCTGGTATTTGTGACACAACAAACCTGCTCTCTGGCACAGGCGGCAGTCCCTCCCTACCCCAGCAGCTTGGGCAGGACACAGGGTCCCCTCTGTGCCCCTGGCATCACCCTGGGGCTGTGGGGTCCCCTCTGTGCCCCTGGCATCACCCTGGGGCTGTGGGGTCCCCTCTGTGCCCCTGGCATCACCCTGGGGCTGTGGGGTCCCCTCTGTGCCCCCGGCATCACCCTGGGGCTGTGGGGTCCCCTCTGTGCCCCTGGCATCACCCTGGGGCTGTGGGGTCCCCTCTGTGCCCCTGGCATCACCCTGGGGCTGTGGGGTCCCCTCTGTGCCCCCGGCATCACCCTGGGGCTGTGGGGTCCCCTCTGTGCCCCTGGCATCACCCTGGGGCTGTGGGGTCCCCTCTGTGCCCCCGGCATCACCCTGGGGCTGTGGGGTCCCCTCTGTGCCCCCGGCATCACCCTGGGGCTGTGGGGCCCCCCCTCTGCCCCTGGGATGGCTCCTCTGTGCCACTGGCATTGCTCTGGCTGGGGAAGGGATTGCCACAGAACCAACAAAGGGCACTCACAGCCCCGTGCCAGACGGGAGGAATATTTGCCAAACAAAGACTTTATTTTCAAGGAAATCCTCTGACTTCTGCATGGAAGAGAGAAATGATTCAAGCCCTGGCGCAGGCGGCCCAGGAGCCGTGGGTTGGAAATTCTCCTGTCACGGGCTGAGGTTCTGCTGCAGCCGCAGTGGGAACAAGGGCTGCTTCTCCAGGCACATTTCATTCCTGCTTTACTTTGGGGAATGATTCGAAACCCTTCGTGAGTGTGGGCTACGGACACACCTATTTCATCCCTGGAAGTGTTCAAGGCCAGGTTGGAGCAAACTGGTCTCGAGGAGGGTGTCCCTGCCCTTGGCAGAGGGTGGAACTGGATGGGCTTTTAGGTCCATCCAACCTGGCCTGGAATGCTTCCTGGGATGGGGCATCCACAGCTGCTGCATCCATGCAGCTGTCTCTGCTGCAGCTCAGAAAACAGCTTTGGGCCCTGGTGGTGGGATATAAAATATGATATAATGTTACCTATAATTTTTAAAGCCAGCTCTGGCCCTACAAATAAAACACTTCTGTGGTTCCCTTTTTCTTTCCCAGCTCTAAACTCTGCCCAGCTCTGGCTCTTCCCTCCCGGCCTGTGACTGTCCTGGTTTATGGCACCGTCACCACCTCCCGGCTGATTTACATGTCAAGTCAGTAAACAGCGGCTCCCACCCTCCCTGTTCCTCATCCCGCGCTCGTGGCCCGGGGTGACTCAGCAGCACGGAGCACAAACATGACTAACTCTTCCCTGCACAACAAACAGGGATTTTGGGGCTTTGTTCAGTGCGTTTCCCTGTGCCGGTGGAAGCTGCCTCGGGACCGCCCTGGCACAGCCGGTGACTCATCCCGAGGTGATTCCGGGTCCTCCAGCGCTGCTCCCGCACCGATCCCGCTGCAGGAGCAGGGGCTGGAGAGGAGCTGGAGCAGAGCCCAGGGCTGGGCTGGGAGCAGGGGGAGCAGCTTCCTCCTGCCCTCCCCGAGCCCGGCGCTCCCTCCATCACACCCGGCACGTTGTTCTCGGAACTGGATGTGGCCGGTCCCTTGCAATCGGATCCCAGGCTGGATGTTGCCCATCCTCCCGGTGCTGCCGGGGCCGACTCCTCCCCAGCAGGTTTTGGACCCGCTTTGGGGTTTGTTCACTGCTGCTGGGGTTCACATCCAGCCTCTCTTCACTCTCCTGCATGACAGGATAGGAGGATGCCCCTCACCTGGGAGGGACACCCCATCAGGAGGGTGGAAATGTGTCCCATGAGGGACTGTTACCTCACCCCATCATTCCTTAGCAATCTTAAACGGGAAGAAACCGAGGGCCCAGATCTTTGGTCCAGCATCACCCAGGTGTGTGTGGGCAGGTGAACCCATCCTGGCCCCTTAATTGCAGTGGTGGGTGGAGGTTTAAAAGGGAGGGAGTCAGTGGTTTCCTTCCCACAGCTCTGGGGCCATGGGGTCTGTGGAGCCCAACCATGGTGAGTCCTGCCCTGGGAGTGCTCACGCCTGGGGGGTCTTTGGTTGGCAGAAGGCTCATCTGGGGTTTGCTCTGGCTGTCTACAGACCCTGGGCACTGTACCTGGTCCCCAGCTCGAGGTGACAGTAAATATATACACAGAAGGAATAATACAGAAGAAATCCTTCCCTGTGAGGGTGGGGAGGCCCTGGCACAGGCTGCCCAGAGAAGCTGTGGCTGTCCCATCCCTGGAAGTGTCCAAGGCCAGGTTGGATGGGGCTTGTGGAAGGTGTCCCTGCCTGTGGCAGGAGATGGGACTGAGTGGGCTTTAAGGTCCCTTCCAATCCAAACCATTCCATGATTCTGGGACAGTGGGCTGCACCAGGTGCCTGGACAGCCCTCACTTGCCTGGCTGGGATGGGGGTACAGCAGGGCATGGGATCCCCTCCCATGGGGTGAACAGCAATAACCTGAGTGTGTCCTGTGACCTGGGAGCAGGAGCCCCTGTGCTGCAGCCCAGCACCCCTTGTCCTTCCATTGCCACACCGAGGGAGCCCAGGACACTGCTGGAGTGGGGGGGTCTGCCCACTCCTGTGCCCCACACTCCGAGGGGAGCAGCCTCTGCCTGTCCCCCATCCCTTGAGATGTGACCACTGTGGCAGAGGCACTGGCCTGTCCCCACCTGGGAGGCAGCTGGTCCTGGCCCTGGGCCACCTGGTTACCCAGCCTGTCACTCAGCAGGAAGGTGTGTGGTGTGCTCAGCCAAGGCTGTAATTAGGTTGATTGGCACTAACTTACCTTAAAAAGCTGGGGAGGAGGGAGGAACTGCAGCTCAGCCATTTCATGTGGAACTTTACAGGGAAAGATGGAGCCCGGGCAGGGCTGCTGTGGGACCCAGCTCCTCTGTCCCTCCTCCCTGTGACATTCCCACAGGACCCTGCACCCTCCGGACCAGAGCACCCCAGGAGGACCTGGAACGGGGGCAGTCGTGTCTCGTTTTCAGTCAGCCTGGCAAAGTGTGCCCACAGCCCCACTGGAGGCAGAGGATGGAGCAGAGCCTGCCCTGGTGCCAGCAGTGCTCAGTGGGCACCGTGCCCAGCCCGGGCTGTGGCTGGACAGCGTTTCCCAATGGGATGTGCTGCTCATTCAGGCTGAGTGCTGAGCATGGGCTGGGCAAGGGGCCTGCATGGACCACTTGGGAGCAGAGGAAACCCTCCTTGGCCAGGCAATCCATCTCCAAAGAGCTGCTGAGAGCACAGGCTGTGCCACTGGCTCCTCTGGAGCTTCAGGGGCTGAGACACTCGGTGTGATCTGACTGCAGCTGTACTTGGGTCGCTCTGGAGCTGGTGGCTGCTCAGGAAAATCCACCCACAGAAATCACAGACTGGTTTGGGTTGGAAGGGAGCTTAGAGCTCATCCCGTTCCAGCCCCTGCCACAGGCAGGGACACCTTCTGCTAAATCAGGTTGCTCCAAGCCCCATCCAACACCCATAGTCTGGTCTGGGCCCTGCCCTGATGTGAAGAAGGGCTTGGGGGAATAACAGGAGGCTTTTCCCGGGATATTAATTGTGTGTATCCTTTGGGGATGAGCCAGCAAAGACATTAGTGATGGTCCCACCTGGGCATGGCTGCAGTGGGCAAAAATCAGCTGATTTGGAGCAAAACAGTTGCACAGCTGTGGAGGAGCTTGCAGGGTGGCTGCACAGGGGTGACAGGTGAGGGGCAGGGCAGGGAGTGGCTGGGGAGCCAGGAGGGCTGGGCAATGCAAAACCTCTTGCACAGAAGGGCTGGGAAATGGGAGATGAGGAATGGGGCTCTTCCCTCATCTGTTCTGCCACCGGCTGCCATCCTGGCCCGGGGTGAGGGTACAGCTGGCAGCCCCAACCCCTGCTCCACCTCCCAATTAACCCGTGTTTGCTTATTAGGGAAGTTACAAGCCTGTGCAAACACTTCCATTTGCTTTTGATAAAGCAAAGGTAGAAAAAACTCCTGCCCGTGAGGTGTGGCCAGGCCTGGCAGGCTGCTCTGGGTCTGGGTCATGCCAGGTCCAGGCTGCTGAGGGCCATCTGCCAAGGACAGAGCATCCCTCCCTGTCCCATGTCACCCAGTGGCTGTCCCCAGCCCCGCTGCTCTCCAGACAACCACGGCGTTTGTCCCAAGCCTGGCCCGGTGTCGCTAACGGCAACTGCTAATTGTTCTCTCGCTCTGTACTATATTTAATTCCCCACTATTATTTTTTCCCCTTTTAATCATAAAAAGCCTAAATTTCCCTCGGGGAAGGTTATTGGCTCAAGTGTGGAAATATACCTGGGCCTTGCACGGCGCTGAGCCACCAGGGCATTGGCTGTATTTTTAAATCCAAGTACAAAGTGTCTCCGGTGCCAGCGTCGTTTAACCCTTCCCGGGAGGGAGGGGGGGAATGGGGGATCCTTCCCCTCTCCTCAGCTCCTGCTGCTCGCCCTCAGAGCAGAATGAACCCCCCCGTGGGCTTGGATGTGTGGATGGGAGCACGGGCAAGAAGCAAGTGTGGGAGTGCAGGAATCGCTCTGCTTTGTCCTATTTTCCTCTGGCACCCTCCTCTCTCTCACCGGGGTGAGACCCGCGTGGGCATCGCCCCGTGAGTGGAGAGGTCGGGCCGGGCAGGACCCCGTGTGCCCCAGCACTGCCCCCTTCCCGGGCCACCTCCTGCCACCCCCGTGGGGACCGAGGCTCAGGTGCTCCGAGGTAACCCCAAGCCTCAATACCTTTGAGGATGTGGGCCAAAGTCATCCAGTCTGAGAGCTATTTTGGGGGATGGTGGCTGCTCCCCGGAGGGTGTTGGCACAGCCCCAGCCGGAGGCGCCGGGCGCGGGGGAGGCACAGATGGGACAGGCGGGAGGGAGCTGCTCCTGTCTCCGCCGTTAATGAAGTCACCCGAGGGGGCTCAGCCCTGCCCCCACAGACCTTGGGGCGCCTTTCAAGCGGCTGCTGGGGGGAGGTTTGGGTTTGCAGCTCGAGCAAAGCACATTTGGGGTCTAACCCTCACTGCTGCCAGGTGTGTGTAGCACCTTCTGCACCAAAGGAGTGGTTCTGTTCAGTGGTAGCTGCTCTGGGCTCTGAAATTCTCACTCAGAAGGAGAAACAGGGTTGAAATAACCCTTTTTTGGCAGCTGTAGCTTGGGATCGGTCCTGCCCCAAGGCTGCTGCTCTCTGGGGTGGGAGGACTGGGCAGCAGCATGAAAGGCTCCACATAGAGCCTTTGTGCTGGGTCTGTGGGCAGCAGTGGGGTCAGGGAACACCCAGAGCCAGCAGGACAAGGGGGAAAACTCTCCTCCTGGCCAAAGAATCCCCCTCCTCTGTGTGACCCTCAGCAGAGCTGTCTTGCTCCCTGCTCTGCTCAGCACAAGGGACTGAGTGTCTCCCTTCCTCCTCCTCAAACAAAGGCAGCTACAGTTCGTCTTCTCTTTCTTCTTCCAAGTGGTTTCACCCTTCAGTTCCCGGCCCTGCTTTGGGATGCCCGAGGAGACCTGTGCAGAAGCCAGAGGGGGCCCTGGCAGGGCAGGGGGTTCTGCTGGGACAGCACAGCCCACCTGCCCCAGCCAGCACAGCCACTCCCATCCTCTCCATCTGCCACAGGTCTGCTCCCAAAGCATCAGGACAAACCTGAGCTCCAGGTGGGCTCCTGTCCAGCCCCAGACAACCCCACTGACCTGTTGGAGGGCTGTGGTGTGGTTGGGAAGCCAACACCAGCCCACAGCAGGGAGTGCTGGCTGCCGGGCTCCCCGTGGGAAGGGCGGGCAGGTAAGGGGAGCTTTGCCAAAGGAGCATCCTGTGGGCAGGGAGGGGGCCCTGCAGCTTGAACAGTTGCCTGCAAAGGAGCAATTTCAGCATGTGAAAGGAATGTGGCTCCAACGCTGCCAGAGATGGAGGCTGTGCCTCAGGGATAGGGATGTGCTGCCCGCCTGACTCACCGGCTGCCTCCCCGCAGCCGCTTCCTCTCCAGGAGGCAGAAACTCCCAATTTTTCTCTATCACATGGCTTAAAGTAGGGGGTGAGGAAGGAAACGCTCTTATTTTTAACTCTTGTGTCTCCCCAGGGCCTGGGGCCGAGCACTGGCCCAGTGAGGTGCCCCCTGTGACGTGCCACGAGCTCCCCAAGGCCAGGGCTCCCGCTCACCTGAGCACTGCAGGCTGTTTGCAGCTCCCCACGGTGTTCTGGGGCCTGAGCCCGTGCACAGAACGGCTCTGAAGGTTGGGAGCAGCCAAGGGACCCCGTGCAGGATGGGGACACCCAGGGTGGGCAGTGGGATGGCTCGGTGTGGTCACAGCTCCATTGAGGGTGGCTGAGACGACTGAGACACAGGGAAAATGCACTTTTTTCTTCCCTTGAAGCGACCAGCCCGTGCTGCTCTCTGTGTGCCACCTTAGTGGCAGGTGCTGGGGGTCCCTATTTGTGTCCACCACAGGGACAGAGCTGTTGTGAGCCAGGGCTGAAGGGTGGGGAGGGTTCTATCCACCCCAGGTCCATCCAGGGAGGATCTGGAGATGTAGTGTCACCATCCCCAGGGTGCAGGGTGGGCAGAGGGGGGCACCCCTGAAACATTTTGGGTTCCCCCCCCTCAGCTGAGCTGGAACATTCAGCCCCAGCACGAGCTGGACACTGTCACCACCCCAGTGTGGGGAGGGGCTGTGGGAGGGATGGACACTTCAAGAGGCTTCGTCCTGCTGTTCCCAGTTCTCCTGAGGGGGAGAAACGAGGCCAGGTGCCTGTTTGTTTAGTGTGATGGGGTTTCTTTGCATTTCTAGAGGATTTTTCTTGCCCAGCCCTGCCCAATGAGGCTGGTGGGACTGGCATGGCACAGCCCTGGGCACAGCGAGGTGCCCTCGGCTGAGGCACCGCTCGTGTCTGGGATCAAAGCAGCTGATCCAGGCATGAAGTTTTGGTCTTTGGTTCCTTGGGGCTTTCCTTAGCTCCTGTTGTGAAACCTTCATTTGCTTCTAACAGCAGCAAGTTGTTGGTTGTTTTTTTTTTCCTCATGATCTTCTCTTTTCCCCCTCTGTTGCCCTGAGATAAAGGCTGCTAAATTTGTCCTGTGCTGAAAACGCAGCTAATCCTGATGGACCTGAATTCACATCTCCCCCCAGAGGAATTGCACTAATTTTTTTCCCTTTGTTCTGCCAGGGGACCTGTCCGTTTCCTAGTGGATAAAAAAAAAAATCACTATTTAGGGCAAGGTTTATATTCCCGAAAATCCATGTTTGTTTGCGAGAAAAGAGGACAGGAGGGAAATAAACGAGAAAAGCATCATGCCTTTTTTTTTTTCTTTTTCCCCTTCCGATATTGTTTTTACAGCAGGCAAGTTTTAATTAAAGTGAGGAACTAGGTCGCCTGTGCTGTCCAGAAGATGCTCTGAGGACGTGGTCCTTTCCCACCAGTGTTACACTGGGAGCTGGAGCTGCTGGCCCAGCCTGGCAGTGACGGCTGGAAAAGCTCCTTGCAGGCTGCAGGGACAGGGTGGGCTCTGGAAGGGTGGGGGGTCCACCTCCTGCCCACGGCTCCTGGTGGTAATGGGTGGGTTGGGTGTGGCATTTTGGGGTGCTGGGTGAAGCCCCTGTGGTGCCAGCCCGGCGGGGGGATGCAGAGGGACAGCCCGTGTGTGGAGCAGGTCTGAGCACAGGAGGGGACGGTGAGAGGCAAAGCAGGTGTGAACTGGCCCTGCTGGGAGCCCAGAGCTGGCAGGAGGCTTCAGGAAGCCGCAAGTGCTCGCCTGGGGCAGAAAAATCCAGCGAGAGCCGCCTTGTCCTCACCTGGGGCTCTCCCGGCCCCGGGCGGTGCAGGATCCTGAGCCGGCCCCGGGCTGGGAATGCGCTGGGCACAGGGACAGGGACGCGGAGCTCCCGGTGCCCGCTCCTGCTGCGGAGGGAGGAGGATGGAGCGAAGGGCGGGAGCAGGACCGGGGGTGGCAGGAGAGGGGCTGGGGCAGTGGCCGCTCGCTTTTTCCCATGGGCGTGAGGGGTGACTGTGCCCACCGCCCCACATCGATGGGGGTGGGGGTGACTGTGCCCACCGCCCCACGTCGATGGGTGTGGGGGTGACTGTGCCCACCGCTCCCCGTCGGTGCGGGGGGTGCCCCGCGACCCCCGGCGCTGCCCCGGAAGCGCCCGGTGCCGTTCCGAGCGGTGCAGCCCCGGCAGGACGGCGAGACCCCCGAGCTGGGGGGCTCCGTGCCGGGGTGCAGGGGCTGAGCACCCCGAGGGGGCGGCCGGGGGGCTCCGTGCCGGGGTTCGGGGCTCGGTGAGCGGAGCCGGGGGACCCCCGTGGGGGGCGGTGGCTGCGCCCCCCGGACCCGGGGCTCCCCGAGGGCACTGGGGCGCGCAGCTCCCGCACCCCACGGCCCCCCCCCGACGGGAGGCGGGTGGGGGGGTGGGGCCTGTCCTCGCCCCCCCCGTCCCGGGCGGCCCCGGGTCCCCTCCCCGCACGGGGCTGCCGGCGGGACTTCCTGATCCCGCTCCATTGGCCGCAGGTAGCGCAGCTGTGCGGGACGGGGCACGGACAGACGGACAGAGCCCATGCGGACCCCTCGCTGAGCTTCATCCCCCGCCCCCTCCTCCTCCTCCCCTTCCTCCTCCTCCTCCTCTCCCTGGCTCCCTTCCTGCCCAGCACATGTAAAAGTTGTGCGTGGGGCTCCGCTCCCGTCCCGCTCCCGGTGCTGCTGGCGGCAGGAGCCGGGCTGGGATCACCCCCGCCGCGGAGCAGGGACCCCCCGGAGCAGGGACCCCCCGGGTCCCCTCGCCCATGCTGGATTTCGGCCCGGGAAGGTGACTGCGGGAGGAAGCGGCGCCGCGCCGGGTCGGGGTAACCATGAATGAGATGTCGAGTTTCCTGCACATCGGGGACATCGTCTCCCTGTACGCCGAGGGCTCCGTCAATGGCTTCATCAGCACCCTGGGGTGAGTGAGGGGCTCCCGTGGCCGCCCGAGGGGCCCCCGGGATGGACGGGACGGGACGAAGGTGCTGAGCCGGAGCACGGTGGGAAAAGGGGCCGGGAAGCTGCGGGTGCTGCATCAGGAGTCGGCAGAGCTGGTGGGAAGGGGGACGGGGTGTTCCCGCCTTCGCTCCCGGCTCTGGCCGCTGTCGGGGCAGGAGGCAGCCCTGGAAGGACCCCCCAGCCCACCCTCCCTGTGGCCAGAAGCTGTTTCCTCCCCATTAGGGGCTGGGGGGGATGAAAGGGGCTTAAGCAGCGTGAGGGGTCGATGGGGTGAGGAAGGGGATGTGCGAGTGGGATTGCTCGGGCAGCCAGGATCCCTCCTGGGCACAGGATCGTTCTGTACTCCCAGCCCTGTCCAGTGAGGCTGGAGGCTGCCAGCCCCCTGCCAGGCAGTGGTGGCTCTCGCTGTCTCCCCTCGGGGTCCCACATGCCCGGTGATCAGTGGCATCGCTGCAGGGTCACCAACACACGGCTGCCCATGGCCACCAAGGGCTGCTGGGGGACCAGGGCACTGCCAGCTCTGGGCTGAGTCAGCTCCCTGGCCATGGCAGCACTGGCAAGGGGATCTCACTGCCCAGCGTGGGGAGACACAGTGGAGCCCTGGGGGACCTGTCCCGTGTCCCTCCTGTTCCCGTGCAAGCCAGCGGTGCTGCTGGAGCAAAGCCAGGCCAGGACCTTCATCCCCTCCGTGCACAGGCCTGCTCCCCCTGGGGGTGTTTGGCCATGGTGTGGGGACAGGCCGTGGCCCTCGGTGGGGAGGGCTCTGGCAGGGCTGCCCTGGGGCACAGGTGGGTTTTTCCTCACCCCCAGGCAGGGACCCAAACCAGGCAGGGACCCAAACCGTGTCCCCAGCCCCGGGCGGGGGCCGGGGGCTGTGCCAGCGCTGCTGCCCCACGCCGCGTGTAGGAGAGGCTGAGCTCAGGCAGGAATGCTGACTTGGATGGGATTCCTGGGGCAGGAGCTGCCCGGCTCTATAATCTGTGATGAATGCACTTGCTCCCACATGCCTCTCCATACGCACATACCTTCGCCTACACGTGTTCTCGCACCCACCGCCGGGCACGTGCGGCCTCGGGGCTTGTGCCCAGTGGGGCTCCCTCCACCAGGCTGCCCAGAAATGGGGTGCAGTGGGGGCACCCCTGCCCAGGAGCTCCGTGCAGGCAGCTCTGTGGTGTCGGGCAGCAGGTCCCGGGGGTGCAGCCTGTCTGTGCCAGGGGGGCACATCCCCACAGCCCTTTGGGGAGAGGTCTCCTCGGAGCTGCCCTGCAGAGCCACCCCAAGGCAGGGCTGCAGCCTCGGCAGCTCCGTGCTGAGCACCCCTCCAGCCTCTGGGAAAGGGGCTTGGGAGGAGGCTCTGCTGGGAGCCAGCCCTGGTTATTGGCTCCCACAGTGTGTCCCAGTGGCTCACCAGGAGCTCAGTTAGAGCCGTGTGGACTCTGTGGCTCTGATCCCTTTGCAGCTCTGGCCCTTGCATCCCCTTTTAGCCAAGTGTTTTTCCAGACTTCCTTAGAAGTACCTGAAAAGCAGGATTTGTTTGGGGAGCTTCTTTTTCCCAGGCCCCAGCATGGCTTCTGCTGGGCAGCCCCACTTTCCCAGGGTTCTGCTTTCTCTGGGTTGTTTCCACCCCCCAAGTTTTCCCTTGTGCCAGGGGGAGACCCAACCACACCTTAAATCACTCCTGTGATAAGGGACGGGGTGACTCACTGAGAGTGCTTCTCCTGGCCCTCCTGCCACAGGGACCTCATTTAGCTCATTTGCAAGGCAAACAGCTCTGCCAGCCCACGCTGGCCTGACATCCTTCCTTGTGCAGGGACTGGCTTTGGCTGTGGGGTCACTGGGGGGCTGAGTGCAATCTGTTTATATGGGGTGATTGTGTCTCCAGGTGCTGCTCACGGGCATCACATTAAGGGATGGACACCAATTCTGGGGTGGAGGTGCAGCCCCTGACTGAGCCCCCCCTGCTCCCAGCCCCCCAATAGCACCGTCGGGGGGCCCCTGGCACAAACCCTCCCCCCGGGCCCCCTCTCTGCAGTGGGCGTTTGCTCCTGAGCAGGAAAAACATCCCGGGAGGGGTGGGGACCTCCAGTGCTGGGCTAGGTGGGAACACTGAGCCAAGATACCCAAACCAGCTGCAGTGTGATCAGCCCAGAGGAGGAGATCATCTAAGGAGTCCTGTGGGCAGGGAGAACTGGGCTAAGGGCGGCCACGCTGCTGGTCACAGTGCCCTGGGAGTGACACGGTCCCCTGGGAGAGCTGAGGGGACAGCATGGGTGTCTTGGAGAGGCCAGAAGTGGTTCTGGGAACATGGGAAGTTGCCTCGGAGGATTTTGTTTACTGCCCCATCCCTGGGGGCTCCCAGGACCCAGCGGGGGCTCGAGACTGGCAGCGAGGGCTCCCATGAGGAAGGGTCGGTGGCAAACCCCCCTGGGTGGTGAGTGGCTGTTTCTGGTGAAACAACACCTTTGGGAGCTGTACCTGTGGTTGCAGGTGGATTTCGGGTGGAGCAGCTCAGGGAGATGCAGCTGGTTAAAGGGTAACTCCAGCTCTGCCGGGTCAGGACGAACCTGTCTCTGCAGGGAGGAGGAGGAGGAGGAGGAGTCTGAGTCCTCCCGGCACAGGGACAGCGGGAAAAATCTGCATTTTTGTGGCTGCCCTGTGCTCATTCACTTTATTCTTATTCCTCCCTGGGGGATTAGTGCCCACCCTGCACCCTGAGGGTGCTGGCAGGGCTGACCTGGCCCTATGCCCAACAAGGAGCTCTCCTCCTCCTCTTCCTCACCTCCAGGGGTCGGTGGGCTTTGTAGGGGTGTGCTCCTGCCTGATTCGTGTCTTCCCTTTTCCCAGAGCCCTCCTTCCCTGAGCACCCCTGGACCATGGAGTGCTGGAGCTCCCCTTGGCACCGTGTGTGCTGTGCCCTGGGAAGGCTCTCCCCCAGCCCAGGTTCCTGCAGGAGCAGCAGCTCCACGTCAGCCCCAGCTGGCCCCTGTCCCCGGGGAGCTCAGGGGGTCTGACAGTGGTGGATTTTGGCAGCACTGGATGAGCTGCTGCTCCCCTGACCTCGGGGAAGGCTCTGCCTCACACGAGGCCAAGCACGATGGCCCCGGGCCAGGGAGTCACTTTGTGCTCAGAGTTTGGAAGCACCAGAAAGCCCCTCTGGAACCGGTGAGGGCTCCAGGGCTTAAAGCTGGCCAGGTGCTCACCTGTGCCTTGAGGGGCTCACCAGTGCAGGGTCCTGCCCCTCCTGCTCCCTGGGGTACTTTGGAAAGGCAAAGTATGATGTTCCCAGGCTGCATCCAACCTCCTGCCTCACACGGGAACCTCCTCCTGGTCTCGGACAGCCCCTTTTCTCCTTCACACCTGGGCAGTGAGTGCCCTCACGTGCCGGGCTCCCACACATCCCCGATGCTCTGAGGGCAGAGGGAGCTTCCATGGCCCATCCTGCTGCGGGAATGCTGGTTATTTTATTAGCAGGAGCGTGTCCCGGCTCCAGCCGCCTCCCAGGTGACTCATGTCCACCCTGTCAGAATCCTTTATTTTCAGCAATTTTTAACTGAGGAATGTTAGTCCAGAGTATCAGTTTAATAAAAAGAACACTTTGCATTCCTGCAGAGAATGTAATCCTAGGATTAAAGATGCTGAAACTGCCTTGAGATCATTAACTAATTAAGACTTGCAGCCTGGCAGGTCACTGTCTCTAATCCTGCCTGGTGGATGGTGATGCCGGGCACGGGGAAGGTGGGCGAGCGCTGTGGCACAGCCAGCACTGAAAATGAGCCTCCTGGGAGGCTGTGACAGGGGAGGACTTTTGGATTTTAAAGTGCAGAGGTGAATTGAGCCCTCTGCCTCTGTGGGCTCTGGTGGGAGCCGGGCACATGCCAGTTCCTCCTGCTGCTTCGCTTCCCGGGGCTGCGGAAAGCGGGCGAGCGGGTACAGCCTGTCTGGCTGGAGCACCCAGTTCCCCTGGGAGCCTCACAGGGATGAGCTCCGGGTGTCCCAGCTCCAGGAGCCTCCCGGGCGATGCTCAGCCCTCTGTGCTTTGGGTGCTGGGCAGATCCTCGTGGTGAGTCGTGCTTTGCTGTTCTTGGTAACTTTGAAAAGCAACGTCCCCTCCATCCCAAAATCGGTGCCCAGCACCCAAGGCCAAGGCTGTGGGATTTTGCTGAACGCTGGGAAAACAAAGAGGTGGGCAGGGAGGAGACACAGAGCCCTGATCTGATGGGCAGAGCCTGCAACTCTGATCAGATAATAATTAATAACTGGGTTTGGAGGGCCCTGCCACCTCCATCCGCAGCACCTGCACCCTCCGTGTCCCAGTGGGATGAGTTCCCAGCCGGAGAAGATCTCTGAATGGAAGTTGAACTCGTTCCATTTTTGCTGGGTTAACTGCAATAACAGCAGCCAGCACACCGTGCCCGGGGGGCACTGGGCTCAGCCGGGAGCTGGAGCTGGGCAAGGCAGGATCCCCTCTGGCAGAGCCTTGGCACGGGTCACTGAGCAAAGGGCCTGCAGTGGCTGACATGAACCACTGTGGTTCTTTACTGTGATCTGTATCAGCCCTGTGTGCCCCGAGGGATCGGGGTGGAAAACACCCATGGAGGGAGGGCTGTGGTGGGAAATGAGGGGCACCTGTAAAACACCCATGGAGGGAGGGCTGTGGTGGGAAATGAGGGGCACCTGTAAAACACCCATGGAGGGAGCACTGTGGTGGGAAATGAGGGGCACCTGTAAAACACCCATGGAGGGAGGGCTGTGATGGGAAATGAGGGGCCCATGTTCAGAGCAGGCACCTGAGAGTGGCTCCAGGAGCCAAGTGCTCGTGTGTGAAATATTAATGGAGTGCAAATGGGTGGGAAGTGGGAGATACAAGTTTGGATGCTGTTGCTTGGGCCAGGTGATGGTGGCACGACTGTGGTTTCAGGCACAGCCTCTCCCCTCTGTCATCCCTCTGTTCCTGACCCTGCTCCCGCTTTTTGTCTGGTGCAGGCTGGTGGACGATCGGTGTGTGGTGGAACCGGCTGCCGGGGACCTGGACAACCCCCCCAAGAAGTTCCGAGGTGAGCCTGGGGCAGCTCCATCGCTGCTGTGAACGGCCTTGGGGATGATGGGGGCCCTGAGCAGCCGTGCCAGGGACAGGGACTGGGGGGCTGGGAAGTGCTGGCTTGTCCATACCAGGGATAGGGGCTGGGAAGTGCTGGCTTGTGCCTGCTGCCCCATGTGCTCGGGATGCTCTGAACTCAGGGAAAGGGCTGTGACCCAGAGAGTGTCTCAGTTGAGTTTGAGTGCCTGGAGCTCATAGGAGTGTACAGAGAGCTGTGAAATCTCCCCAAACCTGTGACTGTGGGGTTGCATTTGGGGTTGCTTTAGGGCAGCCATTCCTTTCATCCCAGCTGCTGTCATTTCGGGTCCTATTTTAAAAAAAGCTTTTTAAATATCAGTTCCCCCCTCTGCATTGTGCCTCCACCTTTTCTCCGGGTGCATTAACAACCCATCCAGCAGCTCCCAGCATCCCACAGCCCAGGGAGCCGTCCCGTTTCCTGGGCACCAGCAGACTTTCCCCTGGGGCTGGATGGGAAGAGCTGGGAGCAGCCTTGTCCCAGCAGCCACTCCATCCCTTGCCTGGCCATGGGCGGGTGTCGAATCTCTTTTCCAGGCACAGGTTTGGTTGAGGCTCAGCCCTGCTCCCTGCAAACCCTATCAGGATATCCAGCTGCTTGTTTTAATGGCCGGAAGGGTCTCGCTCTGCCTGCTCGATAGCCATCGCCTGAGCCCTGGAAACAACGGGCTGAGCTCTTCCCTGCGGCAGCAGCCAGAGCCCGGGCAGGATTTTCATGTGCTGTGGCCGTCCCCATATCCTGTGGCCGGACCCTGCCCTATCCTGCGCCGCGGTGAGCGGGATGCAGGTCTCCCTGGGGCGTCCCGCTGGGAAAACAGGACCCCTCTCCCGAGGGCAGGTCCAAAAGGTTCTTTGGAAATGCCAAAACCCACCCAGGAGCCTGTTCCTGCGGCCCTGCCCTCGGGAGACACTCCACACCTCTCAGTTATTTGCTTTCTTTCTGTGGTTTCTCCCCCCTCCAAGGCTCTTCCCAGCCCAGTTCAGGCATGAAAGGAAAAGCAAATCCAGTGCTTCCACCCTGTGCTGAGCCAGCGTCGGGAGGCTCCCAGACAAGGGGCAGTGAGACCCTTGGCTGTGGCACTCCCTGCAGTGCCCCCCGTGCCTCGTGTTCCCCGAGGGTTTGCAGGAGGTTTTGCCCCCGTGGCCGTTCTGGGCCGGGTCAGGTCGGCCCCACATCCCCTGCTGAGCTGCTCCTGCAGGGCAGTGCTGACGTGGGACCTTCCCCCGCCTTCCCTGTTTTCCGCCCACCATCCATCTTGCAGAAAGCTGTCGATGCTTTGGCCCAGATGCCAAAATCTCCAGCTCCCGACACAAACTGTGCTGGAGATTTTTTGTGTGGAAACCTCGCCGTGCCTCAGTTTCCCTCCTCACAAAGCCAGGCTCAGCACTGAGCCGGGGGCAGCCCCGTGGGCAGGGCGTGCGTGGAGCCAGGGCTCGGGTTTGGACCCAGCTCCGAGTGGCTTCGCTGGATTATTTTCCCTCCCCCCAGTTCCAACTTCCCACCCACTGGGCCCTTTTGCAGCCTAATTAGTAACGTGGTGGAAGCGCCCCGGGGGACGCAGGTGCCCGGTGTGGCCCAGGTGCCCCGGTGATGCTGCAGGTGCCCTGGTGTGGCCCAGGTGCCCGGTGTGGCCCAGGTGCCCGGTGTGGCCCAGGTGCCCGGTGTGGCCCAGGTGCCCAGTGATGCCGCAGATGCCCCGGTGATGCTGCAGGTGCCCTGGTGTGGCCCAGGTGCCCGGTGTGGCCCAGGTTCCCGGTGTGGCCCAGGTGCCCGGTGTGGCCCAGGTGCCCGGTGTGGCCGCGGCCCCGCTCGGGGCGGTGGGCACGGGCAGTCAGGCGCGGCAGCTGCCGCGCTCCGGCGTCACGGGCTCCCTGGCACGGGATGTGCCGCTGGCAAACAGACCTGCAAAACGAAACGTGAAACTTGGCCCTGTCCCAGCGGCCCGGCCGGTGAGAACCGCGCTCGGCACTGTTTGCCCGGCACTCCCAGGTAAATAAATACGCTCTCGCCGGCGCCTCGGGCCCGCGGCCAGCCAGGGAAGGGACTTTTTTATTTTCTTTTTGTGTCTGAAGGTTCTGGGCTGCTATTTCAGGCATAATTAGGGCGATTCAGGCTGCAGAGCCCTTCCTGCCCTCACCCTGCACAGTTTTCAGCCGTGGAAGGGGCCTGGGAGATGTGAGTGCCTCCTTGTCTCCAGACATCTGCTCTCCTGCTTCAGTTCCCAAAGCCTGGGTCTGGGTGTCTGCGCTTCCCGCCCCCCAGCCGGGAGGAAAACAGACAAACTGGGACAATCTGCAGAGCAGGGAGTCACTGGAAGCATTTGGAGGAACTGGGATGCATCTTGTGCATCCTTTAGGACCTGAAATGCAGCTGCTGACACGCAGATTTTGGGATTACTCGTCCAGCACGGGTGATCCAAGCTCTCTGAGGCTGTTCTGGAGGGATGGACGTGTGTATCCCAATGGCATGGCCACCACAGGGTCCATCCACAGCCTCTGCAGGCTCTGGGTGTCCCGTGGTAACAAGGGGTGTGGAGATGGCTGCTCGTGTCCCGACCTCCCTCCCTCCCGGATCCCTCCCAGTGGAATCCTCTCCTCCTTTGGTGCAGCTGGGCTTCATCAGAGCTTCTTCTCCCCCAGAAGTTTTCCTTCCCAAATAGCACAGCCATTTCCGATGGGAGCACTTCTAATCATGAGTCCAAGAAGTGGAGTAATTCCTGGACTCATCATTTATCCTGATTTAAAGCTCACCCTCCAGCCAATACACGTGTCCCCACCGTGTCTCCCTCGGGCCCCCGGCAGCGGATGGGGTTGTGGTGGGATGGGGGGACCATCTCCCAGTGGTGCTGCTGGGACAGGAGCCGTGTCCTGGAGGAGCCCTCGCTCCTGTCCCACTGGGGACACACTGGTGGCTGCTGCAGCCTCACGCTGCCTCCTCTGCTCCCAGATTGCCTCTTCAAAGTGTGTCCCATGAACCGCTACTCCGCCCAGAAGCAGTACTGGAAGGCCAAGCAGACCAAGCAGGACAAGGACAAGATTGCAGATGTGGTGCTGCTGCAGAAGCTCCAGGTGAGAGGGGTGAGGGACCGTCCTGCCCAGAGCGGGCAGTCCCTGAGGGCTGGGTGGGTGATCACATGCAGACCTCTGGTGATGTTGGTTTTGGGATGAGGGGGGTTTTCCACCTGCCTTTCCCCCCTTGCCCCGTGCACAGCCATCGTTGTCTCACCCTCCTGATGCTCCTTGTGCAGAAGGGCTGTGGCAGAGTGGGCAGAGGAGCTCTGTGAGCACAGCCCTGCACCCCCCAGACCCCTCTCAGCACCCCCCAGCACCTCTCAGCACCCCGGGCGTGCAGGAGGGAGCCCTGCGGCCAGGACGTGCTCCAAAGGGCTGTGGAAGGGAAAGGCTCCTGTTGACTTCCCCGAGGTTTGGCCAGGGCCCATGTCAAACATTGCACAATGGCCTCAGACAGCTGGCGAGGCCCCGCGGATGATTCATAAAACTGAGGCTGAGGAGAGATTCACTAAATCATCTCATCGGCCTCCAGCCCAGCCCAGCTCCACCGGCCCAGCTCTGCCGTGGGCAGGGGGGGCTGAGCAGGGTCAGGATGGGGTGTCCTGCCCTGGGTTGGAGGTGCTGGGACAGGGTCGGTGCCTCCTGCCCTGTCCAGCCCTACGTGGTCACTGGCACGTGGAAACACCATTTTCCTGCTCCCGTTGGACTGGGACGTGTAACGTCCCAGCTGCCCCGGCCAGGGCTGGACCCAGAGGCTCATTGCTGAGCCTGATTGATTGCACCTTGGTTAGGGTTTGTCTTAAAGAGATTCTGCTGTTTCCTTGCTGCTTCCCACTGCTCCTGGTGTTTCCATTGGTGTCCTGAGTGGAGCCAGGGCAGGAGGGAGCTGAGCCCAGCTCTGCCCCTGCAGCCACAACAGCCCCGTCCCATCCTGGTGGGTGCCGGGCTCCAGCCTGCAGTTTATCAGGGAGGCTGAGAAACAGGCTGAGAACATCTCCAGCCCATGGAGATGATTCCCTGAGGCAGGAGCAGCCAGGTCTTGAGTGGAGAAGCCCTGCCAGGCAGTGCCCATGGTCGTGTTTCCTAGCCCATGCTCTTCACTGTTGTTTTTACGTGGGTTTAAGGCTCCGTGTTTTCCTGGCTGATTGATCCCAGGTGCAGCCCAGGGCAGTGCAGACAGACCGTGGGGGCTTTCCCTGCTCCCACCCTTGTGTGCATCCCTGACACCCATCCTTGGGCTCAGGGACAGACCCCATCCCATCCCATCCCAGGGGCAGGCTGGGAATGTCAGCCCTGTGGACTCACATGCTTGGGGCAGCCAGTTCCCACTCCCACCCCACTGCTGTGGGCGAAGGAGTTGCTCAGATCTGGATGGAGATTTAGCACATGCTGTGGTGCTGGATCTCTTACCAGAGCTGTGTTGCTCCATGGGGTTGTTGTTAAACTCCTAGAGCCACATCAGTGCAGGGTTTCTTGGCAGCAGGTTTGTTTTCCTGATGGCAGCAGCCACCACTGCAGGGCTCACACCCCTGGATGGCTGTGCGGGGTGGGAGGGTTACCCTGGCTGGCACCCTGAGCTCTGTGGGGACCCCTGCCAGGCACATTCAGAGCCCTCACCTGCTTGGCCACTCACAGACCCACTGGCCCATCCTCCCAGTGCCAAGCTGTGATTTCAAGATGTTTCGCAATTCCTCCGCCCTCAAGTGAAAGGGGGTGAAAGCAGGATGGGGAAGGGCAGAAGCTCTCCCAGCTCCATCCCTTGCTGCTGTTTCCCACCCCAGCAGCGAGGGAACACCGTGCTGGTGCTGCCCAGGCTGTGCCCAGGCTGGCGCCGGCGCTGTCAGCACCCCCTCAGCATTCCCAGATCCGCTGGGGGAGCGAGTTCCTGCCTCGCTCCGTCTGTGTCAACATCACATCACTGCTCCCACTGCCAGAGCCACCGCATGGAAAATGTCTGTGGTTCTGGAGAGGGGCTGCAAGTGCTGCTGAGCAATTCACTCGTGGGGACTCATCCTGCTGCATCCACTGCAGCAGGTCTGGACCTGCTCCATCTCTGGGCACAGCACCGCTGGCACCTCTGGCACAGGGCCCCTGGTTCTTTGGTTTTGGCACTGCCGGGAGCCCCCAGTGCCCACGGCCCCTGTGGTGGGTGTGCTGCCCCAGTCTCCAGTCCTCGTTCAGTGCTGCCCCCCCAGACCTGGCATCCTGGGGGAATTCCGGGGCCATTTTGTCCCTGTCCTAATTTTTGAAGTTCAGTTTATGTGAGGTCTCTTCTCCCGTGAGTTTCATAGGGCTGCTCAGGGCCACCCCGTGGTCCCGGGCTGGGCTCTTGGAGGGCCACGTTGCCCATTCTCCGGAGGGCAGAGGGATGCTGATCCTCCCGGAGCTGAGGAGGCTCTGGGATTTGCTCCTGGGGAGGGACAAGGGTGCTGCTACACTCAGCTCTTCTCCTTTTGGATCAGCACGCGGCCCAGATGGAGCAGAAGCAGAACGAGACGGAGAACAAGAAGGTGCACGGGGACGTGGTGAAGTACGGCAGCGTCATTCAGGTACCGGCCGGGCACCGCCCGTGCCCCGCGCTCCGGGAGCTGGGAATGCACGGATCTGAGCCAGGCAGCTGCTGGGCAGGGGCTGGGGGATCACTCTGGGAGGCCTCGGGGGGCTGCACTGCCACAGCTCACCCGGCGTTTGCTCCTCCAGCTCCTGCACATGAAGAGCAACAAGTACCTGACGGTGAACAAGCGGCTGCCGGCGCTGCTGGAGAAAAACGCCATGAGGGTCACGCTGGATGCCACCGGCAACGAGGGCTCCTGGCTCTTCATCCAGCCCTTCTGGAAGCTGAGGAGCAACGGGGATAACGTGAGGAGCCCCTAAATGACACTGTACAGAGAGCACCGTGCCAGGGCTCGGCTCCCCGCCCGGTGCCCGGTCTCACCCTCGCTCCCCCTTTCCCATTTTGCTCCCCAGGTAGTCGTGGGAGACAAAGTCATCCTGAACCCCGTCAACGCCGGGCAGCCCCTGCACGCCAGCAACTACGAACTGGCTGACAACGCTGGCTGCAAGGAGGTACTGGGGGGCCTGGGCAGGGCTGGTCTCAGGGCTTGCCTGTTGTTTTCCCTTCTTCTTCCTTTCTCTCCTTGCCCCAGGGATCATGACCGTGCTCTTTTGCTCCTTAGGTGAACTCTGTCAATTGTAACACCAGCTGGAAAATCAACTTGTTCATGCAGTTCTGCGACCACATGGAGGAAGTGCTGAAAGGGGTAAGGAAGGAGGTTTGGCTGCTCAGACCTGGCAGGCTCCAGGGAGGCAGCCCCAGTCCCCTGCGGGGACAGGACGTGTGAACAGCCATTTGGCTCTGTGACAAGGGCAGAAAGGAGGTCCTACCTTGAGGACTGTAATTTCTGGGAGAATTTATCACTTGGAGAACAGAACAGCAAGCAGGAGGGGGATATTTTAGTATCTCGTGGCAGCAGGTACCTGAGGGCATGAAATTACCCTCTGCCTCGGGGTGTTAAATTGGCTCTCGAGGACAAGCCGAGGCCCACGCGGTGCTGCAGGGAGGCAGTGGCTTCAATTCTCAGCTGCTCAGCCCTGCAGCAGGGCTGGCTCTTGCCTGGGAAAGGAACTTTCCCTGCTGAGCTATTGTTTGGGGCCAAGGTCCTCCAGGAAGCAGCTGGATGGATGTGGATTGTTATGATCTTACAGACCTTCATCCCCAGGCACTGCGCCCACCCCAAAGCTTCCCACATCCTCCCTCCCGGGGTGTTAATGCCTTAAACACGCTGGTGAGCAGAGCCTCTGCCCACTCCAAGGGTGTAAAGTGATGGGTTCACATCCCTTTGTATCCGGGGGTGGGAGCAGAGGAGTCACCTGCCTGGGTGACAGGAGTGATGGCAGTGCAGGGTGTCCCATGTCCCCATGCAAGGTGCCCTCCCTGGGCTCCAAGGACTGTTTGTGCTGCCTGAGGCACAGCTCAGGTAGGTCAGGTGGAGTGACAGTGCCCTGCCATCCTCAGGGTCCCACAGTCCTGCCACACAGCTGGGAGCTGTGCTCTGCTCTGGAGCATGGATGGGAGGAATCGCATCCTCTTTGCAGGATAGGGGTGGGTCACAGGAGGAGATAAATCACCTTGTAGGAGAGCCATGGAACAATTTCTTCACTGAATGAGTGGTTAAATGTTGGAACAGGCAGTGGTGGAGTCACCATCCCTGGAAGTGTTCAAAAAGCCAGCAGATGTGGCACTTCACAGCATGGTTCAGTTGGCACTGGTGGTATTCACACGAAGGTTGGACTTGATCTTGGGCGTCTTTTCCAACCTTAATGATTCCATGATTGTTTGTCCCTGGGTCTCACCGCCGTGTCCTGGTGCAGGGGGATGTGGTGAGGCTGTTCCACGCCGAGCAGGAGAAGTTCCTCACCTGTGATGAGTACAAGGGCAAGCTGCACGTCTTCCTCCGCACCACCCTGCGGCAATCGGCCACCTCGGCCACCAGCTCCAACGCCCTGTGGGAGGTGGAGGTGAGCAGGGGGGGGATGGAGAGTGTGTTTGGAGGATTTTGGGGTACCTGCGTGGGCATCCCAGTCCCTCAGCCCCACGTACTGAGCTCTGCTCTGCCTCTCCCAGGTGGTCCACCACGACCCGTGCCGAGGGGGAGCCGGGCACTGGAACGGCTTGTACCGCTTCAAGCACCTCGCCACGGGCAACTACCTGGCAGCAGAGGTAAGGGGGGAGCAGAGGGGCGCAGGAGCATGCCCTGCCCTGGAGAGGGTGTGCCACCCCCTAGCAAAGGCAGTGCCCACCTTGGGCAGGGCAGCAATGCCCAGCATCGCCTCTGGCCCCGTGGCTCCTCTTTGCTCACAGCAGACGTTGGCACCAGGGCTGTGAACATCACACTGACCTGGTTGTGGGGCTGGGCTTTGCCCCCTGAGATCCTCCGCCCTGTGGTGAAGGGGTTCACTTGCCAAAATGGCAGTTTCTGGCTCCTTTTCTGGCCCAGGGGGCCAGGAGGGGGGTGGTTGGGGCTTTTCGTTGCTCACCCTGTTCCAAGGAACTGAGTGGCACAACCCGGTGGTGACTCATCCTGCTGTCCTTGCCTGGGGAGGGTGAGGGCAAAATCTGGGGCTGGAAACACCATCTGCCAAGTTTTTTCACTCCTATTTAAGGCAGCTCAAGGCCTCCTGATAGAGGCACGAAGGAGTTGCTGCACTTAGATAATGTGGTTTATTTGACACTGGTGAGCTGCCACGACCAAGGGCTGTGCTCTGCTGCCAGGGAAGCAGGGGCATCCTGGGGACACCGTGTGCCAACGTGCTCCCTGACTGGAGAAGACACCCAAGGGCAGCCCCCAGGGCCCTTCCACCACTGCGGGGTGGAAAACAGCAAATATTGGTGCCCTGAAATGGGTGCTTTGAACCCAAAGACACTTGGCTGACATCTGCAGAGGGAAGAAGACCTCAGACTGCCCCCCATCCTGGGCTGATGCTGCTGGCAAGGCCAGCATTGCTCACTGAGAGCTCAGCATGGAGCCTACAGAGAGTTCTTGCAGCCACACAGAGCCCGGGGCTGCTCCCTGGGGCTCCCCCTGTCCCCCTCAGGGGGCCAGAGCCTTGGGCACTGGGTGCAGGTCACGTCCTCCAGCCCCACCCGGGCAGGTTTCCTCTCCGTGATGTGTTCAAGGAAGGCAGGAATAGGGATTACACCCCGTGCTCAGGGGTTTGGAGGGACCTGGTGGGAGGACTGACAGCTGTCTTTCATCTCCCTCTTTAACTTTCCAGGAAAACCCAAGTTATAAAGGAGACGTGGCTGAGCCCAAAGCAGTGCCCACGGTGAGCTGTGTTGCAGCCCCGCTGCAGAACCGCTGCTGCCGCTGCTGCCGCTGCCCCGACCCCACCGGCCCTGGGCCAGTGCCCCAAAGTAGGGAAATGCCCCAAAACAGAGCCCACTGGGGGACGTGCCCGTGCCTGGGGCCGAGGCCGCCCCGCTGCCAACCCAGCTCCCCACAGCCCACGCCTAGAGCAGTGTCCCCTGTCCCGCCCGTGACAGGGCCCTGCCGAAACCTGGCACAGGGGACCCGGTGCATGTTGGCTCCCCAGGCCACGGGGAAGTGCCGGTAGAGAGAGAGTTGGACGTTCAGGGGGTTTTTTTCTTTGCTGCTGGTGAGGTTCGGAGAAGGGGGGGCCTCGTAGCTCAGGTGCCTCCTGCCGCGCTTGTGCTCTGCAGCCCCTCGTGCGCGCGCGGCTCAGCCCCGCGGCCGAGCGAAGCTTCTGCTGCGTGTGCCCTGTGCCACGGGGCTCTGGGCACTGCGGGGAGCCTGGGCCCGGCCCCACAGCGGGCTCAGAGCCCCCGTCCCCGTGCAGGGCAGCAGCAGCCGTGCCAGCCGCAGGAACACGGGCGAGAAGATCAAGTACCGGCTGGTGGCCGTGCCCCACGGCAACGACATCGCCTCCCTCTTCGAGCTGGACCCCACCACGCTGCAGAAGACGGACTCCTTCGTCCCACGGTACGTCAGCACGAGCCCCACGGAGGGCCCGGGGTAAGGAGGGGAGGCTTCAAGGCGTGGTGTGAAAGTTTGGGCGGTCTGTCCTTACGGGGGCTGTGCTGGGGGAAGGGGTGGGTGCTGCTGTGTCCCCATGGGGGTCACTCACCAGGACGTTGTGCTGTTTGCAGGAACTCCTACGTGAGGCTGCGCCACCTCTGCACCAACACCTGGATCCAGAGCACCAACGTGCCCATTGACATCGACGAGGAGAGGCCCATCCGCCTCATGGTGTGGCCCCACTCTCTCCTCCTATGCCCAAACTCATCCCCTGTGTCCAATAGCTCTTTGTGTGCTCCTGCCCTCCCAGCACCCAGGCCTTTCCAGGGACTGAAACACCCTGGAAGATCCAAAGGCACCAACCTGGAGCCCATCCTAGTCACCTAGAGCCCATCCCAGTCACTTAGAGCCCACCCAGCCCTCCTGATGGGGACAAACCGGGTCACTGGCGTCAGCTGGGTGGTGGCAGATTGTGGGGATACGCTTGACACTGCCCTGTGTGTGTGATGCTGCTTCTCCATTGCTTCCCAGCTGGGCACGTGCCCCACCAAGGAAGACAAGGAAGCTTTTGCCATCGTCTCTGTGCCTGTGTCCGAGATCCGGGACCTGGACTTCGCCAACGACGCCAGCTCGATGCTGGCCAACGTGGTGGAGAAGATGAACGAGGGTTTCCTCAGCCAGAACGACCGGAGGTAAAGGGCTGTCTCCCCTGGGAGCTGGGGCTGGGCTCCTCCAAGGGCTCCCCAGCATCTCTGCAGGATAAGGCCCCTGCCTGGCCCTGGTGCCAGCACTGTCTCGCTTTCCTGCCCACATCCCAAATCCACGCCTGCTTCTCCCAGGAGCCTGGCGAGGAAACCCGATAAGGGCCCGGCCCCGCTCCGGCCCCTCCTTTGCTGCTAGAAAAATATCCAAGGGGCTGGAGATGGCCCCACGATAGGGGCAGCCACATTAGTCACCGTATTATTTTTAGGTGGGTGGGTTCCTGGTGCTTCCTGAGCAAACACAGATCCCTGCGGGACAGAAGGAGCCGCTTCCGCCCTGCCAGCCCTCCCTGTGCAGGTCCCTCAGGGGTGACCAAGGGGGCAGAGGCATTTAATGCAAAATCCCTGGCACGAGCCATGGGCAAAGCCCCTGGCATTTACCCTGGCACCTATAGGAACCATAGGGGCTGGAGATCCAGCCGCTGAGCTCCATCAGGGAGTGGAGGGTTGGGCAGCAGCTTCCCTGGCAGGCTTCTGAGCCCTGGCAGGGGCTCTTTGGTCCCTCAAAACCCACTGGCATCACTGCAGGGACCCGAGGCTGGGCAGGTGGGCAGCCCCCAGCCCACTTGCACTGTGCCCCCTCACAGGTTCGTGATCCAGCTGTTGGAGGACTTGGTGTTTTTCGTCAGTGACGTCCCCAACAATGGCCAGAACGTGCTGGACATCGTGGTGACCAAACCCAACCGGGAGCGGCAGAAGCTGATGCGGGAGCAGAACATCCTGAAGCAGGTGGGTGTCCCTGGGGCCCTGCATCCCAGCAAGGCAGGGTCCTGTGGAAATGTCCCATCCTGTCCAGGGTCACACTGGGGGCCAGAGGTCTGGAAAACCCCATGGAGCAGGCTCTGTTCTCCAGGTCACACCCCAGGGGTGCACCAAGCCTGCTGTCCAGCCACACACAGGGGTGGAGCAGGACACAGCACTTACCTTTGCTTTTGGGCAGATCTTCGGGATCCTGAAAGCCCCCTTCAAGGACAAGGGCGGGGAAGGGCCCCTGGTGAGGCTGGAAGAGCTGTCAGACCAGAAGAACGCTCCCTACCAGTACATGTTCCGGCTGTGCTACCGCGTGCTCCGGCACTCCCAGGAGGACTATCGCAAGAACCAGGTGCTGGGGGGTGACCCCCCATCCCACCCCGTGTTTCAGAACCCCGGGGCACTGCCAAGGTCTCGGTGGGGCAGGGGGCACGTGCTCACCAGCTCTCTGCCCCTGCAGGAGCACATTGCCAAGCAGTTCGGGATGATGCAGTCCCAGATCGGGTACGACATCCTGGCCGAGGACACCATCACGGCCCTGCTGCACAACAACCGCAAGCTGCTGGAGAAGCACATCACCAAGACCGAGGTGGAGACCTTCGTCAGCCTCGTGCGCAAGAACCGCGAGCCCCGGTGGGTGTCCGGGGGGGGCCGTCCCTCAGGGCCCTGGGGTGGGGGCTGGGGACCCCCAGGGCCCCCTCTCACAGCGAGCTGCCCCTGCTCGGCAGGTTTCTGGACTACCTGTCGGACCTGTGTGTGTCCAACCACATCGCCATCCCCGTCACCCAGGAGCTGATCTGCAAGTGTGTCCTGGACTCCAAGAACAGCGACATCCTCATCAAAACCGAGTGAGTGCCCCAGGGAGGGGCTTTCCACGGGGGGGTTGGTGCCTGGTCCTGCCTCCACCAGCTCCTGTGGTTAAACCCCATCACCCCTTGAGGTGCAGCCACTCCATCCACAGGAACATCTCCAGATTTATCCCTTTCCTGTCCTAGGCTGAGGCCGGTGAAGGAGATGTCCCAGTCCCACGAGTACCTGAGCATCGAGTACTCGGAGGAGGAGGTCTGGCTCACCTGGACGGACAAGAACAACGACCACCACGAGAAAAGCATCCGGCAGCTGGCACAGGAGGCCCGGGCTGGCAATGCCCATGATGAGAATGTCCTCAGCTACTACAGGTGATGATCCCGGGGCATCTTCTCTCCAGGTGAGGGTGTGAGGGTTGCACGGCCTCACTCCCTCTCCCCCTCACCCCTGGGCAGGTACCAGCTGAAGCTCTTTGCCCGCATGTGCCTGGACCGCCAGTACTTGGCCATCAAGGAGATCTCCCAGCAGCTGGGAGTGGACCTGATCTTCCTCTGCATGGCAGATGAGATGCTGCCCTTCGACCTGCGGGCGTCCTTCTGCCACCTCATGCTGCACGTGCACGTGGACAGGGACCCCCAGGAGCTGGTGATGCCTGTCAAGTTTGCACGGCTCTGGACCGAGATCCCCACGGCCATCACGATCAAAGAGTGAGACACGCTGGGGCTCACGGGGGCTTTGAGGGGCAGGGCAGGAGGAGGGGTGACTTGGGTAGGTCTCAACCCTCAGAAGGAAGTGGGAAATCTGTCATGGGCATCACTGCTGGCCACGATGGCTCAGCAGCTGCCTGGACAGTGCTCCTGCCTGGAGGAGGAGACTCGTTGCCACCCAGCTCACCCTGACATCTCCCCTGGCAGCTACGACTCCAACCTCAACGTGTCGCGCGACGACAAGAAGAACAAGTTTGCCAGCACCATGGAGTTTGTGGAGGATTACCTGAACAACGTGGTGAGCGAGGCCGTGCCCTTCGCCAACGAGGAGAAGAACAAGCTCACCTTCGAGGTGCGAGTGCTGCCGGTGTCCCTGCCAGGAGGTGACACGATTTGTGTCACTGGCTGTGCCATGACCAGGGCTGTGCTGGGCATCCCTGGCCCCCATGTTTGATTCTGCTGCCCAGCCCTGAGCACGGCGAGGTCTGGAGTTCTGGAGGTGCCTTGTCCTTCCCCAGGTCGTCAGCCTTGCCCACAACCTCATCTACTTCGGGTTCTACAGCTTCAGCGAGCTGCTGCGCCTGACACGGACCCTGCTGGGCATCATCGACTGCGTCCAGAACCCCCAGCTCATGATGCAGGCAGTCTACAACGACGAGGTGACGGGTGAGTCCCTGTCCTTAACCAGGAAGGGCTTTTCCATGGTCTACCCAGTGCTTTCCAGTTTTGGTTGCAAGAAAACAAGCCCCTGGTTTGCTGTCAGGGAAGCTGTGGCTGGGTGGGCACTGGCTGTGCACTGTGGGGAGCCCTTGGCCGTGCCAGAGAAACATCCAGTCCCTCCTACTCGTTCTCTGGTGAAATCTACAGCATCTTCCAGTCTAAGGGGGTCCTTCCTTGGGCCTCTGCCACCTCCCTCTCCATCCACACTAACTCTGCCTGCTGTGGCTGCCTCTGCAGGGAAGAACGTGCGGAGGTCGATCCAGGGTGTGGGGCAGATGATGACCACCATGGTGCTGAGCAGGAAACAGTCCATCTTCAGCCCTCCAAGCCTCAGTGCTGGGTCAGCCCCAGAGCAAGTGGACAGAGGGAGGAGCATTGAGAGCGAGAACATTGTGGTGATGGAGACCAAGCTGAAGATCCTGGAGATCTTGCAGGTTGGAGCCAGTGGGGCTGTGATTTTCTGACGCAGAAGGACAGTTGGCATGAAGAGGGCACTCACTTCTGCTTTCTTTTTCCTCGCTGCTCCCAGTTCATCCTGAACGTGCGGCTGGACTACAGGATCTCCTACCTGCTCTCTGTCTTCAAGAAGGAGTTTGTGGAAGTTTACCCCATGCAGGACAGCGCGGCCGATGGGACGGCTCCAGCCTTTGACTCCACAAGTAACTCTCCCACTTTGCTCCTGGTGCACCCCCAGCCCAGCAAACCCACGGGCTGGCAGGACACGGGTGGCAGAGGTGGCAGCTCCAGCAGCCTCTGCTGCCGGCAGGGAGTGTGGGGTGGGATGAGGTGCCTGCCGTGGGTGCTCGGGGAAGGGGAAGGGAGCTGGGTTGGTTTCTGTGGGTTCCTTCCAACACCAGGAAGGTGCTGGGCACCCCTTTCACTGCCTGCCTCTCCCCTCAGCTGCAGCCATGAACCTGGACCGGATTGGTGAGCACGCAGAGGCCATGTTCGGTGTGGGGTGAGTTATCCTAGAGACAGGAGGGCTCCTCCCCTCCTGGCCATCCTGCCGAGCCTGGGAGCTGCAGGTGATGAGGGAGAGGAGGCTCTGAAGGCTGCTGGAGCCCTGGGGGGTGACTGAGCACAGGGGAGCTCCCACGGGGCTGTAACGCTCCCATCCTGGCTGCAGGAAGTCGAGCAGCATGTTGGAGGTGGATGACGAGGGAGGGAGGATGTTCCTGCGCGTGCTGATCCACCTGACGATGCACGACTACCCCCCACTCATCTCCGGCTCCCTGCAGCTCCTCTTCAAGCACTTCAGCCAGAGGCAGGAGGTCCTGCACACCTTCAAACAGGTGACCCTGGGGGACGCTGCTCTGAGCACCCTGAGTGCCCCACACTTGCCTGTGGGTGCAGGATTTGGGATGGGGCCTGATAGGGAGGTCTGGGAGAGAGGAGGGGAGTGGGGTTTGTGCCCCAGACTGGAAACCCCTGGGAATGTCGCTGCAGGTTCAGCTCCTGATCTCAGCCCAGGATGTGGAGAACTACAAGGTGATCAAGTCTGAGCTGGACAAACTGCGCACGATGGTGGAGAAATCGGAGCTCTGGGTGGACAAGAAGGGCAGCAGCAAAGGGGACAGTGCAGTGGAGGGGAACAAGAAGGAGAAGAAGGAGGTGAGAGCCCTGAGCAAGACCCTGGGAATTGGGGTGGGGAAGCAGTGGGAGGCAGAGGGAGGCTCACCTCAGTCCAACCCCTCGCCCCTCTCAGAGGGCCGTGCACCCTCTCCCTGGAGGAGGAGGAGGCTCCAGGAGGGTCCTGCGGGTGTGGCTGTGCCCAGTGGGAGCCTGGTGCTGTTGTTTCCCCTGCAGCACGGTGCCGACGAGGAGGTCATTGCTCCGGGAGAGAAGAGCAGCGAGAACTATCAGATAGTCAAGGGGGTGAGTGACACCAAACCCCACCTGCAGGGCTGTTCCCAGGGGCACGGCTGGGTGCACCTGCAGGAGGGGATGGAATCCTGGGGTGATTTTCAAGCTCTTCTGGGGTTCAGGAGAAACGAGTCCAAGCCAGGGCTTGTTCCTGCCAGCTCAGCACAGGGAGGAGCCGTCACATCCCCAGGGCTGTGAGTGAGCCTTGCTCTGGGGGGACGGGAGGGGACTGGGGGGGTGACAGGTATGAGGGCTCTGTGTGGGAATGCAGGGAGGACTTGTGAGGGGGTGCCAGGGAGCACTTGGGTTTATGGAGGAAGCATCTGGACTGCAAGCAAGCCCCAGTGCTGGTGGCCATCCTGAGGGGCCCCACGCTCAGCTCCTCTCCGTGGTGGTCCCTCTGTCCCAGATCCTGGAGCGGCTCAATAAGATGTGCGGGGTCGGGGAGCAGGTCCGCAAGAAGCAGCAGCGGCTGCTCAAGAACATGGATGCCCACAAAGTGATGCTGGACCTGCTGCAGATCCCGTATGAGAAGGTGGGTGGGCAGAAACCCACTGGTCCTGAGTGCCCAGGGCAAGGGGGAGATGCAGGGACCCCCCTGCGTGGTGGCTGCAGGCAGTGGGGCAGCATCTCCTGCCGCTCTCCATCCTTCCCAGCTCTGGGTGTTTCTCCTTCCTCAGGGGGATGCCAAGATGATGGAGATCCTGAAGTTCACCCACCAGTTCCTGCAGAAGTTTTGTGCTGGCAATCAGGAAAACCAGGCCCTGCTGCACAAACACCTCAACCTGTTCCTGACCCCGGGGGTAAGGAGGGGGCACTGAGGGGCGATCACAGGGAGCAGCACAGGGAGGAATTCAGTGCCACTCCTGGGGCTGAGAGCGAGGGATGGAAAAGCCAGGAGGAGACCCTGGAGAGGAAGGGGCAGGGCAGGGGGGGGGCTGTTGCTGCAGCCCCCAGACCTCACTCTGTGCCCCGGTCCACAGCTGCTGGAGGCAGAGACGATGCAGCACATCTTCCTCAACAACTACCAGCTCTGCTCGGAGATCAACGAGACGGTGCCGCAGCACTTCATCCACTGCGTGGCCACCCACGGCCGCCACGTGCAGTACCTCGACTTCCTGCACACCATCATCAAGGCCGAGGGCAAGTACGTCAAGAAGTGCCAGGACATGATCATGACCGAGGTGAGCACCAGTCCCTGCCAGCGGGGTGGGACCGGGGGCTGTGCCAGGGCATCGCTCTTGGAACCTGCACCATTGGCTTCTTCCCTGAGGAAGAGCTTTCCAGCCATGCTGGCTCCTCCCTGGAGTAAGAAACATCTCCAGGAGCCCAGTGCAAGGTCCAAGAGGCAGTTTTGGAGTCCCACGAGCTGTGATTTTTGATTGCACTGCAAATGCCCGGTTTTCCCTGCAGACACATGTCCCTGTCACCCTTCACTGTCCACTGCTGTCCCCCTGCTGCAGAGGACACCATTGGCCTTGGAGGTTTCTGACCCTCCTTTTGCAGAGTGGTGACCACTGCCCCTTCCGTGCAGCTCACCAACGCCGGGGACGACGTGGTGGTTTTCTACAACGACAAGGCTTCCCTGGCCACCCTCCTGGAGATGATGACGGCGGCCAGGGACGGGGTGGAGGAGAACAGTCCCCTGATGTACCACATCTCCCTCGTGGACCTGCTGGCTGCCTGTGCTGAGGGCAAGAACGTCTACACGGAGATCAAGTGCACGTCCCTGCTGCCCCTGGAGGACGTGGTGCGGGTGGTGACACACGAGGATTGCATCACGGAGGTACGGGGGGCCCGTCAGGGGGTGATGGTGGCTCTGCACCAGCTGCCTTCTGACGGTGCCCCTGCCCCTGCACCCCCTGGCAGGTGAAGATGGCCTATGTGAACTTCGTCAACCACTGCTACGTGGACACAGAGGTGGAGATGAAGGAGATCTACACCAGCAACCACATCTGGACTCTGTTTGAGAACTTCACCCTGGACATGGCCCAGGTGCACAGGGAGGGTTGGGTGGGAGGGACGCAGCAGCAGTGGCTCGGATGGGGACAGGTCAGTGTCCCCAAGGCTCCCTCAAAGCCACCCATGGGACGTGGGCACGGTGAGAACTCGTGTAGCTGCTGCTGTAGGAGCTGGGGAGTGGTCAGGGCTCTCTGTCACAGACTCAGGAACTGTGTCACCCACCACGTCCTTCAGCTCAGCACAGTCCTGGCAGCACCATGTGCCAGCAGCATCTGGCCAGACATGAGCCCCCTGCCCTGGTGCCATCAGCACCCTCCCTGTGCTCACAGATGTGCAAGAAGCGGGAGAAGCGCCTGCCGGACGCCACGCTGGAGAAGTACGTGCTGACGGTGGTGCTGGACACCATCAACGCCTTCTTCAGCTCCCCCTTCTCGGAGAACAGCACCTCGCTGCAGGTGACAGGGCACTGCACAGGAGGGTGGCTGGGGGAGGAAAACAGCTCCTCCAGCCCCCCAAAACGAGGTTTGGACACCTTGTGCTGACACACACCTGCCTGCTTTCTCCTTCAGACCCACCAGACCATCGTGGTGCAGCTTCTCCAGTCCACCATGAGGCTGCTGGAGTGCCCCTGGCTGCAGCAGCAGCACAAGAGCTCGGTGGAGTCCTGCATCCGCACGCTGGCCATGGTCGGTAAGAGCTGCCCCACAGCCGTGCCCAGTGCCCACGGGACAAGGGACACGGCCACCCTGGGCTGCCTGAGCCCCAGCAGGGAGCAGGAGCCACCATCCCTCCTGCAGGGATGCCCCAGTGAGGGGCTGCTGGCTGGGAACGGGGAGGTTCAGCTCCAGGCTGTGCTTTCTCTTGAGCTGCGGCTCAGCACAGCCAGGGTGGTGTGGGGATAACCGGAGCCTGGGCTTGGCTGGGAGCTCCCTGGTGTGTCCCTGCCTGGACACAAAGCCAGCATTTATGGTGGTTTTCCCTGGCCAGGGCTTTGCCCTCAGCGTGCAGCTGCCTGACTCAGGATGAGGGTTGTTAGCACTGAGTCACCGTGGAAAGGATTGCTGGTGGTTGGGCACTGGGTGGGGATTTCCCTTTGGAATTCAAGGCAGGGTACTTACAACATCTCCATGCTGGGCTTTCCCAACCAAAAAGTGTAGCTGCTGCCTCTTTCCACCCGATGCTGGGCTGGGGGGGCTGGGGGTGATGTTGTGCTGCTTTGGGAGGGATGGGTGGAAACACTCCGGCCCCCACTGGCCTAAAGGAGTTTATTCTTGTATTTAACCCAAATCTCTGCTGCAAATGACGTGAATGCTGGTGAAGGGGTGCCTGACCCCAGGCAGGGTGGTGGGACACAGCTGGGTCGGGGCTGTGCCCAACCCTGGCCCCGTGTCCCACAGCCAAGAGCCGCTCGATCGCGCTGCCCATGGACCTGGACGCCCACGTCAGCTCCCTGCTCAACAGCAGCTCCAGCAGCACCGTGCAGAGGAACACCTCCAGCTACAAGACAGCCACACGCACCTTCCCCCGCGTCTCCACCACCCCCAACCAGTGGGACTACAAGAACATCATAGAGAAGCTGCAGGTCAGGGCAGGGAGGGGGTGATGTGGATCAGGTGCCAGGAAGGCGCTGGCATTGCAGGGGCCCTCTGCCATGCCCGTGGCTCCTGGACGTGCTCTGGCCCTGAAGGTGTGTGCTGTGGCTTGTAGGACATCATCACTGCCCTGGAGGATCGCCTGAAGCCGCTGGTGGAGGCCGAGCTGTCCGTGCTGGTGGACGTCCTGCACCGGCCAGAGCTGCTGTTCATGGAGGGGACGGAGGCGTTCCAGCGCTGCGAGAGCGGGGGGTTCCTGTCCAAGTGAGGGCCAGCGGGTGCTGGGAGTGCTGGGAGGGGCTGGGTTGTGCCTGGAGGGTGGTGGGATGGTTCCTTCAGGGGCCCTCTGGTCCCTCCCAGCTGTGTGACAATGGCTTTGCTGTGCCAGGCTGGTGCAGCACACCAAGGACCTCATGGAGACGGAGGAGAAGCTCTGCATCAAGGTGCTGAGGACGCTGCAGCAGATGCTGGTGAAGAGGAACAAGTACGGTGAGAGGGTGAGCATTGTGGGCCCGTGGTGCATCCAACAGCCCCTCTTTCCAGGCTGGCAGAGCCCTCCCGTGCACCCAGGGGTGCTCAGCCAGTTCTGCCCTGGCACTGGCCCTGCCCCGGGACACTCGTGACGTGTGTTTGTCTTGGCAGGGCAACCTGCTGAGGAAAACACTCATGAACAACTACCTGCAGAACAAGAGGTCCAGCTCCAAAGGGGAGATGGGGGATGCTGCTGGGGGAGGTGAGTGCCCCTCTCCTGCTCTCCCCCACCTCTCTGCACTGCTCGCACACATCCAAGTCCTGGCTCCCGATCCATGATGGGGTCGGGCCTGTAGGTAGTTGCTATGACCCCACATCCATGGGAGCAAAGGATTTGGGGAGATGAAAGGATGGACTGAGGTGCCCCAGCAGTGATGTAGCTGTGCTGGTTCTCCTGCACTCCCACACCATCCCATCCATCGTGTCCTCCCACACAGGCCAGGACCAGGACTGGTCTGCCATCGCCGCTGTCCAGTGCCGGCTGGACCGGGAAGGGGCCACCAAGTTGGTGGCTGATCTCATCATGAACACCAAGAATGAGAAGATCTTCCAGGAGAGCATCCTGCTGGCCATCCGGCTGCTGGACGGTGGCAACACCGAGATCCAGGTGCTGGGGGGGATGGTGCAGCCGGGGTTTGGTGTGGGCAGTGTGACAGTTCCAGCACAGGGACGGTGTGGGCACAGGCAGGGCTCAGCCCTGGGCAGTGGGTTTGGCCAAAATATCTCTTGGTTGCCTGTGTTTGTGCCAAAATCTGATGGTTTGAGCTTTCCAGCTTTGTGACTGGATCTGTGGAGGCAGTGGAAGGGGCAGGTGGTTCCAGGTTATTTCTGGAGTCCTGCTGATGCCCTCTGCCGGGTATTCCTAAAATGGCTCAGGGCTGTGGCTCTTGGGCGGGAACTCTGGGGTTATCCCAAATCTTTTATCACAGGGAAGCTGAAAAATAGTATGTGAAAAACCCAGTGGGGTTCCAGGCAAACCCCAGGTTCTCTCAGACAAGGTCTCGCGTGCTGAGGCTGCCAGCTCAGAGGGGCAGGCAGGGACAGCTTGGACCCTGTGGTGGAGACCTGAACAACTGTCCCTCCCTCCTCCCAGAAATCCTTTTACAACCTCATGACGAGCGACAAGAAGTCTGAGAAGTTCTTCAAGGTTCTGCACGACCGGATGAAGAAGGCGCAGCAGGAGACCAAGTCCACGGTGTCCGTGAACATGAGCGACATCGGGAACAAGCCCCATGAGGACAAGGACGAGCCGGACCCTGGCACCAAAGGTACCGTGTGCCCTCGGCAGGGCCGGCCCTGGCTCCTCGGGCACCCCGGTGCTGACGGGTGGGATCTCCCCCCAGGACGAGGAGACACCTTCCTGCTGCCCGGCACCCCCACCCGGTACCCCATGGCCGTGGGGTTTCGGAAGGGCCACGACACGGGGGAGCAGGGCCAGAACAACGAGATGGGGGTGACGGTGCTGATCATGGAGCCCATCCTGCGCTTCCTGCAGCTGCTCTGCGAGAACCACAACCGGGACCTGCAGGTTGGCCGTGGGGCTCCCGGGCTCTGGGGGTCAGGCTGGGGTGGGGCAGGGCTGGGCTCTGCCCCGGTTTGGTCCCAAAAAGCCATTGCACCAGTTGCTCTGTGCCTCAGTTTCCCCACCTGCACCATCCCCTGGGGATAACTTGGTGCTGGGGAAGGAGCCGTCCGTGGCAGGACTGGCTGTGGGACTGAGTGCTGCTCTCCAGGGCTGTAGGTTACAGGGATGGTCCCAGCCCAAATATCCATCAAAATGCAGCTGGAGGGGTGTTGGCAGAGGGATCAGGACTGGTCCCCAAGTGGTGCTATTTGGCCTCATTCCTGGGCTTTGCTCGACAGAACTTCCTGCGGTGCCAGAACAACAAAACCAACTACAACCTGGTGTGTGAGACACTGCAGTTCCTGGACATCATGTGTGGCAGCACCACGGGGGGCTTGGGGCTGCTGGGCCTCTACATCAATGAGTACAACGTGGCCCTCATCACCCAGACCCTGGAGACCCTGACCGAGTACTGCCAGGGGCCCTGCCACGAGAACCAGGTCTGGGGGGCTCTCTGAGGGTCCACGGGGGGATGTGTGGGAAGGCAGCAGAGGCAGGGATGGGGTTTGGTTTCAGGGTGTGAACAGGAACAGAACATGAGCAGGGTCACAGGGCTACTGCCCAGGTCATGAGCTGCTGCTTGGATAGATAATGTGGGGATGCAAACAGGGGTAAAGGCTCAGTGGTGTGCACGGTGCCCTTTGCAGGGAGATGGAGCTTTGGGGCTCCTGGGGTGACTGGGCAGAGGCAGGGCTGCAGGCAGGGCAGTGTTTGGGACCGGGGCTGTGCTGGAGGGTGAAGCTGGGTCTGTGCAATAACTCACTGCCTGGCTCCCCCAGAGCTGCATCGTGACCCACGAGTCCAACGGGATCGACATCATCACAGCCCTGATCCTGAACGACATCAGCCCCCTCTGCAAGTACCGCATGGACCTGGTGCTGCAGCTGAAGGTACCCAGAGCCCCGGGCTGGGGTGGTGGGCACACGTGTGTGTGTGTGTGTGTGTGTGTGTGTGTGTGTGTGTGTGTGTGTGTGTGTCACTGCACGTGTGTGTGTGTGTGTGTCACTGCACGTGTGTGTGTGTGTGTGTGTGTGACTGCACGTGTGTGTGTGTGTGTGTGTGTGTGTGTGTGTGTGTGTGTGTGTGTGTGTGTGTGTGTGACTGCACGTGTGTGCCACTGCATGGACTCGCTGGCAGGGTCACAGGCTGTGCTGTGGGGTGAGGTGCTCACTGCAGAGGGGACCCTGCTCGTGTCAGACCCTTGGGTGTGGGAGCACATGGGGTCGGTGGGACAGGGCTGGTGCTTCTCCACCACACGAGGCTCAGGTGCCTCTGGCACAGAAGGGTTCTGCCCACCCCTCAGCCCTTGGCAGTGGCAGGGCACAGCTCCCCTCAGCAAGGGCTTCTCCTCGCCAGGACAATGCCTCCAAGCTCCTCTTGGCTCTCATGGAGAGCAGGCACGACAGCGAAAATGCCGAGCGGATCCTCATCAGCCTCCGCCCACAGGAACTGGTAAGGGAACTGGGAATGCCCCAGCCTGGCCCCACTGAGCCCCCAGCCCGTGGCTGAACTTGTGCCTCAGGTCCTGCTGCATTTTCTGGTTTGCATCTGATACCCATCTCACTTGGTCCTTCTGCTCCAGCTTCCCTGCCCAAGGGTTTTCTCAGAGGAGGAGGCTGAGGCAGGGAGATGGGGAGGACTCACTGCCCCTCTGCTGCCTTGCAGGTGGATGTGATTAAGAAGGCCTATCTGCAGGAGGAGGAGTGTGAGAACGCCGAGGTTTCCCCCCGGGAAGTCGGTCACAACATTTATATCCTGGCGCTGCAGGTAGGGAGCTGTGAGAGCAGGGACCTGCAGGCTGGGCTCCTGCTCACAGGCTGCACATTTTCCTCTGTATTTATGTACATCTCCCCCAGCCAGACTGGCCTCCTGGGGAGGCACAGCTGGGAAATGAGCTTTTGGCTCTGGTAGAAAGCCAGCCCCCAGTTGCTCCCCCTGCACCCCCATCCCACCCCCGTGTCCCACTCCTGTGGCTGCCAGTGGCCACCCTCCAGCCTGTGCTCACTGTCCACGTCCCTCTTCCAGCTTTCCCGACACAACAAGTCTCTGCAGCAGCTCCTGAAGCCGGTGAAGCGAATCCAGGAGGAAGAGGAGGAGGGCATCTCATCCATGGTATGGAGGGGCCCCGGGGGTGGAGGCAGAGCCCCTCCAAGCTGCCCTGATCAGGGGCTGCAAAGAGTCTCCCACCCTTACTGAGCCCACCTGGGCTTTGTTGTTTAGGATTTGATGGATTTTGCTGTTCCCCGGGGGGACTAAAGAGAGAAAGACACCTCAGTGTGGGGCTCAGCCACGGGGTGACACAGGCTGGGGGCCCTGGGGGGTCCTGCTGTTACCCACTCTCACCTCTTCCCTTCAGAAAGGAAGGCCTGAGTCTTCTGCTGTTTTTTCTTGCCCGTGTACCTCAGATCCCGACAAGATTCAGCAGGAATATGATTTCCCTGGGGTTTTGTGAGCACTGCTTTGTAATTTGTGGATTAGCAGCACTTGGATGTAATTATTGCAGGGAATCGAATGTCTGTCACCGCGGGGAGCCCTCACACCCCTTTAGGAAGCTTTAATTCGTTTGCTTTGCCTGGGAACCTCATCAGCTGTGGAGATGTTGAGGCGCTGTCGGAGCAGTTGGAGCTGGCTCCAGGCTGCAGCCACACTCATCCTCTCCCTGTCCTTTCCCTCTCCCCACCCAGCTCAGCCTCAACAACAAGCAGCTGTCGCAGATGCTGAAGTCCACGGCCCCGGTGCAGGAGGAAGAGGAGGATCCGCTGGCATATTATGAGAAACACACGTCCCAGATCGAGGCAAGACCTCTTGGCTCTTGTGTTTCCAGCCTGCCCATGATCCATGAATCCCACGAGGCTCCCTCCAGGCACCTCATGCCCTGTTATTTTGCACCAGGAGCCTCCCCCCCTTCCCGTCCCTGTGCTGGCAGGAGCATTAGCAGAGCCCATGGAGCTGTGGCATGAGCTGCCTCCCAGACCCTTCCCTTCTCTCCCAGCAGCAGTGGGATGCAGCTGATCCAGCAGCCCCATCCTCGTCCTTGGCACGGATCCCCTTGCAGATGGGCTCCTGTGCTCCCAGCTCTCCTCAGCACAGCCAGGGCTGCCTCTGCCTGGGGCAATTCAGAGGCTTCTAGACAGTGCCCAGTGATGTCTGGGTCCTGGGGAGGGGAGGCAGGAGGGGAAGGCACAGCTGGGTCTAGGAGGGAGGAAACTGCAGCAGGGCAGGGCAGGATCTGATGGCTCCCTGCCCTGCTTCCCGCAGATCGTGCGCCTGGACCGGAGCATGGAGCAGATCATCTTCCCAGTGCCTGGAATCTGTGAGTTCCTCACCAAGGAGACCAAGTACCGGCTGTTCACCACCACGGAGCAGGACGAGCAGGGCAGCAAAGTCAGCGACTTCTTCGACCAGTCCTCCTTCCTCCACAACGAGATGGAGTGGCAGAAGAAGCTGCGCAGTAAGAGCGGGGCAGACCTTCCCCTGGCCCCTGTGGGATCCTGGGGGGGCATTCCTGCTGGGAAAGGGCTGCAAACCTGGCAGCAGCCTGGAAATGGCATCCCCAGGCTCCCCTTGCTCTGTAGAGCCCCACAGCCAGCAGTGTGCAGGGAGTGGAGTTAAAGACCCCAGGGATGTGAATCCTCCATGCCTGTTGGTGCAGTTCCTCGTGTCTGAGATGCAGTTTACAGCCATTCCCCGGGATTCCACCTGAGGTGTTTTCCCTGGAAAGCCCTCTCTCCACCTGTTTTCGGTTGCCTTTTCCTAAGCCAGGATCTAGTAGCTGCATTTGGGAAATAAATCCTATTTCTCTGCACCCTGCAGAGCTGCTCAGGGGCTTTCAGGCTGCATCAGGGTGGAAGTCCTGGCTGTAAATCCCAGGAGCTGGGCAGGGAGTCACACTATGGATACTGGGAGGCAGCCAGGGGTAGGGGACAGCTCTGAAGGAGGACAGAGCAGACCTGATTCCAAGGTGTCAGAGCAGGCCAGAGGGCTGGGAAACCAAGAAATGTGAGCAGAGCCATTTAGAAGGTGCAGTCCTGTTCCAGCAGATGGGGAGGGATGTTTTCAAAGTATTTTATGAATGTTTGGAAGGGGTGGGAGGCTGGGTCACTCCAGGGCCACCAGCTGCCCTGAGGTGAGCCCATCAGGGGTCCAGGAGGACCCAGGGGGTCTGGGAGGACTCAGCCTCCCCAGTTGGCCCAAGGCTGGCTGAGCTTTGTGTGTCTGCCTCCTCTCCCCCCAGGCATGCCGCTGATGTACTGGTTCTCCCGCAGAATGACGCTCTGGGGAAGCATTTCCTTCAACCTGGCTGTCTTCATCAACATCATCATTGCTTTCTTCTACCCCTACGTGGAAGCCACTTCCATGGGTAAGTGCCCCAGCACCTGCTGCTCCTCAGGGTCAAAGGGAAAGGGATCCTCATATGCAGGAAAACTGGTCCCCATGTCCTTGTACTGCCCTTATCCTTGATCTCCTTTGGGCCCCTAAAGCTCCAAGTCTTTCCTGCTGGGCAAAGGAAGGGATTGAGTCAGGATTTCAGTTTCCAGCCCTCCCACTGCTTCCTTCTTAGGGAAATCTCTCTTCTCCCTGGGCTGCACTTTCCCTTTTTGTAAAATGTGGGAAACAGTGATGGCATTCATTCCTGTTGTCAGGCAAAGCCTCCATCATCTGCAGTGAGATCTTGGATAAAAGATGTTAGAAAATGTCTCAGTAAGAACCATCTGAATCAATACAAGCCTTTGCAGTCCAGCAGCATCTCTCTCTCTGATAATGAGCTCATTAGTGCTCCTGCACGGCCCGGCAGCAGCAGTGCCCAAGTGGCAGCTGCATTTCACCCCCTGCCACTTAACATCCCCGGGTCTCCCCTCCCCAGGAGTGCTGGATTCCCCGCTGATCTCCCTGCTCTTCTGGATCCTGATCTGCTTCTCCATCATGGCCCTGTTCACCAAGCGCTACGGGGTCCGCCCGCTGCTCGTGGCCCTCATCCTGCGCTCCATCTACTACCTGGGCATCGGGCTCACCCTCCACATCCTGGGGGCCCTCAACGTGAGTCCTGCAGGGCTGGGGGCACCGGGGGCTGCTCCCCATCTCTGGAGTGCAGCCAACCCCACTCCCCCCTGTCTCTGGCTGTCCCCAGCTGACCAACAAGATCGTGTTCGTGGTGAGCTTCGTGGGCAACCGAGGGACCTTCATCCGTGGGTACAAGGCCATGATCATGGATGTGGAATTCCTGTACCACGTCGGCTACATCGTGACGAGCGTCCTGGGACTCTTCGTGCACGAGCTCTTCTACAGCATCCTGGTACACTGAATGCAGGTGTTTGGGGCACAGGTGGCACCTTAGAAGCCGGAAGGTTCCTGTGACACCTTCCAGGGGCCGATTGATAGCAGGGAGAACAATCCCCTGAGCTCTGATCTTTGCGTGGGCTGATCTTTCTGCTTCCCGACAGTATCTATTGCTGTCTCTCTCCTGGTCCTCTGCTGTATCTCTCCTTCTAATCTCTGCTGTGTACTTTATCTGGGTCAGCTGGGAGACAACGTGAGCTGGAGAGGGCAGAGCCAGGGTGAATGTGGCCTATTCTTGGCTCTCCTGCTGTGCATAAGTCACTTCATTCTTCTCTGCTTCCCTTCCGTAAGCCGGGAAACTTAAAGGCTTTGTGCGAAAGTTAGTCAAGGTCTGCTGAGTGATCCAAGATCTCAGGATAAAAGGGGATATAGATAGGCCAGGCATTATCAGGAAAAGCACCCTGCAGCATTTCTTTGCTCCTGGGTCCTTTCAGTTGTTTGACTTGATCTACCGTGAGGAGACCTTGTTTAATGTCATCAAAAGCGTGACGCGGAACGGCCGCTCCATCCTGCTGACAGCCCTGCTGGCCCTCATCCTCGTCTACCTCTTCTCCATCGTGGGCTTCCTGTTCCTGAAGGATGATTTCATCCTGGAGGTGGATCGTCTGCCCGACAGCAAAGGTTGGTCAGCCCCGGCCCTGCTCGGGACCGGGCAGAGCGTGGGATGCTGGGACCCTGCTCCCCCCTGCAGGAACACACCCCCCTCTCTCTGTGTGCACTGGGGGCCTTGGAAACTGGGAGCACTGGTTTGGGGGGTCACACAGAAGGCACCTGCCTGTGCTGACACAGGGACCTCGTGCTGCAGAGAGCGGGGTGTGGGGTTAGTGGTGGCAGAGAAGGGGGCACAGAGCTGCAAATGAAGGGTCAGCGCTGTGGAGTCTCCCTGAACCCTGAGCAAAAGATTCAAAGCCTAGAAAAATCTAGGAGAATATGAAGCAACGTTTTTCCAAGAGGCTTGGAATCAACTTGGAAGCAGTGGAGAAGTGCTGAGGAGCTTTGCTGAGGAGAGTGGATGCTCTGACAGGGCTGTGGTCTCTGTTCCTTGCAGATGATCCCTTGGGGATGCAAAGGAACATGGAGACCTTCATGGAGTCGTGCAGCAGTGACAAAATCAGCTGCTCTACTGCGCCCACTGCCTTGGAAGGTAAGAGAGCTCCTTAGGAAGGCTGAGTCTTTGTGTCACAGTAGGTTTGCCTGCCAGCCAGCTGGGGAAAATCCCAGCTTTTCCAAGATGGAAACAAGCAGCCCATATTCTGGCACATGCTAGGCAAGAGGCCTGTGAATTTTGCACTGACCCTGGCATAAAAAATGTCGAAGTAGACTCAATCAGTCATAAAGGAAGCTGAGCTCCAGGAGCACTCGGCCAAACGCCTGCAGGGCGAGGAGCTGCTGGGGGAGCTGCTGGGACGGGGTTGGGACACCCACAGTGGCACCTGGTTGGGACACCCACAGTGGCACGGGGTTGGGACACCCACAGTGGTGGGGTTGGGACACCCACAGTGGCACGGGGTTGGGACACCCACAGTGGCGGGGTTGGGACACCCACAGTGATGGGGTTGGGACACCCACAGTGGCACCAGCTCCTGCACCGCTGCAGCCACAGCCACCCCCCGGGAGGGCCTGGAGCTGCAGCCCTGCCTGTGCCCTGAGCTTGGCCCTGGTCCCCCTGCAGCCCCTGACCCCGAGCAGTGGGAGCGTGCCTGTGACACGCTGCTCATGTGCATCGTCACCGTGCTCAACCACGGGCTGCGCAACGGCGGCGGCGTCGGGGACATCCTGCGCAAACCCTCCAAGGACGTGAGTGGGGAGCACCGGGACCTTCCTGCTGCTCAGTCCTGCTGCACTCCCTGCTGTGCCACTGCCCTGCCTGCCTGGGACACAGCCAGCTCTGGCCCCCCTGCTCCCCTCCAGCGCTTCCCTCCTCCCTTCCCAACCCCAGCTCTGCCCCCTCGGCTCTGCCCTCAGCCCTGGCCGTGCAGTGGGGCAGCCTGGCTGCAGCAGAGCTGGGCGAGACACCCAGTTCTCCCTCTCATCTGTTACAGGAGTCCCTGTTTCCTGCTCGAGTTGTCTACGACCTCCTCTTCTTCTTCATTGTCATCATCATTGTCCTTAACCTCATCTTTGGGGTCATTATTGACACCTTTGCTGATCTGAGGAGTGAGAAACAGAAGAAGGAAGAGATCCTGAAGACCACCTGTTTCATCTGTGGTGAGCATTGGAATTGCCCCAAAGTTCTTCCTCCCCTCCAAGATTGGGGGAAGGAAAAGAATTTCAGCTGGTTTCTGTTTTTTATTTATTACTGCAAAACTTAAATCTGTTCAGTGAGGGGTCAGTGCACTGTGAGGATTTTAAACAAGGACACAACTGAGAGGAAAATGCTCTATGTTGTTCCTCATCCTGTTAATGAGGTGTTAAACTAAAACCAGATTGTCCATCTCATTCCTGAGACCATCCCTTAGTCAGTGGGGAAAAAAAGCAGCATATTACTAAAGAAATAAAATACAGAAAATGTTCTGGAATCCTTTCAGTCAGCAGAAGGAATCAAAAAAAAAAAAAAAGAAAACCCTAGTAAGTCTCAGTGCTTTTTCTTTTAAAGATCCTCTGGGTGCATTTCATGCACATAGGTACCTGGGCAGAGGCACAGCCAGCAGGACTTTAAATAGAAGCCTCTTGAACAGTGATTAATGCCAGGTTGGACAAGACTTGGAGCAACCTGGTCTAGTGGAAGGTGTCCTTGCCCATGGCACGGGTTGGAACTGGGTGAGCTTTAAGGTCCCTTCCAACCCAAACCATTCTGTTATTCTGTCATTTCCCCCTGGTCTGTAGGTTTGTAGGTTTGTTGTGTGCCAAATGCCAACTAATTATTAAAAGCACTTGAAGGACAGCCCTGGGAGAGGATGTTTTCTGTACGTCCTTTCACACTGCTGCTCAGTTCTTACCTTCTCCCCTCCGCTTCTTCTCCCTCCCCATCTCCAACCTCCACTGCCTTTCCCAGGCCTGGAACGGGACAAGTTTGACAACAAGACCGTGTCCTTTGAGGAGCACATTAAATACGAGCACAACATGTGGAACTACCTGTACTTCATCGTGCTGGTGCGGGTGAAGAACAAGACGGACTACACGGGGCCCGAGAGCTACGTGGCACAGATGATAAAGGTACAGGGCCCCTGGGCCATCCCAGCCTGCCTGCCCTGGGGATACTGAGAGCAGGGGGCTGGCCAAAGAAAAACAGCTCTCAGAACTCCCTTTGGAAAATATTCAGTAATGCAGAAGTGCCTTAGTTCGTCCTTAGCTGGTTATTTCCACTTTGCCATCCCAGCCAGCACCACCAGTGTCTGACGGTTTGGGCCGTGAGTTTAAGGGTTCAACCAGGCAGGAGGGAGTGTGGCTTCAAGGGGGTTTCAAGGCAAGAGAGGGAAAGGAAATTGAGGAAAGAAAAACTTCTGCACTTGAGCCCAGAAGGCTGCACAAAACAAACGAGAAACAGACAGTTTATGGAAAATGTGCAACGATGTTTGCAAAGAGAATTTTTTAATCCCTAAGCACGGGCTGCCTGTGAGACCCACACAGGTCTCCTTCCTCCTCTTCTCCCCACCTCCAACTCCCCCTCCCCGTGGTTGCCTTTCCAGAACAAGAACCTGGACTGGTTCCCCCGGATGCGAGCCATGTCCCTGGTCAGCAATGAAGGGGAAGGGGAACAGAACGAGATCCGGAACCTGCAAGACAAACTGAACACCACCATGAAGTTGGTGTCCCACCTCACCTCCCAGCTGAACGAGCTCAAGGAACAGGTCTGGACACTGTTGAAAGGGGAACCCCTGTCCTCCCCAGAACAGACACCAAGGGCAGGGAGGGGGAGGCAGAGCCCGCCCGAGGCAGTACAAGCACAATACAAACCAAGGGCTCCCGCAGCTCCTTTTGGGGGAATTGGGGACACCTGGGACAGGTGGTTTTTGATAGTGCCACTCAGAGGGTTTTCTGGCAGAGGCTCAAAGCAGCACAGACTCAGGGGGAGTGTGAGAGCAGCAGGGCCTGGCTCCTGCCTCACCCTGCCCCTGTTTGCCTGCAGATGACGGAGCAGCGGAAGCGCAGGCAGAGGATGGGGTTTGTGGATGTCCAGAACACCATGAACCACTGACGGCGTCACCGTCACCCGCCGAGGGACTGCACCTGTGTGCCAGCTCAGGAGGCTGCTGCTCCCTGGCTTCCAGGCACGGATGGCACTGTCTGGGGACAACAGCCCACATGGCAAGGGCTCCCCAGGCAGCATTTCCCTTAGAGCGCTTGTAAGCAATTCCAGGAGCAGGGACTGGCCGGATTCCTCCCCACACCTGGGCCCAGGTGTTACTCTACCGCCCTTGTAGGAAGATAAATCATACAGGACTTTTATTCCTCATTGCAATAACTCTTTATTTTGCAAATGTGGAGGGTTGTATCTTTATCTCCATGTGCTCCATCCCCTCGGGTGTGGGGGAAGTAGCTGTAGGGCTGCAATATTTAACTTATTCCGAGTGGCACTAGTCCCTGTGGATCTTTGCAAACCAGCCATGGTATCTGCTGGGCCTGCTCCATGCTGATCCCCCTCCACTTAAAGAATTCTGTTCATCTTGTGGTGCAGTAAAGAGGAGCTGAACTGAGGAGGTGGATTTAATTTAATTAACTCACCAGATGAGGAGCTGAGCTCGTCCTAGTGTGAACTAGTCTTTTGCCTTCTGTGGACCAAGAGTCTTTGGGCAGCAGTAGTAGGAGCCTGCAGGTTTACAGGAGTTCACTGTGAAGGGGTGTCCTGTGTTTTAGTTTCATCTCTGGTGTCATGTTTTACTTTTTTTTAGTTGTTATTGTTGTTACTTAAGAACTGAAGTGTAAATTGCCTTAACTAAATTAAATACAAAATCACGTTATAATAAAAACTTAAACGTGGTAAAGAAGGTTCCCTTCCTGTGCCCTTTGGTGGGTGATGGGGCTGTTAAATAGAACCACAGAAGAACCCCAGGCCCTGAAGCCAAACAAGGGCTGTCACCCAAGGTGCTCCACACCCCCCTGCTCTCAGCTCTGGGTGTCACACGATGCTCCAGTCTGATGCCAAATACTGCCATGAAGAACCACCATGAACAGCAGCCTTGGTTCCTGAAGCTTTGGACCAGAGCCTGCTGCAGTTCCAAATTCTTGCACTACTTGCCAGGAAAAAACTGTTGAAACTCATAAAAAGCAGCAGCTGTTGGTGCTGTGGAGCCCTGGCACAGCTCTGCTCCAGACACTCATCCTTCCCAAGCCAACCCCAGCCCCAATCCCAAGAACAGACACTGATGCAACCATAAAAGCTCTAAAAAGGAATAAAAAAGGCCATAACAGTGAAGTTGCATAGCACTTGAAATGTGTTTATGGCCCTATATACCAGCATGTCATTAAATCCTGCCGTTACCCCCCAGCTCTGCAATAACCACCCCGAGCCCTCCTCATGCTGAGGGGATCTGCACAGAGCCAGCTCGACCAGCAGCACTGCAGCATCTGACTGGAAGCTCCATTAAACTCTCGCAGTGCTCCACTGTCACCATGGCAAAGTCACCCTCAGTCCTCTCCTTGTCTCCTCCAAAGGAAAATAACTGTGATGATTAAAGTTCTCCCTCCCTCCCTTGCACTGTTCCCTGTGCTAACACACACAAACACAAGCACAGAGAGGTTTTCACATCATCCCTCTCCTCTTTACAAGCACATTTACAGCTGACACAGCTTTAAATGCTCTGTGCAGCTCCTGCCTGTTCCATTTTTGTAATACAAAGGCCCAGGTCTGACACCACAAAGTTCTCTCCTTACATTGCTCCAACAAGGCTTCAGCACGGATGAGTTAAGCTCTGTCCTAGATTTTCAGGGGAAAAAAAGAGGCACTAAACATGAAGGATATACAGGGTAGGGCTGAACAAAAATGCTGCTGCTAAGAGGAATAAATGGTTTTATTCATCATGGCAACACACAGAGCTTCAGGGATATGTACAGTGGAGAAGCTGAGAGCTGGGCCCTCACTTCGAGTCCTCTTCAGGTTTCTTGGCAGAAAACTTTTCCCGCAGTCTCCTCCACGTCCCTTTTTTCATGTCTTCCATCTGTTTCAGAATGTCTGCAAAGGGAGAAGGGAGGGAGGGGGCAGAGGAAGATAAGCAGAAAAGCAGAGGAATGAAACCCTCTTAAAACAGCTCTGCCTTCCATAGATTTTTCCTTTTCTGACTTTTCATCTTAACGAATTTCCATTCCAGGCCCGAGGCGAGGTTGGTTTCCCTTCCAATCAATGCAGGGAGTCTCTTATCACCAACAACTGATATTCACTTTCCACGCACTGCAATCAAAGTTAGCAACTGGAGCAGAACAAAACTGCTCTGGCTTCCAGCTCTGCACTTCACAAAGGATGTGACTGAGAGCATTTCTGCACAGGCTCCCTCCCAAGGTCCAACACAAAAGAAACACCGAAGGGAACTGGGAGATGGTGAAACAGAAGCTGAGCTCCATGTTGGAATGACAGGGCAAACATGGTTCTTTCACACAGTTCCTGCTGTCTGACCCCAAAGAGCCCTTGGAAAGACTTTGCTGTTCCTGCCAGTGCAAAATCCAATCGACTCTTCACCTCAATAGAATAATTAGTTACTCCTGTATTGAATTACTCCTCAATTGCTTCTGAACTTACTCCTCCTCAAACACCTCCGGGTGTTTAAAAGATGCCATGAGCACCACAAAGATCAGAATGTTCCCTTCCTCCTGCACTGCCCTCCCAGCCCAAGCACAGCCAGTACCTGTTGCCAGGATCATCCTGCAATCCTCCACTGTCACCCCGGTGAAGGTCGTTTCTTTCAGCCGTGGATACTTCCCAGGTGAGCAAGAGGAGAGAGGCACAAACATGTTACTTGTGGTGCATGAAAGAGGGACAAATGTCCCCAGTTGGCACAGCTCAAGCTTGTTTTTAGTCCAAGAATTCTGTTTATCCACCCAACTACTGCCCTGCTCCCACCCCACAGAGCCCTGCCCTCAGTGAGCACAGGCACCAGGCACTGCAGCATCCACTGCCATGTGTCCCTGGGACATTCCCAGGAACCCTGCCATTCCCAGGACTCCCCCAAAGGAGGGGTGATGGCCAGTGCCAGAGCTCACCTTGTTTTTGTAGTAGTTGGTGTGGATCCTGACCAAGCTCTCGTACATTTGGTCACAGGCCTCGGGGTCAGCGATCTGCAGGGACACGAGTGTCACACGAGTTATTTTACACCTCCACAGCAAAACCCCCCTTGTTTTCCACGGCCTGGGACAATGGCAGTGAAGGAGCAGCTCAGCAGACTTCCAGTGCACTGCTGGATGCTGGATACCTGCTGTCCTGCTCCAGGTCTTTCCCTTCCACTTCCCACCAGCTTGGCCTGCAAGAATAACCACACGTGGGATTTCCAGAACAGACCTTAAACTCTGCACCAGCTAAATCTGACAGATCAGTGTGAACACACAGTTAGAGAACACTGTGCTCAGCTTTCTTCTCACGTTTCCTGGCTGGTGCTGTGAAATCTGTGGCCCTCCCTGCTCCGAGGCCACTTCTGTCACCTGTTCCATTGTAAGGAACCAGCCAGGACAAGGTGGAAGTCAGAAACTCCCTGTGCAGGCTAAAAATAGCCTATAATTGATTAAGGAAAGCAGTACAAACGACACATAACAGCTTGGGAAGGGTAACTGGATTTCTATTTCAGACCAGGCTAATCCCCAGCCCGTGCCAGGTGTCCCAGAGGGATGCTCCTGCCTGGCACAGCCCCTGCCCAGCAGTGTGGATGGCTGCTTTTCTATTTCACAAGGGTGGGGTTTTTTTTCCTCTTTTACAATGGGGCCAACTTGTCCAGAACTCTGCATTGCTGCTCCACGACAACAAACCTGAATGATTAAAACAGGTAAGGAACACAAATAACATCAACAGAAACTTGTCAGGATGAAATGGCCTGGCTCCTCCTGGGACATGGGCACAGGGGCAGCACACAGAGGCTGATGCAAAGTAGGAAAAGTAAGGAAAAGCTTTCCTTGTCCTGCAGGAGTGCCCACATCCCACTGCAGGTGATCCTCACCCGTGTCCTGCAGCCCCATCCCAAACAGCCCTGGCTCAGGCTCCAGCAGTGACAGCACAAATAGTGATTAAGAGGGTGGCCCAAACAGCATCCCACCCCCAGCAAATCTTACTGCACATGATTAAAAGAGGCATTAGATTGCTAAAGAGGCCCTTATGGCTCTAGCTCCTCTCTCAGAAGCTCCTCCTGTCACACATTCCCCTCACTGTATTCAGCCTCTCTACACACAAACTGCCACCAGACATAATTCACATTTCCAGGATGAGTGGCAGCTTGGGGATCTTGGAGCCAACTGGTGCAGCACATCCAGCTGTCCTGAGCATATGGAAAAGCAATAAACTGTTCCCAAAATGTCTTTTACAGACTATTCTGGTCACCAATACAGGATTAGGAGCTTATAATGGTCCCTCGAAGTCGAAAACGCCATCTCTGGAACAATGTTTTTATGCTAAGAAAGGGCACATTTACATTCTGCAGCAACACCTCCACACCTGGGGAGGTCTGCAGCCAAGTCAGGCATCAGATTCCCTAATTTATTTCAGCAGCAAAGCCTAAACTCCGACAGAATTACAGCTGGAGGCGGAATTCAATTGTACAGGCACTGCACTCCATCAGTGTCAGGCAGTGCTGCAGCTCCCTCTGCCCACCCTGCAGCTCCCCAGCGTGGGGGCGAGGAAATCACCCCAATTAACTGCATCCCTGCAGGCCACTGACAATTCCCAGTGCTTTGTGCCCCACGCCCATGACCACGGGGACGGGGTTCTCCAAAGGATGTGGTGCAAAGGGTGCAAGAACTGGGTACAAACTAGACATCCTGGGTACAAACCACTGTCCTGGGCACAAACTAGACATCCTGGGTACAAACCACTGTCCTGGGTACAAACCATTGTCCTGGGTACAAACCACTGTCCTGGGTACAAACCACTGTCCCGGGTACAAACCACTGTCCCGGGTACAAACCACTGTCCCGGGTACAAACCACTGTCCTGGGTACAAACCACTGTCCCGGGTACACACCACTGTCCCGGGTACAACCCGGTGGAGGAACAGGGGATGTGGCTGATTGGGGTCTGTGCTTCCAAGGCTTCTGAGCGCTCACACAACCCCCTGCCCTGCTCTGTGCTGTCCCTGGAGGGGCTGGATGGACTCCACGCTCCCTGAGGATCCCTCCCCGCCCAGGCTTCCACGCAGCCCCGAGGGAGCCCCACGTGAGCCCCAAATTCCTGCGTTTTGTGCCCAAAGCCCCGCCGAGAGCGCGACCGCCGGCCTCCCCCCCCCCCCGGCCCTCCCCGCCCTCCCCCGCGGGGCCGCGGCGGTCGCGGCGCTCACCGGGGTGTTCTCGCCCTCGCGGAAGGCCTGTGCCACGCGCTGCCGCAGGGCCGCGCCCAGGTCCCGCTGCCGCTTCGTCTCCTCCACGGGCCACTCCTCGCAGAGCCGCAGGAACCGCCGGTACCGGCTGGCCGCCATGGCCGTCACGTGCGCCGTCACGTGCGCCCCCGGGTCACGTGGGCCGCGGGGACTCCCGCCATGGCTGAGGGGGGAGAGAGAAACACAGAGGGAAACAGAAACACAGACACAGACACAAACACAAACAAACACACACACAGACACAAACACAGATACAAACACAAACAAACACACACAGACACAAACACAGATACAAACACAAACACAGATACAAACACAAACACAGACACACAAACAAACACAGACACAAACAAACACAGACACACAAACACACACACACACACAAACACACACGGGACCCCCGTGAGGGACCCCCGGCCCAGGGACACCTCCCCGGGCAGCCCCTTCCAACGCCTGACCCCTCCATCCGTGGAGCAATCCCTCCTGGTGTCCCACAGCCATGGCACACGGGTTCCTCACGGTGCTGTTCGTATCACAGGGGGCATGGGAGGGGTTTGGAGCACAGGCAGGAGCTGCAGATCAGAGCTCCTTCCTTGGACACCTCCAGGGGTGGGGACTCCTCCACCTCCCTGGGCAGCCCCTGCCAGTGCCTGACCACCCTTTCCATGGAGAAATTCCTCCTGATGTCCAACCTGACCCTCCCCTGGCACAGCCTGAGGCCGTTCCCTCTCCTCCTGTCCCTTGTTCCCTGGGAGCAGAGCCCGACCCCCCCCGGCTCCCCCCTCCTGTCAGGGGGTTGCAGAGCCAGAAGGTCCCCCCTGAGCCTCCTTTGCTCCAGGCTGAGCCCCCCCAGCTCCCTCAGTTCTCCTGCTGCTCCAGCCCCTTCCCAGCTCCCTCAGCCGCTCCTCACAGGACTGAGGATGGTTTGGGCTGGGAAGGACCTTAAAGCTCATCCCACCCCCTGCCATGAGCAGGGACACCTTCCACTCGTCCAGGTTGCTCCAACCTGGCCTTGGACACTCCCAGGGACGGGGCAGCCGCGGCCTCTCTGGGTGGCAAACACCGTGCAGGTGTATGAGGGGTGAGAAAGGAGGGCACAAGATGCTTTCTGTCTCATTATTCAGCTGTTTTCTGTTCAGCAGCACTGACAGGTGAGGCAGGACCCCCAGCCAGGGGGGTGCTCTGCTGACGAGGGGCTCTGGTTGCTGGCGTCGTGCTCAGACCCTTCCCCACCCCTCCCGCTGTCACTCCTGGTGTCCCCATCCCGGGAGGCTCAGGTGGGGCTGTACAAACCCCTCAGCAAAGCCACAGTTCACTCTGATCACAGACCTCTGTGCACACAGTGCAGCCAGGATAATCCATGGCTCAGGCACTGCTGAAATTGGGTGTTTGCGGCTTTTTTTTTCCAACCATCTTGAGTTTGTGGTCAAGAAATATGCAACACTGTGAACAACAGTCTTCCCTGGTGGACTTCAAGCCAAGTACAATACACAACTGGGCCAGATGTCTTAAATTTTCCAGCTATAAATTTCAGCAGCTCCCCAGCTGTCCGCAGTAAATCCAAGGGAAGGGTCTCCCTTAGGATCTGGTGTTTAAACCTGGGGAAATAACGACTCTCTTAAAAAAATACAGGCCTAAACAAAGGATAATGTACTTCAAGGATGCTGCGGGAGGGAAAAGAGATGGAAACTGAGAGTTACTCAGACAATTTTATTTATATCCCCATTCCCCGGTAATGGAGTTCTGTAGCTCAATTCCTTGTGCAAGGAACTTCTCCTTCAGGTTTCCCACATCATGCAGGAAGGAATTATATTTTGTTCCATAATAATAATAAAAGCTGTCCACAAAAGCTGTAAACATTATTTTGAGTCTTTTGTTATCCTCTCTTTCAAACACACACACACAATATTTATATCAAAGAATTTCTGGGTGACCTTTGACGTCCAGTCCCTGACTCAGTCTCACACTTTTTTTCTTTTTATTTTTTCCTTTTTTTTAAGCAAAAATCCCTTGATGTGAATGTTTTTTGTGACTGATACCTGACAGAGTAATCGCATTTCAGCCCCTTGCTTAGAAAATTCCTGAAACACGCCCTGTTATAACCCTGCAGGGATGTCAAAGCTTGGTGAGGGGGCAGTTCTTGGTCTCCTGGAGCTGCACAGACTCTCTGCAGCACCTCAAGGTGTGTTTGAACCCCTGCACAGAGAACCCCGACCATCCCACGGCGCCGGGCAGGCGCAGCAGGAATGCTGGGGTGTGGTTTTCTCCCCCCTGGAGCAGGAGCTGAATGGAACACTGCAGTCTGTTCATTCCTGCCCCAAACACCCAGAATCCCCTCGGCCCGCTCGGCTTCGTGAGCGTCGGGGTGAGCAGGTCCTGGCTTATCATTAAGACTCTTCCAAGTAATGCTTTCTTTGGCTCACAAATAAATCAAGGATAGCAGTAAAACCAGAGAGGAAAATAAATCTTCTGATGGATGGCAGAGGGAGCAGATTCTCCCAGCTCTTTGCTTTTCACGCTTCAGCTCAGTAATGGCATGTGGAGTTTTCAGCACTTCCCGAGCAATCCATGCTCGTTCCATGCTGGGCACGGGGTGTCCAGCACCCGGGGGGTCCCACCCAGCTGACCCCGGGCGGTATTTGCAGGGCTATCGGTCACTAGGAAATCCAGGCCGTTCCACAGAAATTCTCATTTTCCCTCTGAGAGGCTCTGAAGGATTTTGATGAGGTTCTCCAGGCCAAAAATGTAGCCGTGGTCGGGCCCGTCGTAGGGGGTGGGGCTGCTCTTGGAGCCCTTGAAGGTGGTGTGGGCAAAGTCAATCATCCGCACGTCCACCCTGGCGGGGTTCGCGCCGTGGGTTTTCGGGAGGGGAAGGTGATGATCCAAGGGTGCCGCGCTCTCCTTGGGCTCCTGCCCGTCGTAGATGATGAGGAGGGAGCTGGAGTAGAACCTGTAGGAGCTCTGCTTCCTGATGACAGAGAGCAGGGCCTTGAGCCGCAGGACGATGGGCTCCAGCAGGTCCGTGCGCAGCTGGTTCCCGGTGCACAGGAACTGGCGCAGGGTTTGCCGGAACCCCTCCGGGGACAGCTTCCTGCCAAAATACTTGTCCTTGCACAGGAAATGGCCAGTGTCCGCCTGGTAAACCTGCAGGGGGGAGAGCGGGAATCCACGGAGTCAGGGATTGGAGTCCTGAGCTGGAGGGGACCCGCTGGGATCGCTGAAGTCCAGCTCAGCTCACAGAAAGGTGTCGGACACCACAAAGGGACAGGGGGTTTGACACTGTTTGCACTGCTCTGTATGTGCCCATAATCATCACTCTCGTTATTATCCTGCAGGCAGGGTTTTGAATGTTTTGGAACCTGCTCGAGCAGAGTGAGAGAAGGAAATGCGTGGTTTGGGTTTCTAGGAGAGAGGGGGGATTTCAAGCAGGAGAAACCATCACACTGAGCCCAAAATGAGCCCCTGGCTCTCGCAGCACCAGGACGAGGTGGCTCAGTGAAGGCACGAGCAGGGCAATGTGGTGCTTTTTGGGGTTTTTTTGTGCAGCAGCCAAGAGCTGAGCAGGAGGTGGGAATCTGTGTCCATGTACAGGTGAGTTCTCAGCTGGGGTAAACTGGTTCCAGCTGCTCACACTGGTGGCAGTGGTATGGGGAAAGAGTTACTCTAATGTGCTGTATTCTACAGCCTTCCCTAAGCATCCTCTCCTCTCTGAGAGCTCACAGAGCTGAGTGGCCAGTTCTTACTGTGTTGGGGGGGAAAAGAGAATAAAACTGCTTCGGTTCACAGCAGCAGAGTCCCTGGAGGTTTCCAGCTTGGCTCCAAGCTGTGTCTGGGGCGGACCCCAAGGGGCTGGAGGCCCTGCCTTACCTGCATCCCGCAGATGCGGACGCCCAGCGAGGCCGAGGTGCTCTGCTCGCACTTCTTGATGTGCCGGGCTTTCTTCTCCTCCGAGGCGTCGTCCCCGTGCTGCCGTGTGCCCATCTTCAGGTCCAGGATACAGGGGTAGCTGTACTTGGATACCACGTTCTCCAGCAACAGAAACTCTGGGCATGAGTTAAGGGAAACCCAATATTTTCGAATTCTAATTGAAAGAGGCCCTAAATCAAAGCAACTGCTGACGCTCCCCATAACAGCTCACAACTGTAATGAGACTTTCTGAGCCAATTTCTCCTCCGTGTCATTGCTATGGGCCTCTCGCTGCCAATTCCACTTAATTTACTGTACTACAGTCCTACCAATTAAAGCCCCAGCAGCTCCATTCTGCAGTGACACCATAGCCCTGGGCTGTCACTCCGACACCTTCCCTCGGTGCCGAGCTCGCTCCGGTGGGTGGGGGAAGTTGTTAAACTCCATTACTCACATGACTGGTGGGTAATGGAGTGTAATAGGAAAATAAAAGGCGAGGCAGCTGCTAATTCCTGCATAGTTGTGTTTTTAAATGTATGCCAAGGGGATCCTTGACTTCTGCTGAGAACTCTTTATGGGAACTGGGTTTTTTCTTTTTTTTTTTTTTTTTAAGCAGTGGGAGAAGATGACAGAGAACATTCTGTATTTTCCCAGAGTCTGTGCAGAGTGTCCCCCTGCAATACACCATGCATTGATTCCAAGCTGTTATTTGCAGCCAGGCCTGGGCTGGAGGGGAGGGAGGAGAAAGGATACGATGAAGTTTGTTCTCGTTGTGCTTGGAGGACATGCGGTTCAGGTGCTGCCTGTGACAGTGCAGTCCCCAGGGGTTGTAGCTCTTTCTTTCTGGCTGGTTTCCATTTGCATCTTCCAAAAGGGAGTCTGTGTGGTACTGAAGGTCTGTTCTCAAGAGCACCTTCCCCGAGCAGCTGGGCAAAGCACACAAAGGAACCCATTGGGTTTAGAAGTTCCAGAGGAGAATATTCCCTTCACTCATTTTTTTTTGTGGAGCCTCAAACTTGATAAGGTGAATTTGCAGGGGCTCTCAAAGGAAACATATTGATCATGTCCAACCTGCAGAGATCCTTTGTTACTCCATAACAGTAATTTTCAGAAAGGCAGCTATTTCTGCCTGCCAATATTTTCTTTCATTATAATTTAAAGTGCATTGGCTCCCATGAAAAGCCATTCACAGCCCCAGTGACCAGGGATCTCTATTTATCCACCTAACAGGCACAGCACAGGCCAATGGTCCAACAACGGGAATGATTCCCAACCTAGAGGGGCTGGCTGCAAGGAGGGGAGGAGGGAGCAGTGAGGAGATTTGTTCTCCTTGGGGGGTCATTCCTTGGTCTCACTCATCCCAAACCCATCACTCCCATTGCTCCAAAGGCAGCAGTTCCACGGTCGTGGTGTTGCACCCTCAGTCACAGCTGCCCCAGGTGAGTTCTGAAGCAGTTTGGGATGAAGGAGGTTTTGCAGAAAGCCTCTGCAAACCCAAAAGTCATGGTGTGCTGGAAGCACCGTGGTGCCTTCCCAGGACAGCTCTCCCCTGGGACAGGATGGGACTGGAGCCCCTGGAGTGCTGCACAACTGCTGCCAGCAGAAGGGTGTTCCCAGCTCAGTGACTGCTCTCCTGGGGCTGCTCCTCCCTTGGAGCAGGGTGTGCTCTGAGGAGTTGGGCTCAAAGCGTGTTTGAGGCAGATATTTGAGCAGCAGCATCTCAACCACAGCCCCTCTGTGGATCCCCTCTGTGGATCCCCTCTGTGGATCCCCCCTGCTCCATCCCCAGGGTGGGCAAGAGCAGAGCCATGGACACCCCGGGCTGGGCTCTGCTCTTCTCCACCTCGGCCTTGGGGCTGCTTTTGCCCACTTGGCCACCAAACATCTCCCAAACCCCAGCCCACCCGAGTGGCAGGAGAGGACCAGGAGGCTGGCAGGGAGTGTCCCACCCGTGGCAGACCCTCACCTGTCTCGGAAGGTCTTGGTGCCCTGGGTGTGGCTCCTCTTGACGAGCCCGTGCTCGGTGCCAGGGCTGGCCACCAGGGTCAGGTTGCCCAGGCTGTCCTTCTTGAGGTGCACTGAGACAACACCTGGACAGAAAGGGGAGAAACAAACAGGAATGAGACAAACCTGTGGATTGTCACAGAGGCCTGGCCACCACCTCACCAGCCCAAGGAGGCCCAGCCTTGTGGAGAGGGCTGCCCAGCTGCCTCCTCATGTTTGGTGGCCTCTCACAGTGATCCCCCTCTGATTTCAGGCCCAATAAACACCATTAGTCTGAGACCCTGGAAAACAGCCTCGGGGTTTTCAAGTGTTCCTCTTTTCAAGGCTCAGCTTGGCCCCTGCCTCCTTCCACACCACATTCCTTTGTCCTCCTCCAGGCTCTGCTGTGCCCCAGGTGACCCAGAAAAGCCCCCAGCTCTGGACCACAAGACCCCAGCTTATTTAGCACAAGGGATTTAAGTGGTTTTTTTTAAGACAGGACAAGGCTGGAAATGCTTTTCATTGGCAGGAAGCAAAGGGGGGGTTGGGGACAAGGAATTTTCCAGAGACACTCAGCGTGCCAAGTGCTTCTGTTAACTGGAGAGCCCCCAGGAGCAGGGCAGAGACGTGGGCATGGGCTGGCAGTGCTGCCCACACACTGCCATGGTTATGTCCTTCCCCAAGGACCAGCACCCAAATATCCCACGGGGGGGAAGGATTGTCACACGTCCCATATTTATGCACTAGAGGGAACATGATCGTGACCAGGGGGTATTTTTTCCACCCCAAGTGCTTAAAACACCATTATGAATTTTAGCATTGCAATTTTCCCTGACTCTGACAGGAATCACAGGGCTCAAATGCCAGCCAGCCCATCACGGATTTAGCCCAGTCTGAGCCCATTCCTGGCACGGGGATGGCTGACTCTGCCTCTCAAGTGACAGCACAGGAATGGCCACAGCTCTCACTCCAGCCAGCCCTGACCTTTCTGGGAAAGGCTGATAACACCATCCTGCTCCTGCAGCTCTGTCAGGGCTGGCTGAGCCTCCACAGGCACTGGGGGCATATTTAGAGCACAGCTCAGGGGGATTCCAGCTCCAAAAGAGGGCAGGGAGGGCTGTGGGACCAGCAAAACCATCAGTGGAAAGAGCCCTGCTGGAGCTGGGTTTAACCCAGCTGTGCCCAGGGCACCCTCCCCAGGTCTGCTGGCCATGCAGGGAGATGCATCTGAGCAGCCCAACAAACAAGGGCGCTCTGTTCTCCCAGGCAAAGGTGCCAAAGCAAATAAATATGCAAAATCCCATCTCTGCATTGAAAGTGAGATTACAGAAAGCAAACACAGACAGAAGGCTGTGCCCTCTCTGTGCCTGCCAGGCTCTGCTGCCTGAGGGAGGTTTTCCCCACCTGATTTGCAGCAGCCCCGTGTCCCTGCAGCCACCAGCCACCCCCTCAGACTGGGAGTGCCCATCCCTCCCCAGGTCCTGCCCCCCAGAACCCTGCAGCTGTGCTGGATGCACTTCCCTCCCACCCCCTGCTCAGCCACCACAACCATTTCTCTTTCCTTTTGCTGTGCAATCACCACTACTGTGAACAGACTGGATTAAACTGGCTCATTTTGCACTGAAATGGGGGAGGAATATACACAGGCTGCTCTGCCAGGGGAGATGGGGGGGCTGAAAACCTTAATTAGGGGGCAGGTAATATTTTTAGCTCTCCCAACCCTTTGCTCACGGTGGTGCTGGGCACAGGGAGCTCTGCCTTCCTCAGGCTCCAGCATTATCCTTTCCCTGAGTCCCTTTTGTAAAAATCCATATTACTGAGGGCAAACAGATCTCCTCCCAGCCCGGGTGCCTGGTCTGAATTTTCAGGGGATGTAGGCAGGAAAAAGCCAGAGTGTCTCTTGCCTAAATCTAAGCCTTTATATTTTTAAAAAGTCACTGTGAGGCGAGTGGAGCCCTGGATTCCGAATGCTCCGACAGCCTGTAACCTTAAAAACTGTCCCAGTTACTGCCTCAGCCAGCAGGGCTGTGCTCATTTACATAGTGCTGACAGGCTGGCCCAAAAAACTTATATATAGCGTGAAACCAAGAGTTGTTAAGTATCTGCCATTAATATGAAAATTAACGGGGAGATTTTCAAAGGCAAGAAGGAGCGTTAAATTGGAAGGGAATGTGATCCTCTCCCCCCTCCCGGCTGAAAATTCAGGCTTCAAAAAGCTACATCTCAGCCTGGAAAACGCTTTTGTTTCCTGGTGTGATTCCATATGGGTTTGCACATGTCCTGCCGTGACCTATGTGTGTAAAACAACTCTCTGAAACATGGCACCAGCCCTTCTCCTCTGCTGCAGCAAGAAAACATCTCCCTGGGATGCATTTGGGTGCATGTCTGTGCTGGCCTTTAGTGTCCCTGACACCCCAATCCCCTCCTGCCAGCACCAGCGAGGCACCAGTGGGTATTTATGGGTGCTGTCACCACGCTGGTGGCATCCCAGGATCCTCAGGAGGTTTTGCTCTGGAGCTCTGCCCTTGTGGGTTTATTTTTACATTTACAAGCACATTCATTGACTGCCATGTGCAATGGGAGCCTGAGCAGAACTAGGCTGGAAAACAAGCCCAGCATCCCCCACCAAGCTCAGCTGGGGCAGGCAGGGCTTGAAGGGAGATGGGGAGGGGGAAGCCAGTCCCAAGGTCACCAACCTGCCTGACATGGTGAGGTGAGTGGGAAGGGAGCTATGGCCTGGGGTGAGGCTGGAATGATATTTGATCAGCACTGCACAGAATGTCAACCATTACATAATGCTCCCTGGGCCTAAGAATAGAGATGAGGCACTCGGACACGTGGAAAGGGGTGATGGAACCCTCAGGATCGTTCCCGCCGGTGCTCGTCAGCCCCATCATCCTCGTGGGAAATCCCACCTCTTTGATTGCCTGGGACAGCCAGGAGATGAGAAAACGTGTGCCCAGCGCCAAATTGGAGGAGAATTGCTATTTAATTACCCTTCATCACAAAACTCTCTGGGATTTGAAACGGGAGAGAAAAAGACAAAAAGGTTTTAATAACCAGGGCAGCCCTGGACTGGTAAACTGGGACTGTTTAACAGCTTTATCAGTGGCACCAGCAGGGCCCAGCACTGCAGCACCAAACCCTGCAGAGGAAACCGCCCAGAGGAAACTTGGTTTCTCCCTGAAGCGTCTTTTTAATATTGTCCCATAAATCTGCGGGGCCCTTGACTTCCTGGGAAAGGGAGAGATTGGGCTGGAACTGTGGCTGACTGAGCTCTTTTCTCTAACACCGAAGGACCAAAAGATATTTTAAGTTTTTACGTGACAGCTGAGCTTCTCGCCTCCCCCAAAAACCACGGTCAGGAGCTTTATGAGCAGCACAAGTCTGGCAGTAAAAGCAGAAATACTGAGGGAGCAAGAAAGAGAGGGAGGGAGGATGCCTTAAAAAGTACCAGCACTGCCCTCCCAGGCACCCCGTGCTGCTTTTCGATGGCTGAGCTGGGAAATTCAGCAGGGAAAGGGGTTCAGGGCCAGGAGAGCTGGGGGGGTTTGAAGGGGGACACCGAGCAGAGAGAGGGGCAGGGGGATGCTCACCGGGAAGGTCTCACCTGTGGCAGGGCGGCTGCCCGGGGTCGGTTTTTAGGAAGGGGGGCGGTCTGTACGTCCCCTTACCTTTGTACTGGGGCGTGAACTGCCGCATGGCCCAGGGCAGCGACTCGTAGAAGCTGAGCTCCTGCGACACGAGCGGCTTGCAGACGGTGTGCTCGTCGTAGCGCAGCATGCTCGTGTGCCCGCCCACCTGGTGCACGAAGGGCTCCAGGGGCACGGCCAGGAGCTCCGCGCTCAGGGGGCTCTGGCCCACCATGGGCCGGGGGCTCGCGGGGGGCTGGATCCCCCTCGGCAGCAGCACGGGAGGGTGGGAGCCCGAGCCCGGGGGGTGCAGGGTTGTCCCCCGCGCTGGATCTTCACCCGCGCTGGGCTGTCACTGCCGGGACCTGCAGCACAGAGGGAATCAGGGAACTGGAGTGAGAAGGGGGGACGAGCCACTGCAAAGCCAGAGCCAGGCACCAAGGGCCAAGGCGGGTGGGATGAGACCTCAGTGCCCAGGGGCTGGCAAGGAGCCCCAGCCTGAAACAGGGTCCAGCAAACACCCACTTTAGATCTGTTGGGGGCAAAAGAGACAGAAGGGAATTATCAAGAAACTTAAAATGATTTGCATCCTGGTTTTGCCAGCAAAACCCCAGTGCAGTGGATAATAACATCTTTGGAAATCCATTTCTGTCCAGGAAAGCCTCCAAGATGTGTTGCCAGGTGAGCAACACCACCTCTGCCAACCCCACAGGACAGATGTGACCAGGGCAGCACCATCACCCCCTCCTCACCCAGGAGACAGGAACAGCAGAGGGATGGGGGCACCTCCTGGAGGGACCTGCAGCTTCCCATCATGGGCAGCAGCTCCCAGGGCTCTGCCAGGAGGGCAGCTCAACCCTTCCCCAGAGCCAGCAGGTACAACCTGACCCAGGAGCTGGATCCAATGACACACAGAGTATTCCCCATCCCACAGCAGGAGGCAAAGCTCAGGACTCGATGATCCCTGTGGGTCCTTTCCACCTCTGTGGTATTCTGTGATCTCTGCTGCCTGAATCTCCCCTTCCCCTCCTGCTGTGGTCAACCCCCGAGCAAACAAGCCCCTGGTGCAGGTGCCAGGTTTGTTTTGCACCTGGAGAGCTGGGATGGAGTGGGCTGAAGGGGAAGAACAACCACTCCTACCTCCAAACCCACAAGCAGCTCCTTTATCTCCCCCAAGGTGGGATTTTCCCCCCCACTATTCCATTCTTTGGGGAGGAGTTCCTGCTCTGCAATTACCTTACCCAGGGGAACAAAGCCAGGCCCCAGCCAAGCAGTTTCCAGCCGGGAAGAAAGAGGCTCTTCGGAGCCTTTCCAGGAGTTAATAAAAGCATTTGGCATTTTGTTAAGTTGTGACAATTTTTAAAGAGGATTTTCTGCCTCGAGACCTGCAGGTTTGTTGTGGTTTGTTTTGTGTGGGTTTTTCCCCCCTCTTCCCTTCCTCAAAAATAAGGAGAAAAGCCAAAAGCAAACGGATTTGTCATAACACCTCTTTGGAGCAGAGCACAACATGACTTAAATCCTTTATGGCTTCAGAGACATTGGTCCAAGGCTGAAACTCAGCTGTCACAACCCCCTGACAGCTCTGGCAACCTTGGCATTCCAAAGGGAGTTGGGGAAAAACACCCACACTCTGATAAAGCTCTGAATGTTTTCTCCCAGGCAAAACTGGGAGCAGGATTTGCAGGAGGAGAAGGAGGTTCTTTTCAGGGAGTTTCTATTCGGAAGCAGCTCATCCATTCGGAGCAGATAAATGTTCCCACAAACACTGAGCTGCTCTGAGCTCCCCTGAAACAAGACACTTGAAATAAATCACTTCCACTGGCTCAAGGTATCGCAAATGCCAAGAGATATTTACGTCACTAAAAATACACGGAATTACAGATAAATCCGTGTCCTCCAAGCAAACCAGAAGCCTTCAGGATTTTTCCTTGAGCTAAAGGAAAAGCAACCCAGGTGCTGCAGGTGGAGGAGAGGCAGAAAGTATTGGGGAAGGAGAATAGAGAGAATATTTCTCCAGAAATGGGACTTGGAGCAACCTGGTCCATAGAAGGTGTCCCTGCCCATGGAAGGGGCTGGACCTGGATGAGCTCTGCCTGGGTACAAGCCCAGGCTGTTGGGGACACCTCTGCTCCCCAGGTACTTCACCTTACACCCTGCTCTCACTCAGGGCCAAACATCAGAAGAGTCTGAGCTAAGCAGGTTATTTACTCCCAACTCCAAATCCAGCCAAAAAACCCCAAGCAGATTAAATTCTCTAATCTTTAATTAGCTCCTACTCCAGCCCATCCCAGCCCATCCAGTTCCATCCAAAAGGAACTCGTGTGGCTCCGAGTCCGGGAGCAAAACGCAGCCAGCCTGGCCCTGGGAGAGAGCCCTCACCTGGAAACCAGCTGGGTCCTTGTGGCAGAAATCCTCAGGAATATTAAAATCACTTTAAGAACAATGGTTCTGTGCACAGAACCATGCTCTTAGTGCTGCACCTCGTGGTCACCTTCCCCTCTGGGACCTGGCTCCCCAGAGCATCCCAAAGCTCCTCTGCAGAGTTTGAGCACTGCAGGGGCTGCAGGTTCTTTTTGTGCTTCATTAACAGGCAAGGCAAGAACGTGGCTGAGCTCTGTGTGTCCACAGCTCTCGGTACTGGAGCTGCCCTGGAGCCCAGGCCAGCCCTGCACCGAGCACCCAGAGCAGGGACACGGTGCCACCACCCAGAGAGGGGACACGGTGCCACCACCCAGAGCAGGGACACGGTGCCACCACCCAGAGCAGGGACACGGTGCCACCACCCAGAGCAGGGATACAGTGCCACCACCCAGAGAGGGGACACGGTGCCACCATCCAGAGAGGGGACACGGTGCCACCACCCAGAGCTGGGACACGGTGCCACCACCCAGAGAGGGGACACGGTGCCACCACCCAGCACAGAAACGGGCACAAGTCCCCTCACCCCCCTGCCCAATTTCCCCTCCACACCGCCCAGCACCACCAGCCCCTCCTGCCCAGCCTGGTGCCTTCTGGTGGTGCCACGAGCACGATGGAGAACCAGGAGCCCCCAGGCCCATGGCTGCAGCCCCTGGGCTGCTCCAGAGGTTCCCAGCAGCCCCCAGTGCCAGATGTCCCTGCTGCTCCCATCCCTTCCCGCCAGCCAGGGCCGTGCTTGGAGCCTTCCTAATAACATCCTGCCCACCCTCCAAAGCCATGTTCACGCTGCCCCTCCTGCCCCTGCCCTGCCCTGGCTCTCACCTGTGTGTGCAGGTGAGACACCTCCCTCGGGGGCACCTCGGGGTGCTGCCGGCGCCGCTCTCTCCTGCTTCTCGCTGTGTCTCCAGGCAAGGAATGAGGGAAGGGTTGGGCACGGCCCGAGTGCGGCGGCGCTGGCAGGAGCCCGGAATGTCCAGCTGACAGCTGAGCCGTGCCCGGGAGAAACCCTGCGTGGGACAGGGATCAGCCCAGGCCAGGGCTTGGGACCTGCCTGTGCTCGGCCTTCCAGCAAGGCCACGCTCCAGCCTCTTGGGCAATCGGCTCTCCAGGAAAACAACTGGCCCTTTGGGCCAGGCTGTTCTCCACTGGCCCACCCCCGTGTTTACCACCTCCCTGCAGAGCAGGCTGGGGCTGGGCAAGGGATGGATATCCAGAGCTTCCCGGAGCTCCCAAACCCACCTGCTGGGTGGGAAAACACGCCAGGGAGACTGGGGAGGAGAGAGCCAGGGGCTGCGAGCCAGGAATGGGGTGGTGAGGGGCTGGGGTGCTGTGGGACACCAAATCACCCATCTCTGTGGTATTTATGGCAAGGGGGGCAATGCCCAGGGCGAGAGGAGGCTTTGCCCAAAGCTGGGCAGCAGGTGAGAGGATCCAGAGACATGGGAGCGGTGTGGGGAATGGAAAAATCCCAGGGAACTTCCTGCCAGGGCCAGGCTGTCTCCTGCAGCCAGGCAAGGACAGCGTGTGCCCAGGGCAGGCTCTGGACATGCTGTGCCAGCCTGTGCCAGCCCCTGCACCCCAAGGAGAGGGACCCACCTGTTATTTAGGGGATCACAAGGCAAACACAACCTGGGCAGTGCCTGGGACAAGGAGGGGATGTGCCCACTCCCACCCCCAGTCCCAGACCAGTCCCCAACAGGACCTTGAGGACTTCAGCAAACCCCTGCCCAGGCCTGGGGCCCCAGTGCTGCCATGGGGGCTTTGCAGCAAACGGCAGCAGGTTGGGAATTGCATGTGGAATTACACCAAACAGGACTATTTCCTAACCCTGAATATATTGCAGTTGTAACTTAGCAACCTCAGCTGGGTAAGAGCATCCTGACAGGAATGCGGGTCCTGAGGAGATGCAGCCATGCAGCCTTTTCTGTTCCCAAACCTTAGACACACTCTGCCAGAGGAGGCAGCTCCTGACAGCCACAGAGCCACCCTCCTGTGCCGCTGGAAATCCCCCCCTTTGTCACTCAGACCCACAGGATGAGATCAATTAAACATTTCTTTAATCAAACATGAGCCAACCATGTTACACAACAGTGACTGAGGGACCACTCCTGCCACTTCAGGGGACCTGGGAGAAGGTGGAACTGGCAGGAGGTGTTCCACCAACACTCGGGTGAGGGAAGGATTGAAACACTCAAGGAAAATGAGCCCTGAAGACAACCTGGTTTACCATCAAGATGTGCTTATGTGCAACAGCCTCGGAGCAGGGCAGGGACATCCATCCCACTCCATCCTCATTACTTCCCTCATCACTTCCCAGTCTTCCTAGACCATCACCTGGCACATGTCCCAAAAGTGCACTGAGCTCACCACAGCCTGAGGGTGCTCCAAGGCACAGGATCAGCAGCAGCTTCTGGGAAATGGAGCTCCCCGGGGCAGATCCACCTGATCCGAGCAAAACCACCTGGAACAGTCTGTGATTTCTCCATTAAAAATAAAGGTAACAGTTATTTGTAATAAATTTATTTTTTATATCGATTTACAGAGCTAAATGGAACATATAAACAGCACCAAGCCATTGAAGTTTGTTCTACAAAACCAGGTTTAATACAAAAGGATGACGGCAACGCCTCACTCTGCGCTTCTGGACGGTTAAAAAAGCTCACCCAAGCCCCACAAAGAGTTTAAAAAGGTTTAAGAATGTAGGCACCAGTGTTTGAGAGAATTTGTATGGCAGCAGTGACAATCTTGTTACATTTTGGGAGAATCAAGGCTGCTTTCATTTTATTCCCTATTTATTACAGTGGGAGGAGCTGATCCTTCCCCTGAAGAGCTGTTGAGTCTCCTGCCCAAACACCCGACTTTCACAACCAAAAATATGGGGTAACAGTCAGCTCCACACAGGACATTCCCCATTTGATGGGAAAGACCTCCCTGTGTTTTGTTCCTGGAGGAACCCACTCCCTCCACCCATTCCGGGGGATGTCCAGGAGCAGGAGATCCCTGGGGATCCCCAGCAGCCCAGGGGGTGACTCCCCACCCAGGGAGGTGTGGGGAGAGCTGCAGAGCCTGCCAGGGGAGCAGGGACTGGCACAAGGAGCAGGGACGTGGCATCCCCTGCCCAGGAGGGAGCAGGGCTGTGGCTGCCCCAGCCCGCCCAGAGCTCTCCGTGCATCCAGCCTCGGGATGTTCTCCTCAGGGACAACATCCACAGGACACAGGGCTCAAATCAACACTGGCTTCACTCTGCAGTTCTCCTGCCTGATGCCAGCAATGGGTTTGGTCCCTGCAGCCCCACGAGCTGTTGCACAGCCCTGGGAAGAGCAGAGCAGCCACATCTCTGCTGAGCCCAAACTGCCACACACTGGTGCCATTTCCTTGGAAACAAACACTCGTTTGCTGGACATGAAAAGCAGCTGAAGTAACCAAGTGATTACAGACACAAGACACGGAGCAGGGCCGGGAGCTGCTCCCGGGACCCGCGGGGGCTGCAGGAATCCTGCAATCCCTGTGCTGGCACAGCCCTGCTCCAGCACAAGCACAGACATTGCAGCTGCCCAGCATAAACATGAACACTCAGTCCTCAAAGCCCTCCCAAAGCTGCCCTTTAATAGCCACAGACCAATCCCCGTGGCTGCAGCCACAGCAAAGCGCCTTTGGAAGCTTCCCATATCCTTTATTTTTCCGCCCAAATTCCCCCCACCCCCCTAAAATCATAAAGCACACAGACTGCAGACTTAAAAGTGTAACAGGGTCACAACCTCTCTCCATCCCCCCAGCCCAGCCCAAACCACCAAGGCACGTGAGGCTGCCTCCCTCCTCCAGGCCCAGCTTCACTCCATTCCCCCTCTGCCCCACTTTGGAAGGGTGAAGCCAACACATCTTCCTCGCTGGGAAGCAGCGAGTGCTTCCATCCCTCTTTGTCCTGACTAAAACAGATTCTAACAAAACACACCTGAACTGCCACCCTAATGTTTCCATGGGAAATGTCATCTTTAAGCACATTGCCTGGTGGACACTGCCACCAGTTGGCCTTTGCAGAATTGAGGTCAAATTTTGCACCCCTGGGCTCTGGCAGAGACGCCCCAGCCCCCGAGAGCAGCTGTGCTTTTACTCTTTGTAAGTTGTTGCTCGCTTGCCACGGGAGCCAGGTCTCTGTGGAAGGCTCACTTTGGTGCAATTCCAGCTTCCCACCAGCTCAAGCCCATCTTCTTTCCAAGCCAACGTTATTGCCCTGAATTTGCGTGTGTGAAGATTTTCAGAAAGAAGAGCAAACAGACACGTGCAACCCCAACCCTCGGGCCCTGCTCCTCCCACCACCAGCGAGGGGCCTGTCCCCTTGCAGAGGTCCATGTCCACATCCACATCCACAGCTGCTCCACTCCTGCTCCTCCTCAGTGCTCCGAGTCTGAGAGGTACGAGGGCTGAGTCCATCTCCACACCAGCATGTCCTCCCCGGCCACCCTGTGGGACTCGGTCTGGATGCGGGACTCGTTGGAGGCCAGGAAGTCCACGGCTCTCTCCCACACCCGCTTCATCTTCTTTCTGCAAGAAACAGCAAGGAAAAGAAAGTAAATTAGAATCACAGCCTCACTGTGCTTCCCTGCCTACAGCAACTGTGGCTGTGGATCCAGGCACCACTGGCTGCCTCCCGCTCCCTGTGCAGGCAGGGAAGGAATCCAACCAGAATCCTGGTTTAGAGGGCATTTCAGAGCAGGGCATGGACACACAGGTCCTGCCTGGAGGGAAGGTGAGACCCTCTGTCAGTGACAGTGGATTTCAGGCTCAGTTCATATTGCAAAGGGGCTCAGTGAGCAAACTGCCTTCCCCCTTCCTGCAGGAGGGATCTCACCAAGGGGACACTCTGAGGATCTCCCATTTGGGATCCAGTTATTCTGGACACCTCACACCCAGGGACCGGTTCAACAGCTGATGCTCCATGTCCAAACAAACCAAATCCAAGTGCTGCTGGACAGAGCAATGACAACACACCTGTGGGACTGCACAGAGCACCAGCCCCGGGACTGTCCCTTCGATCTGCACCAGGTCCAGGCACAGCCTCAGTTGTGTCCAACCCTTTCCCGACCCAAAGGCTCAGCCTCCTCCTGCAATGCAGCTCCCAGCACTCAGCTGCACTTCAGAGCTGTGCTGGATCCCATCCCAGCCCTCCTGAGGGCCCAGATCCAGCTCACCTGCTCTGAGGAGGAATCAGACTGTCCCGGACATGGAAGATGCCAACGTAGGGGTAACGTTCCAAATTCCGTTCCCATTCCTTATAGTGGTCCTGGACAACAGCTGGGGGGGAGGAGAACACAACAGTGAGAGCTCAACACTGCAGGAAGCAGAGCAGGGCTACTTGAACTCCCAGAGCTCCTACCTATGATCCTCTTCACCATGTCATACATGGCTTGTTCCTCTTCCTCCCTCTTCCGCCAGCGATACCTGAGGAAGATCAGGAGCCCCCAAAGAGTGATCAGACCTAGGAGAATAAAAGCAAACAGAATTCAGTAACTGCCACTTGTGTATTGCTGGAAGCAGTTTTAGTTCTGACACTGCCTCTCCCCAGAGGCAGCTTTCACTCCCTGTGACCCAGGCCTGCCTGGAACTGAACCCAAGTGATTCATTTTGTACCCCAGTGCAGCTGCACCCTAAAATCCCTTGGTACTGACCACCCCCTGCAGCAGAAGAGCACATGTGGATGTGGGATGAGGTGGTTGGAAGGCCTCAGCACGGAGCTCCCCCCCCCAAAAGAAACCTCAGCACAACCACAGTTCTGCAAGTCCCAGAGGAGTCTTTGCCAGAGGCCTCCCCCACAGTGATCACTCTGGAAGGCTGTCAGGCTTCACTGCTCCAAGGAGAGCTGCTTGATAAGGAAATAAAGCCTGGGGCTCCAGTGCCAGCCCAAAATTCAGATCTATATGGAAGGTTTAGCACTGACAGTGCCCCCATTAGAATTCAGCATCTCAGTCTCTGCACTGAACAAAACTGTCCCCTGTCCCCCCCTCCCTGTCAGGCTGGATTATAAACTCCTCCAGTCACACAGCTCTCGTTCTCACCTCGCTGGGTAAAACCTCTGTCTCAGCTGAGGCACGACACACTATTCCAATAAAACCTCCAACCCTGAAATGCTACAAGTCATTATTAAAGAGGCTGGAAGACTTTGGGGCTTAGAGCAAGAAAAAAGAAAAACCGACTCCTGTAGGTAAGTTAACACACTTATTTTGCAGCCCATAATAATGGATACTTGAGGAATACCCAGAGAGCTAATCAGCTGGCTGATTTAAAGCACGTTTGAAGCACTCAGAGCACAAGAGCAGTGCTGCGGGTCTCCCTGTGCTGCCAGAACAAAGGTTAATTAGACATTAACTCATCAGCACATTCATTTCACCTCTGTTAGTCATCTCCTATGGCTGGGAACGTGTGTGTGTGCACAGGGCTCGCCCCTGCAGCGGGCAGGGGAGGCTGAGCACTCCCAACTTACTCCAGAAGAAGAGGAACAGGTTGGTGATGGCCGTGACCACGGCGCGGCGGAAGCGGCAGCCGAGCCCCATCTGCGGGCGGGCAGATTCCAGGCAGAACACTTCCTCCACGCTGGAAACAGGCCCTGCCAGGTCTCTGCCTTTCAGCCTGGTGGGAAGAGGCAGAAAATCTCACTGAGGAGAGCAGACTCCAACTGCAGTCTTTAATCAAGGCGGGGAGAACACACAGACTGCAGATGCGGTAACTCCTCCCGCGCAGCACACGGGAAACGCTCCGACAGCCTCCTGCTCCTGCCACAGCATTTCCCTCCTGCTCCTGCCACAGCATTTCCCTCCTGCTCCTGCCACAGCATTTCCCTCCTGCTCCTGCCACAGCATTCCAGGACTGGCTGCTTAGCAAGGGATGGATATGGCTGCGGAAAGGCAGCGGGGCTGGAACTCCCCCCGGCACTCGGGAGCCTCCCGCTGCAGCCTCTCTGACAGCCCCTCTCAGTGTGCACAAGATTAAACTCGAAATTGGATTCCCACCTCCCAGCACAGAGGTGGAAACGTTCCCCGAGTCACTGCTCCAGAGCTGGGGGAGGCCAGGGAGCTTGAGCTCTTCTCCTCAGCACTGGGGAGCAGGAGCAGCTCAGCTACAACAGCGACAGAGCATCAGCTGTGTCTGCAGGGAGGGCACCACTGCCCTGGCAGGGAGAGCCACCAGATCCAAAGCAACTGGACCAAAGGGGATTTTATTGAAGCTCCTAATTCTGTCTGCACTGAACAACCCATTAGACAAAGAGGTTTTCCCAGTTCATTAGTGCTCAGCTCACAAACTGCTGACAGCTCGGATTTGATTCTGGATTCTACAGGAGCTGGAGACACACAGTTGTTTCCCCCGCCCTTGTCTTATTTACAATCCAAATTCCATGAAAATATTTAAAACATGCAGCAGAATCACCCAGTGCAAAGCTCATTTTCAGTCCTGCCTCTGAGACTAGCACCTAAAAAATAATGTCATGTAGCAAAAAATGCCAGGGGCAGATTTTTGGGGCTGTTCCACACTCCTGCACAGCACACAGGCTCCAGGGAAGTGCATCCATTTGGGGAACAACAGAGCTGCTAATTATGGAAATAAAAATGTGGGAGTATATTGTATCCCACAGCTCCTACTCGAGTATAAAAATATAGATTTGAAAACTCTGGATCCCAGACCACCTACAAATCCAGACCTGCCCCTAAGGAAACCACGTCCCATCCTGGGAATTGCACACACCAGTAATCAAAGCAGGAGACACTGTCTGATCCTTGGATCACAGCAGCAGCTGCAGGAATATTTAACAGCAAATAGAGCAATGGGAATTCCTACAAGGTTTGCTCACCAACCCCATCACTCCAACTGCTGCAATTCAGTTAATCACAGACATATTTAGCAACGTGGAAATGCAAACAACTGTTAGACTTCAGAGCTGGCACAGACTGGAGGCAGCCCACACTTCCCAGAGGAAGGTAACAGTGGCTGCAGACTCTGGTAACACTCTTTCCTAAGGTTATGGACTGAATGTTGTGGGTTTTCCCTGAAAACCCAGTACTGCTGGCTGAGAAACTCCCCCTCAGTGACCAACCACCAGCCACAGTCAGTGAGACAATCCATTCAGGAGGAATTTCCTCATGGAAGGGCAGTCAGGCACTGGAAGGGGCTCCCAGGGAGGTTTGGAGTCCCCATCCCTGGAGGTGTCCAGGGAAGGCCTGGCTGTGGCACTCAGTGCTCTGGGCTGGGGACAAGGTGGGAACAGAGCACAGGGTGGATCCATGGGCTGGGAGGACTTTTCCAACCTCAGGGATCCTGTGATTTAATGTGCACTGGGTGTTCTGCCAGAGGGACAACTGACACTCCGGATACCATCCAAGGTCCATTCTCCTCTCCTCCTCCTTGGGATTGCTCCAAAGGATCCCAGAGTGTGGGTGACATTCCCCACTGCACAGAGGGCTTTGCTGGCCAGGGAACCCTTTGGTCCAAGGATGCAGCTCCACAAATGCTGCAGCTGAAACTGGGAAACTGGGAAAAGTAACCACATGGGTAAGTTTAAGAAGGGCTGTAGGGGCAGGACCATGGGCAGGACACCAGGACCACCATTTCCAAACCTCACAGGAGGCACAACACAACCACTGATGCCACAAGCAGCCCTGGCCTCCCATTCCCATCTCATCTGCAAGGCAGCAAGACATCCCTGGACACGGTGTCCTGCAGCCAGGGCTGGGGATCACACTCCTGGAGAGCTCAGTTGCCATTTGGCTGCAGGGCTGTTGTTCTCCTGGAAGTTTGCCCAGCAGGCACTGCCACAGCCAATCCCACATTACCTGCTGAAGCCCAACGAGGTCTGGAAGCTGAAGGGCACCCACAGACCTGTCCAATTACACAGCAGCCAACCCTCAGAACTGGAACTTTGACACACTGGGCTTCCACTTACCAAATTCCCAAATCCTTGTTGCTGTTCAGTATCCAGTGCAGGGCAGCTTCAAACTTCTGTGGGGAGCTACCAGTAACATTCTGTGCAAGGAATCCATAAGAAGATTAGTTCTCCATCACTTAAAATACTGAACAACATTATTTCATTACAGGAGTGGGAGAATTCCTTCCATATGGTCTGTCCCCAGGTTAATTCTTATCAGAATTCTGCAAACTGGAGGAAGGGGAACTAAGCCTGAAGGTCTGCCTGGACTAAAGTCTCCTGACTGGGTAGATGATGCATGAAGCACTCTGTGAAATAACACCATCCCAGACTGTTAAGACTAACCACTAAATACAACATAATCTTACTGACAGTTTACCAGGAAAGAAATGGAATGCTAGATCAGAGCACTCTGTCTCCTGACACTTTGGGGTATAGAAAAATCCTTCTTCTGCCCAGCCCTCAATCCAGGGAAATTTCTGGTTTCACAAGACTGATGGCTCCGGTGAAACAACAAACCATTAAGTTAAGATTTACAGGGGCTGAATCACAGATGGAGGAGAAAATGATTTTCAAAAGAACTGCTGAGAACAGGACTGGCCAAAGGGGAAGGGAGAGATATGGGAAAGAATCAAACCAGGATGAGGGAGCAGAACGGATGGTGAATTGCTTTAGTGTCTATTATTTATTGCCTTATAAGAGACTAAGCACTAGGTCATAACAAAGCTGCTCACAGCCTACTCACCATCACGTGGTCCTTCGCCTCACTAACCCAAATGCATTTGCTTTTTAGATTCTCAGGGTTTCCACATTCAAAATTACCTGGTAAAAAAGTCAAATAGAAATAACGTTTGGAAAAAAGCCCTTGAACAGCTCAGAACTACACTCTGAATGTACACCAAGAAATACTCTCCAATCAGCTCCAGCCCTGAGCAGAATGACTCCAAGGTGAGATTTATACTGCAGGCAGATCAGATTATGACTATTAATAAAATGCTCAGCCACTGCACATAGGTTAGATAAGGGCAATCAAACCACACTTTGGAGCTGCTGTTGGATAAGGGCAATCAAAGCCCACACTTCAGAGCTGCTGAACACAGAATGAGGGGGGAAATCCTGTTTGTGCCCCTTGCAGAGCACAGAGCCATGTCTGGGCCCTGGTGCCCTGCAGAGGGGCTCCTGCCACCAGGCATCAGGGACTGCAGAGTGCAGCTAATGACCAGCATTCAAAATGCTCCCAAGGAGCCGAAATCCCAGCTCTGCCTTCCACCCAGGCACAGAAATGCTGGCGAGGAACTAAATCCTCTCAAACTTGCCTCACCAAGTTGACTAAACAAATGTGCTGAGAGACTGAGTAAATCTGGTGGAAATCCGGCAGCTGCCCAAGTCAGATTTGAAAAGATTTAGGAATTATGTGCAGCTTCATATCCAAAGCCTTCAGCCTTGAGGTCTGAAATACAGCAAATGGAACTGAAACACTTTTACTGATTACCACTGCTATGGATCTTGCTGAACAAGTCTCCACTCGTGCACTGGATTTCTAGCAGCCTTCTCCATCCCAAAATACCAGTGATGGGCTGGATTTACTCAATAGAGACTGAGCTGTCTGAACCCAGCTCAGAGAGCCTCTGTGGTGAGAGAAGAGAGGGGCACTTACACATCTGCTGCCACATTTCAGCAGAAAATGACAATTTCTTAAGCCACTTTTACTTTGTTTGTAAGAACACACCAGCTTACACTTAATGGCTCTGAGTGCCTTGAAGACAATTTCAAGATGTTGGCAGAATCATAAAACTGACTATTTCTACCTCAAATTCCCAGCATGTCAAGTGCAAACAAGGCCCACTCACCAGGGCAGAGCGATACGAGTGCACCAGCCGAGCACTAATCAGAATAAAAATAACCCCACCTTTTCCTGTTTTCCTATTACCTGACTTCCTCAGAGCTCTTCAAAGGGAACTGACTGTTCCAGAAACCACTCTCTCCAAAGTGAGGGCAGAAAGCAGCAGGGAGCTGGGAGAGGCAGTTCCTGGATGCCCAGGAGTTCTGAGTGACTGAACTCACCTGCCTGCACGGACAGGTAGTTGTAGAGCTCGTGCAGCACAGCCATGGTCATGTCCCTCTGCTTGGCCTGGCAGAACTGCTGGCAGAGACAGGAGCAAACATGAGCAGTGGCAGTGGGACAGTGGGAGAGCAGCCACAGACCCCACACAGAGCAGCAGTGCAGTCTGGCTCGGTCCTGCCCCACCAGCTCCCACCAAACACACCCACAGCACACATGGCAGGTTCCAGTCAAAGGTGACCTGGGGAGTCCTCTGCAAGTCCCTGCCCCTGGCAGGGGGTAGAACTGGGTAAGATTTAAGGTCCCTTCCAGCCCAAACCAGTCTGGGATTCTACGAAGTACCACTGACCACCCCAGCCCAGCCTGCAGCACCAGCCACCCCCTGGGATGGACCCGTTGTCCCAGAACATCCCAGCCACCAACCAGGGCTCAGAATCCAACAGGACATTTTCTCACTCCTAAGCATAGAATCCCAGACCCGTTTGGGTGGGAAGGGACCTTAAAGTTCATCTTGTTCTGCCACGGGCAGGGACACCTTCCCCTATCCCAGGTTGCTCCAACCTGGCCTGGAACACTCCCAGGGATGGGGCAGCCACGGCTTCCCCAACAATCCATCCTGACAGGGAGAACAAGCTGTGCAGACACTCCGTTCAGGGAATTAGCTGGATTAAATCTTGTACTGTTAAAGCTGCAAACAGCTTTATTGCAAACCAATATCACTTCTGGTACAACTGTTAAAGGAATTGATTCACGTAATTGGGAATTTAAATTTTTATCTTTCGGAGTCTCATACACATTCCTAATTTAATCTGGCCCATTAATTCCAACCCATCAAGTCCTAAGTTTTCTGTAAAATGATAGAACTAATCATTTTACAGCAATACTGCTATGGGTGGATGTTACACAGAATAATCACTGTTCTGTGAGAATCCCCCAGACCTGAAGATAAATAAATAAATGCTTACATCATCTGAGCTTTTGTCACAATCCACAGGCAAGAGATTAACTACGAGAGAGAAGAGGGTGAGTTAGCTGGCTGCAAGTAAGAGCTTTGATCAAGAGAGTAATTATCTTTTAAAAGAAGGTTCTGCTTTAAAGCCTGATGCTGCTGTTGTTAATCTCCCTCGGGCAGCACCTTGCAATGCAAATGGCCTGTTCAGGAGCTGCTCTGGGAGCAGCACTGGAGAAAAACAAATAAAAAGGTGCCAGTGATGAATCTGGTCAGCTGGGAAGTAAAAACTGGGGCTGGATGCTCTAACAGCTCCTGTTTGAGGAGATGCTTCACACCCCTTCCCCCTGATCTTTACACTCCAGTGATGCCACTCGCTGCCCACCACAGTCACCTCAAGTATCCGGGAGGGAAATCAAACCTCCTCGAGGCACAGGCTTTTGGTACAGGATTTATTTCAGCTGGAGCTGTTCTCTCTGCAGATTATGGCCATGCCTTAACTGCTCTCTCCACCCCTCCGTCCCTGCTGCCCGTCTGAGTTATATCCTGACTTTGGGAACACAGCAGCTTTCCCAGCCCATGCAAAGGGCACAAACACCCAGGGGCACAGTGGGAGGAGGCTCAGGACCAGCACCTTCCCAACTGCCCCCAAACCCTTCCACGTTCAGCTCAAAGCCATGACATGTCCATATTTCCAGCTGTTCCACTGGGAAACTCTGCTTTAAAATCAGGTGGTGGGGAAGCCCCTTTCCATTTCTCATGGAAGCTCTGTCACATTTTAAGTGCCCAATTTGTTTGCTGCACTTCCCCTGCCCAGGATAAAGGTTGGGAAGGGCTGAGCCAGCAGAGGGAACATTGAAAGCACACACTGGGTGTTACAGAGACATTGTGTTCTCCATCCCTGGCCTAGCAGGAATCCATAAAATCCATCCTTGGCCTAGCAGGAATGGCACTCCCCATAAAACCCACGGTTCTGAGGAACTGAAGGCCAAGCTCATTTGGAAAAATCACCCACTTGACTTGCTTTCCAGGACTAAGGTTTCCCATGGGCAAGGGGAGATGGAAACGGGGACAGACGCAGAGATGTCAGGTTAGAGCAATGAGAATGATAAATATGACGGTGACAGAAGCAATAAAGGTAAAGCAGGAAAAAGGTGAGGAATAGAGTTTAAATCAGAATTAAACCCGTGCACGTACAGCTCTCGTCTCTCCTGTCCAGCCAGCCTGACCCAACCATCTTCACCACGAGGATGCCCAGAAAAATGAGGAGCAGCACTACGCTGGCGAGGCAGAGGAACTGGGAGAGGTAGTATTCCAGGCCTTTTCCCTTCCCCTCGGGCTGCTGCCGGGGGGCTGAGCGGAGCAGGGCAGTGCGGGGGGTCACTCCGTACCCCCCATCGCTGGACGCCCGCCACGGGAAGCGCCGGATCAGCCCCCCGGCCCGGCCGCCAGTGCTCCCATCCCTCTCTGCCTCCTTGCCAACGCTGGAAGTCAGGTCCTCCTTCCCCCTCCTGAACAGCTGACTGAACCCCCCGGGGGCCGCCGAGGAGCCCCACTGGGTGCTGGGGGTCACCTCACTTTCCCGCCTCCACCAGCTGTTGGAGGAGACCCCTTTCCTCTCCCCCGCCGTGTCCCAGGGATCCCGGGAGCTCTGGCCCCCAGCTCCCACTGTGCCCCAATGGCTCCTGGACTTCAGGCCCCCGCTCTCCTCGCTGGGAAGGGGTTTGGAGCCGAGCCCCCCGCTCCTGCCAGCCGAGGAGCCCCAGTATGGCGTGGAGCTCAACCCCCCGACCCCATCCGGGGGCAGCCCCGAGCCAGCCCTAAAGCCGAGCCCGCCGCCCCTCTCCGCCGATGGGCTCCACTGGGACGCGGAGCTGGACCCCCGGGCCCTGTCCAGGGTGGGTCTCAGCCCGCTGCTGAGCCCCCCGCTCCTCTCTGCTGACGTGCCCCACTGCAGCGAGGAGCCCCGCACCCCATCCAGGGTGGCCCCCGGCCCCGTGCTGAGCCCCCGGCTCCTCTCTGCGTTCGTGCACCAGTGGGACGAGGGCCCGAGCCCCCCGGGCCCGTCCAGGGGCGGGTGAGACCCCCCCTCCGAGCCCCCCGCTCCTCTCTATGGACGTGTCCCACTGGGACGGGGAGCTCAGCCCCCCGTGCCCGGCCAGGGACGCCCCCAGCCCGCCCCCCCCTCTCTCCACAGCCGTCCCCCAGCGCTCCGAGGGGCTCAGCCCCCCGAGGCTGTCCCGGGACAGGCCGCCCTCAGCCCTGTTGCCTCCGGCTCGGCCCGGCGGGGACCCGCGGGGGTCCCCCCAGGCCTGCCCGCCGCCCTCCCTGGACGTCCCCCAGCGGGACGCGGGTGGCTGCCCCCCTTCTTCCTCCTCCTCATCCTCATCCTCCTCCTCCTCCTCGCTGTCGCGGGTGAAGCTGGAGCGCTGCCGCGAGGGCGAGGCCTGCGGCGGCCCGGCGGGGGAGCGGCCCGGGCTGGGCGGCGCGGTGCGGCCGCTGCGCCGGGCGGCCGCCACCTCGGCCCGCAGGCAGCCCAGCTTCTTGACGTAGACCTTGCGGGTGGTGGCGGTGATGGGCCCCGGGCGGTAGCCGAGAGCCAGCAGCTCCTTGCGGAGCTCCGCGTCCGTCAGCTCCGCCATGGCCGCGCCAGGCCCCGCCGGAAGCGCCCCGCGGGCGGGAAGCGCCGCCGCCATATTGGGAGGGGCCCGGCGCGCCCCAGCGCCGCCATCTTGGGAAGGGCAGACCATGGAGGCGGGGCGGGCGCCATGTCGGGGAGGTCGAGGGGAGCGCTGCTGCCCCGAGGGATCGGAGGGAACGGGCGGCGGGAGCTGCTGCTCCTCTCGGGACAGGGGAGAAGGGGCGTGAAATGGAGAAAGCAAAGGGCAAAAGCAGCCTCAGCGCTTGGGTCGGCCAGTGTCACTGCCTGCGACAGTGACGGGTTGTCCCCCCCTCGAGCATCTCCCACCTCACCCCGACCAAGCCACACCGATGTTCTGACGCTTTTAGGGCCGTTCTCCCCAAAAATGTGTCTTTCCCAGCCATCTGCCAGCCCCACACACATTGCCTTCACCGCTGCCAAGTCACTGCCAGCAGCTGGAGCCCGGCCAGCGCCTTCGTGGGATCAGGGGCCGGAGCCCAGGGATAATTCCCGGGAAGGAGGGTCCCGCACGCTCCACAGCACAAAACAGCAGAACCAAGCGTCGACTCGTAAATTTGTTTTGGCAGGGCAGTGATGTGCAGTAATTGCCTTTTCCTGCTCCCGCCTCTAAAGAAAGTAATGACAGTGGCTGAAATACTGTGGCGTAATATCGGAATTTAATTAAAGATAACGAGAAAGCGGCGATGAATGCACGGACTGGATGTGTGCCGCTGGGTTGGGATCGAGGTGTGATACCGGAGTGGGAGACATGTCGTGGTCCCTTGGGAATGGGACCCACAAGGAGTGGGAGGCTCGGGGGGATGCTCGGCCTGGAGGAGACGGGAAGAGCTGAGCTGTGCATTCCTGACATGAATCCCAGAATCACTGAGGCCGGAAAAGACCTCCAAGACCATGGAGTCCAACCTATGACCAATCCCCACCTTGTCCCCCAGCCCAGAGCACTGAGTGCCACGTCCAGTCCGTCCTTGGACACTTCCAGGGATGGGGACTCCACCACCTCCCTGGGAGCCCCTTCCAATGCCTGAGCCCACCAATGCCTCCTCGTGTCCCACCTGAACCTCCACTGATGCATCTTGAGGCCATGTCCTTTCATCCTGTTGCTAATCCTTCTTTCAGGACCCTCTTCCTTGTTCAGGGCTCCAAAGTTCACCTCCCTCTCCCCAGTTTATCCAAGAAAGCAGCAACAAGATGCTGAGATTTGTTCATCTGGTTGGCAACAGCAAATATATCCTCAGTAGAGGCCAGGGAGCCCATTACAAGAGCAAACTCAGCTCCACTGGGAAGTGTGAACACGCCAAGCTGAGCCTCCCCTGCGCTCAACAGCAAAGCACCACTGACAGCTCATAATGTGGAGCGGGGTCTAATGTAAATAAGGAATTAGAATATTACACAGATTCTGTGAGCTCACAGCTCTCGCTTTGGAGAAGCTCTGCCCAGACATGCAGATCAGTGCTGGCATCCAAGCCCGAGCTGATGCAAACCCAGGAATCACATGAACTCATCTTGTTCTGGAGAAAAAGGGCAATAGCAAAAGCCCCGAACCTGTCTTTTCAACTTGAGTTTCTGTCAGTCAGGGAAGTTACTCCAGGCCAGAGTTTGGTCCAGCAGCCTCATTGCATGACCTTTGGAGGGGAGAACATGGGAATGGTGTTGGAGAACTGGAGGATGGGGGGAAAGCTGTGATTCCTCCTCAGAAGGGAGGTTGGCAGGCCTCTTAGTTGTGGAGAGGAATCCACAACCCTTCTTCCCTAACAAGGCAACCCATGGGAGCAGCCCTGCCTTCCCTGGAAGGTACCTGGAAGGCTCCCATGGGGGAGGCAGCAGGAGCAGAGGCCTCCTCCTCTCAGCCCATATCCCCATGGACAATCCTCATTCCTGTCCCCCTGCCCACAGTGCTGGTGATGAGCCTGGCAGTGCATTTCCTATTTTTGCAGCCCCCTCATCATCCTCACAGCTCTGGGAGCAGCAGGGGCTGCCGGGAGCTCGGCGATGCTCAACTGTTGAAAGGCAGTTTCCCAGCCCCCGGTGTAGCTCTCAATCTCTTGGCTGTAAATATCCTGGGAAGCTGGGACAGCGAGGAGGGGGCATCTTCCACCTTCCCTGCGAGCCCAGAAGCTGCCTCAGACCTGCTGGCACTGACTCAGATGCCAACTGGGAAGAGCAGCCGTGTGGCACCGTCTGCTCCTCCTCTGGAAGCACCGAGACAGGCCTGGTGTGACAGAGGGACAGGAATAGATCTGCTCCGTGTTCACACAGTGAGGAGGGGAGCGGCTGCACCCCAAAACCCACAGGCAGCAGCTGAGCCCTTCCCCTCCTGACTGATGGGCTGCTGAAACCCTGCCATCCCCCCTCCTCAGCCCTGGCATTTGGGTGACAGCCCCACATATGTCACCGGGGAAGTGTCGAGTCTCACTCGGGAGCCGACTGTGCCGATTTATCACCCTGTCACTCATGGCAGTGGCACAGGTGTGACCCAAGAGCCCCTGTCCTCGCCCTGCTGAGTGATTATTATGTTAGAAAGTCAGAGGTGACTCCATTCTCTTCTCTCCTCTTTCCCTGCCTCTCTCCACCGACTGTGGGGCTGCTCATCCCGCCACGAAACTCTGGTTTCTGGAGCAGCAAATTCTTCCTGCCTGCCTGCAGGTGGGCCTGGGTGCTGCTGCCACCAAAGCACCTTCCAGGGCACGGGGGTACCGTCTGTCCTGCAGCCTGGGGAACATTTCCTTCTTAACCAGAGCTCCTCTGACAACAGGAGTTGTGCCTGGGGCAATGGTTGGGGTCCATCCATCTTCTCCTTCCAGCAGAGGTTCTGCTTCTCCTATTCAAGCCCCTGAGGGTGGAAGGAATTCAACTCCAAAAGCTGGAGGCCCTGTGTACTTTGGTGCCTGTTTGGACAAGACAGTTGTTGCTGCAGGACAGGGGTTCCTACAGCCACTGTCACTACCAGCCCTATGTTCTGAGCTGGGATTTATAGCCAGGACAACTGGGAAGAGCCAGGGGCAGAACCGATGGGTCAAAGCCAGCCCTTGCTGCTGCAGCTTGTCTGGGTCCAAGTGTAAGAGCAGAAGGAGAGATCCCTGCAGTGGTGAATCTCCCTGTGGAAATCTCCACAGCGTCAGCCTCACACCACCCTGGTGGGAAATGGTCCAGGAAGCAAATCCAAGAGGCTCATGTTCACTTTCTTTCCTGCTGTCACTGGAAAACTTTCCTTCCTGGCTGGCACAGGGGAGCTGTCAGTCTGGGAGGTGGTGGGAGTGAAGGAGCTGGGCCAAGGGCACACTGGAGGGACAGCCCTGACCCACAGCAGAGCTCACACAGGGGGTTTAGGAGCAGTTTTCCCCTTGGGGGAAATTCTCCTTGTTTTCCTGTACCAGGGCAAAATCATACCTGGAGTAAAGGTTTGGGTCTCTCTGGTCCCCCCTGCAGCCAACAGCCTGTCTCTGATCTGGCTGCACACCAGGGTAAGTGTGATGCAGCTCCTCCAGTGATTCCTATGCTGGCCCTTCCATGGATGTCACTCCACTGCAGACTGAGCTCCTGTAGCCCAACAGCCGAGGCTGCTCTCACTTCCAGCCTAATGGAATGCATTATTTCCCATCTTCCTCCCTCTCAGAGTCATTATAGTGATTTCACAGCTCACCTTGTCTCAGCAGCAAACCCAGAAAAGCAGGAGCTACCTGGAGCTGATCAGTCCCTGGACAAGGAGTGTGCCTTTGGATCAAACATTAGAGCTGTAATCCACGCTGTGCTGGATGTTCCATTATGCACTGGGAGATCTCTCCTCTCCTGAGGGCTGGTTATGGCAGAACACGCTGAGGGGTGTTGTTCCAGCACAAACAGAGCTATTGGAATGAGCTCAGCAAGAACAGAACTCGGGTTGGGTTGGGAGGGTAAAATTGGATTGGAATTGGATATATGCACGTACAAGCCATTGATCTCATCCATCCTTACTTTACATATGTTGGATTTCCTGCTGCCAGCATAGAGGAGCAGCTCTAAAATTAGCCAAAGGTATGGAAATGGAGAGCAGGATGTTCAAGTGGAATTACAGTTTCACCTCCGGGTGTGTTTGAGAGGCAGCAATGAGGGCAGAGCCCGGTGTCATTGCCACGTGCTGGGCCTGGCACAGCCATGGCACACGGGTTCCTCACAGTGCTGTTCATATCTCAGGGGGCATGGGAGGGGTTTGGAGCACAGGCAGGAGCTGCAGATCAGAGCTCCTTCCTTGGACACCTCCAGGGGTGGGGACTCCTCCACCTCCCTGGGCAGCCCCTTCCAAGGCCTGACCACCCTTTCCATGGAGAAATTCCTCCTTTTGTCCCACCTGACCCTCCCCTGGCACAGCTGGAGGCCGTTCCCTCTCCTCCTGTCCCTTGTTCCCTGGGAGCAGAGCCCGACCCCCCCCGGCTCCCCCCTCCTGTCAGGGGGTTGCAGAGCCAGAAGGTCCCCCCTGAGCCTCCTTTGCTCCAGGCTGAGCCCCCCCAGCTCCCTCAGCTCCTCCTCACAGGACTGACTCCCCAGCAGTGCTCAGGAGGATGGGGATGTTCTCGAGAACCCAGAGCCCTCCCTCTCTCCTTTCCCACACTCCTCCATCTGGCTGAGAAGCACGAAGGATTGAAGACACAAATCCTCCGTTTAATTGTGCTGCGCATTTTATTATCTCACCTCAGATTTTGCTGTTAATCTCTTACAGATTTCGTTTACATAAGTGGAGTCTTTCAGCTTTAGCAGCTCCAGCGCTTTCTCTTCTGATTCTGCAGATATCAATCAGCTAAAAAGAAAAGAGAAAAGCACAAGTGTCCTTAAATTTGTCATTCAGTCTTTCAGGGCTTTCTATATTGTTTCCCACTCCTCAGCTCCTAAAGTAAAAGTTCAAAAGCAAACTGAAATCAGCACAGGCAGAACAACCCTCACAGGGAGAGCAGGATCCTCTTACCTGGGCTTACATGTCCCAAACAAGGCAAAGGTGCAGATATAACTCTGGGGAGACCCATCCCACCAATCCCTTAATCTGCAGGCAGGAAGAGCTGCACAGCAGACTGCCCCTGGATGGTTTATTTGCTGCAATTCCCACACACTGAGCCCAAAGGAAAAGGAGGATTCGCAGCAAATTCGGGTGTAATTAAGTGTTAGTGTTAAGCCCCCATGCGGGGAGCTGGTGTTCTGAGCTGGCTGCAGGTGCTGAGCTGCCTTGCAGGTGCAGCTGGAGTTATAAACCCTTTTGGAAATTGCTCCCTGAAGACTGAGGACGTTTTGGGAGGAGGAGTAGGGAAGTGGCAAACAGCACCGAGGGGAGCTGCTGGGATGGGCTGTGCTGCTGCTGACAGCCAATCTCAGCTCCAGGGCACAGGCAGCACCTTACGAAGAAATAACCTTCCCAGAAGGGAGTGGTTGGGTTCTGAGGGCTCTGTAAAGTGAGCAAACATGACACAAAAGCCCTTCTGGGGAATATAAATATCTCCGTGCTGATGAGCTGGTGAGGGGAGGCAAAGGCAGAATTCCCAAGGCAGAACTCAGCCTCCTGACAGTACCGTCTGGGGTGTCCTGTAACAGCTCTGCCAGCACTTTCTCCAGGGCATCTTGGTATTTTTCCAGCTGCCTTGGGGTGAGCCACATCCCAGGTCTGACAGGAACAGCCTGCTGTTGAGAGAGCCAGAGAAGTCAGAAGGAAAAGCTGAGGAGAGCAGAGGGAGGCAGGTTGGGAACAGCCAAGCTCCCTGCAGAAGTGGCTGCACGGACAGGCAAAGAGTTCCCTGTGTTCAAGTGGAAAAACACAATTTTCAGACTTGGTAACCAGGCAAACATGTCTTTGAGAGCTTAGCCTGGCACTTAAATCCCTAAAATTGTCCATTTTCTGCGCTGTATAGAGACTTTGGGGAGTGCAGCTGCATGGGCCCAAGTTTATAAGTAAGATCTTGCCAGTGCAGAGAAGTGTGGGATCAGAGGTGACACTGGGCAGCACAGCTGGAGCTGGGTGAGAAGGTGGCAGGTTAACCCCAGAGCTGAAGCAGAGCTGGGAATCCCTGCCTTGAACTTGGCTGGGGTTCACTGAGTGGCAAAGGCAAACCTCATGGTTCCATTTTCCTGAGGGAGAAGCCAGGTGGGTCTCAGGGGTGACCTGGCTGCTGAGTGTCCAAGATTATATATAGGGGGGAGGTAAAACCTTTCTCTGGGGCAACCTGGCAGGGCTGGCAGAGGACACCTCTTGGGCTCCTTGCCCCCTGTGTGTCCTCGTGGGCTCCTCAGAGTCCAGTGGCTCAGCATACCTGGATGGCCCTGGCCGTGCTGGCACCCACACCAGGCTGCTCAGAGGAGCCTTCCTCGTCCAGCTGCTGCAGGGAGCTCAGGGATTTCTTCTGCCCTCCCCTGTTCCTCTCCTTCTCCTGCAGCATCAGAGCAGAGAGCAAGTGGCACAGTCAGTGATGCTGGGACACAACATCCCGAGGGTCCCAGACCCGCTCTGCACCACAGCAGCAGTGGGATGCCCAGCAGCCAGGAACCCCCAGTGCTGGGCACAACCAGGGCACAGGAGGTCTCACCACTGCCTGGAGCCAAGGTGGAATCCCCCCAGGGCCTCAGGAAGGGCCAGCATGGCCTTGGGGACTGAAATGCTGCCATGCAGCAGAGGCTGCACGTGGGGGTAAGGTCAGGTTACAGGGTGGAGAGGGAAGGTCTGCAGTGAACAGGACACTCGTGTCACTGTTGATCAGTGTGAGGTGACACCATCAGCTGAGGACAGTGACCTCACTGAGCTGGCCCAGAGACACTTGAACAATCAACTGGAGACAGTGCATGGGTCCCCCCATCCTTCCTGAGGACACTGAGGGATGACTGTGCTCCCCACAGGAAGAATTGCCCTCCAGTGAGTGGATGGGTGTTGGAAATAGGATTTCTCCCGGCATCAATGGGCTCTGCACTGCGGGGGAAGCTCGCTCGGGCTGTGTTTCAGAAGATGCAGTTCTCTGAGCCTGCCTGACACTTCTCAACAGTATTAGTTTCACATCAAAAGCAAAAGCGTTCTCTCTGCACGTCCCAGAGGTGACAACCATCCGGAGGATGGTTAATTATTTGTTGCAACAAAAGACCCGTCACTGTGGTGATGGGAGGCTGCGGCTTCGCTGTAAAAATTACAGCCACTAGCACAGAGGAAGGAAAAACGAGCCCATGGGCTGCAGGTGATAACCCACACAGGTCTGTCAGACCTCATGGAGAGGAGTCCAGGCTCTTCCACTCTGGTCTCACACCTTAGGAATTGTCTGTGTCCTCCCCCATTGCCCTGAACTCTGGGAGGAGTGTGGGATGGGCTGGATCACAGTGTCTCCAGGGAAACAGGAGGGGCAGGGGATGGGGTGACAGTGGCACCTGCAGAGTCTGGGGGGTGAGGGCTGGAGAAGAACCTTTCCTGGATTATTCAACACATTTTGGAGGGGTTACCTGCATTTTCTGGAAGTCACTGTGGGTGAAGAAGGGCATGAAGCCTTCAGCCTGTTCAGCCAGCAGAGACACCAGGTACACCAGGAGCAAACTGGCCACCACCTTCCTTGAAACCATCGTGAGAGTCTGAACAACACAGGAAAGAAGACACGAGGGTAAAGTGTGGACAGGGACATTCGACCAGAAATCCCTTTGGCCTTGCATCAGCTGCAATCAAATTCATCCCCCAGCTAACCAGAGGTATATTTACTCCTCCAGTTGCTCCCGAGCTGAGAATAGAAGTGTCTTGACTGACAATTCTCTTCTCCAACCTGTTTGTGTAAACAGGTTTGTTCTTGAGCACCATCTCCAGGGATGTCAAGCCCAGCCCTGCAGTGCTGCTCCAGCCTCCCTCCAGCTCTGCTGGAGTGAGACTCTCACACATCCAGAGCAAAACACTCCCATCAGTCCCACTGCCAGCTCGGGAGACTGTGCTGCTGGGAGAGAGAAAAACCATGACAGCTGTCTTGTTAATTTTTGGTTTGCTGTTCCTCACCCCTGGAAGCCTTGGTGGACTGGATCTTTTAAGAAGCCTCATTGGGTCCAAGAGAGAAAGGTGCTTGCCAGGTGTTTGCCAGCCCAGCTCTGTATAATCCTGGAATAAAGGGCTCTAAAAACCACCTTCTGGAGTGATTTAACTGTGACTTCTCGTCACGAGAGGACTTACATAAACATTAAATGTTCTCTTTAAATATTAAAATACTCTCCCTGGATGGATTTAATGAAGTCTAGTCCCACAGCTTAACTACTTCACCTGATTGGAGCCTGATCCTTAATTAGTTTCGGCAACCTCTTGGTTTGGACATTATTGAAAAGACATTGTTAGGTCAAATTTGACTCCTGAATTAGATTTGCCATAAATATCAGCTGGTATTGAACCGATGGCCAGTGGAAGTTAATAAATATTCTCTTTCCATAGCACCTGCCAGTCACACCCTCTCCTCACTGCTCAGGGCAGCACTGGGGCCATCTCCCCCTGCCCACCCCTGCCCTGGGACATCACCCTGGGTGTCCCACCAGAGGCACCATTTCCTGCAGGGATCAGGACAGGATTTCTTAGGCTCTCCCCTTGCAATGCAACGTGTTACCTCAACAGCATCAATCTTCTGTGCCTTTTCATTTGTTCTATCACTGTAGTAAAATATTGCTGTATACAAAGAAATAAACCCCGTCACCACCTTCATCTCGGCTTGACTATCCCTTTGGGAGTTGATTCGCTCCCTCTTCCCCCACAGAAACACCCACACACACTTCTTCAGTCAAAAAATGTCCTTTCTCAGGGGCTCTCCCTTATTTTGCAGGCAGGACATGTTTCCCAGCCCAGAGATCTCTCGCTCAGCCTCTCCAGGCAGAGTGTACTTTGTTGGTAGTGAATTCCCAGCTCCAGAGGGAAAACACAAAGCAGGAGGATCCCAAGTTCAGCATCAGCACAACAAAGTACCACAGGCAGTGCCAGGTCTGCCCCTCCCCAAATGGCAGTTGGGCAGGAGGGGTGAACAGCCGGTGTGAGCACAGTGACAAGGCAGGATGTTTATCTGCGGAGCTGTCTTCCAAAAAACCCAGTCATTCCTGTCAGTAGGACCTGCCTGTGACTCATTTTGTCAGCTGAGCTCAGGGGGCACCCGGGCTGTCTGTGCTCTGCAGCCTCGGTGCCTGCTGGGTGCCCATGGCAGGGAGGGAGGCAGGAGCTGCTGGAATCAATGCTGCTGTGATGGGGAGGGAGCCAAAAGCACCTTCCCCTTTGTTTCAGCATTGCTTTTGTTCCCTCCTCCTCGGAGCTCTCTCTGCTGGGGCCAAGACATGCCAGGAGCACCAGCACATCTGAGTGCCCACCAAGTGCCCACCCCCCAAGGTGTGGCAGCAGGGACCGTGCACCTACCTGGGCAGTGCAGCCACGGGACGCTGGAGGTCAGAGCTCTTCTCCCTGCTGTTTCCTCCTGGCTGCTCCTGCTGCCCTTCCCTCCCTTTATATCCACGTGCAGTCACTCACCTCCGCAGGTGCCCCCCTGTCCAGCTGCCAGAGGCTCCTGGCCTGCATGGAAACAGGTTTCCCAGGCAGGGAATGTTGTTATCAGCATTGGATTTTTAGGAGTTCCTCGTTTCCAGGCAGGTCCCCTTTGCTCCCTCCCCAGGTTCTGGCTCCAGGCTGGCAGCAGTTCTCAGTGGGTCCCAGATAGATCTGCTGCCTCTGCTTCCCCACCTATGACATGGAGAGATTCCTCTCTCCTGCCTTGTCTTTGTAGATCCTGAGCCCTGCAGGGTGAAGTTTTCACCATGTGAATATACCAGCAATAAAATGACACCTGTGTCATTATTATATTATTATATTTCCACTGCATTTGACAAATCACAATCATGTCAGAGTTGCCACTTTGAATCTTCCTGTGGCCCCTTTTCCCACCCTCATCGAGCCTTTCCCAGTCCTGGGCACACAGGTCCCCCTCAGGGACATAAACCCTGCACTGACATCCCTCTCCAGACATCTCTCTCCCCTCTGTGCTCCCCCGAGACCGTCAGACAGGAGCTGATGCCAGAGGGTTTGGGATCAGGCCAGACACATCCTGGTGCTGTTCATGAGGAACCTGAGAGCAGCCAGGCGAGAGACAGGAGGGGGGAACGAGGGGAAGCAATGAAATCCATCTGCATCAAGCAGCTCCATGGGGTGTGAGAGCAGGGAGTGCACAGCATTCCTGCCTGGCTGGGCAGGGTGTGCGGGAGATCCGGAACAGGGGCGGCCGAGCCCGGGAATGACATTTGTCACCTGGCTGCAGCACGGAGAGTCAATACCACACCAACACCCCCGGGGCCACAAGGGCCTGCTGCTGTCCCAGCCATCAATACCACTCGATTTGGGCCAGAGCCCTCCTGCAGAACACGTGCCTGTCACTAAGGTGCTCCCCGGCTCCCCGTGCATTCCTGGCAGGTTATCGCTGGGGCCGAGCTGGAAAACTCCCAGGGGCGTCAGCACAGCTTCTGGCCCTGGACCATGTGTGGGGTGATGAAAGAACTTTACACACACCACAGGGGGGGTTTCTCCCCTCCCTTTCCTAAACAATTTGCACAAACCCCATTTGACACCGGCTCTCATTTTAATTGACTTTTCCAGTCCTTTTTTGCATGGTTATGATGGATGCAGCTGACGAGTCAGCAGATGGTGCTGGGAAGTGACAAATTAGTTACCGAGAAAGGTCACTTTTTCAGAGCACTAAACTTTCCCATGTCTTGTCCCTTCGTCCCTCCAAGATGTGGCTGGTTGGCAGCTTTCCATCCATCTGCAACGGAGCCTCGGCATCGGAAAGGACAACCTTCCAAATCAAACAGGGAGATGAAAATTAATCATATCTGTATTAGCTGCATGCTGCCTGCCAGCCTCACCTCTTAATTATGCAAGAGTGCTCAGAAAGGAAGGAATCATGGAGCTGAAAATAAGGGATCTGACTCCAAGTCTGCAGTGGAAGCGCCAGAGTGGGTGGGAGCAACAGGCACCTCTTGGCTCTGGGTTTGCCCAGTCCATGAACGCAGCTTTTGGCACATTCCCATTGTCTCTGCAAAATGAGGATAAATGAAAATAAAAAATCCCAGCTGGAGATCTCCCTGCCAGCATTATCATGCAAAAATTCCATCCTGCTGCAGCCCTGGCACAGTTTGCAACCTGCAGCCCCCAAAACTCCCCTTGGGTTACGGTGCCAAACCACAGCAGAGGTCAGAAGTTCAACAGGAATGTGATGGGCGAGATGGGGCCGGTGCAGTTCTGCCTGTTCCTAAAGTTAAACGTTTGGCATAATTGGAAGTAATTTTCTCTGGAAACTGGCAGTGGAAGTGCAGTCCATTAAGCCATGTATCAACTGCAGTGTCAGGGAAGCGAGGGAGGAACGAGCTCCCCGTGCCAGAGGCACCGAGCATTTGTCTCCATGTCCTGTCTCTCCCCTCCAAGCGCCCTGGGCTCGGGGGTTTGGCAGTGGCTGCAGGAAGCAGGAGATCAGAGCCAGGATGACTCTGAATTTCAGCCCCAGGCCTCTGCAGTGGTGGGGAGCACGTGGGGGACTGGGGAGCACTGAAATCCCCCCTCCTGCTCTGGGCAGGCACTGGGGGGTCCCCAGCAAAGCTTCCAGTTTGGGGGTGAGCACCAGAGCTCCAAGAGCTCTCGTGGGCCACATCACCCTCTTTCCCCCATATCCAACAAGCTGCCTGGATGGAGCTGGCACGCTGGGAAGGGGGGACAGGGCTTTATGCAGGGCCAGTTGCTCCCACAGCCCTGCCAGACCCACAGCAGCCATCAGGCTTGGGAAAAACACATCACCAAGGCCCAGTTCCCTTTGCTGGAGCTCACAGGAATCTCTGTCTCACCCCACTCACATGGAATTGGTTTTGCCCAGCATCAGATGAGTCCAAAAGCTGGTGCAGGCTCTGCTGCTGGAATGGCTGCAGCCACACAGCGAGGTCGGCGTGGGAAGGGGCTCACTTTGGGCTCGGGAAGCAGCAGCAGAAATCTCCTTTTGCCAGCCCAGGCACATCCTCCAGCTGCTGTCACTGCATGGATGTGTTACAGACTTCACAGGCTCTGAATGCTCCTAATGAGTAAAAGCACCAGTGGCAAATTTTAGTGCAGTTTTCCAAATACTAATGCTCAATAAACATTTGCAGAATTCACAGGCTTAAAACGTGTGTTAATCTGCAGCATCAATATTTTAAGGGCCCAGTCTCACCCTTCCTGTCCCCAAACTTGCCTGGTCCCACTCGGATTCCTCCCCATGACTCTGGTGTAATTCAGGGTAATTCATGGCCATTCCTGGCTGAGTGAGAAGATGCATTAAAAAAATCCCTTTTTCTAATAAAATACATTTATGTGCTAATAAACACTTATTGTTCTCTCAATCAAAGAACAAAATAAACAAGAGTAAAATGTCTCTTTGCTTCATTTTTCTGCATTTTTGGTCACTCCTTTGCCATCCTCTCCCCAAGCTGGAAGAAGTGAAGAGAGAAAGGAGAGGAGGTGAGAGAACACGATGGGATGCAGCTCAGCTGTTCCCATTTTGGTTTTCAAATCCAAGCTACAGAGTTTGCACTTGAAGGCTCAGGAATATTTTTAGGAATGGTAGAAAATGCAGCCTCATGCACAGTGAGGGGCTGTAACTGGCTTATCCTGTGGGACTGGGTGCCCTCCCTGGGCACCCCTCTGTCTCTCTGGGGTGCTGGTGACCCTGGGTAGGTGGTGGGAGAGCCTGGGATCTCCCATAATCCAAGTCCTGGGCTGAGCTCAAAGGCAGGGAAATCGCTCAGCATTTCAGTAAAAGAGGTCCCTGCCCTGCTCACAGGGAATATTTATTAGATTTGATGAAGTGCAATTCAGCTTTTACACACTCCAGGCACCCACTGACCTTTTATTTTCTCGTTCCCTCCTTCCCTCCTGCTGTTCCCGTATCAAACCCCGGTGGAGCAGGTTAAGCACTGCAAGACAACAACCAAGGCAGCACGAAATGCATTAAGTGGCTGTTTGTGGGGCCGCTCGGGCTGTCACAGCAGCAGGGGGATGATGGATGATGCTCCTGCTCCCACACGGGAGGCAAACCCCAGCCCTGTGCTCAGCACTGCAGGGGGGCACTCAGGTAAGGCCCAGCTCAGAGCAGCCAGGTGTGACCCCGAGGGAAGGGATCCAACCCCCGGGATCTGCAGGTGACCATGGACATGGGCCGGGCATGTGCCCACCCCGGGGGAAAGAAGGGCAGGGAAAAAAGGGGGGAAAGAAAGAAGAGGGGGGGAAAGAAGAGGCACAGCCATTGCTGTGGTCAGTGGTTCCAGCTGCCAGTAGGTTTCCTGGGACAGTGGCAGATCGGTGCCAGCTGCCCAGGATTTGTCAGACCCTCACTGGAGTCACCCTGCTCGTCCCACAGCCCTCGGCAGTCAGTGCCTGGTTATCTGTGTCTGGGGTTTGCTGCTGCTTCCTCTCCATTCTGGCTCCCAAGGCACCAGTTCATCCTGCAAAGAACAAGGAATCAGGGTCAGATGCCTTGGGGTGACAAACAGACAGTCCAGGTGACAGGTCAATGTGCTCCCTGTGAGTGACCCCAGGAGAGACCTGGGGACCAAGGAACAGCGGCACTGCTGTCCCTGCTGGGACATGGGGCCAGGAAAACCAGATGGAAAACTCTGACAGCCACAGAAAGTGCTGCAGAGACACTGGGGCCTGTGCAGATCTGATCCCAGCAGAGGACTCACATTTGATAAAATACCCATTTAATCCGTGGATCTTTTGCTCAGGCCTGGAACAGCAACCTCAGCGAAAGCCTCTCAACCACAAAAGCTTTAGAGAGCTAAACACTAAAGACTGGGAATTAAGGAGAATAAATATTAATGAAAGGAGTGGAAATATCCATCATTTTTCCAGACAGTCCTGCCCGTGCCCTGCTCCTCTGCACGGGCCCTTCGCATTCCTGCTCTCCGGAGCCCCGGCAGCGCTCGGAGCGATCCTGCAGGGCTGGAGCTGAGCCATGCAGAGGATGGAGGGAGCCCACAGCCCATGGGGAAGGAAAAGGAGGAGCAGGGGCTGCACAAGAAAAGGGTTGCTGGACCAACGTGGGATTCACTGCTGCAGGTCAAGCCCCAAGCGGCGCAGGCAGAGCCAGAACTGTTACATAAAGGGATGGGGAGGAACCCGGCCTGGGCTGGATGGAAGAAGAGAATCCAATTACAGGATGAAGGACACAGGGAGAGGACGGACACATTTGGTCTGGAGCAAATCCATAAAAGGCTTTAAAGCAGGGATGGCAAGAAGAGGACAAAAATGACCTGCGGTGCAGGACCCTCGGCCACCAGCAAGAGGAGCAGGGGCCTTGGAATGGGGCAGAAGGCAGGGAATGGGGCTCTGCAGCTGGCTGGGGGCATGACCAGGGCAGTGACAGGAGGGATTCTCCCCAGGACACCCAAAGTACCACCGGGACGTGGTTTTTGCAGGAGCTGGGACACCAATTTGGCTGTTCAGGGTGCCATGGGGACATTGGACTGAGGAGCCAGCCCAGCCAGGCACCAGGGAACAGCCCTGCTGGAAAGAGAAAACAAGCAGGCAACCTCCAAATTTCCTCTGTACTCTTTCCCAAAAGATTATAACCCAGCTGCCCATGTCACAGCAGTCTCCAGGCTTCCACTGAGAAAACCAAAGGCTTGTATTAGGAAGGAAAGAAATAAATTGACCCAGTTATGACAAAACGAAGCAGCGTGTGTAGAGCATCACCGTGGAGGGCTGGGAGCAGCCACTACAAGGCCCTCAGGAATAACAGGGTTCCACTTCAAATGAGATTTACGAATTAAAAATAAAAGAGCTGGATTGTTTCTGTGTGCCTGAACCCCCTTTTCTGGCTGCTCAGCCGGGCTGAAGGCTGGGCCATGGCAGCAGAGTGGACACTGCGGAATGAGGGAGGGGGTATCTGGGCACATCCATCCCTCTGGAATTAGATAAAAGCCTTCCTTCTGCCCCTCTGACTTTGCAGTCAAGCACCTGCCACTGGTCAGGTGCAGGAAAGCTTGGAGAGAAGAGCTGGACACAGATCCCTGACCCCCAGCTCTCCCAGTGAACTCCTGCCTAACGCCTGCCTGGCTCGGGCAGCCCATAAACCAGGACACATCCCAGCGAGGGACTGGCTCCAGTCTGCAAGACGGGGAGATCTCACTGGAGCATCTTCACCATCGCCCTGTCAGAGCACAGCTCGGTCCCTTGCACAGCCCCCAGCACGCAGGCAGTGCCAGTGCAGGCAGTGCCAGTGCAGGCAGTGCCAGTGCAGGCAGTGCCAGTGCAGGCAGTGCCAGAGTGGCTGTGCCGGCGGCTCCTCCGCGGTGCTGCAGGGCTGGGGGACTGTCTTGCACACCTGCCCACTCTGCTGCAGCCCTGGGTTGTCACTGAGGGAGGAGTGTTGACAGCACCACAGGGAGCAGAGCAGGTTCACAGCTGAGCTGGGATTGCTCAGCTCCTTGGCAAGAGAATGACAGGGCCCAAAGACTGGCTGTCTCTCCAAGGAAATCCTACGGTGCTTGTTGAGACATTACCTGGATCAGCAGAGGGAGGAAAAGCCTGGGAGCTGACAGGGGCCTGCCTGCTTGCAAATACCACGAGAAGAGGTTGGCGTGGTGCAGCTCTCCTGCTTCCCAGCTGCTTTATGGCTCAGTGTATCCACTCCTGTGAGGCTGTTCTGGGGGAGAGCCTGGAGCAGGATGGTGATGGGGAACCTGCAGGAAAAGAGGAAAATGGGAAGTGGGGTCCCTTCTGCCCAAACCTTGTGGGTGGGAGACAGGAAACAGTCTTCTGTGTACCCTTATTTTTTGGGACAGAAGCAAGGGCACAGGACAAAGCAGCTCCCTGTGCACCCCCAGATCCCTGTCCTGGATGGATCCACTGGAGGGCACAGCCCTTGCCACGGCCCAGGTAATCCCTGCTGGGGGAGGGAGGGCCCACTGAACCCAATTGTAAATACATCTGTGTCCTCCTTCTCCCTGCCACATGTTTAAATCTATTTGATCCACTCTAATGGATTGATCTACAAGTTTGTGCACACACATCCTGCTTTGGACGGGCGGCTGGCAGCGCCTCGCCCATCACGGCCTGTCAGCTCCACTCAGCCTCACCTCCACCGCAGGGCGAATCCAATTACAGGATAAAGGGTTTTCTTCCCCTCCATATGGTCTCTATAACGCTCTGGCTTTATCTTTCCTTAACCCCTTTCCTGGCGAGGGAGCTCCCAAGTCCGGCGTAAGCGGCTCAGCGCCGCGGCCGCGCGTGGCTGCAATGTGATACCAGGAAACGGGGTCTTCCCAGGGCAGCCGGGGCACCAAGGCACCTTCCTGCCTCTTCCCCTGCCCACTGGGGAGGAACGAGCCCCTCCAGAAGGGAGATTCAGGGCAGCACATTGCAAAACGAGTCAGAAGCACAGAGGAAGCTCAGCACGGCCGTGCAGGCAGCACTGTGCTCGTGGCCAAGGGTCACAGGGCTGAGCCTCAGCCCAGCACCAGAATCTAAGCTCAAGCTTCTGCTTCATGACTGATTGGTTATGCTTCTGCATTTCTCTCCATCTTGCTCTGCCAGTTGTTCCCTTTGTGCCCGTGGGCAGGTGGGTCCCGTGCCTGTGCCCAGCCCTGGTGCAGAGCTGGGCACAGGGGTAGGGACAGGCACCACAAAGGGTTCCAGGAACCCACCTCCCCCGGGGTTTGCTCTGCCTGTCGCTGAGCCCTGCCAACCAGCTCTATCAGCTCTGTGAATCAGTTATTTGATTATAATCATCAGCTCTTGCTTTACACAGGACATGAAAGCCCAGAGCAGCTCAGGGCCCGTCACGCAGAGTGCGAACAAACAACGGATGAGACAAGCTCATCTCAAAGCACTTGGCAGGGCAGGAAAACCTGCAAGGGGGAAGAAAACCCTTTTCTTGAGGACAAACACAAAGGCAGCAAACCTCTCCTCCCGCATTAGCCAAGGCCTGGAATTTGCTGTTGCCTTTTTGTCGTAGAGTCAGCACAGAACACAACCGAGCGCTCTCCAGGAGCGAGAACAGCCTGTAAAGTTTCCCTGCTAAGAGACACCAAATTAAAGCCATCGCTTTCCATTTCTGAGACAGAGATGCAGCAGGAGCCGAGGTTGCATTCAGGACACGTCCTGGAGGAACCAGCCATCCTCGCCGGTGTCATTTCCCTGCACTGGGTTTATTCGAGGCCTCTGGAATTGCTCCGGCTGTGCTGACCTGGGAGAGCTCTAAATCCACTGCCCCACACCCCGGGCTGGCTCAGGGCACTGGGGAGTCCACGAGGACACCTGTGCAGGGACAGCCCTGGTGGCACTGCAGGGGTGACTCGGGCTTACCTGCCCCACAGTCAGCTCCAAAAAGGGGAAACATCCCGGTCTGGATCTTGTTGACCCTCTGTTGGCAGTTCTCTCTCTGTGAAAGGTTCCCGGGGACCACGCATGAAGCCAAACCTGGACCACACCTCATGTTAAAGAGAGTGGAGGGGATCTGCTGAGCCAGGAAAAGTCCCTCTGCAGAAAGTACTGCTGATCCTTTCCCTCAGCACCCAGACCTGTCAGTGCCCCCTTCCCCCATAGCTGTGCTTTCCTTGTACAGCTCTCAACTCTTCAGGCAAAGTCAGGACACACAAAGAGGTGGCAGGAAGTCTCAGAGATGGGAGGGGAAAATTAACAATCCCGTGAGGCACTTGTGTCCACATGTAAAACCTTGGAGCTTTCAGGTGCTCCTGGTGCTAACTGCAAGGTTGAAGGTGGGCCATCACAGTGAAATACTGTAGCTGAAGAGAGTTGCTTTCTCCCATGGAAGCTGGGAGGGACACACTGGAACCGAGATGGATGCACAGCTTCCAGGGCCATGGGACTTCTCCACAAGAAGCTCTTCCCCTCAGGGAAGACTTAGACCCAGAATTTCACGAGTGGTGGTTTCACAGGCTGTGGGGTGAGATAATTCCAAGAGGCACAGCCATCCCATGGGGAGTCCTTGTCCCAGGGCACCTGAGGCTGGTGTGACCCACTTCCTCTGGCCACGTCCCAGTTCTGCTGCTGTTGGATCAGCGATTAGGACACGATCCATCCATCCCTCCCACCCTCCTGAGCCTTCCGCTCCCGTGCCCCGGCCCTGAGAGGCTCCAGCCTTGCAGAAGGGCCTCACTCATCCTGCAGGACAAGGCTGATTTTTCCATGCATGTCTCGTGGAGGGCAGCGGTGAGGAGGAGGCTGAGAGCTTACCCCCTTATCCGATCAGGCGTTAACGCCCCAGATGTCAGGGATTAAGGGAAGAGCTTCCTAAGGCGCCTTAGCCAGGCCTCCTGGAGAAGGAGCACCCATGACCCAGAAGGAAGAAATGGGGAAGAGCTTGGATGAGATGGAGCACTGGTGCTCCAAGCTGGCACTGATCCTGCTGGGAAGGTTTCACAGTCTCGTGTGTCCCGGAATGGGGATCCCACATTCCACAGTCAGTGCTGAGAGACTGGGAGAAGCTTCTTTCCATCCTACTTGCTCTTCCAGGTTGGGCTGGTCTCTCTGCACTCTCTCTGGAGGGAATTCAGGACATCATTGCTAAGTCCTTTGTCCTCTGGCACAACCAGACCTGCCCCAAAACACTGCATTTACCAGGACTGCAGCCTTTGGGATGGGCAGTGGTTTCCCCTCCTGCCTTGGCCCATCTCCTCGTACAGAGGTGGCCCTTGGCTGTGCCAGCAGAGCCTGGATTTGCTCTGTGATGGGGACAGGTATCTACACCAGCAGCCCCCAAAACCAGGCACCCAAAACACAGAGCTAAGCCAACAGCTCAGACCCACAGAGCTCAATCCAGTCTTCCCCCAGTGACCTCCTCAATGTCAGTGGGGCAGAACTGGGCAATCCCCAGTCCCCAAATCTTCCCATGGGGTCCTCCAGGCACTCAGGGACTCCCCAAAGCCTGTGATACACTGTGGACCCCAGAACGGCTCCATTTCCACATCAGTCACCCAAAACGGCCGCTCCCAAACTCCTCACTGCTTCTCCCACCTCTGCTCCCCTTCCCAAGGACTCCCCACCCCATCCTTCCTCCCCCCAACTCCTTAAACAATATTAAACACTTAATGGCAATTAATACGCTTTAATGCAGGTTTTGGGGCCAACTGGCTGCTTAGAGGGTGCTTAAACCATCAACCCCTCTCAATCCCGTTGCCCTTGTCACACAAAGTTAGCCGAGCCCCTCATCAGGCCCCCCCCGTGCTCCCTCGAGGGGGCCCAAGGGTATAAAACCTCCCTGGCCCGCGGGCACCGCCAGCCCCCGGCGCGGCACAGCCACCACCTCCCGTCCCCTCGGCTCCTGCCGCCCCTGACCCGCTCGTTTTTGGGAACCGGGGGGAATCCTCTATTTGGGTGGGTTTTTTCCGCATTGGGGGTTGGGGCAGGGGCTTTTTTCTCTCGTTAATTGGGGTCGAAGCAAAATTATTTAGAGAAAGCCCCAAAGGGAGAGCGGCTCGCGCAGGGTGGGCAGGATGAACGGGACGGAGGGTGTCAACTTTTACGTGCCTATGTCCAACAAGACGGGGGTGGTGCGGAGCCCCTTCGAGTACCCCCAGTACTACCTGGCCGAGCCCTGGAAATACCGCATCGTCTGCGTCTACATCTTCTTCCTCATCTCCACCGGCTTCCCCATCAACTTCCTCACCCTCCTGGTCACCTTCAAACACAAGAAGCTCCGGCAGCCGCTCAACTACATCTTGGTCAACCTGGCGGTGGCCGATCTCTTCATGGCCTGTTTTGGCTTCACCGTCACGTTCACCACCGCCTGGAACGGCTACTTCATCTTCGGCCCCACCGGCTGTGCCGTGGAGGGCTTCTTCGCCACGCTGGGAGGTAAGGCCTGGGGGCGCCTGGGGCTTCTCCGGGGCTTTGGGAGCCCAGCTCCTGCCCTTGTCGGGCCATCCCACGTCGCTGTGTGGGGCAGAGCTCGCCGGGCAAGCACTGCTTCCCCGCGCCTAAAACTGGGGAGGAAAACAGGTTTATGCGTGTTTGACCTTGATCCCAAGAAGCCCCCACCCCATCACCAGCCAGGCAGCGGCAAGGAAAGGAGCCCTGGGAAGGGATCGCTGTTTGCAGGATCCCACCTGGGGTCACCTGGCCACACTGGTCAGGTGCATTTATGGGTCTCACACCAAGGTGGCTCTCAGAGACCCCCCAGGCATGACCACACCACGTCCCTGAATCACTGCCAAACATCTCAGACCAAGCACAGGGCTGGACAAGTCATCTTAGAGGTCTTTTCCAACCTTAATGGTTCCGTGATTACTTCTTCACCAAAGGCTTCCCTTTTGGGCAAAAATGGAGGGTTCAGGGCAGGAAGAGATATCCCTCAGGAGGGGAACCCCACGGAAGAGGTACAGGCATGGAGAGGGCTCACAGCTCATCTAGAGGCAAAAGGAAGAGGCAGCAGCTCCTAACCAGAGAGAACAGCAGTGGAGGGGGAGGAGGATCCAGGGTGGTTCCCAGGCTCCACAGCAATGGCTCAGCTCTGTCCTGGTTGCACCAAATTTGGGTGCCCTTGGGAGCCTCCTTATGGCACTTCTCAGGGACACAAGTGCCACCAACACTTCGCCCCTGCAGAAAGCCCTGTGGAAAACAGGGAGAATTCACTTGGCACCCCGTGCCCACACAGCACCTCGTGATGGATCTGACACCCAACAGTCCTTGTTACCAAGATGCAGAACCACCACGAGGACTTTGCTTGCTTTCCTCTAAGTGGGGCGATTTCCCACAATGATGCTGACCTGAAAATACATACATTTTAAAAATGTGGATATTCTGACAGGGAAAAGCAGCTAAATGTCCTGATCCAAGCCAAGGAAGGGCTTAGTCTTGGGGTCAGATGATCACACAGGTCTGCACCATTTCTGCTGGGTGAGCCTGGGGGCTCCTGGGCAGCATTATTTGCCTTTCCAGTGTTTGCATCTCTCAGAGAAGGAGGAGGCTCCTGTTCACAGGGAAGAAAGTTGGATGGGAAGCAGTTGCTGTGCGAGCAGCAGGTCTCCAGCGAATCCCAGCACAGGGTGTAGTTATCAGCAGATTATCACAGCTGGGGGCATTAGCAGGCTTACAGCACCACTAAACGCTCCCAATCCCCTGAAGTTTAATTATCCCTCATAAATACATGTGCACGCACACCCACCCACACGGCCCCCCCACACCTCCCCCGGTGCAGCGCCAGCGGAAGGCTCATGAAATACACATTTAAAGGGATCAACAGGTTCGGAGGCATCTGGCATCATCACTGGGAATTGTGCTTCCTCACACCCAGGTGGGACTCACCCCCTTGATTTTTAATCTATTAAAACCCCACGATGATCCCTCCTCTGCCAGCACCTCTCGCTGTGGTGCAGTCCCACCCTCGGCTCCCAGAGCTCCTGCACCTCAGGGACGGGAGGTTCCCAGTTACTCAGTAGGAATGCTGGTTATCCCATGCTGATCCCCAGCCCCTCAGTTCCCTCTGCTCTTCTCCTCACCAACAAGGGGAAGACGAAGCCCAGAGGGGCTCTGAGTTCTCCCTCTCCCTCCCGCAGGCGAGGTTGCCCTGTGGTCCCTGGTGGTCTTGGCCATCGAGCGTTACATCGTCATCTGCAAACCCATGGGCAACTTCCGCTTCTCCTCCACCCACGCCATGCTGGGCATCGTTTTCACCTGGGTAATGGCCCTGTCCTGCGCTGCCCCTCCCCTCTTCGGCTGGTCCAGGTGAGTCTCAGGATGCTCAGCAGCAGCAGCTCTCAGCATCCCTCGTCCACAGGGGGCTCCTGGCAGGAAAGTGCTCAGCCTGGGTAGAGGGAAATAAATATCCCGCTGCCTGTGGGAGGCAGGGATGTCACAACAAGCCAGCACTGAGTGCCCAAGGGCAGCACACTGGCACAGCTGGTGCCAGCCCTGCAGGAGCCGTGGGCTGCAGGGCCAGCGAGGCCCAGGCAAGGGGCACAGAGGAGCCCACCCAGACCACACGTGCCACTCTTCCAGCATCCCCCGTCCTCGGGGAATCTGGTCCCGAGGTTGAGCCCCTCCTGCTGCCCCCAGGGAGGGTCCAGGTGCAGATGCCAGCCTTTCTCCCTGACAGGTACATACCAGAGGGGATGCAGTGTTCCTGCGGGCCCGACTACTACACCCACAACCCCGAATTCCACAACGAGTCCTTCGTCCTCTACATGTTCGTCGTCCACTTCTTCATCCCCGTCATCATCATTTTCGCCTCCTACGGGCGCCTCGTTTGCAAAGTCCGAGAGGTAACGCTGGGAGGGGATTAATGGGGCTGGGACAGGCAGCTCGGGCAGCAGAGGGGTGGTGGGGCAGGGCTGGAAAGCTGCAGGGCCCCTCACCTCCCGCTGTGCCCACAGGCAGCTGCCCAGCAGCAGGAATCAGCCACGACCCAGAAGGCAGAGAAGGAGGTGACACGGATGGTGATCCTCATGGTGATGGGTTTCATGATGGCCTGGACGCCCTACGCCGTGGTGGCTTTCTGGATCTTCTCCAACAAGGGAGCGGAATTCACGGCCACGCTGATGGCAGTGCCTGCTTTCTTCTCCAAGAGCTCCTCCCTCTACAACCCCATCATCTACGTCCTCATGAACAAACAGGTGAGATGTCCCACGGCACGCAGGGTGAGCCTCTGCCCTGGGCTGACCAGCACATCTGGGGTCACCCCAGTCACGTTGCTCCTCCCCAGAAGGGGCTGAATCTCAGTCTGGGGACAGCAGCAAGTTCAGGGGCTGTTGGAGGCTTTTGGTGCCACGTTCTCATTTCTCTCCCCTCCTCAGTTCCGTAATTGCATGATCACCACGATCTGCTGCGGCAAGAACCCCTTTGGGGACGACGAAACCTCCTCCGCCGTATCCCAGAGCAAAACCGAGGTCTCCTCCGTCTCCTCCAGCCAAGTATCGCCCGCATAGACCATGGACAGTTTGAACTGGTTTGACCTGCCGAGCTCGGGGATCCAAACAAACGGCCACACCCCCCCTCGTGCCCCTCCCCTGCACAAGAATTTGGCTGTGCACGTCCTGCCGTAGTGACCCCCCGTGCAGCCCCCACCCCTGCACCCCCGGGGCACTTTGAGCTCCCCCCACTGACACAGAGGGACCCCCGGGCCCTGCCCCAGCTCCCAGGACACTTTAGGGGACTGTCCCCACCTGCCCCCAGCCCAGCACCCCCTGCTTGGTTCAAATTGTGTTCAAAGAGAGAAACCCCAAACTGCAACATTGTCCTCCCTGAGACGTGCTCCCCACCAGCTCCCCCTTCCCTGGGCTCCAGGGAGCGCCACGGGAGCATCCAGAACCCAAAGCATCCTGACCAAGCACCATTGGAAGCCCCTGGGAGCAGGACCCCATGGCCAGGGTGGCCCCAGGTGCCCCTTGGCAGGGCCCGAGCCCAGGGCTGGCCAGAGCCGGGAATCAATTCCCACAATCCCATAAATCAATATAACAAACGGAGCCACGAGCTTCGCCTCCAGCCCTGCTCCCTCCAGCCCCAAGACAACACTGTAGATATATTTTTTTTTTGTCTTGGAACCTGTAAATATTTGCTCACATACTTTGAAGTCTCTATCTTTCTCAGCCCTTTCCTTTCTCCTCCTCCTCCCAACTCCGAGGCAGGGAAACCACCTTCCTTCCCCCTCTGCTCCGGCTGGACAGGCACGGCCAACCTTGGAGGGTGGGGCTGGTACCGAGCGCTTTCCTGTACATATTTTATAAATAAACGATGCCACGTCAGCACAAGGACGTCCACAGGCAAGAAGTAGGGATTAAAAAATAAGAAATAAACAGAAGCAGCACAGAGAAAACCACAGATGCTCAGTCCTTGTCCTTTCTCTTGGGCTGCGGTGACAGGACCGGTGGCCAGCTGGGGACATGGGATGCTGCTGTTGGAGACACAAGCCCAGAGCTGCCCCAAAAGCTGTGGAAGGGGGAGCTGTGGGTCAGGCAAGCCCAGATCAAGGGGGAGAGCAGAGACCATCCCCACAAGGTGACAGCCTCATTAGCTGGAGCACCAAAGGGGTTTAGAGGCAAAAAGAGACAGGAACAGGGCACAGCTGGTGCTGCTGCTGCCCCACAGCCCTCACTGCCAGCCCACCAACAGCCGCTGGCTTTCATCCTTTAAGATTTAAGATTTCCCCAGGTAGCCTTAAATAAAACTTCAGCAAAGAGCTTTTTGCAGAGTTCAAGTTCCCCTCCCTGCGGGGCCCTTCCAGTCAGCGTCGTTATGGAATTGGCAGAGTCAGGGAAAAATCATTCCCTGTGGCAGTGAATCCGTTATGGAGCCGCTGGAGAGCAATCCTGAGTCCCATCCCTGCCAGGCCCTTGCCCTCCACTCCTCCCTGCTCAGCTCACACCTGCCCCTCTCAGGTGTCATTCCTCCTTTTTTGATCCAAAGCAACCAAAAGCAGTGGGAAGCCCAAGGCTTGTCCCTGTGATGGGAACACGGGGATACAAAACACCTTTGGTACCAAAGCACCAAGCCCTGGGGAGGGGGAAGGATGCAGCCCCCAGCCCTGGCTCCCCAGGCCCCCTCCTCCTGCCTCCACACCCCGCAGGACTGGACCTGCACCACCCAAATTCGGGGCTGCTGGCCAGACCCCGGTGCTGGGTCAGCACAGGAGGGAACCTCACACCACTCCTGCACTGAATAATTCACAGCCACTCTCCCGGGCTCGGGAGCCTCTTTTCCTTCCCTACAAAGCACCGAGCCCGTTTCCCTCAGCTCTTTGAGGACAGAGGCACCGGGGCTGTTTTATGGTGAGTGATTGAACGTGGAGGAGCCCCCGCTCCACCTCCCTCCCCTCGCAGACTCCCGAGTGCAACACGTTCCAGGAGCTCAGCCCTCCCCTCCCACACGCCCTGAGCACAGACCTGGCCCTGCATCCCCCCGCAGGTTTTACCATTTTTAAATGCTGCAGCTGTAGCCAAGGGCTGCTGCCTTTTGCGCAGTGATGCTGGAAGAACCCACAGGGAATCCACAGCACTCTGAAGGGGAATAACAGCAGCCTGTGATCCCTAACAGGGAGCTCTGGGGAGCCAGGGACCACCTGGGTGTGGGCTGAGGCTTCGCAGCCAAATTCCTACAGGCAGGGGGAGCAGAGTCCAGCCCGTGGTGCTGTGGCAGATGCCGGCAGTGGTGCCGGGATCCCCCTGGCACTGCCCACCCAGCTGTCCCCCAGATGTGTCCCTACCTGTGCCACCAGGGAGAATCGATCCCAGCAGAACAGTTTTCCCTCCTGGTTCATCCATCCTGCTGCCAGGAGCCTTCCCAAGGTGGGTGCTGTCTGGACAGGCCGTGCACACAGCGGCCTGAGCGTGACCAGTTATGGGGAAGTGGAGATGGAATCCCCATCCCTGGAGGTGCTCAAGGAACAGCTGGAGGTGGCACTCAATGCTCTGGCCTGGGTGACAGGTAGGGATCGGCCACAGGCTGGGCTTGATGCTCCTGGAGGTCTTTTCCAGCCCCAGTGATCCTGGGATGCTGATGCTCTCAGGTGCAGGCAGGTTGGAGCTGTCAGTGATGCAAAGGAGCAGCTGCTTTGTCTGGGGTGGAAGCTGTGGATGGGAACAGAAGGATAAACCCGTCCTAAGAGAGTGACTGCTCTGCTCTGCCTTCAGCCCCTCTGCAGCAGCCACTGAGGATGATGATGGCACTCCCTCCTCCTCAACCAAATCCCTACAAACACCCAAAGCACCCAAGCTCAGCACTGGTTTCTCCAAGCTGTGGGGGCAGGGGAGGAGCAGCCACCAGACAACCAAAATCCTGAACCTCGTTCAGCCCTCGCTGATCCAACCCTTCCACCCCAGAAAGCATCTCATTCCAGGGTTTCTCTTTTCTGTCCCCCCCCCCCCCCCCCTTGTTTCCAACGCTGCTTTTTGGCAGTGCAAAGCTGTAATTCTCTGGGATCTGCCTCCCAGGCCCCGCTCCCCTCATTTTTCAAAGCCCAGGGGCTTTTAAAGATGTTCTTCATCGATCCAACACTTATTTATATGCGAACAATCGGAGAAGATGGTTTGTCCAGTTATTAAATTTGGAGAGCTGACAAAAGCAATCAGAAGACAGATCATGTAATGGGAGATTAAGAAGGAGGCAGCAGGAGCCTGGATTCCTGGCCCCGTGTTTCAGATGGGTTTATCCATGTGTATCTCTGTATTTTTACTGCTCAGATGGCAACGTAATAAAACGAACCAATTGTGCTCTTTGCCCACAGGGTTTATCACTAATTGATTTTGCAACAGCTCATCTAATATCAGCTTCCAAGGCTTTCACAGGGGCTGCATCCAAGGGGATTATCCTGGCTGGGGGTATCTCCTGGCAGAGGAAGAGCCCAGGCTGGGTCCAGGGAAGAGCTCGAGGTTGGTCCCACTGCCCTCGGTGGGGCAGAGCCCAGGCACCAGCCCAGCTCTGTGGGCAGCTTGAAACCAGGCAGGCTGAGGTGACTTAGGGACATGGCTTAGTGATGGACCTGGCAGTGCTGGATTAAGGGTTGGACTTGATGATCTTAGAGGGTAATTCCGACCTAAACAATTCTTTGAACCTGATTTCAAGTTTCCTTAACTCATTTTCACACAGCTAAGCTTTAATCCACCTTCATTACGTTTTGTTCTCACTAAAGCTCCTCATATTGCAAGGACAAGACAGCCAGTGACAATTAATTGTTTAAAATTTGATGAACTTCATATTCAGATTGGATCTGGGCACAGCCAACCAGCCCCAGCATACCTATAAAAATCCATTTGGTAAATAACCTGAGGCAGGAGTTGTCCTTCTGGAGCCCTCAGACAATCCCCACCTTTCCCCCCTGGGAAATCCCCACACGCTCTGTCCCTGAGGAACCAGGAGATCCCCAAACCCAGACCCAAGGTCCCAGCCTTGAACAATCATCCTGGAGTTATTTCTTCCCACTTTTCCACAAATACATTGATCTGTTCAGGCCCTGCACTTGCCAGGATCATCCCAGTATCCCCCCTCGGGGCAGGTCCCATCACCTGCTGCAGCACCACTGGCTGGGGCTGCTCCCACCTGAATTCAGATGCAACTGAGGAAAGCAGCCAGACTTCACCAGGAAACAGAGACAGCTGGAAAGTCGGGCCCAAAGGGCATTTCAGAGTCTGCCTCTGCTCTCTGCAGCTGGGATCGCTCCTCCTCACCCCGGCACTGCCGTCATCTGTTTTGGGAAAACTGCAGTAATTGGCTCAATTCATTTTAAATCAGTTATCGTTTGTGCAAGCAGCAATCAGGGAGAAGCAGCTTGTAGTTAATAACATCCTGATTTGGAGCATCCATAGGGATGAGGAGGGAGATCTCCGTGAGGGGCTGGTCCTTGGTCCTTGACCCCCCCCCCCCAAAGAGGGGGCAGGTGAGGGGCACAAACCCTGCACCCAAACGGGGTCCCAGCCCAGTGCTGTGCCACACAGACCCCCCCTGCCAGGGCTGATCCCTCCAGGCTGGACCAGCACTGCCTGGCCTTTCTCCCAGGACATTTTTATCCATCAGTGCAGAGGCAGCTCCGGATGCCGGAGGGTCTGGCTCTGCCTATTTGTCTCTGCCAAAGGAAAAACATCTCCCTGTCCAGCCACACCAGCAGCTCTGGAAAACAAGATTAAAATTAAACACTGTCCCCTTCCCTCTGTGCCATCCCCCCAGTCCCTCTCTGGGATGCACAGACCCTGGTACCACGGGGAGAAGCTGCCCCTCAGGAAAAACTTCCAAGGTGTAACCTCGACAGAGGTCAAAATTCCAACCCCACAGAGCCAGGGGCACATTGCACAACCCTGGCAGGCCAGGGAGACCCAGGCAGTTTGTTTGCCTTCCCCAGGGGGGTTCCCAAACTCCCACATTTGTGCCACTTTCCAGCAGGGCCATCCCCAGCCCGTGCAAACCCTCCCCGAATCCATCACCGCTGCCTGTGTCACCTTAGCAGCAATAAAAGGATTCAAACAGCAATTCCTTACTTTCATGAACAAATGGCCCTGGATGGATGATTCAGGCAGCATTCAATTCCCAGCAAGAAAGTGTCAGCAAAAACCCGGCCTCTCACATGGAGGAGGAGAACTGCAAATAAATAGGGAATTATTACCACTTAATACCAGGTGGGCTTTTACTCCCCAGTGCTCTGCTCTGGGAGATGCCAAACACTCCTGACACTCCAGCAGCTGGGAGGGCCTGGCCAAGGGGGGATACACGGACTGAGTGATGGCCCAGAGACCATCCCCATCCATCTGCCAGGGCTCTGCTCCAGCCTGTGCCCTCCAGAGCCCCTTTTCTCCTCCCCACAGCCCCTTCTCCCACCCCCCCTCCTCACCCCCAGCCTCCCATTCACAGTTCACTGCCACCAACACGGGGGGCTCAGGACTCCCAGCCCCTCAGTGGCACCAGCCCCCCCAGCTCCAGGGGGACCCAGGGTGGGTTCCCTGTGCTCCTGGGGCTGCTCCTGGCCATGGAGCAGCACACAGCAGCCTCCTCCAGGCTCTCCATCTCTCCTTCCCCCAGCCTGCCTGTATTTTTCTTGTTCATCAGACTGACAAATGGGCAGAAAACAGACTTCTGGTGATTTCCTGCGCAGGCTGCCCACTCCTCCTCTCCCCTCGGCGATGACTGAGAGCTGAAGAAACAGGAATAGCATATAAATTTCCTCCCTGCTTTAATAAATACCTCTATTACCTTGTGCTTCCCCCCAGCTCGCTGTGCAGCTCCCACTGCCCGCCAGGCAGACACAATAAACCAAAACTCTCATTTCTGTGGGGAAAAACCAGCAGGACTGAGCCAGGCAGGTGGGACTGGGCTGGGGGCAGCAAGGGAGGAGGTGAAAGCCCCTCTCAGGGGTCTGGCTGCAGCTTTGCATCATCACATAGGGAGCCAAATGAATGAATTTATTAGGGAAGGGTCTTGGGGCTTGTTATCCCTCAGACACTGTCCTGGTCCCGGGGGAAGGAAGGTTGTCACCACCCCCAGGGACCCCAGTGCTGCTGGGCTTGTCCCTGGCACCACCATCCCCTTGGGGTGGGCCTGGGATTTACTCCAAGGAGGGAATAAGGACAAACCACACTGAAACCTCACCCAGAGGGTTCAGGGGCAACAGAAGGGTTTGGTGGCAGGGGAAAGCTGTCCCAGCAGTGACCTGAGCTGTGGGCAAAAACCCCAGCTGGGTTTGTCCTCCCCATACCTCCTTTGATTCCAAACCCTTTCCCGTGGCTGTCAGGACACCCAGGAAAGAAAGTGCCACTGCACCTTGGCCACCAGAGCCCTGGGAAGCACAGGCAGCCTTCCCAAAGGGCCTGAGCATGGCAGGGGGATGCAGAGACCTCGCTCCATCCCCACCACACCTGGTCTGGGAGGCAGCAGGTAAACACCACCAGCCTTTTCCACCCCCAGCACTGCCAACAGCCCCCCAGGGGACCACTGTCCCCTCTCCCACCCACAGCAGGGCCTCATCCAGCCCGGGCACAGCTGCCCCCATCCCCTGGGCACAGCCCCCGGCTCCTTCGCCCCGTGGTTGGATTGATGGTGGTGCTTTGCAAAGCCTGAAAAAAACACCTTCTAAAGGAGTATTAGGGGGTGGCAGCCTCCCAGTCTCCCCCTTAGCCAGCAATTGGTGTGTCTCATCTGCTTCCTGGAGTCTATTTAACTTCTAAATTTAACAAGCTCTTAAACAAGCAGCAGCAGCAAGTGGCAGCGCTCGGCTCCCACCCCGCGAGTGGCATTTCAGGGCCCGGCTGCCACCAGCCCAGGAATGGGAAATTTCTCAAATGTCTCTTTGATTTATGGCTCCAGTTAATTCTCCAGGAGGCCCGTGAGCTGCCCCCAGCACACCAAACCTCCGAGGGATAAATAATTTACCAGATGGTTAAATATTCTTTAAGGTCTAGAGAACATCAGCAGGAGCAGAGTTTTTCGAGGGAGTAACACAAAGCTACAAATTGAGCACAAAAAGCAGGGGAATGGCCTGGACCAGGCACTGCCATCGGCTCAGGGCCATGGGAGGGGAAGGACCAGGACATTCCAGAGCTGCTGCCACTCCACCCAGCAGGATCAACACAGCAGCAAACAGGCTCAGCTGGGGGGTTTAGGAGAATGTCCCACCCAGATGTGCCCTGCCAGCTGTGCAGGGGGGGCTGCCCTGCCTGGGAAGGAACTGACGAAGTGGGGAGCAGGGAGGGAAGGGGGGAGGTGAGTTCCTGGGGTGTGCAGGGCTCAGGTGAAGCCACATCTGCCTGCAGAGGACACTGGTGCCCCAAACACGCCCGGACTGCCCAGTGCCCTCGGAGAGCACAACGTTTTGGCAGCAGACCCTCGATGAAATGTGGTGTCAAGGGGATGTTTCCCCCTCCTCTGCTCTTCCTCCCCTACAAAGCCCTCCCGAGGCAGCGGGTGAGGGCAGCACTCGCAGCCTGCGCTGGAGTGAGCCCGGGGCTGATGCTGGGGGGAGACCGCGGAGCGAGAGGCAGCGCTGGCTGAGGCAGAGCTTGGAGGGGAGAGGCACGAGTGCTCCCCTGGAAGCTCTCAGCACGATTTCAGTCTGGGGTCGGGATGTTTTGGGACTCTCCAGGGCAGAAAGGCGGCCCCGGGGCCCCGCAGCCCCCCCGGCCGGGCCGATGCTGGCGGAGGTAGGTGGCAGCAGAGCCTGTTTCTTGCGGCAGCCGGGATGCGACAGCCCGGTCCCTGCTCAGAGCCACCCCGCCACCCCCGGGCAGGTACCTACATGCCCGGCTTTACCCACGCTCCGAGTTTCCCCGCAGCTCCTCTTCCCCAGGTTCCTCTCCTTGAGCACAGCGCAGAGCTCAGGTCTGGGCTGAATTTCTCCCTGGTTGGGATGCACCAGGCAAATCAGCCAAGTGCAGCTAAAACCCCTCTGTTCCTGGGGCTTGGCTCCGTGCCTGCCTCTGCTCCCCTCCTGCACCCCTGCACTGGGCATCGCTGGGTACCCCCAGGGCAGCCCCCCTGAGCTCAGGTCTGGGGGGACTGTGCTGGTCCCTCAGGGAACACAAAGCATTTTGCCCCCACAACCTGTCCTGCTCATCCTCTGCCACTGTCTCCAAACCCCCATCCCAGCCCCTCCCTGTGTTTTCCTGGGCCTGCTGTGGCTCAGCACACGATTAACAAACTAAGCAATGCTTTAGGGAACACTGTCCCCAAAACCCCTCCTGGAGGAGGCCCATGGGACCCTCATCCCCAGGGATCCCACACCAATGGGAATGATGAGCAGCCTGCTGAGGGCTGGGAGGAGGAACCCCCACTCAGTCCCTGTCCCAAAGGGTTTCTCTCAGCTGTCCCTGATAAATGGATAATGAATAATTCACTGTTGGCTTTGGCTTTATGAAGTATTCATTGCACTCGAGCTTCCCATGGTAATTAACCATCCTGTGAGCTGGGGAACAGCCCAGCCACAATCCATCTTCAACCTTCATTAGCAGGTCCCCATGCCAGGGCAATGAATTAAAGTGGAATAAACACACAAAGAAAACTTTCCCCTCCCTGGGACCCCCCAGCCCCCAGGAGATTTGGCCACTCCATCCCTTGGGATGCACTTCCAGGGTGAGAACACACAGGTGGCTGCCAGGATGGGACTGGCACATCCCCCAGGACAGTGAGGGATTTTTGGCAGCTGGCTCAAGAAACCGGTTTCTCACCAATGGTGCTGGGCAGCCCCATCCTGACACACCACAGCCTGTGCTCTTGGCAGCCTCGGGGCACTCACACCCCCAAAATCAAGCGTGGGAGGGGGGGTTTCCAGCAGAGATCTCCCCTTGCAAGTCAAGGCTTCCCCCTCCTCCTGCACAAACAATTCAGGATTTTACCCCTTCTCCCCACCCAGCAGCAACCCCCCCCGTGCAGTCACCCACTCTGGCTGCCCAGCTCACCCATCACAGCCCCACACCCCGGGCTGGCTCCAGCCCACCCCAGCCCACACCACCCCCAGCACAGCCAGAGCTGCACGGAGCTGAGCCAGGCACGAAGCTCTGCCCCACTCTGGGCAGTCCCAGGGAGGAACAAGCCCCTGGTGCAGCCCCCAGGTCCAGCCCAGCCCAGGAGAGCTCAGCACAAGGTGACACGGCCGGGGACAGGCACGGGCGGGAGCGGGACCCGCCGCTTTGATGGATGTGTAAAAATTTCCTGCAGCCTCCGGTGCTGAGTCAGCCCTTGTGCCTTCAATAATTTACAGCAATAAACAGAGCAATCAGAGCGGGAGTGCGGGGACACGGCAGACCCGGCGGGGCGGGGATGGCTCTGCCGGCAGCTCCGGGAGCACAGCTCGGGATCCGGGAACACCCAGCCCAGCCCCGACTGCCTGAGGGCCAGCCCGGGGTCAGCTGAGGGGCAAGGGCCAAATCCCAGCACTGGGTCTACCTGCACAGGTCCCACACGATCTCTCCAGAGCCCAGAGGAGCAGCTCAGGAGCCCCTCAGTCCCTGCACAGCTCACCCAGCCCTCTCCCCACCCAGCCCTTTATCCAGGGCAGAGCCCTGGGAGTGCCCTCCCTGCTGCTGATTCCCCCTCATCCCAGCTGGGGCTCAGCCCCTCCCTCCCCTGTGCCCCCCAGCTGGAGGTCCTTCCCTGGCTTCTTCTCCTCCTTCCTCACTTTCTGGCAGCTCCAAACAATCTTTCCCTCATTTTTCTGGAGGCAAACACGGCTGCCAGGTTTGTCATCTCTACCAGCACTTATTGCTGCTAAAGATGCACATTCCCAGGATCAGTCCTTGCCCTTTCCTGTCTGTCCCAGTGCATCCCCGGTGCAGCCATGACCCATCTCATCCCTCCTTGCCTCGTTGGGTGCCTGACTGAATTGCTCCCCTGATCCCACCAGCTCTGCCTCCCAAAGCCCGGGCTGGAATCCCCATTCCCCACGTGCTGCTCCATGGGGTTGTCATCCCAGCGATCCCAGAGCTGGATTCTCACCTGTGTCTCAGCCCAGGATGGACAGTGAGAAGTGACACCCCAAGCCCAGGGACAAGGCCCACGCTGGTGGCTCCCCCGAGGGGGCTGAGTTAGGGCACAGTGTGAGTTGTGGTGACAGAAACGGATGTCCCCGAGCTGGAGAGCTGACAGGGTTTTATCTGGAAGTGCTGGAGCAGCTTGAGGGATGGCATCTCCACAGCAGGAGAAACTGCAGCTGCAGCTCAACCCCTCCCGTCCCCGCAGGAGATGGGCTGTCCCCAGGGAGCCACTTCCAGGCAGCAAATATCCCCTAACAGGGCCAGCACGTGGGCTAAATCCAGAGCCGTGTATCCCAGCCCCAGGCTCGGCCATAATTCCCCTCCTGAGTCCAGGGACACGTGTCCTGTCTCGCTGTAAACCATGTTAAGGAATAAATTCAATAAAACCACTGTATGGCAAAGGCTGCTCGGGGGGGCTCTGCCCAGGCAGCACAGCACGGGGTGGGAGGGCTGGGCTGCACACCCCAGAGGGGACGTGGGGCTGGGCTGGAGCTGGGACAGGGGCCAGGGGGCTCCTGCAGCCCCTTGGACACCCAGCTCCTGAGGCTGAGTGGGGCTGGGGGCAGTGGGGGTCCCAAGTCGGGGTTCCCAGGGGCCCCATCCCATGGCCACAGGTCGTGCTGGGGTCACCATCAGCTGCAGCACATCTGGGAGCCAGGCAGGGCACAGGCTGGTATTTGCTCCAAGGCAGTGCCTGCCCAGCAGAGCCAGGGCTCCCCATTTTCCTCAGATGATACCCACACTTGGCTCCAGCATTAGCAATGTCAGCCCTAATTATTTTCCACAAGTCTGGAGGGCTGCGGGGATGAATCAACATAAATAACATGTTCATAATCTCCACCTCGTGTTCCCAACAGCATCAGGGCTTTAACTGGAATTCAGAAAGGAGGAGCTTGGGTCAGGTGTTTCCCTCCCTTTTCCTTTCATTATTAATCTTCCCTGGTTGTCCTGCTCCCCCACATCCCGTGATGGAGAATGCTGCAGGGTGGAACAGGGAGAGGAGCTCGGGCAGGGATGGCTCCAAGCTTTTCAGCCTCAGAGAGGAGACAGCCACCTGCCAGTCCCACCAGGTGGGCACAGGGACAGGGACAGCCACTGGCACGTGACCAGAGCAGGACTGTGATGCTCCTTTCTTCACAGGCAGGCCTGGCCTTGCCTCCTCCTCCTCTTCCTCCTCCTCCGCTGCCTCCCGCCTGCGGTGCAGATGGCCCAGCATATGGGCAGCCTCCCCTCGTGCTTGCACCTTGTAAGCAGATCCTGTCAGGTTTAAAGAGGAAAAGCTTAATTAAGCAGTTGTGTGTGTACAATTATGTCCTTAATTATCTCCACGTTTCACTTCTTTGTTGTTCTGTGTTTGCAAGAAGTTTGGTAACAACCAGAGGCGCCTCGAAGCAGGAGCTTTTCTTTCTTCTTTTCTCTTTCTCTCTCCTCCAGCCTCATTTTAGGGATGTTTTCCTGGATGAAGGGAGCTGAGCAAGCCCCCCCACTGGAGAGCTGGGGCTGGGATTCACTGTCCTCAGCTCCTGTGTTGGTTCCCAGACCAGAGCAGGTTTCCAGCAGTGCTGCACACACAAAGTACAAACCCAGCTACTAAAAATCCACTGTTCTAGCCCAGTTTTCTTATTTCACATGTTTGTGCTACAGCAACCCCAGTGCCCCAGCCCTGCCCCAGCCCATCTGGAAAGCACCATCCCTTGCTCCAACACCCTTGGGAATGAACAGACCCCCTGTGAGCATCACTGGGGTGACACTTAATTGCTCCCACACCCAGGGACTGGCACCCAAGGGACCCCCCACCTAATTAATTCCTCTAATTACTCCATTCCACCCCATTTCCCTGCTTGGGCCACCTCTCCATCCTGCAGAGAGTCTGACACATCCCCAGGGACATCCCTCCTCACTCCCAGGCAGGGTTTGGAGCCACCTGCAGAGATCAGGGACAGGGGGTGGCAGAAGCAACTGGCTAATTTGTGGTGGTGCTTTTATTTTATGTGCACAGCACTAAACAGTCATAAACATCCCAAGCTGGATAGTGGAGCTGGGGGTGTTTTATTGTTTGCAAGTCCTTGAAATTTTGCCATGAAGCTTTTATTAAAAATAACCCCAAACTCTCACTTCTCTAATTGAGTGTATTTCAAAAAGCACATGCCTGCTTTTATACACAGGTATGTTTATATCACCACCAGTTAATTTTTATTTACCTTGTAGTGAAACTCATCTTCCTCCTTAATTCCCAAGCCCGTATTTGCTTTGAAATCAGAATTGGACCTAACAATCAGCCATATATTTAAGGTGCCATTAAATCTTCAGCTCTGCTTTCACAGCTTCCAAACCAGATGGCCCAAAGCACTGCAGTGACCCCCCTTTTTCCCAGCATCCCAACAGGAAAAATGAATCTTCATCCGGCTGAGAGATGTCAAGTGCTGGGAAGGAGCCCAGGGAGAGCAGCAGGAATGATGGGGGGCAGCAAAGTGGAATGGGGTGAGCGGGGCAGAGGAGATGAGAGGGTTGAGGGTTTCAAAGCTGTCAGAGCACCAGGGAGAGGAGAGGTACAACCTGTCCCCCGGGTGCACAGAAAGGGATAACGGGCTCAGAGATGGAGACACTTGGGCTGGGGGGGAAGAGAAGCTCTGCAGAGCTAAACAGCAGAGAGGGGAGCACACAGGAAGCCTGGGATTTTGGGAGGAGGCAAAAGCTCATTGCATCCCTCTGACCTCCTGCTCTCTCCCATTCCCAAAAAGGGGTTGTGTCCAAGTCCAGACCTGCAAACAGGGTTGGGGAGTTGACCAACCCCTTCCTCACCAGACTGGGGAAGCAGCAAGAACTGGGGACTGCCTGCTTTTCCTTATTTCCCAGTTTCCATGAAAATTTGCCTGTTTGGAGGGGCAGCAGGGAGCTCACACAGTGGCAGGTCAGAACGTGGTGGTGTGTCCATCTGTCTGTCTGTCTGTGCCTGTGCTGGCCCTGGGGCAAAGAACATCTCCAGACAGGACTGGGGGCAGCTCCACTCCCCAGTTCCCTTCTCTGCTCCCATCTCTGCCCTGCAGGGAGGACCCACAGCACGGGACCCCGAGCCTGGAGCCCCTGTGAGCAGGGCCTTGATGTTGTGCAGGGAAGAGGAGAAGGGGATCAGAGCTGGTAATTAAACACCCAGGGAGGGCTGTGATGCCAGAGGAGCCTTTCAGCCAGCAGTCAGAGCACAGCTTCCCAAGGGATGTGGGGAAGGCTCCAGTGCTTGGAGGCTTCCACTGGTGCCTCACCCCAGCCTGGCTCTGGCTGTGGGGTGCAGCAGGGAGGGGCTCTGGGCAAGGGTCTGGCAGCATTGGGATCAACAGAGCCAAGTCCCCACTGCTTCCAGCAGCCCCCACAGCCCCACTGAGGGCAGTCTGGGGGGTGGGAGATGCTCGTGGCCTGAGCACAGGGTGGAGAACTGACCTGCACCCCAAAGCCACTGAGGACACCAAGGAGCTGGATCCTGGGAGCCCAGGGCTCCCCTGGCCCCCCTGGCTCTCTGTCAGTCCCACCTGCCCCCTGTGCAGCCCCTCACCCTGCAGGAGCCACACTGGGCAGCACTGACAGCCCAAAGCAAAGGCAGGGTTTTAAAGCCCTTCCCAGCATAACCATCTCCAGCACTATTAATAACACTTGTAAGCAGTTGTTCTTGAATAGATATGATTTTTATCTTGACAGCGTCTCCTTAAATCATTTTTATCCCCACAAAGTTTGCGAGAAGCAGATTTTCTGAGGGCCATTTATCTTGCCAAATATCCCCCATCCCTGTTTATTGCTCACTCCCCTTTCAGGCTGCTCCCCACCCCCTGCCTCAGCTGCCTCCCAGCGACCGACTCCTCTGTCCCCTCCCTCCCTCCACCCCACAGTTCCCCTTCGACGTGTATTTTATGGGTGGCAGCAAAATGAAATCAAATTCTCCAACCCCTGTGGCTGAGAGGCTGTCGGGAGGTGGGCAGGGGTGTGCACTCTCTGCCAAACATCCTCCTGTCTTTCCTCCTCTCATGTCTACAGGAAAAATTCAAGTTAATAAAAACGCAGAGAACTCCCCTGAACGATCAGTTTTTCCTCTGCAGAAAAGTGGCCGCAGCCCCCTCGTGTCAGAGGGACAAAGGCACAGGAGAACCTCGAGGCAGGGAAGGCAGGGGGGGACATTCCAGCTGTCACATCCATCACTCGCTGGGAAATAAAGGCTTTTTAAGAGGAGAGCTGCGGAGAAAGGAGCAGATTCACTGACACAGCTTAGAAAACATTAATTCTGCTTTCAGGTGGCCCAAGCTGCTTCCCCAGTGGGGCTGAACTCACCTTAGTGGGACTGAACTCACCCCGAGGGGGCTGAACTCACCCCAGTGGGGCTGAACTCCCCCAGTGGGGCTGAACTCACCCCAAAGGGGGCTGAACTCACCCCGAGGGGGCTGAACTCCCCCCAGTGGGGCTGAACTCCCCCCAGTGGGGCTGAACTCCCCCCAAGGGGGGCTGAACTCACCCCGAGGGACTGAACTCACCTTAGTGGGACTGAACTCACCACAGAGGGGCTGAATCAGCCTGGAGGGGCTGAACTCCCCCCAAGGGCGGCTGAACTCATCCCGAGGGGGCTGAACTCACCTTAGTGGGACTGAACTCATCCCAGGGGGGCTGAATTCACCCCGAGGGGGTTGAACTCCCCCTAAGGGGGGCTGAACTCACCTCCATGCTCAGGCAGCCCAGGGAAGCCCAGGGGTGGGTGTCGGTGCCTGCTGGGACAGGACTGGGGCTGCAGGAGGTGCAGGGACAGCAGCAGGACCCTCGTGGGTTTAAATGCCTGAGGGAAAAGTGTCCCTGTGGCCTGGAGGGTCCCGGGCAGCCCCTCCTCTGCCCAGCAGCACATGCTGGGAGAGGAGAGGCAGAGCAGAAGGTGGAGCAGCCCCGGGCGGGTTGCAGCCCGTAATTGAATTGAGTGAGAGGGGAGGAGGGAGGAAGGAGCAGATGAGAACCGGGAGCAATAAAATATTCCAAAACTAGATTAAGAAATGAGGAGCAGGGTGGGTGGAGCCGTGGCTGGGAAGGCAGCCCCACTGCAGCCTGGCCCAGAGCTGCTCCCATGGGATGCTGAGGTTTTATGGGATGCAGCAGTTTGCCATCCCGCTGTGACAATGAGCCTGGGCATGACTAGAGCCAAGCACTCCCCCTCCCCTTGTTTCTGAAGGCTTCAGAGGCCCTTTTAAAGGAACACCTGTTACCAGGCCCCGGTTAATGACTCATCTGGGGAATTCTGGAGGCTCTTCTATGCTTAATAAGTTCTGCATGAGCAGAGGAGGAGATCCAGGGGAGCCTGAGCACCTGGAAGCAGTGGGGCTTGTTGGTCCCCACAAGGATTTGCTTCCTGAAGTGAAGCCCCTCACCCCTGCCCCGAGGGACAGGGATCATGTTCCAGGGCAGGGTTGGAGCTGGAGCCCCAGGAAGCTGTTCCCAGCCTGCAGCAGTGCAGGATTTGGCTGCACTGCTGATGGGCTTGGAAAGGCTGGAAAATTCCAGGTGTGACACAGCCCGACCTCCAGCCCAAGGGGGGGACTGGCCAGCAGTGCCTGACCTTTGCAGCCCAGCTGGGGGGAGGAAAATGAGACTCCTTGTCTCCTTCCTACCAGAGATTTTTGGTGAAAGACAGGAGTGCCCTGAGTGTTCCCATCGCCAGGCACAGGACACCTGCCATTCCCTGAGCTGAGAGGTTGGGGTGAGGCAGCTGTGGGGGTGCAGGCTCCACCTCACCCCCCCTCCTCCTGCCAAAAATCCACCCCTGGGGATGCCACCGTGAGCCAGAGGCTTTGCTGCATGGCCAGCCTGCAAGTGCTCCAGTGGCCAAGGGCCTCTGTGCTGGTGGACTTGGCCCAGCTTTGTAGGATGGTGCCTCCAACACCCCAGAAAGAGCCACCCATGGTGGGATCCCTGCAGAGACATTCCAGTCATGCCAGGAGCTGGCCCGGGCACTGTCCTGCAGCCACGTCCTTTAGGAAGATCCAGAACCTTCAGGAGGTGGGATTCAGCGAGCAGAAGGAAGTCCCCTCCCCGGTCTGGAGGAGCAGAGGGGTGAGCAGGGCTCTGCCCACCAGCCCCGGAGCCGCCAGGGGAGGAGGAGATGCTCTGCACGTGGAATGGGAATGGCTCCTGCTGCAGGAAGTTTTTCCTTCCCGAGGTGTGGGCAGGAGGCACCTCCTGGCTGTCAGCAGGGCTGCAGAGCCTGGCAGTGGGTAATTAAACCTTTTATTCGGTGCCTGGAGGCGAGGAGGCATCGAGGGCTCTTATCAAAGCAGGAGCCAAGGGCTGGCTCCATGCAGGGAGGGGGAGGGAGAGGTTTAAAGGAAGTTCTGGCTTCTTTCTCCTCTCCTAACTCTTCAAATGCACCTTGTGAACAACTAATCCACATTTACACAGCTGGGCAGTGGCCAAACCCTCCTGCTGCAGCCAGGTCAGACCCAGCAGCTCCAGCCCCACTGTCCTTGCCCTCTGCTCTGCCCTGGCTCAGGGTCTGGGGTCAAAGCCCCCATGGATCTACGGGACAGAGGGAATTCCTCCCCCTCACCCCCCTGCACAGGATGGCCATCCAGGGGATCCTCGAGCAGCTCTGCCATGGCTTCTGGGGACACTCAGACCCCCCTGCACCATGACAGACAACAGCAGCCACTCCCAGTGGGCAGGAGGGTCTGTGCCTGGGGATGAGGGGACAAACAGCACCCCAAAAGTGCAGGCAGAGGTCCTGGCTGCAGCCCTGTAACACACACACAGCTCAGGGCCAACTCTGCTGTGGCCCCCCAAGCCCAGGACAGGGGGTCCCTCACCCTCCCCACAGGCTCACCTGCCAGCTCAGGGCTCAGCACCCCTTGTCTTCTGAGGGCAGCAGCAGCACGGAGGGGACGTGACAGAGCTCCAAGGCAGAGTGAATTTTCCAGCTCTCAGATACAAGGAAGAATCATAACATCGTTTATCATCTTTAAAGATACGCAGAGTTGGCGAGAGAATGAATTCCTCTTCATAACCCAGTTCCCAGGATATTTTTACTGTGCATCATAAATTATAATACCTTTTTATTTTTGCTTTATGGCCTGTCCCCCGCCAATTCTGGTGATCTACACCCTCACCCCCCCCAGTGTTTTAGGAACAATCCCTGCCTGTCTCTCTCCTCCTCCCATCAGCTCCCCAATCTCTCTCTCTCCTTCCACCACCATCTCTTCCACTTGTCCACCCCCATGGACCAAGCTGGGCTGGGGGCCTGTGGGCATCACCAGCTCGGCCAGGAGTGGACAGTGGCACCTCCAGGCTGCTGCAGAGCCTGGGGCAGGTGAATCCGTGGCCACAGCTCCGACTCCCCACCCCGGCAGCAGCACAGGAGGGAAATCACCACCAGGTCCTGTCAGGGCTGCACCAGCCTGGCAGGTCCCTCGAACCTCCCTGGGTGGCTGGGGCAGCCCTGACCATCCCCTTGCCCCAACAGGCCAGGTTCTGCAGCCCAGCTCCAGGTGTTCCCAAGACTGGGACAGCTCTGAGCTCAACCTGGTCCTGCCTTTGCACAGCCCAGTCTGTGCATGGTGTTTGAGCCCTGCTTGGTTTCTGCACCAGAACCGCTCAGGAGAGGCCGTGCTGTGGGCCAGGGAGGGGATTTTGGCTCCCTTTGCACCTGAAGCTCCAAAGGGAGCACCCAGTGCAGGTGGATTGATGCAGAACCACTGCCCAGCTCCCTGCACTGTGCTGGCCAGCACCCACCTCGCTGGAGGGCTCAGGGAGGGTTCCCCAGCTCCTTTCCCTGCAAACCCCCTTCCTTTCAGGAAAGATCTGTTTGCAAACAGCCCTGGGTGAGGAACCCCCAGGGGAGAGGGGGTACAGTGGAGCAGAGTCCCTCAGTGGCCTCAGCAACCCTCCTGCAGTCCCAGCCCGGCGCTGCAGCAGGAATTCAGGCCCAAAGGAGCCAGGGAGGAGAGGTGAGTGTTTATCCCTGAGAAATGTGGAGATTTGCTGCGATGAGGCTGACTAAGAACATTACATTTGCCACGCTAAGCTGGAGAGCCTTGGGGCTTTGTCGGGGCTCAGGCGCTCACTCCGCCAGGGAAAGGCTTCAGGGATTTACAGGCACGGAGAGGAAAACAGCCACCCCCTGGGAAAACAGCCACCCCCTGGGAAAACAGCCATCCCCTGGGAAAACAGCCACCCCCTGGGAAAACAGCCACCCCCTGGGAAAACAGCCATCCCCTGGGAAAACAGCCACCCCCTGGGAAAACAGCCACCCCCTGGGAAGAGCCAGCAAGGCTGGCAGTGCAGACAGGACTGTATTTCCCTGTGCTAGGAGGGGTATCAGGGCAGCAACTGCTTTCCCGAGGCCCAAACAGGATTTCGAGGATTAACACAAAACCCCAATCATGGGCATTCCCATTTTCCTTCCTTTTCCATAGCACTGGGCTGAGCACCCACCTGTGGGACTTCTCTCTTGCACAGACCCCTGTGGATGCACAGAGGGTGGGCAGGGAGGAACAGGAGCTGCTGGATGAGTGGCTACAGGCAGCTGGCAACAGGATTGGGGCTGCACTTGGCTCCCGTCCCTCCTCACCACATCGGGGCTTCTCTGGGAAAAATGAGAGTACAGAGCAGGTTAACAGCCAGGAAAATGATTGCTAACAACACGACCAGGGGCTTGTTCCTTCCCGTTTTATTGGAGCCTGAATGATTACTCGTAGGTACTTAAAAGGCAGGACTGTGTGTTATTGCCGGGGCTGCTCGGGAGGGACGGGAGGCTCGTTAACGAGCGGCTCTGGCTGCCGGGAGCATTCCCAGGGGCCGGGCTGGAAGCCGGAGCAGAGCAGGTTTGAGGGAGAGTGTTGAGGCAGCAGCACGGGGGGATGGAGGAGGCTGGGAATGAACCTTCTGCTCTGCCAGCGACGCTCCAGCCAAGGGGGGTCTGGGACAGGGAAGGGACAGGAACGGGCTGCAGGACAGCTCAGGACAAACGGCCACCTCAGCCTGGGAAAAGGAGGATGGAAAAGGCTTGTTGGTGTCTGCCAGGGGGTTTGGTGGAGAGAGTGGGTCACCTCAGCCTCGTTCAGCCCTGACACAGCAGGACTGGTGTGCACTGGGCTCAGGGGCTGCCTCTGAGCACAGCCAGGTCTGGGGGCACCAACCTGAGATGGGAGGGAGAGATGGGGGCCAGAAAACAGCTCCGTGCGTGTCCCAGGACATTTTTAAACAGCTGGAGGCAGAATAAGGCCCATGGTGCCCGAGGACAGGGGGGCACAGAGGACAGGGGGGCACAGAGGCTGTGGGGTGGCCACGGGCCCTGCGGGGCGGGCAGGCTGGGCAGGGGGCGGGTGGGAACAGTGATAAATGAGTTTAATTCCTGAGCAGACACCGATGGGAGGGGGTGATTAATGGGACAGGCACATCCTCGTGGCCTCAGGAGCTCAGGGAGCTGTGTTGGCAGAGGATGGAGCAGCACAGACTGGAGGATGGGAGGTTGGGAGCTGAGCAGAGACCAGACAGGACGGAAAAACAGGCAGAGTCTCTCTCCCTCCTGCCCACTCTGTCCCTCTGACCATCTCCCTGGGTCCCTCCCAGAGGTTCACAAGCATCATTTCTCCTGTCCTCTTCCCTCCCTCTTATCCCATCAAACACAGGCCCTGTCACCCTGTCACCTTCACTCCTGCCCAGAGCTCCTTACCTGGCTGATGTGCCAGCACTCACTGGCCTCTGGTCCCATCCCGTTTGGCCTCTGCCTGCAAGACCAGTGCAGAACTGGCTGAACTGGGAGCTGGACTCCTCTCCTCAGGTATCCATGCTGCAGGATCTGCACTTCCAAGAGGTGGAGCAATGCCATTGGCACTGGCTGGGCTGGAGGACCCCAAGCAGCCCATCTGGGTACCTCAGCTCATCCCTCACCCCCCTCCCTGTCTGGAGCTGCCGGTGTCCCCCTGCCCCCCCAAACATTCCTCACTCCCAGCCCTGGTCTGGATCCAGCTGGCACCTCTGACTGATCTGGAGCTGGCCCTGGGCTGCTGGGCACGTGCCAGGAGCAGCCCCTGGTGCATTGGGCACAGCAGCTGGTAGTGCTGATTAAAAACAGAGAAACCCAGCAATTATCAGGCTGTGACAGCCTGTGCTGCTGCGGGGGACAGGGCAGGGGGGCTGGCCAGCCCAGGGGGAGGCTGGGTGCCCAATCCCTCCCTGGACCCCACAACAGGACAGGGATATGCCAGAAAGCCTCCACACCCACCGTGCCCACAGGGGGCACATTCCAAAGCCAACGGGCTCCAGGAGGTGACACCTGAGTGTGGCTGTTCCTGGGTGTAAATCCACAGGGATCCAGCACCGCTGCTCCCGAGGATCCCTGTGCCATGCCCTGTGGGCACACAGCCAGGCAGGGACACGCCAAGCACACGTGTGTCACCGTGTGTGACATGGCTCACAGCTCCCCCCCTGCACGTGGGTCTGTCCTCCAGGACACGCCTCGACACACATGATGCTGCCAAGAGCCCCTGGGGAAGCCCCAGCCAGCCCTGCAGCCCCCAGGGAAGCACAGGGACACCCCTGCAGCCCCCCTGCTCCTGCAGCCCCCAGGGAAGCACAGGGACACCCCTGCAGCCCCCCTGCTCCTGCAGCCCCCAGGGAAGCACAGGGACACCCCTGCAGCCCCCCTGCTCCTGCAGCCCCCAGGGAAGCGCAGGGACACCCCTGCAGCCCCCAGGGAAGCACAGGGACACCCCTGCAGCCCCTGCAGCCCCCAGGGAAGCACAGGGACACCCCTGCAGCCCCCCTGCTCCTGCAGCCCCCTGTGCCTGTGTGCCCATGGAGCCCCGAGCAGCCCCCCCAGTCCAGCCTCCTCATTAATATCCACGGCTTGAATTATTTATTACAAACAGATGTTAGAGTTTAAAGAGTGTTAAGAGGATATCCTTGGCTAATCAATTTGTTTTTAACTAGTTTATGTATTTATTACCACCAGAATTTGGACTTCAGCTGCCATGTGGAATTATCCCTCATCCATCACCGTGCTGAACGTGCTGCTTGGATGCCTGTGCATGTCTCTGGGGACCATGAGTGAGCCACAAACCTGCTGTCTGCTGGCCATGGACTGGGCTTGCCTATTCCCTCATTTCCAAACACTGCACTGAGCTGGAATGCTCTGTGAACTCCCCAAAATTAAGCTTTGCACTGTGGCAGCAGCCAGGCTGGGCCAGGGGAGCAAAGGGTCTCCTTGGAAAGGTGGGGCAGGGAGGAGAGAGATGTTGGGGACAAGTAGAAGAACTCCAGGCCCCAGGGGAAGGAGAGGGAGATGGACTCTCAATGCTGCACCACCCTGAGTTCCAGGTGCCCCTCTGGGAGCACCTCTAGATGCTCCCAATTCACATCACTGGGAATGTGGCCCATAAAATGCCCTGGAGGTAATTCTGGGATGAGATCAAGCAAATGAAGCAGGTGTAGTTTGTGCCCCACAGTTGCCTTGTGCCAACAGGAGGAACCCCAGGTGTTCTCCAACCCCTTTAACATGATGAGCAACTCAGGAAGCAGGAGCAGGGATAAGGGAGCATCCTCCGGGCTCCAGCCAGGGCCAGGGGCTCCCAGTCCCACACTGGGCTGTCACAGCCTCTGCTGCACCCTCAGCCTGTGCTGGGACACTTTTGGCAGACACAGGCCCCAAAGCATGAGGGCACAAAGGCAGCTGGTGTGAGCACAGCCCACGGGCACACAGCCCACGGGCACAGCCACCACTGCTGCTCTGCCACTCCCTGCCACAGCCACCCCAAACCCCCGGGGAATCCAAGGGATCCCCGAGCCAGTCCATCACCCTCTGAGAAGCACCAGATTCTTAAAGAACCTGTCAGCCAGGAGAGACTCAAACAACATTTCAGCTTGTCACCATTCCCAAGAGATATTGGGGAAAAAACAAGAAGGGGAGACGCTGTAGGAGGAAGAAGATAAATGGTGCTGGGAAGGAGGAGGGGGAAGGAGAGAGATGGGAGACAAAAAAGCAAGGAGGGGGTGAAGCTGTGCTTGGAGCACAGCAATTAAAGCCACCCTGAGCTCACCCAATTAAACCAACTGGAGAGAAGAGGAATCCCAAAGGATAATTTCTCGGCAAATTGCTCGTTTGTCTCTCAGTCTCTGATGCTGGAACGCTTCGTGTCAGTCAAGCCATGGAGCTGAGCCCTGGGGATGAGAGAGATGTTGGTAATTTAGCAGGCAAAAGGCATTGCTTCCTAGAAACCTCCTCAAAAGTGCCATAAATCCAAGTAAACCTTATCCAGAGCTTCTACACAGCAGTGAGAAGGGACAGGAGCAGGAGGGATGGGGATGGATGGAGCACCCTAACCCTTCCTGCTCTCTGGATGGGCTTTCTGCCACATCACTCCTGTGTGTGCATCCTGAGGGAGAGCCTCCCCCTCCAGGGAGCAGCAGGACAGTGTCCCCAGGCCCAGGACACAGCGTGTGCTGCTGTCCATCCCTCTGCACAGAGCTCCCCAATCACCCCCACCCTCACACAGGGCCCAGCTGCTCCTCCAGGCTGGCAGTGAAGCCAGAGGCAAACACAGACTGGGAGATTTCCCTGCTCAGTGCCCAGGGCTGGGTGGGTGTTAAACCCAGAGCTGTGGGGATCAGGGAGTGCTGGACACGGCTGAGCAGCAGAGAGTTCTGCCTCAGAGAGTGCCCAGGAGGTCAGAGAGACACAGAACTGCAGAGTGTCCAGAGCAAAGCTCAAATCATGGGGCAAAGGGAGGAGACAGAGCTCGGAGAAGCAGCTTCAGCTCCAAGAAAACCAAACCTACCCACGAAAGAGCAAAGTGATGATTTCACTGCAGGGGTTGAGGAGCTCTGAACACCCAGGGGATGGGTGGGAGCTGGGTGAGACCCCTGGACACCCAGGGGATGGGTGGGAGCTGGGTGAGACCCCTGGACACCCAGGGGATGGGTGGGAGCTGGGTGAGACCCTGGACACCCAGGGGATGGGTGGGAGCTGGGTGAGACCCCTGGACACCCAGGGGATGGGTGGGAGCTGGGTGAGACCCTGGACACCCAGGGGATGGGGGAGAGCTGGGTGAGACCCCTGGACACCCAGGGGATGGGTGGGAGCTGGGTGAGACCCTGGGCCTCACTGGGTTCCTCCAGGTTTCTCCCAGCAGCTCACACTGGGGGAGTCCACAGCAGGGGGACCACTGGGCAGTCCCCAGTCCAGTCCCCACTCCCCGTTCCCTGTTCCCCAGCCCTCTTCCCCCCCTTCCCAGCCCTCCTTCCCTGCACAGACCAGCAGGCTCCAGCTGCTTTGCCAGCACCGGGTGCCGGGCAGTCAATCAAAGCAGCAGCCTGGAAGTGTGAAAGGCCCGTGTTCATTCCAGCCCCAGCACTCTGTCCCCGCCTGTGCCCCGTGCCGCAGGATTTTGCGCATGATTTCCCTCCCGCTGCCCGAGGCGCTGCAGCCGCTGCTCCACCACTGCTCCGGGGCTCTGCTCACGTTTGCAGTTCAGCCTCCTTTTATACCGACTTCTCTGTGTTTGTTCTCCTTTTGCCTCACCGAGTGGTTCCCCCTCCGTGGTTGTGCCTTTGCTGACTCTCAGCCCAGAAGGGCACGAGGAGGTTCCTGACCCGGGGTCTGAGGGGGCTCAGAGCTGCTGGGGCTGGAGGTGACACCCCTGGGCTGAAAGGAGGATCCAGTCTTGCTGGCAATTTGCCACAATCGTGGGACTCATCCCCCGGGCTCCTCTGCTCTCCCTCTGGCCCCCAAAATACCCAGGACACAGCCCAGAGCCCCTCCCATCCTGCTGCCTGCTCAGAGGGGAGGAAAAAGCCCTTTTCAATAGGCAGCTGAGCCTGAGTGACTGCAAAGAGCTCAGGAAATAATAATAATAAACGTGGGGATGATCCATGGAAACTTGACTAAGGCAGGAGAGATCCCCCAAGAGCTCCACAAACCCGGGGCTGCTCTGCCTGACCCTGATGGAGGCACCCAAAGCACCCAGGGGTGCAGCATGGTGGGGATGGGCTGCTCATGGCACACCCACGGATGGGATGGCCCAGTGGGGTACCCAAGGATGCCCATCCAAGGATGTGCTCTGACAGCACGAGGGCACAACGTTAAAAACCCCTTATTCACCTGTCCCTGCTGCACTGTCCCTCTGCCCCCACTCGGGCCCTTGGGGGCAAACTCAAGTGTTGCAGGAGATTAATGACCTCAGAAAAATGTAATTACACAACAGGGCTCTGCCGTTAATAACTGCGTATTTTCCTTGTCAATGTGCCCTAATTGAAAATGAGTGGGCGCCGTGCGTGGCAGTGGAGTTGGCTGGAGCCTTAACGGGAGCCTTAATGCTGTATTAATTGTAGTAATTAGCAGTCACTTTAGGTTGGAGTCAGCTATAAATAGGGGGTCCATCAGTTTAGCAGAGAGTGTGATTTAAAATGCAAATAAACCCCCAACTATACATACCTATCACTTCTTTCCCCCTGCCCCCCAGACCTGCAGTCGGGAAGGGCTGTGATGCTGCTCTGGTGAGTTGGGTTTCTGAAGGGAAGTGGTTCTCTTGTTTGTCATCACAGGAGCAGCTCGGACGGTCAGGGCAGCCCCAGGACACCCCAGCACAGGGGTCTGTCCCCAGCAGTGACTTTGCTGGTGCTCCCACAGCTGAGGACCCTGCCAGGCTGCTGGGGGTGATGGGGGTCAGAAGGTGCTGGATAAATCCCCAGAGCCACGTGGCAAAGAGCAGAAACCCACAACGCAAAGCCAAGTGCCTGTCTCTGCCCTGGAGCAGGGACAACCTTTTGGGGGAGAAAACCCACCCAAGAGCCCTAAAGACCCAGGAAAAGGGAAGAGGAGCTGCAGGCAGAGTGAGGCACCACAGCAGGGCGGGGATCCCACGGCCCCAGGCACACTCCCGAGCTCAGCCCCTCCATGACACACTTCATTTACCTGATTATTACCAGAGGAAGGACAAGTGAGAGAGGAAGAAGGAATAATCTCTTATTAATGCAGAATCACTAAATTACAGCCTGTACAACCAGGGACAAAGCAACGTGCTAAAATAAAATCCTGGCTCCAAAAATGCCCAAAGCAGAGCTATTAAAAATTTAAAAGCAAACACAAAAAATGCCTTTTCACTGCTGGCCAGCTCTTAATTTAACAGAGACCATCAGACCTTCCCCCCCCCACTGGCACAGCCCTGCCTGCTGCTGGGGCACGGAGCTATTCCTGCACAGCAATCCCTGAGCAGGAAACAAGGATCTTGAGGGGGGAAAAAAGGAGGGGGGAAAAAAAGGGAAAAGCAGGTGACCCCCTTCAAACTGCAGGTGACCCCCTCTCTGTGCCTGAGGCAATGCCACCCACCTCTGGCTTAAGGGAGACGAGGAGCAAAGCCCTGGAGCTGGGGGAGCTGGACTGACAGCCCTGGAGCCAGAGTTTCTTATCAGGATTCTTGCTAAATCTCGAGAAAAACCCACACAGGGCTCTGGTTTGCTCTCATGTGCAGAGCAGGGATTTGCCTTCCAGAGTGTCCTCTGCTTCAGTCCCATCTGCAGGTTCCTTGGAGCATCCACAGGAAAGGCCAGAGCAAAGCTGGATATTTGTACATCCATGGGTGGCTTTGCCCCTGGCAGGCAGCTGGAATTATCACATGGTGAACAGCTGGGAGGAGACAATCAAGAAACAGGGGTTTCTTCACAAAATTCTTCCCCAGACCTGGAAGAGGAATTCAAGGTTCATCAGAGACATCAATGCTCAGACCAGGCGCCGGGTCTGATGCTGCACAGGGCCTTCTCTGCAGGAATTAAAGAAGAACCTGGGATTTACACAGCTAAAAACCCCCTCATGTGTGAAACCTGGGATTTACGTGGCTAAAAGCCCCCTGAGGGATGAGTCCTTCGAGGGATGTGGCTTCCCCCACCCCTCCTGCCAACGTGCTCTGGGCAGAGCGGGCTGTGCTCTGAGAGCTGCCTCTCAACACTCTGCTTATCATAAGAGGGACAGGGGGAAAAACAGATGAAATAACATGAAAATAAATACAGAAACAACTTCGGCATGGAAGGCAAAGCAGGTCTGATCTTTTGCTTGACTTGTTCTGAAAATTGCTTCTCCACTGCCCGTTTATGCACATTAATTGAGCGTCTGGCCCGGCTGCCCGGCTGTTTAAGCCCTCAGTCAATCCCCTCCTGGATGGCTCCGAGATCAATAGGGTGGTAATTTAATAAAGGACACTTTCAGTTGGCTTTTAAAAGCCACTGACAGGATTTAATTCTTTCCTGTTTTTAAGAAGGGGCAGTGGCAGAGGAGGACTGGGGTCAAACCACGACCCAGGCCCTCCCCCCAGCAGCCTCCTCCAGACCAGGCTGCTGTGAACCCTCAGCCCTCCTGGTCCTTCCTCATCCTTCCCGAGACGTGGCACAGTGCCTGGGACCAACTCAACAGCCCTGGCGTGACCCTGCTGCTTCCCAGAGCTCCCACAGGCTGGCAGCGATTTCTAGGAATCGAGTGTTAGGATCGTGCACCTCCCAGGAGCAGCCCAGGGAGCGCCAGGAGCCCTGGGAGCCCAGCTCACCCTCTCCCTCCCCAGAGCAGTGTGACTGCAGGGGACAGCCCTGCTGGGACAGGCAAGAGCAGCCACAGCTGTCCCCTCATTCCAACCCTGCCCTGTGCTGGCAGCACTAGGATCAGTCCTCCAGCCTCTCCAGGGATCCCAGGGCAAGGCAGGCGGCCAGCCAGAGCTCCCAAGTGCTCCTGGGGCTTTTTCCAGGTGAGGAAGCTGCCAAGTTCAAAGCAGCTGTTGATGCCTCAGGTGATCTGTCCCTTGCAAGAGCTTTATCCAAGGAAGTGCCAGGCCCACACTGGATGTTTCATCGCCGGGCTGAAAAACCAGAGGCAGAACAGCTCCTTTGGATTCCTGGAGCGTGTGCACCAGGGCTTTGCCAGGCAGGAATTAACATCCTCCTGCCTCCTCCAGCCCCTGTGCCCTTGTGCTGCTGGGTTCCAGCCCAGAACTGGTCCCAGCTGCCCTCAGATGCGTGTCAGCCTCCTGTTCCAGCTCCTGCAGCTCCCCCTCCCCAGCCCTGCACGGTTCAGTGGGGAAAGCACCAGCCTGCACCTCCAGCCCTGTTTAATTTCCTCTAATCGCTTTCTTCACAGCCATCCTCTCTAAACCCTTTATCTTCCTCCAGGCTGCAATTCCCTCCCTTTGCTGCTTCTCCATTTCCTCTCTGTGATGCTTTGCCCACAGCCATCTGAATTCCAGTGGTTTAACCAGTGCCATGCTGGGAGAGGATCACGGCCCTGTCCCTTGCTCAGGGATTATGTCCCAGTCCTGGCCACGTGTCCCAGGACTGCCTTTCCCTGCTGATTTGTCCCAGAGGCCACACCAGACCCACTCAGCCCGTGCTGGTTCTGCCCATCCCCGCTCAGTCCTTTTCTCATCAGTATGTGACTCTCAGGTCACGTCCTCGTTAATGTGATTAATGCTCTCTTGGCTTCACACCCCTCAGTGCTGCACCCACCTCCTGCCCTGGCTGTGCTGGCCTGTGCCCATGGGCAGAGCATTCCTGCCACCACAGGGCTGTTCCTGGACAGAGGCTCTGGGCAGACACTCTCCTGTGCTCTGGAGCAGCAGCCCATGCAGGAGAGAAGCTGGAAGAGCCCAAACCTATAAATAAAAGACATGAATTAAACATGACTCTTGCATTTTCAAGGGTCAGATGAATATTCGGTCACTTAGCAATATCATCTACTCCCACGAGGGAAAGGGAATAACAATAAGTGTTTGTCATCACTTGTTGTTTCTCAAGTGACACTTTGAAGGGACAAACCTCACCCTGCTGTGAGTGTGGGAGCAGAGTCTGGCTCCACCAACCCACTCTGAAAAAGGCAGGTGACAACTGTCCCAGTTTTAAAGCTGGGCAGAAATGGTCCCAAAGATGCTCAAGGGATTTGTCACACTTTGGCAGAGGTAAGATTGCAGCCCAGCCTCCTGCTTCCCAGGCAGGGATAACACCACCAACACAGCTCCAAGGACAACAGGGATCCCCCTTCATTTGGTACCTGATGGACCCTCCCATGGCAGGGAAACTTCCCAGGCCCAGGGAACCTCCCACAGCTCCACGGGAGCTCATCAGTGGAGATGAAGCCAGGAAAACCAGAGCTGCACTCCCAGCCTGGCACTCCTGGTGTTTGTGTTTCTCCCAAGCACAGGAAGCTCCTTCAGGTGATGCTGAGACTTCGAGGATGGAACTGGCCCTGAGCTGGGGACTCCTGGACCCTGGGAGTGCTTCCTGCTCTGCCCCACCACCATCAGAGCCAGACACACCCCAGACAGGCTGACTGGTTTTAATCGTTTTTAACACAAGTGCAAATTTGGATAACACAGGGAACCACCTATTCATCTGCTCACAGGACTGCTCTGTCGCTCTCTGTGCAGGAGGAATTTCACAGAACATCATAATTCCTTTGGGTTTATTTACTTACAGGTATCAGACTGACTTAATTCCTGGTCTCCTTAATTGGCCTCACTGTTAATACCAGCTCACAGCCTCTGCTTCTCAGCGGCCCCGTCGCTCTCGCTGCAGCAGCCACCACCTCCTTCTCCTCCTCCTGTCACAAATATCCCAGAGCCAGAGATTCCTGTGGAATGTGGGACCCCCGGGTGTGCAGAGGGTCAGCAGCCACCCGGGACTGAAGCTGCAACTAAGAACAGCAAAGGCATGACAAGATGTTCACCCCAAACCACCCTGGTGCCCTGGGATGCACTGAGGGATGTGTCCCAGGCCACTGGAGAGTCGTTTGATTTTTAAAATAATAAATACTGAGCAAAAGTGGGTGTTACTGAGAGCAAGAGGCACTTCAGGCTTTGGTCCTGGAACCCCCTGCCCAGGCACTGTAAATGTTCCCAACCCCTGAGCTGGCCCAGGTTAGAGCTCCAGCAGCCCCTGGATGCTGTGGCTCGGGAGGATCCAGCACAGGCTGTGGGATGCAGCACCTCCCCTGCCAGGGTACCAGGCTGGCACAAACCTGCAGGCACATGGAGCCTTCCCAGTCTCAGGCTCCCAAAAAGACCTTCAGAGTGAGGAGCACTGTCAACAAATGTATTTAAATTACAAAAAAACCTCCAAACCCAAACCCGATGTGCTTTTAAATTGGAAAATAAATTAATCGCACAGAGGACAGAACAGAAAATTATTAAAATCTATGTAGCTTCCCACTCTTTCCTCCCAAAATTAGGAGGCTGAATGCTCAGCTGGGGTAAATCTCCTCTAAGTGACATTCATCTTCATGGTCCTGCCCTGATTTACACCACCAGAGAAATTGGCTTCCTCTTTGCCTGGGTCTCTCTGCATATCTGTCCTGTGAGAATAAATAAATAAAACTTGAATAAAAATATTCATCCACCATTCATTCTGCTTAATTATTTAAACTTCAGATTCTGGAAATAATAAAGGAGTAATAAAGAAGAGATTTACCATCCACCACAATTGCTGGGAGCATCCCGGGTAATTTCCTCCTTCACTTTTTAATCTCTCTCTTTTGCTTTCTTTTTGCCTCACCAAATTGAATCAATTTATTAAAGTTGTTGCCAAACTGCTCTGCTCTGATCTGTTGGTGGTGATGAAGAGGAATGGGCTGCTCTGTCCCCCCCAGAGCCCCCTCCTGAGGAGGGATGGCACTTTGCCACACGCCTGGGTGGGGAGGACTGAGCAAAGCCAGGCAGGACTTTTGAACAACACCACAGTGAGGGATGGGGGGAAGGACCAGCCAAGAGATCCCAGCTCCTAAACACAGGCTGCAGAAGACAAACTCCTACAGAAACCTGGCTGAGCTTCCACAGCCACCTCAGGAAGTTGGGATGGGCTCAGTCCCCACGTCCTCCCCAGAGGTGGCTGCCCTGGGACCCTCGGGCAGCTCCCGCCTCTCCTCCTCCTCCTCTTCCTCCTCCTCCTCCCCCAGTTCCCAGACCTGTTTTCCCCAGCCTGCGTGTGCCAGGTGCCCTCAGGGTGACTGGAGCCATGTGCTGCAGATCCCAGATCCCCCAGGTTCCTCCAGCTCTGCAGGAACAGGCAGTGAAGTGTCAGCACTCACCCGTCACACGAGGCACTTCGCTGCCAGAGCCAGGGCAGAGCTGCCACCTCCTCCTGGCAGCCCCTGGGTCCTGCTCGGTGGGGGACAGCCCAGCCCTCAGGATGCCTCCAGAGGGAGAAAGGAACCCGTTCCTGCCCTCCCTGCTCCTGCCAGCACGGTCTTGCCTCTGTGGGAGAAGTGGCTGAGCCCCTTCCAGCAGGGCTGACAGCAGGGGCTGCGTGTCCTGCCCAGCAGGGCAGTCTGGAGGCGTCAGCTCAAGGGAGAAGCAGAAACAGGCAGATGACAGAGCTTTCCAAAGCTGTAAATTCCACCCAGGATCCCTTTTTGCTGTGCTGAAGGAATCAGCACGAGCACCACATCCTGATTTTGGAAACGGTTTCAACCAAACACACCGTTCAAAAGAGCAGCAAGGCAGTCCCAGGGGACAGGTACCAGCCAAAACAGGGAACAGATTAAAAGCTGTGGATAAGATCACAGACCCTGAGTCTCCCAGACCCCAATCCCCACGCCTCCAGCACCAAAGGCTGAACAAACAAACCACAACCCAGCCAAGGGTGTGCCAGGGCTGGGGACCCCCCATCCCACACCTTCCCTCCAGCTCACTGCTAGGTCTCCTTCCCTCTTCCCAGAGCCACTGAAATAAATTAAAGATGAAAAAGACAGGAAAATTATTCACCATGGAGATTTGGAGAGACAGCAACTAATTAATAAAAATAAGTATTGCTAATACCAGGCTTTTATACAGCCTTTTAAATTGCAAATTCCTCTTGAAGCGGGTATTATTAATTAAATCATTTGCATCCACTATGGCACCAATATATAATTATTTATCCTGATAAATAATTTTTTATTTATCCTGACAAATAATTTTTTTATGCTGATAAATGATTGGTGGGGAAATGTAGGGCTGCACCAGACTGGCAATAAGGTCTTTCCAGCGACTGGCCTGAGTCTGCTCCTGCACAGCCTTGTCTGTCTCAATCAGCCTCAGCCTTAACCCCCCAAAGGGCAGGTGCAGCTGATCTCCAGCTTCTGTGAACATAAACAACAGTTCTCCATCCCCCCCCTTCCCCAGACAGGCCGTGGGTTTGGGGAGCCAAGGCAGAGGGGATGTGCAGGTTGTGCAGCAGTGCCCAGCTCACAGCCAGATGGGTGGCTGGGCTCTGTCCTTCCAAATCCCACCAGAGACCCCAGATCCTCACCTGTCATCCTCACATCCTGAAAGACTTTAAGTGGTCAGGGGAAGGATCTGTCGTGCCCTGCTGCTGGAGGGATGGAGAAGATGAGCTGGGGTCTGTGGGGGCTCTGCTGTCCCTCCTGCCAGACCCTGAACAGACCCGGGGCATAGACAAGTTCTCCACTGCCTGAAAAACCAAGGACAGCTCCTGAGCTGGAGGAAGGAGGTAAAACCAAGTAGGAATTCCCTCCATGAACCACCAGCCCCCCTTCCCCACCCCAGTGCTCAGTGTCCTGGGGGAGCTCTATCCAGGCCCCAAATTCCCCAAAGGGGAGGACCAGACGAGGACACATCCTCGAGTTTCTCTTTGGAAAACAAATCCTTGCCCATCCCTCTGTTCTGCAGAATTTATGACCAGGGAGGGAGGAGCCCCATTGTCTCCAGGTACCCACCTCATGGTCCCACACACAGCCCAGGGAATGCACCCATCCCATGGCCCCACAGCACAGCCCAGCTCCCTGGAGGGGAAGGGAGGGAAGGCAGCTCTGGATTGCAGCCTGGAGGGCCTGGCTGAAAAATGTCACTGTGCTTCCCCAGCTGCTCCTCACCCATCAGACTCGTCTGGTCTCGAGTGTCCTCACCAGCAGTGATCCATCACTGGGGATTCCTCCACATGGCAGCCACAGCTCCTGCCTGGGAGGCTGATGCAGAGCAGGGCTGTGAGGCAGGATCCTTGCCTCCACTTCTCCAGAACACAGGAAAGCTGCAGAAAACAAGACAGACAGACAGAGGGGACAGCACTCAGCACCTGCTCTTGCTCCTGTGGTCCCACTGCAGCCACCTCCCAGCAGCAACCCCGGGCCTAAAAACATCTGTTTGCAGGAACTGCAGAGCCAGTACCAGGAATCCCTGCTCTGGAAATTAAAATACAGCTCTGGTGGAAGCTGTTCTCCCTCAGCTCCTCAGCTGTAACAAACCTCCTACAATCAATTGCTTTTTGGCACACTCCACCCGGGGGAAAGAAACGAAACCCCAAAACAAACAAACAAACCAAACAACCGAAAAACAAACAAGGGGAAAACCCAACCAAACAAAAAACCCAACCAAACAAACAAAAAAACCCAACCAACCAAACAAAAAAACCCAACCAAACAAACAAAAAAACCCAACTAAACAAAAAAACCCAACCAACCAAACAAAAAAACCCAACCAAACAAATCCCAGCCCCACACAAAACGGATTGATTCCATCAGAGACAGGGAAAAGCCACCCAACAGAATCACAGAGCGAGAAGTTACAAACCAGCAAGAGGTGACAAGTAATTATAGAACAGGGAAATGCAGAGGGAACTCATTTGAGTGAGCAGCAACTGATTAACGGGCCCAACATTTATTTTCTTTATTTATGGCCTGGCATCGCAGAAAATTGATACAGAACAGCCCATATACAACAGGGCTGCTGACACGCTCAGCAAATGAAGAGTCTGGAAGAAATCAAGCTGAATTATACCTGCTGTTACTCAGCCCCCCCTCGCCTCTCCCATCTTTCAGAGGAAGGTGTGGGGGTGACACAGCACCGTGTGCTGTCCCAGCATCCCCCAGCACGAGGGGACCAGCCAGGGCACACCCTCGTCCCATCCCCTCCTGCCTGCTGGCCCTGCAGCTCCTTGGCAGCAACGTGTCCCCATCCAGGCCATGCTGTGAGATCTCCCTGTGCCTCAGAGCTCAGCAGCTGCTCTGCCAAATCCTCCTCCAAACCATCTCCCCACTGCAGTGTGGAGGTTAATTGGGGTGGGATTTAGCCCATGACCCTCCCACCTGAACACCCGGGCACTGACAGAGGCCCTGAATAGGAAGGGATCCCCCTCCTCCCTCTGCTTTCACCTCACTGAAGAGCATTAAACACTAAAAGGAACGTTTGAGCTTTCTGCCCTCTGAGGAGAAAGCAGCAGCAGCTCCGGGGGAAAAGCAGGAATGTGCTGCAGCCCATCCTCAGGGAACCAGGGATGGAGCACCAGGAGGGAGCACGAAGCTCACACCTGACTGCACTCCCCCCTCTAAACCCTCGAATCCAAGGAAAGCCCTCGAATCCAAGGAGAGCAGCCCCATTCCCAGGATAAAAGCAGGACCATGAAAGGCTCCCGATGGCTCAATCAGCCGGTTCAAGGCTGTGCCCACAGGCAGCTCTTCCCAGGGATGAAAGGCGGCAGCAGCTTTGATGGAAAACTCACTGCCTGCCAACAAAGGGGACTGCAAGGAGATGGCACCTTCCAGAGGGTGCTCCTGGGGACAGGGGGCCTGGGAACCCCCGGGCAGCAGGGAGGGGAGAGGGCTCTGCAGGTGGGCTCAGGAGAGAACAGGCTCCATCACTGGGAGACCCAGAGGAACAGGCTCCATCACCCAGAGGAACAGACTCCATCACCCACAGACCCAGAGGAACAGGCTCCATCACTGGGAGACCCAGAGGAACAGACTCCATCACCCAGAGGAACAGACTCCATCACCCACAGACCCAGAGGAACAGACTCCATCACCCAGAGGAACAGGCTCCATCACCCACAGACCCAGAGGAACAGGCTCCATCACCCAGAGGAACAGACTCCATCACCCACAGACCCAGAGGAACAGGCTCCATCACCCACAGACCTAGAGGAACAGGTCCCACTGCCCCAAGTTTTCAGCTGGAAAACGGCTTTTTATAGAAACTTCTCAACAGCGGTGAAAGTTCACTCCGTTTGGAAGGGCAGAAGCTCCCCAGGTGCTCAGAACAGACCATCTCCTCCTGGTTTGCCTCCCCAAGTGCCAGCTCTCCTCAAGATCTCGTGCTTTGTGCTGGAGCCTGAACGGTGTCAGTACAAAGAGGAACTAAAAGGAGAAAAGCTTCAAACTCATTAAGAACAGAATCCCCCAGTTCATGCCCAACAGGTTTAAAAACGTATCATTCCCTTACATTCTCTGCTCTACAAACGTTTCCCTCTGCTCCCATTTCCCTATGAGGGGAGTTTCCCAGTTTCACCACGTCTGCACCTGCCCCCCCTTTGCTCGGGTGTTGACAGGTACCTTTCTCTGTGCCAGAGCACATTCCCTGGTCTCCTCTGTGCCACCTCCACTCTGCTGCTCATGCCAGGGCTGCTCGGCTGTGGTCAGCACCATGGAGGAGTCTGGGATGCTCCAGCACACAGCAGGTACCACCTGTGAGCAAAGAAGTGACATTATTAGCTCCCAGTTTGAGCAGGATAAGTAAAATCCCCTCTAGTAGCCTCCCCTTGAGCTCAGTAAAGCCCTGAGTGCCCCTTTAAGAGGGACGTTTGGTTATGAAACACAGTTGATTTAAATGCAAATTACCGAAAAAATACAACTTTCTTTATTAAAATGTAAATTGCACTTCAAGGCGCTGCCTGAGCTGTCTCCAGCTCCAGCCACAGCCCCTGGACGTCTCAGTGCCAACAGCACCCACCCCCTGTGCCCCCACCTCGGTGTCTGGATGGGGGACAGGGTGCCAGCCCTGCTGAGGGGTCGGGGTGTCCTGGGGGAGCCTCTTCCAGCCCCACACGCTCCGAGGTGTCAGAGTGTCACTCTGCAGATCAGCTGTCCCAGAACTGCTTTGCTGAAGGGAATAATTATTGTTTTCTTACTTCCTGAGATCTTTTCATGTAACTTGTTCCTACGGGAATGGAAAAGTTTTAAAAAAAAAAACAAAACAGGCAAGCAGGCCATCCCCTTGTTCTTCCCCAGGATTCTGGATTTTTGGGACACTTGTGGCCTGAGGCAGAGATTCTCAGGCAATTCCTCCCTTGCATAGTTCCCCAAAACACCCCATCCTGTGTGACACCAACCAACCTGCCCACAGGCACTTTCCCAACTCCTCCAGGAAGCCCTGGTTGTTGCCTTCAGCCACCAGCTGGCTGAGTTGCTGGAAGATCATTAAGGATAGCAGGGACTGAAAAAGTCCCAAGTGGTTATTCTCTCCCATAGGGCCATTCCCCCAGGAGAGCATTTAATTGCCTTTTGAAGGATCCCACAGCCTCTGCAGAGCCTTCCTGACCACCCAACCATCCTGGCATTTATTCGTCCACGGGGCCTGACTTGAACTTTGTTTTCCCTTCACTTCCTATTACTGTTCCCCTAATCCTCTCCTCCAGCCCTTTCCCGTCCTTCATCCTGCATCTCTCGCTCTGTCCTTCCTCCCTCTGCCTTTCCAGCATCCCTGCTCTGCTCCTCTCACGGGAAATGTCACTGTGAGACACAGGGAGGCTGAGACAGCCCCGAGACCAACCCTGCCTGTGAACAGCCCTGAGACCAACCCTGCCTGTGAACAGCCCCCAGACCAACCCTGCCTGTGAACAGCCCCGAGACCAACCCTGCCTGTGAACAGCCCAGACCAACCCTGCCTGTGAACAGCCCCCAAACCAACCCTGCCTGTGAACAGCCCCCAAACCAACCCTGCCTGTGAACAGCCCTGAGACCAACCCTGCCTGTGAACAGCCCCCAGACCAACCCTGCCTGTGAACAGCCCCCAAACCAACCCTGTCTGTGAACACCCCTGAGACCAACCCTGCCTGTGAACAGCCCTGAGACCAACCCTGCCTGTGAACAGCCCCCAAACCAACCCTGCCTGTGAACAGCCCTGAGACCAACCCTGCCTGTGAACAGCCCCCAGACCAACCCTGCCTGTGAACAGCCCCCAGACCAACCCTGCCTGTGAACAGCCCCGAGACCAACCCTGCCTGTGAACAGCCCCCAGACCAACCCTGCCTGTGAACAGCCCTGAGACCAACCCTGCCTGTGAACAGCCCTGAGACCAACCCTGCCTGTGAACAGCCCCCAAACCAACCCTGCCTGTGAACAGCCCTGAGACCAACCCTGCCTGTGAACAGCCCCCAGACCAACCCTGCCTGTGAACAGCCCCCAGACCAACCCTGTCTGTGAACAGCCCCCAAACCAACCCTGCCTGTGAACAGCCCTGGGACCAACCCTGCCTGTGAACAGCCCCCAGACCAACCCTGCCTGTGAACAGCCCCCAGACCAACCCTGCCTGTGAACAGCCCTGAGACCAACCCTGCCTGTGAACAGCCCTGAGACCAACCCTGCCTGTGAACAGCCCCCAGACCAACCCTGCCTGTGAACAGCCCTGGGACCAACCCTGCCTGTGAACAGCCCCCAGACCAACCCTGCCTGTGAACACCCCTGAGACCAACCCTGCCTGTGAACAGCCCCCAAACCAACCCTGCCTGTGAACAGCCCCCAGACCAACCCTGCCTGTGAACAGCCCTGGGACCAACCCTGCCTGTGAACAGCCCCGAGACCAACCCTGCCTGTGAACAGCCCCCAGACCAACCCTGCCTGTGAACAGCCCCCAGACCAACCCTGCCTGTGAACAGCCCCGAGCACAGGGGGGGAGCCAGGCTGGGGCCAGCAGGACACAGCAAATCTGTCCTGAACCACCCGAGAAGGGGCTGCCCCCGCTGCTCCACCAGGGCAGGACCAACCCCTCAGCCTGGCCCGGGGGCAGCTGGTTCTGTCCTGGCCCCTCTGCCACCTCCCAGGGTTTGCAGCAGTGGTGCTGGGGAGGGGAGGCAGGTGCTGCTCCCTCACCAGGGACACAAACCTGTGCTGGCTGTTATGGGACTCCAAGGAACCAAACTGGGAGAGCACCACAGGAGAACAACTTTCTTACTTTCAGCTACTTTGCTTAAGTTATTTAAAAATGTTTGTGTGGCAAACCCAAGGACCAAAGGGCCCCGTGAAGCCCCCACACCTCTGTGCAACTCTGGAGGAAGTTTTGGCGAGCGAAGCCCCCTGGAGCTGCCCTACAGGTCACACTCCCTGTCCCCCACCCTGTCCTTGCACCCCAGCACCATTTAATCACCATTTGGTATTTAACATCCAGCATAACGGGCTCATCATCAGGCACATGCCAGCTCCAGGAGGCATCACTTCATCCATCATTGTCTCTCTGGCTGTCTCTCCTACCTCCCAGGCAGCATTCCTGCACCTCCCAAAAAGCCACCAAGCCACTGAGCAGGCTCTGAGCCAGCACAAAAGTTACAGCTCCTGAAGAATGAGCCGGGCTTGCTGTTCCCTAAACAGGCCCCGTCTGCTGCTCACAGAGCTGATACATTTATTTTCATTACATTTAATCCAGGGATATTCTTCTCCTCCCACCTTCCCTCCAGTCCGGCTGCTGAAGCAGCAGGGCTTGGGAAAGGAGCCACCTTCCAGTTGATTCCTCATTCAGCAAAGCCAGGTCTGTGTTCCTGTCCCATTTAATTAGCACAGAGAGAGAACTGGGCTGCACAGAACGGCCTCACCACACCCTGTGGAGCTGCTGCCTCCACACAGGAACAGCTGCCCCGGGTCAGGCACAGCCTCACCCACCCCAACACCCCTCTCCTCCCCAACCCCCCGTGCCAGCAAAGCCACTGTCCCCAGCAAGAGCAGAGATGCTCCAAACTCCTGCCACAGATCTGCTGCCAGGCTGCAGCTCCTCCCAGCCCTGGAGATGAATTGCAGCAGCTCTCCCTACCTGTCACCGTGCTCCCAGGTGGCAGGATCTGAGTCACAAGTGAAATATGTCTCCATCCTCCCCCTTCCCTGCACCTGGCGTGAAACAACCCTAAATCACCTCCCTCCCTGCTGCTCCATCACCCCACGGGCTGCAGTGACAGGGGAGGGCTGAGGCACCTTCTGGGACCAGGGATAAAACCAATCAAAATCAGAGCCAGAGAAACTCTGGGATCACCTCGATGCCCAGGCCAAGGTTCAGCCAAGAGGAGCCACCTGTGGGGGTTTGGTGGAGCTGGCAGAGCTGGGTGGGCACAGCACAGGGGTGCAGCCAGTGGGAGCATCTCAGAGTCTGCTGCTCCAGCCATGGAGGATTTAGGGGCCCCAGCATCATTGCCCTGTCACAGGGTGCTGGAACAGCCCTTGGTCCCTGAGCAGGACGTGCAGCCCCTTCACTGAGCAATGCTCTGCAGGGCCAGGGCAAGGGAAGGAGGGGAAGTTTCAGGGCAAGACAGAATAAAATACTTGTGTAATCAGGGCTGAATTATGCAACATAAGTTACAGGGGAAATATCCTTAAAGGCTAAATTTCCCATTGTGAGGAATCACTCCCTGTTTAGAACACACTAATTATCCCTTAAACAAGGATGAGCTGTAAGTAATTTAAGGGGTTTATCACTCACACTTTGCAATAATGTGATTGAGCGAGTGGCAATAAAAAAATCCCAGAATAAAGTGAAGGTGACAGATTCCCCAAGAGCAAGGAAAGGTGCAGGGCAGGACAGCATTTCCCAGGGGTGCTATGGTGGGGGTTAGGAGGAGATTGGGCTGGCCCAGGGGCTGAGGCACAGAGTGCCCTGGGACAGCTCTCCCCCAGCTTCACCTGCAAAGGAGAGCTGTCAGGGTTCCATCCTTCCATCCCCAGTGCTCAGTCACCCCCTCCTCTCTGGGTCTGATGCTTCCCAGACCCAGCAGAGCCCTCGAGCCCAGCTGGCAGAGCCCCCAGGCTCTGGGTGGTGACTGCAGCAGCTCTCTGCCTCCAGACCTGCTGATCCCCCACACCACTGGTTCTATTTGTCCTTGTGTTCAGGAGGATGCCTGGATTCCACCTGCTGAACGACCCAGCTGCTCAGTCAATGCAAGGAGGTCCCTCCTGTCCAGCCCAACTTCATGGATTGATGAAGAACAAAAGCCTAATCCTGAATTTCTCACCCTGTGCTCCACACACATCTCAGAGCTGTTTCTGCATTGACTTTCAGAGCCTTTGAATCCACTTTTCCCACGCTGAGACCAGGCTGGGGCTGTGCACTAACAGGAATGCCATAAACTGCATCTCTCCCAGTAGTGAAATCTTGTTCAATACATTCTTAATATTCAATTACTATTTATGTAACACGCGGCAAAGGATTATCCCATTAAACTGAAATTAAGTGCTTCATTCATTAATTAATACATCTTATTTCAAGTGCTGCCAACATTTATCCCTAGAAACGTAATATTTAAAACCAAAACACACAAAACGAAGGGAAAGGAGCCTGTTTGCTCGTTGCTTTCACATTTGCTCAGAGAACCCTCTGAGTTCTGGGGTGTGGGGAGGATCAGCCAGCCCAGGGGAGGGGACTTTCCCAGAGAGCAGCAGAGTGAGAAATCCTGGTACGCTGGACATGGTGTTTGTCTCCCTGGGTAAGGAGGCACTGGGAGGTCCATCCCTACGTTTCCTCCATTTCAGTTGGTTATTTCACCCCTAAACTGCTCGGAGAGCCACATCCCAGCCCCACTCAACACCCACGGAACTACCCCAGGGAGAAATCGGCCCGTGAGACCGACACCACCGACAGCCGAGCGCCAGGAAACAGCGTGAAACCTAAATTAAGTCGAGAGCCTCTTTCCAAAACAAATTCCTCCTTGAAGAACCAAGCCCAGACTTCATTACAACAACTCAATTATCCAGGAGGCTGAGCTCGGGCTCGGGCAGACAAGAGCTCCCCGCGAGCGCTTCACGCTCCACTCCCGTCAGAGCCTCCCCTCCCAGCAAAGGGAGGGCTGGAACAGCCCCTGCCTCCCAGCAAAGGGAGGGCTGGAACAGCCCCTGCCTCCCAGCAAAGGGAGGGCTGGAACAGCCCCTGCCTCCCAGCAAAGGGAGGGCTGGAACAGCCCCTGCCTCCCAGCACCACCCAAACACCAACCACAGCAGAGGAACCACAGCCCAGGGGCAGAACTGGAGCTCCTGCATGGCACAGTCTGGGTTCCACTCACTGCAGGGCCCCTCTCCAGCATGGAAAGGCAGGATCTGATCCCACAAGTCCCCATTGCTCAGTAAGGGGAAGCAAATACGAGGCGTGAGAGCTGTAAATAACTTTTTAAGCCCCTGGGTCTCTCTCCCTGCCAAAGGAACTCAATAGGATTAATATTTTTTGAGCCGTCTTTCACTCCAAATGATGTCTTCAGGAATCAAAGGACACTGCTGGCAGCTCCAGCTGTGCAGGAGGAGGAGCTGTGCCCACAGAGGAGTTGGGGCACCCCTGGCATGCCCAGACCAGGGGCTGTCCCAGGGCAGTGACAGGGGCTGGCTCAGGCGCCCCACCAGAACCTCCCTGCCACCAGCAACTCTCCTGCAAACCCCTTCCCAAAATCCCCACTGTTAAGAGATGGCAACCCAGTGACTTCCACCCACCAGCACAGAGGGAGCTGGGACCATCCTGCTCCAAACCCAGCTCAGGAAACACGAACAGGGGCCTCCATCCCTCTGGAAGCACCAAGGAATGTTTTCCCTCCTTTCCCTCCCAGTCACCATTATCTCTTTTTGCACCCGAGCAGCAGCTGCCCATGAGCTCATGGGGAGGTCACAAGATTTGAGCTTTTGTGCAGAAATCCATCCAACTGCCTCAGAAAAAAAAAAAAAAAACAAACCTGCAGGAAATGTTCCTGTCCGTTATTTTCTAGAGTGAAGGAAGGGAAAAAAATAAACAGGAGAAGAATTTACAGGTAATTTCCTCGTCAAAAGTTCCTGTCTGTAAATACAATCAAGATAAGAGTGACATGGCAAATAGCTGCTTTTCTCTCCTGAATGAATTATTCAATTCACCACTGATCCTCTCTAACTGCTCCGGATTGCCTTCTGCTTCCCTTATTTATTTTACTTTATTTAGTTCTGTAGAGAAGCTCTGCCAATAATTGAAAAGAATTCAGGCAATTGCAGGATTCAACAAATCCCTCCTGCAGCCCCCTCCCCAGGCTGCACCTCGCACTGATCCAGGTCTCCTCTTGCCCAGGAGCAATCCCTGAGGGCAGGTGTCCAGATTATCCTTCCCTTGGCATGGGAGCTGCATTTTGGGAGAGGATTATCCAGGTTGCAGAGAGCCCACAGAGGTGGGGGTGCCCCATTCCCAAAGGATGGAGGAAATCCCAGCCAGCCCCCAGGAATGGTGACAACCCTGCTGAGCTGCAAACCAGCCCGACCAAGCTGCAGGCTGGTGGGTCAGGAGATCAGGGGCTGCCACATGCAGGCAAATTCTCCTTGCTCATGTCCCTCAGTCTCTCTCCCCTGGAGAGAGAACAGCCCCTGGGAGGGAGTGGGGATTCCCCAGCCCACACACCCGTGGGAATTGTCTTGGGACAGACCAGAATCCCAGTAACACATCAATAAGCAGCCACGCTGCAGCCAGCACTGAAAGCAAGGAACTAACGTTACAACTGAAAAACCCGCTCCACAGCCACAGCCAAGCTCATAAAAATGTGACTTGAGAACAGAAACGTTTCGCAGCAGCCCAAGGACACCCCCACGACGGTTCAATCACACGGAGGGTCAGTGTCAGTCTGTCCCCACAGCCCAAAGTTCCTCCACAAGCTCTGGAACCGAGGGGCAGGTGACAACTTCATAGACCCCCAGCCCAGGGATGGGGACCCCAAAGAGCACAAAAGGGGGAGCAGCAAAGCACAAACCAGACAAACAAACCCTCCTTCGAATCACGAAACAAATCATGTGCATTTCTGTTTTTCCCCCGGAGCAGGTTTCAGGCAGGGCAACACTTCTTTATGTTATCGATTAGCAATTAGAGAGGTGTTTCAGCTGCTTCTCTGCTGTGTCCCTGCTATTCCCTCCAGAATTTCAATTCCACAAGAGCTATTTCCACCCAGCCGGGAAAGCAGCACTGCCTGACCCCCCACCCTCACACTTGCCAAAAAGCCCCGGGGAGGAGTGGGGAAGGCAGCGTTTGGAGAAAGAAAAATAGTCTGGAAAGGAGAAGAAATAATCTCGATTCAATCCAGCAGGAAGCTTCCCCCTTAGCTTTTGGGAAGGGCAGGATGCTCCTCAGCAGCTCCCTCCCTGAGCAGAGCAGTGCTGGGGATCACAGGCAGCAGCTCCACACTGGGCACAGGGCTGGGATGAGGAGAGCTCTGGGCTCCCTGGGCACAACCAGCTGAACCTGCTGGTGCCTCTGTTTGCTGTCACCCACATAGGGGGGCCCCATGAAATGCCACCACAAAGTCCAACAGCCATCACAAGAGCAGCATGAGGGGCAGGAGCCGGGAGAGGAGGCTCTGTGGGAAGAAGGCTGGGTTGGACAGGGCTTGGAGTGGAACAAGACAGTCTTTAAGGTCCCTTCCAACCCAAACCAGTTGAGGATTCAATGATTCTATGAGTGATAGAGACTCACACTAAAAGCCACAAACCCCAGCACATCCCGGCCAAGAACTGAGGGAGGAAAACCGCCGGCATCTCCGAGGATGCGCCGAGGCCAGACCCCTTCTTCAACAGCAATTTTCAAACCTTTTTATTTGCTTCCTTGTAAAAAGGAGGAAATAAAAGAAATAACAAACTGATTTCAGATAATTCGCCGGGGCTGTGAGTGCATTGTAAATGTGTGCTTCAGCCAAGCGGCAATTTGCTGAATTTCACAGGGCGCTTTTGTGTTGCTGTTTGCCGAGCAACATCCTCCTGGAAACTGTGCCTGCCTTAATGCTCTCCTTAGCACACGGCGTAATTGCCCCCTGCAATTTGTTGCCTGGAAAGGTTACCACAAAAGAAAGGAAGGAAGAGAAGAACTTTGTTGGCAGGGGAACAAGGGAGAAGGGGAGAGAGAAAGCTGATGGCGTTTGAAACACAATTTATTCCAGGCCAAGGGAGGCCAAAAGGTGCAGGGCAGCCCCAATCCCTGGGTGAGGGGCTTCCCCCATGCCCACAGACCAGGCTGACAGGGATGGAACTGTCACAGCTCCCACATGGATGGGGTCCAACCAGTCAGACTGTCCCCTGTTCCCCCCTGCGGCCGCACCGGCTGGACATCCCCGCTCCCCCTGGACATCCCCGCTCCCCCTGGACATCCCTGCTCCCCCTGGACATCCCTGCCCACCCTGGACATCTCTGCTCCCCCTGGACATCCCCGCCCACCCTGGACATCCCCGCTCCCCCTGGACATCCCTGCCCACCCTGGACATCTCTGTTCCCCCTGGACATCTCTGCTCCCCCTGGACATCTCTGTTCCCCCTGGACATCCCCACTCCCTCTGGACATCCCCGCTCCCCCTGGACATCCCTGCCCACCCTGGACATCCCCGCTCCCCCTGGACATCCCTGCCCACCCTGGACATCCCCGCTCCCCCTGGACATCCCCGCTCCCCCTGGACATCCCCGCCCACCCTGGACATCTCTGCTCCCCCTGGACATCCCCGCTCCCCCTGGGCATCTCTGCTCACCCTGGACCCTCCAGCCCACGGGACCCCACGAGGCCGAAACGACACCAGAGAGGCGGGGAGCAGGAGGACAAACAGCAAAAGCAAAGGAGGAAGCAGAGAGGAAAGGCAGGAGGAAATGGCAGGGAAAGGCTGGAGCAGGGCTGGCAGGGGGTGGCAGCGCGGAGGCAGCAGCCTCTGTTTATTAATTTTCTGCTTGGCTGCGTTCGGTGCCAGAGCTCCGGGATCGTGGAGCCGCTCCACACTCTATTAAATAATTCAATCTGCGAAGAATCCAAGTGTGTAAGCGAACACTCTTATGCGTCTTAAAATTTAATTGCGGAGCTAAACAAGATGAAGTGCAAGGAAGACATAAAAGATATGAAAATAGATGCCGCAGCTTTTGTTTCTCTGGCTGCCCCGGCCCTGCCCAGGAACCTCTCCCCATTTTTCACACGCCGCCACTAAAGAGCCTGAGCCTCCTTCATCTGCTCCCCCCTCCTCTTTTCTATTTACAGCTGTGTTTGCAAGCAGCAGGCTCGCAAATCACTTAATATCCATTAGAGCAGCTCCATTCACCGTGCTGGCTCCTGCTCTGGCAGCCGTTCCCTTATAAATCCTCGTGTTCAAGGGTTTAGGGAATCAGCCGGGAGCACTTGCTGCAGCCACCCCTTTGCCCACCGCAGCCCACGGCCTCCCCCTTTCCAGGCTGGCCATCAGCTCCTCACTCCTGCACAGCCCTCCTCCCCCTTTCATCCCACGATGACCCCCATGCTCAGCACCCACAAACCAGCCCCTCGGGAGGGTCAGTCTCAGCTACCTGCAGGCCAGGTGTAACCCAGGCCTTCCTGCACAGCTTGGCTGGAGGGATGAGAGCAGCCCACACACTGTGCCATGCCCAGCGAGCCTGGGAAACCTCAGACAAGGAGTGAGGGTCTTGGCTTTCACCTGGAAAGAGGGGCAAGTCCGTCCCTTGGGACTGGGGAGCAAAGGAGAACCCACCGCTCACCGAGGCTCAAAACCTGAGACCCCAAACCCAAGCAGGAACACTCGTCAGCTCATTCCCAAGCCAGCCTCACATCTGAATTGCCAGTGCCTGAGAACAGCCCTCAAGGTTCAAAGCCCAGATGTGAGCATCAGAGATTTGCTCAAAACGCCTGCAAGTGCAAAACCAGCTGCTCCTGCCCCCAGAGCAACACACGGGCTCGGAGCTCATCCCACAGCCCTGGCAGAGCTGCTCCCACCTGCTGTCAGAGCAGCTCCCGTGGGGCTGGATCCCAGTTCTCAGCCACTGACCTGCAAAGATCCCAGGAGGGGGGTCTGGGGTGGGAACAGAGGGCTCCTCAGCTGCACAGGGTCTGCACCTCCCAGCCCTGCTCACAGCTCCAGCTGCAGCAGCGTCGCCACAAACCATCACTGCAAAAATCAGTCACACAAAGTTGGTGCATTTTCCTCCCTGTGCTGAAAGATCAATCACAGTCCTGGCTCGTGGCAGGAACAGTGAGCTCAACCCCTCCTGCACCCAAACAGGGTGTCACTGGGATTTCAGCTTTGTTATTACACAAGGGCTTGCAGGTGCTTTAATATCATTTCTTCTTGCAAAGGGCAAGAAGTGAGACCTCAGGCTGCTTTATCTTCATTTGTTTTTCTGCTGAGCTTTTTGCTGTGGACGGGCTGTTACACGGGCTGTTGGGATGCCAACTGCTGCAAAACCCTGCAAACCTTCACCGCTTCAATCTCCTGAGCAGCCTCCTGCTCCCTAAAAGGGAGGGGGGGTGTTTGCTGGATGGGGGACAAGCAGCTGAGACAGCAAATCAATAAGGTGCAAGCAAATACATGAACTTTGCTGGAGCAGCCCGTGGCCACAGCACACTGGGACAGGGGACCAGCAGTACCAGCTGCACTTGGATGCCCTCTATAAAAAATGGAGAGGGATCACCCAGCACTCCACACACCCCCCCCTGCACGCCCCGCTGTGCCACACCACTGCTCTAACATTTACAGTGATTGACGGGTGGCAGAGCAACAGGTGAATTAAACAGGCCCCAGCTCCGACAGGAGGGTGGTAAATGTCATAAAAGATCAGCCATCCTCTGCCGAGCGTGGCTTTCCCAGCGCTCAGCGAGCCGGCCGAGGGGTGCAGGGGAAATGCCGACTGCAGAGGAGCAGGCAGAGGGGAGGGGAGGTTTGGAGGGTGCTGAGCTCTGCTCAGAGCCTCACCAGGAGCCTTTGGTTTGGATCCGTCAGGTACAACCCTCGAGAGCAGGGGATCACGTCCTCCCCCCGCACAGGCACCTCCCAGCTCGGATCCTGCAGGGCACTGCGTGTCCTCCCTCCCCTGCCACACGAGCACTGCAGGTGTGAGATTCACCCACCGGCTGTTTCCAGATGGCAATCCAAGACATGCCAATGCCACCAGCCTCCCGGGACCTGCCTGCCTTGTACAGTGCCAGGAGCCACATGAAAAATGACTGCATTTCACAAGGACGTGCCTCTTCCCAGCTCCCTTGCCCTCCCCACACAACACATTCCTCCAGGACAACCCAAAGAGAAAATAAAATCTGTATTCAAAGGACACCTGCCCTAAAATAATGTTATTTTGCAGTAGTGCCACTTTAAATCTCAAGCAATTGAAAAACCAATTTGCACTTAGAAACATTCAATTTGTTTGCAGGTGTTTTCCTCTTAAGTGGCACTGGGTAATCGGGGCTGGCAGCGCGCAGGGGAGCCCCAGACAGGTGCCACAGACCCGGACCCAGCCCAGCCAGGGCCCCTGTGAGACATGACAGGAGAGTCACGGGGCTGCAGCACAGTGTCTGCACCAGGAAATTAATTTGTCATGTCAAACAAAACGGGAAGAGAGAGGGGCTGAGCTGAACATCCTGCCAGCACGTACAAACCTTCCCTGGTGTGCAGGGGAGCCCCTGGTCCTGTGGACATGGCGAGGGTGGAGAGGGACACGGGGCAGAGAGGGAGACACAGGGGAAGTTTGGCTCTTTGCCCACCTGAGAGTCAGAAGGTGAGAAAGTTGAAGGAGGGAAAAGGGGCCGAGGGGTCCTGCTGCAGGACAGCTGCTGGCAACTGCTGACGTGGGATGGAGCTGCCAAGACAGTCTGGCCACAAGATTTCCTCTTCTCAGTAAGAAGGAAGAGTGACTAACCCCAAACACAACTCATACATCAGCTTCATCGATCTCCCTGACACCCAGTGCCCCCGTCCCTCACCGTGCACCAGCTGCCTTGAGGTGTGAGGCTATTGATCCCCCGGATGCCCGTGTGATTGGAGTCCACAATCTAATGCCTGAGAAGTCCAGCCGAGCCCAAACCTCTCAAATCATGCTGACATGTTTAGGAGGTGCCGGGCGCTTCATCCTGCCGGGCCGATATGTAATTATGGCCGTGTCACTGTGATGTAGGGCCCTGGCAGGGCAATAAAGCCCCGGGGCCCACGGCCCAGCGCTGCCGGCGAGAGCCGCCGCTGCCAACCCCTGGCTGCAGTGAGAGAGGAGGAAACAGAGCTCAGTAAAGAGGTGCATGGATCACAGCAGCCAGTTTGTCCTGAGGAACAGCTGGAGGAGATGTCAGGGGCTGCTGTCACCCCGGGCCCCCACGGCTGTGAGCATCATTCACTCCCTGGCCCTCCTGCTGCAGGCTTCGAGCCAGGGAACGGGGGGAGCGAGTGAAAGCTGGGCAGAGCAGAATCTAACCCTGCACTTCTCATTCCTCTCCTTCAGACATCACCATCCTGATCACACCAGACCCTCCAGAGAGTGCCAACCCCTCCCGCCACACGTGGGGATGGGAACGAGTCCTGGTGCCTGCTGGGCACGCGGTGCTTCTCAGTCTCTCTCTCTCTCCCAAGGCACAGGGGGTCACAGTGCCCTTTGCTGCTGTCACAGCTCATCAGGCTGGAAGGGCATCAGGGGCTGGGGTTTAGCGTGGCACAGCCAGGTCCACACCAGCCTCATGCTGGGCTGCAGCAGCACCCGTGGCAAATTCCCTCACTGATTCCCTAATCCCTTCAAAGCCCTCAAAGGTTTTGCCACTGCTCAGGAAGCTCCCCACCAGCTGTGCTGGGATGGGGTGCTGGGAGGCAGTAGAGCTGCTCTCCTGGCTGATGTTCCCTCCAAGAGCACAAACAGTTCCCAGCAGCTCGATTCCTCCCCTCAGGGCTTGGGAAGCATAATTTTTCTTCACTAATACATCTTTTGCTTGATGAGCTGTCGATGGCAGGAGGATTTAATCTCCCATACCCTTGCTCTCTCCCAGATCCACTAAGGTGAAGGCACTTCATTACAGAACCACTCAGCTGTCCGTTCCTATCGATCACACCTTGGCATGGGTGACCTTGGATCGATGAGCTGCCGATTATTTAGTGCCTGTTTGCCCACACCAAATGCCAGCAGGGTCAGTCCCAGCACCTGCACCCAGCTCTTCCTGCAGCGAGGAGCCTGGCACAGCTCCATCCCCAGCAGCTCGCAGGCAGGAGCAGGGACAGAGCCACCTCCAACACCACATCAGACACCGGGGTTTGCCATCTGGGTACAATTTGTCTCTTTTTCAAGAGGATTCAGGCCTGGGGTTTGACATTTCCCAGTTTAAAGACCTGTGTCCTGCTCCAAGGGTCCATGCCAGGCAGCACCTCTGCTGCAGTGCAGTCCCACTCCTGGCTCTGTCCACAGCCTCTGGGCAACTTCCCACCTCAGCTTTGCCTCCACTAACCCAAGATCCCCATCAGGAAAAGAGCAGCAAGAGGCAGGACAAGGCGGTGATGGGCAGTGCTGCTCCTCAGCCCAGGGCTGGGAAGAGTCCCCTCGCTCTGCTCTAACGCTGGTGATTCATCCGCCTCCCAGACGTCCCCCCCAACCGGCTACTGCCTTACTTTTTAATCAAATCCTCTGCTTCCCTTCCCTCCAGGAGCCAGAGCCATTTTTCTATTACCTCCTGATTGATCAGGCCCTCGCGAGCCGCCCGTCAGCGTCGTCCTGGTGCTTCATTTCCCATCCCCACCCAGCGGGCTCTGGGCTGAGCCCGCGCTCCAGCGGCGCCAAACACACACACAGACACTCGCAATTAAGGACAGGAGGCAGGGGGAAAATTGATCCTACTTCTGATTTGATGCCCCCAGCTCCAAAGCCTGTATCAAAGAGTGGGAGCAGCCAGCGTTAACCCCGAACACGGGAGCTGAGGAGGGGCAGGAGGACACGGGGGTGAGCCCACAGTGTTGCTCATTGCCAGGAGAAAGACTCCATCCTTGTGCTGTGCAAAAAAGCAGGAGGAGAGTCTCCAAGGCTCCAGTGTTCCTCGTGCTAATGAGCTGTTTTTCACTGTAAGAAACAAGGAGAAAAAGCCCAGAATCTGCTAAACAAGGACTGTGGCTGCACCAGGCCAAAGATCAGACACCCCTCGAAGACAGTGCTGACAAGATGGTAAAAACATGGAATTATACCTCTTTTCCCTCCCTCTCTATCGCTCGGCAAATTAAATTACTCCAATGTGTGCATGTGAGGCCAGAAAGGGCACGGGGTCCCTTGCCTGGGCTGGGTGTTCCTGGGATTGCTGCGGACTGGGAAGCAGCTTTGGGAGGGTGAGTTGTACCTGTGCTCTGCAGGACAGGCCCAGGACACGAGCCTGGCTGCCTGAGCAATGCAAAACCCCCACGTCAGGTGAACAGAGAGGCTGGACAAGTCCCCCCTCATCGCTCTGTATCACGTCCATCCCCTCTCCCAGCGAGCCAGGGACTCGCTGGATCAGGCCACGCTCCCCCCATCCCGCCCTTTCCAGCTGCTGGCAGGGGCTCAGCACTCCACGGAGCTGCCTTATCTGTGCTGGCACAGGAGCACGGGGCAGCTCTGCCATCAGCCATCGGCGGATTACGGGGGGTTATCACTTCATTAGGGGACCAAAGGCGCTCAGCAGAAGGTTCTGAGACCCTGTGAGTGGCTGATAAGAACCTGCCCGGCTCCTCAGACAGCTCAGCCACGCCTGGCACAGCCCTGGCTGCGGGACCCTGGTACAGAACAGGCGCTTTGGGCACTAACAGCGCTCGGGGAAGGGCAGCAGCACTGCCTGGGGGCACGGGGGATTCCCTGGCAGCACCACCCGCTCCCCCTCCAGCGGGGCCAGGGTCCCCAGCCCTGGGCTGGTGCTGCTCCCCGGCTGTGCCCCCCATGCTCAGCCCCACACCCTCTGCCCCGGGGACTGACCCCACCGGGCTCTGCCAGGGCAGCCGGGGGGCCCTGGCAAGGTGGCAGTGCCAAAAAAGATCAAAAACCCAGGGTGGATGAAGCACCAAGGCAACACATGTGAGAGCATCAATGGAAAATCCCCAAGAGGTTTTCATTTTCCTTCCAGAGTTTCACCCAACTCCATCACTTCTCCTCCTCCTTTCTTTTTTTTTTTTCCTTATTCCTTTTAATTAACAATGTAATGGAACTCAATTCATTTGCAATCTATTGTAGCAAGAAACAACCCTCCCCGGACTCCAAATGACCTGACTAATAGGGTTAGAGGCTGTAAAAAGTGCAAGACAAAATTTTTTAGCTTCCTCTTACTAATTATCTTCCCTGAGCAACACGACCGAGCTGCAGCACGGCGGCGGAGCTGCGGAGGCTGCGGGGGACGCGGGGGACACGCGGGGCTGGCGAGGGGGGACAGGCTCTGCCTGGGAACACTCCTTGCATTTCAAAGCTTAGAAAGAACTCTGAATTTTCCCTCAAGCTCCCATAACACGCAGCCCTGTACAACCAGTGTTTCTGGGCATGGGAAAGGGGGAGGGAGGAGATGCGAGGAGCTGGCAGACGGGGCAAGCTGGAGCTTTGCCACTCTAAGGGTAAGAGGGGAACGCGGATAAATAGGCTGACAGTTAATGCTATTTAGAGACAGACAGACACAGCAGGTAAATAATGATAATGATCTTCTAACGAGCTTGCATCTGCACAGCACCTTGCCTCCAACTGAATCCCAAAACGCTTCGCAAAAAATAAAATTATCCCAACACAGTCCCCCAGCCCTTTCCTGGTTTATCGCCAGAACTGAAGGTGTGTGTGGGGAAATACTGACTCCTCCTGGAGCTCAGCTGTGCCCGGCTCGGAGCCAGATCACCCTGTACCCTCAGGGCATCTCCCCCACCACACACCAGGATATGGAACAGTTTCCAACCAGCTGCCGGGGCCCTTCAGGAAAAGGCCCTCCCTGCATCGCATCCTCGGATGTTTTTTCCAGCCAGTTACCCCCGAGTTCTGGGAACCATCGTTTAGGACCTCTTGGACTGTTTCTTTTGGAATGTGACCTGAACATGAAAGTTCTGATCCAGCCATTGGTTTCCTCCCAAACCCAGAGCAGACACTTTCAACACACCTGTTTTAGGGCAACCTCCAGATCCAGACCCCCCTCCAGGTTAATCACCACAGTAAACCCGAGCTGTTATTATATTATTATGTTGGGTGTGATTCCCAAAGCTCTGTTCTCAAAGCACTTGTCTCTCAGACCTTTGGGCTAAAAGGTGAGTGTTGAGGACTCACTTCCAGTCTATCTCTGCTCTAATTTTCAACTCTATTTGTTCTATTGAGTGGTTATCAAGTTAAAAATGCAAGGACTATGGATTTCTTTCCAGCTTAAACATCTGAAAACAAATGTGCTAATGAGCAATCTGACCACCATAAAAATAATTACTGACAGCACTACAAGGACCCAACTTTACTGCCTTCAAAACCACTAACAGCAGCAGAATGCAACTGGCTGTCCCAGGGCCATCCATCCAACTTGGCCAGGGGGAATTTCCAGATGAATGCTTACAGGAGAATAAAACAGGCAGAGAGGAAGGAAGGAAAGCCAGGAATCAAATCATCTCTTGCCAAATCTACTCCAATCCTTCTGCAACTAATTCATGCCCAAGATACTAAAGGATAAGATTCCCAGATGCTCTAAATCTCTTCCACCACTGCAACTCAGCACGACAGGGAGCAACACCCCAGTTGGGAAGGGACCCTCCTGACCCAGGTACAGCCTCACCAGGGGGTGAGGCCTTTTCCAGCTGGAGATTTCTTCTTACACCCTCCCACACCAACCAGGCAACCAAGCTAGGCTTGGCCAGTCCTAAGGAAAAAAAAAAAAAAAAAAAAAAGGCAAAAAAAATTATAGAGCTACTGGGATCCAGACTTCAGCTTCGAGCTATTGAACAAATCCTGCCCTTCTCCAGAGCCTGGTGAGTGATGGTACAGTTGGTGCTGCCCATCTGTTAGGATATAATCCTCACTGAAAGAAAAAAAAAAGGCGCATTAAAAAACAAACCCTGCACCATTTAAACCCAGATTGGAGATTTACGGGTCCTTCACTACCCCTTGTTCCTCTGGGGATTGCCCATTTCGGGTGCTCTTTGTTTTCGCAAACAACCACCTATTCTCCCTCTGCCATCACTTTACAGCCAGAAAAAGGGAGATGTGCCAAAGATAAAGTTATTTAACGTGTCGTTCTAACATCCCCTGGAACCGACAGGAGGGACGGAGCCAGCCCGAGCCGCGATCCCAGCACAGATGGGATCCTCTCCCGTGCCCTGGCACTGCCCGGCACTGGAAGTGCCGCCGCGGGGATTCTCGTCCCATCCTGCCAGCCCCGAGCACGAGGAGCCCCACGGGCTGGCGGGCAGTGCCAGGATCCCACAGCCCTCGGGTGCCAGGGAACACTCCAGCCACATCCCCAGGTCCCAGACACCCGAGGACAGAGGGTGCCCAGTGCCCACGAGCCCAGGCAGGTCCCTGCCAGCCCCATTCCCACAGGAACAGGCCACAGGAGGCTGTGAGGGATGCAGGATGGCACCGGTGACTCAGCCACCCCCGAAGGGAGGGCTCCTTCCACTCCAGCCCCTGTGGCTGTGCTGACAGCCCGAACCTGCCACAGGCACATGCACTATTCACAAGCTTTTCCTCCTGGGTAGGACTGAATGAGGCCAGAATTGCAGGAGGAGGAGGAGGAGCAGCTTAGCCTCAGATCCAAGGCATAAGCAAGAGACTCCCGTGCTGGAGTCTGGGCCGGTGCAGGCAGATGGAAACAACGACCCACTTCAGGGTCACGTCCTGGGTTTGTCACCGACCTGCTGTGCCTTAGCTGAGCTTTCATCCTGTGCCTGCCCACCTTGACTGTTCAGATTGCAACATCTTTCTCATCTGCTGAGAGCTCACACCCTCCCTGGCACGGACGGCTCCAGTTTAAGAAGATCTAATTGCTGGAACGAAAGGGCAACCACCTTCCCTCTGGTTCCCTGCCCATCCCAAGGGCTCTGCACCCACCCACAGGGCACAGCCTCTGCAGGTCTGCCCTGTGCAGTGAGCCAGGAGCAGGCAGCATTCCAGCATTGCCAGTCCTGGGGAAGCAGCAGCACACGGCCCCCCAGCCTGACTCAGAGGGCACACCGGGATACAGAAAACACACTCCTGGCTTCAGATGAATTGGAAGTGAACCACAAACTGCTAAAACGATTTCAGGGGATGAAAGCAGCTTCACTACTGACTAATTGGTGTTCAGAAGCAGCCTGGCTTTGAGGGGTTTTGCGAGAGCCACCGTGGGCATTCCTGCCCTGGCAACTCAAGTCAGATTTGCTTTAAGCCCTCCTGCATTGGCAGGACTGGCTGCCCCAGCCGTGCTCTCCTGCTGGGATCTGAGAGCCAAGGGCTGATCCTGCTGGCCGGGAGGAGACACCTGTCCTGGGCTCCTGCCACACAGAGCAAGTCATTCCAGCTGCTCTGCTGAAGGCACACAGGGAGCCAGGTCCTCTCCTGGCACCTGCCAGCTCAGCAGGGCCAGTGGGACCAGCAAACTGCAGCCACCAGCCCTGGCTGGCACAGGTACAGAGAGCCCACACTGACAGCCACAAAGGGCTGGTTTTATAGTCACCTTCTTGTCCCCAAAGGCTGAGGGCTTAATCCCAAGAGCTTTTCAAAGGCTGGATAAACCCTGCCCTCACACCAGCACAGTCCATGTCCAGCACACAGGGTGAGGGAACTTTAAGAGCTTGAGAGGTTAAAGTACTTCCCCAGGGTCCCAGCAGGAACAAGCCGTGGCCCTGCTGTGCTGCACGGGGCTGACCCGAGCTCTCCTCTCCTCTCCTCGCAGCCCAGGGCTCCAACTTCCCACGAGGGGCTGGGAGAGGATGTGCTGGGGGCTGCCCAGCACCTACAGCCCTGCAGGGCTCCGAACTCCCCCTGCAGATGGGCTGTGTAGGGGAAGGGCTGAGTGTGATATGGAGCATCCCACGCACGTCAGCAGAGCACAGCCAGCACAGCCCTCCCAGGGCTCTGCTCCAGCCACGGGGAGGAGGGAAAACAACTGCTTCCTTCTCATAAACCACGGATTTTATTAGCTAGAAAAGTCAAATGACTTTGCAGGAGAATGAACACCAGAGAGAGCTGCCCACACTGGCCAGATGTGAACTACAAGAAAAAAAGCAGCTCCCAGACAGATGCAGATCATCATCTCAGATGACCCTCTGCAGAAGATCATTCTGCTCATCCCAACAACTTCTTTCAGTGTCAGTGACCCAGTCTCCATCCCACAGAGGTGCCCAGGCAGTGTTCTTAGAACTCCTCTTGCAGCCGAGAGGGGAGAGAAACAAGAGACAGCAGACCCAGAGCAGTTACTACAACTCCACGGATTTCCCTGACTCTTCTGAGCACTGACAACTTCCCCATCTCATCCCAGTGACCCTCTCCTCTCCCCCACGGCTCTGGCAGCGTCTAACTCAGCACTGCAGCCCACAGGAATCGATCAGGGACGGATCAGGCGACACGAATTGCCACTTCTCACAAGTGCAGCCTGGAGATCACGCAAACACATCCTCCGACAGAACACTTCAGAGAGCCTTCGCAAGCAATTAGCGTCGCCGGGCTCCCGCCGGGGAGCGGGGACATTAAAGGGAACACGCTCTGCGCAAGCACAGAAACTCAGATTAGTTTGTTGACACCAGGAGATTAGTGTTTTCTCCTCGCTTGTGAGATTGCTCCCACTTCCCAGGGAAGGGCAGGGAACTCTCCCAGAGAAGGAGCTGAGGTTACTGCATTTACTCAATCCTTCTCAGAGGACTCTTTTCACACTCCAGTTTTGCCAAACAAGGACCAATCTTTGACTCCCAGCCCTGCCCATCACCTCCAGGTCGGGCCGGGCACCCTCACAGCCTCCACCCACCCCAGGAGAGCAGGCAGTGCAGTCACCAGCCTTGGCAGCCAGAAATGCAGGAGTGCTCCTGGACCTCAGCCAGACAGTGGCTCCCATTGAGCCCACAGGGCTCAAACATCCCCAAACCCCCTCGTGGCTTTGGGCCTGCATAAGGAACCTGAGCATGTCTGTCCAAGCCAATTGATGGGCTTGAAGGAACCTCAGTTCCCTCACACCCCATTCACCAGTGCTCCTGAACCCCAGGCCACCCTTTCTTTATTTAAACCCACTGGTTTGTTCCCTCCTTCCATTCCTGGAGAGGTGACCTGCAGGGAGCTGCTGCCCAGCAGGGATGGGGTAATCCTGCCAGTACAAACACTAATAATTACAACATATTTACACCCTCCAGCTTGCACTGTGCTGAATGAACTCATTTAAGTCAGTGACTGGTCAAGCCAACAGTTAACTTGTCTCTGTCAGACCTATGGAAGGGCCAGGGGAATTGCAGGAGGGAGAAGCCCTTTTATCCTAATTAAAGCACAACCTGGCAGAGCTCAGCTCCCACCTTTCCAACACCTTCCACCAAACTGCTTAATCACGGGCAAATGAGTTTCTGTAATTACAGCAGGAAGGGATTTATCTTGGGACACAGAGGTTGAGCAGCACAACCTGCAGAGAAAGGCAGTGTCAGCAAAGAGGCTGCTCTACGTGCCGGGGGATCCCTGAGCACACAGCCCAGCTCTGAGGCTCCAAATCCCTCCCTGATCCATTCCAGCAAACATCAGTTTATGTGTGCTCAGCCAGCCCCTCTGGGGTTTGGCTGCGTGTGCTGTCTGGCACCAAACCCCTTCTCCAGGAGGGAGCAGGAGCATTCCCGGGAGGGGAAGGATCCCTGGCAGGTGAACGGTCTCTCCTGTGCCATGCACAGGGAGTTTTGCCCTGGCTGAGCAATCCAGACCCAAGTCTGTCTATTTTTTCCTCTCAAGACAAATGAAGATGTTTTTTCAAGCTGGAAGGGGATTTGACCACTGGACCATCCCAGCCTAAATTCTCTCCTGCAGCAGTGTTTTGTTACAGCCTGAGAGAGTCAGAGAGGTCATGGGGACACTTCTGTCCCTGGTCACAGATACCCAGGGAAAGTGGTGGGAAAGGGCTCCTGCAGCAGCTCCCCCTTCTCTGTATTCATCCCCTGCTTCTGCAAACAGCTGGAAAAGGAATTCCTCTGCTTCACCATGGTCTTGTCTTCACAACTGTGTTTAAGTCAATATTTATTCGCTGTGTATGGCAACTTTAGTCAGGGACTCAAGAAAACAAACACTCCTGCACACACTGCCTGGAAAAAGCATGTTTTGACTTAGCACCATCTCCAGTGACTTCCTCTGGAGCACGAGCTGCTCTCACCAGCAGCCTGGGGACCTGCCTGTATCCCCTGCAGTCACCAAGACCAATGGAATGTGTTCTGCTCTGCACAGGATTGGCAGTTTAACTGAAGGCTCTGCAGCCAGCAGCCCCAGCCCAGTCCACCTGATACATGCAAATAGGCACAACGGCTCCATCTGAAAGCTCAACATGAATTTTCCATCTCTACAGCATCTCCAAGGAAAGCAGCCCAGAATTAGTTCACAACAGGCCATCACAGAGTCCATTTCCCTGTGCCCGGCTCAACGTCCCTCAAAACCAAGAGGAAGATCATTTTCCTCAAGCTCTGGGTTTGGAATTAAGCACATGCAGAGCACTCAGGACCCAGAGGAAATGCAAGGGCCTGTCCAAGGCTGTCGTGGGCAGACCCAGAGCCCTCCCTGTGCTCCCATGTCCTGCCTGGCAATTGTTTAGGAGGATGTGGCACCGGAGCTGCACATCACACCTGACCTTCAGGATGTGCAGAACACCCTCCCACAGCAGCACACGGACCTTTCCCAACAGTCCCTCCTGCTTTGCCCAGAGCCTCTTCACTTCCCACAGGACTTCCCACCTCTCCCAGCAGGGTCAGTGCTGAGCCCACCTCTCCTGGCAGGTTTGCCTGAAGGGCTGAGCAGGGTTTGCTGCACCCCTGGGCATCCCTGTGAGTGGTAACCCCTGGGTTCAGCGAGAAGCAGCTTGGGTCTCTGGATTAAACTGGCAAAAACATTAAAAGAAAAAAAAAAAAACAAAACCACAGAATCAGAAGCTTCTGTTACACCCAAAAGCAGCAGGTTCATGCACTTCTGGAAGCACTTCAGAAAGGCGGATTAGATCAATACAGAGATGGAAAGCACAGGCAGCACACAGGCAGCAGTCCCTTGTCTTATTCCACACAGACTCACGTTAAAAAAAAACAAAACCAAAAGAAAACAAAAACCACCAGCCAAAAACCATTACAGTCAGAAAAGCAGAGCAGGAACAATGATTTCTTGATTTCCCATACTTTATTTTCCCCACCAGCAACTTCCAGATCAAACCCAGTCACTTTAGAAGCCCAAGTGAGTGTGTTTTGCCCCCCAGACTTGCAGGCTGGGGTCCACAAGTCAAGCTGAGCCATTTGACTTCACACCCCGACCCCAACGCAGCCCCCACCCCAGGTGGTAAAAAATTAAAAATATAAACCAAAGATCAACCAACTTCAAGATGCCCCAAGTTCTGGAGCCTGTCCCGAGGACCCCCACATCTGGTGCTTTGTCTGTCCCATGAACACACAGCTCCCAGCTGACCCCCCTTCCCCACTCTGCCCGGAGCTGGCACCAGTGCAGGTCTTGCACGTTAATTAAAGGTTAATGAGGAGGATCAGAGCAGAGACATCAGTGCCCTCTACCGGGACCAGTCAGAAGGGTCTATGGGGGAGGGCTGGGCACCCCGTGCAGCTCCACCGAGGGCTGGGTGTGCCCCGGGGGGTGCAGGACAGGTGAGGTACCTGCTCAAGTGCCTTGTCCTCCCCGGGGGCCGCTCAGGCTCCTTCATCCCCATCCCCATCCCCATCCCACCACCCTGCTCCGCTCCCCATCCCCGACAGCCCGTGCTTTGGGCTCCTGCCACCAGGCAGGATGAGATGGAGGGTCCTCAGGGGGCACTGGGGCTGGCACAGGGGGCCACAGGGGGCACTGGGGCTGGCACAGGGGGCACTGGGGCTGGGCCATCTCCTCACAGCCCAGCCCAGCCACGCTCGGCCAGGCACCCCCACTGCTCCCTGAATCCAGTCTGACAGCGCCCAGGAGAAGAAAATCCCAAGGGAAAGGGAAGGAAGGGGGAAGTTGGGCTTTACAATTTATAAAACCACTCTGGTTTGACTGCATTAGCTTTGCCTTGGGCTCCAAAACACGACGAAATCCAGGCGGCAAGGGGGGGAAAGGGGGAATGGGGGAGGGAGGGGAGATGGCAACGAAGGAGAAAGCTGTAATTGCAATTGCTGGAATTCACTTTTAATGCTGGCTGCTGAATACAGTAAACACACTCTCAAGTCCAGGGAATAAGCATTGATTTTTTTTTTTTTTTTTGCAAGTGTTCCAGTGAAAAGCTTCAAATCAATCCTGTTCCGTCAGACACTTTTGCCTCTTGGCCTCCAATTACTCACTCTCCACATCCACCCTTCCCAGATCTCACCTCTGCCAGGCACACCTGCTGCTGAAGGAGCACTGTTGGATCAGGGATCCCACCCTGCCCAGCCAGCGGGGCTGGAGAGGCCCCTGGGGATGCACAAACTCAGCACACGAGAGACTCTGCCTGCAAAGCACAGGGCAGTGAGGGACAGCTGGAATGTGGAGAGGGGGTGCACGGGGGTGGGGGGGGGTTTCTTCCTCAGCACAGCTCCAGACACATGAGGGGTGATGTTCCAAGGGCTCAGGGTGCACACAGGACTCACAGGAACTCTGTGGTTATTGAACTGAACCTTCAGCACCTGCTGCAAAGAAACACTGAGGACTTGGTCCCAGGGGGAACCTCCTCTCCCTCCTGCCTCCCCCACAGTCCTCCAGCTTTCCAGGAGCCACAGTGTCAGGTGCATTCCCAAAGTTTCATTTTTCAGCAATGGCTAAGTGAAGGCAAAAGCCTGGGTTTTCATCCAGTGCACCTGCAGGTTACTGGTAACACTGGGTGTCTCCCAAGTCTCCCAGAGGCAGGAGCAAAAGGGGAACACAAGCATGACCAGCACTTCCCTGCTCAGGTAACACAGATCCCAGTGAGTCCCACCTGCTGCAGAGTCCCTGCTGGAAAGCTTCAGAGCAAGGGAAAAGAATGTCACTTATCCAGGGAACAACTCCAGCTCCTCTGTACCCTCTGCAGGGCCACACTGTCAGACTGCACAAGGAGAGTGGCACTGGCTTTGATTGTCTCTGTGTCTAATGCTGAAGATAAGATGTGCGAGAGAAGAACCACTCGTGAGCTGTTTGTTCTCGGGGGTTTGATGCTTCCTAGGACTCTACCCCCTGGACTGCAGCATTTTATTAATCTGTTCCATGAACAGAGGAAGGAATATTAGATAGAAGGTCTAGATTGTGAGATAAGGACAGCAAGTCCCACCATCACACAGGAGTCACACACAGTCTCCTTTAAACTCAAGGTTTACTCAATAATCTCAGAGGTCTTTTTCAATCTAATTGATTCTGTGAAGGTGAGGCAAAGACGACTCTTTGTCATGTTTTAATTCCAGGTAAGGCTTAAACAACTGCTCCTCAGCTCCTGTGGCAAAGGGAAGCTCCAGCTGCCCATGCTCATGACATGTCCCTCCCACACTGTGGGGACAGAGTGGGACAGTGCTGGGCCAGGGGAACAGCACCCACTGCCCACCCAAGGAGGAGGGCAGAGCTGTCCCTTAGGGCACTTGGAGGAACTGCTCAAGCACATCCCACTAGAAAGCCTCAGCTGAAGTCTCCTGGGACAAAACTGGGCTCTGTTTCTCCAAAACAGACACAGATGGAAGCAGACACATTCCGTGGCTCCTGCCACACACGTGTTCTCCCTCTTCCTGCCTCCCTGCTTGCCCCACACAGCTCAAGAGCTGGCACAGAGCATTTCCTCTCCCAGCGTGAGGAAGAGCTACCAGTGCAGTGACATGACCTTCAGCTGCTCACAGGATAGACATTTCCTTCTGACAGCTCCCACATTCACCCTCAAATTATACACACTGTATATGACTGTTAAGAATAATCACAGTATTTGTAGTGGTGTGTTAGGCACCAAATTATGTATAGGCAAAGCGATTAGAGAGCAGAACAAAGTGGTTCTTCATGCAGCTAATGGCCAAAGTACCACTATTTTCTATCAAGACAATTTGCAGCATCTTCTCACTCCCCAGCCAGGAGCGGCTTTGCGTGAAATCTTCAAAAACAACTTTGTTATCAGAAGTCTCAACAGCAGAGCTCGGAGGGGGTTGTAACAGCCTTGATAGTCTTTAATTCTTCTCACCCCACCGCCTTTCCCTCCTGTCCCAAGTGCCTTCCCTGTGAGCTGTGACTGCCTTTCTGCAGCTGAGTTGTGTATCCAGCGCTTAATGGCATTAAAACTTCTGCTGACTGCCACCGTCAGATAAAAACCTGCTCTTTGCAATTGTTTGCTAACAATCAAAATCAATATCCATCTCAATTTGCTGTCCTACAAGCCTTCAGTGCCAGCCTCACATTCAGAGTCCCATTTCCCAAAGGAAACCAGAACATGCTCAAACCATACACAAAATAGGTGCCTTCCCTGTTACCAGAGTCTTTTCACGGGTAAGACCTTCAGGTCCAGGTCCCCCCCAGAGGTCCTCACTTCTTTTTTCCATGGGTCTCCAAAAAGCCAACACTTGCCTTCTAAAGCCTGCCCAGGTCTGGGCTAGAAGGAACTCTCCTGTTGGAGAGCCATGCCCTTGGAAATAATGGATCCAACACAGTAATTAGCACAGGCAAACCAAGAGGGAGATTGCTTTAGTGGCAGATCGTCCCATGGGGTAGGAAGGAAACAGCAGAACTTCCAGGGAGATGAGGAATCTCAGGCTGGGCTGCTGAGCAGCCTGTCCCAAGGATGGAGGAGACAGTGCAGGAACTGTGGGAAGGAAGTGGTGAAGCTTTGGGAGCAGAACGAGAATGCTGGTGCCCTTGATGGCTCTCCCTCCAAGGTTGATGGAGCTGCCAGGAGGTACAGCATGTTCTCTCCTATTGATCTATCAATGTCTGCTCTCCAGAGCAGGGATTACTCACTTCTGATAACATAGCAAGGTTGCCCCTGATGAAAATCAATGGATCCGACTGCCCAGCCTTCATTTAATTACATCACACAGTAAATACAGCGGGAACAGGACAGGCACTCTCACCACCACCTCTGCTCCCTGTTCCTTTCCCCAGTTTTAGACAGGTATCTTCCTGGGATTATCAAGACAAATGGCCTTGATGAACTGACTTTTGCTGTCTGTTCTGCAGCCAAGGAGAGGACACTGGTACTTCTCCATCACGTTGGTCCCTGGCTGGTAAAGCCGGCCAGGAAGAGAAGGACACCAGAGATGTGCAAGTACATTACTGGCAATTAGCTTTGTGGGAAGGCAGATTGGATTAAGACTGAGTGTGAGATCGGGTGGCTTTTTACAAGCTAAATAAGCAACAAGCAGTTTGAGAGAGATTTCTCCCCCTGTTTACAAGGCCGACCAAGGCCAGGTTAATTAATCTCTCTTTCCAGCTGCCCTTCTCACTAGGGTTTGTTCTTCACTTTGAGCAAAGCACCCGAGACAGCTGCTCAGATCTCTCACATTGCAGGGTGATGAAAACAAAGGCACAGATGAAAATTGCTTTAGAGCTTAGCCTCTCAGAAAACAAACGTGCCAGTGCTGTAATTAGGACTAGGCATGCAAAAAAGCACCAGATCTTTGATTGGTGTTTAACCGGGGACAGTAAATAAAAATAACAACAATCCCTTCCCACATACATACACACAGAGACACAAAACCAGGCAGGCCTATTTTTCTAAAGCTCATAAAAGAGGGTGGTTCATCTCTCTTGATCCTCGTACAAAGGCAGATCCCAGGCACAGACTGTGGCTCTGTGCATGCTAAAACCCAGCAGCAGTGCCCTATCAAAACAAGACATTCAAACACACACTCCTGCCCCTGGGGAGAGCTTACACACAGCACAGACAGGCAGTTACAGGGTTTCATGAATCGCTCAGAGCTATTCAGCTCCAACAACCGGGGCTGCAATACAGAACATCGTCTGAGCGTGGTGGCACAGCCCCTGCCACGCTCCCAGCCAGCAGCTGGGGTAGGGACATGCCAGCACTGACATTTGGAACTGCCCTGCCTCCTCCTCCTCCCCCAGACACGGTTTAAGGCATTTAATGGCAGTGATAAATTCTGCCGTGTTTGTTTTAATGAAAAGGTCCCTGACAATGTTTGCTTTCCCTTGCCATTAACAGCACAATTAGAGCTGCAAGGCCGAGCTGCCAGTGCAGCCAGTCCTCCCTGCACAAACCTCCTCCATCCTCTGCTCCCCAACTCACAGCTCATCCCACCTTTCCCAGCACTTATGCAGAGAACAGAAAGCAAAAGCACGGCAGGCAGCAGCAGGACACATGCACAGCCCTGCAGCAGGCTACCAGTCAAACCCAGGAGCTGCAGTGCCCTAACACAGCTGCCCCGTCCCAGAACATCATCTCTGCTCTCACCAACCCCGAGGGCAGCAGCCACAAACAGAACAGGCACCGGGTCAGAGGGTGCCAGAGCTCTGCTGGCACAGCTGCCTGGGCACAGGAGAGCCTGCAGGTACAGCAGGGCCAGCCAAGCTGCTCCCACAAGAGATGTTTGTCTCCCATCTCTTTCCAGGTCTCCCTTCCAAGAGTGTCCTCTCTGTCAGCCCAGCAGGGCTCTCCAGCACGGGGCAATCAGGTTGGGCACGTGCCAAAGGCCTGAGTCACCAGGCTCCCAGCCCTGCCAGAGCCTGGCAGGTCCCCAGAGCTGGGGATTCAGGGAAGGAGCTCAGTCTCCATGTGTGTGTGTGCTGCTCCTCAGGATCCAGGCACCATCTCCGACCCACTTGCATAAGTGGGGAAAATATCCTTATTTCTAGATTATCTTATTTCTTGGCCCCCTTGCTATCAATTGCTTTGAGATATGCCATGGATATCAGCAGGCAACCTGTACTCTTTCTTCCTGGCTATGGAAGAACTCTAGAACAGGAAAACTGTTCCTGGCCCCGTGACCTCAGAGATCATCTCCTTTCACTGCTGTCAACAGAAAGACTGAGCTAAGTTACCAAACAGCACATCCCCAAGACCATGATTCTTTTCTCAAATGTGGCTCAAATTGGATAATGTGCTAGAAGATTACCGGGGTGGAAAGGGCAGGACAGACGGATGGAATGCAATCACAAGGGCCTCATTTCCCCTGGAAGCTCTATTATCAGACAGCGAGCCCTTTGGCACACAGATAAGCCCAAGGCAGAGGGTAGCAGAGGAGACAGAAGGAAAATGCTTTCCAGGGTTGATGCCTTCCTGTTCCACTGGCAGCTTGTCCCACACCTTTCCTGCAGCAGCGTGCACACAGCCCTCTGTGACAGTGCCCTGTCACACACACAGCAACAGCTGACCACTAATTGATGGTCAGGACAGTGCCAGCACAGCCTGAGGCTTCTCTGCTTCTTCTTCCATTTATTTATTTCTGTATTATCACCAGACTCGTGACTTAACTCTTCTCCACACGACTGCAAGGGGGAAAGATCTGGAAACAATCACACGGCCACAGAGGACAGGAAATCATTTCACAGGTGCCGGAGCCCCCTTTGGCCATGTAAATGCACACAAACCAGCTGGCTGTGGGATGGACACCAGAGGTGGGTGACAGGTATTCCAGGCAACCCCAGGACCCACAGCCACGGCTGCTGGAGCCCCTGCACTGGGAAGAGCATCCCTTGTCCTCGCTGACTTTGATGGAGGGATGCCAGCTGGTGTCAGAGCACATTCATCCCTTGTCACAGCTCCTCTGCAGAGCTCGACAGCAGCGCTGGGCACACTCACACCCAGGAGCAGTCTCCTCAAGAGGATTCAGCAGACCTGGGCCAGTTCTCAGCTTTAGGAGCCTCTGGCCTGCGATGGCCTGGCCCAAACCATGGCACAGCCCAGTCTGACTAGATTTAGTTCAGAGCTCCACACTTGCATCCTCTGTGATGCTGCTTTCTCCCTCTGAGCTCCTCCAGCCAAGCTTGTTAAGCCTCATCACAAACTGTAAACCTCAAGCCCGAGCTCCAGCACCGCCTCGAGCTCGCCACCCAAGCGTTGGGGGATCTCTGCACGACTCAAGCAAACCATTTGATCTCGGTGCCTCCTTTCCTCTAAGGGATCATTTCTCTCTGGTTTTGCATCTCTGGGGTAAAGACCATCCCCAGGTTTAGGTGCAGCATCTGGCACCAGGGGTCCCCGGCCACACAGGCAGGGTCCAGCTGTGATGGCAATTCAAATGCTCCCCCTGCTCCCAAGCTAGGATGCAACAGCATCTCTGCACAGGAGCTGCACCAGCCAACCATTAATTCCCAAGTGACTCCTCCACGAGATACAGCTTCCGAGGGCTAATGACAGCACACGTGCTGCCGCGGCACGCGGAGCTGACCGAGCAGCTTATCGCCTTCCCCTCGGCTTATTACACCTCGGCAGCTTTGTATCTGGGAGAAAGGAACACCGGCAAACATCTCACTGCCGCTCTCGAGCAGGGCTTTGAAAGCAAGGAGCCGAGATAAACACGGGCATGGTTCTGTCGGGGGCTCTTTATCTCCCTGAGGGGTCTCTGCAGGGAGGGCAGGAGCCCACAGGCATCTCACCAGGGCACTCTGTTCATTCGGCTTCTCGCAGGGAGAACACGGTGCCTCTGGGAGAGTTGTGATTCCCAACAGAAAGGGCAGGTACCCAGCAATACCCTGACTGGGCACAGTCCAGGGAGCCACCACTGCTCTCCCAGCACCCCAGGACTGGAGCCAGCCCCCCCAACCTGCACAGAGTGCCAGCAGTCCAAGTTCAGGGGAGCGGAAGCAGTTGGGGGGTGAAGTTCTGTCCCTGATTTTTGGGAGGCACAGGGGCGAGGGGTCCCTTCCTTCCCCGGAGACCCCAGGTAAAAAAAGCCCTGGGGAGATGATGGTGGGGGCAAAGCTGGGGCACAGCAGTTTGGCTCAGGATGCTGAGCAGAAGCATCAGGAGCAGGAGCGGGTCCCTGTCCCCCACAGGCCCCACGTGCAGCAGAGCTGTGCCCGCTCGGGTGGCAGAGACCACGGCCCCCTCCCCACCACGGCCCCCTCCCCACCACGGCCCCCTCCCCACTCCCAAACCAGCTCCGGCATCAGCTCCCTCCAGCACGGAAAACAAAGGATCAGCTCCCACCGACAATGAAATTACAGTTTAGGGGAGCCCTGCATCTGTCAGGAAACAAAGCCCTGACCCTCAGGCTGCCTCCAGAGCTGTGCAGATCACTCCAGCACCGCTGTTACAGGCTTTGTTTCTACTTGTGAAGGTGGGAAGAGAGGATCATCCTCAGCCACCAGCACTGAGCACAGCCATGGTGGAAACAGCCCATGAAATTAATGGCAGTGGCTTCTCTCCTCCACAAGGAGCAGAGGAGCCTTCAGCAGAGGGGCTGCAAACTCAGAGACTCTTCTGCCTCCTCTGGCAAATACCATGACCTCTGGCACGTTGGGAGAGGAGAGGATGGGCTGGCACAGCCTCAGCCCCACGTCCTGACCCCCAGCTCTGAGGTCCCCCCAGGACATGGCTCACACCCCAAGAGCAAGGTGAAAAATGCAATGCCACGGCCAAGAGCTCTGCCTGGCCAGGGGCAGCCCTGAGAAACCACCTGGGCCTGGCACAGCAGCATGGGGGGCTGAGAAGGTGAGCTGGGGAGGCAAAGAACTCAGATCTAACCCAGGTAGCACAAGTTCAACCACAGCCAGTCCTCAGCAGGGTGGGCTCCAGTCTCCAGCTTGACTTGAGCCCAACGTGCCTGGATTCCCTCTTCTTTTAGCTCATACTCAATACAGACTCTTCTTTTCTTCCTCTAGTGTGGATCAATCCATGGAATTGAGCTCAAAGACAGGATGCCTTGTTGGCGGATGCTTAGAGAGGCAATTTAAGGCAGTGGAGCCCCAGGCAAACTCCCTGCCGAGAAAACACCAACGTGTTGTAAAGCAGCTTATTCCTTTCACTGTGGCCCCCTCGGGCTGAGGGAAGCCTGAGGTGAGGGCGGGTGGGCAGCACTGCTGGTGGCACCGTGCAGGGGTCCTGCCCCACGCTGGCATCACTCAGCCTGCAGGAGGGCTTCCCTGCCTCCACAGCGGGGCACGCAGGGGGAGAGTTCCTAATTAAGATCTCCCAGAAAAACGCTTTGGAAGGAAAAAAATAATAATAACTAAAAAAAAAAAAAATAAAAATCTCAATTGCAGAGTTCCTGACTGAACAGTTTCATCCCCATTTTGCACCATAATAAGAGGAACCAAAGAACAGCTGAAAGGAAACAGCTTGATTGTCATGAACCAAAGTGCCACGTTCATTTCTCATCAAACGTGGATGAACCCTATTAAAAATATACATGTACATCTATATCCATTTCCTCAATTCATTATCCCCCCCCTTCCCAAGAGAAACCAGCCCCTCAGGACAGCTCATTCCCAGCCTTGCTGCCCTAAACTGCAGCCCCAGAGCTGCTCCAGCTGTTCTCTCCCACTTTCCTCCCCTGCCTGAGAAGATACGGGTAGGAAAGATGTGTAAAGGGCATTCCAGGGCTGCCATCCCCTCATGCCACACAAGGGGCACCTCCCTCACGAGGCCCAGCCGTGGTACCACAGCTTCTCCCCGCCAGGCTGGACAGGACCAGCCACCAACAAAGCTCTCGTCCCGCCCAGCAGCGGCAGGGAGGAGGAAAAGGAGATGAATCCTGCCAGCATCGCTGCCAGGGGCGCTGGGAGGGCCTCCCTCACTGCGTGTCACCTGCCCGGGGCGGCCCTGGCACGGTGACAGCCCCGGGTGACGGCAGCGAGTGACACCCCGAGTGACACCCCGAGTGACACCCCCAGTGACACCCCCAGTGACACCCGCTCGGGGATGCTCGGCCGCTCTGTTCCCATGGCGACGCCCGCTCGCACCGCGTGTGAAACACTCCATTCGCTTATTGATTGAGCCGCCGTCAAATTCAATCACAAGTGAAAATGGATTTTTTAATGCGACTATTAGCTGCTTTTGAAAGGCAAATTGAGTTCAGTTATACCGAGTCAGCCATCAAAAAACAATTTGCCAGTGAGGAGCCGGGGCCGGGGCAGGCACGGACAGCAGGAGCACTGGGAGACCCGAGACAGGAACAGAGGGCAAATACGGCTTTTCCTCCTCAAAAACACACTGGGTGAGGAAGGGGAGGCGCGAGGCTGGGCTCTGAGGGGCTGGCACGGACACTGCTCTGCATCTCTGTGACCCAGCGTGGCTGGAAAGCCACCGCTGCCCCAGGGGCTTCAAAGAGCGAGGCGAAGGAGTTTCCATCGCAGAAAGCCGAGCTGGACGAGATGGAGACTGTCCCCAACCACGGGGGGGGTGAGGGAGGCCAAGAGGGGAAGGACACACGACCCAAGCGACTGCAACAGGCTCCCATTCCCACTGAGCCACAAAGGCAAGCCAGGCCAGCTCACCCCACTGTGCACACCCCACAGCCAACGGGACTCAGCAAAGCTCATTTCCTCCCAGCCGCTGGAAAATAAGATTTTTCCCTCGCTGATTAGGGAAGCAGATTCTCATTACTATGTTAAGTGAGGATCAATGTTGCAGCCAAGTCTGAAATAAGCCCTGTCTGGCGAGGTGCTGAGCACACCAGTTTCCCCAATTTGGGTCTGAGCACCATTTCTGGAGGGCATGGGCAGCATTGCTCCAGGATGGAGATGGAGGAAGGAGGTGGGAAAAGACAGAGCAGTTTTTTACCAAACCTGAAGTTCAGAGAAAACTCTGCTAGATGTGCCTGGACTTGCCTGCATACACATATCTATAAATGTAAAAAAGCCACTTGAAAATAAATACATTTTTCTCCCTACAGAGCTCAAGGACTATAATATAGTCCATTAATTATAAACCTATTGTTTTTAGAAGCTCCGAGAGCCTAAACAAGCAAACCTCATATAAATAAATACAAATCCAGCTTCACTTTAGAGTGCCAACCCTTCCAATTCTCCTCTCAGTCCCATGAGCAAACTTACAGGCATTATTAAACACTTGCAAAAGCAGTCCAGGAATTTCTATAGAGGCATAATCCAAAGATCTGCTTTCAAAGAGCCTCTGCTTCCCGCAAAGCTCCAGCCTCAGCTAATGAGAGCTTAACCACATGTTTGTGGCAGATGAAATAGTATCATTTTGCAATTATTATCATTCAAACATTATTTATTTAACCTGCAGCCACATTATATTGACTGCAGAATTGCTGTCATTTTTACTTTTGATGACTCTTTTATTGAGCTGAGCGTGAGGAATCGTGCTCGGTGTTCCCAGTGTGGGAGTTGCTCTCTCCCTGCTTGCTCACCCTCTCCCCAGCCAAACCCCAGAGCTGGTGGTGTTTGGTGCTGGCATCCCCAAGCAATGGGGCCAGCACCTTACAGGCCTTTTCCCATCTCTTTCTCTGCTCCACCTTCCTCTCCTGGTCACATTTGGGCAATTAATCTGTTCTGATCACTACTACAAACCACAAGCACCAAAGAGCTCTGGACGCCAAAGGACAGGAATTGGACTTGGTGCCACCTTTTCAACCCCCCCAGTGGCTCTGAAAGCTCCCACGTAAGAGCTGCAGAGGGGTGGCAGCAGCTGAGGGGCTCTGTGCACCCCAGAAAGTCCAAATGTGGAGCTAACAGACTTCCCTGTGCTAAAAATCCTTCCCCAAGGAAGCAGCAGGGTGGGTCACAGCCACCATCCCTGGGTTTTGCAGCAAAATAAACACCAAGGGGTGCACGACAAGATCTGAATGCCAGCAGGGTAAAAAACATCTGCCCTCCCTCCCTCTCCTGGCCCTGGTTCCTCCCTCACACGTCACTCTCCTGAAGCCTTGCAAGATGCATTCACACAACAGGAAATCCAACATTCTCCTTCGCCTTTTTCTTTTTTCCTCTCTTTTGATTTTCCCCAAATGTAAATGAGGAAGTCATCTCTCCTCCAGTGATGAAACATCTGCCTGGAGAAGCTTGCAGTGCAATGCAACATATTTTGATCCCTGCTACATCTAATTACAGAGAAGAGAAAAATCACAAAGCAGGGTTTGGGACTTTTTTTTTTCCCCAAAAAAACACAGGGCATCTGAAAACTAATAGAAAAGCAGCAGCACTGACAATCAGAGCAGGGGCAGCTTTCCCATCAGCCTCGAAAAACAGCACTGGAATACAGAAGCCCACTTGGAACAAGAGGGATTTCAGAGTGAGGCAGGGGAAGATTAATTGCTTGTGCCAAGGACACATTGGAACTGAATTGGAATCTCAGTGTCCTCAAAGCCAGAGACTGCTCAAGCCAGGACACAGCAATGGGCCTCCACATCCATCCCTGGGGCTCCCCAACGGGTACTGAGGTCAGGTTCTGGCAGCTCCTTCACACCCACTCCAGTGCACAGGGAAAGGAGGGATGTGGGAAGAGGCATCCGGGGGAAAGATGTTGAGCCTTAAAGAGCGACTCACCCTCACAAGACCCACCAAACACTCCATTTTCAGGAGCCAAGATGCAGAGAGACTGAAAGCTGGCTCTCCAAACTGGCTCACCCAGACAAGAGCAGCAACACTGCTCCAGGAGGAGGAAGTCCCTGTTGTAGGGAAGATCTGGAGACATTCGGGTACAGCTCAAACCTGGCAGGGGCAGAGCCCTCCCCTTGGCCTCGGCTCCTGAAGAAAGCACACTGACAACGGGGGAGGTCTCAAAGGCACGGCAGGCACCACCACCCACACCCCTCCTTCAGGAGGGGCTGATTGTTCCCTTGTTTATCTCTGAAACATTCACTCTGAAGCACTCGAGGGGTGCAGCCTCCAGCCGCTCGAGGATGTTGTTCACCGCGGGAGAGAGAGGTTTTAGAAGTTCAAAATAAAGCCCTAATCATAATCGTTGCTATTTCCCTGTCTTGCTCTCCAAGCTCAAAGGGAGTCCATGGCTAACCAGCAACAAACACCACCTCTAACGAGACCTTGCATGGCAAGGAACCAAGCACAGCACCTGGGGAGCTGCTCAATGGCTGCACTGGAGATCTGATGACAGGCTGTTTATAGCAGCTCACAGAAAAGCAGTGCAAAATAAACACCAGGCTACCTGCCTTCCACCCCACTTCCTCCAAATTTCAAGGGAAAACTTGATTTCTTTCTAAATGTTTCAAGTTTCCAGCGGAGGAAAACAAAATGCCGTCTGTGATGAATGGAGTCTGGCAGCTGTTGGGGACAGGTATGGCACTGAAAACCATGGGAAACTGGCCCAAAACCTTCAGACACTGCAAGGAAACAAAGGGCTGATGGGAAGGATGCCCACGGACAGGCAGGGGGGTCCCAAGTCCCCATTTTTCTTCACGGGTATTTGTCACCAGCGTTCTGCTGGCAGACGGGCCCCCCTCCACTCTGCCAGCCAGTTCTCTTCCAAAACAATTGCCCAAAGGATCGGGCTTGCTGCTTCTTACCCTGCTTGAGCAGGGAGCAGCAGGTGCCCATCTGGAGCCAATAATGCACAGTGGTTTAATCCCAGTCCATGTGCAAAGGACAGGCTGAAATAGCTGCAGCCCCAGAGCTCGTCAGCCCCGGGAGAACAAATGGATCCGCCTCAAATCACGCCTGCCCAGACACCCTGAGCCTCTCCCAAAAGGTCACGTCCCTCCTCATTGGAGCTTTCCACCAAGTCATGTCTGTCAGGGAGAGGGAAAAACACAAGGCTGGGGCTCTCCAAGGTGGAATTAGTCCTCTGAATTCCCCCCTTTGGGCACGTGCACATGGAGGGAGCTCACAGTCACCTTCACAGAGCACCACGTGCTCCTGTTCCTCGAGCAGCCCAGATCTGGTGCTGACAAGGTCAAATGCAAGAAGAAAACTCACCCTGGGCTAACGGGAAGCAGAGAGTTGGAAGATTAGTCACCATGCAGATGTCTGCTTTTGCTGGGAAAGAGACCAGCTGAGGAGGGGTGGAGGACACGAGAGATGCAAGATGGTGTGGGACAACACTGCAATTCAGTCCCTGGCTCTGCCCCCAGTTCATGCAGCATCTGCTTCCCACTCTGTGTGCCCCAGTTCACCTCCTGGTCCCCGTCTCCTCTTGGAGCACTGGAAGCTCTCTGGGATTTGCCAAGGGCAAGTTTTTCCAAGCACAACCAAAATCCCCAAGTGTCCCATAAGCAGAGTCAAAGGGAGAACTGGTCCTAACCCCTCACAGGACAGCCCTGAGAGAGAGGGGCTCCTGCTCAGCTATTTCTGCTGCCTCACAGGACACAGGGGAGTGTTCCCAAGCGGATCTGTCAGTCTGTTTGGAACATCAATGTTTGCCTAAGCAAATAGCTCGGAAAGCTCCACAAATAGCAGGAGGGTTGGCTAATTGGGGAGAAGCCGGAGAACCACAGAGAAAAACACACGCAGGCAGCACCAAAGGCAGCAAAGAGCATGGCTAAAGGGGTGATGGCTGAAGGGGTCTGGCCACCCCAAGGGCACGTTTGCCCTCCATATATTGTACTCTTGGCCCCAGTACCGCTGTCAACAACACTTTCTGCATATGCAAATAAGACCATACTCCTGCAATTACACGGCAATCAGAGGCAAATTACATTCTTGCTGTTTACTTTCAGTGTCCTTAATTAATCCGGTTATTAGACGATTAATGAAGCTTGTTTGGTGAAAAACTCATAGCATTTACAGCGAGGGCTCATTGCATGCACCCACCCGGCCGGCAGGACGGGCACGCCGGGCTGGAGGCAGCACAGCCAACACTGCCAGTCCCCGGGGCGCAGGGTGACACTGCAACCTGCTCCATGGCTCGGGGGCTCAGGGCTGGGGCTTTCCAGACGGACTTTGCTCCATCACTGCCCTGCAGGAGCTCGGTCCTGCAGCCCGAGCCAACCAACCTTTGTCGGCTGCAGCCACGGCACTGGGCAGGCTGGGGACACACACACACACCCCCATCCCACACCGGCACCTCCAACCAGTCCAGAAGCTGCTGGAGAAGACTCCCAGCTCCGGGCAGCCTCCAGCCCCATCCTCCCTCAGTCCCAGCCAGCTCCCAGGACACTCTGCCCTCCCCAAAGGTCACCCCAGCTCGTGTTTGGTTAAGCTGACAATAATGAAGTGGCATGTTCATCTAATGATCAAATTGCTGCACCAGGAACATGAAAGGCTGAGGAGAACTAATTAAGAAGCTCATTTGCATACTCCAGCGTTTCCGGTGCACGTATGGGGTTCCCATAGCAACCAGTACAAAAGCTGGTGATGGTGTGTGGGTTTTAGTGGGTTTTAAGTGCTGTTCCTTCCCTTTGTCATCCCCTGCAGATCACAAAGGCTCCGCGAGGAAGGTGCAGTGACACCGGGCTGGAGAGGGGGATTTCTGCACAGCAAGGTAGGGACACAGCGTGCTGTGAGCACAGTGGTGGGCTGAGCCCACTCCCAGTGCCATCCAGCTCACACACCTGGGGAGCACGGATTTTGGGGTGGATGCACAGCCTGAGGACACAGTTGAACAGAAATCCCTGACCCAATACTACTCTGTCAAAGAGGCTTTCATGAGTCATTTTGGCCTCAGCTCCATGAGGAGCCAACAGCTCCAGAATTTTGCAGGGGACTGCACCAAATTCCACAGCATCCCAGTGCCCTGGGGAGGGGCTGGCTGCAGGCACCCCAGGATAACGCTTGCAGCACCCAGGACATGTCAAGCACTGTGGGACTGAGACCCTAAACACTGCACCCCAGTGTGAGAAGAAGCAAGGCAGGAACACACTGGTGAGGTGTCAGCCCCGGTCACAGCAGGTTCCCGCAGTCCAGCACCAGCCCCTTTCATCATGTCACTTCTCCCAAGCACCAAGATTTCTTTTCTGCCTTGCATTTCTGGCAAGAAACCTTTGCATTTAGATAAGGAATAAAGCCCGGGATCAGATGTGAACTCTGCGGCAGAGATCAACATTTTAATGAATTAAATATATTCTAAACTAAATGTAACCTCTTAGCGCTCACATTTTTGAGTGAGACTAACTTAAAGAAAAAGCCAACAATCCAACTCATTTCAGCTCTCTGGCTGTGAACTGGCCACAGGCCAATCAATTATCTTGAATTTATTCGTTATTCAACTTCCCTCCGACAGCCAATTTCCAGGCTGTGAATTGCAGGTGAGCAGTTCCTCCTGCCGTGGCCCCGCTCCCATCCCAGACCAGTTTGCAGGCAGTGGTTTCACTGGGCTGCCCGGGAGCAGCGCTTGGCCCAGGGCCAGGAGCAGAGCAGGATGCTCTGGCTGGCACATTCCGTCAGACAGTGCCAGGGGGATTGGAGGGACAGGGGCTGTTTGACATCCAGCAGCAGCATTTACAGATGCAAATAGAGCCTGAGCTGCAAGGAGCATCCCCCAAGGGCTGCGCAGCCCTGTCAGGCCTGGGAAGAGACATTTAATTCCTCCCTGTTAATTTGTTGCTGTGCAGGGAGGGCAGAGCAGCTCACCCCTGCTTCAGCAAAGCGTGTCTGGTCACAGAGACCAGATGCTGCAGCTGAACACGGAGCCCTGCGTGCCCAGGGATGTTTGGGGGGCTGGGCAGGGTGGGAGGCACATGGAGCAGACCCTGACTGTGCTGCCCCAGGCTCAGCCCACCCTGGGCTGCCCCCACACCAGAGCCTGGTGGTTGGGGGCAGAGGGAGTGGGGCTGCCCCCTCCCAGGGCACTGGGAAGAGAAGGATGGGTACGACCACAAGCAAGGCAGCAGAGTTGGTCCTTCATGCAGCCCCCATCCCAGTTACACTGCAGTTAGAACAGGAGCCAGCACAGCCAGGGCTGAGGAGACCTGAAGCTCTCACCCCTCCTCTTGAAACATCTCACCTCACTATTTCCCATGCTAACACAGGAGCCCTTCCCTGTCCCCAGCCTACCCAGCATCCTGGAATGATCTCCAAAGCCTTCAAGCTGGAAGAAGTCCCCTTGCCCATCCAAAGCCTTCTCCTCCCCTAACATTGTTTTCATTTCCCCCTCCCCCCCTTTTTTATTCTCAATAAAAACATAATTACAGGCTTTTAAAAAAAGCAAATTATAGTGACATACTTTAATTATCTCCAAGCAATGGAGGACTAAATTACACAGTCAGGGAATCGGAGGTTACCTAAAAATAAAAGCAAAAAGCTTCATTAAATGCTAATTGCAGCTTTCACCACTGAAGTGAGATTTCAGCACAGGCCACCATTGACTCACTGGGCCCTACAAGAGAACACTGGTGCTGTGGAGAGCCCCCTGGGTACACCCCACATGCCTCCATCCATGGCTCCAGCCACTGGGATTGCTCCAACAAGGAGAAACCGGGCTCCATTCTGCCTCTGGTCCTTCCCACAGGACTGGGTGTGCCCCTCAGAGGCATCACCATCCTCCCAGCAGCACTGATGTGCCCATCACAGCTCCTCCAATGCCCTGTAGCACAGACACGAGCTCCACAGAGTCCCCCACCCTGTGTGGACCCACAGGACCTGCTCAGCTCTGCTGCCCTTCCTCTCTGAACACAAGGCAGGACCTCCAGGCTCTCCCTGTGGGAGGGGAGCTGGATGGAGTTCTGTCCCAGAGCAAGGGGCAAGCCACACTCTGCTCCAGCCCTGCTCTCTCCATCCCCTTGCTCCAGACCTGCTCCCTCAGCAGCTTTGCCAGGGCTGCAACAGGAGACCTTCGGGCTGAGGAGCAGGAGGGTGATTGTTCCCAAGACATGGGAAGCGAGGCACGAGGTGGCTGGCAGACTGCAAAATTCACAGAGAAATTATCTTGTTTTTCCATTTCCTATCGAGTTGGCCTAATTATGCCACTGAAGTCTGTAATTTGCCTCTCACAGAAGAGAGTTAATGACTGGTTCCAGGCTGCTGTCGCTCCGCACGGGGCCGGGGCCACGAGCCCACACAGAGCTCCCACTCCAGCCCCCAGCCGTGCCCTGGCACCCCAAAAGCTCCCACTTGTGCCTGGAGAAGGGAGCTCAGGAGAAGGGCTGAGGATTGGGAACAGCAGCCAAGGACAATAGGAAGTTCCAGGCAAGGGGAGATACGAGCAGGCAACAGAAGGAGCTGGGACCAGCCCAGGCTTTTCTCCCCACTTCTCAAACTCCCAGAAAAAGTGGAAAATGCACAGGTCAACCACTCAGGGAACTCAAGCAATTTATTGCTGTTTAAATTCAATAGCCCTTCACAGAAACACAGGGAAAATCAGACAAGTGCTTTTCATCTGTAAGGGAGGCGAGGAAGAGAAATCACAGCACGACAGGCACCTCATTTAAAAAAATATATACACACAAAGTACCAAAACTAGGAATCTGATATCTAGGAATCGGAATCTACTCTGCTCTTCGGCTCAGCCACAGGCAGAACTACCCTCAAAAATACTAAGCAAAGCAGAAACTGGATCCTGGATCCACCAGCTCCCCAGGCATCCACTCCAGGGCCTGGCTAGATCCCCATCCATCTCAATGGCTTGTAGACAGCTCCCTCTTAATTAGCTTTCATAATCAAATAAGCATTTAGAATTAAACAGCACTGTATAAAATTAACCAGTTGTGTTGGGGGGTCATTGCAGCCACTGGAATGTGCCCAGCACTGGGAGGGACACGGGTCCTCCAGCAGCACAGGGACAGTGACAGCCAGGGCAGGTTGGGGCTGGTAAAAACAGGGCCATCTCTGGAAGGCTCAGAGCATCCCTCCTCCCAGGCACAGGGAGGGGGATGCTGTAATTGAGGTAGGATCAGCCTTTCCAGTCGTTATCAGGCAAAGCTCAGGGTGAAAGCTGCTTGTAAAGCCAGTAGAGCAGTATCTCTGAGCTAGAAACAGCCCCACAGACATCAGCTTGGGTTTTCTGGGAGCCCTCTGAACCAGGCAGCGCCTCACATCTGATCTGACAGTGATGGATGCGCTGGGAACGGAGCAGTTTTTTCTCCTGAGAAGCTCTTTTGACAAGTATGATCTTATCAAAGTTGCAAGCTTTTCATTATGCTTCTTTTTTTCTTTTTTTAACTCCTGCCTTCAAGCCACGCTCTGTCCCCTGTGCATGGGCAGGGAACGGGCACCTTTCTGGTCCCCCTGGCACCAGTCACTGGCTGCAGCTCCTGGGGGGCTCAGGGCACCCAGGGCCCCCCTCCCTGGGCAACCCACCAAGGCAAGAGCAGAGCTGTGATAATACACAAAGGGGCAGGGGAACACGCCCAGGGATGGGGAGCCATCCCAGCACCCTCTCCAAGGCCAAGTCACCACCAGCTCCAGTGCTTTTACTGGGCACCTGAAACCACAGCTCATCCAAAAGCTGGAGGCACCCACCCCACCAGGGTGGGCAGCAGCACCTTTCCCCAGCAGCACCTTTCCCCACCTCCCCAAACACAGACAAGCTTGGACCCTCCTCTCCCCAGCCAGCAGCAAACAAGCACAGCCACCCCCTTTCCAACAGGGAATCCCATCCAGAGCCAGAAACAGCAGCAGCCAACACTCCAAACCACCCCAAAACAGGTACAGCCAAGACTCAGAACTGCCACCTACCTCACACGCTGAGCTGTCCCACGGAGGAGCTGCAGGCAGACAGGAAAATCCCCCCCCAAGGGGGGGGCAGAGCTGCTTTTATTAGTGGGCAACACCCTAATTAGCCCAGGTTGCTCCTGATGAGGAGAGTGGAGTTGGCCCTGCCTCTGCATCACAGGATCCTTCAGGCTGGAAGAGCCCTCTAAGATCATCCAGCCCAGCCATTAACCCAGCACTGCCAAGGCCACCATGTCCCCAAGTGCCACATCTGCACAACTCTTAAACAAATCCGTCCAGGGGTGGGGACTCCACCATTCCCTGAGCAGCCTGAATGGAGAATCTCTGGAAAATCCCTTCGGGTCCATCTCCCCCCCTCAGCCCACACCTGGGGGAAGGGGAAATGAGGAGAAATCAGCCCTTTTCACCCTGGATCTGCTCCAGCCCTGAGCACTGGGGAGGCACAGGCTGCAGTGTGTGCCCCAGTGCCCCGTGCCAGGGACATGCTGAGCTCCCCTCTCCCTGCCCCATCCCCTCCCAGAAGGACCCCTTGGCAGCAGGAATGCCTGGAGAGGAAGGACACCAAGCCCCCTGCTCTCCCAGAGCACTTGGCCACCCAAAACCTTCCCTTCAGCCCAAACCAAGTCACCTCCTGAAACCAAGTCACCAAGAGACAGCAAACACCGAGTGCAAAACCAGGGTCTTTTATTAGAAATCTCCTTGTATAAAAATGATCATGCTCTACACAGTCATCGAATAATTCATAAACATCCAGGCACTGAACTTTGTTTTTTTTGTGTGTTTTTGTTTTTTGACTGGTCAGTACATAAAGCAGACGTATTTCAATCCATATGGTCATCACATACATTAAGGAACCACCTATAAAAATCAGCACTTTGAACACAGTCTAGGTTTTATTTTATTTTATTTTGTTGTCTGTTTTTTTATGTAAATTTTATGTATTTTTATTTATTTTTCCTTTTTGCAACATATAGAATTTGGTAGGATATGGGGGAGAGAGTGAAGAGGGATGGAGGAAGACAGGAACAAAATAAAATGGAGGATTAAAAAAAAAAAAAGAGAGAAAACAGAAGGTTCTGCACAACCACAAACAATCTCACAAATTCCAGAAAAGGGAAAATGTTGGGTCTCCTTTTTTTTTTTTTTTTTTGCCAAAATACAGAAAAAAAACCCGAAGACTTGCCGAAGTTCGTCACCTCCTCCCTGCTCTCCGTGCCCCCGCTCCCTCCGGGAGCCATGCACCGACACCGTGGGCGTGGAATGGTTTTATTGGTTCTTTGTGGATTTTTTGCTGCTGTTGATGGCCGTTTTCCCGGGAGCTCTGCCCCAGTGGCCCCGCAGGAGCGTTTCCCCAGGCTGCCACCTCCCTCCAGGGTCCCGCCGGGAGCGGCTCCGCTCCCTCCGGGCCGTGGCTCCCGCAGCCCCTGGAGCTAAATGGCGTGGTTGCTGTAGCTGACATAGGTCTGTTTGGTGGCCAGTGCTGGAGGGAGAGACAGAGCTCACATGGATCATTCACGAGTCCACCCTCCCCTCCTGGCTCCCGTCCCACCCCGACCCGTCTGTCGCGTCAGGAGATGCTGGCAGGGCTGTGAACAGGGTTTGCTCCTGGATCCAGCCAGCACCAGCACATGGGATCCTCCCCTGGGAGGGCACGGAGCCGTGGCAGAGGGGCTGAGCCCAGGGCAGCCTCTGGGTGCTCTCTAAAGACAGTTCATCCCAAAGAGTGACCCAGGATGTGACACGAGCCATGGGAATGTGCTCTCGGGCTCCCCTTCACTTCCCTCAGCAACCTCCTACAGACAGACCACGGGTGCTCCATGTTCCCAAAGCTCATCTTGTCACAGCCCTGCAAGGCACAATGTGGATCCTGCCCTCAGTGGGCACGATGCTCTGTGGAGATGCCCCCATGAGGTCCCGAGGCACCACAGGGCTCAGTGGGCACACGGACACCCTCCAGCCAAGGACACGGACAGTGCTGGCACAGATGGCAAAGCCCAGGACACCCTGAGCAGCACAAACGTGTCCCCTGTGGAGCCCTCCCCTGGCACTGCACAGAGGGGACACCTGGCAGCTCGTGGTGCCTCGCTGACAATCGAACCTTGCTGCAGGTTTCCAACTGGTGTTCCCAGATAACAATTAGATAGAGCAGAAGAAATTGGAGCTGACAGAGCTATTTGTTAGCTGCGATGTTTTCGTAGCCGATCTGCCCGTATCGAAGCCCTGTGAATTATTTATTCTGTTGTTTATTTAAGGATACGTGACCCGCCAGTGACAGAGTGAAAAATGTCCCCTCGGTGCTGCACCGACATCCCCCCTGTGCCTCCTGCCCCCAGTGCTGCTGCCTGGCACAGCCAGGAGCTCACTGCCAGCCCTGCTCACGCCGAGCTCCCACACCCCCATGAGATACAGACTCTGCTCTCCCTCTCCCAGCTCCTGCCATCCTCAGAGGATCCTGCTGCGAGTCCCCCCGGGAGCCGCCTTACCTTGTGTCTCCAGGTTTTCGCAGAGCTCCGACTTGGCCTCTCCGTTGGGGCGGAAACCTCCCTTCTGAGAGAACTTGTTGGACATGGTGGCCGCCGTCACCACCGCCTTGAGGCTCCGCTTGCGCTTGGGGACGTTCTGCTCCGGGTGGAAGAGGATGATGTACACCTTGGGCATGTAGAGCATGCCCAGGGACACCGAGGCACTCAGACTCACCGAGATGGTGAGCGTCGTGGTCTGGATGTACATCTGCAAGACACAAGGGCACGAGCTGAGACCCCCCCCAGCTCTGTGGGATCCAGAAGGGTCAGCTGGGAAAGGAGGAAACAGGGGACCATGGAAAAGTTGGAGTTAAATAAACAGAGTGGGGAGGCAGTGCTAGAAATGTTGGCACTCCTGGATCTTTAACATTAGGCTTGATGCTCCACCAGCTGCAGGGCAGGAGCTCTGACGCTGATGGTGGGCACAGCAAGGACACCCACTCCTGGGGCACCCTCGTGCCCCATCTCCCTTCAACAGGTAATTCCCATTCCCCAGCTGGCTCCTGGGCCCTTGTCATGTAAGTCACATATTACACACCGACACTGCCTTTTTGCAGTCAAAACTAATTTCACGCTCACTGTCCAGGACTAACAGTGACAGATGTTTTGCAAAATGAAAGCCCATTAATCTGACTGTAGAATAATCCATTTTTCTATGGAGAGCGTTTGGCAGGCTCCTCACAAGCCGGGGGCATCTGAAGCAGGTGGCAACCTGGAGGAGGAAGAGACCCCCTCCCTCTGCCCATCCCATCTCCCGGGGTGGCCAGGAGTGCAGGTCCCTGCTCCACAGGCATCCCTGCAGACATCCCTGCTCCACAGGCATCCCTGCAGACATCCCTGCTCCACAGGCATCCCTGCAGACATCCCTGCTCCATCAGCATCCAGCACAGGGCTCCGTCCTCTCCAGCATCCTCTCCTCCACACAGCTCATGTGCTGGGCCAGTGAGGCTGAGCAGGGAGGGGGCTCTGGGTCTCCAGGTGCCTTTGCACACCCCTGGTTTGCAGAGTGCTGACAAGGGTTTAGAAGCTTTAAAGCAGTTCCTGACCTTCGCCCCTGACTCTGGCACAGCACAGTGTCCAGGGATTGTCCTGCAGGTGTTTCCCACGTGGGATTTAATGCCATGTGAGGAGGCACAACCTGGAGGAGCCAGGGAAGCCCAGGGACTGCAGCAGCAGCCAGGGCAGGGGGTCCCCACCTCTCCAGGGCCACACACTTGCCCTGGGGGCTCAGTCTCTGGAGTCAGTAGAGCAGAAAGGTGGTGGAGGGCACGTGCTGAGGCAGGGGCTCTGCACGGCTCCCTGGGGCCATTCCATGCCAAGAGGGAGAGCTGGTGGGAGACCCCCATTCCCAGGCAGGGCTGTCAGCCCCCCCAGGACCCACAGGTCCCAGCTGTGACTGTGCAAAGCAAATCAACACATGGCCCAGATTGTTCCAACTCAGCCCTGAAGGGAAAATGCCACAAAGCTTGTTCTGAGTCAACAGAAAACTTTGGTTTGTCCCCAGAATAAAACCTCCTGCTGTCACATGCACCGGTTTGTTTGTTCCACCTTCTCTCTCTAGGCAGTTTTTGGAAATAAAAATGTCATTTCATCAAGCAAAGTCAAAACATATCTCTGTGCCAGAATATGTGCGCTTTTTTCTTTCTTCCTCTTTTTTTCACTCCAACTCTCCAGACTCTGCTGCAAGTGTCCTGAACTGGCCAGGAACAAGGGCAGCACTGGGACCCCAACTCCAGGCACCCCAACCCCTGCCTGGGAACCAGCACAACTCTGCCCAGCACAGCGTGCCCCTGGTGGGACATGGCTCAGCACCCCTCATCTCCCAGACCCCCTCCTGCTCCTCAGCAACGCCTTTCCAAGGAGCCTCACTCCAGCAATTTCCAGTTTTTGTGCCTCTGCAGCAACTCCCCCCCCGTGCCTCGGGACTCGAGGGCGTTTCAGCAGGGAGGGAGAGCAGCTGAGCTGAGCTCAGACGTCTCTGTGTGCTCCCCCCACGCGCCGGGGCCAGGGCACCCCACACACCAGGGACTCCCCTCTGCCGAGACTCCCACCGGCACCAGCTCCGGCTCCCCACGCTCCCCCACCTCTTTACCTCCTGCAACACTCCTGGGGTCTCACAGGGCCACCGTGGTGACCTCCACCCCGGTGATGCCTGTGCCAGAACAGCCCCGTGTTCGCAGCCCACACCGGCCCCCGCAGCCGCGTCTCGCCGCACCAAACCCCCGACAGCTCAGGGAGGAGTATTTTTAGCCCGGAGCTTCAACACAGCCATGGAGCTCTGCTCAGTTAACCTTTTGCCACTGCAAAAAATGACCATTTCTCACTAGTGCAGTTCCTACTCCCTTAATTGGTTTCCAGCCCAGAACCCCACTTCGCCCCTCCGTTAACAAGACTTGAGCTTTCTCCAGAGCCCTCAGAGGTGTGTGCTGAGGCTATTGAGGAAGTTCCAGCTCCTGGCCCAGCAGCAACTGCTGCCTCATGGGCAGGATGAAAGAGCAGAGCCATCTCTGACTCAGGACAATGACGTTGCACCAAGGGACTGCAGCAGCCTGAAGTGACCCCGCACAAGCCCCCGAGCCCGTGCTGTGCTCAGCCCTTGCCCAGGGCTGGCTGATCCTGTCCTGCCTGAGGGAGCAGCCCGGGCTCAAAGCACAGCCCTGCACAGCTTGTGCTTGCCCCACAGCAAATTTCTGCATTAATTGGAAACTCCCCCCACCCTAAATTCATGCCTGGGCCCACTACAAGGGATTTTGCACCGGGATGGCTGCTGGGGAAAGGCAGATCTGCTCAGCCCTTCTCCAGCACACTAACACCACTGGACAGTCCCTCTCATTCCTTCCCTCTCCCTCTTTTCCCTCAGCTGAAAGCAAATGTGATAAACAGGGAAGCAGACAATGACTCCACTGTTCCGCTGCCGCCTTATCAGCGCAGGAAATTGTCTCTTTCTTTAGATCCTCTGTTATTGCTATTTCTGTAATCCGCAGGGATCGCCGGGGATAAGAGGTTCTTTTCAGAAAAGGCTTGGGGGACTTGTTACAGTAATATGCCACCTCCATGCAAAGTTGTGGGCACGAGGTAAAGCGAATTAAAATAAAAGCGGAGATTATTATTATCCGACTCCTCCAGACCACGAGGCCTCGGCTGCAGCCTCAGCTGGGGTCTGGGCAGAGGTGCCAGCGGTCTGGGGTGAGGGTCTGCCCCGTGGCATCCTCAGGACTCCAGCTGTGCTCTCAGGGGAGAACAACAGCCCGGCCGAGCTCCTGGCTTTTCTGTTCCCGGGTGTGCAGGTGCTCCTTGGAGCCCAACAGGCCCTTGGTCCTGGCAGCTGGGACACTCAGAGCCCACTCCCCCAGCACAGCACCAGCTGGAATGGCAACACCCCTCCAGGGATCACTCGGCAGACTGAAGGCTTCGAGACAGAGCTCTGGTCCAAGGGGAGTTGGGAACATCACTTTTTCCGCCTCTAATCAGCTTGTTAGCAGCCTAATAACAGAGCAGCCCTGTGCATTACAACCCCCAACGTGAGGCACAGCCTATTGTGGAGCTGCTGCCTGACAGCCAGCGTTCGGCAGCCCTAAATTATCCCGTGACAAGCTGCAGTGAAGAGGTGAGCAACCTTGCGCATAATCTACAATCATTATCATTTCCATCTTTATTACCCACAGTATGCCGAGCACATTAAGGAGGCTTTCAGGGAGCTTTTGTTTTGCAATAATTTCTTAAAAAACCTGCTTTCTTGTTAGTATCTCCCCTGCCATCTCATCAAAATGGAAATGCTGCAAAAGGCTCCATTTATTTCCTTTAATTCTCCTCCACACTTCCAGCCAGCACCGGCTTGGTGAGACTTTTTGGTTGAGCCAAGGTTCGAGCTGGCTGGGCAGGCTCGGCCTCCTCGAGCACCGGGGCTGGATGCTCTGAGCAGAGTCAGTTCAGCAAAAGGTCCCTCAGCAAACCACCCCCAGCCCTTCGCAGTGGCTGTTCCCAAAAGCCATGGTGTCAGCAGCTCAGCACCGTGGGGACACACTCGAGGTGTCCAGAGAGGGGTCCGGATGGTGGGTCACCCCGGGGGTTTCCAGGGAACAGCAACTCCAAGATTTGTTTGTCAGAGCAGCTCTGGGCTGGCAGGCGGGAGCTGTTTGCATTTGACATAAACGAGATGATTCCTGTTTTGGCTGGCAAGCAAAAGGATTTGGGGCTCATTCATGAGATTTTTATTCTTTGTTCTTAATCCCTCGCACTCGAGCACGGAGCCTCATCCGGGCTGGCCTCAGTCCCATGGGAACTCAGTGCTGGGGAAAGGCGCCGGCTGGGCAGCACTTGGTCCCTTTCCATGCAGAAAAAGTGCTCATGACACTGGGACCTGGATCTGCCATAGGGACTCATCCTCCCCTCCCACACACCAGCATCCTGTGCTGCCACTGCTCCCATCCGGAGAGGGGCAGCGGGGTCAGCAGAGCTCTTCCCACCCCAATTCCCATGCTGGCTGGGCCAAGGGAAGCGACCTGAAGACATGACAGCCTCTCTCAGCCCTGCTCCTCACAGCCCACCAGACACCAGCCAGGCCTCTCCCCTCCTCCCTTACCTTTTCCGCCGACTGTGACGTCCCAAAAAATATCGGGATGAAGGCTAACCACACAATGCAAGTAGTGTACATGGTGAACCCGATGGGTTTGGCTTCGTTAAAGGTCTCCGGGACTCCACGGGTCTTAATAGCATAGACAGTGCAGGTGACCATGAGGAGCATGCTGTACCCAAGCAAACAGATGAGGGACAGGTCCGAAATGTCACATTTGAGGATGCCCCGGGCAAAGTGGGGGTTTGTAGTCCGCTGGTCCTCGTAGTCAATGACAGAGTGGGACGGGTCCACGATGAACCAGATGCAGACGCCGACGAGCTGCAGCGAGATGAGGCTGAAGGTGATGACCAGCTGGGAAGCGGGGCTGATAAACCGGGGGGCACTCACCGACTTCTTGCCCTGCTCGAAGATGCGGTAGATGCGGTTGGTCTTGGTGAGCAGCGCGGCGTAGCTGATGCTCATGCCCAGCCCCAGGAAGATGCGTCGCAAGGAGCAGGTGCTCAGGTCAGGCTCGGCGATCATGAGGAAGGTGGTGGCGTAGCAGAGGAAGATCCCTGTCAGCAGGACGTAGCTCAGCTCCCGCCCCGACGCCTTGACGATGGGCGTGTCGTTGTAGCGCACGAAGGTGATCACCACGAAGAGGGTGGCGATGATGCCCACGATGGCGATGAAGACGGGCACCACGGCCCAGGGCGAGCTCCACTCCAGCTTGATGATGGGGATGGGGGTGCAGCTGGTGTGGTTCTCGTTGGGCCGCTCGTTGAAGTGGCAGCGCTTGCAGTGGAACTCGTCCAGCTGGTACTGGTAGCCGTCGCAGCGCTCGCAGTGCCAGCAGCAGGGAATGCCCTTCACCAGCTTCTTCCTCTCGCCCGGCTTGCAGGGCAGGCTGCAGATGGAGCTGGGGAGCTGGGTCCCACCTCCTGGCCACAGCATGTTCTCAACCTGTGGGGAACACGGCACCAGCCCTGCTGACGGCACTCTGGCCTCAGCCGGGCACCCCCAGGGCACAGGGGATGCCCTGCCCTGCTCACAGCAGAGCTACCCAGATCCAGCCCCTCACCCCATCAGCGCCCAACCTGGCATGGGGATAGAGTGGTGATGAAGCTCTCCACTGGCCTTTTGGGAAAATTCAACATCAGAAACCCAAACCAAAGTCCCTCCTTCTCTGAGAAAACCCCTTCTGCTCTGTTGTGGCTTCTCTTCCCTGCCCGATGCCCGGAGCCCGTGGGGATGGTCACACGTGCTGGTGGGTCACTGCAGCTGAAGCACAGGTGTGTACTTGCAGTACACCCTCCCCTCTGACCCCCCCATGTTTGTCTGCCTGACTTTGCACCCATGGGCTTGCAGACCCTGCTTGGTGAGAAGAGAAACCTGCAGGACCTCCCCTCAGCACAGCCTGTTCAGGGCCCCAGTGCAGCACCAGCGAGCCCTTACCTTGAGGTGCAGGTGGTCTGTCCACTGCCCGATGACTTTGTACTCAGGGGTGGAGTTCCTGATCTGGTACTGGTAGATGTCGTAACGCCCCGGCGCGTCCCCGTTCTCGTTGAATGTCACGGGGGTCCCAGCAATGCCTGTGGGACAGGGGGGGCTCAGCACCCACAGCACCCCCAGCATGGGGAGTCCTGGGGATGGGGTCCAAGGGGGCTCTGGTCTGATACTCCCCCCCCCTCACTGCTTATTTTAAAAAAGGGGGAAAAGCAGCTTTAAAGTTAAATCAAGTGAAGTCTGCAGATAAACACTAATGAAAGGAAGAAAGTGAAAAATCAAGCAAGAGGGAAAAGTAAATAGAAGAGACACTGTGGAGGAGATCACAGAGTGGAGATAAATAGAAATAATAAGAGGACAGGACAGAAAATGTTTATTAAGGAGATACAGCAGGGGAAAATGGCATTTCCAGAGGAGATCTGAGACAGACAAGGGCAGAGCAGCAGGATTCAGTGGGACCTCTGCCAGGTAGGAGGAAAGGAGGTGGGGGGGGAGCAGGCAAGGGGAGAGCCCAGGCAGGATGCCCGGGTGAGGGCAGGATTGGTGCCGGGTTACACTCCAAAGGCTCCCAGGAGATGTGGAAGCTCAGACCTCCTCATCTGCTGATCTGCTGTGAAACTGCCCCACCTCTGCCCCCCTCATTTGCAGTGCAGTGGGTGCCAAATGGCAACATGAATAACTTGTGGGTGCTGCTGTGTGACCCTTAGTGGGGGACCAGCAGGGACACCCGGCCCCTGGGGCCGCTCCTGCCACCGCCCCGGGCACGACAGACCTGAGAAGTTGACGTTGCGGATGTACTTGAGCAGCTCCACCCCGTCCACCGGGTCCATCCTGGGGCACAGCCCGACCTTGCCGGGGCACAGGTTCTTGTGCATGTTGTGCAGAGCGTGTCCCATGGCGTAGACGGCGTCGATGACGAACTGGACCTTCCCCTCCTGCTCGTACGAGGAGTCCTGGCCGATCCGCTCCCGGTCTGCGGGTACAGGGGGAAGCAGGTTCCATCTCCCTGCGCCCCAGCCAACCCCTGGGGCTGCACCCAGTCCCTGGCAGACAAGCCCACCCTGGACTGGAGCAGCTGGAAACTCCAACCCCGTTCCCAAAACTGAAAACCCAGGTGATGTGCAGCCAAAAAACATTCACCGGGGAAACACCCAACCAACCTCCCTGTAACATAGTCCTGAAAATGTGGGTGCTGTCACCCTGCTGTGCTTCCCAGAGCCTTTGGATGTCACATCCCAGTGCCATGGGCCGTCCTCATACTCCCAGGTGCCCAACTGGGCTGTGACTGACTTCCCACCCTCACCCCCATGAACTGACCTCCTTCATCTCCTGGGAGCTCCCACAGGCTCAGTCTCTATCAGTGGTGTCAAGGAATGCCCAGGCAGCATCCACCACTGTCTATGTGTCCTCCATCTCACTTCCAACACCTCCTGTCCCCCTTCTCCCCTCGTCACCCCCTGCCACCCTCTGGCCTCACTGACCCCACAGCCTTCCCAGCTCACAGGATCCTGCAAGGATCTGGCAATTACCAGTGACAGCTGCCTTCATCCCTGCCATAACTGCCCTTAATGGGACCAGAAACATGTTAATCACTTAGCAGAAGACACTGCTTAATGTAACATGCTGTTAATTACAGCCCAGAGAACATCTCCCAGGGGGCACTGCCACGACACAGCCTCGGCCTCTGCCCCCCCCTCGCCACCTCCAGCCACAGCCAACGGGAAGGAGGGTTTGTCAGAGAGCCAAGGGCACAGCCTCCCTCCTCCAGAGGGGCAGCACATCCTAGAAAGTCGTGCAAGGGTGTCCAGAATTAACTCTGGCTCCGCCGTGCTCAGATGTGCCCTGATGTGAGGTGGGGTTCACGGGGGCCACGGGGGACCAGGCACTCAGCCTGTGCAGGTGGGGACAGAAAGGCACAAGCAAGCATTGGGTGCTGATCCCCTCCATCCCTGCTGTGGGAGGGGGGGATGGAGCTGGCTCTGGGTGCAGAGCAAACCTCTGCTGAGAGGGGCCGGCCCCGTGGGCTGTGCCGGAGGTCCCTGTGCCAGGAGGAGGTGACACGTGCCACTGACATGACACTAAAGCGAATTGATAACGAGCTGACCGACAGGAAAAGATGATATCAGGGAGGTGAACTCATAGCCCATCCTTCAAAGTTACAAAAACACTTTTGGATTGTGGAGATTACTCATGCAAACCCTGCCAGGTGATCCCTCCTTCCACATTATTGACAGGAGCCATTAATCTTCTCCCTCAACTTTGAGCCCTTCCCCACATTCATCTCCAAAGGTGCAGACAAGCCACTCTGTCTTGTCAAGATAATTACCCATTAAAGGAAGGGATGTAATAGACTGTCCAGGGGAGCTGAGCCCATAGGCATGTCCCAGCCCTGCCATCACCCCCAGCACTGTCCTGCCCAGGGGACACAAAGGACCCAGGGCTGGTCCCTTACAGCTACTTTGCTTCCCAGCAGCCAGCTCAATCCCACAGAGGTCCCCAAATCCAACCCACTGCAACAACACAGGCTGTGGAGGCTGAACTTTCATCCCACACATCCCTGTGCCCTGCAGCGAGCATCAGCCTGGGGCTGTGGGAAAGCTGGATCTGGTGCCAAGGCTGAGCACTGCAGATAAGGAAACATCCCTGGGGCTGGCTGGCTGGCCATCTGTGGCACCTTGCCCCAGGCCCCAGATGCTCTTTCCAGACGGGAATTAGGCTGGTGCACAGAGGGGAGATGTGGAGCAGACAGCTGAGGCTTGTTCCCAACATGGAGACAATAAATCTCTGCCAAACTCGAATAGATTAGGGCCACGAAAGGGATGTGACCTGCTGATTATAATAGCAGGGTCGTGCATCCTTCTACAGGGCTGGTAATTAATTTTCAAGTGCGTGACGAGGCTCCGCGGCCCCCTCGGAGGAGGATGCAGATCCCTTCTCCAGGCAGATGAGAAGGGATTAGCATCACTTCCCATCACACCACTGTGCTGGCTTTTGGCAGGAGTTAATCCAAGTCACTCACAGTGCTGCTCCAGGGAGCTGGGGATGGAGAACCTCCAAATCTCATGGAAGCTGGTGGCAGCACCCAGCACCCATGGCCATGTTTTTGGGCTGGGTGAGCCCATCCAGGAGCAGGGATGGTTCCCCCACAAGGGATGCTCATGGCAAACAAATGATGGGTGCTAGGGCTGCTCTCGGGGATAACATAGGCAGTTGCCATCAGGATTCCATCCCCCCAATCCTCACCCCTCACCTTCCTCCCAGGGCTCCCATACAGGAATGGGAGCCACGAGCTGTCCTGCTCAGGGTGGGATGCTTCAGTCTGGTTTTTGGGGTGCAATAACCAAGAAAAGCTGGCACTTCTCTGGGCAAATTGGGCTCTACCCAAACCTGAAGAAAACGGCCCCAAATGGGCCATTTGCATCAGCCCTGCGAGGCAGGAGCTCACGGATCTGCACGGGCAGGTGATTTGCTTCACCATGTGTTAGTTCCCTGCTCTATCTGCCAAGCAAACACTCAGGAGATGGTTTATTTGCTGACAAGTTCAGATAATTTAAAGACAGTTCCTAGGACATTTGCCACGTCATGGCTTCAGCTGCCTCCACTGACACCTTGGCCCTGAAATATCACCCATTTAAAAGCTACATCACTGTGAAGATGAGAAGATCAGTGTTCTTGGGACCTGCTCATGCATCTCCTGGTGCTGAGGGGTTTGTGATGCACTCAGGAAGGATGAGGAGCTCTTGGCTACCCAAGGCCAGGGCCATGGGCCAGTTTCCTTGCATGCCCTTGCTGCTTACCCAACTCACGCCTATGCATTAGCCCAGATCATCAGATGAACATTTGGGGAATGCCAGCAAGGACAAGGATGTAGAAGCACCATCCCACTCATCCTCAGTGGTGAAAGCAGGGGAAAAAAACCTCCCTTAATGATAAGCTTCCCAGGCACAGCCAGCTCCATCCGATGGCACACCACAGCTTCCACAGACATCCCTCCCAAGGGGATGGAGGGACGTGCAAATGTCCCCAGGTCCTGCCACGTCGCAGCCCGAGAGCCGCCGCGGCGTTATCTGTCTTCGGCCAGTGCCAGGCAGGCAGTAAATCTCTCCCATCTCTCAGTAAACATGTCACCTCCTCGAGCCTCCAACCATCACCTGACAGCAGCGCTGTCAGCAAGACAGATCCCCACTGCCTTGTTTACTGCATTCGTCCCTAAAGCCTCTTTTGGCTGGAAATAGCTGAAAATGCACAGGGGGGGTTTAAGGAGGGGGTCGGGCACCTGGAATTAGGCTCTGCCAGGATCCCCACCTGGCTTTGATGTTCACTCAGGAACAACCACGCTCACAACCAGGACCACAACCCCTCTCACGAGCCCTCCCTCGCCCACAGCAGCCCCGCAGCTCTTACTGGTGCACTTCTTGATGCTGCTGCCTTTCCTCAGCGCGTGCCGGCTCAGCTTGCAGTGGAAATTATCCTCCCAAAACTCAGCAAACCAGATGTTCCGGCGGTTGTTGTCCAGTGTCCTGCTGGAGAAGTAGCGGTCGAAACCTGCCCGGGGAAAAGTGGATGGAGGGGCTAAATCCCTGGGATGGCAGAGAGATGCATAACATGTCCCTGAACTCCCCAGACAGAGGGGAAAGGGGGTTTCCTGGGCGATGGGGACACACCAGAGTGTGGTGGGATTGTGTCCGAGGCACCCCTTGGGCAGAGCTGCAAGTGGAAAACCCACTCAGGGAAGACCCAAAACACAGAAAATTTCTGGGACATTGAGGGCAGCAAGAAACACTTCTCTAGGCACGCCAGGGATAAAAGGAAGAGCAGGGAAAATGTGGCACACGGAAAATAGGGAGGGGATTGGTGCCAGCCAACATAGCTTCACCAAGAGCTAATCAGATGGTCTTTAAGGTCCCTTCAAACCCAAACCATTCTGCAATTCTGTGATGATTTCACAGGCAAACCCTGCAGTTATGGGGCTGCCCTCAGGGCGAGCAGCCAACCCAGGGGGTCACTGAGGGTCCCACGAGCGCAGCCCCTACCTCTGACGGAGACCCTCTTGGGCAGGATGGTGACGGAGCCCTCGGCCACCTCCTCCAGGTGCAGCACCGGGGCGATTTTGGAGCCCCAGCTGTCCGAGCCCATCCAGATGAAGTGCCCCGTCTGGTTCGCCCTCTTGGCCGCCTCCAGCACCCTTCTGTGGAGAGAACAGCAGGCGCTGGGGCACCAGCTCCGTGGCTGTCCCCAGGGAAGTGGGGATGCTGGCACGGGGCAGGGCACAGCGCCGGTGCCATCTCCTGCTCCGGGCACACAGCTGGCACCAGGCACAATCTGGTGTATATGGATAGACAGGAGTAAATGGTGCAACTCAACTCCCACACCCTCTGCCCTCATAGCCTGGGCTGCCTCTCCCACCTCATTTGCATATTTGCTGACTGGTAATTGAATTTCCCCTTAATTACCCAACATTAAGAAAGAAAAAAAAAAAATCAGGTTATGCTGCAGCAGGCAGGGAAAGCAGCAGCAGGGAGAGCCTGTGCTTCCAGCTCCTCAGCATCACCAGCCATGGGAGAGGAACAGGCAGTGCTGACAGTGGCCAGGACGGAGCTGAGGTGGGCTCTGCTGGGCTCAGCCGGGCAGCTGAGGAGCAGCTGGGGGTGGAGATGCCGAAGGATCCGTCCTGCTGAGCACCCCCGTCGTGCCAGACAGTCAGACACACTCCTGCCCACCCCACCGGCGCCAGCAGGTCAGAAACTCTCCATGCTGGATGGGAGGGAGTGTTCCTGGGTCCGACCCTCGGGGCTCTGCCTCCCAGGGCTCGCTGTCCCCCCAGGGCTCGCTGTCCCCCCGGGGTCGGAGGGTCCCCCCGGGGTCGGAGGGTCCCCGGCCGTGCGGGAGCGGGCCCGGGGCAGCTCCCCGTGCAGAGCAGAGGCAGGTTGTGACTCACCCCCCGCGTCGGAGCTGATCATTTCAAGTCCAGATGGTGTTTGAAATGCGTAATAAGGAAAAAAGCCCATAGAAATCCAGCAGAGAGTGAAGACAAGATGGGAAGAGGCAGGCGTGCAGTGGGAGCTCTGCTGGCTGCTCCGAGCTCCGGGCACATCCAACAGGGCGGGCACAGCCCACGAACCACTCCAGGCACGAGCAGCACCTCCAGCTGCCCACAGTCCCTGGGAGGAGAAGGATCTCCCCGGGGCAAACTCAGGACATTCCTGTGGCATCACTGATTTATACCCTGTCTGAGCCAGGCAGGAATTCCAGCAACTACCTTCCCAGTCCATCCTGTCCAGCAGCATGGCCCTGATCCCCATCTTCCAGGCTCCACAGCTCAAGTTGGCAAGAGGGTCAGGATTATGGAGTACCCCATGCCCAAGCTAAAGCCAGGTGGTTTGGAACCCCACTGCCCAGGTCTGCAGTCCCATTTGGATGGGTAACTATTTCTAGACTCTTGGTGACGGGACCTGCCATTTACCCATCAAGGTAAACCCCCTTGCCCCCTCACCCCCACCTGATGGCAGCTCCACAGACATTTCTATTGAGGAAGGAAAGAGGAAACTGGGAGCGTTTGCACATCTGATGTAAACTGATTTAAACTCACAGTTTACCCACATTTACATAATGTTTGCTGATTAATAAATTAGACACTTAGGAAATCAGGGGTAGCTCCATGTGAATCATTCTGCTCCATAAACAACAGAGGCACAGACGCCTCTTCACCCGCAGAGCAGCTCCTCACCCCGGAGCGTGGCCTCGTCCCCAGCCCTGCTGGGCAGCAGAGTGGGGGGGGGTCCCTGGAAGGTCCCCCAGACCTGTTCCTCTGCCCTGCTGGGGCTGCACAGCAAAGCAGAACCAGTGCCTGGGTCCTGCCCAGGCCAGCCCTGTCCAGCTGGGAAGCAGTGGGCCATGGCAGCCACGGCTTCCAAACCCAACGGAAAGTGGATTTTCCCTCTGTTCAGCTCTGTGTGGCTGTGGCTAGATGGCAATGATGGGCCAAGTGGCCACTCTGAGGTCAGCTCTGGTGGGTCCCTGCCGTGACCGTGTCCCTGCCACGCTTCATTCATGGGGCATCCTCTCCCCACTGCAGACACGTCCCGTCAGTCCCCCCTGCCCCAGACCCCTCCCAGCCAGGCCGGCCCCTCCACACCTGATGTCGTCCTCGTTGGCGAAGATGATGACGGCCCGGGCGTGGGAGGTCTCCAGGAGGCGCCGGATGATCTTGTCAAACTCTCCTGGCTTGGGCTCCCTCGGGATCTTGACGGACTGGGCCACGCAGACCCCGCCTGCGGCAGAGAGAGCCCGGCACTGAGACACCCCCGGAGCTCCCGTCCCCCCGGAAAGCCTCTTCCCAGGGCTCCAGCTCCGAGCACCAGCCCCTCCCCAGCCCAGGAGCTGCAAAGGGTTCTGCACATGGAATGGTCAAACTCTGGCAAAACCAGCTCGTGGGAAGAGCAGATGAGCCCCTCACCCCGAGACAGCAGCCAGACCCTGCAGAGGGTTTTATTCCCATCCCTGCGGCACCGGCTGAGCTCCAGCCCAGCTTTTCAAGGGGCCATTGCAAAAGCAGGTAATTAAAATTAAAAGAGATAAGGGGAAGTTGGCAATTGGAAGAGCCCACACACATGGCTGCTGGGCTCCCAGCTCCGGAAAGCCAGAGCCCTCCTGCTCCTGCATTTCTGCAGATGCCAATAAAGAGAGGGATGAGAGTGAAAATTAAACATTGTGGGACCTTCTGGATGTAATTGATGGTCTTAATTTGCATAGTAAATGACACGGCTGATGCCTCCTGCCACTAACAGATCCCAGATTAAGCAAAGGTCGGCATAATTAGCACTCAGGGCAGGGAGAGATTCCCAGTGCACAGCCCTGGAGAGGAGCAGGGCAGGACTGGATGGGGACAGGCTCTGGGAGGGTTTGGTCCCTACATGGGGCTGCAGAAAAACTGAAAATTTGGCCCCTTGCAGCCAGAAAAGGAGAGAAGGGGGATCTGCTGGGTGCTGAGCAGGCAGCAAGGGGGGCTGTGGGGATGGGGGCACAGCATCCCCAGCCTGAACCTGCTGGCCAGCACTTTTCAGGGGGTTTTGTTTTTTTTTTTTTTCCTATGGTAAGAAATTGGGCCAATTTGCTGTTTGTTTCCCATATGGGGAGCCAGATGGATGGAGAGGAGGGAGTTGGATAAACAGACACCCGGACAGACAGATCAGCCAGGCGAGACCGGCAGCGTCAGGCAGTGCCGGCAGGACGGGAACGTCCCTGGGACACTCGGACACTCCCCCGGTCACCACCCAGCCCCGGGCCAGGCCAGGGGGCAGGGCACGCTGCCAGGGGCCACCCTGCAGCTTAATTACAGTTTCCACGGCAATAAATGGAGAAAATCCAACAAAAGCAGCAGTTTGCAAACAGGAGAACCTTCAAAAGCCTGTGCACAGCCAGGCAGGAGCATGGCACACACATGGCAGTGTGGGGCTGGCACGGGCACAGCCCTGAGTGCCCCCTAGCATGGGCACACCCCGATGCCCCCTGGCACGGGCACAGCCCTGATGCCCCCTGGCACCACCACCCCAGGGCTCCCGTGCTGTGTGTGCTCGGCCCTGGGCACAGGGAGTGCAGGAAGGGCCACACCGTGACACAAACCCCGCTGTGACACGTGCCACTGCACACGTGTGCACTCGTGAGTGTGCCATGCAGGGACAGGGGGCTCAAGGCACCTGGCAGCTGCCCACCGGGCCCTTCCCAGCACGGCCAGAGCAAACCCAGCCTCAGGACTTCCCTGAGACAGCAACGAGTGGGGACAGAGGAGATGAGCCCATAAATAAACAAGAAAAGAGACTAAATCGATGGCAATTCAGATATGACCACGTTACTCAGCTTCTCCACTAAATCAAGCTAACAAGGAAAGCAGCTCCTCCAGGTAAGAGCCTGCAGGGCCTGGGAGCCCCTCTCTGCCACAGCAGACGCTGACAGCACCATTTAATGTTTTTATCTTCTTAATTAATGAAAAGTTAATAATGAAAAGGAGGTGCGGGGGGTCGGCAGGCAGTGGCCGGGGGAGGCAGAGCTGTGTGTTTTGGGGAGCCCTGTCTCTCAGCACCTGCATTATTCACAGCCCCTGGCACCGCAGAGGAAAGGGATTTGCCAAGCGATGCTCCCACTGTCTTCGCACAAAAATCCATTTAGTCAAAACACTCCTCTAAAGCAAGAAATCAAAGTGAGGAGGTGGAGGCGATGGGGAGGAGGCGACCGCTCTCCCTCTTCCAGCAGGATGGCACAGCACTGCTCCCTGACTCGTGAGAAGGTGTGATGTGACTCCAGGAGAAGGCAGGAGGTCAGGGATGGGGGCCCCTTTCCGCCCCCAGTTTTGGGAAAAGGCCAAGAGGAGCAGGAATAGAGGGGAAAGCCTCCAAGAAGGGGGTAAGAACCCACAACCAGCTGCTGGAGGCAGTTTGGAGGCAGGTTCTGGGTTGGAGGATGCTCAGTTGAGATCCCGTGCCTGCTGTCCCTGATGGATGGCAGCACAGAGGGCACCTGCAGCAAGAAACAGCCTCAAACCCAACCTGAGCCATCTCCAAACTCCCCCTTCAAAGGCTGCCTGCACCATCCTCAGGCACATGGCCATGTCCCTGCCAGCAGCATCGTCCCCAGCCCGGGGGGACCTCGCCAGGGCCCCGGGGACTCTCCTCACGCCACTGGGGTAGTGCCTGTTGTCAAACACGGGGCAGGGTTTAATCTCCACCATTATGGCTCAGTGGGAGTGCAGCCACTCCGGGTTCCCCTCCTGATTGCAGGTGGCTAATTAGCTTTTGCTGGCACTGACTGCCCCAGCACTCAGGGGGTTGTGCCAGGGTTCCCGCAGAGCCGGCGGCTGCCGAGCACGGGGTGAGCAGGGACCTGGGTAAGGGGGACCTGGCCCAGCCGAGCTGGGAACAGCAATGTGCATGTTCCCCCCGCCAGGATGGGCACCCCGAGCAGTCCTGGGCACCCTGAGGAGGGACTGGGCTCTGCACAGCCCAGCAGCAGTGGCCTTCTGTGAGCAGCACCCGCATGGCTCCCGTGCCCACCCCTGGCTCCCGTCCCAACCCCAGCCCTTCACATGAGATTCCCAAGCCCAGAGTCTTAATTGGGAGCAATGGGCTGTTCCCCTGCTCCAGGATTCATTATTCTTGTGACTTCAAAGCCTCCAGGAACCAACTCATTAAAGGGGAAGTCATTAGGAACACGGATCTGTGTCTTCATGGAGGCAAAGCTCCCACGCGTGGTGAGACCGATATGCTGTGGTCAAACCTCCTGCCTTAAGACCTGGGAGTGGCTTTTTGGGGGCAACATCCTGGTGCATCAACCAAAAGTAATGAACCCAGCTAAAACCAGAAAGAGACAGCCAGGGATGTCACATGGGGATGAGCAAATGCATCATAAACATACATCAGGCTCTTAACTAAAAATATAGAAAACTCAGTGAAGGATAAAACAATAGAGGGGGGAAACGACAGTAAAATTGATCCAGACACATGACTAAGGAGTCCTGTATTGGGCTGGAAATATTCCCCTCTTCACAAACCCAGCACTGCACATTCCAACACACAGCACAACACGCTGTGCTCACCAGCTCTGTTACATAAACATCAATCCAATTCCTCATCTCTGAGAGCTCAGTGACAGCAGAGACATCAACCACCCAGAGCCAAAGGGCTGCAGATGTGTCTATCCAACCACCCAAAGGATGCCAGGGGTCAGGGGCATGGGGAGGTGCTGGACAGAAGGGCTGAAGGTGGGGACACCAGGGACACCTCGATGCTGGCCCTGCTGTGCACCTTGGTGCCCAAGGGAAATCCAGCTGACACCCACTGCCTATGCAGGATGTTTTTTGGGAGCAGGATGCTTTGGGGGAGCACTTAAAACACTCAGAAATGGCTGAAGAATTCTCGTCCTTTGCAGTCTTAACATCTCTGCAATTCTGGCACCCAAAAAACCAGCACTCTAGTGAGTAAGGACCCTCCAGCCACCAGTGCAGCCACCAGCAATCGCCAGGGGCCAACAGCATCATCGCCAGAGTAAGTGCAATATGCATAGAGATATAAAGATATATAAATAAAGATATAACAGCCAGACGGGTCAGTGTGTTGTGGTAGCCCAGGGCCAGCCCCAGCTGCAAGAATAACCCATCTGCAGGGTGAGTTTCTTCCCCCCTCGTCATTGGAGGTCGGTTTGAGCCTCGAGCAGAAACACTTTGCTCTGCGATGTGAAGCTTCAACGTGAGGCTTTGCTAAAAATTGAAACTGAAGGTCAAGTTGATAATGCATCAGAAAGCAAACAGCTTGAGTGCGAGCTGCTAACGACAGCAATGAGCATTATTGCCTGATGGAAATAAAACCCGACTCTGAAGCTCAGGCTTGGCATGAGAAATGAAGCCGAGCGCTGTGGGGATGAGAGTGGGGAGATGCTCCCCCTGAGCTGGGCTGGTGCAGAACGCCCTGGGCAGAGCCAGCGTGGTCGCTGCTGGGGCTGGGACAGGGGCTGGGCTGGGACTGGCTGTTCCCCCAGCATAAACACCCCTGCACAGATAATCTCCACTGCTTGACCAACAGCTGGAGAGCCCCTGGCACAGGTCAGATCCTCCCTCAGCTGACAGCCCTTTCCATCCCTCTGACAGGCTGAGGCCCCTGGAGCAGCAATAAATCACAGGACCCTTTAGGCTGCTGGAGAAATGCAACTGAGAGCCAAACATATCCAACCCAGCTATCACTGAGGGGACGGATCCTTCCCAGTGGATCCACACTGGTTTTGGTGTCAGCAGAGCCCTTTGCAAAGGGGAAGACAGACAGGTGAAGTGGGCACAGCCTGGCTCTTCCTCCAGCCTGGCAGCCACCACCACAGAGGGCAGGGCTGGGGGGGATTCAGATAAAAAAAAAAGGGAAAAAAAAGGAAAGAAAAGAAAAACCATGTTCTCAGTCCAGCCTTGCCATTATTCACTGAGGATCTGAGGCCAAGCCATGGCACTCGCCCCCATGGGAGATGCTCCAGAGAGCAGGTCAGGGCCCACCCAGGTCCTGTGCTCAGGCTGGCACACGACAGCTCTTACAAATATCTGTTCCTGCAGCGCATCAGGAACGTGGCGTCACCACTGGGCTGCCCTCACACCACTGCTACACTGCAGTCACTGGGGAATTATGCTTTTTGATAACTAAATTATCACTAATGCACATAATCGTTGGGTTATGTGGATACACAAATTACAGGACTCTCTCAGCCCTGGATTAACACGGGGCTGTTTCAGCTCCATGTACACTCGTTTACTCTGCAATTACGCTGTCAGATCGTTAACATCTGGGTAGAGGAGTTTGTGGCAACCACAGGTATCTCGAAGGAGAAGTGCTTGTGCTGCAGCAGGACCACAAGGCACAACCACTGCTCCTTAACTGGTGCCTGATGGAGGAGGAGCACGGGTTTGAATCCTGCCTGTGCTCCTGGCCACGTGGACCCCCGGGGGGCTGCACCCATGGATGGGGCAGCAGAGCATCCTCCAGCCACTCCCCCAGACCTGCCAGGCACCAAACAACCCCCAGCAGCACCTCTGCACCCAGATCCACACACCCCCAGCAGCACCTCTGCACCCCAGATCCACACACCCTCAGCAGCACCTCTGCACCCCAGATCCACACACCCTCAGCACACCTCTGCACCCAGATCCACACCCCCCCAGCAGCACCTCTGCACCCCAGATCCACACCCCCTGCAGCACCTCTGCACCCAGATCCACACCCCCTGCAGCACCTCTGCACCCAGATCCACACACCCCCAGCAGCACCTCTGCACCCCAGATTCACACACCCCCTGCAGCAGCTGCTCCGGAGCATCCCCACGCGCTCCTTCTTGGAAAACCACAGCCCCATGAAAATATTCTGCTTTTCAAGTGAAAATCCTGAAGAGCAGCTCCCAGGTTGGATCCCCAGATGGGTTTCTCTGCATACTAAAAGCGTGGCTGGTTCCAGTGCCAGGGCGCGCGAGACGGAATTAACGCTGTTCCTATTTATAGGGCTTTGATTAGGAGCTCGTCACCTGGAAGTTTTTATTCCCTTTATCCATTTATAAGGCCATAACACAGTTTGACTGGCTCCAGATAGGCTGGTGTCCCACCGACTTTGCCAGAACCTAATGTGCCATTCAGACACACTTAAGCCAGTAATAGGCAGCAGCCTGAGCGCTGCAGGGTTTTAACTGCCTCAAAAAACACCCTTTAGCTCCCATCTCACCCTGTGCACGTGATGCTGCACAGGTGAGGTGCTGCCAGAGCCAGGAGGGACCCCAGTGCTGTGCCAGCCCTCCGTGGGGCAGCTCCAAGTGCACAGTAAGAGTGCCTGCAGCAGCAATTCCCAGGGCTCCTCACCCATCCCAGCTGCCCCAGGGTTGATGCTCAGGTACCCACAAGCTCCCCCACTGCTCCCGAGGCTGCTAATCCCCCTTAAGCATCCCAGAGCTCCCATCAGCAAAACGCTTTCTGGCTCTAGACAAATCCTCCCAAAGAGTTTTGCTGAGCATGGACTTTCTGCCTGTCCAAAGCTCACAGACAAATTAAAGCACCTGCCCTCAGGGATAATTCCACTAAAATTGGGCAACTTGCACGGTAGTGCCAACTTTATTTTCTGTTAAAACCTGGGAATATTCGTAAAAGCCTTTTGTTCTGGAAGATGCCCAGCGCGTGGCTCAGATGCAGAGGGAAGGGATCAGCTTGGAGGAATTGAGGTCTCCTGGGGAGCAGGGAATGGGATCTTGAGATGCTTCCCAAAAGCAGCCTGCCCTGCAGAGGGAAGCCCAGTATTGCCGGTCCCAACCCTTGCTAGAAAGCTTGAATCCTTCCTGGCCACCTCACTGTCCTTGCAATCAGCACAGCAGCCCCAAAACCAGCACTGCTCTGGGGTCATGCCCCAAACTGCACCACCCACCCTATTCATCACCCCAAACACATCCCAGCTCAGCACAGGGAGCTCACGTGTTCCCTCCACCCCATCCACTGCCTTTTCTCCTCCAGCCACAGCTGCTCCCATCCCAGGAGAAATCCACTCACCATCCTCCCTGGATTTCTGGATGAAGGCCTCCACGCCGCTCTCCCCGTAGCTGCCCTCAGAGGCCAGGGTGGAGACGTAATTCCACTTGAGGGCTTTGACAATGTCCACCATGGCCTGGGCCTGGTACGTGTCCGACGGGACGACGCGCGAGAAGAAGTCGTAGCGGCTGTTGTCGCTCAGGTCGGGCGCGGTGGAGGCGTAGCTGATCTGGGGGATCTGGGGTGGAGGAGGGAAAGGCAAAGCATCAGGGGCAGCAGGTGATCTCCACCCCACAGCGATGCCCTCCCCTGGCCCTTGCTCCCAAAGCCCTGATCTGAGGGAGAGGGAGGTGGGAGTGGAGGAAGACCGTGGGTCAGGTGGAGCACGAGCCACCAGGTGGGCAGGGGGGGCTCCGGGAGACATCGGGGCTTGGGGACCACCCGCAGCTCAGGGACACCCAGCAGGACCCCAGAGGGGCTCCCTGAGCATCGGATGTGCCTGGCGTGGAAAAGGCCAAAGAGAAAACCCAAATTCTGCCCTGGCCAGCACTGCCAAGGACTCCTTTCGGCTTCCTCCCCCAGGAAGGACAGATCCAACCCCCCTGCCGGGTCCTGCCCACCCAAGCCATAAATAAGCCCTGTAAATGAACCAGATCCGCCGCCCCTCCCGCAGTGCACGGGGTGATTAACAGCGCAGGATCGGGCGATGTTTAACACTTACACAGCACTTTCCATCTCCAAACCACACCACACATCCTCATTTATCTTCAAGATGGAAAAGGCTTATTAAATTATCAAGCCCAGGTTCTCACCACCAGCCTGAAGCTCCCTCCCAAAGACATCCCGAGTATCCAGACAGCCCCATCCACCGTCTCCCCATCCCAGTCCCCAGCAGGTATCTGCCCCAGGTGCAGCAAGGGCTGGCAGAGCCCTGCCCCAAACCTGGTTTTAAATAATGGCAAGGTTTTAAATAATGGCAGGGACTGGAGCCACAGGGCAGCAGGGCTGCCTGGAGCTGGTGCATCCTAGGGAAGGCTTTGGCCACCCACCACCCTCTCACCTTCCTGCAGGTGCTGCTTTACTGCAGGACAGAGAAAACAGAGGAGGAACAGCCCAGGGCATTACTGACCCCAAACCACCCCGTGCCTCAGGGGTGAGCGGGTGCAGAGCATGATCCCAAGCTCTTCCAGGACTCCTCTCCTGTTCCCTCTGATCCACTTAGGAATAATTCAGTAATTGCAGCTGCCAGAACCACAGGGGACTGTGAAGGATCCCAGTCATCCTCCAGGCTGAGCAGGCACTGGGATGCCCAAATCAGCTCAGGCTGCCTCACCCAGTGCCCCTCCCCAATAAGCAGTCAGCCAATTCCCAGCAGCAGAGACACCTGGGTGGGCTTGCAGGGGCCAGGGGGAGGTTTGGGGTCTTTGTTATAACTGTGTTATAACACACCCTAGTTTGTGTTATAAAATCCAGCCAGCTTTCTGGGAGCCCTGCTGGGGCACAGCATCCCGAGGATAAAGAGATGGGCACCAGGGCAATCCCACAGATCCTCCTGGGTCTCCCGGCCCCAGAACCCACTCCATCCTCCTCCACTCCTGCAGCTCCCAGTTTCTCCTTTGTTTCTCTGTTATTTCCCCTCTCCCACTCCTGCCTCTCTCTCTGTTAAATGCAATTCCTGTGTTATAAACCCATGACTCCACCTGAATGCTAAAAGGCCCCTGGAAAGGAGCAGCCACCCTTCTACCTGCCTGAGAAATAGGAGATGAAAAAAGGAAAGATGGAGAAGGAGTGGGAGAGGAAGGAATCTTTATCAAGGCACAAATAGGATTACTCCCTGTGACAATCTGCTTTGTGCTCCGTTCCGAGGGGCTCTGATCTGCTCGTTGGGGATCTGTGACTGGAGCCGGTGCCTGAGACTCGATTAAAATTCTGCTCAGCAGGTGAGGCGCCCGCCTGGCAATCACTCATCCCGCGGGCAGGGGGGGCTGCTCCCAGCCCGCTCCTCCCTCCCTCCTGCCGTGCCCGCAGGACCCACACGGGCTCAGGACGGAGGCAGTGCCTGCAGGGTGCCCACACCACCGGGACAGGAGGCAGCAGTGCCCACCTCAGAGGTGATTTGGAGGCAGGGATGCAACCCTGCCCTTCCAGAGGATCCTTTCCCAGTGATTTTTCCCCTGAGAAGTGTTTTGGTTTAACCAAAACAGACCCCTGCCTTCTGCACAGGGCACTGGTGAAAGAGGCTTCCCAGCTATTCCCCATGCCAGCACCACCCCATCCAAGCTCAGGTGGTCTGGGATCAACCTCGGGCTTGCCCATCCTGCTCCAACCTCAGCTGGAAAACAAAGCCCAGAAAATACCTGTTGATCCACAGGCTACAAACTGGAAGCTGTATTTTAATAAACAAAAGAAAAGAGCTTTTTTTTCTCTCGCTCCTCTGCCTTGGATGAAAGTGAAAATAAAACACCAGTTCCCAAATGACCATTTCATAGATTTCTTCTGCCTTTTCCCCCTCTGCCTTTTTGATAGCCCAACTCCTGGCACCAGCTATTTTCTCAGATAAAAGACAAAAGTCCTTTTAGGTCCATAAAAGCAAAATGCAGGCAGGGAATTCAAGGTTCTTAGAAAGAAGGATATGGCAGGAAGGGGGAGCTGGAAATATATCTCAGCTGCATATTTGGCCACTGGTAGTCCCTTGCCTGGCTCATCTCCAGCCTAGAACAAGCACCAGGTTGAGGAGGGGGCAGGAAAGCTCTCCTGCACCCCAAGAATTCATTGTGAGTCAGAGTGGGGAGTAATCCCAGGGCAGGGGATAAAATCTCCTTCCTCCTCTTTTTTTGAACCAAAAACCAGAATCGGCATCATCCAGAAGCACCCCCAGCCTGGAGAAATGTCCCTTGGGATAAGAGAGCAGGTGGGAGCCAGGGTTCAGGATGTCATCCTGCTCCCCCAGCGTCCTGGATCAATGCACTGGTGTGATTGACTTCCAATGTGCTGGAAAAGCTGGATTTTGTGCCCGTCACTGTCACCCATCATTAACACGGCTCAGGAGCTGCTGCGGCCTTTTCTCCACCAGTGTGGGACAGAATCCCCCAGCCTGGGGAGAATCAAAGGCAGCAATTTCAGCACATCCCAGCTAAGGCTCAACCCATCGATCAGAACACCGGCCTGAGCAGCCAGGAGGGAATTACCCCAAACCAACAGGGCCATTGCAGAGCCAGAGCTGGGCACACTTGTCAGGAGCACCCCACGAGCAGGGGCTCCTGCACCAGCCCCCCCATCCCAGAAACAGGGTCGGGAACAGCCAATTCCCTACCCATAATTATTAATTTCATGCATATCTTATGCAAACCTCTGGTTCACTGACAAGATGGAATTGATTTAATTAGAATTTCCATCATCGAGCCATTTGGATGGCAGCTTTTAATTAGGGAGAGCGTAAAGCACCGCAGGGGCTGGAGCAGCGAGGGCTGAGCGGGGCTGGTCGGGCATCGGAGCAGAGGAGCTGCAGCTCTGTCCTGCTGCCCCTTCTCCTTGGCCCAGTGCTGAGCCAGGGGCCAGCCCTCAGCATCTCCTCGGGGAGCAGTAAGGTAAAAATAGAGCCCTGGGAAGCACAGCAGGTGCAGGAGGATGCTGCCCTTCGACACTGTCCCTTCGGCCTCCCACTCCTCCTCACCGAGCCGTGCCCAGGGAACAGCTCAGGGCTGTGGGGCCAGGGCAGCCCAGGGGAGCCAGGTAGCTGCAATTTGTTTAAATAAACCCAGCGAAGAGCAAGGAACTGAAGTGGCAGGAGGGGGTGATTAATCAGAGCGTCCCCAGCCGGCTGCCACCTTCCCACCTGGTGAAGGTTATTCACCCACCTCGTGGGGAAGCGTGTGCCAAACGCAGCATCCCTCCTGCCCCCAGAGCCTCGGGCACCCCAACACGAGCCGGGGGGCTCAGCACCAGGGGCTGATCCTGCTCTGCACCCCCAGCCCCAGGCAGCACAACCTCGTGTGCCTGCAGGTGCCAAGTGCCCGTGGCTGTGCCGCACACACCACAGGCAGCACCGTCCCCAGGTGAATTATTCATGTTGTACAACACTCCTGCGCTGAGGAGAGCGGCTGCACTCACTGACACGGAGAAAACAAGCCTCTCAAAGTGCCCTGGCACGTGTCAAGTCCATCCTCTGGCCAAGGATGCTCCTCAACCTGGCTGAGCACTTGGGCTCCATCCTGTCACAGCTCTTTCTGGATGGGGATGGAAAACGCCCCCCAAACCCTGACGCAGGTTTTTGGGGATCACACTCACAGGACACGGATCTGGTTTCTTCGCACCATCCCCGCTGTGGTGGTTCAGGAGACAGTGGGTAGAGCTGGGGCTGGAAAGCCAGCAGTGAGGGGTGGGAAGGAGCTGGAACGTGCCGGAGCGCTCTGGCAGTGACGCCAGAGAGATGCTATCACACAGAGCCGAGAGCACCGGCTTGGGGGAAGGATTTTCTGCAGGCAGAGCGATGAGGAGTGATGAAACCAGCTTGGACAGAGGATGCCGCATCTGCAAGTTGTTCTACTGATGTACAGCTTTAATTAGGCAGCGGCAGCTAACGAAGGACCTGTTATTTATTTATGTAGCACAGGAGCGAGAAAAGCCCTGTCAGGGAGGGGCAGGACCAGCCTGGTAGGGAGGGCTGGGGGCTGTGCAACGGAGAGCAGGGATGGAACAGGGAGAGGTGCACAGGAGGGAGTGTGGGATGTGGCAAGGGACCGTGGCAAGGACAGCATCATCCAGAGACAGGAACAGCCACCCCTGCTGTGTGTTTGGTCACAGGACAGAATGGGCTGCACCAGGCTCCCAGGGAAAACTAGGGGGGCTGCTGTGCCCCCTCCCAGCCAGGACTCGGCAGGACTTGTATTTTCTCCTCATCCTGTTGGACTTTCTAGTTGATCCTGTGCCATCACCGCTCACTGGATATGGTACAGCCCTCCCAAATATGCTACACCCCCCCCAAGATGTGCTGCAGCCATCCCAGAGAAGCACTTCAGCAATTCAGAAACCAGAGCACTCAGAGGGTGCTTTAGACAGCAGCACAACTGCCCCCGCTGCCCGCAGGGAGGGGACATCCCCCGTTCCAGCTCCCAGCACTTCACACCAGTGTCCCTGTGCTGAGGGAGCACCAAGGGGGACACAAGTGGCACAGCAACATAGGGCCAAGCAGGAGCAGAGCTCCAGCAAGTGCCATTCCCCAGAGAATGGGCACAGGCAGCAGAGCTTCACTGAGCCCCCGAGCAGAGTCACCCACACTTAAAGGTCAGCGGCGGCGCGAGATGGAAGTCGCCTTATTTTCATTTTCAGCATGTCCCAGCCATTAAACCAGTGTTTGAATAACAAAGAGCGGCAGCAGCACTCAGGTCCTGGCAGGAGGAAGAGACCCCAGAACTCCCCAGCCCCTGCCTGTGCCCAGACAGTGGGGTGGGACAAGACCCCATCCCATGGGAATGGTATTCCTGTGCTGGGGACCACTGGGAGTGCACCAACTCTGTGCACCTGCTCAGCCCCACACCAGGATTTGCTGCTGTCTAGGAAGGACTGAGCTTGACCTTGTCCTCCCCTCCTAGAGGGTTTTGAGGTCTCCATCCTCTCTTTACCTGCCCTTCCCCCCATTTGAGTTTCCTCCCTGTCCTGTTGGGATGGGATCAGCTCTGGATTAAAGCTGCTGAGGCTCAAGATGTACCACCAGCAGCACCAGTGTCTGGCTGCACAGCTGGGGCAGGGTTGCACCTGAGCTCGGGGACATCCTTCCTGCACAGGTCACACAAGGATCAAAACTGGAGAAGGGCAAGAAAAAAAAAAAAAAACAAGAACCTAGAAAGACTGTAGGTACCTCTGACTGTCACTCTCCTGCCTCCTTCCCCACTGCCTGCCTGCCTCCTCCAGAGCAAGCATTCAATCTTTCTTGTCTCAGCAAATAGCTTTTAAGTTCCTCCCACTCCCACTAATTTATATTATTTTAATTATTGAATAGCCCTCTCACTCGTTGCCTGGAACATTAACACATTTTAAAAAAAAGGGACCCAGAAAAATCAAACTCCATCAGCAATCTGGATTTTCTGTCTTCACTAACAGCTCCCAGCCCTCCCAGGAGGGCACCCGGCTCTCAGCTGGGCTGGCAGAGGAAGAGGAGGGGGAAGAGAGAAAGGGAAACAGCACCAATCCTGCAGAACAGAGGGGTTACAGGGTGCTGGGGGGAGGCCAAGCTGGGATGGGGCTCCCACCCTGCTGGGGGTACAGAATATTTACGTTCTTCCCTCATTCCTGCAGAGGGATGGACGTGGCTGCAGATAAATAAATACACAGCAAGGGGGAGAGGAATTATCACCTCGGCATTCCTGCAGCTGACTGGAGGGAGAGCTGCCCTCATCCCATCACAGCCTGAGCACCTCTGGGGTTGGTGGCACAGAATAAGTGCCCCCAGCCTGGCTGATGTCCCATGGGCTGGAGCAGAGCGATCCCAGCTGTCCCTGCACTCCTCAGCCATCCTGTCCTCAGCTGCCCAGCCCTCTGGCTCAGGTGGGACCTTACACTTTGGGGTATAACCCACACCCCTTATCGAGCACCCCCATAACTGGTGTCATAACCCATCCTCAGCCCACCTCCCCCCCCAGCATCCCCCCTCACCACAAAGCCAGGGGAGAAGAAATAAAAATCCTCCTGCTCCAAGTGCCGTCAGTGGAGGGGGATGGAGGAAGGGATCCCGGGGGACCCGGGGGAGGCAGGAGAAGCATTTTAACGACACCAGCTCACACCTTCCCCCAGCTGTGGAGGAAGAGGCACGCACGGAGGAACACTGCCAAAGCACCCGGGGGGGTTGTGCCGAGGGGGTCCCTTCCCCCCGGCCGAGCCCTACCTTGAAGAGCCGCAGGATGTTGGCCACCATGATGGAGACGGAGCTGCCCGAGGCGCCGATGACGCCGACCACCCGCTCGGGTTTGGTGATGATGGGGGGGCCCCCGCTGACGCAGCGCACCTCGGTGCTGTCCTTCTCGATGAGGGCTTGCACGAAGGTCAGCGACTGCTCCAGGGCGTGCGTGTCCCGCGAGCAGGTGTCCAGGATGCGCGCGCCCAGGGTGATGTTGGGGAGCAGGTCGGGGTCGTTGTTGATGCGGTCCAGGGCGAAAAGCATGGCCTCCAGGCGGTGGATGCCCTTTTCCTTCTTGAGCTCCCCGCAGGCCTTGCCCTCAGCGCCCCGGCCGTGCACGGGGAAGAGCCCCCCGAGCGTGATGTCCCCGTCGATGCGGATGGAGTTCATGTGCGGGTAGCCCTGGCCCTTGGGCTTGGCGGCACCCCCGGGCGCCCACCCCCAGCTCCAGGCACTCAGGAGGAGGCAGAAGGAGAGACGCTCCATGCAGAAGTGACCCCCGCTCATCGCCAAGGCCGTGCTGGGGCAGAGCTCGGGCCGGGAAGGCGCTCAGGGGGCCGGGCTGGCGGGTGCCATCGCTCCGGGGGGATCCCGCTCCGGCACCGTCAGCGGCTCCCGCCGGTGCCGCCGGCCCCAGGGCAGCAGTGGGCGGGCGGGCTGCTGGAGGGTGCCGGGCTCTGCATGGCTACACCAGGGTGGAGAGACAGCAGCAGAGACACGAGCCCTTCGCGTCCTTCCTCTGGAGACCTTGAGAGGGAGGGGGACAGGGGCGAGAGAGAAAATTAAGCAGGAGCATGAAGAGGACATCGGCTATTCCGAGCTTTTGTCAGGGAGTCCAGCAGAAATTACCACTGGAGGTTATTGCAAAAAATAGGTTTGGGATTCACTGGATTTCTGATTCATGCCAGCGGCTTTGGCTCAGCCCAAACTGCATCCGGGCAGAGGGGCTGGTCAGGGCACCACACACGCTCTGTCCCACAGAGCAGGACAAGGTCAGTGGCCAGCTCAGGGCTGGAGGGAGGCCCTGGAACTCACCCCCATCGCCTCTTTAGGGAGCTGCGAGGGCGGGACAGGTCCCAGGACAGCACTGGGTGGGGAGTGGGGGGCAAATCCCACATACACCCCCAGCCCTGGTCCCTGCCTGCCCCAGAGCATCCCTCCTCTTTCCCAACGGGTTTTTCAGTCACCTGTCGTGAGCCCACGAGTCTTGAGCGCCACAGACTGAGCAGGCTCAGTGCTGGTCTGTGTCCTCAGCGAGAGCCAGGCACTGACAAAATCCAGCATTATGGACCCCAGTCACTACCCAAAGCACTGTGCTCCTGCTGCTCTGCCTTCAGGCTGACTCCTGAACCAGCAGCTGCTTCCTTGCAAACTTCCCTTATCGACAGCTTCCAGCAGCAAATATCGACAGCACCTGAGCTGCCCCTGCCCGGGCAGCACAGCCCCTGCCTCAGTTTCCCCCCGGCAGGCTCTCCCTCGAGCCCGTCCCTGCTGCCTCCCAGCAGCCACTGATGGATGCCGAGGGCAGCGCGTGATTAATGCAGGCAGCAAGAGCAGCGCGGAGCCGAGCAGGCAAATGCGTTCCCCAGGCAGGACAGGCTGCAACAGCGAGACCAAGGAAACAGCTTAAATTAATCTCAGCTCAAGCACAGAGCCCGGCACCCAAGCCCACGGCTGGCGGCCGGATCCTCCCCGGCGCCGGGGGTGCTGCCCACCCGAGCCGGTGCCGAGCCCGTCACATCGCGGGGGAGGCTCCCCCGGCCGGGAGGACCCTGGCTTCCACTCACCTCCATAAATTATGCACGTCCCTGCCCGCCGCAGCCGCTTGAAGGCCCATCTCCAAAGCGATTCTGACAGCCAGGGCTTTTAAGGAACCAGAATTACCCGGTGCTTCCAAAGGCAGGAACTTGGGAATGCTGCAGCACATCGCCCGCCCCAGCCTGCTGGGAGAGCCCCTGGGAGCACAGCCCTTGCTCGGGTGGGGATCAGGGACAGGGATCAGCCCTCTGCACAGTCCTGTCCCCTCTGCAAGAACCACCCCATGCATCTCCGGCGGGCACGGAGCAGGGGAACGTGGCTCCTGGCACGGCCTGGAAGCGGGTCATGCTTTGCCCGTGCCAAGGAGGCGGATGATGGGGCGACCAAGGGATGCTCAGACAGCACAGTCCTGTCCCCCCCAGCAGCCCTGCACCAGCCGAGAGCGGTCACTGCTCCCACCCTCATCCCTGGAGCTGCGACATTTCTGCCCATCAAAGCTGGGTTGGTCACAACACAGACCCATTCCCAGGAAAACCCTCATAGCCCATGGCAGCTCCCACGGAGCTGGCAGTGCCCCCAGAGCCCACTGCTTCTCCCTTTCTTCTTTCAAGCTTTTTCCTCTCTGTTCTCTCCCCTTTGTGGCTCCTTTGATCACATAATCTGAACGAACTGAAGGTAAAAATATCACGGCAGGCAAGAAGAAAGCGCCAATAATGGGGAGGGGAGGAGGGAGCTGGTTCAGATCCCTCACGGAATCATTAGGGGAGATGGAGTGTGAATCACCCGATGAGCCCGGGCTGCAAACGGCCCGGGAAGGGGGGGCAGATGAGCATCCCTGTCCTCTCCACCTGCCTCCCCCATCCCCACAGCCACACACGAGCCACTGCTCCTGCACAGCCCAGATCTTGCTCCCATCGTGCCTGAGCCTCCCCAAAGCAGGCCCTCCACCAGGAGGCTGGTGCTGCACATCTGGAGGAAGATGCACATCTGGAAGAAGACACCTGCCTACAGCAGGTGCTCGTGGAGCAGGGAACAGCCTTACCCATGTGCTCCAGGCAGCGAGGGGCCAGAGCTGCCCTTCTGCCCCCTGCACAGCTCCACAGGGGCACCCCAAGGGTGGGAATAACAGGTGGGAATGGCCCGGTGTGGTGCTTCCCCAGCCCCAAAGGAAGGAGCAGTGCTGCTTCCTCCTGCTTCCACCACACATCGGTGAGGAAGGAGCCTTCCCATTGCCCTCATCCCAGCCACACCACAGCCTGGCCCGGGTCTGGAACGCAGTGCAAGGACTTCTCAGACCAAACTGAGAAGATCTCCAGCCCCCAGGGCTGCATCATCACCTGTCCAAGCCGGGGTGGGCTGAGGAGCACCAGGGCAGAGAGGCAGGTGCCGGGTGCTGGGGATGTTGCCACCCTGGGACAGGCAGAGATGGGGGGCATGGGCAGAGCCCTGCGGGGCCTGGCACCCCGGGACATAGGGCTGGTCAGCACGGTGGCATCCTGTCCCCCTCTAGTGGTGGCCAAGCCACTGGGCCACCGGCATCGCCAGACACAGGGGTCCCTGGAAAGGGCAGGGGAGGACTCACCTGGGCAAGGGAGCCCCCGTTGGGGTAACTTGGTCTAGTGGAAAATGTCCCTGCCCATGGGGGCTGGAACTGGATGAATTTTAAGGTCCTTTCCAACCCAAATCATTCTGTGCTTCTATGAAATCAAACACTTTAAAAATTCCCCCACACCATGGAGAGCTCCTACTGCAAAACTACATCCAGTGCCCAAAAGAAGTACCAGCCATCTCAGGCATCACCTGTGCTGCTCCTTCCCACAGCTCCTCCTGCACATCCCTGCAAGTGCTGCTCCAGCTGGGCTGCAGTGGGACACAGACCCCGCACCCAAGGACCGCAGAGCTCTGCCTGCAGCAGGACCCATCACCTCCCAGTTCAGAGCCAGGACATTCTGGGGTTGTTAAACCAGGCAGAGGCTGAGCCAGTGACACGGCCCAGGAGATGCAGGAATGAGCAGCCAAGAGGCTGTGCCCAGCACTCGCCTGCACGTCCCCATCCCCAGCTGCCGAGGAGCCCAGTGCCACCAGCACAACACCACAGAGACCCCAGCCCGGCCCCAGCACTGGGAGGGCTGTGCCAGCTTAAGCCACGCTGGCTTCCACCAGCTCAACAGCATCTTTTTCAAAAATCAGGCCATTTCTCTCCCCACCTGCACTTCCCCAGCAAGCAGGGCCAGCCAGCAGGCAGCACAATATCCCAATTAGCACACACTCGCTCTTCCTGCTTGCAAGCAGTTACAGGGAACTGAGTTTGGCTCCTGCTCTTTTTAATTGCAAAAGCTCCATGAAGTACAGTGGAATTGAGACACAGAGGGAGGGAGGGGATGGCAGTTAAGTTCTCTCTCAACAGGCAAAACCTTAAGTATTCAGGTCCAGTACCCAGCGTTCGCTCGGAGAAGCAAGGCCACGGCTCAGCAGGCAGTGGTGAGCAGAGACCCCAGGTTGTACCACCCAAACCCACCCAAGGAGCTCCAAAACGCAGTCCCTGCCCCAGCAACCTCTCGATCGATGCACAAACAGATACCACGACACTCGCACGAGCCCAAGCCCATTGCCAAGGTGCCAACTCGTCCTCTCTGCAACCAGGTCCTGTCAGTGGCCAGCTCAGAGCCCCATGGGGGGGAAAGCTGGGTATGACCACCCACCTCACTGCCCTGGAGCATCCCCTGAAGGATGCTGAAGTCCAAACAAAAGTGGTCCCATGGGGCGCGGATGAGACCCAGGGAATATTTATCACACCATATATATCCTTAGCTGCAGTGAGCCCTCTCCTTCCGCCTCCCTCCTGCTGCCAAGCAGGTCAGGGCTAATCCCTCACTCTGAAGGATGGGATGGCACGGCGGGGGAAGGCGAGAGCGGGACACGGCCATGGAACAGCAGAGATAACACAGCTCACCTTGCGGGGCCGGCACAGGGTCTCCGCCGGCAGCAGAGAGCTCCAGCAGGAGAGGCTGGAGGGAGGGAAGATGCTGCTCATCCCCACTCCTGCCACGTGCAGCAAAATCCCGCAATTAATTTTTTATCATCGTCTGCAGTTTGGGATGGCGCTGGCTCGGAGCGGGAGCGCGGCCTGACTGCCGGTGCCCGGCAGTGCCCGTGTCACCACACGGCGTTCCCGCTCCCCATCACGCACCCGCACCCCAAGACCACGGCCTGGCAGTGCCAGCCCCTGCCCGCACCCCCCAGCTGCAGCAGAGACCCCCATCCTGAGCCAGGCTTTGAGCGGGGCCATCCGGGGAACTGCAGAGCAAAGCCCCCCATGAGGAGCCGGGAGGAAGAGCCGGTGCCCGCGGCGGGCGCGGGTTCGCGATGTTATAATTAGGACCTGCCACTTCTCCAAGCCGTTGCCTTTCTGGGAAGAGCTGGAAGGGGGTGGCTGAGCTGACAAATCCATCCTCCTCCTGCCTGATGCCAAAGTTGAAGCACGTGATGCTCTCTTTCGGGGAGCCATGGGGCTCCCCTGCAGGGCGATGCTGCCCCCGGGCCGCGGGGCCGGGCCACGGCTGCACCCGAGCTTCGGTTCCCATGGGAGGATCCTCTGCTGTGGGATGCAGCTCAGCACCCCCAGCCCAGTGCTTGATGCCCTCCCCAAAAGGGCTTTGCCTGTACCCCCAGCCTGGGGCAGCCACAGCCAGTGCTGCCCATGGGGTCCCTCCACCCTCGCAGAAAGGGACCACCCTCACTGCAGCCCCCAGCACTGCCCCTCCAGCTCGGCCAGGCTGGCCAAAATCAGCTGGGATCTCTGCACATCCCATCGGACCGTGGCTCCCAGCACGGAGGCAGCAGGTCACAGGGAAGAAGGTCTTGCCCCAGCTCTCCCCCCACCACAGCCCTGCCCAGCACGTCCCCTGCACCCCCCATCCGCTGCCCGGATGCAGATAAATGCTGCTTACAGGGAGCGAAGGGAGAGAAGGAAATGAGCTTTTTCTTTTGGCAGTTCTCGTGGCGTTCTCCCGAGCTCCTCGCTGCATTCAACAGATCAGCTCTGCTCCTTCCCTTCATCCCTCCCTCCCTCCCTCCCTCCCTCCCTCCCTCCCCAGGCCCTGCCCGGGGCACGCGGCCGGTGCCGGTGGGTTCCCCCGGTCACCGCAGCCCTGCCTCGTGCCACCCCGGCGAGCCCCGAGCCACAGGTCACCTGCAGCGCGATGGCGATGGCAAAGGCAGTGACTCACCCGCAGCCTCTCTCTCCGTCGCAGCCGCCGCCGAAGGCAGCGGGCATCCCCCAGCGCGGGAGCAGCCCCCGGAAAATCGCCCGGCTGGCAGAGCACGGCAAGCTCATCACACCAGGGGGAGGAGGAGGAGGAGGAGGGTGGCGGGGCTGCACCCGGGCAGGCGGTGGGAGAGTTCTCCGTTTTTTTCCCACGGCTGCCAACTTCCCCAGCGGCTCCCGACGCCTCAGATCCGCTCGCCCGGAAAGCGCCAAGGAGCGGGAGAGCACTCGGGAGAGGAAACGAGCCCGTGCTGGAGCGGGGCTCTGCCCGGCCCGGGGGTGCCTCCGCGGGGTCGGGTCTTACCCCCCACAGCCCCTCCAAGCTGGAAGGGGCAGCGCCTTCAGCCCCCTCCTCGCTCCGCTGCCGCCCCTGCCCTGCCCTGCGGCGGCTCTGCGGGCGCTGCCCGCTGCGGCGAGGCGAGGGCAGCCCCCGCCGGCGGCTCGGCCCTGGCCACGGCCACCCCCGCTGCCTCCTGCCCCAAGCCCTTCCAGCCCCCTCCGTCCAGATGAGCCCCCCAGCTCCCCTCCCGGAGCCCCCGCCGGGCGGTGGGCACCTCAGGGGACAAAGGTGGCAGGTTGGGGAACGGGGCAGGAGGTGCCCCCCGTGCCCCTCGCGGCGGGGGCAGCGGGGCGAGAGGGGGGGCAGCGCTTCTCAACCCCCAACGATGAATAAATAATGCGATGAGTGGGAAAGGGGAGAGCCGGGGGAGGGCTGGGGATTCCGGGCTACAGCCCCCGCTGTCGCAGCCCCCCCAAAACCAAAAATAAGAAGGAAAGGTGGAAAATTTGCCGGAGCGTGGCGGGGGGGGGGGGGGGGGCGGCGAGGCTGCGGGGAGGGGGAGCGGGGGGCACTCCAGCCCCTGGCGAAAGTCCGGGGGCACCGAGCGCCCCGGGGATGCTCCCCCCGCACTTACCCGCGGGCAGCGCCAAGTTGGCGGCGCCGCCGGCCCCGTCTCCGCCCGGTGCCCGGTGCCGCGATCCGCCCCCGGCCCGGGGGGCGCGGGCAGCCCGGGGGGGCCCTGCAGCGTGTGGCGGGGGTGACCCCGGCCCCCCCAGCCCCGGCCCGGCCCGGGAGCCGAGCGAGCCGCAGCCGGGCGGGACCCGCCGCGCTCCGCGCACCGCAGCCGCGGCGAGGAGGAGGAGGAGGAGAAGGTGGAGAAGGGGGAGGAGGAGGGGGAAGAGGAGGAGGAGAGCCGAGGCCGGGGAAGTTTTGCATGAAGAGGAGCTGGGAAGCCCGCCGCCGGCTTTGCCAGCCTCTTAAAGCACTAGCGCAGCGCGGGGACCCCCGCCCCGGTGGTCCCCCGGCTCCCGGAGGAAGGGTTCCCTCGCCAGGCTGCTGAGGGTCTCCGGCTCCCTGCACTGACAGCCAAGCCCCAAATTCCCTTCGCAGGTGGGAGCAGCTGCCCTAGTCAGCGATGCGGGAGAATGTTTGTCCCTCCAAGCCGATGCCCTTCTCTTCGCCCTCCCATAAAACGATGCCAACCTCCCGGCCCGCACACATGCCCACCGAGCTCGGCTCTTGCATCGCCTTCTCTCCCCATCGAATCCCCTCCCAAGCCCCCGCGGCTCTGAGGAGCCTGTCGTGCTGTGTCGATTCATTAATCCAGAGAAAACACAACCCCCCGGTAATGACCATTGACACGTTAACTGCTGCGATCCATCACGGCCACGACACGGTGCTGATTGCTCGGTCACCGGAGCAATTAGGGCACACCCGGCGCTCACCTGCCGGCACTCGGGGCTGAGAGCTCTCAGACCCTGCGGGGACCCTTCCCTGCACACAAAGCGGGGTCTGGCTGCGGGGAGGCCTTTCTGCCGCTCCACCTGCCCCTTCCAGCACCAAAGATCAAAGCACGGACCTTCCAACACACAATTCCAGCCTCATCTTCCCTAAGGGGTGACTTGTGTTGCTTGTTTGTAATAGAGGGGTCAGCCAGGGCCCAGGCAGGCAGGGTGCCCCTGCAAAGGGCTCCTTTTTGCCCAGATCCTGGTTAGGAGTCCAGAGAGGAGCCAGTTTTCCAAAAGCACTCGAGATTGCCCAGCTCCAGCACAACGCCCTGTCTGGGCCTGTGAAGGAGCTTTGGGCTCTCCAGTGAGATGCATCTTCTAAGAAGCTGCCCAGCCACCCTCCTGCCATCAAAATAAATGCAACATTCCCATGGATTCAGGTGCTCACGGATGATGCCCAAGTGCTGTCTCCTGCAGAGCGACCAGGCTGTCACAGTGATTTTGTTTTCACCAAGAACCCCTGGTGCTTGTTGTTATTCTGCTCTGGGGCAGGGGAGGGCAGCTGGGGGGGGCCAGCCCCATGCAGCCCCATGTGTGTGCATCCCTCAGCCACGCCAGCGCCGATGCCAGGAACTGAAGCTAAAGGACCTCTGCACGGTGGCCAACAGGGAGGGAACACAAACACCAAGCCCCTGGGAGGAGAGGAACCCCTGCCTGCCCCAAGCCAGGGCTGAGGGGACTCCAGATACCTCGGGATAAGCCAAGCTCAAATCCCTTGGCCAAAAGTAGCTCTCAGAAGCACCCTGAGGTCAAGCTCCCTGCTGCGAGTCGGGTGAAGCCCTCAGCTCCCAGGGATTTCTAAAACACGTGCTTGCCTTCAAGGAGAAACAAGGGTGTTCCACTCACAGCCCGGGGTCTTGCAGCACCTGGCCACGAGGACACCAGCCCACCCTGCACTGCTCTGCTCAGATCCCAAAGAATCCCTGGGGGAAGGTCTCTGGGATAAATTATGGAGAATTTGGGCTGCTGAGCTGCCCTGGCTCACTGCTGCCCTGGCTCTGATGAAAAATCCTCATCCCCAAAGTCTTGGGGACCTGAGTCCCAGGGGTTGGGGATGCTCTTGCTGGCAGTGTTTCTCTTGTTTTCTCCAAGCCTCATGGACTGCACGTCTCCCCTTCTCACACCCCTCTCCCAACCATCAGCAAGAACCCAAAATACCATCACAGTGCTCGTGTCACCATCGAGAACATCAAAACCCAATTAACATTTGGAAACCTGGCTCAGGCTGAACTTCCCCTGGCACAGGGGGAAAGGCCACGATGTGGGGGCTGAGGGGGCTCTGGGAGGCTGCAGGGAGGGATGGGAGATACCCCAGGGATCCCAGGGGCACAGCCCCTGCACGGGGTGACCCCGAGGGTGGCTGTGCAGACCCAGCAAAGGTCTCTGTGCCGATGGCCGGGGCTCCTGCTCAGAGCACGGACAAAGCTGATCAAACCCTCCAGGAGAGCTCGGTGCCGCCAGCAAATGGACACGGATCTGTCGCCAGGATCGATATCTCCCTGGCAGGCACAAAGCAGGAGGAACTGAGCCAGTGGCTGCCTCCCCTGTCCTGGGGGCAGGGTTGGGGTACACCCCCGTGGATTCCCAGCTCCGTGTTCACGTCTGTCCAGGGGCTGCAGGGTGCTCCAGCACCTCCAGGGCCCCCTGCAGCCCTTCCCTGAACTCCAGGGCTCACAGAACCCATCAGGAGCTCTGGGTGCCCTGACCCCCCTCAGCCCGTGGCTGCCCCCCAGGCAGGCACAGCTCTGGCCTCCCCCTGCCCTGGCCCCTGGCCAGCCAGGAAGGTCACTGTGTCCACTGCTGAGGCCACCAAGCGCCAGCAGGGAGACACATTGCTTGCAATTTTTTTTTTTTTTTTTAATATAGGAAAACATGAAACCTCATCTTATGGACTGGACTTTCCGGCTCAGCTCTGCAAGAGGGCTTTGAATAATTTATGTCCGAGCCACCACCTCCTCCTTCCTCCTCATGGGTCACTCTTGTCAAAGAGATGGAGGCTCAGGAATCACACATGGTCCTTTTCAACTGGGAGCTGCATTGCCAGTGCCTGCAATTGCCTTGGGTGTGGATTTAATTCCCTCCTGATTAGAAGGGTGCGGAAAATAAATCTTTAATTCAAAGTGAAATATTAATAGAACTGTAATTAGCTGTAATATCTACACAATTAAAAAGCAGGAGGCCCAGCAAGAGCTATTTTCATGTGTATTTAAAGAAAAATACGTTTTCAGGGTAAGGGGGGGGAGAAGCTGGGGATGTTTTTCCCGTGTCCCACTTGTCCGAGGGAGAAATGTGGCCAGGAGGAGCAGCAGCACAGGGACAGGGGTCCTGCCAGTGTCAGTGATGCAGGAGGAAGAAAAGGGACAGGTTGGAAGAAAAGAGTAGAAGAAGGATTTAAGGGGAAGAAGACACTTTTGTCCTGTTCCTTGGGGATTTTGCAGCAAAGGGAAGGTTTTCACTGACGTCAGGCAGAGACGAGCTGTAGCAAGAGGATGGGGATGGGAAAAGTCTCAGTGGAAGCTGGCAGGGTGTTCTAGGCTGGGCATGAGTGGGTGACCCTGGCTCAGCCCCCACAGACATTTTTCAGCAGGAATTGCTTGAGCTGCTTACAAAAAGCTATCGAGTCACCCTGTGTTGGGACAGTTACTGAAGGGATAAACAGAACTGCAGAACAAAACCAACAAAATAATGCAGCTTGTCCCTCTCCCAAAAAATACCTAAATAACAGGCCAAGGGGAAAAAAAAAAACCCAGCCTTGAATTTCTTTCCACAAGAGACTCCCACATACCCCCAGCACATGAATGTGGGCAATAGATCTGGATCTTTCAGAGAGCAGAACCGGCACTGCCTGTGCTCACATGGGCTTGACATTCACACATCGGGTCCGTGCCTCTCTCGAGGAGTGGGGATAATGGGATGCCGAATGTCAGACCACTTAAATATATATAAAACTCATTATACGCCTCATGACTAACAGATCTCGATTGGAAGAGTTGCATTTTAAAGAAATGTGGGGAAAAAAAAGCCCATCCGGGCTCGGGGGGAGGAATTAGCAACGAAGGAGGGATGATTCGGCTGCAGGCTGAGTGATGACAACTCCTGCTGCAGTCGTGCCAACTCCCTGGCAGCCCCCCTGGCTGCCCCTCACCCAGTTTGCCAAACCCCAGCAGCAGCTTTCCTGCAGCCCGGGGTCCTGCCGGGCACCCACATCCCACCCGGCTGCTGTGGGACCCCAGAGGAACCCTGGCTGGGGCCCAGAGGCCAGACCTGCCTCTCAGAGGCCATCAAGGGGACATTTCCTGGACTTGGGGGCTTTCCTCAAGGCACCACCGAGGGGATGGATCGTGCTGGGATCCAGCCCTGCTCCTCTGCGAGCAGCAGCCAGCACTGCTGCTTTGTGACAATGCCCACCCGGCCAAACCTCCTCCTGCTGCAGCCTCAGAGCCTCTTCTCAGGGGTTTATTCCTCTCTCCTGGGTGTATCCAGCCTAAAAATTCCCCTTTATACCTCACTGCTGCCGTGTTTCAAGAGGACAAAGAACCTGTGCCTGGTTTTTGCCACTCACTGAGCCAGCAGTCGGGCAGCACCACTGCTCTTTTCCTCTACAACACTTCCACCTAATGGCAAGAGAGAGACAGCCAGCCCAGGGCAGGGGGACAGCACCCCACAGCACCCACATCATCACTCCATGGCACACCTTGGCCCCCTCGGGCACAGAGCAGAGGCCAGCACAGCTCAGCACACTGATGGACCCACCAGGCTCACACTGTGGTAACCAAGAAGCTGCTGCTTTGCCCTCAGAACCTGCCCCATGAGCAGGTACCAGCGGCTCCAGAAATGGGGAGTTCTGCTGACTCCACCCTCTGGGCCATGTCCTGCCTCCCTCCTGCAGCTGCTGCTCCGGCACAGCCACCCCGGGAAGGGAGAGGGACCTCGGGAGCCCCGGGCCCCAGCCCTGCAGCCCACTCTGCTGCTCACAGGGGAATGAGGGCTGTGCCCTCCGCTCTGACCCACTTAATGCAACTGGTGAATGGGCCCCATCCCAGTCAGAAGCTGTTGCTAATAAATGAGGAGGAAACGGCGCAGGCTCAGGGACATGCAGAGGCTATTTTGGGCAGTGATTTCTCCGGATTTTGGGTCTAAACAATACAGAAACATGAAAAGCTGAGGCACAGTGTTCCGTTGGAAATCCCTCGTTGTGCACCTTCAGCAGCTTTTTCTGCTGACGCTCCAGAGAGGGCAGGACCTGCCCCTGAACCTGCACCCACCATGTGGCCTCAGAGACACCAGGGTCCTGGCAGTGCCACCCTGCTCCCATGGACCAACCTTCCTGTTCTCCCACCAATTTCATCTTTAAAGCCAGAGATGTCCCCCTGTCCCCAGGGCAATGTCCCAGGGACACTGCCCTGTCCCCCAACCCCAGCACTGGAGGTTCTGCAAGGAAAGGGGGCAGATGGCTCTGTCTGCATTTCAGTTTGGGTGCAGGAGGGGTTTTTCCACCCACAGGGATCGTCAGCAGCTGGAAATGTTTTCTTTAAAAGAAAAAAAAAAAGGGAGAAAAGAGAAAGAGAGAGAACATTTGGTGGTAAAATTAACTGTGACGGCCAGACAGCACACACTCCCTCTGCACTCACAGGACAATTAGAGGAAAATCTTTACATATTAACTAAGATGGAATCCATGGATGGTGTGGAAGGCAATCCCCTCATTCTGCCCAAGCAGCCGTGCCAGAGCAGGGTGGCAGCAGCACCCAGGATACAGGACATGGGCAGGGGACAGGGCAGATGGACAGGAGAGAAGCATCACTGGCTCTCAGCCAGAAGGAGCCATGAGCTGCCAGCGAGGGACTGGCACCACAGAGCCACGGGGTGCTGGATGGGCCCAGCACCAATCATTGGCATCTCGAGCACCCAGCCAGGCATGAGGATTCCCAGGATATAGGGGAAAGCAGGGAGGGGAGCATGGAGCAGGCCAGGAGCCTCTGTTGCCTTGCTTCTCCCCTCCAAGTGCCCGGGGAAGCCGCTGCCCTCCTCTCACAGACCACACTGAGCCCCCCTCCTGCGTCCGGCCCCACACAAGAACTGCCCCGTTCCCTCTGCGGGCACCAACCTGCTCTGCTGGAACACAAAGTGCCCCCAGCTAGGATGGATTTGCAGCAAAGGCTCCTCCAGACACCCCTGATTGCTGCTGTGGTGAGGGGCGAGGGGCAGAGCTTGCCCATCACCCAGGGAAGGGACCGTGGGTAAAGCCCCGCGGTGCCAGCAGAGCCTCCAGCTCGGAGCCCACCCCGAGAACAGCACCCGTCTTCTCCTCCCAACTTCTCCATAATTCATGCAACAACCTCCTGAAAGAAATATCCTCTTTGGACATAAAATATTCATGGCCTCATCCTTGCAAGGAAACACTGTCTTCCTTGGAGTGCGACCAAGAGCCGAGGCCAGCACGGATTTGCCTTTGCAGGAGTAATTATGTTGGTCATCGATCGGGGGCTGCAGGGGCTGCACTGGGAAGGGCCCCTCCCTCTGCAAGAAAGTGGCTTTTGGAAGCATCATAAAAGGGTTTGGGGAGAGGGAGGAAGGACCCCGCACTGCTAAGCAGCATCTCAAGAGATTCCCCATCCTCATGGCTCCATCTTTGGACCAGCAAAGCCACACCAGGAGGGACCATCTCCCCCATCATCACCCTGGATCAGATCCAGCCCCATCCCCGTCGCATCCACTGCCCCTTACACACACACAGGCTCACATGCCTGCCAGCAGCCCCCCCCAGCCCCTTTCAGCTCCCAATTTGGATGCTAATCAATTCATTAGGAGCTCCTTCCTATTTCCCTCTCTTTGCAGAGCTCAGCAAAGGCCTCAGCCACATTAGGCTGCACAAAATTATTTTTTCTTGGGTGGTTTTGTTTCTCTCTCCCACAGCTCCCAAGCGAGGGGTCCTGGGGCTTTTCCTGCACTGGCTATAGCACAGTCCAACAAAGCCCTATCTCCTGGGACAAGAGGGAGGCAGAGGTGGGTGCATTTCTCAGCTCCAGGGGGGCTCAGTGCTGGGGAAGGGGAGGAGGGAGCTGTGGGATCCCAGAGGGAGAAGGCACCCCAGCAGTGGGGGAGGAGGGTTGGGAGGAGGGTGCTCAGCACAGTGGGGTGGTTTTCACTGAGTGATGAAAAAACAATCTGGAGCAACTTGTGCAGCCAGGATTTGGAGCCAACCTTGGCCAGAGCCAGGTCCTGCAGGATCTGCCAGCCCCTGGGACCCCTGGCTGCTACAGAGCCCAGCCCACACTCCCACACCAGCACTCCGGGCTCAAAGCTGGGCTCAGCATCTCCAGCAAAGGCCACCAGTGCCTTCTCATGGCAGCTGCTCTCACTGCAGCAACGCAGCAGAACAGATCCAGCACACTGGGATCCCTCCAGCCCAGGGGGAATGGGGGGAAGGTGTTTGGGGCAATCACTAGCCTAAATCCCCACCCCACACACACATGGCTGCATTGGGGGCTGTCCCCTTCTGCCCCACGTGCAAACACCTTCCTGTCACCCTTGTGTAGCAGATGAAACATAGGCCACATCCTCCACGACTCCCAGGAGCCTTCCCTAAATCTCCAGGGAAGATCTCCCCTCCAGTTGATGCACCCCAAGTCTCTCCCCGCGGGTGCTGGGGAACGGGGACCCTCCAGGCAGCCACATCCTTCTGTTTAGGGGCGACATGTGGGTGCTGGCCTGAGGGTGGGCTTGTTCAAGGGTGTTCTCCCCCCCCAGGGCCCATGGGACTGCTCGTCAGGAACGGGAACACTGCTGTCCTCCCCCAGCTCCCAGTCACGCCGAGCCGCCCCCAGCCCGTGTCGTGACGCTCCCTCGAGGGGGCCACGCCTGCGCCTGCGGCACCCACGGACGAGGAGCAGTTGCCAAGGGAGCCATTTGCCAGGCCTGGAGCCGGCTAAGGTGGGTGACAGCCTGGCAAACACCCCCTCGGCTGCTCTCGTGATGGATGGGGGCACTGGAGGACGGGGTCCTCCTGCCCCCCACAGTGAAGTCATGAAGGTGGCGGGTGCCGTGGGGGACCCCCCTCCTGGGCAGGGGCCGGGGGGATAACCACAGCCTGCTCCCCCCACTATGGGTTTGGGACACGGAGGGGTGGGATGCTCGGCCCCATGGTGGTTTCCAGCCTTGTGGCCCCCCTCTCCCAGCTCCTGACCCTCTGGGTGCCCCCCACAGCCCCCCTGTGAGTGTGTCCCTGTCATTTGAAAGATGAGCCCCTGGCATGGCCAGGCAGCACCGGGCCAGGCAGCGTAACCGGAGCCGGGAACGGTCGGTGACCACCCGGCCCGTTATAGCCCTCCCTAATCCTCCAGCCCTCTCTAATCCTCCGGCCGGGCTGGATGTCACATTTCCCCGGGAATGGCAGAGCTGCATCGCAGGGTCAGGGACATGCCACGTGCCTGGGGGGCCCCTGGTGGAGACAAACTGCTGCCCCTGCAGTGCGGGGACAGAGCGAACAGCCTGTGGAGGGCCCAGCCCTGCAGCCGGGGTCACCAGCACCCCCGCCCATCCCTTCCCAGGGCACCCAGCAAGTCCCCGCGGGCCCTGCCAGGGCGGGCTGCGTGCGGGAGCGGCAGGAACGCGCTTCAGCCCTGCCCGGCCCCGCTCTGGCCCGAGCCCACCCCAGCACCGTCCTGCTCCCGGTGCGGGATGCTGGGACTCACCACGGAACGGGTGGGGGAAGGATGCGGAGCCCCCTCTTATCCCGCCCCGCTACCGGAGCCTCTCCCCGTTAGGTGGCAGCAGGAAACCGCAGCGTTGGCTTTTCCAACCTAAATGATTCCATAATTCTGTGGTTCTGGCGAGGTGGGAGCGCGTTCCCCCCAGGAAAACCCGCCGGTTCCATCCCGGAACGCTCCATCCCGCCCAGCCCCGCTGCCTCGGGTCAAGCACTGACCATAAGGTGCTGCACCCACTGCCCGCCCCCACCCATCTCCACCTCCCCCAAAGCCCGTTAGTCAAACCCCCAGGCCGCGGAAGGGACACGAGCAAGGCTGCTCCGGCTCCCGCTCCCTCCCTTACACCGGCAGCCAGCTTGGCCCCGTTCCCCGTCCCGTCACCTCCGGCATCGCCTCCCGTTCCTGTTTCCCTGCCTCTGTGTCACCCCGGGCCCCCGTGTCCCTCCGGAGTCCGGACGCTGCCAGCGGCTGAGTCACCTTGCTGACCACCACCTGAGTCACTGGGACGGAGGGAAGTCCCTCGGTCCTCGATGCTTTTCCAACCGGAACTGAGTAAAGGGAAAAGTGTCAAGGAATTTGGCAGGGAAAAGTGTTTTCTTGGAGTCCCAACAAGGAGCAGCCTCTCCGTTGTGTCCCCTTTGCCACAGTGAACTCAGCAGCTGGCCAGGGAGTGGGGGGCTCCTTCGCTATGGCACAGAACTACAGAGATTCCAGGGGATAGAGGAGACAGAAAAGGCTGGGAAGGGTAGGAAAAACATCCCCTGTGCCTTGCACCACGTGTCCTCCAGCCCCCGGGAAGCCCCTTGCAGTGCATCCCCCCACCCCTCCTGGGATGCTCCGGCTCCTGTGCTGCCCTGGTCAGATTTGATGTGCCACTTGCAATAAAATACCTTGATTAAAAAAATACCGGGCTGCCAGACGCCCCTGCAAGCCACTCAGCAAGCCCTGGATTAATGACCCTTGGCATTCCCCTCCTCCGCATCCACGTTAATGATTTACAGCGGCTCCTCCCCGGCCTGTCCCACTCCCCCCACACCCCGTTGGCACCCTCAGGGCAGGGCAGAAGGAAAGGGCTCCAGGGAGCACCTGGAGGTATTTTCTCACCCGCTGGCACATTCCCTGAGTGCCCCAGGGAGGACTGGGGAGCGACGGTGGGGAGACCAGAGGCGAGGAAGCACCAGACCCCCACCACGGGTCAGCTGCACCCCGCACAGAGGTTCTTACCTCTGTGGGCAGGGGGATGGCACACGGATCCATTCCTGGTGCTCCCCCGGTTCATGCCACTCCCTTTCCAGCAGGAGCCCGGCTCGGCTGGGGCCGCCCACCACCCGCCTGAGCCCCAGCGCGCTCGGTGCACATGTTTTGAAGCGCGGGGAGAGCCGGGAACGGGCCGAGCCGCCCCCCCAGCAGCCCCAGGCTTTGTGCTCCGGCAGGCAGCCCCGAGGAGGTTTCATGTTACTGGGAAACTGGGATGGCGGGATGTTCCCGGGGCAGCCCCGCAGACAAAAGGCCATTGTGCAGCCGCGCGGGGATGACTGCAGCCCCGGAGCATCCCGCTCCCTGCGGGGCCAGAGCCGCCCAGGCCCAGGAGGTGGCACAGCCAGTGGCCGAGGTGCACAGGGCACCCGCCATGGGACACCGAGCAGCTCCCCAAAACCCACCGGGTGCTCTAGCTTGGCGTGCCCAAGCCAGAGCACCACACACACGGCCCCTTCACTACCCCCATCCCAACGGCAGCAGCACCCAAAATGCACCTTTGCCATCCCAGGGGACGGGAGTGGCACTGAAGCAGACCCTCCTGCCACCGAGCAGGGGGGACGGGTAGGGACGTGTCCCCACAGGTGCCGGCAGGTGAGGGCACGCGGGGGGGGGTGGCTGCCTCAGCGCTGAGCCGGAGCCAGAGCCACTTTCCAGCCCCACCGGCTGATCCTGCTCGCCCTGCGGGTCCCGAGGATCATCAGGATACCAGGAGTTAGTTGTGTGTGTTTCCCGGGGCGGGAGGGTTGTACATGTTGCAGCCCCTGGGTCCCCAGAGCCCAGGGCAGGGAGCCCCTCCAAACCCGGCTCCTGCCTCACCCTGCAGCCAGGCTCTCCTGGAAATCCCCAGCTCCCGGAGCCAGGGGATCCAGCCCCCATCACTCTGCATTAACTGCTGTTCCAGAGGGCTCCGGAGGTGACAAAAGCACAGGCTCGTAATTAGCCGGGTGGCCCTTCCAATTACCCAACAACCTGAGCTGCCTCAGAGGATCCGCTTTTGCCTTTCCCAGGGAAATTAGCAGGAATTAGGCACCCAAATCCCCAAAGGCCACGGGGCTCGGTGGCAGTCACTAGGACACAGGGCAGAACAGGACAAGCTGTGTGCCCCTCAGGGCCACCCTCTGGTCCCCCATGACTCCCCAGACGTGGGTGCTTTTTGGGGTGGCCGATCAGCACCTGCAGCTCAGTGGAGCCCGAGGAACTGGGAGTGATTTCAAGCACCTTTTCTTCAGGGGACCTTGCAGGGGTTCAGCTTTTCCCGAGCACTGGGCACCCGTCATCCCATCAGATCTCCTCCCAGGCTGAAATACTGGGTAAATAAACAGAGATGTGAAATAATTCACGTGTGCAGCACATGCAGCCCATGGCGCCGGTGTTGCTGCATCCTGCAAACCCCGGGCCCGTGTGCAGAGCAGCGGCATTAGGTTAGGTTATAAGCCTATAAGTTATCAGGTGATTTAGGAATTTGTCCCCAGAATAAGGCTGCAGGAAAACGCTGCCCTGGTGCGAGCTCGATCTGCTCCAGGAGTGAGGAGGAAGGAGCCATTTAATCAAATAAATGGGCCTGCTTTGGGGTGGGTCCGGGGCTGTTTGGCCACATGGGGCTTCTCCAATGGGGCCATCGGGAAACAAAGCCAGGAGGGGAAACAAAGGCTCCGCCCCTGTCCCTGTCCCCTCCCGCGTGGCCGGCCAGCCCTGTGAACAGCCCGGCCGGGACACCCACTGGCATTCCGGCGCGTTTCCCAGCGCGTTCGGCTCACTGGGAGACTGGGGCAGCACAGCTCGGTGTGGTGTCGACCTGGCACAGGCTGCTCCTCCGTACCCTGCGTTGGGCTCAGCTGCAATGGAGGGATAATAAATTACTTGTTTCTCTGTTTCAAGCCATTTTCAGTTCCTGGTCTCTGCAGAGCTGAACCGCAGGCTGGGGGAGCCTGCCCAGCCCAGTCCTGCTCCCAAACCCGCTGGGCCACGGGCTGTAACTCAGGAACCCACAGAAACAAAAGTGAAAATGATCTTCCTGGACTGTGGTCCTGGGCACGGCCCTGGACTGTGATCCTGGGCACGGCCCTGGGCACTGCTCCAGCCCAGGCTTTTGCCCCATTTTTCCCTCCTTGCACGTGGTTTTGGGCCAGTTTCCTGGGAGCATCTCCCCACCACTCTTTAGTTTTGGGGCACCACCTCAGCATTATTTTTCTTTAAAGACCAAGTGGTCACTCCACAGGTGGACCCAGTGTGGGGAGGGCCTGGCATGGGCTCGGCGAGTGGGGAACTGCCAAAACTTTGAGGGATCAAAGCAAGGCAAAACAGCCCCAGTCCTTTGCAGTGCTCCAGCCACTGCCATTCACCAGCACTGCAGAATAAATAACAAGGGATATTAATAACAACGAGCCTCTGCCAGGACAGAAACCAAATTCCTCGTCGGGCTCCCAGCAAAGGGGGAAGCCCGAACGTGACCCTGGGCACAGCTGGGGCAGAAGACACCCTGGCACCTCCAAACCCAGGCAGGGCTGCCTGCAGGTGAGGAAACACTAATTTATCCAAAAAAAAAGAATACTCAGGGTCTGCAAACAACCCCTTACCTGGACACAAGGCCCTGCATGGGGGATACCCACTGCTGCTCTGGGTTGGGAGCTGCAGCCCCAACCACAGGGGTGCGGGTAGGGTGGTGCCTGCTCTTCCTGCAGGCATTTGGGAACAGGAACCCTCTTGCAGGAGGGTTCTCCCTTCCTCTTTGCTTTCATTTTTTTAATTTTCAGAAAGGGGCACTACTCAGATTCCGGTTTAGGCAGGGGAATTTACAGGGGATTTTAAAAAATCCAAGTAACAATTAGCAGAAACAAGTGCCCCAAGCCTGGCTGGATTTGATTTGGTTTGTTTCACATCACAAACCTTCCCCACCAGAGCAGTTCTGCACAGGCAGATATTGTTACTTTCATATTTCACATTTTTAAAGCTGCCCTTTTTTCAATAAAAACTTGCCTGAAACTTAAATCCAACAGTCTGAAGTTCAGCTCCTCACTCCAGATTTCAACCCTTAGAGTCAGGATGGTCAAAAGCACCTAAATCAGACTTTCCATTAGATTTGTGATTGGAGTTTTTACAGGAGTTTGGGGGAATTTCACACAGTCCCATCACTGAGAAGATGCTGAGCTCTGGATTTCCTTGTATCCCATCAAAAAACCCACCATGAGATCTCATGTGCCTGATATGCATTGGAAACCCTGCCCTGGCACAGCAGGGGCCTGGGTTTTGGGGTACCCAAGTGGACAGCTTGGCTGATTCCAGACTGACCAAAACCATTTCCAGACAGACCAGAGGAATTCAGAACAAAGCTCTTTACTGCAGACTGAGCCCATCACCTGCCAAAATCCCAGGGGAGCCTTAAGGCTGCTCCCCAGCCCCCCAAACCTCTCTGCTGAGCAGGACCCGCTCCCACACCAGCCTCCCCTTTCCACAGCAGGGCTGCAATAACACATTAAATAAATATCATGGCGCGAGCCAAGCGGCCCTGGCAGCCCCAGGGATGGATCCCCCACTGCTGGTGCCTCCAAATGGGGGCCGGATGCTTTGGTGGGAGGTTCACCTGGTGGGGAGGCAGCAAATGGAAAGAGCATCGTGCTCTGACCATTACTGTGCGGCCCGGCCCTGGGCGATGTTTGCCCCCACGGGGACACCAAACCCCCCACGCCAGCCCCAAACAGTGCGAGGGGGCAGCCGGGGGGTCCCCAGCCGGGGGGTCCCGCACCCCCGCACGGCTCCAGCCGGGCACATCCCTGGAGCATCCCGGGGCAGGAGGATGGGAGGGTGCCTCCAGCCGCCCCGGGGGAACCTTCCATCCCCCCTCGGGGACCTTTCGCCGCCCGGGGCTGGGCCCGCAACCGCCGCTCCGTCCTTTGAACGACCCAATGGCCGCGGGACGCGCCCCCCGCGCCGCCCCCGCCGTGACGCGGCCCCGGCTCCGCCTCCCCCGCTCCGCCGGCACTGGGAGCTCCCTTCGCCTGTTTGCCCTTATTTAATTTCGAGTGTGATTTTGCTATTTTTAGCGGCTGGATCCCCTCCAGTAAGGCTGGGAGCTCGCTCCGGTTTTTTTTTTTCGCCCCCTCTCCCCGCTTCTCCTTTTTTTTTTTCCCTCGTTCCCTGCAAATGATTTTGACCCAGCTTCCTTCCTCCTGGAGCAATTTTTTTTTCCTCTCTCTTTATTATTTATATAAATACGCGGGGCCTGGCGGGCCCGGGGATGCGGGGCTGAGCCGCAGCCTCTCTCTTCTTGCAGATCCGCAGTCGCCGCGGGCGGGAGGTTCCTTCGCTCCGCGACACAGACCCGCCGGGAAAAGCAAAACCGCCAAACCGCCCCCAAAACCCACCCCGAGCACCCTGCTCCGGGATCAAGCTGACTGTGAGTGCCGCCTTCCTCTTCCTTGTGCTGCGGGGCGCGGGGGGCGCGGGGGGCCGGGGCTCTGCTCCCTCTCGCCGCATGCGGGGCACGATCGGCCCCGGCCGCCGGGCTTTGCAGGGGCGCGGGTGCGTGCGGCTCGCGGAGCTTCGCTTTATTACCGCTATTAATTACTGCTGTTAACGGCGCGATGCACCTGGCGGGGGGCGGCGGGCGCGGGGGTCCCGGTGCCGCGGAGCCGCTTCCCTCCGCTCCCCCGGTGGCGGCGGCCGCGATCGCCCCGCACCGGCGGGGCCCGCACGGCCCCGGGACAGCCCGCGGGGTGCGGGGCCGGGGCCGTGCGCGGGGCCGGGGCCGCGCAAGGTGCGCGGGGCCGCGGGCGCGGGAGCGGGACCCGCGTGCGGGGCCGGGGCCGCGCAAGGTGCGCGGGGCCTGCGCGGGGCCGGGCCCAGCTCGCGGGACACGCACACGCGGGTCGGGGCAAAGTTGCGGGGCTGGGGCTCGGCCGTCCCCGAACGGTGCCCGCGCTGCGAGACCGTGGGCCCCCCCCGGCCCCGCACCCCGCCATCCACGCTGGCTCTACGCGGGGTTTTATTGCCCCCCCTTCCCCCCCAGGACAGGGGCTTCACAAAGCCCTGATGGTGCCCTTCCCGCCTCTTTTCTTTCTCCCCCACCTCCCTCCTTCCTTTCCTTTATCACTTCCTTTTATTATGCATCCCAGGAAGGAAGGGGGGACTTTGCTCAATGGCAGCCCCGGGGGGGGGTCAGGGCAGCCCCACGGCGGGTCTGTGCTAAGGAGGAGCCCGCACATCCCTCCCGTCCCGCGCCCCTGCCCAACAGGCTCTTCAACTTCTGCTCCACGATTCCTTCCCCTCCTCCCTCCCCATGCCTCTGCCAGGAGGTGCGGCCGGGATCCTTCTCCAGCTGCCATCAGGCTGGATTTCCTGGGCGTGAAGAGATTTTATATCTTTTTATTAAGATCTAAGCCCCCGCCTGTCTCCCTGCTTCCCCTGGGCCGGTTCGTTTAATCTAAGAGTAGGTGGCAGGAGAGGGGGATTTGTGGGGTTATCTGCACAGAGCAGCGTAAGCCAGCGCAGGCGGCCGGGAAGGCAGGAACAGGCCCAGGAGCAGCAGGAGCATCGCTCCGGGGGGACAGGTTGGCCCTCGTGCAACCCAGAGGTGACTGCTGAGAACAGCCCTGCTGTGGAGCAGGGGGAGCGATGGCGCTGGGGGAGGAGAGCCTGGTGGCTCAGCATCCGTAGGGATGGAGAGGGGAGGAGGTTTTCTTCCCCCTACTCCATCGATCAAGAGGCAGATGTGGCCCCTCCACCTCCAAACCGTGCAGAGACGTGCCTCCCCCCCGCCCCGGCCGCGGGGAGCCCGGCAGCCCCTGCCCGCATCCCCCACTGATCCTCCCTGCCTGGAAAGGTTTCTCTCTCAGCTGCTTCCTCTCCTCCATGGCAACCCAGCTGCTCCCTCCCTCCCTCCATGGCTCTGCCGCACGTGAGCGGGGCCGGAGCCGCTTCCGCCATGTGCCCGGCACGGTCCGGGCTGGGGCTGCACCGGGGCCGGGCAGGTGCCACGAGCAGGGAGCACTGCGGGGCTGGGGCTGCTCTCGGGAACAGGGTGTGGGCTGGGAAGGTGCTGGGGTGGGAGAGAAGCACCCTCCATCTCCAGCATCCTCCTCCTAATCCCCCTCTGCTGGAGTGGGGCATGGACCCCTCAGTCCCCCAGCACGGTTTCAGCTCTGGAGCCCTGGGGAGAGCTGGGAGGTGGTGGAGGGATGGCTGGGGTGCAGAGGGATGGCCGGGGTGCAGAGGGATGGCCGGGGTGCAGAGGGATGGCCGGGGTGCAGAGGGATGGCCGGGGTGCAGAGGGATGGCCGGGGTGCAGAGGGATGGCCGGGGTGCAGAGGGATGGATGGGATGCAGAGGGATGGCCGGGGTGCAGAGGGATGGCCGGGGTGCAGAGGGATGGCCGGGGTGCAGAGGGATGGCCGGGGTGCAGAGGGATGGCCGGGGTGCAGAGGGATGGATGGGATGCAGAGGGATGGCCGGGGTGCAGAGGGATGGCCGGGGTGCAGAGGGATGGCCGGGGTGCAGAGGGATGGCTGGGGTGCAGAGGCATGGCTGGGGTGCAGAGGCATGGCTGGGATGTGCACATGCTTTCCCCAGCACCAACTTTGTGGCAGCAGGCTCTGTCTCGGGGGGGGCCAGACCCAGTGGTACCCCCATGGTGTGGGGGCCCCCTTGGCATTCCCAGCTGGAGCTGCTGTGTGGGGCCCAGCCCCAGCAGGGAGAGGAGAACACAGCAGGGTGGGAGCCATGCTGGGCCCATCTGTTTCCAGCTGCGGGAGGGGGCACGGAGTGGCTCGAGGCTGTGCTGCCTCTGACAGAGATTGACTCAAAAAGAGACAAAACCCTGGCCCAGCCCGGCCAGCAGCTGGCCTTTTGCTGGCCTAAATCTAAACCATACTTCTCTTTTTTTCTAAGAGACTCCTTGAAGGGCTCTGGGATGCTGTGAGTAATATTTTCGGGGTGTTTACACGACAGCATGGTTTCTGTCTCCCAAAAAAAAAAAAAGACTCTGAGGGTGGTTTTTGTTGTTGTTGTTCTGCACTCATGAGTCACTTCCAGAGGGGAGCGGGAGCTGACGCCTGTTTTTTGAAAAGCCTCAGAGGTCTGAGCGTGGCTCCTCGAGCTGCACGTCCTGCCCACACCCACCCCAGCTGCCCCAGTGAGGCTCAGCCTCCCGGGGGGCTCAGCACCCCCTGCCCCTGCAGCCCCCCTGTCCCAGCTGCTCCAACACCATCCAAATTGGAACCAGTTGCTCAGAACTGAGCATTGTTATCCCAGAGGTAGGAGGGTGCCTCTGTCAGCACACACAGACTGGGCACACAACCTCCTACCTGCCTCTCCCTGCCCTGTTCCTGCTGGGAATCCTCATATCCCCACTCCAGGCAGAGGTCCCTGCATGGCCACGGTCACCTGGCTGAGCAGCAGTGCAGGTGCCCTGCACAGGGTCATCGGTAAGAGCAGGTGCTGTGGCAGTGATCCTGCTCCTTCCATCCCCAGTCCCATCCCTCCTGGTTCCTAGGCCGGGAGCTGGGTGTGGAACCACCCCCACGGCTCTGGAAAAGCAGGTTTTCCCTGCACTCCTGGGAAGCAGAGAGGTGGAGAGCCTTTTCCTCTGTGGGATTTCTCCAAGAGCAAGGAAAGCTGCCCAGCCCTTGGGGACATGCATGGGGGGGCACAACTCAGCATCCCCAGGACAAGTGCCAGGCGGTGCCTGTCCCTAATCCCAGATGGAGGATGGGCAGGGGTCCAGCACCCTCTCTGGGTGCAGCAATGCTGGGTGTCAAGATGGGGTGAGAGCAGGGCTGCAGGAGCCTGTGCCCCCCCTCCAGGGCCCTGGCACCCCTTGGGGATGCCCAAGGCCCCTGGTGCCACCACTCATCCTGTCCCATCTTGCTGGTGCAGCAGCACATCTGGGATTCCAAGGACTCCAGATTAAACCTGGAGCCGCTCTCCTCTTTTTGGGGAAGGGGGTCGGGCGGGAAGGGCTGGCCAAGCTGCTGCTCCCTAGTTGCCTGAGGGGGCCCTGGGAGATGCCTCAGGGCCAGGCACTGCCTCATTACGGGGGTGGCCGTGCCAGGGATGTGGGGCAGCCAGTGCACTTTGCCCCCCAGCCGGTGCCAGGAGGATGGAGGTGACATCTCACCTGCCCCAGTGCAAGGGCTGGGGGGCAGCAGGGCTGGGGGGCAGCAGGGCCGGCTGGCACGGTGAGCCAGAGCCACTGCTGATTGACCTTCCTCCCCCCTGCTCCTCCTCACCACTGCCGGGACAGACAATGAGCGAATCCAGCGCCAAATCCAGCCAGCCCCTGGCCTCCAAGGGGGAAAAGGACGTGTCGGAGAAGAGGGGCCGAGGGCGGCCCAGGAAGAAGCCACAGGTACGTGAGGTACCCTGGGAGGAAGGGGGTGACAGGCACCCCCGGGGTATGGGCAGCAGGGAACCCCTACCCCTGCACTGGGGACACACCCAGTGCAGCCCCCACTGCCCCCTTTAGGCAGCACCTCCCCAGTGCTCACCAGCAGCAAAACCCTCCTGGGGGGCTCTGGAGACCCCCAAGTGCTGCAGCATCCCAGAGCTGCTCCAGGGCTGGGCTGGGGGCTCCCCTGCCCCTCCCCAGGCCCTGCTGAACCTGCCTTTGCAGATGGGCTAATTAAAGCCCCATTAGCAAAAGCTGCTCAGAGGGATAAGATGCTGCTGGAGCCTTTATAGTGCCAACCCCCCCTTGGTTCCCCCGGGGCAGGTGGAGTTTGTGCACTTCGTTTTCCTGCAGAAAAGGCGATTTTTGAGTTCCCTGATGCTTCCTTGGCTGTGGTACTGGCAGCAAGCAGGGTCTGGGCTGAGGAGCTGTGGGGACTGTCTGGCTGAGCTGAGCAGCTCATGCTGGGGGGGGACAGGTCACATACAGCCAGCTGAAGGACACACAGGAGCCTGTGCCTGGTGCCTGATCTCCAATCCCAGCGCTCCCAGTACCACAAACAAGAGCATCTCTGCCCTGTCAGGGTCTGCCGGGAAGAATGGGACTTCCAGGCAGAGCATCCTGGGGTGCACTGGGAGCCACACTGGGCATGCAGCCCCCCTCTGTTCTTCCTCCAGCAGGAGCCCAGCGATGCCTCGACCCCCAAGAGACCCCGTGGACGGCCAAAGGGCAGTAAAAACAAGGCCACCCCAAAGGGCAGGGTAGGTGCCTGGGGACAGGGCTGCTCCAGCCAAGTGCTGGGACCACAGGTCTGGTTTGAGTTCAGTTATGGACAATTCCGGGCAGATCTGCCCCTGGGAGGGGGGGTCTGGGCACTGGCTCCCAGGGAGGGCAGGGGGGGCTGGGGGGGCCGTATGTGTCAGCACGAGGACACCAAGACAAACCTGTTTGCAAAACAGCGACTCACATCCTGCACCCACCTCGTGACTCACGGGGCATCCTGGGGCTGGGGGAGCTGGCAGCAGCACCCCAGGAGATGCCACTGGGGTGATGAATCTGGCAGTCACGGGGGGGAGGAAGGGGAAGGCTGGACACCCCCCCACCCCCACCCCCCCAAACAGTATCCCAGGGACAGCCTGACCAAAATGCCCTTTTTTTTGGTGGTTGTTGCTCAGAAAACTGCAGTCACACCAGGGAGGAAACCTCGAGGGCGACCCAAAAAAACGGTGAGCAGGCTTTTTTTCCCTTCCCCCTCTGACCTGGCAGGGTGCTGTGCACTTTGGGGGCACAGCATCCCCTGGCTGACCCTGTGAGGATGGGTGGATGCTGCCGGGCTGGAGGAGTGCAGAGCAGTGACCAAGCAGGGGACACAGGGTGGACTGTGAACCCGGCTGTACCCTGGGGCTGGGGTTTGGGTGGTCCCAGCCCCAGGAGCAGCGTAGAGGTGGCTGGTCCTGCCCCTGGGGTCGTGCTGGCCCTCACTGTTGCCAGCACGGTTCCTGCTGGCGCAGCCACCCCATTCCCTGAGCCTTCCCTCCTCCATTCCATTTTCTCTCCTTTCCCCCTTGGCTTGCAGCCGAGGTGAATGCGGGACACCCACGAGCATCACCAGAGTGGCTTCATCTCCTTTCCCTGCCTGGCCCAGATTTTGCTCCTTTTCCCACTGAAATTCCTTGCAGAGCGTGAGGGGTTGGGAGCAGCCAGGGCTGCAAACCTGGGGTTGCATCCTGGGATCTCCTGCGCTGGTGTCACAGTGCCAGGGGCTGTTTGGGGTCCCAGGGCAGGCAGCCAGTGTGGGGGGTGGGAAGAACCCGTCCTGTGCCAGTGGGGCCGTGCTGGGGACACGGTGTCCCCCTCTGGTGTCCCCCACAGTGTCCCCCCCGGCAGCCGCGGTGGCGTTTCTGTGAATGAGGCGGGAGGAAGCGGGGGCTGGTGTGACTCAGGCTCACTCAACCCTGAGTCACCGCCCGTGTGGGGTCACGGCCACCCACCCCGGGGTGCAGGGCTGGACAGGGACACCCGGTCCTGCCACCACCCCCGGTGGGGGGCCACTGGGGACCTGGCTGTGGCCTGGGGACTGCAGTCCCACCCTTGCAGGTGTCAAGGCACCTGGGGTGTGCAGTCCCCCCCGTCGCTGTGAGCCCACCCAGGGGGCTTCTTACCTGGGATTTAATCTGCAACGGTTGAACCCGGAGTCAGGGCCAGTCCTTAAACCCAGGAGGGTGCTGGTGCCTCAGTTTCCCTCGTTGCACAAGGGGTGTGATGTGACCGGTCAGCCCTTTGTCCAGGGAAAATGGAGTGGCACCATCAAACACACTCCCTTGCCTCACAGCAGCAGGTCCAGGAGGAGGTGAACATTTCCCAGGAGTCATCCGAGGAGGAGCAGTGACACCTCCTGAGCCGGCGCTACCTCATCGCCCGACGGCCCCGCGGCGGCCGGGTGAGAGGGACCGGGAGAGACCCACTGCACCGCCCTGGCTTCCTCCTCCTCCGCTCCCTCCTCACCCTCAGACAACGGCAGCACTGGAAAATGGCCCAACCCGGGCGGCCCCTGCAGCCCCCGCCCGGGGGGGCACCTGCCCCGGCTCCCCCTCCCCAGCACCGGGGTTTGGGGCAGCCCCACTGGTAAGGGGGGCCCTGGCAGAGAGCCGGGGCTGGGACCCCCCACCTTCGCTGCCCCCACGCAGTGATCTCACCCAGCCGAAGTGGATGCTGGTTGCCCCCTCCTCCCCCCCCCAGCATCAGGCTTTGCCCTGGGGCCTCTGCAGAAAAGAGAGTGGGGGCAGCAAAGGTGAGACCCCCAAATGCATTAGACCTTTGCTCTGGCCTATGGCTACCCTGGGCACCCCCTGCACCCTCCCAGTCCCGGGTGACTGCACTGGGTGTGGGAGCAGCTCCCCTGGCGCTGCCGAGGCCCGGAGCCCGTCCTGGGGGGACCCGTGCAGGGCCAGCTTGGGGCAGCCCTTTCCTCATAGGTTCTGGTATAGATATATATTTTTTTTTAGTACTTTTTTTCCTTTCATTCACAACTACCTCTGGATATTTAAGTTCCACTCTCTGAACTCACAGACGTGCTACTGCGCTGCTGGGGCACCGTGGGCTTGGTGGTTCCTGTTTCGGGGTGTTGCTGGGGGCCGTGGGGCATTTTTTTTTTTTTTTCCCTCCCCTTTTTTTTGGGCTTTGTTTTTCTTTTTTAAAGTTGTTGTTTTGAGGTCTATGTTTGCTCTATTGCTCCAGGGGATCGAGGCTGGCAGGGCAGTGGGGTGGGGGGACCGTGGGGTGCTCCCCCCCCCACGCTGCCCAGGCATGACGGCTGCAGCGGGACCGGAGGTCGGTGCCGGGCGGCCCCGGCGGGAGAGAATCGGGGTTTGGTTTGGGTTTTTTTTGGTTCACTGTTAATGACCTTTTGGGTTCCTATTTGCAGTTACTTGAATAAAACATTTTATGGACGTTGGACGGCTCTGCCCCGGGCCCTGGCTGGGGGGGCAGGTGGGTTCCATGTGTGGCTGCTCCACACGGCACCTTCTCCAGGGGCACATCCATGCTGGTGGCAGCCACTGGCTATCCCTGGGCAGGGGCAGGAGCTGCTGATGCAAACACAAACATGCAAAGCCCCACTGCCCCCCAAACTCCTCCCCCGTGGCTGGGGCGGTGCTGCTGAACCCCCAGCCCCACGTGGAGCCCCACGGCCAAAGGCAGAGACGTTTATTTGCTCCATCTCCCCCCGGGTATCCCACAGTGTCTGGAGCCCACTCTTCCCTGCCAAGCCCTGCTGCCCCACCTTGAGCCTTCCAAGGGGCTGCTGGAGCAGTTCAAGCAAAAAAAAAAATGGCAAAACCAGGTGCTGAGGTGGGAGATGTCCCCGCCGGTCAGTGCTGGGGTGGGGGGTGCTGGGGGCACCACTGCGGGCACGTCCTGCCCGTCCCACGGCGCCAGCACCGTCCTCCCTTCCCTCCCGTGGGCAGGATCTGGTCCTGTGCTCCGGGCGGGGTCAGGCCCTCCAGTCCCTGCGTGGGGGCCGAGGGGGCGAGAGACCCCCCCAGCCAGGCACCACCTGCAACAGAGAGGGTCACACGTGCACACCGGGCACGGGGGGAACGAGGGGCCCAGCCCAGACCCCCCCACACCCAGCAGGGCATCACGGTGCGTGGGGGAGCCCTGGGCTCGCAGGCACCAGCTGCACAGCCCAACCCTCCCAAAACCCTCTGGGTTACACCCAAAGCTGTCTCCCCCGAGGTTAGACTCGATCTTAGAAGCCTTTTCCAACCTTAATGAACCCAGAGCTCCCTCGGGACAGGCACCTCACTTGCCGCTGCTTACATTTCTCATGGAAAACCTGGATAAAACCCATTCCCACCCACCTGAGCCTCCTCGGCCTCCACCAGCAGCTCCTGCTCGGACTCGGGCGGCTCCTCGGCCGGGTCGTAGCTGTACATGGGCAGCAGCCGGTGCCGCAGCCGCTCAGATCTGGGGGGGGGGGTTGGCGGTGAGCGGTGACCCCGCAGCCCCCCCCGACCCCCAGCCCCGCGACCCCCCCTCACCTGCGCTTCTTCTGCACGTACATCACCTGCGGGGAAAGGCATCAGCGGCGCGGGCTCGGGGGGCGTCGGTGCCCCCCCAGACCGCCCCCCGCCCACTCACCGCGGCCAGGACGGCGCCGAGGAGGGTGAGGAAGAGGAAGGGGCCCAGCACGGAGCCCACCAGCGAGTCGCCCGCCGTGCCCGGGGCCGTGGGGGCCGTCGCGTTGCTCATGGCCCAGCGCGGGCTCCTGCCCGCATTGGGGACGCGGGTGCCCGGCCCCAGGGCGGGACCCCTGCAACCCACACCTGCCCCGGGAGTGACCCACTGCAGGGAGTGACCTCCACCCCCCCCCCCCGGGAATGACCCAGTGCAGGGAGTGACCTCCCCCCGGGAATGACCCACCGCCCGGGAATGACGGACGCACAGGTAATAACCCACCGCCCGCCCGGTAATAACCACCTGCCCCGGTAATGAGCCCCCGCTCGGTAATGACCCCTCCCCTGACCCCCCCGGGAACAGCCCCTGGGGGCGGACACCCCGCATCCCCCTCTGGGCAGAGCTTGGCCGGGGGGGCTCCGCCTCCACCAGCGGGAGGACCGGTGGGACCCCCGCACGGGGCTCTGCCCCGCACCCCCAATCCCCCCCCAGGGTGACCCCCGCATCCCCAACCCCGCCCCATTCCCGGGACACCCCCCTACCCCCGCATCCCCAACCCCGCCCCATTCCCGGGACACCCCCCTACCCCCGCATCCCCAACCCCGCCCCATTCCCGGGATACCCCCCGACCCTCACTCCCCCCCCCGGATCCCGCGCGCCCGGCCCCGCCCACCTGCGCGCGCCGCCCGCACCCGGAACCCGTGACGATGGGCGGGGCCGGGCGCGCGGGGGGCGGGACCAGGGGCGGGGCCTGGCCACGTGGCCGGCAGGGGGCGCCAGAGACCGGGCGGGGGGGGCCGGGAAAAGGGGGAAGGAAATCCCGGGAAAAGGAGGGAAGGGAGGGAGGGAAAAGGGGGGAAAGGAAAAAGGAAAGAAAAGGCCCCGGGGGGGGCGTCCCTCCCCTCCCAGGGAGGGGAGAGCAGAGGGTTGGGTGGAGGGACAGACAGATGTAGTGAGTGCACAGCTGGGGGCATGGGCGGGACAAGAGACAGAGGGATGGATGGATGGAGCAGGATGGGTGGACGGATGGATGGATGGATGGAAAGGGACCGATGGACAGAGGGATGCAGATGTAGGTACGGAGTGAGCCAACAGCCCCCGTGGCCAGGGCAGACGGGGGTCCCGGGAGGTCCCGGAGAGTGCAGGGTCACGGGCAGGGTCCCCCACGTCAGGGGCTGCTGTGGGTCCCTGGCCGGGGGCTCCTGCTGTGGCCAGTCCCCCCCAGACTGGACCCCGGGCAGGGCTGTCACGGTGATGGCGGTGCCACCCCGGCGGTGGCAGCGGCCCAGCCCTGATCCCGGCCCGGGTTAATCCGCTTTGCCTGCGGGGACCAGATGGCCCCGCTAAGTGGGTCAGGCAGGAGCGGGGACACCGGGGAGCACCGGGCCCCCCTGCACTTCCCATCAGCTGCAAAACAGTCATCGAGTGAAAGGAGGGGAGAGGGACCTGGACACAGTGCAGCTGGGGGGACACGACTGCTGGTGCCTGCACTGGCAGCGGGACAGGGCTCGGTGTCACCGTGGAGCATCCGGAGCATCCTGAGCTCCTGGTCTGCAGCCTCTGGGATGAACTTGCCCATGGCAAAGGCCAGGGAGAGGCCAACAAGCCACACAGTCAGGATCCTGCCTTTTCCACTGCCTGCACCCTGCCTGTACCACTATGTGTACTGTTGCCTGCACCCTACCTGTTCCACTGCCTGTACTCTGCCTGCACTGCTGCCTTCACCCCCTTCCCAGCCCATGCCAGTTTATTTTCCCCTCCCCAGCCTGGAAAAGGACACCAGCTGTCCCAAGAGTGGCCGAGCTGCTGTTCCCCGTGTCCCACTGTCCCCGGTGGTTCCACTGGCCCCACCAGCCCCCCCCCCCAGCAATTGCACTGGTCCCATTGTCCATGTTGACCTTCCCTGCCCAAGAGACCCTTCCCAAACCAGCCAAGCCCCCCCAGCACCCCCCACTCACCACTGCAATGGGGGAACCACACAGCACGACAGGACCCCCAGGTGCCCCCAGCCCCCAAATCCCCCACTGCCATGGGGGGCATTGACACCCCATGGGCCTCCCATGTTGCCACCATCTGCCACTGCCTGCCCCCTCCCAGCCTGGCACTGCTGTGCCACAGCTAAAAATAAATCCAGCAATCTCTAGGAAAGTTCCTTGGAGAGCGTGAGCAGGAGCACAGGGCCAGGAGGAGCACGCAGGGCCCAGGGGAAGCAGCATCCTTGGGAGCAGGCCAGGGGATCACCAAGCTGCTCCACAAGGCCAGAGCCAGCCCTGGACATCCACAAACCCCACAGGACTACTTTTTCCCATCCACTGCTGCCCAGAGTATCCAGATGGGGAAAAGCAGAGCCGGGGCTGGGGTGGTGCAGGGGCTGCACATCCCCGGTGAAATCTCCCCCTTGCTCACTCCAGAGTGGGGGAGGATGTCAGGGAGGCTGAGGGCAGCATTGTCCCTGCTCCTGGGGACAAGGCTCCTTCTTGACCTGGGTGGAAGGGGGGCCAGCTGGTGGGGGGCAAATTTTTAGCAGGCGAGGGGAGCTGAAATAGCAGCACAGGGTGTTTGTGCCCCCAAGCTGAGACAGCAGCCCCCAGCACATAACTGGGGACGGCTCTGCTGAGCTGCTAAGCTCCCGTTTAAGCAGCTGAGAACAAGTGGCTGGATATCCAGCCAGTGCATCCCTCCAGCTGCTCATCCAGCCAGAAATGCCGGGCGGGGGCCGGGTGCCGCCGTCCCCGGGGGGCACAGCTTCGCCCGCTCAGGCATTACCGGCGCCGTCAGCACAGATTAATTCTGCCCTGGGCAGCCCAACACGGGGCTGACGTGCACCAGTCGCTGTGTTTTCCCTCACTGCAGCCTCACAGTGCAGGAGGAGCCAGGTCACACGCAGATCCCAAAGGGAATTTGCAAAGGCTGGGTCAGAGTTGGGTCTCCAGACCAGGACACACTTACTCTGCAGGGAAATGCAGGAGCTCACCTTCGTCCGTGTCCGCCCTGGCTGGGCTGGCAGTGCCACTGGCACTGTGGCGGGTGCTGGTGCTCTCAGTGCAGGTTCCACCAGGCCTCTCCCACTGCCAGGGGCTATTCCCACGGGAAGGACTCTCAGGAAGGACTTTGAGAAAGAGCAGATCCAGAGCCAGGACCACTTCTGCTCCACGAGGCTCTCTCCTTAAAATGCCCTGTTTTATTGCAGGGCCATCCCTGTGAGCGAGCCCATCTCAACACCAGGCTGTTGGTGACATCCCTCCAGTTCCTCTTCCAGGCTGTGACTGTCCCAGGCCGCTGCAGGGAGGGCTTTCTCCTCAGGTGACACTATTGCCTATGTCCAAGCTCACGTATGTGAGTAACAGCGCCGGGACAGAGACCAGGCTGGAGGCAGAGCCGTGTGAAATACTGGTGTGTTTATTGGTTGGCACTAGATTACAGCCCACGCGCTCGGCAAACTGGCATCCACGAATTTTATGGTTTTAACTTTTTACTTGACAGCTTCCCCCTTGCACACAACTCAACAGAGGAAACCCTTCCCGACAGGACCCCGACTGCCCGGCGACGGAGCGAGCGCAGAGTGGGCAGAGCCCTCTGGCCTTCCTGGAGACACTGCGGATCAAAGATCAGAACCATGGAGGTATGTGCTACACCTGCCAGCCAGGATCAAGCAGGAGAGCACCTGCATTATCCAGAGGCTCCAACTGAGATCTGAGCCCTGAAGGAAACGGGACGTGTTTTCTACTGAACATGTTTGACTTTGAGCAAAGGTGTCATAAAAATAAGTAAGAAAAAGTATCCACTGAAATGCTCTGTTTCCAAAGTGCCTCTGCAGCTGTAAAGTGTTTCTGCAAACTATTTCACCTTAATTCGTCATAACCCTCCCACGTGAACTTCACCAGGAGAAAAGAAACACCAAGGGCTGGGGTGAAGAACCGAGACCTGCAGCCAGGAAAAGAAACCCAAACAGACTATGGGAATTACAAGTCCAAAACCAATCTCAAATTCACAGAGAATTGAGCATTTCACTTATGATTCACTGAAAACACTTGAAAATCTCAGGCTTCTTTTAATTCTAATAAATTAGCAAGTTCCAAACTTGCTGACACTTCCCCGTGGAAGCCAAGCGGCAAGAGCGGCTTAAGGACCTCCACGAGACATCCCAACCGACCCCACCAAATCCCAACTGACCCCACATCTCAACCAACCACACATCCCGACCAACCCCACCATGTCACACAAAGCAGGACACCCCAGGATCCCTCCAGGCTCTGCAGCAGCCCCACCCCAGGCCTGGACACCAGGATGACTCAGAACAGTGTCTGTGAAGGGTCAGAGCCCGTTTCCCTCGGGCTGCTCACACCTGTCAGTGCCTGGGTTGGTGTCAGTCCCACTCAGTCAGGAGAGTGAGTTTGAAGGTACCAGCTCAGACACAAACCAGGGACAGGAAAGCCCTGAGGCTCTGACTGACCTGGGGTTCCTATGGAGAAGGCTCAGGCAGACACGCTCACACCCGGCTCCGAGGGCTGCCAGGGAGCCCCAGGTACACAGAGCTCATGGAAAGACTGAGCAGCAAATAATGCAAAGAGATTGTTCCAGATCTTGAGATATAGTAAATATAAAATAGGACACACAGGAAGTTCAGCAAACACTCTTGGACCTCCCCACATTAATTTCTGAGGCAATTCTAGAGCCAATTTCTCAAGTATAACTTCAAAATTCCCACCTTTCCACCAAAAAAAAACAAAAAAAAAAAAAAGGGAAAAAACCCCAATGGACTAGCACCAAAAAGAGATTTTATAAATCTCCTAAATACAACTTTAGTCCAGTTCAGTTTCTTTTTCACCAGCTACACCTCTTGGTTATGTACAGACTCCTGACACTAACCCCAGTACAGCACTGCAGGATCTGCCCCCACCCCAGCCCAGAGCAGCTGGGTTAGTTCAACACCAGGAACGTGAGGATCACACCCTGTGTGTGTCAGGGGCTCGGGGACAAGCCCAGGGGTGCTCCAGCCACAGGGTCACTGTGTCCCAGCAGAGCCACAGCCACCGGATGACACTGTTACTGAGCAGGAAAATGGAGCCAGGAGGGAAAACAGCCTGGGAGCAGGAGCAGAGAGGGCACTGGGTCACTCAGTGCTGCTGAGCATCTCTGGGATCAAAGCTCCTCCCACGGCAACCCCACCACTGCTGGGGGCAGGTTTGGCTAAAGAGACCGAGACCTCTGACCCTGCTCCGGCCACAGGCTCCGCTTGGGAGGGTCAAACCCTCAACCCACTCACCCCTGTTGCTTTGCACAGGTCCAGCCACTGCATCAGGCTGTGTGAAAGCACAAACACATCCACTGGGGATAAAACAGTGGGTCTGAGAACAGGCAGGAAAATCTACAGCTCTTGTAACTGGGGCACACGTTGGGCCTGTGCAGCCTCCAGGATTTTGCTCCCCGGGAGCAACCGCACACTGCGGAATGCTGGACACGGTTTCTGCATGGAAAAGCTGAGGCCCAGAGCCTGTGCTGGATCCAGGAAGGGAACTGAGGATTCCTGACATTCCCTACCCACATTTTTAGCCACTGAATACTTTGTGTCCGCACAAGGGAAAAAGCATCACTTGCAGATTCCAACCCCTTTTCATGTCTCCCTTTACAGAGTTTGCTTTAAGGCACACTCCAGCTGAGGCTGAATGAGCTGCCTCCGTGCTCCATGGAGAGCAGGGAAGAGCTCACAGCATCCACCTACCCAGGAACAGACCTGCCAGCTCAGGGGGGCCCTACAACTGCTGCACCTCGTGGGCATCCCCTGCGGGACCCACCTCACACCAGTGCCCAGGGAGCAGAGCTGGGCTGAGAGCCAGCTGAGAACTGCTCTGAGGGGATGCTCCATGTAAGGGTCAGGCCAGTCACAACATGCTGAGGTAAGAATCCCCCTATCCAATGCTACCAGCTCAGAACAGCACCAGGTTTAGCAAGGCTGGGAGCCCAAGGCTCATCCCACAGGGTTCAGCAGGGTCAGGACAGTGGCCTCAGCACGGACACCAAGCAGCACCAGCCCAGGCTGCAGAACCAGAGCACGGGGCCGCCCTCCCAGCAGGTCCCCTGTCCCTCACACAGGCACTGACTGTCAGTCCCAAACCAACTAACACCAGTTTGGATAAAACCACTGCAATTGCTGGGCTCTGCAGCTGGACCAGCTCTAGAAAGAACCTCAGATGCTGAGGAAGACAGGAATGGTGTGGTGCAGGGAGAGCTCAGGGAGCACAGGGCTAAGGCCTGGTCTGAAATCTGCATCTCTTCAGTCAAGACTATTCCTGCCCCAGAAGCCATTTCCAGTTACAAGGCATAACATCAGCCACTCTGTGGTAACAGCATCAACTCATGCCACATTAGAACACTTTCTTGGCACAATTTATTTTTCTGACCCAAACAAATAAGCCATTAGCAAGTCATTAACAATATTCTACCCTATATTGTCAGTTTAACAGCCCTGTAAAAACATTTTTAGTTTAAAAACAAAAGTGTGCATGCTGCTGATATTAAAACTGCAGTTACTCTTTCAGGAGTACCAGCTGTTTTGTTGCAACGCGTTCCCAACATACTAATCTGTACAGAAGAGACCAAGACTCCTCGAAGGCAGTAGTTGGCTGTGTCAGGTGCCTCGCAGGGACAGTGTTGGAATTCCTTGTACACTTCCAGACAGAATATTCAAGCCCTTTGAGAGTTTGGTTCAGGCTGACCAGCACAGAGTGAGAAAGGATTGTACATTCGTCTCTAAGTTGAAGTGAGCTGAACTGGTGTAATTTAGGCTCAATTCCAGCTGCCCGGGTTTGAGCTACTCCTTGAATAATGGGCTGTTCCTTACGCGTGGTTTTCCATGTCAGCGATCGCTGGCACTGCTTTTGGCCTTGCTACTCCACACTGATGAAAGCAGGGAGAACAAGGAAAGGAACAGAAGAGGATCTTAAAATGAACAGCTTCTTGCCAAACCAGCAAGGATACCATTCCCCCTTGTCCCAGGCTCCATGGATATTTCTATCAGATTTTCATATTGTAAGCGCTTCTCGGGAAGAGAGAAAACTCCGGAACAGTGAGTGTTTATTAGAATATTTTTTGTTAAATAAAGAGAAGGAAAAAAAAAGGAAAAAAAAAAGAGCACTGCAGATTTAATTTCACATCTTGGCTCTGCTCTGACAAAGGAGAGGTTACTGAACTCAGCAACCACTTCTTGTCCCAAGCCAGGGATTAATTAATGCCCCTCCCAAAACTTGTACCTGACCCAACCCACCCCCCAGCCCCAACCCTTCCCATTTTATTTCCCAACTAGACAACACTGTTGGCAAATCAAGACAGCATGAAACTTACAGCAATAAAACAACAAACCCCGTGTGAAGTGTGCCAACGCATCGGGGGGCTCTCCGAGCCGGGCGTGCTCCCCCGGGAATGCTGCCGGAGCAGCTGTACCTTTCACCGAGGGCACACTCCACGTGCGACTGTAAGTGCTGCAGAACCACAGGACAAGAGACCCAACACCTGAACGTTTCCTCCAGGACCTCTCCTCAGGACACACGTGGCTGCCCGACCGCGGGCTCGCGCAGCAGCGCTCCGTGAGGCCGATCCGATGCTTCAGCACAAATTCCAAGTCTCCAGCTCAGCACGGCGTAAGGCATGTGGACAAGAGAGACACGAGCAGAACGCAGCAGGAGCAGGGAGCAGCACTGGGGAGCCACACTGCAGTCTGTCTGTCTGACCCCCGTGCAGCCCCGGCTCCCACTGCAGACGACGCAGTCCGGGTTCTATCGCAGCGCTGCTGAGGCTGTTTGGTTTTGGCCAAGGGGTAAAGACCAACTCCTTGTGGTTTCACTCTGATGAAAATGCAGAAACATTGGCAGAAGCTGTTGGAGAAGCCACGGAGCCGCAGGGATGTCTGCAGGGATGTCTGCAGGTGATCCGAACTCTGCCCTCAACTTCAAGTGTCACTGCACTAAATTGGGAGATACTGGATGGGGAGTAAACTGGCCCAGCCACTAGCACTGTCACAGAATGTGTATTTTTAAAAAACAGAACAAAAGGCAAACAGATTAATTATGAACCCTTCTTTTCAGAAGCAGACCAGGATTAAAAAAATTCCCGCAAAATTAAAATGTTAGATCCTCCATCTAAAAAAAGTTTATACAGACGTGCTGCAAGCGACCCCCACATGGGTCTGAGCAGCACTTTACAGTACAGACTAAGACTTGAAGAGCTGATCTCACATTGAAGTCTTTTAATTAAAAAAAAAAAAAAAAAAAAAAAGTGGCTCTGGCTGGGGTGACACGAAGGGGACACTCGGGACACTTCAGAGCACAAGGCAGAGGAGGGGCTGGCAGCCTCCAGGCCGTGGAGCGGAGTACTGGGAAAGGGGCACTTCATGCACAAAATGTATTTTACAAAATACAGATCCAAAAAAGCAAAAAAAGCCAATGAAAAAAAATCCCACCTTGCACTAAATTGCAGCACTCTGAACACTTGCTCTGCCCCAGGCGGCTGCCCATGCCTGGTGTGAGGGAGGAGGCATGGAAACGGGGAGGGGAGGGAAATCCAGGTCTCAGTCTGGGTTTGGAAATGGCTCTGGCAGGGACGTTGTCAGTCATCTGATGTCGGACACGGAGCTCTCGGAGTACGGCGTGGTCATCACCGGGGTGCCGTTGTTGGCCAGACAGCCTTGCCTCAAGGTTTCAAAATACGAGGCCTGCACTGGTTTATGATATTGCAGAACTTTTATGGCATCTTCTATCTTAAACCATTCCCTTTTCCTTCCTGGGGGCAAGGAGAGAAATCAGTGAGTGCCACAGAACGACACTGTCCTTTCCAGTCTGAACATTCCTGCTCCTGAGCTGTCATTCTCTGTCACGGGCACCAAGGCTGCAGGACTCACTTCACTGTGAGCAAACTGGCAGTGCAAAGGCACTGGGAAATTCCTCCTGGGATTCTCTGATCTCGAGGGCCTCCCACTCCAACCTCACACTGGTGGCTTCCCATCCCCAGGACAGGTGTTTGTTTAGGGCAGTACATCTCCTACCTTGCATTTCCTAATTAATCTCCCCCATTTATTTTGCTATTTCTGCAATTTCTATTCAAGTCAGATACTCATTTTAAGACAATCCACGACACATACCAACCACCACCCAATTTCTATCAGTTTGCAAGTGAACTTCAATTTCCTGAGGACAGCTCTCTTCCCATAAACCCCTTCCATACACAGCCTAAGGAGAGTCACATTCCAGGTGCTGCAGTGCAATCCCTCCTGGGAACAACAGGTTCATTTCCATTTGGGAATCCAATTTAAATGCACAGATAACAGGGAATGATTAACCCACACTGCCCACACATATTTCCTCTAGTCCCAGACAGGACAGCTCTTCATGCTCTTTGCTTTGCACCTTCCAGTGCAAGAATTAAACACAAAATTGCTGCAGAGACAGCTGGACAGTTATTTAGCTTCTCTTGGGTCACAGAGGTGATAAAAAGCTTCAATTTGACCACAAATTTTTTTCCCAAGCAACCGAAGGACACACCACTGCAACCCTTCCTAACCACTCCCAGAGGGATTCCAGGTCCCAGAGGGATGCTGAGCTGAAATGGTTTGTCTGCATCAGTTAATGGCAGGAGCACAAAGCTTACCAATATTGACAGAGTCCTCCCAGTCCTCCAACACTTCGGTGACGATAAGTACGTAAACATATGTCCTGTGCTTCCTGTCCCGGTTCTGGAAGGCAAGGGGAACAGAGTAACCACAAACCATCTGGGGCAGCAGGACAGGGGGGGACTGCAAACTGCCCCCCACGACCCTGGGGCACCCTGGGTGCGGCTCCTGCCACATTACAGCTCGTCTGTAGCCACTGAAAGCTGTTGTGTTTTAAATGAAAGGTCTGAAAATATTGTTGGGGACTGGAGCCCTAAAGTGTAGTTCCTGATCTGTGGGGAAGTGGTTGGAGGACTGATGTGCTTATAAATCAGTTCCTCAGCTGGGAAAAAAACACAGGGCAGATTTTTACACAACTCAGAAATTCCAGAGTCAGGGACAAGGGAAGAGCTGTGTCTGGTACCTGCTGACTGTGCAGCACCCCCAGGTGTGGCTGTGCACCCCACGGGAGCACAAACACTGCCCCGGCCCCTCGGGGTGCTAGAGAAGGAGGGACTTTGCTCCCTGGCTGGGGGTGGCCTTTGGCAGCAAGAAGGGTATGAAGGCACCAAGAATATTCACTGTTGCACCAGGTATCAGCAGTGATTTCAGCTGAAGTGCCCATTGCAATGATCAGAGTCGCTGAACACATCAGTGTGAGCTTTTATTTACAGGGAACTTTCAAGTTTCCCTCCACACAAGCACCAGCTCACTTCACAACACCCTGCAGAGCCATGCTTACTCCAAGACAATTTTTTGCAACAAAATTTCACAGCATTGATGTCTGAAACTTACCTCAAAAATTCCCACTAGTCTTCCTAACGTCCCTTTCACTCCAGCCTAGGGGAAGTTCAAAGAGAAAAGAAACATGCTTTAACAACAGCTCAGTACGTGTTTTCTACTTCTTGTGCAGGACCAGTTCCTTAGGACAGGAAGCAAATGCTCTAAAATTCTGTTCATCTTAAACCAACACAGTCACAAGATAAGAGACAGAAATGTATCCCGAGTTCTAATCATCCACGCATTCCCAGGATTTTTTATCTTGTTTTCCTTTATTCAAGCAACTTTGAATTCAATCTGGAGGAAGAAGAAATATTTGAGGAGTTACTCCTTGCATACCAATACAGTCCTCGTGACCAGAATCTCCTCTGCAGGTTATTACAGCCTGAGCACAGGGAACATTGGCTTCAGGGTTTAGCAGTTTTAACTCCTCAAAATTATAGTTTAAGAAAGTAACTTTAAAGGACATCATTTACACCCTCAGAGCAACACGACAGCTCCCAGGTATTTCAGGGGTGTCCTGCACACTCCTGAAAACAGCCAACACAAACACACCAATGCTGTGCTGTGGCCCCAGCAGCAGCAACAAGAGGATTTTGGATATAACACGACCCATGCTGAAACAGGACTCTTGAATCAAGCAGAGACACAAATCAAGAGAAGATCTAAGCAACAGTTCTGTCTATTTGAACACTACTGAGGAGTTACCACTTCATCACACTTGGTGTCCCTTTTGGCACCTGCTCCTCCCCTCACAGCTGTTCTCAGCTCTCCAGGGCTGCACTGTGCAAACCCCAGCCCAACCTTACAGTCCCTCCTTTTTGACTACAGAAAGGGAAGATTTTGGTCCATGACTTAACAGGTCTGAACCAACCCGCCCAGCCTGGCACACGAGCCAGCCACCACTGGGCAGAAGGGTCAGCTGTGTCTCCAGCAGCTGGAACACACCCTGGACAGCCGAGGGAAACAGTGCCTCCTGCAGATGGGATACAGGCACCTCACTATGTCGAGCTGCTTTTTTAAAAAAAAAAGATGTTTGGGTGATGTTAATGACAAGACAAATTCTCTGTCCTACTGACCAGCTGCTGTACAGTACAGCTGCTGTACAGCTGCTGTACGTGCCTTCAGAAAGGAAGAACCTTCATTAATGAGAATATATTCCTGGTTAAGTTGCAGCCTACTGAATGAACATTCACAGGTACAAAACAATCCCATGGCACATCTCACTGCTGCTTCCAACGGGAGCTGATGTGGAACTGCCCCAGGAGCAAAGGGTTTGCAGCTCCCCCACTACAATCAGTCACACAGATATATAAATCCTTTTGGTAATGCACTCACTGAGCTCTACTCCTAGGAAGGAGCTTTTCAGCTGAAGCTTTTATGTTGGTTTTGGACGCAAACTTTGTCTCCTCAGAATTTCTGCCATCCTGCTCAGCCTAGAGGTGCCCCACTGCCTCTGGCCCACGCAGCTATTTCTGGAGCAAACAGCAGCTCCCTGAAGGTCACTGTGCTGCACATGGCAGGGCCTGACCTTTGTGGGGGAGTGATCCCACCTCCTGAAACTGGGGCTGCTGACCTGGGCTCCCAAGGCAGCTGGAAGGCAAATGCTTCAAATACATTTCCCTCAGGGAACGCCTTCAGCAGTGGGATGTATTTTTTAGCAAAGCCATGTCCATCAGCAGTGGGATGTATTTTTTAGCAAAGCCATGTCCATCAGCAGTGGGATGTATTTTTTAGCAAAGCCATGTCCATCAGCAGTGGGATGTATTTTTTAGCAAAGCCATGTCCATCAGCCAGCAAGAACACAGGGAGGAACACGAGGTTTCCACCTTCGCACCACACAGACACAAATGTGTTAAAAGGTGAAGTGTAATCCAATATTTCTCGTAAATAACTGTCTTAAGCCACTTCACTGGTTCCTGGAGAAGGCTGTTGAATTTCTGCTCTCCTTATTTACCTGTAGGCAACGAATCAAAAGCCAAGGATGTTGTTGTGATGGTTTATTGAACTCTCAAGCCTGACTAGAAATAAATTTATCTCCAGGCAACTAGCAAGCCTGGAAACTAAGGATGAATCCTGCCCAACCAGCCTCCCAGGCAGTTTATCCCCAGCTCTAGAGCTGTGCTTGAAGTAGCAGAGGGAGGTGGGGAGCCCTTCCTTCTGTGCTGGTAAAGGGAGATGATGGAAATAACTCTGTCTGCAAACCAGGATCCTCCTAATCTGTCCTGCCTGGTCTCATTCACCCAAAAAGGCACAAAGAACAATGCCAAGGCAACCATGCACTGTAGAAAAATCACGTTGAATTATCATCAGACAGCTCGAAAAAGCGCCAGGGTTTGTTTCCTGTAAGAACTTATCACATGTAGCTTAAATGGCCACATAAATGAATGGTTTGATTCAAACAAAACATGCTGATTTTATAGAGCAAGTCCCTACCAAAGCCTGCAAAGCACATCAGCCACTGCTCCTGGGGGCCAATGCCTCTCTCAGCCTGTTTTTCTGGTACAGAGGATTTTAAAGACAACCTACAGGACACCCAACACAGACTGACAGGATTGTCAGGCCTATTTTTGATAAAGCACTAAATTCCCACACCAACAGGAGAGCCTCTGTACAATGGAACAAATAGACATGCCAGTGGAATTCACAGTCTCACACAGGTTTCTAACAAAAGTTGCCCAAGACACCTGAGAAAATAAATAGCTGCTGTCACTAACAAAGCAAGCTTGGTAACAAGCAACAGAACTGCTGGGCTCCTCTCTGGGCAAGCTCCACACGTCCTCCTTTCCTAGGGGCCAACAGCATTTTCTTGGAGACTTAAAGCACAGTCACAGGCTCCTCCAGGCCTGCAGCAGGGTCTCAATCTTAATTTGCAACAGACGACTCAGGAATTTTCTCTTCAAGTGAATGGACTGAGAATCCTCTGCCCCCCTGGGCTGTGGCCACGAGTGTGGCAGGGGCAGCACAACTGGCATGGGGACCTGTTCCCCCCAGGCACTGCAAGTGCTGCACGTGGAGCCCATGCTGGAACCTCAAAGCACATGGAGGATCCTGGGAGCATGCTAGGAGATGCTACTGAGCCCACCAGCAGGGCTAGGAGAGCACCAGCACCAACTGTTCCATCTGCAGGTGTGGAAACAAAGCAAGGCCATCACACGACAGGATTCCCTGGGAAGAGGCACATTCAGGCACAACAGAGGGCACACAGAGCTTCTCCCCTGCTCTGCTGATCCAAATCACTGTCCAGTGGCTCAGGGAGTCCTCGCTGGAGGAAAAGGCAGCTCTGGCAAGAGCACATCAGCCACAGCCAGAGCCCAGGCAGCTGCCTGAGCAGCACACACTTCAAACCACTGCTGCACCCACAGGGGTGGGCTGGGGCTCAGGACAAGGAACAAAAATCCAGAGGAAATGAAGCTTTACTAGTTCTGCTGCTCATGGAACAACTTGTTTTAATAAAGAAAAATTACTGAAGACATCCAAGAACAGCAGGTTCAGGTTTCAAAGCTGAAAATAAGTTGGGGTCAGATGCAAAAAGCAGCCTGCAGCAACACCATCTGTTCCTCGGGACAGCTTTTATTTCCTTCCATCTGAGCTAAGGAAAATGTGGGTTGGAATTTCAGCTATTTCACTTTGCTCTATTAGGCTCAAAGCCTGCATCTACTACAGATTACTGCTGAGCAAGAGTACTGTGGTGGAACACCCAAATCTTTGCTCTCAGACCTGCACCACTGAAGGAGTAAATCCACCCACGAGGGCCGCGGGTTCAGACACGTTCGGAGGACGCCGATCACAGACCTGCTGGGCAAACTGTGCTGTCACTGCTGTGTCTCACAGAGGGTTGGACTCATTCATCTAACTCTGTACTGCATGGACCAGTGTCTGCTGCTACGCCTGTGAAATACAAATGAAACACCACGACAGGGAGAAGAACATTCCAACACCGCACTCGTTTTCATGGATTTGAGTACACAGGGCACGGGACAGTGACTCTGGGCCACCACTTGCTCTGGGTATGACTAACTCTAGGAAGAGTTCAAGGCCATCATCTTATCATTCATCCACGGTCCCTGCAGTATTTTTAAAAAGTCTTTGTATTTTAGCACTGAAAAATATCAATATTTGTATTCTAAATCACTAACAAAATACATGAAACAGTAAAGATGACTTATAAAGTATGTTTAAGAGGGAAAAAAAAGGTCTAGTAACCAGATCAAAGTACTATGGACTATTTTGATATTGGCACCAATTGCCTGTTTGATCACAGGATCAAGCACAACTTCTCTGGCTTTTGACTCTCATGAAGAAAGCACAACAAACACTCCTGCAATTTTATAAAATTTGACATTTACTAAGCATTTAAAGGTCAGGATGTGAAAGATGCTCTAAGTGAAAAATGAAATGGGTTTCACAGATGAACGTGCAGTGACTTTTTTCAAAGTCACTCTGTAATAAGTTTAATTTAAAGCATCTTTTTCTAAGCCACGTTCTTTACCAGTTGCTCACACCCATAAACCCCCTTATTCCTAAGCAAAAAATACACCCCATGAGCACCAACACCTGTTTGGAAAGGGCACACACTTTCTAGAGGGTGAATTTCAGAACACACCTGCAGTTCCCAGCTCTGCAGGACCGATTACAGAATTTCCCAACAACCTGTCAGGAATGAGAGGTTTTATTCTTAAAAGGCTGCTCTGCCCCAGAGCGGGCGTGTTGTCTACTGCCACTGCCACAAACAATGCCCAAGAACTCCAGTCACTTCCAATCTCATGCAGACAACAGTGAGCATGACAAGTGTTGGTACCTGTCTACTTTAATACTCGTGCTGGCACAGATTAATACAGATAAGGACTACCTCAAACTGGGACAAGGACTTGGACTCAAACTGGGACAGAGTGATCACAGCCTTCACTCAGAATCAACATTTCTTTTTTGGCACAGTCTTCTAGAATTTGGAATATCAGAAAGAGGGAAAAGCTAGATATCTTTAGATGACAATTATCCCAGTAATAACATGGATAAACTCAAACACATACAAGGTAAATTTAAAAGAGTGAATGGAGAAGTTAAAAATCTTCATTTGGGGAAGCGTCTTTTGAAAAGAAAATGCACACCATGCAAAAGAGAATGAATTGAGAAGAGGCAGCCTACTGTCATCTTCAAAGGCCACGAGCAACAGGAAGGGTCACGAGTCTTTACAGCTCTTCCAACTGGCTCTTATTAAAAACTGGAAAAGGCATACCAAAGTCAGGGGAAGAAACTCCACACATTTCTTCCCCAGCTTTGAGCAGCATGGAAACCACCTTCTTTCAGAATAAAAATTACTTTGTGCTCATTGACATGGAGGAAACTGCATTTTCCCTCTCCCAACAGGAGCAGCAGACTGGACCTGTGCCCTCGTGACAGACACGTCTGTCCAGGAGAGAAGCAAAGACATCAAACCTACTCAGAAATCAGCCTCAGCTCCAAGCAGGCTGAAAATGCCTGGATTCACATGGAAAGGAGAGCAGGGGTTCCCAGCTGGCACACACACCAGCTGCCCAGCACTGCCAAACCAGCAGCACGAGCTGGGGAGGTGGGTGCTCTGATCCTTCCCAGCACTCCTGTTCCAACAACATCCACCCCAGCCAACAGCTCCTGGAGTTTGAGGCTGGGGCTGTAGGGGACACTTTTGTGTGCAGACCCTCAGCAGCACATGAGCACAGCCTGTCTGGGGAAGGCCTCACACCCCCAGAGCTGCAGAGCACCCAAGTCCTTCTGTCCCTGTTGCAGGCCGGGCCCTGCAGACCCCTCGGGGGGCCTTTGTGTGTCAGACACTTTGGGGAACCCTTGTGTGTCAGACCCCTCGGGGAGCCCTTGTGTGTCAGACCCCTCGGGGAGCCCTTGTGTGTCAGACCCCTTGGGGAGCCCTTGTGTGTCAGACCCTTTGGGGAACCCTTGTGTGTCAGAAACTTTGGGGAGCCCTTGTGTGTCAGAGCCCTCGGGGGCCCTTGTGTGTCAGCTCCCACCGCTGCTCCCGCAGCCCCAGGGAGCTGTGGGTGCTCCATGGGTGCTCCGTGGGTGCTCCGTGGGTGCTCCGTGGGTGCTCTGTGGGTGCTCCGTGGGTGCTCTGTGGGTGCTCCGTGGGTGCTCCGTGGGTGCTCCGTGGGTGCTCTGTGGGTGCTCCGTGGGTGCTCTGAGCTCCCGCTGTTCCCCGCTGCTCCCCGTGGGGCGGGCAGAGGTGCCCGGCCATGACTCACCCCTGCCAGGCTGCCAGGCTTGAGTTACACTGCCAGTGGCACCGGGCCACGTGAGCAGGGAACACCAGGAGGAGCGGGATTATCCCAGCCAGCCCAAACCAGTTCCTGTGCTGCCCAGCCGTGCCAAGGCTCCCTTCCAGCCGGGGCTGCCATGGAAGGTGCTGCTCTCCCGGGTGCTGCTGCCCGGGAAGGGGATGCACATTTATTTTAAGGACTGAGAGGTGAAGCCATGCACCTCCTGAATGAACCCTGGGCTTCTGTATCAAATCACTCCATTATTAATAACACTTGGGCTGTAAAGCAGGAATCTGCAGCTAAAAATATTCCTATTGTTCTGGTTGCACTCACTTTGGCTTGTTATGTGGTTGAAAGGTTGCCAAGTTACTGGAAAAGCAGGAGCTGTGTTACAAGCTGGAAACAAAATTTGCAAGCAGCAATCCCCAGTACTAGAGGGACCTAAAGACACTGAAAAAAATACACTTTGACTGTATAATCTTTTGTATCTTTCTGATAAACTGCTAGTTTATAAAAACATCCAAAGAGAAACACACCACTCAGGAGCTGCCACATTCGATGAGTCCAACAGCCCAAATATTCAGCATTTTGTTAGACAGCAGCAGGTACTTCAAATACTTCAGAGAGAAACCTGCATATACCAGACATTTCAATAAAGCAACTACAGGAGAAGGGTCCTCCCAAGTTCCATCAATTAGCTCTTGATTTCTGTTCTGCAGAGAGCACAAAGATTTATAACCCTCTCAAAAGCATTTTTAATCCTGCCTTATGTAACCATGAACCTACTTGGTCATCCATCTATAATCATTTAATCGTTTCTGAACACAAGCATCTCTCCAATTTGTTGATATCCAGAAGCAAATTCTAAAAACATGTTTTACATACAATGCAGTCAACTGCCATTTGCTGCCTTTACATTTCTTATGAAGAAAAAGATTGCTCTTCCAGCTTCAAAAGAAAAATATGCCTTCTGCGTACAGCCCATTGATCTGGTTTGATCTGCTGTTTGATCTCCCTCCTGAAACAAGTTCAAGTGAAAAAGAAAAACCAAGCTAACAAACCCATACACACTTTAGGAATTGTTGCAGGTAACTTATAGCCAATTTCACTTATTCACATAAACACCACAATCTGTTCTAGACCAAAACATACCAAGGTCCCTGTATTTGGAGTGTCTTTAGTGGCTCATAAGGGCTTTTTTCTACCTCCTAGTGAAGTACTAGACAGCTCCTCAAAGGCACAGCTGAAGTTCTTTTAAGAAACTGTTCTTCATACAGAGAAAACAAAGCAGAGAATATCTTCACAGGCATTGAAGTGCCTAGGGCTGAATTTTATCTATTTTCAGTTAAAGGTATCAGGCAAGGACAAGTTCATTCCAGCTAAGAGGTTTAATTACATTCTCATGCTCGCTTTATTTAGGACTCCAGTTTCCTCCCATGTGTGATGGGGATACCACCAGTGACCCCCTATCCCTCTAAGAGGGCTGGAAGCGATGCCCCCAGCCCTGGTAGCAGTCCCTGGCAGCAGACACTCACCTCCTCACAGACCTCCCGCACGGCGGCCACGCCCGGCTCCTCCTCGGGCTCCATGCCCCCCCCGGGGACGATCCATCGGTCCGGGTGGCGACTGCTGCTCACCAGCAGCACCTGTGGGGAGCAGAGCACAGTGAGGGCACCGGGGCAGCACTGCCTCCCACAGCCAGCCACCCCTCACCCCCACAACACGACCCACACGAGGCCAGGCCTTGCCAATACCCCACCTTTTCCTTGTGCAAACTCCATGAGCACCGACACCGAGGCACTCCCACACTCCTCGGTACTTCAGCCACTGCCTCTCCCTGCTCTGACACTCTGCAGAACAAAACCACCTCTGCACAGCAAACCATGGACACAGCAGCACACACACTGTGAGTTCCCTATGGAGCTCAGGCACTGCTGAGGCCTGACAGCACAGGATACACCTCATGCAACAGATGCTGCTCAGCACCTCCACCCTTTGCAGAAGGGCCTTGATTTAACTGTCCTGGTACCTTTGGCCTTGCCTGTCCCTGCAGTTATGTCACCAACAACACATACACGTCAGGGAACTCTCACTGCAGTGTTTACGTGCAATTCTCTGAGCAGAGACTCTCAGCCCCCTGGTTTCAGCTTCTTTTGCAGAAGGCACCCAGGAGGTCGGCTCTGGAGCCAGTACTTTTGGCTTAGAGGAAGCTGTTCAATGAGGTGTAAGCAAAATAAAAACTTATATTAAACCACTTAAAATCCCCTAGGAAAGGGCTGCACAGACGGACAGACTTTCGTGAATGAGAAAAATAGTTCAACCCTCCTCCCAGGATTTGCCATATTCATGCTTTGTGACCCCCTTCCCAGGAGGGATTTGCCATATTCATGCTTTGTGGCAGTTTTTCTTGAGCCACATTTTATTCCAGTGTACTTCTGCTCTGTACAAGTTCAGGTTTTGATTTCCCACCTTCCAGCCACACAAACGCTCAGTGACGCTCTCAACCAGCTACAGACTGTCCCAAAGAATAGCGAGACACTGAGCTTATTAAATCTACTTGCAATACATCCATGAGCAGAGATGGAAACTAAAAACAAAACTAATACTGTTGCCCAGCTCTTTAAACAAAGCTTGTTCATTAGAGTCATCCTGCTGTACTTCATCATTTCACTGGCACAAAGCTCGGAGCCAAAGCGACTTGCTCCAGAAACTTTCCAGCATACCAGTCCAATTAGGTTCCAGGCCAGCTGTAACAGTGTCAGACACTGCAGAGTTACACTGCAGAGACACTGAAATCCCAGGCTTTACTGGGGAAACTCTGATTTGCCAGTAGGATATTAAAAGATTTGCACTAACTATCAGGAGGAATCTACCTACAGAATTCAAAATTAAACTTCTGAAACAAAAACAAGCACAGGATTTCCAGGGATTCCCAGTTCTTTTATCTCAAAAATTCTCATCTGCCAACCGACCACCTGGCAAAGTGATGTTTCATTTTCCAGGGCCACCCATCCCCACTAGCTCAGCACAGGGAAAAGAGGGGGGTCAACAGGCCTGAACACACCAGGGTGAGCAGACTAGGGCCAGCTGTGGTGGGCAAACCCCAGCTCTCAAACCAGGAGCAGCAGACCTTACAGCAGAAACTGCAGAGGGGTCACACCAATGCTCTGGCAACTGCTGGGCCAACCTTTTCCAAGTCTGGAACTGACCTCGGTGCTCTCAAGTGTCAGCACTCCTGTAATCATCATTTTTCTGTGGATCCCACCAATAATATAAAGTCTCGAAGCCTCTCCCTTCCTGCTTCAGCCAAACTCATGAAGCATCATCATTTACCCAACCACCCCATCCACATCCCTGAGCACTCCCCAATCCATGGGATGAAACTCATCCTGGAAAGGAATGAGGCTGCAAGAGCCACCCCAGTTGCACAGTTCCAAGTGGGATGGTCCCTGCCTGCCCCACCTTCTGGCCGAGGCTGAGAGGGAACAGCGTTTACTTTATAGTGACATCCCGAGATTTTGGCCCTCTCCAAGAGGAAGGCAGAATTCCTTTCCCCAGGCATCCAGTCCATGTAAAACTCCATCAGTAAGCCATGCCTAAATAGGGAATGTAAACTTCATTCATCCTGAGAGCCCTCAGGCTCGGGACAGCGGCCAGTCCTGGGCTGTCCCCAGCCACCTCCGGTTTGCCACCAAACCTCCTGGAGTACAGTCCCTGGAGTTCTTCCTTCCTCACTCATCACCAGTGCTGTGCACAGGGCAGCTTGGACTCAAACCCCTGACTGCAGGGCAGCCGGTGATTCCGAGGCCAAAGCTAAAAGAGGAGGAACATTTCGAGTGCACGTTTGCTGCCAGGTAAGGAAGCACCAGCTCTGCCGCTTCCGACTGCAATTCAGAGCTCCAGCTCAAAGGGGAAAAAAAGATTAAAAGAAGCTGCAGAACCAGATCTTTGAAACTCACACAGCACACTTCATGCTCCTGAACTCCTGCCACCTACTAGTCGTGAGAACAAGGATCTGCTGTGGAACCCTGGACACAGAGTGCTCCAGGAAACCTGCTCGGGCTGAGACAATGCCTCAGCAACACACCAGGAGGAACTTTTGGGTGTAAACAACTGTTTGAGGCAAAGTAAATTAACTTCAGCTGCTCTGGCAGTTGAGCATTTTCTGAATAGAATTAATATGAACAACCCTCGCTGGGAAGGAAAAACCTGTCATTCTCACACTTTTATGTAATCAGACTATTTCCTGTTTAATAAAAAGGAAATCAAATCAGGAGAGAGCAGGAAACAAGCCCTACAAGGTCATTCTTTTAAAACAACTTCAAACAGGATATTGCTACCAATGAGCTCTCCCAAGACAAAGGGGCCGAGTTCCAAACGAGGGGGAGACACTGTTGTGCTGGAAAAAACCACACTTGCAACACCAGCCCTGTGTCCCAATACATGCAGTGCACTCAGAGGGATCAAGGAAAAGGTTGTTATAATCCAAATCCTAGACTGGTTTGGGTTGGAGTGGACCTTAAAGGCCATCTCATTCCACCCCCTGCCATGGGCAGGGAAATCTTCCACTAGACCAGCCCAAGGTACAGTTGGCTTTTTTGCTCATTTACTTCTTTATTACATAAAAAATTTCATTTGAATACACTCTAAAGAAGTTAATTTAATCTAAATAGTCACCAAAAATACACCAGAAATTAATTCTTTCATTTCTTTAAATCAGATCAGAACACATGGGAAGCTTGGATATTTCCATTTTATCATTGCCAGGCAACTGTGTTTAAGATGGCTACTGAGACTCTTGGCCTACCAGGGATTTTGGAGTTGGATTTTGGAGCCAAGTCCAGCAGACTTTTGGGAAAAGCACTTGCAGGTATCATGCCACATGGCCAAGTTCTGTTTTCTGGGATTTGAAAGACAATTATGTCATTTCAAAGCAGGGAAATGAGCAACACCAGCCTCTCTGGCAGGCAGGAGGTGGCCCTGCCGTGGCTCTCACACACAAACCCCCACTCGAGAGAAAGGTTAGAAAAATAAGCCAAGTTTGAAGTGTCAGCAGGGGCTCAGCTCAGAGCAGGGCTGCAGCCTCATGGCAAAAACCTTCAAAGCTGCACACAACAAACAAATCCAAACAAACTCGAGCAGGAACAACTCTGCCTGGAGGAGATGGGGAACACACCGAGACATCCAAGGCTGCCTGCACTGCCACACGAAGAGAGAATCTCCACGGGAAAAGGGGAAAAGAGTTTGTCTCCTGGATAAATCTGGGCATCCCCAATACATAATGCTGACCTTAAACCAGCCTACTCACACACCAATCTGTTGTATCCACATGGAGGGGGTTTTCTGTTTTTTCCCCAGGAATAATGGGGCTCTGCAGAGCGAAAACAAGGCAACCAGAATGAGGCAGAGACTTAACTCCCTCTTAGCAAAACACAGGCAGAGGGATTCCCAGGTTCTTTCATGCTGTGCTGGATTTAAACAGCAACCACCACCCCCCATAAATAAAACAAGAGTGTCTACACCATAAGGAACACGATTCCTCGAAAGAGGCTTTGCAGCAGAATTTCAGCAGACTAAAAGGGCCGCAGCCCTGCTAGAAGCTGGGCCCCAGCGTGAACACAAAATGAGCTGAGAACCTTCCAGACTTCCAGGAAAAGCCAGTGCTACCCACCCGTGCCAGCCCAGGCCCGCCGAGCTGGCAGCCAGCAAGGGAACAGCAGGCAAGATGTTAAATCCGGGGGTTTGGCCCGGCAGCCTCCTGCTGCCAGGAGCCCATCCATAGCTGCTGGCTCCTGACACAGCCCCTGCACTGCCTTTCAGGCTTTCCCTCAATATTTTCAGGCTTTCCCTCAATATTGTCATGGTTTCTATCAATATTTTCATGCTTTCTATCAACATTGAGCCATAAATCACGTCATTTGCATAGCAACTAAAGCAAAAAACCTCCCGACATTTAAAGTCGTTTCCCACTTCAGCATCACTGATCAGAGCAGGCTGGAAGGAGACACTGCCGCAGAGGCTGCGGGAGCCGGGAGCAGAAGATGGCTGACTGTGAGCTCTGCCTGTACAATCTGCCTTTGTCTGAGAGGTTCGGTTCAGCACGAGCCTGTTCTCAGAGCTGAGCTGGGGGAGCACCGCTCCCATGTGCCCCATGGCCAGGCAGATCCAGGGACGGTGCCACGTCCAGCGTAACAAGCACCTTGGATGCCTTACTCAAAATCAACAAATATTCTCTCAATCCCCAAATATTATCATTAGTCTCCTTAATGCTTTTCTATCTGACAAGAGTGGGATCTCCATTCGACCACGCCAAACCACCTTTATGCCCTGTGACCAGCACGGGCTGACAACTGGCACTCTGGAGGAGCAGGAGGGGAGGAGGGACCCTGGCGTTGGCAAAGCCGTGCAAAATTAATCTCATTTCCCCGGCAGAAACACGGCCTCGACTGCACTACAACAAATCACGTGCTGTGCCAGACTGCTAAGGCAGGCCAGTCCCAGGGCACACGCCAAGCTCACGGGAGGGCTTCTCCCACACTCTCGCTATTCCAGGCACATTCCGGAGTTTGCACAGGGTAGGAGCAAGTACAGCCTGTGGTCAGCAGGGCTACCCCAGCCCTGCACCCCACAGCACCAGGGCTGGGACAGAACACACACCCTGAACAGAAATCCCTCTCCTGACCGTGACGGCCTGTCCTCACAGGAGCACTCCCATTCCTCAGCAGGATATGTTTCCTTACACGTTTCCTTTTCACACACACACCAACACCAGGCTCCATGAGATAATGGGATTTAACCTACAGTGTGGTACCCAGGAACTGGAGGCAGGAAATTCATGGCAGGAAGCACGAAGGGGAAGGTATTCACACTACAGAACTTGACAAAAGTAAAGCACAAGTCTTGGAACAGGAGCAAGAGGTGAACTGGAAGAAGTTCAAGTAGTTTCAAGCATTTGGATCGCACCTACAGTCCTATAACCAGAGAGGAAAAAATAAGGAAGATTCTGTTGGTTTTTAGGTTGCTGCTTAGAATAACAATAATAAATCACCGTGTACTGCGCTGCTGCTCTGGCTGCAGAACACCACGGGTCGTGTTACTGTTACTACAGTGCTCCTGCACTCCAGAGCCACTGCCTGCTCTTACCGGGGAGGAACACGATCCCAAGTGCTCCCCCTCCAGCCAAATTATGGCTCAGAGAACCACAGAAATTATCTACAGCCTGCCTCCCCCGCAGGGCCGGGGCCCAGGGCAGCTGAAGGACCTGCACAGCAGCCACTGCTCTCAGGGGCTGAGGCTGATAAGGGGCACTCCCAGAGAGAGACCCCAAACCCCAGAAGCTATCTCTGACTGTCAAAACCAGTTTGGTGACCACTCAGTGCTTACACAACTTGTCCAGGCACACCTCTGCCAGCAGGAATGCTAGCTTATAACTGCCTTTTTGAAAAAGGAAGGGGGGAAAAAGAAATGAAGGGGTATTTGGGCCTTTCACAGAGCCCACATGACTCTGGCTGTCAGCAGCTGTGTCCACATGCACTGTTCTGGTTAACATAAAATACAGCACACAGAACCAGACAGCCACCAAAACCCTTGAGAAGCTGCTCAAGCATAAGTAGTTAATTGTACACACAACATCAATACATGTCATTTACACACAGAAAAGTAACCCCGAGCCAATATGAATGAAAATAACATTCAATCCATCTGAAACATCAGACAAAAATCCACTACAGGTAATCATATCCCTCCGAATTTCACATGTTAATGTGAAATTTCTGAGAACAAAGAGTCAGAGTGAATTATCCACTGCCCAACAAGGGCAGCCCCAGAGACACGAATTCTGATACAAAGACACACAAAATTTGAAATATCCTTGACTGGTCTGTGCAGCCAGTCCTTCGGTTGGACTGAAAAAGAACAAAGGAAAAAGAAATGGAGTCCCTGCTTCCCAACCACTGAAGGTCACATACAGCATCCCAAAATGGATGTTTGCTATTTGTAAGGTGAGTTTTGTTGATTTTGCTCTATCCAATTTTTGTGGGTGACCCCATGACACAGCATGAGGAGAGAAAAGCAGGAAAAAGAGCCCCAGACTCAGGTCAGGCAATAAATGGATGTGAGCTGGAAGAGATTCCAAAGCACTGCTCTGCAGAGTACACACCACTCCTGGGTCCTTCTCCACAGAGCCAGGATGGAGCACACCCTCCTCTTTCCATATTCATCACTTCTCCCTGAGTTGCAGCAGAACAAAACTGACTCAATTCTTCAGTTTCAAAACAACTTACTGAGCCTCCAGTGAATGAAGTGAAAATTTAACAATTTTCATTCTTTTGTTGTTTGGGAAAGTACAAGAGACGGTGGAATTGCTTGTAAAACTGTTCAGTGACAGCTGCCTTTGTGGGAAGGCGAAACACTTTCTGAGACGAAAGCCAGGTCTTGCAAATGTCTGTCCGTGCTCCTGCTCTTGGAGAACACCAGCTGTGAGCAGAGCTGAGAGGGGCAGGAGAAGCACAGGCAGAAGACCCATTTCCAAGCTGGCCCTTATCCTCCTGCAGATGTGGTAACGTGTTAGCAACAGACAGGGAGAACTTTATTTGGTTTCAACCACAACCCTTTTATGCAGCTGACAGCAGCACAGCCAAGCTGAGCCATCAGAACAGGGATTCTGAGCCTGTATTCCATGGGAAGCAGGATGATCACGTGATGCTGGGCTCACCTACATCCCAACAGTGAAGCACTTCAAGTGTTTTTGGCTGTTATTGGTTAATACTGGAGCAGAGCACAAAGGATGGCCCAGGAGCAGCGCGTGATCCCCAACACAGCCCGTGGCTCCAATCCCGGCTCTGCCTGTTACATCACAGCTGGAGTAAAACCGGCCCAGGAGAGGGCAGAAGAAAAAGGTTCGTTTGCATTCCAAAGGCTTTCCCAGGGAGGCCGTGGGGCCACTCTGGTGACTGCAGGGCTTGGCAGGGCACTGGCCCCTGGGTGGAACTTCCCTTCTCTCAGCTCCATTCAGGCCTCATTCACAACTCAGAAAAGATGACCGAGCCCGGATCCTATTCTTCCCCAGGCATTTCCTCCAAAAAGTCTTTAAAAACGGCCCTAGTTAACGAGCAGCTTGTCCTTTCACAGACACAATGTGGGCCTGCTCAGACCTGCTGCTGCCCTGGCCTCACAGCCCTTTCATCCCTGTCAGATCCCACACGGAGCTCGGCTCCAGCTGCCGCTGCACAGGAAGGCATTAGGGACACTTTCTGGAACGTTTCCTCATGGAAACAGCTGGTCTGCACAGAAGATACGTGTGTTATGTAAAAATAACACCCTGACAGCAATATTGAGAGGCAGGGACACCACTGAGTGATTCCAGAGGTAACACAGGACTGGGAGCTCTCGCTCCGCACTCTCCTTCCCCACTTGTGCAAATATCCCGGGGGTTCACTCCACCTGAAGAGAAGGGAACAGAGCCCTGGGTTCGGCTGCCAAAAGGTCCTTTGAAGTCTGTTCCCACTCTCCCAACGAATCCTGTTGCTGCCCCTGCTCCCCCTCCTGCCCAAGGAGAAGACTCCTGGTTTGGGACACCACACACATTTTGGGGGCTGTCCACAGAGCCCAAGTCAGAAATGTACTTTTTGCTCCATTTGAGATTCATGTTGAAATGAATTCTCCCTGTGCTGTTTTTTAAAGGAATATGTAACAAAGGCATCTTTTCAGCCAATGCTTGGTCTTCCAAAAACGTTCCAGAGCTTCTTTCATGTCCAAAAGTAGCAGTTTCCAAATGCAATACAGAGACAATGTGCGACCTCCAGCAGCATAAGGAAAAAATAAATCACTTAAAAACTAAAAAAGAAACAAAGTATTTCTCTGTTAAGACCCTTTATTTGCAAATGTATCATCAAACCAAGGACATGCTGCTTAAGCAATCTCCAGGGATTGCTGGGATTCCAAAGAAAAATACATTAGTGAAGTGACGAGTCAGGGAGCAAACACCTAAACAGAAGAAAGCAGTCTCCTCTGTAACTGTAAACAGAATTTGTCTTATTTCTTCTCGTTCATCGACAGACTTGTTTAATTCAAGAACTAATTAGGGGTTCAAAACAGGAGAAAACTGGGTTTTCCAAAGTCATAAGAGGAAATTAAGAAGAAAAGCAAGAGCAAAGTTCTACTATTTCTTAAGCACTTAAAAGAAAGAGCAACCAGAAACAGCCAGTCCTAGGAAAAAATCCTATGTAATGCAGTAAGTTTAATTTATTTATCAAAACATGGTTCTTTTCTTCTCTCTTCTTTTCAAACAGTAAGCTTTTAATAGATCTTTAATGTACATACTTTGGCTCTGACTCTTTCTCCCCTCCCTGGAGAGACCTTTTAAATAGATCCCAATTTCCATTTAAATAGAAGCAATCAATAATAAAATATGTCAGCATAAGAAAGTATTATTCTCCAAGAGCAGACCAAGAAATCTTTCACAGCCACGTTCAACCATCTACTTAAACATGTACAGGTAACACCTCACTTGGTATCAAAAAACGTGGGCAGCAGTGAGTGCACACAAGTTGCCTTCCCTCAAAGTTTATCTAAGTGACAACAAATGGGAATTAACCTAAGGAAAAACTAGAAAGAAAAAATACTAAAAATCAAGGTGTCCTGCTTGCTGATTTCAATCACTGACACAAGTTTGACTCAAATGGCTTCTCGGCCTTTTGGCCAAGGCCAAGCACAGGATCCATCCCAGAGGGACTGGATAAGAACTTTCCTAAATGTACTCGAGACAATCTCACTTGCTGGGCAGCTCCCACAGCAGGGGTGTGACAGGTGAGAACAGAGGCTGCAGTTTCAGCTCAGGGTTCAAGTCACAGGTACCACACACAAACAGGGCCCTGGAAAGGCTGCATTTGGAATGGAACAGAACTGTCCCTCCCTGCCTCATCCTGCTGGGGCTCCTCCCCAACAGCACACACAGGGCACACCCCGAGGAAACCCCCCAGCCCAGGCTGCAGCACTGACACAGCAGCCAGTGCTCCCTCCCTGAGGTGTCCCAGGGCAGCACAGCCACCGCCCCACTGGGGACGAGGGGACAAGGCCACACACCCACAGTGCCCACAGCTCCAGGGACAACACGACATTCACCCAGAACCTCCTCTGCCCTGGGCACTAAAACCTGCCCAGAGCTCCACCCGCAGCCTCAGAGACCCCTGGGAAGGACCCAGCACAACCAGCCTGGGGAGCCAGCTCCTGCCTGCAAAACCAGGAGCAGACTGTTCTACCCTAGGTTGTACCCAGAAACTACAGCCTGAAATGGGACCAGCTTAAATTAAATGAGATCCTTCAATCTACCACAGGTTGTTGAAGACCACAGCAGAGGCACAACTAACACAGAGATGATTTTAAAGCTCAGCCTTACACAAACCTGACAGCTGGGCCTGCTGAAAGCACCTGTCCCACACCAGCTGCCTCTGGAATGAGTTCACTTTCCTCCTTCGACCCTCTTGGGTCAGCACTGGGACACTGCCACACTTGGGGTCCCAGCACTTTGAGGGTTCTGACACTGGTCCTCAACACACCTGAGGGCTCTGAGAGCAGCTCCCAGGGGCTGGAGGAGGTGGAGGGATCAGCTGGATGCTGCCAACTCAGGTGTGCTAAAATAAAACTCATAACCAAAGGCTGGTTACATCAGGTGCCTGTTTAAAGTACATTTCTGCCCTTAACCACACTGCAATCAGACATGGCCAAGCCTCCACCTCTTGAGAAGAATCTCCAAACTGCCTCAGCAATTGTGTGAAATGGCACGAGGACACCCTGACACCCTCACCCACCTGTGCTGAGCAGCCCCACCACTGTCACACAATACAATTATGTTCTGCTTCACAGTTAGTTCAAAGTACCATAAATTTCCTCATAGCTCATGGGAAGGACCAGCTACATTGAAGCTGCACCAAACACACTGTTGTAGCTTCAGACCATTTCTGCTGAAATGCTGACACTCCTCACCACGCCAGCACAGCTACAAAGGGCTTGTGCAGCCTCCTTCACATTAAATAATAACTGGATGTATGCTAATTGCCTTTCCTCCAGTGAACTGTCTGCATTCCCTTCAGATTTCCTGTAGCTACAAATATGATAATCAGGAGAACAAAGACTTTAGCACAGCCACTCACTCGGGCACAGCAAACGCAGTGGAGTGTGTGTGCCTGGCTCCCGCAGCAGCACAAGGGAGACCTGCAACCCTACTGCTCTGAGCACCCCGAGCCCACCTTCAAAAGGTATTAATAAAGAATAGTGCGAAACTGCACATTTGAGTGAAGTCTCTGGAACTGCACGGACAATGCAGCCCCTTAGCAACGCGGCCGCTCTGAAACCAACCAATCCACCTTTAATTCCCACTTCCTCCCAAGCTCTCTGGACAGCAACTTCTGGCACTCCATCAGTCCCCTTTTATCCCAGTTTCTTTTTATAAATCCAAGGTCAGGTTTCCTCTCCCATCTCATGTGATGTGCTGGACTGAAGTTGTGCCAGCGTGGTCGGTCCCCTCGGCTGCCAAACCCCCTCCCGCGCTGCCCCAGCCTGTCCCACCACCCCCGCGGCATCCCCCGGCTCTAACGGGGAGGAATAGCCATGGGGGGAAGCACCAACTTCCCCACTAACGCTTAATTACGCCTATTAAAAACAACCCCCCGCTAGGACCGAGCCCCCCCCCCCCCCCCCCCGGGCGGCTCGGGGGTCCCGGGCCCGGCCTTGCCCCCCGCCCGGCCCTCACCTCCTCCTCGCTCTCGCTGCGGAAGCACAGGCAGGCCGCCCGCTTCTTGTAGCCGTCCCCGTCGTAGGTGCGCGTCTGGTTGGACTTGAGCTTCATCATCCTCCGCTCCGGGGGCGGCGGGGCCGGAGGACGCGCGGCCCGGAGGGCGGGGGAGGGCGGGACCCACCGGGCGGGGAAGGACGGGGGGGCGCGGGGGGGCCGCCCACCCGCGACAGTCTCTCTATGGGTCTCGGTCTGTGGGTCTCGCTACGCGCTGCCGCCCCTCGCCCGCCTCACCCCTGCCCTCGCCTCCAGCCGCGCCTCCGCCGCCGCCCGCGCTCCGGCCTCCGCCGACGACGACCGCGCCGCCATCTTGGGGCTCGCTACGCAACCGGCGCAGCGCGGCCGGGCGGGGGCGGCGCTGCCGCTGCGGCTCCGGGAACCGCCCGCCACGCAAACGGCGTAACGGCTTCGGGAATAGCCCGCCACGCAAACGGCGTAACGGCTCCGGGAATAGCCCGCCACGCAAACGGCGTAACGGCTCCGGGAATAGCCCGCCACGCAAACGGCGCAGCGCGGCCCCAGGAGCGCTGGGGAACGGGGCGGGGGCGCAGGGGCCGCCCCGAGTTACGCAAACGGCGCAGGGGCCGCCCCGAGTTACGCAAACGGCGCAGGGGCGCGCGCACGTGGCCCCGCGGGGGCAGCGCCCGCCCCGTGCCGCCAGGGGGCGCTGAGGCACCGGGGGTGTCCGTGTGTCCGTCCGGCCCCGGCGACACCCCCGGGCAGTGTCTGTCTGTCCGTCCGTCCCGTCACCGATCACCGGCACTGCTCCCCAGCGACACCTGGCGGCGCACGGCGGCCTCTGCTCCGGTGTCCCCGGCTCCGCCCCCCCACGGGCTGTGTCCCCCCCGGCACCGCTGGGAATCCCCGTCATCCCGGGCACAGGGACAACGGCTCCGCCTTCCTCCAGGAATCACCTCCACACACCCGGCAGGAACCACCAAACCCGGCACGTTCCTTTCCTCTAAGCACAACTCATTCCCCCGGTGCTGTTCCACGTGCCACACATCTGAGTCACCCTCTGCTCCCGAGATGTTTATGCACTTCAGTGAAACACAGGGATGGACCCAGTGGCATTTTCACCTCTTTTATTATACACAAAGCATGAGCAGGGGGTTCTACTGCGGGGGCTGCCCACGGCCACGGCCGAATCCACCTCTCTGCAACAGGAAAGGGAGAGTGTTAGAGATCACTGTGTCAGGCAAGGGACAGCAGCAAACAGAGCAAACACCACCATCAAAGCTCTGTCCTCAGCTCAGCATTACTTTGTTAACAACCTAATGCCGACCTGTTTGACATTCACTAGCTGGCACAGGTTAATCAGGTGATTGATACCAATACCAACCCACCCCAGCCAGCAGTTCTATAACTCTTATTTCAGTAGTCATGGATCTCCAGAGAGCTTAGCTTGCTCTCAGACCTGCTGCTGGCCTCTGTCCCAGCATCGAGGCCACCACATCCTCTACTCACAGAGAGAGCTGGGTGTGAAGGGTGACAGCTTCCAGCCTCTCCTACACCCTCAGAGCCCCGCAGTGAGGAGCACACCCGTAGGACCTTCCAGCTCCTCCCATCAAAGCCTCAACAAAGGAAACAAATCCCAAATGCAAACACTCACGAACTGGAATTCGGTGGCTGCTCCAGCACCAGCCTCAGCCTTCTTGTCAGCACCAGCTGCAAAGAGAGGAGCAGTCAGTGCTCACAGAACTGCCCAGGGCAGTGCTCCTGCCTGGGACACACGGGGTGGAGCAGGGGCTGCACCCAGTGCAGGACGAGGGGCACTCACGTGGCACGGCGCTGCGCCGGTACGTGTCCCGGTCAGCCTCGCCCCGCGTCAGCCGCGCCGGCCGCTCGCCCTCCAGACCTGCAACAACAACACCCCCCATCACCGCCCAGCCAGGCCTCAAACACCCCCTTTGGGGGGCACCTGCGCCCCAGGGTGCAGACCAGCCTTGGATCTGCCAGCAGTGCCACCCCTGGAGCAGCTCAGTGAGGATAAACCTAAGGAAAACAGGGATTTAATATGGAAAACTTCACTTTGAGGGGGGAAAAAGTGCCCCAGCTTGTGATCGGGTGCAAGTTAAACATTATGTGAGAAATGGCTTTACAGCATCGTCTCAACAGTCTTCTGGCTGTCAAACAAGAGCCAAACATTATAGATGATAAAAGCCCCACAGATTCCAGGAATCTGCCATGTCCAGCAAGCCTGCCCACACTGACAAAGTGCACATCACTCTGAAACAGCCACACTGTCAGTACTCAAATCCCCCCAATGGAACAGGTTCAGAACACCAAGAGCAGGTTAGCTCTAGAACCTCAGGTTAATACCACACAGAGGACCAGCTGTGTGGGACCCACCAGCCCCTGTGCTGCTCTCAGGGGCCGGGCAGGACCCACGCAGGGGCAGCTGTACCTCCTCAGTGTCCTCCTGCACAGCCACAGGCAGAGCCAGCTCTTATAACTCTTTTATTACAAAGAGGAACACTCCCCGCTGAGGATGAATTTCTCCTGCAGATCTTTCCCTGTCCTCCCTTCCTGCCAGATCAAACCCCTACAGCACATACCCCACCCATGGATAGATCGTTTTAAACTTCATTTCTGTCCATCCTTAACACCCAAACGTTCAGTGACACCTAAGACAGAGACACAAATCCCAAAGATCAGCCCCCAGTTCTCTGGAACCTGCTCCAGCCCCTTATTCCAGCATTTGCTCCAGGCCTTGCTGGAGAGTTGGCAGCAAACCAAAGAAGGCTCCAACTCCCCAAGAGCTCAGACCAGAGCCCTGAGCTTCATCCTGTACCCCCATCCACACACAGCTCTGTGGCTCCCAGGCTGCTGCAGCCCCAGGCAGCTGATACACAGGGAAGCATAGCACAGGCACAGCTTTCCCAGGAATCCCTGCCTGGTGGGGCTGAGCGAGGGCTCCAGCAGGGCTGCAGCTCCTTCAGCTCCCTGGATAAACACAGCACCTAAGGAACAAACCTGGGAACATCCAGAGCAGCTTGAGATCAAAGGAGCCATCACCTTCCCAGCGTCAGTGCAATCCCTCCCTTTGAGGCGGGTGATGCTCCTACTTTGCTGGGCTGAGACAAGAGCTGCAGGAGCTGGAGGGGAGCTCTCAGCACCCCCCACCCGCAGTCCTGGCCCCAGGGCAGTGCCTGGCCCTCACATGAGTGGCTGCACCACCAGCACCTCCTGCCCTCAGGGCTGTGAAACCCACCCAGGGAAACCCAGAGACACAGGCCCAACACACAGAACCACACCGTGGCTGGAGCTGGAAGGGGCCTCTTGAGGTCCCCCAGTCCGACCCCCGTGTCCAGCAGGGCCCCGTGGAGCGCTGGGTGTGTGACATGGCCATGGAGGGAGCCCCCTGTGCCCCCGCTCACCCTTGGGCCGGGGCCGGCCGGTCTCGGGGCGGCTGCGGCGCAGCGTGGCCGGGACGATCTCGGGGGGCAGGTGCAGGTAATCCCGCAGGTACTGGATGCCCTCGTTGGTCAGGTACCAGTAGAAGTGTCTCCAGGCAAACTGCTCCTTCACGTACCCCCGGGACTTGAGGGACTGCGGGGACAGCTCCCAGTCACTCCCAGCCAGGGCTGAGCCCCATCCAGCTCCCCCACCAGTGCCCCCAGCGGGTGTTTCATGGGCACTGGAGCTGCACAGGGATGTGGGGAATGGGGATGTGGGAACAGGGACCAGCTCACGGGCACAGAACTGCACCATCAGCCCCACTCAGGGGGAAGCACAGGGACCAACCCTCCCCTATACCCCCAGATTCCCCTACCTGCCCCCCCAGACCCCACACCTGCCCCCCTCCAACCCCACACCTGCCCCCCAGACCCCACATCTGTCCCCCTCCAACCCCACATCTGTCCCCCCAGACCCCACATCTGCCTCCCCAGCCCCCTCACCTGCATGGCTTTCATGACGTGCAGGTTGGGCACGTTCTTGTCCACGAGCTCGGGGTGCTTGGGCATGTGCACGTCCTTCTTGGCCACCATCACCCCCTCCTTGAACAGCAGCTCGTAGATGGCGATCCGGTTCTTCTTGGGCATCAACATCTGCAAAAGGAACAGGACACAGGGCCGGGTGACCCCGGGGCCCGCGGGAGCCCCGGAGGGACGCGGGCAGTGCCAGAGTATGGGAGGCGCCGGCACCGGGAGCAGACCCCCCCCCCCGCACCCCCGGAACCGCCCCGCGCCCGCTCCCTCCCACCCCGCACAGCCGGGCGCGGCCCCCACAGTGGCAGCGGCGCCCCGCGGGGCGCGGTGGGCCCGGGATGGCGGCGATGCGGCGCCGATGGTGCGGCCGGGCCCGAGCGCAGCCTCACCGTGGCGGCGGCGGCGGGGCCCGGCCGGAAAGGACTGCGCATGCGCCGCACCGCCGCTTCCGCCGCCGGAAGGACCCCGCCGGCGGCGCGCGGGTGGCAGCGGCGCTGCCTGAAGGCCCCCCAGCCGGGGAGCGGGGTGTCCGCCACAGTGCCTGATGGGGTCAGCGGACGACCCCCCCACTCGTGACACCCCCCGTGTCACCCCCCATGTCATCCCCAGCTGTGTCACTCCCCCGTGTCACCTGCACCCGTGTCACCCCCAGCCGTGTCACCCCCCCGTTTCACCCCCAGCCGTGACACCCCCGGGTCCCAGAGGTGTCACCGCTCCCCACGGTGCCCTTTGGGGCTGCAAAGCCCTGCCGGGGTCCCGGGGGGCAAAATGTCCCACCCCGGGCAAAGGGGCTCCGGGGGACCCCAAAGCACCGGGCCGGGGGCTAGGAGCCCCCCGCACCCCACGGTTCTCGGTCCGGGGGTCGCGGGCTCGGGGGCACCGGCCCCGTGTCCCCCCAGCCCGGGGCTGTGTGCGGGGTTTGAACCCCCCGGCGGCAGGACCGGGGTTCCCGCTGTGCCCCCCGACAGCCCGCACACGGCAGCCCCGAGCCCCGGGAGGGAGGGGCAGGGACCCGCCGCCCCCGGTGATCGCCGTCTGCCGGCGGTGCCGCTGTCACCTCGCGGGGCCGGGGATTGGCCGGCTAAAAATGCCGCCCTAATCTCCGAGCTGATCTTTACCCCCTCCCTCCGCCCCATCTGCCGCGACCTGCCCGCGATGCGCAGCGCCGGCCCCGGGACGGGCTCCGCCGCGGCCCCGAGGTACCGCGGGGGACGGGGGGCTCGGGGGTGCCGGGGGTGTCCCGGGGGGCACCGGGGGACGGGGGGATACCGGGGCTCGGGGCGCGGTGACAGGGCTGTCACCCCGCTGCTTTGATCCGGGTCCGTCCCCGCGCTGGGAAATGAACCCGCTCCCGGCCCATTTTAAGTGATTCCCAACTTGTGCCGAGGGGGCGGGAGGGGCCGGGGGATGCGCTGCGTCCCTGGAGCCGCCTGGTGCCATCCCGGGGCTTTGCTGCCGTTGCACCCCCTCGGGGGGAGCAGGGACGGAGCTGGGGGGACGCTCCCGCACGGTGACCCCCAGGATGCTGCGACAATTGCAGCAACCTTCGCCTCGTCCCGCGGAGCCAGAGCTGCCCCTGCCCTGCCCTGCCCTGCCCTGCCCTGCCCTGCCCCTGCCCTGCCCTGCCCTGCCCCTGCCCCTGCCCCTGCCCCATCTCCTCCTCACGTCTCCTGCGCCTGCCTTGGGAATGGCAAAGCCAGTGCTTTGCTAACCGGATTAGGGCTCTCCCGGCAGCCTCTCCGGCCGCTCCCTCGGCCCCCGCGCTGCCCTTCCCGAGCAAACCCCAGCCCTAAGCCAGGTCCAGGTCGAGGCCGTGGCCGCAGCTCAGCCGGGCCAGCAGAGACTGGGCACTGCAGGTCCCATCACATCCGACCCCAAACTGCAGCTGAGGGTCCTTCCACCTCCTGAGGGTTTATGTTCCCTTGGCAGGAGTGCAGAGAAAACGGGGCAGTTCACCAGGCACTGGCTCGGCTGGGGCTGGGGGTGCTGCCCCACATGGACCCGTGACCCCCTGACAGTGCTGGACCCTTCTCTCCATCCTGTCCCTCCTGTCCCAGGGTGTGTGGCCCTGGAGGGGCTCTGGCAGGATGGGAGCTGGCTGGCTTTCCCTGTGGCAGGGTTGAGGGAGGGAGCCCGGGTGCTGGCAGGGCCCGGCGGTGACGTGACAGGGCAGGGCGAGGAGGGAAGGGACACGAGCACAGCATCAGCATCGATGGGGCTCAGCCCAGGTGGGCCCTGCTCGCTGGGAATGCCGTGTCCCCAGACCTGCTGGTGCCCTGGCTGTGCTGGGACACGGCCCTGCCAGGGCGGGATGGAGCTGGGTTGGAGCTGGGCTCCTCCGGCACAGCCCCGGCGTGGCTCTGCCCAGGGACAGACTTTGTCCCGGGGGTGCCAACCTGGCCGGCGTTTGTGCAACACCTCAAAGGCAAACCCTGGACCTGCCGAGCTCCTGTGAGTGATCCTGGAGAAGGAAAGGCCACATCCAGCCGGCAGCTTCCCCAGGTGGCTGGGCTGGTGGCCGGCTGCCCCCGGTGTGGCACAGATGGGGGCAGGGGGCAGCGGGCCCCGGCACCGCCGTGCCCGTGGGCGATATGGACGGGCTGCTCGGGCAGCTGCTTCCCAGGGAAAATGGAGCCTTTATGTTCCGGCTCCAGCCCCTTCCCCGGAAGGGCTCGGAGGGTGCCCCGGCCGGTCCCAGGCACACAAGAGGGGGATTGTTTTGGTGGGATCTGGGTTTCTGGGAGCACCTGCCCCATGCGGGGCCCTCCACAATAGCTGCCTGTCTGTGTAACGGCCACAGAGCCGGCAATTATCCTCCGCGGCTAATTAGAGATGGAAAGTAGCACTTGCATTCTCCCAGCACCCTGGAGGGCTCCTGGGGCCGGCGGCACATCTGCAGTGGGGATACAGCCTGGGCATGGGGCGAGCGTGGGGGCTCTGACCCCATCCAGCCACAGCTCCTGCTCTGCTGTGCCCCGGCATCGGGTGGGAAGGGGCAGCGGAGCCCAGGGAAGGGCTCAGGATGAGCAGGATGCCAGGCCCTCTCCCTGCCTTCCCTGGAGCACCCATGGGCCGGGAGCTCTCCCATTGCTCCCAGCACCAGCTGAGCCCCCATAACCAGGGGCTCTGCCGGGATTTAGGAAACACATTTTCCTTTCCTTGCTGGGGAGGCAAAGGGGAGCCAGCTGTGCTTGGAACGCCCTCCATCCATGTGCAGGCTGGCTCTCCTGGCAGGGTGATGGGCAGGCAGCTGATTGCTGGTGGCAGCTCTTCATTCCTACCCGCTCTGGCTCCTGCAGGAGCAGGAACACAGTGTGGGCTCATCTGCTCCACTCCCAGAGCCGTAATTCCAGAGAGGCAAGTGGCCCAATAAATCAGGACTTATTTCCTGTCAACACTGTCCACTGCTTCCCACAAGGCAACTCATTTACAGGAGAGGAAATGACTTACCACAGGAAACACTAAGCAGTGGGATGGCAGAGCCAGGGCAAAGTTTGCGGTGTCCAAGTTTTTGGTGAAGGAACCAGCTGGACATATCAGGGAGGCTGAGCTCCCACCTGCTCCCTGCACTGGAGCGAGTCTGTCCTACCTGCAGAGACCACGGAGCTGGTGGCAATGGCTCTTTGCACTGGGGAGCCCCCAAGTCACTGACGTCCCCCCCCCTCTGTCACTCTCCTGGAGAGTGTTTGTCACCTAATGCTTAATGCCAAGGACATTTCCCCCTCTGGAGCAGGGATGCTGTGAGGGCAGAAGGTGGCTGGGACAGCCCGGCAGCACCTGCAGTGACCCTGTGCTGGGAACTGCCAACTCTCTGCAGGCAGGGATGATGTTCAGCACCCTCTGGTTCCTGGCCCTGGAACACCAACAGGCAAAGATCCCCCGGCTCCTGCAGGAACCACCATTCCTCCTGCTCAGGATCAGGGGCATTGGACCCCCGGGGTCTCATACACCACTGCCCTGCTGCAGCTGGGCAGGAGATGTTCTGGGGGCAGTTCTGTCTGGCCCTGGGGTGGGCAGACATGCTCGGATGGCACGGGGCTGGAAGGAGCTGGAAGGCAGGTGGGCCGGAGAGACCCACCGAGCTTCATTAGGCAGCTGACGGCGCTTGTTAAGGGAAAGCTGAGCCGGCGTCAGGGGCCGGCAGAGCCCCCCGGGACCGGGTCGCATTCTCTGGGCAACCCGATCCCGGCGGCAGCGGCCCCGCAGCCTCATTACTGCAGCTTCTGTGGCGGCTTCGGTTACTGCCTGGACGCTCTCGTCTCCTGCTGGCTTTTAATTTCCCTGACATCCCCCGCGAGCGCAGCGCGGGGGGAGCCTGTTGCCACCCCAACCCACCTCCTCCCTGCTCCCCAACAGCCTCCAGCCCCCTCTGCCCCCTGGGACCCCCATCCTGTGATAAGCCCGGGTGACCCCGGGCACGAGCCCTGGCACGTGGGAGGAGGCGGATGGACAGATGGCAGTGAAGGGGAGCTGCCCTGCTCCTCTCCAAGGAGCCTTGGGGGTGCAGCCCCCTCACCCCCTTCTCCAGCCCTGCCGGGGGGAGGAAAGACTGTTCCTGCTTCTCCCGTCAGCCTGTTCCCAGCTGGCACATTTGGCAGGGAGGCGGCACCGGCTGCCTCTCCGAAGGCGTTTTGGGGTGTTTATTCCTGCAAAAGCTGTGGCTCAGCCCCAAAACCCTCCTGCAGCCCCTTCCCGGGCCGGGGGTGACAGAGCAGCAGGGCAGCAGTGGAGGGGGCACATGGCTTTGTGGCCTCCCGTGCAGGAGGGACAAGGACCCCCAGGGCAGCAGGACCAGGACCCCGGGGGGGTCCCCAAAGAGCCTCCCCGCAGCGCGACCGGGGGGGTGGAGCCCGGTTTGGCCGTAACGGAGCCCCCCCTCCCGCGGCTGTGACAGCCGCCCCCCGGGCCGTGCCCCGGCCGCAGCCCCAGCAGTGGGGCGGCCCCGGGGGCGCCCTGGGCGAGGGTCTGGGGCCGGCGGGTCCCTCGGGGGCTGCCGGCAGTGCGGCACCTCGGGGTGGGCGCGGGCCCGGGGACGGGGGGGTCCGTCCCCCATCCACCCCCCCGGATGGTTTTCGCAGCAGCGGCTCCATCCCGGTTGCCATGGCAACGGGCGGCTCGGGCAGGCGCGTGCCCGCGGCCGTGCGCGCCGCCGCTGCCCGGCGGGAGCGGAGCGAGCGGAGCGGAGCGAGCGGAGCCCCGGCCCCGGCCTCGGGCCCCCCGGCCCCCCGGCCCCGCCAGGTGAGCGCGGCCCCCGCGGGGGCAGCCGGGTCCCCTCCGGCGGCGGGTGCGGGATGCCCGGACCCTGGCGGGGATGGGGTGCGGGATGCCCGGACCCTGGCAGGGATGGGGTGCGGGATGCCCGGTCCTTTGCGGGGATGGGGTGCGGGGTGCCCGGACCCTGGTGGGGATGAGGTGCGGGATGCCCGGTCCTTTGCGGGGATGGGGTGCGGGGTGCCCGGCTCCCTTGTGGGGATGCGGTGCAGGCTGCCCACGTCCCTTGCAGGGATGAGGGGAGAGCGAGGGGGTGCTGGGCAAGGACCAGGCAGTATGGCGTGGGTTTGCACCCCCCGGCAGGACACAGTGTCCCCTGATCCCTTCTGCAAGCCAGGGAGGTTGGGGGGGGACGTGACCTTCACCCCTCCGTGTGCCTGGTGGGGTGCTGGGGTAAGGGACACCCCTTCTGCAATGCTGCTGCACTCCTGGGCTTGTGCCTCAGTTTCCCCAGCTGCAAATAAGGGGGGGGACTTGTGCTGTCCCTGCCATCACTGCCCCCCGAACCCCATCCCCGAACCCCCTCCTTCCAGCATTGTCACCTCAGCTTTCCCCTTGTTGCCCCTCCTGTTTTCCCTGTCCCCTCTGGCTCCAAGTCTCCTTCCCCACCACAGACAGCTGAATTCCTGCTGTCCCTCCACCTTTCCTGCTCCCGGCAACCCCATTTGCCTTCTGTCACCACCAGCCCCAGATCCATCCCACCAAGGCTCCGGGGACGGGACCCCCGTGCCCGCACGTGACGCTCCACTCCCCCCTCCCTGATACAGGAGCAGGGGGATGGCACCGCTGTATCCTCCACCACCCTTGTTTGCCGCTTCTGGGTTTAATTGCAAACCTCATCTTTGGATTTCTGCCTAGACCCGGCTCTTGGGACTGCACAAATCCCTGCTCGGTGTCCGAGCAGCCTTGTTTACCTCGGGAGCCGAGGCAGGAGGATGAGATGGGCTGCAGAGCTGGGAGGCCAGTGGAGCACCCGAGCTGAGGCTGAGCCTCATCTCCCTTCCCCAGGCCTGAGCACATGCAGGGGGTTGGCAGTCCTGCTGTTGCCCCTCCCGGGATGCCCATCCACATTCCCCATCCGCATTCCCGGCACATCCGCTGTCCCTGAGCTGCAGGCTCCCCTGGAGAGAGACACTTGCGTTATCTGCAAATGCCAATGCTTCCAGAAATCATTGCACAAGGCTCCTAAAATCCCTACAAGACTGATGTGTGCCCTGAGCGGGGCGGCTTTGTGGAGTGCAGAGAGAGGGGAAGGTCTCTGCAGAGCCCACACGAGCTGTGAAGCTGATCCTGCCACAGCTTGGAGTGTCCCTGGCTACTGCAGCCTGGCAGCACCCGGCCCCGGCAGCCTCCCTTCTGTGCATGGGACACGTGGCTCCTGGTACTGCTCTGGATCACTGAACCTCCTTGGCAAATGCTCTGCTTTTGGGGAGCCCACAAGCCCTGACCCAGCAGTGTCCAGCAGGTCCCCAGATCCCCCAGTGCAAACCAGGAGGCTGCCGCAGGCACATTCTGCCTATGGCACATTCATTGCAAAAGTGGCTCACAGAAGTTTCCCATCGTTACCTCTGTGCCCCCTCCAGGGCCCTGCTGCCCTTGCAGCCACCTCGTGCACTACTCAAGCACCAGGTCCCAGCCAGCCCCATGGCACTGCTGTGCTGAAATTCCGTGGGGATGCACCCGCAGTACTGGGAACACCCGTCCCTTCCCTCTGGACAGGATTTGGCTCTTTGCCCCAGGGCTCCGGTCAGAGCGGTTTTGCCGGGGGATGCAGGAGGAACCCTGACGTGAGCCTGCTGCCATGGACACAGTGCCCAGGAAGGACCCAGGCCCACCTCAGTTTGGGCTCAGTTTGATAATGAAGGAGCAGGACGGGGGTTCAGGCTGCTCAGCCCTGAGCCCTGGGCTCTGCTGGTGTGGAGCTGCCAGCGTGAATCAGCAGCACCCACTGCTTAACCATTTCCTCTCAGGGTCCACATCGGCTCCAGAGGGGGACACGGTTCAGCCACGGCCAAACCCCTCAGCAGCCCCTCCCCTCACTCCCGAGCTCTGACCCTCACCACCCCCAGGAGCATTTCCCTGCCACAGCCCCGCGGGATGCACAGACCAGCCCCGTGCCGGTGGGAATCCCGCAGCCACCCGGGCCAGAGCTGAGCAGCAAACCAGGCACAGCTCCTGCAGCTGCAAAGCCTCGTGCGACGCACATCGGCGTCACCAGCTCTGCCCGAGGACCTGCCGCCGTGCCGGGGGCACCTCACCCCCTGCGTGGCCGTGGCGGGAGCTCCGGGGCCGGTGGGGGCTGCAGGGCCGGGGCAGCAGCGGGGCAGCCCCGGAGTGCGGTGGGAGCTGCTGCTGCCAGGCTCCCCTGGGCTCCCTTGGCTGTTTCTAGTGCTGTTGTCTTTGCCACGAGTGGTTTCATGTGGCCATAGCAGTGGTGCCTCGCAGTGGCATTTGGTGCTGTAGCCCCCAACAGACCCTCAAGCAGCTCTGTGCCAAGACAAGAGAGCAAATGACCTTTCCTGCAGCCAAAAGCCCAAAGCCCAGCCCTCGGATTCCCACAGACCAGCGCAGCTCCCAGCCTGGCTTCCCAGCCTGGCTGCCTCCTGCCCCGGATGCTCTCAGCAACAGTCACTCACTCACTGCCCTCTCAGCAATGGGGCTCACACCTGGTGTGAACCTGCTGCCTGGGGACAGGATGGGAACAGGGTGGGGACACCGTCTCACTCTGTGCTCTGCTCCCCTCCTTGCAGGGCACCCGCCACCATCCTGCCTTGGCCAGGGGCTCTTTGCAGCAGAGGAGGCTCTGCAGCCCCTCCTGCCCCACTGGGCTCAGCAAACATGCCCAAAGGCAGGATGCCTCCCACACCTGGAGGGAGCAACCTGGGGACAGGAGACAGCAGGACCAGACTGTCCCACCTGCCTGGGGACAGGGCTCTACCAGCCAGGGCTGTGGCCACAGGGGCATGGGCAGCTGCCCATGCCCTGCCTGCAGTGTCGGCAGCACCAGCCTCTGCATTGCAGCAGCCTCCTGCCTGCACAGGGTCAGTGGCCACGTCCCAGCCCCCACGGAGGGCAGAGACCCCCCTGCAGCTCTGGGGCAGCAGGAGCTGCCTGGTAGGTGAGATGAGTTGTGCCAGTGCTCAGTGCTGAGCAGGCTGACAGGAGGGACGAGCAGGGAGGTGGCTGCTGCAGGAGAAGCCCAAGGGCACCCGGGGCAGGAGCCGGGACAAACTCTGCTGTCACTCGATGCCAAACGCTCTGTGGCTCCTTCCCAGCAGCTCTGTGGGAACGCGGGGCTGCAGCGGAGCCCCCGGGCCGAGGGTACCCAGGCGGCAGCGCGTGGCTGGGGCTGGCAGCTCTCCATGCCACGGCTCCGCCGCCGGCTCTGCAGGCGCCAGGCATCACCGCCAGCCGCCCTGATGTGAGGTGATGGGCTGCGCCAGCAGGGCCAGGGGGCTGGCGGGGGGCTGGCGAGGGGCTGGCGAGGGGCTGGCGGGGGGCTGGCACGTGCTTCACAGGCCCAGCATGGTGGGGGCACAGGCACGTGCGTGGGTGCACGAGGATGGTCGCGCGTGGGGGAGAGTGGCAACGAGGAGGCAGCGTTAGCTGGGAAGTGATGCAGAGCCAAAAATAACCCCCTGGCTGCGGCTCGGACCAGGTAGTGGCTCGGAGGGGGAGCTGCAGCAGCCACGTCCGCAGTGCCCCAGGGCATCGGCGGCCAGGGGGCAGCGGGGGCCACACGTGTGCCCCTGGGTCCCGGGGTACCCCCAGCCTTGGGGGTGCTCCAGCCCGGGGGTCCCATCCCGGCCCCGGGCAACTGGGTCTGTCGTGCTGAGTGTGCCCTTGCTGTGCCAGCACAGCCTCTGCAGCAAAACCCAGAGCCAGAGCCCAGGAGCACAGGCAGAGCCCCAGTGCTGGGCACTGCACCGTGCCCACGGCCTGCAGGGGGACGGCACACAGCACCCTGCGGGGTCCCTGTGCCACCGGGAATCTGCCACCGCTGCAGGTGCACTGGGGCAGCCCGTGGGGGCTTGGGTGGGGAGGGCAGTGACGGTGCCATGGGTGCCAGGCAGGAGCAGTGGCAGTGCCATGTGTGCCAGGCAGGAGCGGTGGCGGTTCTGTGGGTGCCAGGCAGGAGCAGTGGCACTGCCATAGGTGCCAGGCAGGCATGGTGGCAGTGCCGTGGGTGCCAGGCAGGTGTGGGTGCCGTGAGCTGCCGGCTGCGGGGGGACGCTGCGGCCCCCCATCCATCTGCACCTCGGCGGCTGAGCGGGGACAGTCACGCGTTTATTTTTAACTGTCTGGGGAGGGCGGCGGGGATTGGTGCCTCCCTGGTTATATCACTAAATCCCTGCCAGGCCCTGTTAGTTCCAGCACAGCGAGCCCTGTGCTGCGCTCCAGTAACTGTTTCGGTCCCCCATCCTCCTGGGTCCATGCCCTGTCCCAGCCCGAGGGTGCCTTGGGGCCAGCTGTGTGCACAGCTGGACACCCACCACTGCTCCCCAAGGGACCTGCCCCCCAGCACTGTCCTCCCACCCCATCGCCCTCTGGCCGGTGTGGGGCAGGGCACAGGCAACCAGACCCCCCTCTGCCCACTCCCTGCCCCAGGGAAGGGATGGTGTGTGGGGATCTTGGACACATCCTCCTCCCACAGGCCTTTTGGGGACAGGGCAGAGGGAAATTTGGGCTGTTTGTGGCCACTTTGTTCCCATTCCAGTGGCAGATGCCATGCAGGACAGACTCAGTGCTTTCCTGTGGGAGCACTGTCCGAGTCTGGGTCAGGATGGGGATGATGAGGATGCTCATGGCCACCACGGTGTCCCCTCCACCCCACGCGATGCCACCCCCAACCTCCAGCCCCCTCCCAGCTCTTGGCAGAGCGGCAAAGGGTTAAGCTGTGCAGCCAGGCCACGTGATGCTCGGGGGATGCCGTTTTTCTGAAGATCAGGATGGATTAGGGTGGAATATCAGGACGAGAATTTCTTGGGTGGCACATCCCCCTGGCCCTGCCACAGCCCCTCGCCCAGCGGCTCCCGGGGACGTGGTGCTGAGCCAGGCCCCGGCCGGTGAGCACCCACCGTGCTGCTCCCCGTGATTCCCTGCGGGCACAGCCAGCTCCAGGGGGTTTGGATGGCACCAAGTGGGTGGTGGGCACTGGAGGAGTCTGGGTCCAGAGCTGGAGTGGGCACCATCCCCACGCCCGTCCCCTGCAGCTGGATGCTTGTCTGGCTTTGCAACTGGCAGGAAGGATGGGGGTCCTCTGCTCATCCCCATGACTCCCCTCTCCTCTCCCCTCAGTGCATGAGGCTGGTGTTTGCCCAGGAGCCACCCAGTGCCCGCTCTGACACCCAAGACAACACCAGGAGCCATGTCGGGTTCCTACGACGAGTCGGCAGCGGCTGCGGAGGAAACAACCGACAGCTTTTGGGAGGTGAGTCCTGGCCATCCTCTCCTCCCATGGAGCCCTGACACCACTGTGGCTGCACACCAGGTTCCCCGGGGCTGGGGGGGACAGGGATGCCCTCCCCTCCCTGCCTGAGAGCATCCCTGCTCTGCCAGAGGTCTCAACCTCGGCTGTCCCCAACGGGCACAAAGCGACAAAGGGGACTGGAAGGAGTTGGGTTTGAGCAGCCCCAAACCAAAGCACCCTCCCTGCACCCCCAAAATTGCCTGGTGCTTCCTCCATCCCCAGGCCAGGCCAGCTGGGGCTGAGCCAGGCAGCCCAGCCCAGCTCCCACACCTGCCCGTCCCCTCCCTTTCCCAGGTGGGGAACTACAAGCGCACGGTGAAGCGGATCGACGATGGACACCGGCTCTGCAACGACCTCATGAACTGTGTGCACGAGCGGGCCAAGATCGAGAAGTCCTACGCCCAGCAGCTCACTGACTGGTCCAAGAGGTGGAGGCAGCTCATCGAGAAAGGTACCATGGCTGCCCCAGGGAGAAGGTCCCTCCAGGACGCCTGGGTGCCCGTGCACCATCCCAGCTTCCCCGGGCAGGGGTGGAGGGGTGAGGGCTGTGGAGTGACCCCCAATGTCCCCTCGGCCCCCAGGTCCCCAGTATGGCAGCCTGGAGAAGGCGTGGGCAGCCATCATGACGGAGGCAGACAAGGTGAGTGAGCTGCACCAGGAGGTGAAGAACAGCCTGCTGAACGACGACTTCGAGAAGGTCAAGAACTGGCAGAAGGATGCCTACCACAAGCAGATCATGGGGGGCTTCAAGGAAGCCAAGGAGGCTGAGGATGGCTTCCGGAAAGCCCAGAAGCCCTGGGCCAAGAAGCTCAAGGAGGTGAGAGAAGCACAGAGTGTCCTGGGGCTTCCCTGCGTCTCCCAGCTCTGGCTCTGTGTGCCTGGTCCAGGCTGGGAGACACGGGTGGCACCTCCGTGCAGGCAGAGGGATGGACAGGGGGCTGTGACGCTTCTCTGATGTCCCTTCCCTCTCCTCCCCACAGCTGGAGACAGCCAAGAAAGCCTATCACCTGGCATGCAAGGAGGAGAAGCTGGCAATGACCCGGGAAGCCAACAGCAAGGCGGATCAGTCCAACACCCCAGAGCAGCAGAAGAAGCTCCAGGACAAAGTGGAAAAGTGCAAGCAAGACGTACAAAAGGTGCGAGCCACTGCCCTGCACTGGGCTCACGAGGCATCAAGCAGAGGATATCAGTGGAAATGGCCACCACACCCCTTTGTCCACCATCCATTCCCATTTTCCCATCCCTGTGCTCCTGTAGAAGGGTGAGGACTTGCAAGCAGTCCCCAGGGGAGTGTGAGCAGGACAGGGATTTATCCCTCTTACTGGGGCAAAATCTCTCCAGCAACAAGGCTGATTCTACCCACAGAGGCTCTTGGGTCAATCTGGGCTCCCCAGCCTGGTGACCCCCAAACAGATCTCTCAGCATCCAGAAATGACCTCTGGGGTGCTCAAGGTACAAATGAGGTCCCTCCTACACCTTTGCAGACCCAGGAGAAGTACGAGAAGGTGCTGGATGAGCTGAACAAGTGCACCCCGCAGTACATCGAGAGCATGGAGCAGGTCTTCGAGCAGTGCCAGCAGTTTGAGGAGAAGAGACTCAACTTCCTCAAGGAAATGCTCCTGGACATCAAGAGGCACCTGAACCTGGCCGAGAGCAGCAGGTAGGGAGGGGGCTTCTGGCCAACACAATGGTCACCAAAAGGTACCAGAGTGGCTGGAGGCTGTGTGGGAGCCTGGTGCCTCCCAGTGCCTTGGAGGAGGTGACACAGCCCCAGCTCCCACAGCCCACTGACCCCATCTCTCCCTGCAGCTACGCCAACGTGTACCGGGAGCTGGAGCAGACCATCCGCCTCTCGGACGCGCAGGAGGATCTGCGGTGGTTCCGCAGCACCAGCGGCCCCGGGATGCCCATGAACTGGCCCCAGTTTGAGGTGAGGCTGGGCACCCTGGCTGGGCACCCTGGCTGGGCACTGGCCGCCCTGGGGGCCGGGTGAGTGCTCAGGGGCCGGTTGCTCTGTGGTTGCAGGAGTGGAACCCAGACCTGACACACACGATAACGCGGAAGGAGAAGCAGAAGAAGGGCGAGGGGGTGACCCTGACCAACGCCAGCAGCGCCAGCGAGTCGGGGGCTCTGGCGGGCGAGCGTGGGAGGTGAGGGCAGCACAGAGAGGAGGTGCCGTGGGAGAGGCATTGCCAGTGTGGGCACTGCCAGTGTTGGGGGGTGCGGGGTGTCCTCGGTGACAGCCACCTCCTCCCCCTCCTCCCTCACCCAGCGTGAGCAGCCACGACCGCGGGCAGACCTACAGCGCCGAGTGGTCCGATGACGAGGGCAGCAACTCCTTCAACACCAGCGAGGCCAACGGCGGCACCAACCCCTTCGACGAGGAGGCGGCGGGGAAGGGCGTGCGGGTGCGGGCTCTGTACGACTACGACGGGCAGGAGCAGGACGAGCTCAGCTTCAAAGCAGGTATGCTCCATCGTCTGCTGGAGCTGTGGGTCCCCCACATTTTGGTGTGAAATCCCTCAAATAATTCCTGAGTTAGCCCAGCCCTTCAAAGAGTTGATCTGTCAGAAAGGAAAAAGCAGAAGCTAAGCCCAAGCGTGGGTGGGACTGGAGTGATGGTGGGACAGGGCACGTGAGGTCTCATGGGTCACCCTTTGCTTTTCTACCCTACAAACCAACATGCTCAGGATCAGTCCTAGAAACTCCCAGCAGCTCCATCCCGGGGAGAAACAGGGGGTAGGAGAATCTCCAGCACCTGCAACGAGCTCTTCCCTTCCACCTTTCTCTCCAGGTGATGAACTAACCAAACTCGGTGAGGAAGACGAGCAGGGATGGTGCAAAGGGCGCTTGGACAACGGGCAGTTAGGGCTCTACCCCGCCAACTACGTGGAGGCAATCTAAGTCTTGTGGTGTGCTCCTCGTCACCATCAGCAGATAAATCCACCCTCCGTTGTCTCCATCTCTCCACCAGCCAACCAGCCATTCTGCCGTCTGGTCCTCCACTCCTCATACTTAGAGATTCAGACATATTTTCCGACCAAGCTTTTATTTTTTTAAGAGTTGTCTCCGAAGAGTATTTTGCATAGTCGCTTTCTTCTAAGATAACGTGAAGCGAAAGATGACGTTGTCCGTCCGTCTACGTTAGTTGATTTTTTTTCCGAGTGAAAAGCCGATACCTCAAGATCTTAAAGCCCAACCAGTGAGAGCTCCTGATTGGTTGGTTTTTAAAGATACTGAAATCATGAGCCGCCTTCTGATTGGCTGGAACTGTTCTGAAATGCACGGCGCCGAAGCTCCTGGGACCAACCAAATTCATCCCAGAAAACTGAGAGGGATTGGAGTCTGACTCCGGTTGTTTTTTTTGGTGTTTCCATGTTCTCCCCAGTTCATCCTCCCACCCCGAGGAAGGGGATGACTGGCCCCCTTCAGCCCCACGGCCATCCTTGAGATGCCCAGGTGAGGTGGGACCAGCCCCACCGTGGAGCTTGATGGCATCTCCTCAGCTTCCTCCTCTTCCCGAGCTGACGCCTGGCCTGTGCTGCAGGGAGCAGCACCACCCTTCAGGAGGGCAGGTATCCAGCACACACCAGATACGGGTGAGATGGCCCCAAAATCCAGCACTGTCCAGAGAAGGACTCACCACAGCCCAGTGCTGCTGGAAGCACCTTCACACCCAGCCTGGGATAGTGAGGACTGGCTTGGACGTGGCTGGGGATGGTCTCCGTCCACCCCCTTCCTGAAGAGAGGCAGGAGCAGATGAGGGAGGGGGGATGAGCATCATCCAGCTTTGGAGGACACCAGCAGCAGCTGCAGCCAGTGGAGGAGGAAGAAGAAGAGAAGGAGGAGGAAGAAGAAGAGGAGGGGTAGGAGGAGGAGGGCTTGGCACAGGCAGCAGACCCAGCCCGGGCAGAGCAGCTGCCTGGTGAAGACGGCCGAGAACAAGGCATGCCAAGGCAGGGGAACGGCCACAGGCTTTGCCCTTTGCTTGTCCCCGAGGGGCTCTGCCCCCCTCCCCTGGGCTCTGCCACCCTGCAGTCCCCACGGGTGCTGCCCCCAGCACGGCCACCCCACCCCTCTGCCTCGGGTGCATTTGTCACCCCGAGCTCTTCCCTACAGATCACCTCTCATTTTTTTCCATACCATCACCCTTAGCAGCATCGACGCCATCAGCTTCCTGCACGCTCCTCCCGCTCCTGTCCCGCCCCCTCCTTTGGTTCGTGAATTTTTTGGCCCCAGGGATCCAGTGTTCTCATGGAAGCACCGTGTGCTGGGCATGGTGGGCGGGAGCCGCCCGGCCCCTGCCAGGTACCAGGAAAAAACCACAAAGTCAGAAAAGACCCAACCAACCACCTGTCTCAGCAATGCACCCCGGTTTTTGTACATCGATTGTGTAATTTAAGAAGTATATATATAATATATATATATATATCGTGATTGTATTTCAGTGGATACAACAACAAAAAGCAGCAAGAGAAAATAACCGAGCTCTGTCCGCGTCCTTGGCTCTGGGGTCTCCTTTGCCGCCGTGTGCCCCCCGTGGGGGAGGCTGGGGGGCTACAGACCCCCTGCAGCCCAGAGAGCACAGTCACAGCCACTGCACCCCCAGGTAGTGACTCCCCCCCAGGCTCTGGGCTGCAGAGGGGTGGGGGGCTCAGATGCATTGCTGGGGTCCTTGGGGGCTTTGGGAGGGGGGAAGAGCCTTTGGGGACTCCTGGGCCCCTCCCAGACAAAGCCTTGGGAAGCCCCTGGGGGGCTCATTAGGTTTTGGGGCCATTCCCAGCACCAGCCCTGACCCAGCACTCCCCGAGGCTGGGAAAGCCCTGGCACAGCAAGTTGATGCCACCACCTGCCCTCCCCCACCCTGGCAGAGGACCTGGAGAGGGACACCTGGAGGGGTCACCAGAGGGACACGAGATCTGGGGCACCCCCAGATCAGGGTCACCCCCAGCCCACCCTCCTGGTGCCCCTGCACTGGCTGCAGGAGTGTCGGTCACACAGAGCAAATCACAAGACACATTTTGCTTTCCCCCCCCCATTATTTGTTTTTTCATCCCCTTTTCCAGAAGCCAAGGCAGTTTTTCTCCTTCCCCTGCTCCTCTCCTCCCTCTGGCTGCCCTCCATCCCTCCAGCCGGGATGGGGAGCAGGACTCACACAGAGTGTGTGAGCAGCACGGAGCAGGTGGAACAAAGACAGGAGCCAGCACAGGCAGCTCTTTTAAGGTAAAAACAAAATACCAAGAACCAGGTGTTTTTCCTCTTAAACTCCCACAAAGCATCCCCGGGAGCACAGGCCACCCCTCGGCATTTGAACCTAAACCACAATTCGCCGCCAGCCAAAACCAAAAAGTAAATAAACAAATAAAAAAACCTATAATATAAAAGATCAACATCTCCAGGTAACTCTGACTGTGGTGCAAGGCACAGGTGAAGCAATCCCCAGCTCTCTGTCCCAGTCCAGCCTCAGCGGGTCACAATCCAGATTTACTGTCCAGAGGGAAACAGCAAACTGACATCTCCCTTTTCACAAACCACAGAATCAGGCAGTCCAGATAAAATCCAAATCAAGGGAAAAGCCCTGTGCCAGGGCACAGGACCTGGGATCTTAGGAGGGCTCTGGTGGCCCCATGCCCAAAGGTGGAGGACCCAGCTCGGGGGATCCCCACTGTGCACAGCCCCACACCCACATTTACAGCTGGTCCTTGAAAAACTCCCGTTTTCAGCCCCAAGCCCCTGCAGAGAGGGGAAGCCAAGTGTGTCCTGGAGTGGAAAGAGAAGGGGGTGCACCTGTCCCGAGGGGATGCCCGTGGTCTCCAGGGGCACAGCTCCCATGGCAGGCAGTGCCAGGCTGCTCCTGCCTGGATTGGGTCTGGCCAGTGGCCCCACCACGGGCAGGGGCAGGTGGTCCTGTCCCTGAGGGTGCCCTGTCCCTGCGGGTTCCATTGTCCCAGCTCATGCCCAGGCTTTGTCCTCCCCGAACAATGGCTGGGGCGAAGCCACCCACGGGCAGCACCCGGGGGAGGAGAGGAGGGGGGACAAGCCCAGCCAGGGGAGGTGAGGGCTCTGCACAGCCCTTGCCCCGCACCAGGGCATGGGGGGTGGTCCCTCAGCTGGGGAATGGGGGGTCTCTGGGTCCGTGTCCAGCAGGTCCTGGGGGCGGGGGGCCTCTCGCACTCCAGCTGAGGGCCCTAGTGCTGGCAGAGGTTCCTGTGGCTGGGGCAGAGGGAGGCAGTGAGTGCCCTGTCCCTCCCGGGGCTCAGCCTGTCCCGCTCACAGCGGGTGCACGAACTGGTAGACGAGGCGCTGGGAGATGTCGGGCTTGCGGATGATCCCTTTCTTGTAGTACTGCCGGATGGAGCGGCTCAGCTTGTCGTAGTTCATGGCCGGGCGGTTCTTGCGGATGCCCCACAGCCGGGCCACCTGCGCCGAGTCCTCGATCTTGAAGATGCCTGGGAGGGGAGCGGGGCACGGGGGGTTGGTTGCAGCCCCGCCTGCTCCCCACCCCCCCAGTGCCCACCCCGGGGCCTCCGAGCATCCCCCCCACACCTTTGTCCTTGTTGAGCCAGCGGATGAAGCGCCCGTAGTTGTGGGGTTTCAGCAGCAGCTCCTTGAGGAACTGCCAGAGGTGGATGGGTTGCCCGGCGCAGGACGAGTCCACCTCGCTGTCGGCCCAGCTGGAGTCACCCCCTGCCATGGGAAGGGACGGGTGAGAGGAGAGAGGGGGAGACCTTGCTGTTGTGCACCATCCCAGGGACCTGCACGAGTGTTATCTGGGAAACCCCAGCTCAGTGCCAGACTCAGACCAGCACTGGGTCTGGAATCTTCATTTTCTCCTCTTCATCTTGGAGCAGGAAGAACAGCTCAGTCCTGCCTTGTACAGCCTGCAGGGGTGCAGGGGATGTGGGCTGGGGCCAGCGAGGGTCTCGTGGCCATTCCCCCTTTGCAGAGAGCCCTGGGGCTGCTCTGGGGCAGATCTGTGTAACCACACAGATCTCACAGCAACAGCCACTCCAGTGAGCCAGATAATTGCAATTAAGCAGGGAGGGACCCCCTCAAAGTACCCTAGACCTGCCCGAGGCAGGAGTAGGGCCAGTGGAGCTGAGCCCACACAGAACTCACCACAGTATCTTACATCTCCAGGGGCAGCCTTCTCTTTCATCCAGGCAGCTGGAAGGGAGGAGTGGGGGGTCAGGAGGGCATCTCCTGCTGCACGCCCTGCATTGCCCACCCTCCCCAGCTCCCTCCCAGTCCCTGGCACCCACCAGACTTCCAGATGTCGAGGTGGGCATGGAGAATGTCACCACAGGCAGGCGAGCGCTGGCAGAACTGCTCCTCAGACATGGCACACAGGTCCTTCCCTGACAGCTCCTGGAAGGACTTCCCGATGTGCGGCAGCCGGTACTGGTGCTCCGTCCACAGGATCCACTTCTGCACATTCCCGGGGCTCCAGTCCGTGGGGTCTGGAGGTGGGGGGTGAGCAGAGCCAGCCAGCTCCCCCCACAGCAGCCCCAGGAGCCGTACCCTCCTTCCCTGGGGGGCAGCCTCGCTCCCCCAGCCCCCCATGGGTCGCAGCCCCCAAAGTGCAGCGTGGCTTTGGCTCCCACCCCAGCACGTCCCTCCCCGCCCGGGGCACCCACCTGCGGCGATGTTGAGGAGCTTGCAGGCCGTCTCGATGTCCTTGAGCACCTCTCCCACCACCATGCTCTGCACCTGCTCCAGTGAGTGCTCCTCCAGGGGCAGGCTGGCCTGCAGGTCCCCCTCGGGCCCCAGCCCCAGGCCCTGGCTGTCGATGATGGGACATTGCTCCGGCTCCTTCCGCGCCTCCTCCCGCCCGCCCTGGGCGCCGCCGGGGGACGGTTCTCCCACGCCCTTGGTGGCCCAGGCCACGTCCTCGGGGTAGAGCATGTCGAAGTAGTGCAGGCAGAAAGCGGGCAGGGGCTGCTCGGGGGTGCCGGGGGGGCTGGGGCTCTCCGGGCAGCCCCAGCTCCGGGGTCCGGGGTCCCGGGGCGGCGGCAGCGGCGCAGGGTCCGGCCAGGCGAGGCGGCCGGGGGGCAGAGCGGTCAGCCCGGGGCTGGCACTGCCCATCCCTCCGCTCAGCACCGGCTCCAAACCTGCCCGGAGAGGAGAGAGGAGCAGAGCTCAGCCCGGCGCTGCTCCTGCCTTCCCGCCCAGCAGCCAGGCACAAAGGGAGGAACTAAGCCTGTTAGAGATGAAAAAACCTCCAAATTCGCCCCACGGCGCCCTGCAAACCTCGGGATGAGTGCGGGCTTGGGGTCAGCCACGGCTGGGGGGGCTGTCCTCAGCTGGGGGGACCAGCAGCAGCAGCTGGCAGGGAGAAGGAGCGCAGCAGACTGGCAGGATCTGACCCCCTGGGTGTTCAGGGTCTCCCCATGGATTGCACACCAGGCTGGCAGCAGCTCAGTCCCAGCTGGAGCTGAGGCCCTGGCAGGAGGCAGCAGGGGATGAGGGGGCTCCTGACACCTGAACAGGGCAGCCCTGGGGTGAGAGGGGATGCTTGAGCCACAAGGACACATTTCTGTGCATGGAAAACCCCTCCTTCTGCTGCCACCTGAGGGTGCCCCAGCACAGCAGCCCCCAGCCCCCAGATCTCCCCGGTGAGCCCGAGTCCAGCACCGCAGCACCGGGCCCTTGGTCACCAAAGCCAACCCCCGGATGAGAACTTTGCTTGCAAGAAAGGATAATTGCAATTACCCTCACTCTCTTGCAAGAAAAACTGCCCAAAATCAGCCTGTCCCCATCTGTCTCCGTACGCAGGGAGTCCTGGAGACCATGGAGAAGAGGATGAACCTGCTGAATTTCCATGGCAACACCAGGGAATGGCTCCATCCACGGATAAACCTCCCCAAGAGCCATCCTGAGGCTTTGGGAAGGGGAAGCCCCTGCCAGGGAGAAGCTGGTGATGGGCATGGCCAGGCCACTGCCCAGCTCCTCTGCCTCCAGCATTGCATTTTACAAGAAGAAAAGGAAGAACCATCCAAAATTGGTGGTTTAAAAGCAGAAAAAGGAGCTTTAGCAACAGAGCTGACACTGGGAAAGGAGCATGCCAATCCCCCCTAAGGAAACCAGGCAGCCCTGAAGGGAGAACAGGGGACACTGGCCAGGGAAATGGGGTGTCCTGTTTGCTCCAAACCCCAGAGAGGGGGAAATCCCATCACTTCACCCTTGGAAAAGCCTGGAGAGCTCAAAAAAACCACACAGAGGAACCATGGACACCTACCCAGCCCCTTGGCAGCCTGAGCCCACGGGGACCTGGGGAGGGGTTCTGGGTTAAGAGCTGGAGTCCGTGTCCCTGAACAGTTTCCGTGGCACCGCAGAGAGGAGGAGGAGGGAGAAGGGGTGCCCAGATCACTGAGCTGCCCCCACCACCCAAACTGTTTCCCTGAGAGATGGCACCGACTTCCAAAGCTCTCCTTGATTGGGTTGGGATTAAAAGAAGAGCTGTAGGAGATCAGCCCTAAATCCAGCCCCACGCTGCTCCTGGCACAAAAGGGAAGTGGTAACAGCTTGTGCAGCTGCACGGTGCCGGCCATGGGGATGTCTGGGGAGGGGATGGGGGTCTCCAACACCTCCAGTGCTCTGAGGTCATGGTGCATCCTCCGCCCTCCACAGCTGTAAACCGGACCCATGGCAGAGCGGGGCTGTGGAACTGCACATGGACACGGCAGGACAGACAGCCCCAGCCCCATCCTCATCCTGTTCCCCTCCTCCCAGCTGGGACCAGAGGGACCCAAACCCTGGGAAGTGTCCCCAAAAGCCCGTGCCGTGCCCCACCAAGGGCACTGTACTCTCAGGGCGGGGGCCACTGTTTGACTTTCTCCTGCTCCAGCAGCCGGGATGGGTGGGACCTGTTTGTGCCGAGGAGCTGCTTTGGGTGGCTGTTTCCCTCTCCTCTCCCTTTTTGCACTTCCCCTGGAAAAGAAGAGCTGAAGGGGCAGCCCCAAGTGCACTAACCCTCATGGGACTCCCAAAACCTTCCCATTCCCAGCCCGAGCTGGACGAGGCTGCTCTGGGTGTTACATCTGCCCTGGCAGAGGCTCCCTGGCTGCTGACGGGCTGAGTGAGGCCCCAGCTCCACAGGATGGGATGGGGCAGCAGGGCTGGGATGGGGCAGCAGGGCTGGGATGGGGCAGCAGGGCTGGGATGGGGCAGCAGGGCTGGGATGGGGCAGCAGGACTGGGATGGGGCAGCAGGGCTGGGATGGGGCAGCAGGACTGGGATGGGGCAGCAGGGCTGGGATGGGGCAGCAGGACTGGGATGGGGCAGCAGGGCTGGGATGAGGCTCCTGCGCTCTCCAGGACACGAGGCCAGCGTGAGCCCAGGGCTGTGGGTGGTGCTGGGTCACAGCTCAGCTCTGCAGCTCTGCAGGGACCCAACCCCACACGGATCTCACGGCCAAGGGGGGTGGGGATGGGGCCAAGGACCCCCCACGTCACCCCAAACTCTCCTGGCAAACGCAACCCCCCATGGCTCAGGGCCCCAGCAGTGGTGCAGTGCTGGGATCAGCCCTTGGGAGTGAGAAAAAATAAATATCAGAAATTCACCCACCCCCCACCCTCAAACAATGGGTCCGTTAATTAAACCAAATCCGCGGTGGAACAGGTTGTGCCGGAGCCCCGTGGGCCCAGGGTTGGCCCAGGGTACAAGGAGGTGCTGCCTGTGGCACCCGGGATGTCTCCCAAACCCCCAGGCACTTCCCAAAGCCCTTCCCAAGCAGCAGGGGTGGGGGTCAGGGCCAGGGTTCAGGGTCAGCTCCAGCCCAGGCTGAGGCTGGGGACAGGGACAGGGACAGGGACATGCTGTGCTGTGCCAGGAGGAACCAGGGACATGTGCCCCCAGAGCTGTCCCAGACTGCCCAGAGCAGCCTGGATTAAGCAGGTAAAGGGACCTGGGGTCCCTGCATGAGCCAGAGCTGCAGCAGGGACCCAGAGGAGTGCTCAGAGGCTGCTGATAATTTGGGGTCCTGTCAGAACGTCCCATCCGCCCTGTGAGCCCCACAGTGCCAGCCCTGCCACGTCCCTCCTGGCTGCCAAACCCTGTGCCACGCACCCCTCTTATCTCTGGGTGGAGGGAGGAGGATTGGCCAAAACCTCCCCACAGCCAGGGCAGGGACTGGGAAGGGCACTGGGGGACTGGGAAGGTGACAGCCTGGGGACTGAGCTCTGGTAGCTGTGTGGTTACAGGGTTGAGACCAGGGCAAGCCCTGGGCTCACCTCAATGTACAGCCACGAGGGATGCAGCCCATCCCAGGGGTCCTGGACCCTTAGCTCCCCACCAGCCTCCTCCAACACCACCAAGGTCCCCCAGCTCCTCCTGCCATTACCTGCATGGCTGCTGGCATGGGGACCGGGTGTCCCCACGGGTCCCCACACCCCGGGTCAGGCTGCCCTCTCCACCAGCACAGGGAGGCAAACAGCAGTGGCGGGGACAGGCACAACCTGCCAGTGACCTGACCAAAGCCTGGTGCTTGGTGTCCCCCAGGTGAGCAGCAGAGCTTGGTGTTCCCCATGTGGGGCCAGGGAGCCCCTATTTATAGCAGCCCCTTCCCCCCCGTGCTGCCAGCCCGGAGAATGCCCGTATTGTGGGTTCTTGGCAGCCGCGCCGCGTTTGTGTTTCACCAACCGAGCAGAACCACGAAAACCAGACCCGCAGCCAAAGGGACTTCAGGGCTGACAAAAAAAACACCCATCAAGAGAGCAGCTGGGACAGTGAAAGTCCGGAAAAGGGGTTCAGCTGCACAGAGACACCCTGGAGCTGGCATGTCCCTGATGGCCACCTGGGCCCTGGGCCACTCCCTAAGGAGCCCCCGCTGCTGGTCAGTCACACGGTGCCCCAAGGACACTGTCCCTGCCAGCACAGGGGCTGGTGGGACCCTCAGGGTCCCTGCTGGTACCGGGTGGGCTTGGGAGGAGCCACCCTGGGAGTCCTGGCTCCCACCCTCCTTGCTTGAGCAAGAGGGGGTTGCAAAGACACAAAATTAGCAAATCCCATTTACTTTTGGGTGACACCATCCCAAGAAGTGCCAGAACCCCATGCCAAGGAACAACCTGTCCCTGTTTAGGCTTAATGGCACCTGGAGGTGCAAGGAACTGTGGGATGGGATGTTGACATGCGACGGCCCCCTGTCCTCCCCACACTGGTGTTGAAAGGGCTGTGGGAGCCCCTGAAGGGAGGGAAGGTGAGTGGGGTGGGTGCTGATGGAGCACTGGGAGCCGGGGGTCATGTCTTACCTCGAGGGTGCGCGGGCAGCTCACAATCCACATGGGTGCCGGTGCAGGGCGGGAAGAGCCATCCCCGTGGTGCTCGGTGCGGTGGCTGTGGGGGGCATGGCCCCGAGGGGGGGCCCCGGCACTGTCCAGCAGCTCCTGCCCGGCTCAGCCCCGGCTCAGCACGGCCGGGCTGAGCCACATCGGCTCCGGGCGGACACCGACGGGAGGGGCACAGGGACAGGGACAGGGACAGGGACAGGGACAGGGACCGGCCCCGGGCACCCCGGGCGGCTCCGAGGGCGGCAGAGGGACGGAGCCGTGCGAGGGGGACCCGGCAGCGAGTGTCACGGCTCAGCCAGAGCCTCCTTTGCCCATTATATCCGATTCCTTCCTTATTTACCTGAACAAACAAGCGGCGCTTACCTCAGCCGAGGTGTTTGAACAGCCCGGGCCGGGTTAACCCTTGGCAGGCGCCGGGCTCAGACCCGAACGGGCCGGGGAGGGGAGCGGGGCAAACCCGGCCACCGTTAACCCCTTCCAGCCTGACCTGGACGAGACCAACGGCTCTTCCTGGAGTCGGACCTGCAGCAAGAGACCTGCTGGATGCCTGGGAGCCCCTGGCCAGGCCCTGAGCCATGGCACAGCTCCCAGAGCAGATGGGAGCATCCCTGAGGGATAACCCAGGAGCATCCCTGACCTGAACCCTGGGACCATCCCCTATCCAAGGTCTGCAACCACCGGGGGTTTGTCACAGAGCCTGTGATCAAGAGGGCTCAGAGCCACTGGGGGTGAGGGGAGCCCCTGGCAGCACCCAAACCCTCCTCACCCTGGGGACACGGCACTGGCCAGTGCCTGGGGTCTGTGCCTGCTGCTGCAGGTGGGACTGGGCACGGGGGCACGGCTGGAACATGCAGCACTCCGGGCCCGGGTTGTCTCCACCGGCATAAGCAGGAAAAAGCTGTTCTGAGCGAGACAGACACCGAGTTGGTATTTATGGTCTTTTTTTTAGCACATGAAGCAGGCAGGGCAGTTCAGGCGGTTCTCCCACACACGTAGTGCTGCTAAAATCCAACTCCCCCGTGCCCTAAATACCCACGTCAGACCAAACCCCACTACAGACACCCACGGTGCAGCTCAGGTCGGCCCCACGTCACCACATCCCAGGGGCCCGTCCCCAGCCCATGGAGTGGCAGAGCTGGTGACCCCCCCTGCCCTGAGCAGGGCCGATAAGCCATCCATGGGAAATGTTTGCTGGGAGGAAAATAAAACCCGGGGGGAGGCGACCCCAGCCCGGGTGCTGGGAAAGGCCTTTGCTGCTATCGGCAGCACCAGGAGTTTCTGCCTCCCTTAGAAACTCCTCAATGTTATCTTATCGTGGGGAAAGCTCCCCCCGGATCAGGGCTCCCATGTCCCAGCGGAGCTGTTTTGGTAAACACAGCCTGGAACACGTGGCAGTGGCTGTGGGGGACACGGGGGGACCCCTGGGCCAGCGGCTGCGTTGGGAAGCCACCAGTCCCTGGTCAGGCTTTGCCAGGGGTTGGGCACGTGGGATGGGGATGTGGCACAGCCAGGAGGGCATTCCAGGCCCCCCAGTGTCCCCCCTCAGTGCTCCTGACTCTTGGCAGCCACAGCAGAGCCCCCCCTCATTTGGAGCATCCTCTGCTTTGGGCAAGGCCCCACAGGCACCCAAACCTGCTCCTGTGTCCCACCCCACCATCTCCTGAGGGCACCTGGGGCAGGAGCATCCCAGCAAAGCCCCAGGGCTGCAGCCTTCCAAGCATGGATGGCTCCCCCAGAGCATGGGAATGCAGGTGTCTCAGCCAGGGAGACTGAGGATGCAGGGTGAGATCACGGGTGAACTCTACACCGGGCTCACACAAGCCATGCTGGGAAGCCACAGCGCCCATCCCACCCTTCCTGCTGCTGCCCCACGCCCAGGCTGCGTGAGGGGCACATTTGGGGAGCAGGTTATGGTTTGCATGGGCTCTGAGAGCTGGATTTGCTGTGACACCACCTCCAGGTCACCCTCGTTTATTGGGTTTCTTTACAACCTCACCAGAGCAAACACCGAACCAGAGCACCCGAGGGAGGCAGGAGCAAGGCGGAGGAGAGCACAGCTGGGGACACTGGGCAAGACCTCACCAGGCAGAGGGGATGCACCAGCAGTCCCTGGTCCCTGCTCCGGAGCATCCCAGACCCGCGTCATCCTGGGCTGTCCGGGAGCCTGTTGCCCAACTCACACCTCAGTCTGAAAGAGCTTTCCCTGCTCCTCTTATCAGTAGCACCGGGATCTTGATAAGAATAAGAGATTAAAGGGAAAAACATTTGCTTTTCTGGGCTCAGGGAGAGCTAGGCAGCACAGCACTGCAAAACCAGGCAAAAGGCCCCAAAATGACACCTCTCCAGCCGCCGGGGTGTCACCGGCTCCGGCCGTGCCGGGCTCTCCCCGCTGCCTTTCGCAATCGCAGCTCGGCACAGCTCTGCTGGCACATGCAAACCAGGGAAAGGGGAGATTGCAACACCTGAGGAACAGCAAAAGAGAGAAAGGAAGTCTGGCTTTTCTGCCCCGTGTGCACAGTTTTCAGTGCCTTTTCCTTGTCCTCCCTGTCAACTCATCGGCTCCGATTCCGGTGCCTTTTGCCATGAAACTTCTGAACGCTTGGGAACGTGGCCAGAGAGGAGACACGGAGAAACTACTCATGAATCAGCCTGGAAGAATCTCTGCCCACCTGCTCACAACTAATCTCTGGCTCCATCACAAGAATAATAGATAAGCAGCCATGTCACATATAATAAAACTATTGAAGGCCCTTGATGTCACTGCACAAACCACAGAGACCACGGAGCCCGACTTGTCTGCACACGCAGTTGTGCTTCCTGGTCCCCTGCAGTGGTGGGACTTCCTCTGCTCCAGTTCCCACACAGCCTTTGGGGACAGTGGTGGTCCCTGTGCAGAACTGGGGTCCCTCTGAGGCCACATCCTGCACCCCATGTCTGTGCCTCGGGGCGATGCTGAATCAGGGTGAATCCCCACTCTCAGGCTGCAGGATGGGCACACTCAGGCTTTTCTGCAGCCCAAGGAGACTGGAAATGGTTGAAATGGTTGAAGTACCTTTAATACATCCCCCCCACCCCTTGGAAGGGACCTGGGAGGTGACAAGTGCTCTGCAACAGAGCCCAAAGTTACCCAAGGGCAGGGAGTGCGAGTGCAGAAACCCACAGGTGTGCACAGAGGGACTTTTTATGGTGCAATGACCCCGTGCAGATCTGCCAAGGAGGGTGCTGGGATTGCTCCAGAGCCAAGACTACCTGCATGCCCTCAGACTCCTCCTCACCCCATCAGACATTCCCACTTCCCGGGCAGCCCCAGGGCGAGCAGGGCCGCTCCTCTTTATTACCCCCCCAGCTCCTCCATCTCCCAGCTGCTGCCATAAACCCCGTTTACAGGGCCCTGTGTGTGCTCGGGGCAAACAGCCACGTTATTGCTGCGGCCCCCACCCTGACAGAGGGGACAGGGCTCCCGGCCCTGCTCTGCAACTGGGTCCCCACTGCTGCACTACAGCCCTGCTCGGGTCCTGGCCACTGCCCTGACATCCCATCCCCACTGCCTGAGGCTCCTGGTGCTCCTGGGCTGCTGCAGGTGGGACTGTGGTGTCACCTGCACTCCAGGGCAGCCCTTGAGGGTGCAAAGAGGGGGTGTTGTAGAAGCTAACTCCGTGCAGGGGTGCAAGGGTGGATGTCTGCTCCACACTGGTAGCACGGACACGGAGGTGCTCACCTGGCCCCATGCAAAGGCTCCTTCACACCCTACGGTGACAGAAGGTGGACAGTGCTTGGCCCTGGGGTGTCACAGTCCCTTCTGCAGCCTGGCTGTACCTGGGATGGCAGCTGAGGAAGGATAAGCTGGAGGTGGGTGACGATGCCAGGATGGTGGCAGCACAGCCCTCAGCCCGGCCCCTGGACCACCAGCTCTCCACCCTGGCCACCCCACTTCCCCCAGCACCCCCCGGGCTGGGTTCCCAGCTGGGCCAAGCACTGCCAGTGCAAACCCGGGTGACGCAGGGGAGGTCGCGGGAGCAGCAGATCCACCACTGTGTTTGCTGTTCCCGGCCCAAAGCCCTGCTCTTTTCTTCCTCCAGTTGCGTTAAACTCCCGCTTTTGTCTCTTGAGATTAAAAGCCTGGAAATGGCTGTGGGTCGCATGGCAGTGCCAGGAAGAGAGGGCTCAGGGCAGGTTGGGCGTGTCCTGCTCCCTGCAGGGTGAGGAAAGGTCACGGCTCCCCCCACACTGTCACTGCCACCAGAGATTTGGGGTGCAGAGGAGGGAAACCCCCTGTGCGGGGAAGGATCCTGTGCTGGGCTCTTCATGCAGCTGCTGCATCAGCACACGAGCCCCAGATCACACCCAGTACAAGAGAACCCCCCAAAATAAGTCCCAGAGGCCCCGTACTCCAGTTTCCTCACCATCACCCTCATCCCGCCGGCACACCGGGAATGGGGCAGCGGGGCCAGCAGGGCCTGGCTGTGCTGTGGGCCCGGGGCCGTTCCCAGGCACACACGGGCAGCCAGGTGAGACGGGCCGGGCCCGGTGCCAGCAGACGGGATGTTGTCTTTTCACACAGCCCCGCTGGGCCGAGCGGCAGCGAAACCCTCCGCGGCTTCGGTTCCCACACTGGGTGCCACCGAGAAATGCAAATTCATTCTTCTGCTGCCGCTGGTTCTCCCCACATGCAAAACGATCCTCGGGCATAACGGCCCCACGGAGCGCCAGCCCAGGGAGTGTGGGAGCCGCTGGGCAGGGGAGCAGCCCGGGGGGAGCGGGAGGCACGGGCAGCTCCTGCACTCCTGAGGACACAGCGCTGGGGCAGCACGCGGTGCCCCAGGAGCAGGGGAGGCTCTTGGCAGTGGTTTACCCTTGGTTCCTGTGCTGTCCAGCCCAGGAGAGCCTGCAGAAGGTTCTGCCCCAGAGGAAAGACCCTAAAAGCAACCACAAAACCCACACTCAGCCCGGTCTCAGCTCAAAGTAAGAGCTGGTGGGGCTGGAAGGCGAAGGGCTGCAGGGTGACCAGAGGCATTCCCCTCCTATTGCTCCTGACCTGCTGAGCCAGATTTGCAGCCCCAGGGGAGCAGAGAGGGGAGGGCTCCCCTGTGCCCCCCTGTACAGAGGGCAGGGACCCCACAAGGGATGAGGCAGCTTCACATCCTGCAGCATTCCATGGAGCTGTGGGTCCCCCGGGGCTGCAGGGGCCATGGAGCTGCTCAGCAGAGCCAGCCATGACTCAGCCGTGACTCACCCGGCTCCGAAGGAAACGTGTCACTGCCGTGAGCATCGCCCAGCTCAGGCACCTCGTCCTGGGGGCTCAGCAAGGAGCCAGGACCTGGGGGCTCACATAGGGAAAAAATGGTGTGGGAGAGGGGCAGGACCCCAAATGAGGTCCCACATGTTCTGCCTTCCCCCACTGCACAGGCCCTGGGCTGGCCTCAGAGCTTGGAGGGATTTACTTTTCCCTGACAAACACATGACCCTGGGGGCAGCCCATGGGCACCCCTGGTCTCCTCAGCTGCCCAGACACCGTGAGGAGCCACCATTCCTGGAGCCTGGTCTGGGAGGAGGGAGCTGTGACAGATACCAGGAGCTGGGCAGGGGGGACACAGAGCTCCCCACAGACCTGGGCCCCAGCACCTGCCAAAGCCCTGCCGGAGACAGGCAGCATTCCTTGTGGCATCCCTGGTTTCTCAGGGCAGGATATTAAAGCACAAAGTCATTAATGCTCTGTGAGGGAGCAGAGAGCCAGAGCTCTGGCCCTGGTGTGGGATGTGACCCGAAATGGTTCCGTGTTCCCCTTGAAGGGCTGCCCCGGCCCCAAGCCCAGCTCTTCCCATCCCAGCTCTCCCCATCCTGGCTTTCCTCATCCTGGGGCTGGCTCAGGCACTGGCAGAGCAAGGACATCACTTCTCTCCTCAGCAGCGGATTTTGAGGGCAGCAAAATGTTTGTTCTGTCAACACGTGCCTAATCCTCAACCAAAAGCCGATGAAAACGCCATGGGAGAGGAAGGATGGGAATAAGCTGCCCTTTGAGACAAAGCCCCGGTGGTGACAGCCACAGGCCTGGCTGGGGGAACAGGAATCCTCTACCAGCACCCCAGCACCCATGGAGCAGGGATGGGCTCCAGCTGCAGCCTGGCCCTGCCACAAACCCAAGCAGGATCTCCAGCTCCATGTAGGAGGTGCAGCAAACACATCCTTGCTCTGCAGGGATTGCCTGGCCTCAGCAGCCAGTCCTGGCTCCTGCCCCTTGAAACTGCAGCCAGCGGGAGAAGGCAGCACATGGACACGTCCCTGCAGCCACTCTGGGACTGTCCCTGCCCCTGCTGACACTGTCCCAGCACACGCTGTGACACTGTCAGCGGGCTCACCTGAGGATTAGCATTTCCAGATGACCCATAAAACCTTTTTCCTGGTGGGATGAAACAACACTTTGTCCTGTGAGGCTCATTTCCAGGCTGGCTGGGGCTGGGCTGAGCAAGCAATGCTGCCCCTCATTGCCCAGCCCAGGGCAGGCCCTGCCCCAGCCCCAGCAGGGACCCCTCCCAGCACTCAGCAGCACCAGCCCTGCAAGCCCTGCACCCTTCACCAGCAAAAACAAAAAAAAAAAAAAAAAAAGGGAAAAAAAAGGTACATTTAGCAGTTTCCATTTGTTTGCTCTTTAAATAATTGTTTCCTTATCGCTATTGATTTAGATCCCTTTAAAATTCTGACAAACCTGCTTCTCAGGCACTGTCACCTGCTTCCTCCCAGCCTGGTCCCCGCAGGCAAGGCAGAGCAGCTGAGCTCCTCCCGAGGAGGGTCCCCTGCTCAGGGAGGCACCCACACACTGTCAGCCCCCACTCACCACCTCCTTAACAAGATGGACAAACCAGGATGCTCCAAAGCCCCAGTTAGTGCAGCACAGGGACACCAGGGCCAAGGCAGGACAGGACGGGTTCGAGTGTCCCTTGAGCATGGCTGGGACATTCCTGTGGTCTTGCTGGGGACAGGGACCCTCTCTGCTGCCCACCACAGCAGTGCCAGTCCTCAGGCACCTCTCACTGCCACCTACCAGAAGGGTCACTGCCCCGCTGGGCTCACGGGGGCATGAGGGGCTCCAGTGCCACCCTGGGTCTGGGGCTCCACTGCTGCAGTTTGACGTCACAGCCCAGCCTGCAGCTGTCAATTAATTGAGGAAACCCAGCCATGGTAAACAACGAGGAGGGAAAAGGCAGCAGATTAGATAACAAGGAATGTGAGTTCTTGCTGTGTTTCCCCCTGGAAAGCCAGTGCTGCACAGACCCTGCTGAACCCGGCTGCTCCACAGCAGCAGCACAAGGGACTTGGCCCCAGGGGAGGCTGAAACCCCCATCCTGAGGGATACTTTCCTAGAAAAGGGCCTGGCTTACCCCAGCCCCGAGGTTTGAGGGTCTCTCCCTCCCTCCTGCAGAGCTGTGCATCGCCCTGGGGCTGGCAGTGGGAGCAGAGCACCCAGACCCCCTTTTCTCCACAGCAGACATCCCCCTCCAAACTGGGACACGACATGGACCTCCTGCTGTGCAGACCCTTCCTCATCCCCAGCCAGGGGGGTCCTGTCCACGGTGTCCCAGCCCAGCAGCTCCTGCTCGGCTCGGCAGCACTGCCCCAGCCCCACAGTGGTGGTGACAGGCCAGGTGACAAGTGCCACCCCACTGCCCAGCCCAGCCAGGGCAGCAGCTGCTCCGGGAGTGCCCGGGGACACGGGGACCTGCCTGGCCGCTGTCACCAGCAGGTCCGGGAGCCTGGAAAAGCCACGTCCCGCAGCTCCCAAGGGTTTTGCGGGCGAGGAACAACCTCAGCTCCCTCTGCTGGCACCTGCCCCAGGCCGGGCCCGTCCCCAGCACACCCTGTTCGAACACCCTTCACCGGCAGCCCAAGCACCCAGGGCCCAGGCAGCCCCTCCAGCCTGCCCAGCATCGCCCTGTTCCCAACAAGCTGAGCCACCTCCCGGACACTGCACCGCTCACTCCACGTGGAAAGACGTGAAAACCAAATTTTTTTCCTCCCACTTTACGTTACTGTGAAGGCATCACTCCTGCAGGGAAGGATTAACCAAAAATACGGGAATAGGAGTGAGGCAGGTCTGGAGCCAGCCCAGCCCCAGCTGCTGGGGTTCCATGGGGCAAACAGGGCTGGTCCGTGCCCGCGCGTGCCATCTGCCTCCTCCCGGGCTCCCTGAGAGCTTTTACTACTCAGCTGTTTTATCAATGGGGTAGGAAACGTTTGAGATTAGATTTCCTTAAATAATTCCTGGGTAACTGGGTATTTTCCAACACAGGTGCAGCAGCCGAAGGGCAGCTTACAGAGAGCTTCCACAGAAAGCTCGAGTTTCCCCTGACCCTGCTCCCTCCCCACGGACCCCTGGCAGCATCTCCCCACTGGCTTGGCCTCATTTCCCCCTCGGCCTGTTAACAATCCCCTGTGCATCCCCAGGGATCTGCAGAGAAGCAGGAGCAGAGGGAAGGAGTGAGCACAGATCCTCCCTCAGCATCACACTGCACACCATGGGCTGCTGCCACAGGCAGAAGAGAGAAAAATAAACGAAAATCACAAAACCCTGCCCTTTTCCTCTCTGCTGCTGTTCCAGGTGCTGATCCCAGATTGGTGGTGCCCACTGGAGCCTTTGGGCCCCCACCTGCAGATGTGAGGACGTGCAATGGTGCTGTGGAGGTGTTGGAGCAGATCCTGCCCTTCCCTCTAGCCAGAGGGGCACAGCCTCATCCCTGTAATCCGTCACACAGAGCAGGGAACAGCCTCCTGCCGACCACCACATCTCTTCAGGGACCAAAAAAACCTACAGAAAACCAGAATTGGAACTTCTAATGGACAACCATCTGGTTCCCCTAAAAACACCACAGCAGCAGCAGAAGCACCCGAGCAGCTGCAGGTGCCTGGGCAGCCGTGTGACTTGGCCTCCTGCCCAGGATGGCGCTGTGGGACGACCACGGTGATCCCGCCGGGTGTTTGCCCGCTCAGGAGACACCATTGAAGGTGTGATGGGATTTTCCTGCGCTGGCAACCTCTGACAGGTTGCAACCCTAAAGACAAACAGATTCTTTCAAGCAAACACGGAGTAAATGCAAAGCTGGGCAGCAGCAGGGGCGGGCAACCCTCCCCTGCCCAAACACAGAGACCTTGGGACGCCCACGAGCACCCAGAGCTCGAGGGGCGCGTTCTGCTCAGGGCACAAAACAAACACCCACAGGCACAGGTAGCAGGATGTCTGTTCCCAGTCAGGCTTTCAGTCAAGCTTAATGCCACATGAAAGCTCCAGGCATTTATTCAAATGGTAAAAGCAAACCCAGAACACACAGATTGAGGTTTCTCGCAGGGATTAGTAACAAACTCCCAGGTAAGCAAAGGAACAGCCTCAGCTGAGCTGCTCCAAGGCACAGTTCATTCAGGCAATTCTTGGGCTGAGTGCCCTGAGCAGCAAGGCTTTACCTGGGAACTTGGATCCACCCAAAATGACCACGCGGGATGCCCAGCAGAGCGAGACCTTCACATGCCCCCATGCTGACATACAGGAGCACCAGGTGTTCCCTTAGGGGTTGTGAGAATAGAAAAAACAGATCCAAACTCCCTTCCTTCCTCCCTCTCCTGCCTTCCCGAGCGATTCAGGAGCCAGCAGGTCTGATCCCTCTAGTCTGGGCCGTTTGAAGTGTGAAGCATCACAGGATCCTGCAGCAGGGAGGGCCCCAGGGAAGGGCTGGGGTGCAGATCAGCCACACAAGGAGCATCTGGGGCCGCATCTGCGGCATCACTTTGTGTGGAGATCACTGAAACCATCCCACTCCTCCTCAGGAATTGTTGTGGAGAAGTGACCTGACCTTGTTACAAGGTAATCCACAGCCAGGTTGGTGAACGGGCTGTGCTGGCACCTGCTGCAGCCCCGGGGGATCCTCCTCCTGATCAGAGGCTGTAGGAGCCCCCTCCCAACTCTACGCCCCTCACAACCACCCCCACAGCCTCTTCCCACCCTTGCCCCCACCTGAGGGCAGGACAGGTGGTCTGATAACCTCAATATGCACTGAATCTGGTTTGGTTTCACAGTGATTTGGGGTAAATCAGGGTTGGAGCTGGGTTTAAGGATGCTCAGTGTCTGGGGATGAAGCAAACTGGGTACATTTAACTACAAGGTGACAGACTCAGAAGTTTTGTAGCTTCAATAAAACTCTCAACAGCTACAGAGCATTTTTTCTGTGTTAATTTAATCATACAAATATTCATTTATACATTAAGGAAAAAGCTTCCTTTATTTTCACCCCAATGTGCTATCATAGGACTTCTCCCAGACTCAGAGAGGCAACACCATCCCGTGCTACACATGCACTGCCCGGCGAGCACAGACAGGCTGGGAACCACCCACGCACTCACACACGGAAAAATGAAACACAACAGAACCCAGACGTGGGACAGCGTGCATTTCCCACCCACCCCACGGCTCTGCCCAGCTCCCAGACCCTGGCGGGGCCCGAACCCCACACTCCCAAGGTGTGGGCAGCAGATTCCTGCTCCCTCAGTCCCTCCCGTGGCACTGCCAGTTCGGGGCCAGTCCCAGGGACATCCTGCTCCAGTTTGCCAAGGGTGAGAGGTGCCACTGCTCGAGTTGTGTCAGTGACAGGGCCCAAGTGGCTCTCACTTGCCACAGGGACCCCCTTAAGAGGCCATCAGAGATGTTCTGTATTATCCTTTTCCCTATGGGAACCTACACAACCTCAGTGTGCCGAGGTCACCTGGGCAGAGCTTTGTCAAACTCATCTTAAATGCCCATTTAAAAACTGGACACCTGAAAGTATGAGCAATCTGAGGTCTGGCTGCACTACAAAGCTCCAAGGAACCAGGAGATAAAACCACCTTTGGCCTCAATGAAACAATTTTTACTCTAGGAAAAACCCAGAGGTAGAGCAACCCCTGACTGAAACATCCTTCCACCGCCCCAGCCAGGGCCACAACCCCAACCCCAACGGGCCAGTGCTTCGTGGATCCCTCAGCAAATGGGCAGAGTGGGATGGGAGCAGCAAGAGCTGCAGATCTCAGAGCAAGCTGGCTCTGGCCCTGCCTTTCCTCACACCCTGGAGCATGTGACCCTTGTCCCCAGGACACCATGGACCGCAAACACGCAAGAGGCAGAGAAACAGCCTGTGCAGAATGCATGGGGTGCATGCAGGTTTGGTTTTTTCAAGACAAGGGAAATTCAGCCTTAGGAGGAGCACAGGAACACGAGTGTGGCAGCCATGGGACATGGGAGAAGCACACGTGTCTGGGAGCAGAAAGCCAGTGCGGGGTATCCGAGGGTCTCCCACGTGCCTCCACTGACACCAGGCAAAGGTCACAGCACCAGCTCTAACTCACAGACTCAGAGCTTGGTTTCCCCTCCCTTCCACTATGCAGCTGACACAAGGAGCCAATACAGATAGGGAATCACCTCATCACTTGAACCAACCACAGCCTTCAGGGGTTCAGTGCCCTCAGAAGGGGAGCAGCAGTGCTGCAGGAGGTGTGATGGGCAGGGATGTTCATGCCCTCAGAGGGGCTCACACGAGGCATCTGGGAGGAAAGGAGGGAGTGAGGAAAGACTCCACCTGCCCACACCACACTCTGAGGCTGCAGATCATTCCCCAGATCACTGCTCAGGGGGTAACTAATCCAAGGCAAAGTGTTGTTACAGGACGAAACCCAAGCACAGAGCAGTGCTGCGCCTTCCGCAGGTTCACTCACACCCCAGCACTCCCCCAGCTCCAGCGGCTGCCAGGGCAGAGCCAGGTGCCCACCAGACTGCAAGAGCAAGTGTCAGGCAGCCCAAATCCTGAAGTGCCACTTCTATGCAGGTAATTTTTTATATTACACTTGCTTCTCTCAGCAAACAGATTTCTGGTAGGTGGGAGAAGGGAGATTTCAGGTAACGGTGATCTTTAACTGAACCTGTGAAACATAAACAACATCTATCACTCAATTCTTCCTCTGTGGGACACAAGGAACTCCCACTGTCCCTACAAGGTCCCTCCATATGCATTCAGGTAATAGCACTTGGCAGCTCAACGAAGGATTCCCCCATTCAAAACCAACTCTAAAACACGAACAGCCAAGAGCAGTAAGGGCAGAGCTGAACCTGCAACTCCAACACTGGGAAAAACTTTCAGTGGAAAGATCTGGAAGAAGGTAGTGGGAGCTTTGCATATTCCTGTATCTTTGGCAGATGGCTGTTCCAGCCTGGTTTATTGGGCAGGACAGTCCTCAGCAGGGTCTGTGGGACAGCACTTCACAATAAACCCTCCACAGCTTGAGGCCGAGCTCCCTCCCCTCACACCACACTTCCCAATCCAGAACTGGAGGAAAACACATTGGAGGAACAGCAGAGCTACCCAAATCTTTTATGATCCCTCCCCTAACACAAGTCCTAGAGAGCCCAGTCAACAAAGGCAGATGAAGATGAGGCGACAGAAGGACCCAGGTGGTGGTGCCAACTCCTGCTCTGAGCTCCAGAACACTGGGATCAGCCTCTAAGCTCACACCTCAGCACAGGAGAAACAAATGCAAACTTATGCTCTGTAAGAGAGAGAGGAGACCCCAAACTGAAAGGACAGGACGTCTGTAAAGCTTTGCAACTACCACCAGGTGCATTACAGCTACAGAGACCCCCCTTGGCACACGACGCTCGCGTGGTGGTTCTGGGCACGGCTACTGCACATCGAGAGTGAACAACAAGGGATTTTAAACTGCTAACCACACAGGACAGCTTGGGAACCTGAACAAATTGGATTCTTATTAACATGGGTGTGTATTTGTGTACCTCATGTACCAGGGGAAGGGAGACAAGGCCTCCACATCATCCCAGAAGTCCCAGAGTCTCCGTTTCCAACTCTGATACCAAGACCTGGCCTCAGCGCGGTTCCCAACAACACGCAGGACAGCTAACAGCAACACCCAAACCAAAAGGAAAAGAAGACTTAAAAGATTAAAAAGTCGGTAACTAAAACCAGCAGATGCCATTAAAAACGCAGTGCTGGGGGCAGACCCCACCTGGCACTAAAAAGGCCTGACAGGAGCAGCCCCTGCACAAACCCCAGCGGGCGCCGGGCCAGCAAACCAGGACATTCCGGGAAAATGCACGCTGTCCCTCAGGAAAAAAATATCAACAAGAAACAAACAGAAATTAAACATTTGCTCAAACTACAACCGCTCTGTAGGCAAAATATTCTTTTTTAAAGATGGCTTTTAAATTTTCATTTTTAAACTTCTTTTTAAGCTACCTAATTATGCGTGAGGATGATTTCTAAAAACCCATAGTGTTGGTGTCTCTTCTTCCTCATAGCATTTACACCACTCTGAAATCCAGCAGTCACACATGCATACTCAGGTTTTGGATTTTCCTCTGGAAACATCTAGTCTTAAGTTACTGGGTTTTTGTTTATTTTCTTCTTTATCCAGAACACGGAGGCAGAGAAGGGGGGTCCACGCTGTGTCTGTCTGCCACATGAACCCCCTCCCTTCCCCCAAAAGTCAGTTTTTTCTTAAATTCTCCTCTTGTCGATACCCGTTTTGTGTTTTTGTGTTTTAAGACTGTCCGAAGGGATAAGGACCGTGGAAACCCTGAAAGAAAGTTGGAGACATAATCAATTCAACAGGCAACAAACAGAGCGCTCAGTGCTCACCTCCAAATCCTGCCCAGCCCAGCCCAGGGCTTCCCCCCAAAAACAGCCCCTCTCCCCCACCGTGCCTGTGCCTGTCCAGCCTCACAGACACTCCTGAACTGCACCTTCCAGGGCTGCTTTCCCCAGAGAGGGCAAATGCCATCACTTACCTCTCTCAAGTGTTTTTTAGGTCAAGGCACAAAATAACCGGTGTTTTCTACACCAGAATCCCCTACAGATGCTACAACACCTGCAGCTGCAGCCCCTGTAGCCTCCCCAGTCTGTCCCAGAGACCACAGCAGTTACAGGGCTGGAACTGGGTAAGAGGCTATTTCAGAAAAAAAGTGAAGATCTGGAAACCCATGTCCCCACAACTGCCATCTGTGCTCTCTCAAGGTAACAATACACATTTGCCTTCAGTGAAATCAACCACAACATTTACCAAAAATCCAAAATGCTTCCTACAGAATCCATTTCCCTCCTTTACATCCTGAAGTGAGTCACCTAAAATGTCAGATCTAGTCACGGGTCTCAAATTAACATGAACTGCTTTTGTAACTTCTGTTGTTTGGATCAGCTCTCTGGGGTTTCATCAGGAAACAAAAGAAAGAACCACAGGCAGCACGAGATATCCCCCAGCTCACAGGAAGATGAAGTTTGTCAGTGATGAAGGTAAATCCCCTCCTGTAAGACCTGACACACACTGTGGTCAGGAGGCAGAGGAGGGAGAAAAGCTCGTTATACCTCATCATCAGAGTCGGTAAACCATTATGCAAATGCTTCTAAACACAGTCCAGCTCTTCCCAGCACACAGTGGGGCAGCTGAGAGCCCAGAGAGCCAAAGCCATTCCTGCTCAGGCTGTACACGAAGCTCTGAGCACAGTTCTCACCACCTTGCCTTTAGCAGGGCAAGTTTCAAGGGAAACACCTTTCTCTGCATGTTCTGCAATTCCATAACCCCCTCACTGCAGGAGCCAGGGCCATGGAGCCACAGGTCTGAACACGGATCATACAAACAAGTCAATGTGCCCAGCAAAGCCCAGGCTGGAGAGCTCTGCTGCAGAGCTGCACAGGAAGCACCATGAGCAGTCTGTGATCTTGCTACAGCTGGAGAGAAATTCTTTTGGGATATATCAGGTGCTAAATACAAGTGAGTGGTAAAGTGAAGCAGCTCTCAGAATTCAACAAAGAGAAGGACAAGCAGACAATTAACCAGGACATCTCCTGAACTGTGTGGGAAGTATGAAAGACTGGGAATGTGGAAATTGCTGTTTGCAGACAGAAATACATGCAAGTGATGGAAAAACAAACACGCTTCTACCCCAGGAATATGCTGCAGTCCCAGTTTGTAAAGCTTTTCAAAAGAGAACAGCCAGCAGATTCCAGCATGACAGTTCACCTCAGGAAGGAGACACTCCCAACAAAATCCAGGCTGAGCTACCCAACACTTCTGAAAAATAGTCACAGAAATAGGGGGAAGGGGAGGAGCAGGAGAGAAACATTAAGATGGTGTGAACAATTGCACAAGAAAAGGACACAGAAGGAAAGCAACATAGGAGCAGGATCCCAAGCAGTCTCACCTCACAGGGATTAAGCCATTGTACTTATTGCTCTGCAGAAGGAACACAGGATTTGCTGCTGATTTCCTGTACAGACACATTTGCCAGAATTTGCTTCATCTTTGAGCTACCTGTACACAAGGCTTTGTTTGAGGCACTGCCTGGCGAGCACTTGGGAGGGTTTAACCATCACCTGCCCCTCTGCCAGGAACACCCAGGGTGCACCTTACCCTGTTACCCACCCCATGTTACCCCCCATGGGATGTTACAGGTAAAACTTGCTTTAACCTGGGGGGGCCACAAGGCCCTGCTCCCCTTGTGGTGCACACAAGTGCCATCACCCAGCCCTCAGTCCAGCCCAGCAGAGCAGCTCCTTACTGGTTTTGGATGGAGGGACCTCGTGAAGAGGCTGTGAACCCTGTCTGCAGGGGAACCCTCTGGATCTTCAGATACTGGTTCCTGTAGCATGTAATTCAAAGCCACACAATTATCTAATCATGTGCCAATTAAACCCAGAATTTAGCTCACCTTCAGTGTGGCAGATTCCTCAGTATGTACAGCTCTGCCCCACTGCACTGAACACCCAACACCCTGGAATGAGCTCCTTGGGCAGTGCCAGGAGCAGTCCCAGAATCTGTGACCACGCTCAGCTCCTCCTGACACAAGGAATTTCACCAGGAAAAAGCCCCAAATGTTTTCTCTGGGGATTGCCACTCTTCACAGCACTTCACCTACCCCAGACTCATTATGCACATGAGAACATGCAAAATCAAACACCACCTGTGCCTCTTTAAGCCGAGTGTGAGCTGGTTTAGCACAGACCCTGAGCAGGCAGCTCCCCCTCCCCGACACACTCTGTGCCCTGCTCAGCCAGGCCCAGTGTCCCACATTTATTCACCGTGCACAGCGTAAGGGTTTGATACCAGAAAACTTCAGTTACTGCTGCAATGTAAATACCAAACCCTGGTATGACATTTTCAAGACTAATTATCCCCTCTATGCAGCATTTTACATAACAAACATGCAAAAATAATTCTGCAGACAATTGCAGTTTTTCCAAGTTGTTTCAATGGAAGGATTATTCCCACTATTTTTGGTGCATTCCCGTCTGTTCTCCAAGTGGGATCACTGTCTTTATGAGAAGCTCAGCTGCAGCTTTGCAAACTCACTTTCAGTTCTTCCAGAATGTTCCCCAGAAGTAATTGCCTACTTGCTGGTGGGAGCACTAGGCTCTTCACACAGACAAGTGTGTGAGAACACAGGACCATGATTTTCCAAGAAAAGACTCTGCACAAAAACTACTGGTATAAATTCTCATTTGACTTGTGCATCTAGAAGGGAGGTGAGATGTTTTGGGAAGTTAAAGCCTTTGTGAATACTGAGCTCTGTAGATGGAGTCACCTGTGCTGGGAACAAAATGAGGGTTAAGTGAATCTTTCATAAACCATCACACACAGGCTTTCAGACAGCTCTTTATTTCACCTCTGTGAGCGAGTCACCACCAGTGCAGGTACACTTCCAGGGAAGGAGGCGGATGCACAGCGATACAGGAGTCTCCCAGAGTACACTGACAGTGGCACAGCCCAACCCGGCCCCTCAGACCACTCCTGCCCCGCTGCTCTCACCTCACTTATGTAAACCAGCACAAAAGAGCACAAAGCATCCAGCACTTGAGTTTTATTCCATGCGTGCCGTGCAAACACGGCGTGGCAGGGAGACCACCGGGAAGTTCAGAACCCTGTCGGAGCAGGCACAGGCAGGGCTGGTTCAGGTGCCCACAGGTGAGGAGGTGATTTAGCTAATTTAGCTGATTTAGCTAAAATCAGGCTGTTTGGCACTTCCCACAGTCTGGAAGCACGCAGACAGCTGGGTATCATGGATGAGCTGACAGGCAGCACCCAAACACACCAGTCTCTCACCAGAGAAGCAAACCAGCTCGTGCCACCACAGCCCAGGCTGCAGGTGCAGCCATGGCAGCTCCAAGTCCAGTATTCCCCCTCTGTGTCCAAGTGAATGGAGCCACAGGGTGACCAGCCCAGCGTGGAGCCCACACTCCACGAGGGAAGGAGCTGCTCTCCTCCATGGATGCAAACATTCATGGGGCATTGTCCTCACCCACAAAGACAGCTTGATGACCAGTTTCCAGTGAAAAAAAATCTGTCTTAAAGTTTACACAGGTACTCCAAAAATCTGCAAATTGGAGGTCCTGGTTTGGGAGAAGCCTCTAGAAGCCACAGCAACGTTTAAGCACAGGGAGGGGAAGCCAGTTAAAGGCTCCAAGGACACAGGGTTGGTTTCCCCTTATGTACAGAAAGCTGCCAAGTAGCACGGATTAGAGCTCAGCTCCACACAGAATGGAGGGAGATGGGGAGCATAAACACAGCAGGAAAAAGGAGTTCAGATTTTAATGCTCTGATCTCCAGTATGTTTCTATTTCACTGGGGTTTGAAGAGCAACACAAGTCAGGATCAGGCCAGCCAGGCACCATTTGCTGTGGTGGAGACAATGCCCAGTGTCCTGTCTAGGCAAATCTTTGCAGAATCACAACTTCCATGTGCAGTTTTCTGCATGGCACAGAGAGCAGTAACTCCTTAATTCATCTGGGCACCAGATTTCGATACAGATCTATGGATTTTATATAGAGATAAGTACAATCTAAATGTCAGGATATGGCTATTCACTTCTGATCTATACAGACATGGAGACCCGTACGTTTCTTCCCTCAGTTAAGCAATTAAACTAATTCCCAGGCACTGTAAGACTGGATCTTGGGCTTTTAATGGAAAAGCCAGTCACAAGAGAGCACCAGTGACTGTGCAGGGTTGCTATGAGACAGGAGGAGTAAATAGGAGGAAGCTGTATCAGCCTCAGCTCTGTGGAGAATCCAAAGAAAGCGACTGCCAGAGAATAAAACACCCGTGCATGGGGGGATCTGGGATCCAGTGCAGCTCATCCCTACCCCGAGAGAAGCATCCTATCCTGCACTTAAGCACATCTTTACATCTAAGAACATGCAAAAACCCCACTGGGAATAGATTTAACAACAACAACATGCTTCAAGCAAAGCCCAGACAGGCCCTGGCCTGCAGCCTCCCCACAGTGCATGTGGAAGGTGGGCAGGGGGCCCAGGCAGGTGCTCACCACAGCAGGAATAAAGGGCACCATTTGTTTCAACCACCCACAGGTTTCATCTCATCCACTTACAGGGAATTCTGTATATGGTTTGGTTTGTTTTTCCCCAGGAAAGTTTGTTCCACTGAGCAGAGCACCCACACCACGTACTCTCTGCTGCTGAATCAAAGCATTTTGAATGTTTCCAGGTGTGAAATGCTGCTGTACTTGTCTAACCCAGCAGCAGATGGCACATCGGCATCACCAAGATCCCAACTCCAACAGGGAATTTCAGAGGACAAGCCACACCTGCTCAGTGCACCAGAGGGAGAACTAATTCCGACAACTTCGAGTATGTTTTACAGCTGCAGATGCCAGAAACTGCTCATCTTATCTCAAAGATTTCATGGTCTTGTGCACTGCATGACTGGGTTCCCCAACAGCCTCTCAGCAGAGGAATCCTCCACAGTGACCCGAGAAATAACTAAGGGCTTATTTTACTTCTGACTACACAACACAGGCCCTTTGAACACCTGACCAGACCTCACCCATCCCCTTTGCCACATCTCACCAAACAGCCCCTCAAATACGACCAGGGATTCCCTCATTCCCCGGGTACGTGAACAAAAATATCACAGGTCCTGCCCAAGAGAAATAAATGTCTGGGATGTCCAACTCCCTCAAAGTTGTTCACTACAGAACCAGAACTGTATCAATATGAATATTGGGTCAGCTGCAGAAAGCTTCTTGCTCTGGGCAGGATGGGCAAGGCTGGAACAGGACTCTGATCTTCAGACCTACCTGAACAGCCTCCAGAGGAGAAGCTACCTTGTTTTACTATGTCACAAACAGAAACACTGCAGCAGAGACAAAAACCCGCGAAAATCAATGAACTTTCACACGAACCCGACCAAAAAGGACTATAAAATTATCCCTTCTGAAACAAGCAAACAAAACATCTGCTTTAATCTTGGATAATCCACCTCAAATCCACCCAAGAATATTCTGTAAATACAAAACCAAACCAACAAAAAACAACCCCAAAACAAAACAACAACAAAAAAGGGGAGGAAAGATCACCTGCGCTCCGTGTGGGGTTAGATTCTGACTGCCCACGTCTCTCCAGAGCAAGGATCCTGAGCTCCAGGTTACCAGGTAACCAGCTCACTTCTAGTGACACCTCCCAGGTGGTGCTTCACTCTCCTGTTGGTCTCTCTCCCCCAGCACAGCTGCACCTCCCAGGGGCTCTGGTTCCTCACCCCCACATTCTCAGCCAGCCCAGCCCGGCCCCTGGGGAGCAGCAGGCCCCACAGCAGCACTGCTAATTCAGGGGGTGTTCCACTGGCAGCAGAATCATTCCCAAGCCATCACTTCACTGTCAGTGAGCAGTCTCCCAGCAGGAGCCAGCCCAGCCATGGTGGCTGGGAGCAGAGCACCAGAGGGTGGCAGGTTGGCACACTGTCACCCCGGCCGTAAAAAGTGCACAGCCCTGGTGCAAAGGTCACTAAAACATGGTCCACTGGCAGAGGACAGGCAGGTCATCCAGGGAGGAACTAAAGTGCTGTAGGTGAACTAACAGTAGGGCTTTATTAAGTCATTCAGCAACCAAGTGTTATTGTCCTACACAGCCTGCTCAAAGTACAGTAAAGCATTTTTAAAAGATTTTAAAAATCAAACTAGTTTGACATACGACAGTACACACCTACACATACTGCTGCATTAACAGGTGGATTCTGAATTGTAAATAATCCTGCAATTAATTTTTCACACACAAGCAAATAAAAACAGTCAAAATATCACTCAGACTCATATAGCATCCACCAAGCAAGCTTTTGAGAGAGATTTAAAGTAAAGATAATTTAAAAGTCACCTACAATTATAAACAAGACAAGGACATAGACAGGAACAGTCCTTTGATTGACTGTTCCTGACAGGCAGCTTCTGGGATCAAATGGTGAGCTCTCCCCCACATCAGCCTAAAAGAAGTTATCTGGTTAATCTGAAGTTTGGGGGTGTGGATATTTGTTCTCTGTTCGAAATTATGTCAAACTCAGGACACATCTAGAGAGATATTTTGACTTATTTGCACACGTGACCGGAGCAGGCTCCAGCCACTTGCAGTTACAGCAGCCAAACAAGGTTATATAAATTTAAAGAAGGACTTGAAGTGAAAACAAAAAGGTGGATCTGGTAGAGTCTATCAGAGGCAAAAATATTTTAATATAACATGAGGAGTTGGCAGAGTCAGACAGTCAAATTCAGAACCTTCCTTAGCAGGTCTGGCAGAAGCAGAAGGAAAGGGCTTTGCAGTTTGGAAGGAAGAGCAATCACACACCTGCCTGGCTCCTCCCCTACCCGTTCTCCTGCTCACCCAGGGCACCTACCTTACTGTACGTCACTACCGACAAGTTGTTCGAGTGACTGCTGGGGGAGAGATTTACAGAGTTTTGTGACAGTCCATTCTGATCTTGTTCGATTTGGTCAGGAGCAGGCCCCCATGTGTTTTTGCTGATTGTGCCTAGCTCGGAACCCCCAGGGTCTTTTAGGTTGTTTTCATCTGGTTGCCTGTTCTTCTGTGGAGAGGCGAACGGGTTAAAGTTTCCTTCTACCTTGCGATGTGGCTGCGTGTTGAACTCTGTTTCAAAGGATGACAGCTGCTGTGTGACACCCAGAAGTCCTCCAACTTCCACACTGAGGATCACCCAGATGACATCTGTGGAAAAAGAGACACATTTGGGCTGTCACTTACATCGGAGTTTATGAAGAAGGGGCAGAAGGAGCAAAACAGAACATGAATTCAATCCTTTACACCAGCAAGAAAAAGACCAATAGTTTAAAGCACATTTTTATGAACCCTCAGCAATACTGGTTCCAGCGCCCCCAGTTCAGCAGGCTCAGCAGCCTGAATTTTAGGAGCGAATTAAGGACGGTGGGATTGTACCTTCGGGACACACGACTCGCTCAGGGATCCTTGCATCCTGCCAGGGCTGGGACCCCCCAGTACAGCCCAGTACAGCCCAGTGCCCCCCCCGCACACCCCCAGTGCCGGTGCGGCCGCAGCGGAGCGGCCCCGCAGCGCCCTCTGCCGCCCACGCGCGGCCCCGCACCCGCGTGTCGCGGTGGCCCCGGGTCCGTGTCGCGGTGGCCCCGGGTCCGTGTCGCGGTGGCCCCGGGTCCGTGTCGCGGTGGCCCCCGTGTCCCCGTGTCGCGGTGGCCCCGGGTCCGTGTCGCGGTGGCCCCGCGCTGCCACCGCCGGGCCCGGCCCTCGGGCCGCCGGCACCAAAGCCACGAGCTCGGCTGCAGGGGAAGAGCCCCTCGGACTCGGAGCTCGGCGGCCAAAGGGGTTCACTCGTCTTCTGCCAAAAGCGGCAACTTCAGGCTACGCAGGGACATCTCCCACGGTCCGGGGCACTCGGGAATCCCGGGAACACCTCGGCTTTGTGAGCACACGCCATTCCTCCTGCACGGAGCCACCCCTGCCCATCCCTCCCCTCCTCTGCACCGAGGAGGTGCAGCAGTGCCGGCGCTGCCAGCAGCCCCCTCCCTCTGGGCACTGGTATTTGTGCCTCCAAGTGCCAACACCTCTCGCTCAAACTCTGAAACTTGGGATACTCCAAACTGCCAACAGAGACACAAAGATGTTCTCAGTGTAAACTAAAGCTGGCAGAAAAGGGCTGGAAGGCTGCACCAAAGGCAGACGTTGGAGGCCCAGGCTGAGGCAAAACAGCAAAATGTGTTCTTTAAACAGAGAAATGGCTTGCAGGGGATGCACTAAATCACTGCATTAAAACCTGGGCATTCGCTTCTCACAGAAGGCTTTCACCAGTAACAGATTTTATGCTCCTATGCAGTTCATGGTGTTCAGCACTGGCAAACTGGGAAAGAATCCCGACAAGGATCAACTGGGAAAGAGTCTCCAGGAGAGCTGTGCAAGTCCCTTTGTTTTCCAGAGTTTTGTGTAACCTGTAATTCGTTCCAGTGTTTAGAAAACAGTTCTGTGCTGACCAAGACAACAAAGCAGCTCCCTTGATGTTTTCCTGCATTCCATGTTCTATATTTAGGCCGGGGCTGGCAGAGCTCTGCCCTCCTGCTCTGTTATCAGAGCTCGGTGCAGGGGCCAGTGGTGTCCCTGCTGTGTGCAGTGGGAATGCCAGGGAGAGCCTGGAGTGCTGGGAAAGGGCCACTCACCTCCGTAGTAGAGCCCCGTGGCCGTGCACATCCGCCACTGTCCCTGGTACATGCCGGCAGTGCTGGGGCTGCACATCTGCACGCTGACATCGGCCATCTCCTGCGGCTCCAGGGACCTCACCATCACCATGTTCACGTGCCCAAACTGGTCACCCCCAACGTACTTCAGGCAAACCCCCGGGGGCCACGCCTCTGTCCCTGGGATTAGACAGGAGAGGGAATTACTGACGGTGCACCAGGAAAAGCTTTGCTTGTGTAAGCTGGGATGAAACACGCTCGTTACAACAGCTGTGCAACTGTCAGACAGTCAAAGGAAACCAACAGGACACAGGAGCAGTGGATGCTGAGGAAGAATAGATAGAGTTTTCGAACCAGGCTTAACTGGTGCATTTAGGGACCAGCAGAACAAATGATATTTCTATTTGACTAGTTTCTAGGTCTTTGCTACACAGGAAAATTCTCCAAGTCCCAGTGTAACTGCTGCTGCTGCAAAAAAAAAAATCAACATAACTGACACACAGGTCCCTTTCTCCAGAGGCAGTGACAAGAGCAGCACCAGGGGGTCTTTGTGTGTGTCCTCCATTTCTGCTTCCCTGCATGCAGCTCCTGAGTCACACCACATCAAATACCTGTTCTTGATGCAAAGTGTTGGCAACACTTCCTTTCAGGGATTCCTTCCCTTCTAAGCCTGCTAGCAGTCTCAGGAGGAACTCATAGTTTGAGCTACAACTGAAGTGCCAGCACTATTTCCTAAATGGTTTTATTTCCCTCCTTGCACCAACACTTTTCTCAGCCTTATGCAAAGGTGGGAAGGGTTGTGAACATATGATTTATCTGTGGAGATCCATGTTTAGACTTCAGACACTGGACTGACAGCATGACCTGGCAATCAGAGAGATAGAAAACAGTTCCTGAGTGCAGGTACAGCCACCAAAGGTAACAAATGTTGGGGCAGACAGAAAGAAAAAGTGTTTCTGAGACTCGTGAAAAATCAGTTTAGCAGAATTTTCTTTTGCTTCTTTCCCAGTCACGTGACCTGACTAAGACAACAACTTTGAGAATATCTCCTGCTTGGCTGGGGTTGACAGAAATGGCCATGGAAAGCCTGAACCACCACGGAGCTTGGAACTGCTCCGTGTGGTCCAGGGTGAGCACGGCAGAGCCTGCTCTGACCCCAGGTTACCCCAAGGAGTATCCTTTGCAACAGCTTGCCTGCTAATTTAATCCCTGTGGATACTTCAGCAAAGACACGGCAGGGACTGGTTTTCTTGTCAAGCCCTTGTCTGTGGAATTCGCAGCCTCTCAGGAAAGCAGGATGTGCATGAGTGCAGCGGGATGTTCAGCATGAGGGAGGTACCAGCTGGAAAGGTGCTGAGAGAGGAGGGCTCTGAAAGAGGATCTGGGTGCCTGGCTGACCTCAGCCTGGGGTGTGGGGCACTTGAGCACGAAGTCTCATCTGCAGAGGTTGGCAGCCCAGCAACACAGTTTAGATTAAATAATTTATGTGATTTTTATCAGGTTTAATGGCTTTAGGCTTGCAAGGTGCCTAGAATGCTGCAACTGATAAGCCCCATAAAATGAAATTATGATTATGTCATTCTATTTCAGGACACTCTCAGGAGATGATAAATTGCAGTGAGTGTCCTGCAGAGCCAGCAGCAGCTGGAGGCAGAGTGTGGGGAGGAAGCCAGGTTGTTAAATCCTGCTGCCCTTTTCAGCAATGGTTCTACTACACAAACTGCTCTTTTGGCAGACAAGGCAGCACCACCCTGCAGGTACCAGAGCAGGGCATTGGTTTTTAATGACACACGGGAGAACCAGCTGACACACCTCAAAGTGCCAATCTCTGAGCTCTGCCTGTCACACTCGTCAGACCCAGAACACTCCAGTGACATATTCCTCAGGTATTCCGTGTGCTAGAGCTCAAGTCATGTAATCAAGGGCTCTTGGAGAGCTGTTAAAACCCTTGGCACTGCTTCAGTTACCTGCCTAACAAGTAGATATTATCTGGAAGCATTACAGCCCTTTGATATTGTACCTTAATTAAACGGTAAAATGGTTTTCAAGTGCTGCAGTCCTCCCCACACTGCACAGTCACAGCCAGCAAGTGAAGCTGCATTTCACTGAACGTGCCTGGGCAGTGTGGCTGCACCGAGCCCTGGCCTCCAGCACCACCGTTAGGGCACGGATGGACTGCCTGACAAGCTGGGCTTTGACCCACACAGAAGCCAAAACAAATGCTGGCCTCGCCAGGAACTCCCAAGCCAAGCTGAGTTCCCGCCCCTCATTTTAGAAGGCCCACGGATTTCAGAGGGTCAAACATTCCAAGAACAATGAAACATCACTTGAACTGAGATGTTAAGGCTGAATTTCCATGCAGGAAAGAGCACATCAGAGGGACAAGAAAGGGGGGAGTCTGAAGGGCCCAAGACAGAGGCGTAGTCATAACACACACAAATTGAGATACTAAGAGTGAAGAAACAAGACCTGCCACACTTACTAGATCTGTAAGATCTGTATTTGGGACAGTTATAAAAAAATTGCCGATTTTTCACAGTAGTGGAGTTTAAGGAAGTTCCACATGTCACCCTTCCATTGTACTGTCAAACAGAAGGAGGCAGAAAAAGTAAACCGAAATATTAAGCCCTTTCTCTAGAACACAGTCTCTATAAATCAGTGTTCTTAAACACCTCCATGTGTCCTGATGAAATACTCTTATATTTTTAGTGTGGTTTTAGTCTCTGTCACACTTGGGATATTCTGTCCAAGCCTGTACAGCTCAAGTACTGCAGCTATTCCCAAGCAGAAATCCTGGGAGAGCTGAACCTGACTTGTGATGACTCCCAGTGTCAGGCCTCAGTGTGTGACCATTCTCCTTCACATAACTGCAAGCAGGGCAATTAAATTCAGACACACATTTTAAATGTTTGTGCAACATCCTGTCAGTGCACTGCTTGAGGACAAGGGATTCCTTTGCATCCATGCATCTCATTTTTCTCTCTGAGTGCATCCCAACAGATCAAGCACTGGGAATGCACTTTGCCCAGTCTCACTTCCTGGATCCCAGCCCCTGCTTTGACTTATTTTGAACTGGAATGTGGTCTCTCCAGCCCTGCATCCTCTTGGAACATGAAAAGGCAATTCTGCCAGAAATGTATTAAAAGCAAAGGAGAGCTGCCATCTGACCTTGTGTCACTGCCTCGTTTGTCTGCAGGTTTCCTAGAGCGTGTTTGTGTGGTGGCTGAGGAACAGGACTGACAGAGCTGCACAGCCCGCCACAAAATGTTTGGGCCAACTCAAGAAGAGGAACTTGCAGAGGTTGGCAGCACCTCCCTCAGGGACAGGGTGGCTCCAGCCCAGGTGAGTGCACACGAGCCCCCTGCCTTGGGCCAGCACCCCCCTCCTGGACCCGCCACCCCACTCCCAGCACCCGCTGCACGGGGTTTACTGCACCCAAAGGCCTCACCTGTGTTCTGTATCCTCCACGTCTTTGTAAACTGGGTGTCGGGGGGGATGGACTCCCCTTCACCTATGGTGACATCTTCCACAAAGGACATCGAGGGGACATTGATATTTGGACTCTCGAAATCATAGTAGGCTCCGATGGCAGCTTGTAGATTCCTAAAAGGGAAAAAAGCACATTACAACCTGAAGTACAGGCAGGTCAGGCCCTTTGCACAGGTGCACATGTGTCATCCTGAACAGTTGAGCAAAAATACCCAGACCATAATAGCTCTGCTGCTCGTGTGTTTTTCAAACCTTTGATCTCTACCACATAAGGATTCTGTAGTCCAAGATAACAGAGCTCAAAATACAGCATTCTTCCTTGCTAGGGATGCTGGTTTAGATCACTTTTCTACTCTGCTTCTATTTTCACTGGAAATCTTGGAGACCTCTACCCCATCAGCTCTTTTTGAAGCTTGCTGAACAGTTCAGGAGGCAACAAGAGGAGAGCTATGGAGGCAAACACAGGGCAGTTTCTTCCCACCAGCCTTGTTTCCTGAGCTAAGTTCCAAAGGGCCAAACATCTCCACTTTATTTTGGTACAGAAGGTCCAAAAGGAGCACAAGAGGAACAAAACACACGGAATGCTCTTCTGATAACTCTCAAGGCCAAAGAGCACTGGTAGCTACAGATAATAACTCCAGCCCTGCTGCTTTTGAAACATACCACCAGGTAGGAACTATTTACTCATCATTAAAGTGCCTGCTCAGCTCTGGATAGTCACAATTCACAGGAACTTATAAACCACCTGAGTCAAAAGTTCCCACTGAATAAAGACAAATGACAGTGCAAGCCTGTGATATATTAGGGACATTCAAAAAGCCACAAATGTTATTGATTCCTGAGCTGTGGTGTAGCTGCAACCCATGATAATTAATGTGAGAAGAGGAACAGTCAGGCAGGAAGAGGATTCATGAGCCTTAGCTCAGTTCCACGATATACTATTAAGTTATTACGTAAGTGTTTGGCAAGTCATGTAATTCCTCTGTTTATGCATGTCTGAGAGGTTGTGGCCCTAATTTACATGTTGTGAGTGGGTGCTGTGAGAATGGAGATGAGTAAAATCTCCCCAAACGCAACGGGCACAACTGCTCTTTATTCATGATTACAGAAATCTGTGTTGCTTTTTTGAGCAGGATAGAAAAAAAACCAAACCCAAACCTTCAGGAACTGAGACCCACCACCTAAACCAAAGCCCTGCAGAAGCTGCCCTGTGTGGGCACAGTGACATATTGAGGGTCTGTACTGTGGTGGAGCATCATGTGTCCGAGCCAGAGCCAGAAAGCCAAGGTGAAAGCAAGAGAAACATTTGCAGCATGACCCTGAGCAAGAGCAAACACAGGGCTTGTGGGGCTGCTTGCCAGCTGGAAAGAGGCTTCAAACGGTGAGTGAAGCAAACTGCCTCCTGTTCAATTCCTACACTGTTCATGGGAAAAACATTCAAATTGGACATTCTGGATAAAATCCCAACTGCATGGGAGCAGTGTCACTGCTTTCTCCTCCCAGAAAACTCAGGGGAGATGAAGTGCAGCAGCTGATTGCATTGGAGCTGGGGTCAGAAAGGCAGAGCCTTGGTGGGGGCACTGGGAGAGGACCCAAAGAGCCCCACAGTTTGGCAACCAATCCATCACAGTGCCAGCAGACAATTGCTGTGTGAGACGCTGGAGTTCCTGACATCCTGCTAAGGAGGCCCCGGAGGAACGTCCTGCACAGCACGGCCCAGGGATCGATCAGCAATTGAGCAGCCCCAGCCCCACAGCCAGACCTTTGCCACCCCCAGAGTGGACTTTGGTCTGACACGAGAGCCACCAGGTCCCACTGCCATGGCCAGAACCCTGGATTCCAGACAGAAACCATTATTCAGCCTGAGGCGTTTTCTACTTAGGAGTGTCAGGGCTCTATTTAATCCCGCCAGCTCAGTCAAATGCTGCAGGAAGGGGCCATGTCACATCAGCCAGTAAACAGAGACAAATGCTCAGTTTTACGTCACCAACCGCCTGTTGCTTATACACTGCACAAGATTTACATAACTCACACCAGGGCTGTGCCAAGAGACTCCTGCTCGCTCACCCAGCTAACACCATGAGCTGGAGCTTAGTTTGCACTAGGATTTCTTCCTGTAGTACAGCAATCCAAGGCAAAAGGTATTGTAGGAGCTACAAAAGACAGCAACGCAGCTCTTTCACTTCCTAATCCAGTACTACATAACTGCATTTTCAGACATACCACAACATCTTGTGAGTGACGATTCTGGAACCAGTTGTACTAAGGTTTTATTGACATTGAGAGGAAAAAAAAAAAATCTCTGAGGGGCAGATTTCTACTGCAGTTCTGTGTGAGGCAGCCTCACTGTGTTTGTTTGCTTGGCTGCAAACAGGCTTCAGAAGGTAGTGGGCTATTTGTGCACACAGGCCCGGGGCCAGCACTCCCCTCCCGGGGTCATATTTCAGTGCTCTTTGCCATTGGGAAACAACAACACTCGTTTGCAGCATCGAGTTAAAAACTAACTAAAGAACAACACATGCTGAAAAACAGATTTGCCACCATTTGTGATCAGATATTCCCAAACCCACCTCCCCACTCCCACCGTGTGCTCTGGGAGGTGGGGGCTGTTTCGGGTGAGCCGTTCTGTGTGTTCCCATGTCTCTTGGACTCCCCACTAGAGAACTACAAAGAAGCTTCCAGAAACCGAAGAGAAATTCACAGTGGCAAAAGCCAAAGTCAGGATGACAAAGCAAATCTGCCTTGAGTTCACGTCCGTTGACACAGACAGCCCCGGGAGATAGGGATGGAGCAGCCGTGGCCCTGCTCTGTGCCAGAGGTGCCCCCAGCTCACACAACGCTGCCAGCTCTGTCCCACTGCTCCCCAGAGGCAGTGCTCCCCCCCTCCCCTGCCCCGAGCCCCCAGGAGCAGTTGGAGGGCAGTGCTCTGGGGCAGATGCCATCTGCAGAGGTGAATTCTGCAGCCTGGTCCTGTGCAGGCAGCAGAGCCCCAGCAGCACACCGTGCCACGGCATCAGTGGAGCTCACAACCAAATGCCACCCTAGTGACAGAGATGGCTTAAGGGCAAACACACTTAAGGCCCTGAAACTTGTCTATTCTTTAAAACACATGTAATTTTTATTTTAATTTACCCTTGTGCCCAGCTGTAACTGCACAGTCTCAAGTGCAGACACTGCAGGGCCAGGCAGGAGCAGTCAGCCCTCGGCAGGACGGGTTATCAGCTGAAGGCTTCTGCTCACACAGCCCTGCCTGCTTGATTTTACTCCTCCTCAGTGGAGTAAACTCACCACACTACTTACTCCCCCTCTGCTCTCTGCCAAAGGAGATAAATTACTATTATAAACCAAACAACTCTGCAAATGTAGCCAGTTTAATTGACATGACTGAGCTCTTCTAATTACAGGGGTGGCCACACAGCTCTTTCTTAACAGGGCCCTCCAGGTCCCAGGCCCTCCTTGTGTTCCCGAAATTAAGCAATTTTTCCATTTTTAGAGCAGTCCCAGGCCACAGCAGTGTGTAGCCCTGCCACACTTACAGAGCAGGTCTGACAGGATCCAGGCCCTAACTCCTGGGTAAAGCCTCCAGTCACAAGTCACCCCAGTGAGCAGGTGAGCCCAGGGATCAGCACCATGCTCAATTTTAGTCCTAATCAGCACCATGCTCAATTTTAGTCCTAATCAGCACCATGCTCAATTTTAGTCCTAAGAGCGAGATTCCAAAAACAGAGAGGGGAGGAGGCAGCAAATACAGGTTACAGCTCCACATCATCACCCAAATCCACTCTACCTCTACTCCTTCCTCTCCAAGGGCATCCCATGACTCTTAGGTGTCAAGCACTTTTCCCACACAACACCAAAGTGTTCCTTTTGGATCAGTTCTTTTGCAATGCTGCTGTTTCAAGCCTCAGGAGCAAAATTACAATAGTCAAGTTAAAATCCTTCTCTGCTAATAGCTCTGGAGATGTCCCTTAACAACTCTTAAGTGTTAGCAAAGAGGTGGCTCATCTTGAGCCCTTCTTTCCCTTCCCTGTTTTTTTTCCAGCCTTTTGTTATGTTAAACCAATATATTTAGGCATTAATTACTCCCAATTAACCAGGTCACCACGGCAGTATTCAAAAATAAAAGAAACTCTTCCAAATCAGTTCACAAACTCGAGGCCTCCTTACACAGCCTCACTGTCCTACAAACAACCACCAGCACACGGGTAAGTGGAAATGGTTTTTTAATTAATTGAATCAGAGTTTTTCCAGGAGAATGAAGAAACCGAAGCACCAAGGCTACTGTGGCCTCATGAAAAGCACGGCAGGTGCCCAGTACCTTCCTGCTCCCCAGATGCTTTGATGCTTTCAGCATCAAGAAGTTCAGCAGCTCAGAAAAAGAGCTGCACAACCAGGTCCTCCAAACACAGAAGACGAGGGACATGAGAACTTGAACTATAAATGTTACAAGAATCTGCTAATTTTCATTTATCGTCAAATTCTTTGATGAAAGAGCCAAAGATATGCCTTTTTTTAAGAAATAGATTTGGGGGGTGTAGGGGGGTGTGAAAATTCAACTCAAATCGCAGTTAAAGCTCAAAATCCAGCTTGCAAATTTCCCTCTGTGGCTCCTGCCCATGCCCAGAGCACCCACCAGCTCCCAGGGAACGCTGCAGGGCTCTGGTTCTGCCGAGCTGTCAGAACACAACCGTGGCACCGAGGGCTCCTTCCACGTGCAGCTGCAGCCGGGGCAGCCCTTGGATCATGCCCGTCCAGCCAGCAGAGGACATTCCTGAGGTGGTGGAGGAGCACCGTGACACACAGACACTGAGGAAGGTGCCGAGGGACACATCTGTCCCTGGAGGGAGGGAGGAGCCAGGCAGGTGCCGCTGGGAGGGGTGTTCCCTGCAGGTCTCTCCTGCAGTGTTTTGTCACGAGCAAGGCAGCTCAGGTGGTACCTCCTGGAAACAGGCAATGCAGACACCGAGCAGTGCTAAACAGCAGAGGAAAACCTCCAGCACAGAACACACGAGGGAGGACACCTCGGACTCCTTCTGTAACTCAAGTCTCAACCTTCACAGGCCTTTCCTCGCCCTCCAAATGCACCGTGTAACCAGGCACCACAGCACCCAGCAGGTGTCCATTGTTAAAACACAAAAAGAAATAGTGCAGCAGATGGATAATTTCTTACTCCTTAATAATGGAACATCTTTACATGAAACAAGGGGCAGAGACTAAAAATGCATATGGAGGCCATGCAAGTGAGGCAAACCTCAGTACACTCCTTTTGCCTCTGAGTTTCTGCTCTCTCAGTCGGATGTTATTCACCCCAGCTCTCAGGGAACTGGGGGATTGCTGACACTCCAGGCTGGGACATCTCCAACAGCTCCTATCGCTCCTGAAGCAGGAGTTGCCTCACTCCAAGCCTTGGAGAAGGCTGAAGAGGGTGGAGGGAAGAGCCAGGCTCATCATGAGGCAGGGAACCACTTCTACCTCGAGCTTTCAATTCAAATGTTCAACAGAGATGACACATGGCAATTATGTGCAAAGTCTCAAGATGGTTTGAAGGACTGGAATTTTAATCAGTGAATAGCTTTCAATAGAGAGAATTTCAGAAAGCAAAATTTGTGTGTCAGTTACCTTCATTCTTGACCTCTCTTACACCAAACTTACACTGAACTCTACACACGAGGTTAGGAAACTACCTTAGAAGAGGTCTGATGATGCAAAACGACCACTGAGGGAAGCTGAAAGCTTTAAGCTGAACTTAAACAGCTGAAGGAGGGGGGGAAAGGGCTGGCTAATGCAAAGGTTATGTATATTCTCACATGAAGCCACAGAAAATCATGTAATTGTCTTAGTTGAAAGCAGCAGTTCCAAATACAAGTGGGGTGTTCCAGGAAGAAAACAGAAACCTGTGGTGACAGAAGCCATCCCATGCTCTGCAGGGGCAGCACAAGGAGAGAAACTGAGCACCCACAGCGTCCTCAGAGCACCCACAGCACCAAAGGAAATCACTGTCCTCAAGCAGTTTTGGTGTGCACACAAACACCCAGAGCAGCTGCTGAAACCTTCCCGGGATACCTGCCCAGGGCTGAGCACAGTCCCTCACCTGGGCACGGCCCCCAGGACCTGGGCACGGCCCCCCAGGACCTGGGCACGGCCCCCCAGGACCTGGGCACGGCCCCTTGCCCAGCAGCACCATAACCACGGCACTACAAGCTGGAGCCCACAGAGCCATCCCCAGCAGCTGAGCCCTCCCAAAGCAGGTGGTCACAGCAGCTCTAAGTGTGGGGTAAAATATCCTGAGAATGTCCCAGCAGGAGCTGCCACTGAAAACAGGCAACAACTCTTCCCAGTGGAAAGTCAGCGAGGGCTGCCAGTACACAGGAGATTCTGTAACTGCCAATTCCTCAGTACAAACTATGTCACCAATCTATAATTGTCTGCAGGAAAGTAAAGGGGGATTAAGCTGCAGAAACTGTCTGAGAACAAGTTGGGGCATGTAAGGCAGAATTCAACTGCATCAAAATTATATTGTACCCACTTCCTACTGCTACAGTTGCCTGCTTATGCTTCCATGCCACAGACACCCAATTTTAAAATGTTTTGTACATTGGAGCACAATTATAGTATGTTCCACAGTTAAAAATACAATTTCTTTAAAGTCTAGATTTCATTCAAAATAATCAGGTCAAACACTTGAGTTATTCTGGAGAAAAGAGGTGTGGGTTTAGTTGGGTTTTTTTGTTTTGGTTTGGTTTTTTACACACTAGATAAAAGCTTCCAAGAAAATATTTTTAAATTGTTTAATTCTGTAATGTTGTTATTTTTAGTAGCATCAGGAGACAGCTGTGGACACAGAGAGGCACCAGTCTGTGATGGTTCTCATGCACTAAGATACACCCACAACGTTTCAAGTGAGCCACAACAGATCAAACAGTGTAAAACCCCTCTTCCCTCCCCAGCCCGAGGGTGTAAATGACCCGTGCAGGGCTCCCAGACTGTCCTGACATCCTGACTGCCCATCAGGAACCACCAGATCTGCTTCCAGGGTGTCCCTTCTGCCTGTGAGGACAGCGGGTCCCCCACTGGGTTAGAGCAAGAAAGACATCGAGTTTATCAAAACCCAATCGATGTTTTGAACCCAGTGCTTCCCTCTTGTCACCAGACTTGCTCCAGCTGGTCACCACCTACAAACATTAACCCGACCAGAGTCACACTGGGATTGCTCAAAAAACACCCTGTGTCCTGAGTCACAGCAGGAACAGGGGACTCTGCTCTCTGTCACCTGATAAGGACAATGGGAAGCAAAGCCCAGGAGCTGCTGTCACTGCCCCACCGACACTGAGTGAGGACTGAACAACCCACAGGCATTCCCAGGGAAGGGGGAGGATTGACTTGGAAGATAAGGTCTCATTTCCTGCCTCTTCCACCACACGAGGATTCCCCACTGCCCTCTCCAAAGGGAGAGGACACCTTAATTAAAGTCTCGGAGGGCACCTGAACACTGGGGTTTAACAGCAGTTCTGCAAACACCTGGGGATACAAATCAGGAGCAGGAGTGCTGGTGTGACTGTGAGAAACACATCCCACCTGAGAGAATCCTCTTGACTGGGTCTGTTCTGTTAAATTCCAACGTCCTGATGTTTTACTTAAACAGACCTCAAGTATTTCTCTGAGTAGCACTACTATCAGGTGTAAAGAGACAAGCTTTCACACACAGACCTCAGCTGTACTGAAAGCACGAGCCCATCACCTTTGCTAGAACTCAAAAATCTAACACTTACACTAAGCCATGGGAAAATTAATTAAACCCCCTGTTAGCTAAACCACATCTTTAGACTCCCAATCCAGTTGCCCACCTGGGCAGTACAGGTGTTCCAGTGGATATAAAGAATTTGAACAGCCAGGATGGAAACAGGCATCTCTGAGGCAATGGGAGTTCTGTTAAAAGCCAACACCTGCTCTCCAAAGCCAGGAAAAGGCACAGAGGTGCTGGATTTTTCTCCTTGCCATGCTGGACAATCCCAGATTTCTGAGGTAAGAACTGCTATCCCCAACCTGGCTCTCTCACTTGCACACACTGAACTGCCCCACACCTGACACCAGAGAGAAGGAGGTTTGACTGCAGATTTCTGCAGTATTTTCAGAAATGAACTTAGAAATATCTCCATGCAAAACATCACCTTGGGAGTACTAGTTAAACCATAGCTACAAATTCTCCTAAACAGATGAAAAAAACTAAGGACCTCTAGCAGAGATCTGACAACCTTAAAAATAATAACCTTAAACGGACCTTTTTTATCCGAAAGCTGGATCCAAAAGACTTTGCAACAGTAAAGCTTCCCCCCACACACAATGGAAACCATCATTATCTGACACACATCAATTAAATATCACACCTACTAGACTCATAAAAATTCAGCTTTCTAAACAAAAGCTAAAAAGAGAATGTAAAGAAATATTACATGTAATTACTGAGATATATATATATATTCTTCCAAACTAGGAATCCCTCACCCAACTGCACTGAAATATGGATTTTAAATCCACCACCACCAGGTACTTCAAACTAATTCACTTTCTCAGGGAACTAAAGAAGCTCCAAGCCTCTCACCCTTAAAGCTGGCACACTCGCCAATTAAAAGAAAATCATTCCTTCTTATTGCCCCAATACAATTTCCACACTAACTTTAGAGAAATCCAATGACTTTTATGGGGTTCCAGGCGCTCCCCCTGCATGTGGGCTGAGACTGGAGGGGTTCAAACCCTCTCCTGCCCATCTCACATATCCCTGTGGAGCTGCAGGCAACATGTGGGACTTCACTGCACCACAAAAAACCCTCACACGAGCCCCCCTGCTCCCAGGTGTGGCACAGCCCAACATCTGGAGGGGAGGGAGCAGAGCCAGCACACCAGGTAACCCAGGGCATTTGATCCTGGATGCAATGGCAGCAAAACACCCTCCCGACTTCACTGCCTGGAGTTTCCTCCAGAGGAAGAAACATTTTGGCACCACAACAGTTCACTTTTGGTTTTAGGCTGAAAGCGAAAGCTCAGCCTCTCCCTCCGCAGCCTCACAGCTCAGAATAGAAAACAAATAAATAAAAGGTAAAGTGGGATGGTATGTGCTGCCCTTGGGGAACCTATAGCTGGGCTCTGGGGAAGGCAAAGTCAGATTTGTGCAGCAGGAAGGCAAGAAGTCAGCACAGCCCATAGACAGAACCCAGCTCCACAGAGGCAGAACTCTAGGAAAGTGTTTCATAAATACCAGGGAAAAGACAAAGGGTTTAACCTGTATTTCTTGCAGATCAAGGAACAGCCTCAGAAACTTCAGATGCATATGCTCCACCTGAAGCATTTCTGCAGCACTTAACAAAACCAGCTGGCAGTTCCTTAGCACTGCCCAAGCCTGCCAGAATCCCAAAGGGGCATTGGGCAATTCCTGGGAACTGGAGGAGTGGGCACAGACCTTTAGAGGCTGCTTACAGGTATCTGTACTCCTCCCCAGTCAGCCACTAATCTTCCCCCCAGATTGGCCAAACAAGCTATTTTAAAAATACTTCCTCTGTTCCAGCAGAACTGCAAATTCACTGTAAATCCACTGACCACAATTACCAACGATGCTGTTGGAAATGGTCTTTCAAAGCACATTAACCTCTGTTCACTACGGTGTGTGAAAGGCACAAACCAGGGAAGGAATTGCAGGTCTGGAGACGACATTTATTGCCAAAGGGCAGCTTTCACACCTGGGAAGAAGTTCTAGTGAAGTTATTTATGTCTTTGTTAATTAACTCACACATGGACATTGTTACACAGAACCCAGTCTGCCCAGTGTGTGCACTTGTCACCTCCACCACGAGCCCCCTGACCATCTCCTGCAGGTGAACATCAGTCCTGATGCAGAAGGAAGGGATGGTGCCTGCAGGAACAGGCCATGCCTTTAACACACGGAACAGTGACCCGACAGTCCCACCCAGACAAATCATTTGCAGGACAGCCCGATGCCAGAAGGCTCTGACCCCAGTTCCAGGCCACACGAGGCAAACCTGGCTGGCCATGCCCGAACCACCTGGGCAGTGTGGATTGCACAGGGCCCTCAACGGCACGGGAGAGGAGCTTCCAGAAGGGGCCACGTGTCCCGAGCACACCGTGTGTGCTGAGGGAGAGCGGGGTGAGCGCGGGGTCAGCCCCGCCGGGCCGACGACCCCGCAGGGCAGGGACAGAGCCCGGGCAGGACTGCAAACAGCGGCACAGGAACGGCACCAACCCGGGGGGAGCAGCCCCTGCCAGCCCCCCTGCCCGTGCTGGGAACGGGCACGGCACCCCCAGGGGCACTGAGCCCCCCAGAACAGCCCCAGCACACACAGCCCACCAACCCCACAGGCTGCCTGGGCACACACCCTGTGCACACACCCATCCATCCACAAGGCTTAGCAACTAATACTTCAGAAAAAATGTGAAAACTTATGTTTTCAGAACCAAACTAGTCACCGGAGTTGGGAAACTAAAGCTATTTTAATCACTTTAGATCTTCTTCAACTGTAACTAAAAGTCTGAAAAAGCCCTTGCTTTTGAAATGCTGTTATTCAAACACAAATTCAATACTGCCAATGAGAAAGAGCTGCTTCAACACAAACCAGGAACACTCTGGCTACACACAGCAACTCCACGAGTAACTTCCAGGTTCAGCTCTGCTCCCCCCGGGAAACTCAGAGAAAACCCCAGGATCACACTGCAGGGTCAGTTTTAGTCATATCACCAACAAACAAAGAAGTGGGAAAGCATCTTCTGCTGGGAACCAACCACGAGCAAACGCCTGAACTCCACAAGACCTTCTCTCACGTTGTGTCAGCTCATAAAACACAAGGAATCACTTGCTATTTCCCTACTCCCCCACTACAGATGCAGATTTGCCACTATAACTCAATATAGAACCAGAGGAGGAGGGAAAGACAAAAGCAAGGAACTGACAAAGTTGTCTTATCACTGTTTATAAGCTCAACGATTCTACACAAGTTTTCTCCCAACTGTTGATATCCAGACCTATCCTTGGATTTCAGGTTTCAAAGCTGAGGTTTCTGGGTTTGATGTTTCACCTCTAAGAAAAGGACACTGGAGACGGGCTAAGAGGGGCAAGTGCTCATAACGAGCCAACCCCCCCAAATCCACACGGCAGCAGCTCCACAACATTTTCGCAGTCACTGGGCTCACTGCACAAGAACACTCCCGGTTTCTGTTTTTCACCAGTATACTGAGGACTTCTCACGTTTTTCTGAAGCCCCAGCTTCCCTGACAACACTGCTTTTCCCCTTGGCAGTGACACGGAGCCTTTATAAAGCCAAACACACCGAAAGTCAGCGGGTTTCGAGGCCCTCAGCCCGCAGCAGACGCCGAGTTTTCCCCGAACCCCCGGTGACTTTCACCCGCGCACGGCGGCCGCTCCCGGGCCCCCCGAGCGCCTTCCAGCCGCAACTCCCCCTCCCCTGAGGCCGGGTCGGTGTCGCGGGGCCCCGGCCCGGCCCCGGCCGCGGCCCCCCGTCACACGGCCCGTAGGTCGGTTCGCCACCCTCCAACAGCCCCGCGGCCCTCGGACGGGCGAACGGGCACGGCCGCACCCCGAGCGGGGCCGGGGGTCAGCGCCGCCACCACGGCTCGTCCCGCTCCCCCCGAGCCCCAGGAGCGGCCCCGGGCCCGGCACAAACACCGCCCGTGCCCGCGGGCCCCGGGCCGGGGGGGCCGTGCCCGCAGCCCCTCGGCCCCGGAGCCCCCCGGGCCCCGCACCCGCCCCGCCCGCGGCCCCGGCCCGCACCAGTTGGTCATGTCGAGGAAGAAGGCGCAGCCGGCGGGGCTGAGCTGGAAGCCGAGCAGGCGCTGGAACTCGCCGATGAGCACGTCCTTGTCGGTGGTGCCGAGGCAGCTGAACTTCTGCATGAGCTCGGCGTCCAGGTCCACGTCCATGCCCTCCATGGCCGGGGGTCCCGGGCCGGGCCGGCGCCGCCTCAGCGCCGCGCGCGAGGGGGGGCGCGCGGGGGCGGCCAGGGGTGCGCGCGCGCCGTCCGCGCTCTGCGCCTGCGCCGCCCCGCCCCGCCTCGCGCGGCGCCGAGGCGTCACCGCCGCGCTGACGTCACCGCGCGCGCGCGAGTGGGGGCGGGGCCACTTGCCCGCGGACAAGGCAGGGAGCACGGCAAGGACGAGGGGGCGGAGGCCTAGTATGCAAATGACGTCCGGGCATGACGCGCGGGCTCCGCGCTGGGGTGCTGCGTCACCGGCGGGCGGCCCCGCCCCCCGCCGAGCGCTGCCTTCCATATATGGCGGCGGCGCGGCCCGCAGGATTACGCATGCAAATTAATTGCTATGACGTCACGCATCGCCATGCAAATGAGGCTGCGCAAGGCCCGCCGGGAAATCGCTTGCTGTTTTTTTCCTCCACAAAATGACGCTTTTCCCCTAGTTTTCGGCCGCGCGAGGCCGCTTCGTGACCCGGGGCAGGGGGTGTTTCCCGTGAGGAGAACACGGAGGGGCCAGCTCTGTCCCGGTAGCGCCGCGGGCAGCAGCGAACCCCGCGCGCTGTACACGGGGGCGGTGCGGGCGGTGCCGGGCCCCTGGGCGGGGAGCGGTGGCGTGACCGGGGGCGGGGCCTACCCACCGTCCCCTCCGGGCCCTACGGCGGCCGGCGGGGGACAAGCGGAGGCGCTGTGTGATTGCGTCAGTGCGTGCGTGCGTCACGTCCGTCTGGCGGCGGCGGGAGCATCATGCCCAAGTGAGAGCGGGGGGAACGGGGGGGACCGAGACCGGGGAGACCGGGCAGACTGAGCCCGGCCCGGCCCGGCCCGGCCCAGCCCATCCCAGCCACGCGGGGCCGATCCGGGGCTCACAGCGCAAGGGGGGGCTCTCAGTAACCCGCTTTTCCCTGTTCAGGTTTTACTGCGATTACTGCGACACGTACCTCACCCATGACTCGGTGAGTACCAAGAACATCAAAATAAACTTATTCGGGCTAAGACCACGGCTCATGACATAAGTGATGTCACTTATTGTCTCCTGGTTCCAGCCAGAAGAGGCCGTGCCGTGTTCCCGGCCCTCCCAGCGGGGCAGTGATGCCCCAGTGCCCGCGGGGGTCCGGGGAAGGCAGCTGGGGGGCCCTCGGGGCACCTTCTGCTTAAACTGGGGGGTCAACACTTATCACACAAAGGTTTTGCGCATCTCCCGTCCTCTGACTGGGCACAAACCAAGCTGCTTTGTGCTGCTGAATTGCCTGTGTTTAAAATCAGACCGAGTCCTCAGTAATCTCTAGGTTTCTCTGATGTTTCCCAGCCCTCCGTGAGGAAAACCCACTGCAGTGGCCGGAAGCACAAGGAGAACGTGAAGGACTATTACCAGAAATGGATGGAGGAGCAGGCCCAGAGCCTGATTGACAAAACAAGTAAGGCCAATCCTTCCGTGACACCTCTGCCCTCCCCTGCCTCTCCTCTGACTGCTCTTCCCTGCTCCCACCTCAACTCGTTCTCACTGCCCTGGGGAAGTCAGGAGTGAAAACTTCACTTGGAGTTTTGATCTTGAGCTCTTCAGAGAGTGGGCTGCCCCAGGGAGCCTGAGGGCTCTGCCCACCCCCAGCAGCTGAGGTTCCCTGCCCAGGCTGGGGGCAGTGTCTCTGTGTCTGGTGGTGTCCCACAGGGTCACACAACCAGTTGTGCTCCCTGGTAGTGACACGTTTGTGTGAAGAGCACGAATAGGAATTCCAAAAGATAGGAAAGCAGACGTTAAAACGTTGTGTTTTTCACACACTGGGGTTGCTCACCCTCAGTTCCCAAGGGATATTTTTCCCTTGCTCTTAAAGCATGTAAGTGTGTTCTGTGTCAGTTCCTGGGGCCCTTTTCCCCTTGCTTTCTTCTGAGGAATGGTTCTTCTCTCTGTGAAAGCAATACAAACACCAGACTTTGTGGCAGCTCTCCTTGGATCACAGGATATCTTCAGTTGGAAAGGACCCTTTAGGTCACTGCCCCCACTCCTAGTTCTGTGCAGGACTGCCTAAGACTAAGCCCTGTGACCCAGAGCATCACTCAGACGCTTCTTGAGCTCTGGCAGGCCCAGAGCCGTGCCCACTTCCCAGGGGAGTGTTCCAGTGTCCCACCACCCTCCGGTGGAAGAGCCTGTTCCTAAAACCTCCCATCTGGGCTTCCCCTGACGCATCCTCATTCCGTTTCCTTTTGCCCATTTCCCTTGTGATGCTTCCAACCTTCCCATCTTTCCCCTTCCTCCTACTCGACTCCAGCCTTTGGAATTCTGCCCTTGCCTTCCCCCCGTTCCCTGCTCCCTGTCCCTCCCAGCCCCTGCCCCGTTGCCATTCCAGCACAGCATGTCCCGGTGGAGCGCTGCGGATCCCGCCGTGTGTGTGGTGTTCCTGTCCCCGCCTGGGTGCCGTGGGGGTGTGACACAGCCCCCTGGCCCCCTGTAACAGTGATTGTCTCCAGGAGTGCCAGGTGCTCCCGCCCGCAGGGACGTGTCCGGAGTCGGCTGCATGACGCGATGTTCTCTCCGCGGGGCATGAACGGACGAGTCCCCCGGCGCTTCCTCGGCCTAGTAACTGGTTTTTTTTTCCCTGGGATTCTTTCTTTCCTTTTTTTTTTTTTTCTTTTCCCCCCCAATGTAGCGGCTGCATTCCAGCAAGGGAAAATCCCACCGACGCCGTTCTCGGCACCACCTCCGGCCGGAGCCATGATCCCACCTCCTCCCAGCATCCGTAAGTCTCACCTGGCACTTTGGGACTGAGACCGTGGCCCTCCTGGGGTGTGTGCCTTGTGGCCTCGACTTGGAAAGAAAAGTCCTTTTAGCTTGAAACCAAGTCAAGACATTTTGAGCTTATGCTACCGAAGTGTGGGGGAGTTCTGTGTGGGGGCAGTCCAGTAGCACCCCAGTCCTGGTGTGTCTGATTTTGGGATGCTCAGACTGTCAGTAGCAGGGAGAGCCCCTCCATCTGTGGGGTCTCCCGTGCAGGGGGCTCCATCAGAACTGCCAGTGCTGTGTGGGTTAGGGTTGGGTTTTTTAAATAGAATAATTTTGATAACCTTTTGCACTTGAGCTGGCAAAGGGCCAAGAGACCTCCAGCCCCAAGTCCTGCTATTGGGAGTGGCAGTTCCCTGCACTGGGTGTGCACAGCTGGAGTTGGCAACTAGCATATTCCTCTTGTGGGTCACCTGGCACCTGGAATCGGGGCTGGGAGTGAGGGAGGCAGATGTAAAGCCACCAAGGCCTTAGTTACTGCCATGTGCCACGAGAGTGAATAACTGCATTGCCTGAGGGTGCTGGCTGCCTGCAGTGTGTAACTGTCTCTGTGTCCAGCTGGCCCCCCCCGGCCCGGGATGATGCCGGCCCCACACATGGGGGGGCCCCCCATGATGCCAATGATGGGCCCACCCCCCCCGGGAATGATGCCAGTCGGACCCGGTGAGTCTGGGAGGGGGTGACTCTGTCAGGGGTGCTGGGGGGGTCTGGGGGATGTGTCCTGACCCACTGGTGACTGAGCTGTGGGGAGCAGGGCTGGGCTGGGCTGGGGGCACACTCTGCTCACACCTCTGTCACTGTTACTCCCCTGCATACAACAGTCTTACAACCACTCATTAAGCCCCCTTACTCCTGGCTGAGAGTCACCAGCCCTCCCTGCACAGCTGAAATTATGGCTCTGGGAAGCTGTAGCTGTTCTTCCTCTGCTCTGAGCAGTAATTTTTTAGGAATTTGGTGTCTGCAGCTCTCAGGTTTTGCACAAGGGGCACGTTTCTGCACTAAATGAATTTCACTGTTTAAAATGTCTCAAGATAACGTGTTCTAGAGAAATAATGGGCCTGAAAAAGCTTTTTTTTAGAACTGTAAAGGCAAACTAAAAGGTCTTTGATCCATTCCACTCCTGAGTTTCCTGGCATTTGAAGAATTCTCAGGGGATGTCTTACTGGAGCATTTCCCAGAACAGCTCTACAGGAACACACACATGTGCACTGAGAGTACTGAAGTGTCTTTGCAATTACTGTCTTGTGGTAGAAAGTGTTCTTTAAGTGTTTTTAAAGCACAAGATAAGTACACAATCTGCAATATTCAGCAGCCTGGTGAAAATAAATGGCAAAGTGGGATGGAAACCATTATTTCAGGGCTGTGCAGCAAAGCCCATGCTTTTCCCTGGCCGTGCTCTTTCCCAGCTGGAAGAGGTGCCCGGTGCTTGTTCGTGGGCACATGGGAGGCTTTAGCAGCACTTTTCTCCAAACAAACTCTCCAGATCAGTAATTAAGCTCACGTGTCTCTCTCATGACTGGCAATAATTTACAAGGGAATATTGTCAGGGTGGGTGTATAACCTATGAGCTTGGTTCCTCCTCTGCTGATGGCTGAGCCCCTTCAGGGAACAGAATCCATCTCAGCAGCTTCCAGACTGGAAGGTCCTTGATGGGGGGAGAGAACCTGCCCACTGTACAGTGTGGAATTTCTCTCTGTGAGGGTGGGGAGGCCCTGGCACAGGTTGCCCAGAGAAGCTGTGGCTGCCCCATCCCTGGAAGTGTCCAAGGCCAGGTTGGACGGGACTTGGAGCAACCTGGGCTAGTGGAAGGTGTCCCTGCCCGTGGAGTGGGCTGGAAATAGGTCTTTAAGGTCCCTTCCGACGCAAAGCATTCCGTGTTCTGTGGTGACTGGGCACTGCTGTTCCCAGTGTTCTCTAACGTCCTGTCTTTCCCCGGCAGCCCCCGGGATGAGGCCACCCATGGGAGGACACATGCCCATGATGCCGGGGCCCCCGATGATGAGACCCCCCTCCAGACCCATGATGGTGCCAACCAGGCCGGGAATGACCCGTCCAGACAGATAAAGGTGGAAATGGAGCTGCCTTTTCATACTGGGATCTTCCGCATGGCAAATAGCACAGACCCACGTCCCGGGGGTTTTGTGCTGGGTGTGTGCAGGGGCTCTGCCCTCACCTCAGCATGGACACACCCTGCACTGACTGCTGGATGGGGTCTGGCTTGTGGGGCGTTGTTTTTAGTTGTGTTATATTTTACCCCCCACTGAGTCGTAAAAGTAACAATAAAACATTGATGTTTCCATAGGACTCTGAGCCTTGTTCTGGACCCTCTCCAGGGGAAGGATGTAGGTGGGAAGCGGTGCTGGGACAGCGCTGGTCTGGGGGGGGCGCGGGGGGCTCAGGGCTGACGGGAGTGGTCCCAGGGTGGTCCCTGGATCTCCCGGGAGGGGTCCTGGAGGTCCCGGGAGGGGTTCGGGGTCCCGGGGCCGCCCCTTCCCCGAGCGCGGCGGGGGCGGGGCCGGAGGGGCGGGGCCGGAGGGGGCGGTACCAAAGGGGCGGTGCCGACGGGGGCGGGGCGAGGGGAAGGGGCGGGGCGGGCGGTGCCGAGGGGGGCGGGCCGTGCGGGGCGGGCGGTGCGCGATGGGGTCCCGCCGCCCGCGGGCCTGACCCGCCGGCCCGGCATGGCGGGCATCATCAAGAAGCAGATCCTGAAGCACCTCTCCCGGTGAGGCTCCCGCTCCCCACCCTCTTCTTCCTCCTCCTCTTCCTCCTCCTCCTCCTCCTCCTCCTCCCGGGGGTCTGCGGGGGGCGAGGGCCGGGCCTGGGCGGGGGTTTGGGGACCGCCGGGCAGCAGCCTGGGGAGCTCCCGGAGGGGGCTGAGGGTCCGGGGGGCTGCGGAGCCGCCGGGCCTGGGGCTGTCCGGGGCTCGGGGGTGCCGGGCAGTGGGCCCGGCCCGGCCCGGCTCTGCCGCCCGGCCCACGGGGTCTGAGCCCGGGCCAGTGCCCGGTACCGGTGCCCGGTGTCGGTTCCCGGTGCCCGGTGTCGGTTCCCGGTGCCCGGTGTCGGTTCCCGGTGCCCGGTGCCGGTTGCCTGGTGTCGGTTCTCGGTGTCCGGTGCTGGTTCCCGGTACCAGTGCCCGGTGCCGGTGCCGGTCCTGAGCGGGGCAGGGCGATGGAGGCTCGGGAGGCGGGCGGGGAGCGGGACCAGCCCCGGCAGAGCCCGGGCGGGGCCGCACCGGCGCTCGGGGGCCGCTCGCGTTCCGTCGCTCCCGGTGGGTTCCCGGGCGGGCCGCGGGGCTGGTGCGGACCCGCGGCCGCAGCCCCTGCTCGGGCCGGGCCTTCTCTCCTCTGCCTGGGACAAAAGGCCCGCGTTGCCTCCCGGCCGCGGGCTCGTCCCGCCTCGCTGCGGGGTTGGTGTCACGGACGGCAGGAGCCGTGTCGGAGCGGGCAGCTGAGGGCACCGCTCTCTGCTTCTCCTCCGCGCTCTCCGAGCTCGGCCGGGCAGGTCCCTCCCGTCTCTGCTGCTGCAGACGCTCGGGTGCAGAGCGAGGGGCCCGGAGTGACCCCTGCGGGCTCTGTGGCTTCAGGGCTGGAGCGAGACCCGCGGATCCCGACCCTCTGGGGCTGGAGCTGAGTCCTGGGGGTGCCTGGAGCCCCACACTGTCCCTACACACTGTGGGCTCAGTGCAGGGTCTGTGTGCTCGGAGTCACCAGTTGCTCGGTGCTCCAGCTCCCTTGGCACTGTCCTGGACAGAGAGTGATGGAGTTGCTCTGGGTGCTGGTTTAAATGGAATTCTGCATTGGGTTTGGGATTTGGACATCCCACACCTCCGAGTTTTGTCTCATTCCACCTCACACCGGCGTGTCACACTCAGTGCAGATTCATCCTCCTGGTCAGGAGGCACTGAAGTGTTTATACCATGGAGAGGTGGGTGAGAGCAGTTTGTGATGGAGGATGGAACAGAGCTTGGCTTTATCCCTGGGTGCTGCTCCTGCGTCTGTTGTTCTCATGGACAATTCTCTTTCTGTACATAAATACACTTTTGCTGGTGCTTTTCCTTAATTTTGATTGTTGGTCTCCCTTACCTTGCACTGTTACAGCACTTTCCTGCCCCAAAGTGCCCCTTTCCCCCTCCAATCAGGCCTGATAATGTTCACCTGTGTCTCCTTTGGGCTGTTCCAAGGAGGACAAAGAGCCCCAAAACATTCTGCAGCTCTGCCTGTTTACCTGCTGGACTTTGGCTTTTGGGTGCTTGGTCTGATCCTGCCCCTCTCTTGCACAGGGATTGTGGATGTTTTGCAGAAATGCAGTTCGAAAACAGTTTAATGGTGTATAAAAAGATGAAGTTTTTTCCGTTCTGGTTTTGTTTCCTCTAAATACCTCAGCTTCACCCTCCCTTTGGGTTTTCTTTCAGCCATGCTCATTTGCCTGGAAGAATTTTGCTACTGAATCATTAATCTACCTTTATTTTGTGCTCACATTTGCATATGAAATAATTCATTGTTCCTCTTGTTGTGTCTCCATTTGAAGTCGATTCCCCACGGGGTGTGTTTTTGTTCCTTCTCTCCGTGGAGGTTTGCAAGGAGCAGTCAGGAGAGGGGCAGCAGGATCAGGGAACTGTGACTGAGGTGTGATCCCGTGTCACGTGTGTGACCCGGTGGCCGGTGGCGATGGTACAGCTGGGCTTTGCTCCCTTGTGGAGGTATTTGGGAAGGCTCAGCCTGTGTGTGCTTTAGCAGCTTAAATTCCTAGAGCAGGAGAATCTCAAAAGTTGTGGAGCTTTCACCATCTGTGCCTTTCACTCCTTTGTCCTATATTTAGCTTGGAAAATCAAATAGATTAGGTGCTTTCACTTCTTGCTGCTTCCAGGCAGGCACAGTGCTGGTTCTCAGGGACAGTGTTTGGAACCCAACGTCAGGGGCTCCCTGTGAGCCCCCCAGGGATCAGCCCCTGCTCTGGGCTGGGGCCCTGTCAGCTGCCTGGACATCAGCTGCTGGTTGTGTGTGTGGTTGTGTTTACCAGTCTGTCATTATTCACAGAAGCACATCTAATGCTTTAAAATAAAATCAGTGAGCTGCCTTTGCCTCTTCCTGGTCTTGTTTGAAAGTAGCTTCTTCTCATTGTCTTTTTTCTTTAACCAGTGTCGGTGCAGCCACAGCAGATCCTTGTTCTCAGGGACAAAGGCTGTTTATCCACAAGTCCACTGCCCCAGCTTATTTCATATACCACCACTGCAGTGGAAATCCCTGCCAAAATTACTTTTATTTGATTGCATTGGAAAGGTTTATCCCCTGCTGCCTCTAACAGCTGCTTTGTGACGTTCTCTTTTGGTACACGTGTTGAAGCGTGTGAGCTTGTGGAGTACCAGGCATCCAACAGCACACAGGACATGGCTCCCAGAGGAAATGCAGTGCAGTCCTGCTGCTGTGAAGAGATGAAAGCTGGTGTCAGCAGAGGAACAGTGGGGCTGGGGCTTGGGGGCAGGTCTGAATGCAGGGGAAGGAGACCACAAGTGTGTCTCGCTGTAACAGGAGCCCTGGAGAATGGCAGCTGAGGAGAAACTCTGGGAATATCAGAAAGAAGGATGAGAAGGAAGCAGAGGAGAAATGAGAGAGGAGTTGGCTGAGGTAACACCAGCATAGGTGTTGCCAGAGAGGAAAACCAGCACAGGAAACGAGAGCTGTTTGCTGAGGAGAGCGCAGAGCTGGAGCTGCTGCTCTGGGCAGATGTGTAGCAGATGTGCACCACAGAAATTTGGGGATATCAGGCTGTGAATTTGGCAAACTGTCCTCAGGACAGTATGGAGCCACCTTTTTGGGTAAGTAAGATGGGCTTTAGAAACAGAATTAAAAAAACTTGCTAGAGAACAGACCCGTGGAGCAGCCTGGGAGGGTGTAACACTGTGGTGCTTGTCAGTGTAGGTCAGGTACTTGGCCAGGAGAAGCAGCCTCGTGCAGCTCCCTGTAATGGTGCTGCACCTTGGTGGAGCTTTCCCTCATTCCCAGGGATTGGGTTGTACATCCCTTTTTCTGGGCCAGGTTGCCTTGCTTTCTTCCCTCTTCCACTTGCAGTTGCACCAGTCCTTGCAGCTGACAAAGCTGCTGGGAGTGGGTAAGTGAAGAGCTTGGGAGGGCCCCTGGTGTATCTTTAGCTTGTTCCAGATCCCTTTGGCAGCAGGAACTCGTGGGTGTCACAGTGCTGAGCGGGGACTGTGTGGGCTTCCGGGGGCTGCTGTTTCCCAACTTGGATATGAGGATCTCGGGATCCCTTCCTGGCCCTAAGGATGCCTTTGGCATTACCCCTTCCACGCAGTTGTGCTACTTCTGTGCCAACCCAAAGATCTGAGAGCCGGGTCCCAGCCCCAGCCCTGCCTGTTCCACAGGGGGCCTTGGAGCCTTCTGGAACTCAGTGCTCAGAACTGTGAGTCCTTTCCTGCTCCCTGTCCATCCCCACCATCAGAGTCCTGCACTCAGGCCAAGGCAGGGCAGAGAAAGGCCATTGCAGCTGTGGTCACCCTGCCAGGGGTGAGAGACTCTGGGGCTGGAATGGCAGGGGTGAGATCCCGTGCTCACATTTCTGCAGGCTGGACGTGGCTGTGAGAGAGCAGAGCCCGAGTTCCTGTTTGCTCTGTTTGCTTCCCCTCGCCGTGACGTGTTTTGCAGCATCGCTGCGTGCTGAGAGCTGTGCTGCAGCTGTGCCCTTGCTGCAGTCACAGGATGGCACGTGCAGCTCCTGAGGGCTGCTGGGCACCCTCCGAGTTTGGAAGAGCTACCACTGTAAGAGACGTGTGCTTACCACCAACCTTCAGGCTCCTCCTAGCTTCCTGACCTTGATTACCAATTAACTGGAAGCAATTTAACGAGCATGGTGGGTAAGGAGGAAAGCAAGGAAATTGCATTTGGGAATGGCCTGAGGAAGGTACAGAAGCATGAGTGATTTAGGCAGCAGGAGCCCTGCCTTGGACAGAGGCTCTTCGCTAGAATTGAGACCAAGTTTGCAATTTTGGCTTTAGCTGCCTTAATATCCTCCTTTGGTGATGAGGGAAATTTTTGTGATGATCTCTGAGGTGATCATTTGCCTGAAATAGCTGTTGCAGCAATGGCAAGTTCATGAAACCACAGAGCTGCCAGCGGTTAAACACTGATAAAAACCCCGTTACTCTTCCCTGTTCCGTGGGGGCTGTTTGGCCAGTAACAGTTCCTTTGGTGCCCAGTGCCCCAGAGCACATGGTGGGTCCAGAGCATGGAGCAGGACACCGTGAGGCAGTTTATGAGGAAAAAGCTCTGTCAGGTCCCAGCAGTGGCTGCACCAGCCCCAAACCACTGGCCACGAGCCGTCTCTGAGTTCTTGTGTGCTGTGCCCAGCAAGGCACATGAGGCTGGATGCAAACCCTTTACTCGATGTGTTAATTTGGAAATTTCTTATTTTCCCAGTACATTTTGATGGCTATTTTTTATTTTTAAAAATTTTAATATCAAGGGATTTTAATATCAAGTCAAGAGCTACAGGTAAAGTAGCACATACCTGCCACTGCTTTGTTCAAGGCAGGGTGGGAAAAGGGAGTGGGCACAGACAGGATGTGGCATTTTCCCTTCACAGAGAGTAACCTCCAAAGTCAGGGTTGCTGTGCTGCTCTTTGCCAGGAGAACTGAGTGGTCAGTTTTACAGAGCATGTGTCAGCTGCTGGGTGCAAGGCACTTCCAAACACTTCCCCTCGGCTCGAGACACGAGTGGGCCATTTCTGGAATGTTAAACAGACGCTTGTTGCAGCAGAAATAAACTGCACTTGAGTAGCTCAGGAGGAAAATGTGGCTGGAGCTCTGTCACAGCAACTCTGGGTCTGCAGAGCTCTGTGCTGGCCCTGTGGAACCTCTCCAGAGCCCTTGAGCCTCTGCCGTGGGAAGGGGCTGTCAAACAGGACTCTCCTCATTGCTCCTGTACTGCCTGAGCATCCTCTGCAGGTCTTTGGCTGAGTCTGAGTGATGTAATAACCTTTAGTTTCTGCAGGTTGGAACCAGAACTGCAGACTGGATTGCAGGACGAAGAAGTGGGGCTTTGGACTAGTGCATGTATTTTTTCTGTTTCTTCCTAGTTTCCTTTTGTGTATTATTATTTACTTGAGGTTTAGACTTGGGAAATTCCCTGGCAGCTGCTGAGGGTTTTCATTCCAGATTTGGGAGCGTGGGGCAGCTGGCATTTAAATTTCACTGAGTGTCCAGCTGAGGAGCTAGAAATAGTAAAGCAGCCCCTTTGCTCAGCGAGATGGAGTTCAGCCCCTGGCAGAGCCAAGCCTCTTCTCTCAGATGGTTCGTGGTTTGCTTTCCAGGTCTCCTGGTACCCCGTGTGGTGCTGTGGGTGTGGACCCAGGAGCACACCTGGTCTGGAGCATTCAGAACCAGTCTCAGCATTCAGAACCCTTCGGAGAAGTTTCTGTTTGGGACAAGAAAGTGTCCTCGAGGCCTGAGGGAGGCGTAGGAGGAGTGAACCGATGTTCTGTTTTGTGTAATGGTTCAGACTCCTGTCTTATCTGCTTGGAAATGCTGATTTTTTTCCCCTGCAAGTTTAACTTTGAATTGAAATTCTAAGCCTTTTTCTCTTAGCCATGTTGGGTTGCAGTAGGTGACGTGTAGCCAAGACAACTGATTACTCATCAGGATGTTTTGTGTTTGGCTTCGGGTGGCTGGGAGGTCCAGCCTTTCATTCAGTGCAGTTGAGGCCTGGAAAAACAGAAAGCTGATAATGTAAAGCCATCAGCAGTGGCCTGTGTGTACAGGGCTGTGAGTGTGCCTGAATGCACCCTGATAAGGAGCCTGGGACAGGCTGGTACTGGGGGGTGTGGGAACACTTTGCTGTGGAACTGGAGCAGGACGAGGCCATGGGGCTGATGGTGCAGGGACCTCACTGTCCCCACGGGAAGGTGTTCCTGCCTCCTGGGATATCTGGGGCACACAGAGCTGTGCACAGTGTGCAGCTGGAGATACAGAGAGGGTTAGAAATGTGGTGCTTTCTGTCTCCTAAACACTTGGGCAGTTTGGTGTTGATTGGATTCCCCTAAACTCTGAATGGGTTTGTGCTAAGTGGGGCTGACACCAGCTCTGTTAGATCTGGGCACCATCTCGTGCTGTGCAATCATTAGTCCCATCCTCTGCTAATTCAGCCTGTTTCTCTTCCTCCTCTGCAGCTCTGCCCTTGTCTGCAGTGCTGCTGTCAGGCAGAGTGGGCCCTGCTTATAGGAAACCTCGAGGAAGTAAAATGGCTTTTCTTCTTCAAAAGGCTTTTAGTTCTTCCCACGTGTCCTCGAGGCAGCTATTTTTTCCCTTTTTACAGAAGTGTCGCTCGCTTGCCCAGTTTTATTTCCTTCCAAGTTATTTTTCAGTTAATCCTCAGACACGTGTGTTGCAGTTAAAGCTTCCACTGCTGCCTTCCTTGAGAGTACCCCTGATTTGGGAAGTCACTGACCTGTTCTTTTAGCAGTTGTGAACGTTTTGTCCAAGTGAACCTGCCCTGTGGCTCCTGAGATAAGAAGTTTGAACATGAGGTGAAATGACCTATCACAGAGATTTTTGAATTGTAGAAGATTCCCAAGGAAGATGGAAATCCCACTAAATGCCCTGTCCAAAACCAGACCAGGCAAGACTGGAAAAGGTTTTGGGAAGAAGCAAATCTGCATTGGTCAGAATATAGTTGTTGAGGTTTTTTTTTTCCATGTCCAATTGCTGTCCTTCTGCCACAGTTACTTAAATTACATATTTGTGTTCCAAATCAAAGCAGAAAATCCTCATTTCTTCCCTTGCTGTGACTCTTGTGAAGGCAAGAACCTGGATCTGCAGCCGTTCCTGGGCCCTCAGCACTGCTGGGCTGTTTTCACATGGAGCTCACCAGTTCCCCCTTCCTGCCTTACCTGTGTTTGGAGGGATTTTCCAGCTACTTGCTGCAGCTGTGGCTGGTGTCACTTCTGCCAAGAGATGATGCTGGTCACTGAGCAAAATCAAGGTTGCTAATTAGTTCTCCCAGCCTTAGTGATGAGGTATCAATAGAAATGCTCGTGTGGAGCTGGGGGTGGTGGCTGGAGAACTGTGGGGAGGAGGCTGAGGCAGAGCCCCTTCCTTGAATACCTGAGAAGAGGGTTCCTGGTCTGTGTGGCAGCAGGGTGATGAGACATGGATCTGAGGAGAAGTTTTATGATTTCAGATGTCTTCTGACATTGTCTGTCTGTGCATTTGCTTGGTTGGAGACAGTGTGGCGAGACAGCTACAAATGTAAACATAAATTTATTTATGATTCTGGCCTGGCTTTGGGCCAGCAGTCGGACTGGGCCTGACTCCCTGTTGCAGTCAGTGGGTTTGTGGCCTCTGGATATGCAGGCTGAGGAATGGGGCAGTCGTTTTCAGCAGTGACATTGTGTTTTGATATATATTCAAGCTGATGATTAAGCAAATAGATTTTCAGGGTTGACTTTTGCCAGGGTAATCCCAGCAGGCTCTAAAGGAGTGCTGCCCTGTGAGTTTGCTGGCTCAGTGCTGCTTGGCTTCTGTTTGGGTTGTAAAAAAAAAAAAAAAAAGTGCCAATATCCTCCCGTGTCAGTTTTCCCAATGGCCACTGTTTTCATTCTGCTTTCTCTAAGCCAGCAGTCCCTGCTGCCAGGAGGATGCTGTGGCTGAGGGTGAATGGGGTGAGCTGCCAGCAAACATCCACCACTGTCTGCACTCGCTGCTCCTGCTCCCCAGGACTGACCCCGGTGGTTCCTCTTGGGAAGCAGTGGAGACCTGGCACGTGTGAGCCCCAGGTGTGCAGGAGCTCTGGCCCCCTGTAAGCCCCATGTCACTGCAGGTGTCAAAGTGGCTCAAACGTGAAGGTTATTCCAAGATCTTGGATTCCTGTACCTGGCAGGAGCTGAGAGTGGGGTTTGGCAATAGGCAGCATATCCTGGGGAATTTGGGCTGTGGTTTAAAACAAAGTATTTGTTTCCATTTGAGATTTTTGTTTCCAAAACTTGCAGCTGCTGTTGTCCCAAACGTTGGTGAGGTCTGTAAGCTCTGCTTTGGGAGTGGAATGTTGCATTTTGGTGCATCTAGAATGCCTCATGAAAGGATTCTTCTGTAGAGTCTGGTAGCACTGGTGGTGGTTTTGGTACCTGCTCAGCAGGATTTCTGCAGCCTTTCCCTGGAGATGGTGACAAAGAGTTATTTGGTTTAGCTGGGTCCTGTTTCATACTGGGCTCCGCAGTGTCCTGTTTCAGCTTTGCTCTTCTTCCACTGTTGGTATTTTTGATACACCTCCACACTAAATAAAAGTGATGCCCTGGTTCAGGCATGTGCTTGTGCCTTTCCTCTGCATTACCAGCTGAAAGCAGCTTCCCCTCTGAGCACACTGATCCTGGGATGAGGATCTGAGCCCTGGGGCTGATCCCTCTGTGCAGGTGTGAGAAAGCTGCTCCCACCCTGAGCTGATCTCTGCCCACAGCAGCCTGGGAGCTTAAGGGCTTTGTATCACCTACCTGTCCAGGCTGGGTTTGCTTTATTCCTAGTACCCAATCCCAAGTGGCCACGATGCCATCAGCTTTCAGCAGAGCTGGTTCTCTGATGCAACACAAGGATGCTCGTGTTTGCCTCTGGAGGTGTTTGCTCTAATTCTCCCCTGTATCTGGGGTTGTGGGTGCTCACAACAGGACTCCCAGCACTAATCACACACTCTGTGTACCCCTGCAGCTCCCAGCCAGTGGAGCACCTGCTGGAACACACTCCAGAATGTGCAGTTTCTTGGTACAGATGCTGAGAAGCCGGGTTGACCTCCACCACCCTCCTGGGTGTGTTTAAACACTGATGATCTTTTGCTTTCCTGGGTGAAAAGAATCTAGAGAATTAAACTGTTCACTGCTGACGTCGTAGTTCTGGGAGGGTAAAACTGCTGAGCTGTTGCAGTTAGGCTTTGGGTTTCTTTTGTTTTGTCCTAGGGCACTTTTGCTGGTTTCCAGGATCCAGAGCTTTAGAAGGAACTTTCAGTTTCTCAGAGTTGAATTTGGTTTAAAACAAAAAAGTCCTTCAAATGTCAAAGTGTAGAGATGTTTTTTTTTCTGGAGCAACCGACATGCCTAGGGTTTAAAAATGTCAGAAGGGGTTTAACGAAACAGCAAAGAGACTCTGGTATTAAAATAGCTCTGAAATGCTCCTGCAGTCCCAGCAGCTTCGCTGGGGGCTGTTTTTAGAGTCTCCTCTTTCTTCTCTTGTAGGTTTACCAAGAATCTCTCCCCGGACAAAATCAACCTGAGCACGCTGAAAGGTCAGGGGCAGCTGACCAACCTGGAGCTGGATGAGGAGGTGCTGCAGAATGTGCTGGAACTGCCCACCTGGCTCGCCATCACTCGTGTCTACTGCAACAAGGCCTCGATCAGGGTGAGCGGGGGCTGCACCCACGGCCCCACTTCAGAGGGGTAAAGTTACTGTTCACAGGCAGGAGTGTTGGGATTGTGCACTTTGCACACTGGACTCTTGTAAATTCTTCCTCCTTGTACTTTTTAAAGCAAAATATTCTTTTAGCTGACATGAACTTCCAGGTTGCTTAATTGCAGTTGGTACTAACCACAGTTGCATTCCATGAATGCAAAAGTTTTTAGGATGTTGAAGAGACTTTCTATAAGAGAAATATGGTTCTACTCTGCCAAGTGACAATAAAAATGAGTTTGTCTCACTCATCTGATGTGCTCTGTTTTTAGAGTCAGATCTGCTTAGTTTAGTAACAAACATGTGTTCTCCCTCCTACAAGAACTGCAGAGGGAGCGTTGCTGTATGAAAATAAAATGGAGCCTTTTGGTTTGTGCACAGTCTTCAAAGGACTTGCCTGACTTCCAGTAACAGCAGCAGTTAGGTGTAAACTCTGCAAGGCCAGGCATGTTCTCCATAACAGAATTTGACCTGCAGAATATCTATTACTCGTGACGATATCTGAGATCCAAAAGCTCATCTGGGTTTGTAGATCTGATGTCTGGAATGTCTTGTCTGTGTCTCTGTTTGACCTGGATACAGTGAGACATTGTGGACATTTCTCAGAGAAACAGGGCTCAAAGTTTGGACTCAGGTGGTTTTCTGCAGTTTCTGAAACTTTCCAGTGCAAAGATAACCCCTGTAACCTCAACTTCATCTTTTCAGATCCAGTGGACAAAGCTGAAAACACACCCGATCTGCCTGGTAATGTTGCCTCTCTTGTCCCTTTCTTTTCTTCCTCACTCTTTTCAATCTCTTCTACTCGAGAAAAATTCTGCAGAGGGAAACCATGAAGGGCTCAAATTTTCATTTGACCTGAGTCCTCCAGGCCCTTAGCACATGGGGAGCACAGTCCTCTTTGGCCACGAGTGCCCCCTCATGAGATCCCCATTTCACTGCAGGATGGAGCCAGACGAGCTCTCAGGGAAGTCCAGGGCAACCTTGTGCCCGTTTTTGTTGTTTGTTTTCCCCACTTCTGGGGTTTCAGGTTACCCTGATCTGGGCACTGCTGGTGTGAGAGCTTTAACACACGAGACTCTTGGAGAGGCAGGAGGCTCCAGAGTTGTTGTCCCTGTGCTGGGGTCTCACCCCCCAGGCTGGTGGGCTGAGCTGGAGGCTGGGTGTGGTGTTGAAGGCTCCCACGTTGTGTCTCTGCAGTACCTGGACAAGGTGGAGGTGGAGATGAGGACGTGTGAGGAGCCTCGGCCGCCCAACGGACAGTCCCCCATCGCTCTGGCTGCCGGCCAAAGGTGAGACCCTGAGCCCTGCTGGGCTGTGGGGGCTGCTGGTCTCCCTGAGTCACCTCCCTGCACTCGGGTTTAAGTGCCTCTGATGTTGCTTCTAAACCTCTGTGCGTGAGCCTCACCTGTGCCAGGCCTGTTGTCTGACGGGTGATGCCATGGAGGGCTCTTCTCTTTGCAGTGAATATGGCTTTGCTGAGAAGGTCGTGGAGGGGATGTTTATTGTTGTCAATTCCATCACCATCAAGATTCACTCCAAGGCCTTTCACGCTTCTTTTGAGCTCTGGCAGCTCCAAGGCTACAGTGTCAACCCCAACTGGCAGCAGAGCGACCTGCGCCTCACCCGCATCACCGACCCACAGAGGGGAGAGGTGAGCACTGCCCTGCCCTGCCTGGCACAGCCCCCACTGGGACACCCCAGCCTTGGGGCCCTCAGGCTGCTGTCTGAATTGAGTTTGTGTTGGGATCACAGAGGAAAAGTGTGGTGAATGATTTTGTGTGGGTTTGTTTCATTTCACATCGTCTGAGTGGGTTTTTTTTAAAATCCTCGAAGTTGTGAAACTCTCAGTGTTTTTCTCCTCCTGGGCAGGTTCTGACATTCAAAGAGCTCACCTGGCAGACACTGAGGATAGAAGCAGATGCCACAGACAATGGTGATCAGGATCCTGTCACTACTCCTCTGAGACTCATCACCAACCAGGGGAGGATCCAGATCTCTCTCAAGAGAAGGGTGAGAGTCTCCTCCATGCTCTGCAGGACACAGTCTCGCTGCCTGGTGCAGTGATGATATTTCCTCCCACATTCCTCAGCAGCCCTTCTTTCCCTTCAGAAATGTGGAGCCCAAGCTGGTGTGTCACTCCATGTTTTCTGTCAGAGGCAGCTGTGTCCTTACCACATGTCAAAGCAGTTTATTTCCCAGGGGAGGATATCACGGATGGAGCGAGTTTTTCAATCTGTTTGAACATCCCAAGGAGAGCTGTCAGCTCCGTACTGGGAGTTGAAAGCCTGGCAGCCTGATTTTTAGCTGTCAGTGGAAATGTGATGATTAAAAAAAAAAAAAGAAACTATCTCCTTTTTTTTTCCCTTTTTTTTTTTTTCCAATTTTAAACCAGTGAGCAGTTTGCCTCCTAAAGAGAAGGTGTCTTTGACTACTTTCCACCTGAGAAGAGGTGCTGTGGACATCCAGCAGATAACATCCCAGAGGAGTTTCAGAGCAGCCTCCCTTCTTTCTGTATGTTATGAAGGCTCTCTGTCTGTGGTGGCAGGTTTTGAAGTCCCTGTCTCCTCGCTGTTGCAGACCAAAGATTGCAATGTGGTGGCCTCCAAGCTGATGTTTCTCCTGGATGACCTGCTGTGGGTGCTGACAGACTCCCAGCTGAAGGCAATGATGAAATATGCTGAGTCCCTGAGCGAGGCCATGGAGAAATCTGCTCAGCAGAGGAAAAGCTTGGCTCCAGAGTCTGTACAGGTGAATGAGTTTGGAAGTTGGGCTGCCAGGGAAAAGGAGTAGTTTCTACTTGTGTGGCATCTGTCCCATGCTCACAGGGTATCCCCTGATGGGAACACATGGGCTTCCCTGGTGTCAGGTGAGTGTCACATGGACTGTGGGCTGATGAGGAGCAATGAAGTGACCAAAGGAGTGGGATTCATTGCCAATAAAATACGTTTTCCAAGTCAAGGAAAAGGGAAGAGGAATATTGCAGCTGGAGTCGGAAGCTCTGGGGAAGCAGAGATGTGCACATGGTACAGTGAGATTGCACAGGAGGGACTGGGAATATTTGGCCCTTTTGGCCCAGGAGTCTTAAAGCATCTTTCAAGAGAAGTGAATTGCAGCTGGCAGAGCCACAGACAAAGAGCTTTGCTCATGAAAACATAGGAAAGGGAATCCCAATTCAGTTTCTATAAACAGGCTGGAAGATGACATAAATTGCTTAAGTGCATTTTAATGCCCCTCTCTGTTTTCCCCCCTCTCTGAGTTCTCACCGAGCTTGTCTCTCTCCCACAGGTGACCCCCCCTGCTCCCAGTGCCCAGCAGTCCTGGGCCCAGCCCTTTGGGGGCAGCCCCAGCCCCAGCAGCATCGGGCAGTACTTTGACAAGCACGACATGAAGGAGTCCTCGTACCACCTGCTCATCTCCCGCCTGGACCTGCACATCTGCGACGACAGCCACGCCCGGGAGGCAGGTGGGGAGAGCAGCAGCAGGGAGAACATCACCCCAGGCACTGGTTTTCTGTCTTGGAGGGGGTTGGAAAGCAATGGAGTTTTGCAGTTTGGGATCTGGGGTTCTGGGTCTGGTTCTTACCGTATGAACTGTAGGCCGGTTGTGTTCAGGTGTCCTTGCCTAGGACAAGATTTTGATACAGCTTTCTAGAGATGGTACCCTGATCCTGGCCATGGTGTCAGTCAGTCAGTGGTGGCAATCAGAGCAATGTAGTTGTGATTTCTCCTGGATCAGGACTCAGATTGCAGGGCTGACCACTGTTTTCTTTGTTCTGTTTCCCACAGGTGCTCTGAAGCATGGGATGCTGGGAGGTGCCATCCAGCTGACCTTCAGGAGGATGGCTTTTGACTATTATCCTTTCCACAGGGCAGGTAAGGAGCCTGTGGCCTCACAACTTGAGGAGGGGGATATAAAGAGTTTGAAGAACAGTCCTGCTCTATGGCTTCAGGCAGAACTAGAAGAAAGGAACCTTGGTTTTTAAAGCCAGGATGTTTGCTTTCCCGCAGGAGATGCCTGCAAGCATTGGGTGAGGTACAGTGAAGCAATGGAGACACGGGGACAGTGGGCAAGGAAGTTGGTCAGTGAATTTCAAAGCAAGATTGAGAAGCTTTATGAAGAAATGGACCCTGCCTTTGCCAGGACTCCACTTTCCCCCTTCAAAAAGAAACCAGGTAATGGTATTTGATAAAACTAGTGAAGCAGGAGGTGGTACCAATTTTGCTCCATCCAGCAATATCTCTAGTTGCTCCTCCCCAGTTGAGCAAGCTGATTTGTTGATGCAGAAATCCATAGCACTCTAAAAATCATAAATATAATGTCAGAGGAAAGTGGCTGTCATTCTGGGGAGCTCTGCAGCAAGGATGGATGGGCTGCAGTGATCCCTTTCCTGGCTTCTTATTGAGTTTCTCCATAAGTGAGTTTATAAGGATGAAATGAAGTACTTAAGACCTGGCTGAAGAATGTGTTCTCTTGCCACAGAGCAGACTCATCTTTCACAGTGTTCTTCCTTCAAAAGTCCTGAGGTCTTTTTCCTGCCCAGCTGTGTTCATCTGTTTCTAATTTTGGGGCTGTTCATTCTGCTCAGTAAGCACATAGGTGTCGGTGCTGAGGGTGGAGTTTGATGCAAAGGAGGTGACTAAAACCCTGCTGGTTCTGCTTGTCTGTCCCCACAGACGCCCCCCCGAGCCCCCAGAGGAGCCCCCCGGAGAAAGGCCGAGCCCCTCCCACGAGTCTGCCGCGGCTCCGGCAGCCGCCCTGGCACCGGCTGCGCTCCAGCTGCGTCCTGCTGCGCGTGGACGACCTGGACGTGCACCAGGTAGGGAGCTGAGCAGGCTCTGGAGATGTCCGGGGCATTTTTAAAAAGAAATGTAATCAGATATGACTTCAGTAAATCATTCGGATCCCGCGCCATCCGAGAGGAACCGAGCCCTGCCCCGGAGCCCAGGCGCCCTTGGGATGTTGCACGGAAAACTTTCCACCCAGGTGTGAACTGCTGGGGGTTTTCACGTTCCGAGGAAATTGCATAAGCACAGGTTTCTGCCCTCTGTTCATATCTAAGCTTGCACCAAGCATTAGGCAGGCCCTCAATGAAAGATCCCATACCTTTGAGAAGTCCATGAGGAGGTGGATTTTTGGCAGAGGATAAGTCTTACCTCAGGCTTTCTGACCTGGGACAGAGCATCCCTATCCTGGATCAGGCCCTACACCCATGTGCCCTGTATCCTCTCCAAGAGCTGGTTTTGCTTTTTCCAGCACCAGATACTACAATGGACTTACCAACGTGCTGCAGATCTTGCAGACAGCTGTAATAGGTTTCATTCTGATTGCTCATGTCACCTAATTCTGCTTGTCATGGCTCTTACTAGCTGTGACAGGAGACATAAAGAACTAAATTCCCTCAAAGGAAAGGAGTGGCAATATCAGCCAGTAGAAGAAATTTTTATTTTTGTTTGAAAGCAGCGTATGTTTGATGTGTAAATGAGGTGGATTGAATACAGGTGACTGTGGGGTTACTGGGACACTTGGGTTTGCCATGTCTGAGTTCTGCACAGCTGCATTCCGTTGTGCTTTCAGGTTTCTACAGCTGGGCAACAAAGTAAGAAACCCTCCACCTTGGTTTCATGTAGGAGAAAATTCTTCAAACTCCCTGACCAGGTCTCTGCAATCCATATTGAATTCACAGAGTATTACTTCCCAGACAATCAGGACTTTCCAGGTAATACACCAAGGTTAGCACCTTCTTTTATAAGTTTCCTTAAGAATCATCAGTCTTAGTTGTTTAGGTGTGTTAAACCCTAGATATTCTCTGTCCATCATTGTTAGTTTCCTGACGTTTGCCTTCCTAATTTTAATTTTTTTTTTGCCTGTGGGAAAGTGGGATAAAGTTTGTGCACAGTGTGGATGCAGAGCTGTGCTTGCAAAATACCGTGAGCAGGAAGGAATTGCAGCAGCTGCTGCCTGCCCAGCTCCTGGGTTCTGCCTTACTGGTCAGCACTGGAGCAGGGCTGTGGGGTGCTCTGGGTACTCTGCAGCTGCTTTGATCTGGAACACCTCATTTCTCTGCCTGCACCACAGCTACTCCCTTTCAGAAATAGTCTCCCAGAGTGGTGAAGGCCCTGCATTGGTGCTGTCAGTGCAGATTCTGCACTGAGCTGCGGAGACCTGAGGGGCCTTTTCTGCTCTTATTGATCTGTTCCATTCCAGTTCCGTGCCCAAACCTGTATGTGCAGCTGAACGGCCTGATTCTCACCCTGGACACAGCAAGTGTGCTCTGGATCAATCTCTTCTGCCTGGATCTCTATCGCAGCTTGGAGCAGTTCAAAGCCATCTACAAGCTGGAGGACTCAGGCAAGCGTGATGAGCACGTCGATGTCCGACTGGACGGCTTCCGCCTGAAGGTACCATTCCTCTCCTCCCTTCCCCAGCCTTGGGTGTTCTCTCCCTCCCTGTTGTGGAAGGCACATGAGACCAGGACACAGTGAGGAAACAAATGCTCTGACTTTCCTCTGTCTGCCACCTGTGCTAGTTCTGTTTGTCTGTGGGCAGTACAGCGGGTGCTCAGGTTCTCGTGCAGAATAGGCAACGTCTCTCTTCCCCACAGCTCAACATCCCCGTGGATAAGAAGGTCACGGACCATCGGGATCGCCCGCAGAGCCTCTGCATTGGCACGTCAGAGGTGACGGCCACCAACACCCGGCACGGCCCCTCCTGTGGCTGCCAGGACCTGCAGAGCCTCTTCCGGAGGTTCGCGGGCTCGGAGTTCTTCCACTCGGGCTACAGCGAGTTCCCCCGGGCCCAGGGCAGCTTCAGCCTCCTGCACACCCTCTTCCTGCGCCACGCCTACCAGGTGGATGACAGGCCTCAGAAGCACCCGGGCCTGCCCCAGCTGCTCCACAAAACCTCTGCCTCTGAGGATCTGTGGTCTGTGAACTTCACTGAGCTTGCCCTGGGCTTCGAGGGGGCTGAAAGCTCCAAGGGCAGAGCCCTCAGCTTTATTGACCCTTTTCCCCTTTCCATTTGGGCCTGCCTGCCCAAGAGGTGGAGGCAAGCTCAGATATCTAAACGACAGGAACTGGCTGCCTCTGAGGTGAAAATCAAGCCTTCTGCCAGCTTTAGCAACCACTCAAAGAACGAGAACCTTTCCAGAGAACACGGCATTTGTCAAAGATCAAAGACTGACCAGGATCTGAAGAACATCTACAAGGCCCCAGAAACAATGGATGTCTTGGGAGAATCTGACTGTGAAGTTGATGATGGAGTAGACAGTGAAGAGCTGGAAGCCTCTGCTGATATCCATGTGCTCATGTCCTCATCTGTTCATGTCAAAGTTCGGCTCAATCACTACCAGTACTTGGTGCTGCTCAGGATGAAGGAAGTTCTGCAAACACTACAGGAGCAGCTGGCCCAAGATACCCAGGAAGTGACTGGGTGTCCTTTAGATCCCATGTCTGCTTGTGTGGGAGTTATGTTCCACAGTGCTGAAGTGGCCCTGCTCATGAACCCTGCTCCAGGGTCTGTCCCGGAAGGCAGATCCCTTGACTCGGACACAACCAGCCTGATCGAGTCTGAGCTCTCTCCTTCAGACAGCAAGGAGGGGCTGGTGGCCGAAGAGAAGGAGCTGAAATCAGAGAGCAGCTCAGAGAAGGGAGTGTGCAGCTCCTCAGAGCTTCCAGAGGACAGTGAGGTCGGGAGTACCAGTGCCAGTGTCCTGCCAGAGTCACTCCCAAGGTCTGCGAGTGACGGAGCTCTGAGTGCAGCTCCATGTGGTAAGGGCACAGAGGAGAAGGGCTTGATAGAGGAAGCACATGAAGCTGTGGAAGCCCTGGTAGCAGAAAGACCAGCAGAGACCAGCAGCCAACCTCAGAGCCCCCCTGCTCTCCCTTCCAGCCCAACCTCGGATGTGCAGCCCTCGGGCAGCGGAGGCGTCGCCCTCGATGTCCAGGCAGAGCTCATCCCACTGAGGAACATCGAGGTGGAGCTCTCCAGTGCTCTGCACATCACCAAGGACGCCACAAAGGAGGCTCTGCACGTGACAATGGACCTCACCAAGGAGGCCATGTCCCTCACCAAGGATGCTCTGAGCCTGAGCCGGGACAGGATGACCTCCACGGTGCAGAGGATGCTCTCCCTGCCCCCAGCCAGGTGAGCACCACGGGCTCCCGGGGTACAGGAGGGGGAACAGAGACTGAACTGCTCCCCCTCTTCCCATGTCCTTTGGGTTGGAGATGAGTTAAGTCTTCATCTGCTGGGGCTGGTCTGAGGACACTAAAGTCTGACTTGCAAGAAGTCAGAGTCCAGCCCAATATCCGTGTAACCTGCAGGCTCAGGTGTCTGCCTTTATCACTGGTTTGTGTTGGGTTTTCTGCAGGGATTCTGTGCCCAAAGCAGAGGAGGGAGCAGTGACCCCGGGCGGGGGCCGGATGCGTTTCTTCTCCATGAAGAGAACCCCGTCCCAGCACTCCTTTGACACCACGTCCGTGGACGGGAGCGGCCCCGAGGACGGGCTGTCCGTGGACAGCGACGGCAGCGACGGCTTCGTGCTGCTCACAGACTCTGGTACGAGCCCTTGGCTTCTCCTCTCCTCTCACAGTGATGAACAGCTCTGTGCCATGGGCAACCCTTCCGTGCTGTGTTCCTGTGGAATTGCTTTTGCTCCTCCTCCTTTTTGAAGGCCATCAGTAGTTCCCCCCCAGTGGCTCCTTCTCCTTTCATAGGTGCCGTTTCTTTGAGATGAGGAGTGTAAATGAGTGGGGGGGTGACTGCACATAACACCATGTCCTGAGGCCATAGCAGAGCAGGGGCTATGACTGCCAGTGGAGGGGTGTATGGAGTGTTTAGGAATGGTTTAGGAAGGGCTGGCTGGGTATAGAGTACTCTGAACATCTTTCACTTCAACTCTGTATTGCTTAAACTCGTCAGAGGAGCAGGAGAGAGTTCTCCAGAGGATGGTATAGGCTGAGAGGCCATGAGATTCAGGCAGATGCTGACATCAGGACTTCTCAAAACCAGAAAAAGAAGTGGAATCGAGTTTTGTTGTTACTTCATTTCAGAACCCAGCCTGGACCCTCTCTCCTCGAGGCAGCTTCCTCAGGCCCACGGTGACTCAGGCAGCAGGACAAGCCTGGTGGCCGAGGATGAGGGTGGATTGTCCCCGGAGGTGAACAGCTCCACGTCCCAGAGTGAAGACCCCAGCCTGCAGCTGGTCAGTCTGGCACTGGGGTTCTGTCCCTGAGTGGATCTGGGAGTGAACCAGAGAGATGTTTGTTGTAATCAATGAGCTCTTGGTGGCTGTTTCAGGTGTCTGTCCTTGTGCTGAAGATGAATGAGGTGAACTGTGGCATAGAGGCACGAGGGGATGATTTGTCTGTGGCTGTACAAGTGATGAACGTGGTTCCAGAGCAGCTGAACAACGTGGGGATGTGGCAGTATCTGCGTGGCTACGTGGGTGAGACACTGCTCTGGGACTCAGCTGCTTTTACAGCTGTGCTCTTAGAACTGGCTTTTACACCAGCCTTGCTTGGGGAATATTCCAGTAACTGGGACCTCAGTGTTTGGGGTGGTTAGGACTGAATACAGCTCAGCTGTGAGGGTTCAGATCTGCATTTCAAAGATGTTTCCCAAATGCCTGCATAGCCAGGCTCTGTGGGGTTTAGTAATCATTGACTGGGATTTTTTTAATTCCTGCTAGGCTGCATGAAATGAATTAAAAGAGTGAATAAAGCTATCTAGGGAAACCCTGAAGTTATTCCTGCTCTGAGAAAAATGCTTTTGGTCTAGGGTACCTCCCCAGGGCTAAATTCGAATTAAAAAACCCAACCCAAACCCCAAAACAATCAACCCCCCACCCCCCAAAAAAAGGTAACTGAACCCCTAAGTAAACAAACCCCAAACAGCTCCAACATGGATTCATTTCAAGTGAGAGATGATGTCGGACTGAGGTCACTGTGAGCTTGGCTGCTCTCTGCAGCTGGGCAGAAATGGGCTTTCCAAGATGCCCTTTCTGGGTTTAGACCCGCTGTGCAGTGACTCCTCTCTGCTTCAGCTGTAGGAGCCCCGGGGGTGGAGGAGCCTGCAGCCCCCGTGCCCAGCCCGCCCCAGCCCCAGCTGTGCCTGCGCCTGGACGGGGGTCCCGCCGCCGCCGCCCACTCCCCGCTGGCCGAGCGCAACGGGCTCCTGCGGGTGCTGCTGCGGGGCTGCCACACCCAGCTCTGCACGTCCTCCCTCACCGGCCTGGGCCCCTTCCTCGAGGATGAGATCATTCCAGAGGTGATCCCCATGGAGATAGAGGTGGTGGATGCCAAAATCACGATGCAGGTGAGTGTGTGGGGAACCAGAGATTCCTCCCGGGATGGCAGCCAGGGCAGAGCTCACCTGGAAGATTCTGCTTGGGAAGGGACCCCATGGGATTCCTAGGGGCCTCTGCAGAACTTCTGCTTTCCTGAGACTGGTTTTGCTTCTAAAAACTGCCTTGGGGATGAACGAGGAACCCAAGGGAACTGTTGATTGCTGCTCACGTGCAGCCTCTTCATGCAGCCAGGCCCTTCCGTGGGTGGGTGCCCTGGTGAGCTCTGGCAGTGCTGCTGGGCAGGAATGCTGCTCCTGAGGAGGGTGCAGGCAAGGAGAATCCTTTCCAGAGGGCCAGAGCTGTCACAGCAGCTCATCTCCTCTCTGCTTTGTGTTTTGCCAGGATGACAGCCCCCGGGTGTACCCCACCTCCCCCGGCCCTGTCCCCATCACCCTGGCAGTGGATCACGTTGTCGTGAGGCGCAGGGACGACGGTGTGTTCTATCTCACAGGTCAGCAACATCCAGGAGCTGGTTGTACTGTCCCTCTGCACCCTCAGGCTGTGCTGGAGGAGACTGGAACTGAATGATGGTTGCTGCTGGGAAGGATGGGCTCCGGGGTGGGAGCAGTCCCTGCCTCTGTTTCCTAGTGTGGGAATTCATACTTGGTATTTCCTTGAGCACACACAGCCAGGACCCCTTTCTGCCTCTTCCCTTGCTTTAGTTTCTTCATTTCAAAATGGAAAAGAGAATTTTGTTTCCCTGCTTAAAAAGGAGGGGGGGAGAGAAGAAAAAAAATATTATTCTTTCTGTGCGAAGAGCCCTCTTTTGTGAATGTCCACACCTGAATGTGTTCTGTTGCTTTCCAGCTCCCCAGGGGAAGGACTCACTGAAAGAGGAAAAACCTGTGTCAGTTCCTGAGGAGCAAAAGGCCCCAGCAGAGTCTGTCTTGGCAGCCCCAGCAGCAGGAGCACATGGGCTGCAGGTGAGTCATTGCTGCCTGTTGCTGTCTGGACAAGGAGAGAGCTGGCAGGGGGCTGGAAATTCTCTTTGGCCTTCATGTGTTTGCAGTCCCTGGCAGGTGTGGTGAGCTGCAGGAAGGGAGTGCCCAGGGGAGCAGCCTGTGCCTCCTCTTACGGGAGTTCTGAGGAGTGAGGGCACCTTGCCCAGCATAAACCTTCCCATTCCCTTTCAGAAACCTGGTTGTTTTTCTGGTTGGGTCCATCTTCCCACTGTGTCCAGTTCCTTGCTCAAAAAACAGGAATAGAGAGGTTCCCACAAAGAGAAGTTGTGTCACATGTAATTCATCTCAAAAGCTCCTGCTCTGGTTCTCCTCTGAGCAGGTCACTGTGCACCTTGGAAACTCTGCCTTGTTTTCTGTTTGTCTCTTGTAGCTAAAGCAAGTGCCAGAGTTGCAAAGGGAGCTGCAGACCATGAAACTGGCCCTTGCAGAAGCCAACATGGACAAGGCTCACCTTCTGCAGGAGATCAGGAAATACAACCCCCTGTTCCAGCTCTGACAGTGCTGGCACTGCCAGGGAGCAGGGACCAGCACCAGCACCACCAGGGCAGGTTTGGTCACGTCGCTGCCAAATGGGTCTGACCCAGGGACTGAGACCAGCTGGGACTGCACAGGACTCGGAGAGGGAGGGAGGGAGGGAGGCCTGGCTGAGACAGGGAAGGAATGAGGAGGAGTTTTCTTTGCTGTGTTCTGGCAGTGCTGCACTGAGCCAGGGCACTGTTCAGCCTGCAAACACAAGGTCAGATGTTGGGGGGAGAGAGACACATCCTGTGTCTCCTCATCCTTTCAGCCTTCACCTTCCATGGTGACATCTAGAGAGGGTCCATGTTGGGGTTTCTGCTTCTTTCACCCTCCCTTGTTGTGTTCTTGCCCAGTCCTGCTCACCAAGGGACATGGCAGGAGGAGGGTGGTCACTTCAGCACCTGGGGAGTGACAGGACAGGGGTGGCAGAGGGCTCAGGGCTCTGCTGGCTCCTGGAGGGAGGGACAGGAGTGCAGAAGGGATTTCCCCCTGTGGAGTGAGGGGATACAGCTCACTATCCCCTCAAGAACAGGGTCAGGATAGTAAAGAAATCCCTCCAGATTTCTTTTTCCACCAGTAATTCCTTGTGTGGAGACAGTGTATTAGACTTAGTCCAGTTCATTCTCACTTAATCCCACAACATTTGGCTTTTTGATGCAGAAAAACAAGGGAATTGATTCCTTACAAGGCACTGTTTACGTTTACTATCAAAGAACAGGGGTGAAGGAAGTTGGTTCAGTCTCAGAGTGAGATGACCTGTGTAATTTTTGGGGTGCACGTTGTCCTCACAGCTTTGTGTGCCGGAATTCCGGCGGGGAGAGGGAGCAGCTGTGACCCCTGAGGAAGGAGCTGCTCCTGCAGGGCCGTGGGGGTTTGTCAGCACTGAGCTCCTGTCTGAGGGAAATCCTTCAGCAGGGCTGCTGGTCTGTGGCCAAGGGGGCTGCCTGGGCTGGGACACATTCCAGAGCCACCTGCTCTGTTCCCGAGAGGAAAACGCACTTGGAGTGGGTGTCAGGGGCACTGCCTTCCCCAGCCCTCAGCAGTGAAGTCAGACCCCTCTGCAGGGAGTGACTTGCTGTGAGCAGCTCCCAGAGCAAGGCAGGAGGTGACAGAGCCTCTCCGGATCCAGGTGCTGCTGGAACAGACCCCTGGGAACCGCCCAGAGCCTCCGAGCAGAAGTTGGACTTTGCTTTGCCAAACCTTTGTGCTGCTCCCTCTCCCCGGGGGAGCAGGAGCTCCGAGACTGCTTGCCTGAGGTGGAATGCAATGGTGTTCCTGCTTTTTCTTCGCTAATTGCTTGAAAATGGAAGGTTTCTCTTCTGCTCTTTCAAATTTTCATGATGTTTTGTTTGGGTGGGGAATGAGTGGGGTGCAAAGGGTTTGCTCTGCCTTGGTGCCCACCTGCAGGGTCCCACAGCTCCTCCCACGTGTGCAGGCTGAGCACAGCTGGGGCCAAGTTGTTTACAGCAAATTTCTTGCTCCAGCAACTCAAGTCAATGGGTTTTGTTGAAGAATTCAAGCGTTTCCTTTGAAGTCCCAGTAAAAAGGACTGTAACCCAAAACCCACAGGCGTGGGAGGACAAAACCTCCTGATCTCCGTGGATCACAAGGAGCAAAGTTTACTTTGTGGAGCCCCTTATCCAAGGACTCATCCTCTGTTCTGGTGGGAGCCCAGGGAATCCTGCCCACCACAGCTGCTGTGGGAGAGCCCGTGGCCTCAGCACCTCTCTGGGGCAGGAGCAGCTCCCAGGGCCTGGGGACGGGGGGAATGTGCAAGTCTGAACTTGAATTTGAGTTTTAGCCAGTATTGGAACTTTGTTGCAGTTTGTTTCCACTGATGCATTTATTGGTTCTATGAACCAGGAGCAAAATTAAACTCCTTAACCTCCTTCCAGGCTCAGGCCTCTTCTCCCCCCCTCTCCCTCCCCCCTGTCTTCCCAACTGTGCTGTTTTCTGGCTTTGGAAGCACAGCTGAGCCATGACTTCAGAGGCCCCAGGGACCCAGCATTGCCCCAGGCTGGGAGCAGCTCCAGGAGCACCTTGTGGGGGGCTGAGGCACAGCCTCATCCTGCCCTGCCCTGGCACACAGCGAGTCCAGCCGGGCCACCAACACAGAGCAACTTTAATGTACAAAAGAAGCCACATCTGGGCCAGCAGGAAGCACAGCCCTGGGGGGGAAATACTCTGAAGGCCGTGGATGTTCCTCTCCCTGCTGTGCTGAGGCAGAGGAGCCTGTGGCTCCAGGTCAGGAGCAACACCTGGCTCTGCCCAGTGCAGGGTCCTGAGCAGTGACTCAGGACTGTCCCTGTGGTCCCCGAGGTCTCACACCCCTCCCCAAGGGGCCTCAGGTTGTGGCTCAGCTGGGGAGGGTCCCAGAGGTTGCTGTTTCAGCCCCTCTCTGCTCCAGGGCCAGTCAGTGGAAGATGATCTTCTTGTACTTGGAGTTGGGGATCTGCCCTCGTGCCTTGAGCCTCCGCACGGCCTCTCTCATGTGCTTGGGCTGCAGGGGGGGCAGCTCCCCCCACTTCTCACACACGTCCAGGGCTGAACAACAAACACAGAGGTCACAGGAGGGGACACCTGAGCCCTCCCCCTCTCCTGCTGCTTCAGCTGCACTTGGAAAGGCAACAGGTAATGCTTGTGTTTAGGGTTTACAGCTCCTGCTTTGCTAATGCCCAGGAACGAACCTGCTCCATGAGCTCCTCCCTGACAGGAGTCCCAGGAGTGACCAGGACAAAGGGCCTCTGAACCACTCAGCCAGTGTGGATGTGCTGGATCCAGTCACACAGGGACTGATGTGCTTAAACCCAGGGCTGGGTGGGCTCTGGGGGGCTGTGGACAGAGGGGCTGTGCTCCCCCTGCTCCCTGTGACAGGCCCTGAGGCTGCAGGACCCCCAGCCCAGCTGGGACAGCTCCCAGGTCTCAAGGAACTCCTTTGTTCTCAGCAGCACTAAGGAGAGCCCTGGGCTGAGGGACAGAGCTGGAGCCGCGGGATCTCCTCGTGAGGAGCAGCAGCAGGACCTGGCTCAGGGGACAGAGGGGCTGTGCCAGCCCAGGCTGCCCTCGCTGTTCTGCCCTGAGCTGGGGCTGCCTCCCCTGGCCCTGTCCTGAGCTCGGGGCGCTGAATTCCCCCCCAGCAGCTGCCACTCACCCTCCTCCACCACCTCCCCCACGAAGACCTTGGAGATGCCGGACATGGCGATGACGACGTTCTGGGACACCGAGGTGCCTGTGATGGACTGGATGAGCTGGGGGGACAGGCAGGGACAGTCAGAGCCCCTCACCTTGACCCACAGAGACCCCCAGCCCCCCCGAGCTGCAGCCCCGCGCCGGCACCGCCGGGGGGCTGGAGCTGCCCCGCGGGCTCTGCCCGGGAATCCCTCGGGATCGGCAGTGCAGGGACACCGGGCTGAGCCGCGGGGCCGGGGCGGCTGAGGAGGGTCCTGGGGGGCCCCTCAGCCCTGTCCCGAATGCCCCTGCCCGTCGTACCCGTTTGATGGCGGCCTTGGGGAAGGCAGAGCGACGGTACATCTCGTACCGGTTCAGTTGCTCCTCGGAGAAGGACGAGACCAGAATCCTGCGGGGGGGAAGAACGATCGGTCACAGCAAAAATACAGCTCCGAGGCTTCTTCGGGTCCCCGCGGCCGCCATGCAAAGGCGCCCCAGCCGGGGCAGGGCTGGGCTGGGCTGTGCCCTGGCGGCTCTCGGGGGTGAGAAGGGGGATCTGGGACGGGTCCCCGGCACTCACTGCATCTTCTGGATCTCGTCCTCATCCACCTTCTGCTTCTTCTCCTTCCGCTCCTTCAGCTCCAGCTTCACCTTCCTGGCCGCGCTCGGCTGCAGCCCGGGCTCGTCCCCGTCCGCCGCCTCCCCCTCGGCGCTCCTCACCTGAAGGACATCGCAGCGCTCGCTCTGCGGCCGCTCGGCCCCTCCCGGGCCCGCTCCCGCCCGGCCCCGCTCTCACCTCCCCGTCCGCCCCCTCCGCCTTGGGCTCGCCGCCCCCGCCGGCCTCTCCCGCCTCGCCCTCGCCCTCCCCCTCCGCGGCCGCCGCGTCCCCCGCGCCGTGTCCCGCGGGCAGGGCCGGGCCCGGAGGCGGCTCCGCGGCCGCGGCGGCTCCGAGCGGGTCCCGGGCCGGGTCCGCCATGGCCGCGCCCGCGGCGCCGCCTGATGGCGCAACACTGCGAGTGCCCGAGAGGTGGGGCCTGTCGTCATGGTAACGGAACCGCCACGGCGCCTCCTGATGACGCAACAAACAGAGGACAGTGAGGGGCGGAGCCTGTCGCCATGGCAGCGGCGCCGCGGCGGCGCCCCGATGACGATTAACTAAGAGCGCCGTGAGGGGCGTGGCTTTTTTATCGCCATGGCAACGGCGCAGAGCCCGCGCCTCTTGATGACGCACAGATAGGGGCAGGGCGAGGAGGGGCGAGGCCTGTCGCCATGGCAACGGCGCTGCCGCGGAGGGCCTTGTGCTGGGCCCGGCCCCGCCCCGAGCCGGAGCTCCACACTCGGCTGCTCCCGCGGGGCAGAGAGCCGGGACACGGCGCTGGAGCGGCACCGCAGCCCAGCCCCGCCGCTGCGGGGAGGAAACCCCCCAAACCCCGCCCGGAAACGGGCGCGGCCTGAGGAACAGGGCGGGGCTGAGGGCGGGCCCTGCGCGGGTCCCGCCTCATCTGCTCCCGCCCCCCGAGGCCCCGCCCCGGAAGTGTCGCGGGCGCGGGGCCGCGCCGGCCATGGGGAAGGAGCAGGAGCTGCTGGAGGCCGCGCGCACCGGGAACCTCCCGGCCGTGGAGAAGCTGCTCTCGGGGAAGCGCCTCAGCTCCGGCTTCGGCGGCTCCGGCGGGGGAGGCGGCGGCGGCGGCTCCGCGGGGGGGGGCGGCGGCGGCGGCGGCGGTGGGAGCGGCGGTGTGGGACACCCGCTGTCCAGCCTGCTCAGGTGAGCGCGGCCCCGGGGCGGGCGGGGAGGGCGCTGTGCGGGGCCAGGGGCCAGGGAGGGAGCGGGGAGCTGGGAGTCCGTCCCCGGGGGGCCAGGTCATAGTCGGAGGCGCCTCAGGTGGGAGTCGAGGGCCGAGGGTGGGATAAGACACCGCGGAAGGTTGTGAGGGATGTGCGACCTGGAGACCCCGGGGAGTTCGGTGGGACCGGGGGCGCGGGGGGAGCCGCGGCAGAGTCCCTCGGGCCCGTGTGCCTCCGGTGGGCCAGGAGGGGAGGGCGGCTGTCTGTCTGTTTGGAGCGGGCACTGCCAGGGCTGGCGCTGCCCAGGGGTGTCCTGTTGCCCCGCTCCGACTGGTGTGACTGGGGAGCTGTGGTGCGTCTGGAGGGTTCTGGGTGCAGCCCAGGACGTGCGGGGGGTCCCGCGGTGGGAGAGCTGCCGGCTGTGGGTGTTGGGTGAGGTGTCCGGGCCCTGCTGGGGCACCCTCCCGGTGACCCTCTGTGGGGTCGGGGTCGGTTCTGGAGGATCTCCCTCAGTGGCTTTGGTGTCCCCAGCCCTGCGCTGTGCAATTCTCTGGTTTGAAGCTCTTGGACCTTTTTTAGTTTTTTTTCTCCTCCCCTTTTTTTGGCATCTGCTGAGGAAACCACTCAGTGCTGTGCTTCTGGAGCCACAGCTTTGTGCCACTTCAGCTTCTGCTGGAAATGCTGCTGCTCCTGGTCCCTGAGCAACTGGTTTGTACTGGAGCATGGGGAGGAGATTTGTGCCACTGTCACTACACACCTTGACTTTTGAGAGGGATGTGACTGGCCCGGTTGTGGCCAAATTTGATGTGTTTTCCCTTTGTCATAACCTGATCCCTGTCTGGGGCAGAGGCCCTGGCCAGGAGAGCTGCCCTGGGGCACAGGTTTGTGTTTCTGAAACGTGAATGTGCCTCTGGGTCAGACTGTGTCCTTCTCCTTGGATACATTGGATGCTCTGAGCCCTGGTTTGGGAGGGGAGTTGCTGCAGCCCCTCAGGGGGTGGCTGTGCGGGCGGGGGGCTCTGGTCAGTGCCGAGGGTCTGATTACACACGCTCTGAGCTGCACCAGCTCCACACGGGGCCCTTTCCCTGTGGACACATGGGGCTGTTTGACTCTGGCCGTGGCTTTGTGCACAGACATGTCTGACAGTGCCTGTCACAGTGTCACCTGTGTCCGCTGACGTGGCTGGTGGGGACACTGCAATGGTCCCTTTCCCCTCCCGAGTCCCAGCCCGAGGCTGTTTTCCCTGCACTGTGTGTTCTGTGTGTGTTCTGTGACAGCAGTTCCGGGTCTGGCAGCGCGTCCTCAACTCGCTGTGTGGCACCTGCTGCCACTGAGGGGCTTTGGGATTGTTTCCCAGCTCCTGACCCTTTGTTGGGCTTTGGCTCTGGGTTAAGTGACTCCAGGTGAGGAGCTTGTTGATGGGGTTTGGATGAGAAGCAGCTGCTGAGTGTCCCTGAAAGGAGAGGCCCAAGGGAGCAGCTGGGACAGATCAATTTTAGGGATGTGTTTGGTGGAGGAAACCTCACCTTTCCAACACTACAACATGGGAGCTTTTCTAGTGTAGGGTGTTGCCCCCTCAGCTGTGGGGAGAGCTCTGCCCTTGGTCAGGTCTGTGTGCTCCATGTTTTCCCTTCCTCAGGCAGCTGCCCCCTCCTACTCAGGCTGATCCCTGCTCCTGCCGAGGCTCCTCCCGTCTGTAAGGATCTGTCCCAACACGGGAGCTGCTGAGCTGCCCTCCACCCCCGGAGCTCATTCCTGCTGCAGGGTCATGAATGCTCAGCTGGGCTGGCAGAACTCCCTTGTTCCTTCCTCCTCCCGATTTTGGTTCCTTTGGATGTCGCTATTTAGTTCCTATTTTATTTTTTAAGTCCCAGTGTTTGGACAACCTGTTCCCAAAGCCCATGTGTCCCAAAGTGCCTGTCTCAGCCTTTTCTGGCAGTTCTGCAACATTTCAGGCATCTCAAAGATACAGTTTTGGATGAGGTACAAACCAGGCATTTCCTGGAATCCCCACGTTACACCTGGTAGGTGCTGAGCTGGTGCTTGCTCTGAGCTAGCACTCATCAATTTGGGCCATTTTTCTTCCAAAGAGAACAAGTGCTGCTCCATGAAGTGGTAGAAGATTCCTCTGGCAGTAAATTCCTTGGAATGTGGTGTTTTATCACATCACCTGAGCTGCCACCGTGCCTGTTATCAGGCAGATGTGAACTTTGTCACAGTCCAGGCTGTGGTGAGGCCGAGCCAGCCTGCTGGGTGTGGAGCCATGCACAGACTCCAATCACCTACAGCTGCAGGTGAGCAGGAAGCAGGACAGGATGGAGTGGGATAAGCCACAGGAGCAGTAATTGCAAAGACAATGGAAGTCTCTCCCGAGGAGGGAAGGTGCAGGGTGTAACACTCAGGATTTTGGGCAGAGGGACAAACCCTGGTGGGGTGGGGGAACAAGGAGGAGATGGGAGTCTGGAGTTTGCCAGAGAGGGTGGGCTCACAAAGAGGTGGTGTCTGCCAGGGTTTGGGAGGCTCAGTGGCCCCGGGATCAGCCCTTGTGCCGTGGGATCCGCAGGGCCTGGGGACGAGCTGGGGGCTGGATCAGCCCCTCGGCTGTGCCCGGCTGCTTCAGCTCCACACCTGACCACAGCACAGGCAAAGGCACCACGTGAGGACCAGTGAGCAGCCAGAGGGAAAATCCACTCCATGCATGTACAGCTTAGGGCTTATGAGCAGCAGCAAGTCCAGAAATCAGAAATGCACTGTGAATCCATGAGGGTTCTTGGATTTTCAGGGGCACTTTTGCATCAAGGCTGCAGAATTTGGATTTATTGGCTTTGGGTTTTTTTAGTGCTTCACTGCGAAGTTGAAGGCAGGAAACAACAAAATAATCTGTGGCTGAGCTATCAGGCTGCATTCAGGAGGTTTTGCCAGGAGCAGTGAGGGATGGGTTGTGTTAAAGCCAAATCTGCAGAAAAAGCTTTTTATTTTTAACTATTGCTGTGAAAAGCCTGGATCTTTGTTGCTGGGAGGGGAAACTGAGGCTGCTGCTGAGCCCTAGATGAGCTATGCAATCCTCTGGGAATGTATCAAGGAGACACTTCTGCTGGGAAGGAGGAGTTTGGGTGCACATCTGTTGTGGGAAGGGTTGGGTGCTGCTCCACAGAAGCCACAGCCTGTGTTCCAGCCCATTTGCAGCAGTTGCTGCTGGTGAGGGGGTCTGGTTGGTTTAGGGAATGACATGGTGGGATGGCAGAACACTTGAAGTGGGTCCTGACAATTCAAGGGCGGTTTGGAGTCAGAAAAATGAGTTGTATTAAAACAAAGAGGGGTTTGGTGTTTGCTCTGGTGCAGCTGATGGTTCACAGCATCACAGGGGAGCTGCTCCCCCTGCATCCCCACAGAACTGGGCAGCACTGGGTCTGTCCCTCTCCTGCTGCTGTGATTAAGCATCTCACCCTCTTCAGGCTGTCTCCTCTCCCGCCCTGCCGTGCACACACCGCAGGACGGAGCCCTCTGTAATTGCACACCCAGCAGGGGCTGCTGGACGTGCTCCTGCCACAGGCACGGGTGTGCACCAGGGCTCTGCTGGGAATCGTTTCCTGAGCACTTCTTAAAGAATTCAAAGGCTGCAGCGACTGGCTGTGTGATCTTGTGCTGCAGCTTTGGAAGGTTTTATTTGCATGCTCTGGTCACGGTTCCGTGCTCGGGGCTGGGTCAGGAGCCCGGGGCTCTCCCTGCTGTGGGACCTCCCAGCTCCACTGGCCCAGGCCCCGGGTGCTGCTGCTCCCCTCTGTAGAGCAGGACTCGGGGTTGTGCAGCACCCAGTCTTTACCCACATGCTGAGTCCTCTGGTGCTCTGAGACTCCCTCTCTTGGGAGTGTCAGTGTGTCAATGTGTTTATGTCAGCTGGAGGGTGAGAAACACATAAGCTTACTTTTTGCCTTGCTTTGAGAGTGTTTTGAAGTGCCAGTTGGGTTTTGGAAATAGCCATGTGCTTGTAGAGGTTACCTCAAATATTCCATGAGGGAGTTGCTGTGGGCTGAGATGTGGTGTGAGGAATATGAGGTGAGTCAGAGTCTCAGGTGAGGAGTGTCAGGTGGGTCGGATTGTGTTGAGGATGTTGGAACCAAGGCAGCTGCTGCCCACTGATGAGTGCAGTGTGTTAGCAGTCACAGTGTCCTGTGGTGGCAGGAGCAGAGCCCAGACACGGGGCTTCCCAGTGTTTTTTCCAGTTGTCAGGTTACACACCTTCCCAGGAGCATTTGCAGGGCTCACTTAAAGTTTGTGCTCTGCCCCGTTGGGAGGAGCAGTGAAACACATCCATGACATGCATTTACTCGTGCTCAGGCCTGGCTCCAGTGCTGGCTGGAGGATCCTGAGCAGTGTGAGGATTGAGCAGGTGGTTTGTGCTCAGGTGCTCGTGAGACTTGGGTGCACTGAGGGATGTTGTGAGGTAATGCATTGTTCCAACGAGACAGAAGGACAAACAAGCAGGATAGAACATAGACATACATGGAAGGTGTGGCACAGAGTAGAGGGGATACAGAAGGGAGGATAATGCACCCCAGACCAGAGGGAAAGCCTCTTGCAGCTGCCCCTGGACAAGGGGAAGGCAGTTCCCGGAGGCTGAGTCCCTCCTGTGGCAGTGCTCAAGGGGCTGCCTGGGTGGCTGGAGACAGAATGTGTGCCAACACCTCCACTCCATGTGAGCCCTCTGCCTTTCCCAGGCTGTGCCATCCACTCCTCAGATGCAGCTGTGGAGTGCTCTCGTGCTCCAGCTGTGGGAGTCCTTTCAAGGTGAAGTGTCCTTGAGATGAGAAGGTGTCTCTGAACACAGTGATGGCCATTTCCTCTTGGCACTGCAGCGCCAGCTCTGCCCGATGCTGAGCTGGCACTGCCACTATCCCAAAGCTGCTGCTCTGGAGTACAGCTTAGTCATGGAAATGAGATAAATCCTATTTCACAGAAACTGGTAAAAATAAAACTGTTGAGGATTGATTTGTTTCTATAGCAACCGACTGGAGAAGTGAGTGCAGCTGCTGTCTGCAGGAGGGAGGAAAACAGCGCTGGAGACGTGGGTGCACCTGGGCTGGCTGTGGGCAACGGGAGAGCTTGGGGGGCTGGAGAGGGAGAGAGGCTCAGTTAGAGACAGGACAGCAAGGTGTGAGCTGCCTTTGGAACAACATTGGAGCTGGAGTGTGTGCATGTACCCTCTTCTACACAAAACCTGAAGAGCCTGTGTGATGTCCTCAGAGCTCTGCATGTCCTGCTTCCCAAAGGACTGTGCTCCTGCACCCTCATGGGGGGGGAATGCCCTGCTCAGGGTCAGCCAGAGCATTGATGCCATGTGGTGCCTGGGTGTCCATCGTGTCATGGGCACGTTTCTAAACCTAAATCTGAAATTACTTTGTCTTGTCGCCGTGGCTTGATGAGAAATGTTCAGATTTGAGAAGTTTGGATGAATAGTAGAGCTAAATTTTCTCGATTACCCTTTAACTCAAACTGAACAGCTGGATGCTGCACAGCAGCCTGGGCCAGGGCAGGGGTTTCTTTTTGTATCCTGGAAGAAAATCCAGTTGGGCTTCCAGACTGCTGGATAAGGAGCTTGAGTTTGGAACCAGCTGTGGCACACACAGGGTAGTAAGGTGGCTATTTCCCCAGGGTTAGTGAGGGTGAGCTGCTTAAGTGCTGGGGAGGCTGCAGGATGCCAAGTGCTGGGACTGTGTGTTTAGGTAAGTGCTTAACCTGCTGACGTGTCCCATCTCTTGTGGCTGCTGAGAATTTCAGGTGACAATCAGTGTGAACACCCAACATAGCAGGGTGCTGAGGGAATTACAGGAGGAGGAGTGTGTGCCTGGCCTTACCGGGTGCTCTGCAAGAGCCTGAGATATTCAGCTGAAGGGAAGTTGAGCTTGAGTTGGTGTTCAGGTTTGGTAAACCCAGGTACATTTGCACTCCTCCCTTGTTATTTAAACACATGGTTTCTTTTAAAGGGAAATTAGATTTAAAAATTAACCTCAGGCTTTTTCCAGCTCAAAGGAAGTGTCTGTAGTGCCACGTACTGAGGACGCAAGAACAAAACCCTGTCTGAGAGTGAGTGCCATAAATATTATGTAAATATATTATCTCATTAGATTTCTATCTAATGCCATTGGCTGCCGTTGTGCAGATCCTGGGGCGAGCAAGGCTGAAGATGTCATAGGTGGTCTTTCAAATGTAATATTGAGGTGGGTTGGAAATTAGGTGAAACAACTTTTGCCTCATCCTAATTAAGACAGTGTGAGAAATCCTCTCAAGTTTGGCATTACAAAGTGCCTGGTTTGAGAACAGAATCAATTGCAGAGGCTGGGTGGCCACTGAGGTTTGAAGCAGGAATCCAGGGGTACTCCCCAGGCCTGCCACTGAAAGCAGCTCCTGGCTGGGAGGGAGGAGGGCTCTCGAGCAGGAGCAGGGCAGGACCGTCGTGCTCCCTATGCTCTGTTTGGCTGCCTGCCTCATGATCTCAGCTCTGGCCTTATCTCTGTAGATAGTGCAGATGAGTAATGACAACTCTGGGAGCTAGCTCAGGATTTGGGAATAATTTCCTGCCTCGGCCATTCACTCTTGTTCCTGTTCTGTAAGGGACTGGATTTCACGGATGCTTCTGCAGTAAAAGGATGTCCTTTCTGATCTTCATCTTTCTTTTCCTGAGCTTTCTCAGGAACTGGTGTGTAAGTTGATGCTTTCCCTGCTTGCATGGCACATACCAGGAAGGAGCAGGGGCTGATCACAGTGATCACAGAGCTCTTTGACTGCTCAGGTGTGTCTCCTGTGCTCCCACTGGAGCCACCGTGGCGGGTGTAAAACTTCTGTTTTACCTCCTTCCCTCGCTGTCTTTGCTCTCCTTTCCCTGTCACTTGCTCTTTGGGCACCCAATTAAAAAACTCGTCAAGAAGGAATGTCTCTGGAGTCGGTGGTATGTCTGTGCCTTGTTTGTGTCCCACACTGTTGCCAGTTAATCTCTCCTTGCTGTGTCTTTCTTTAGCCCTCAGGGACTCCTGGTTAAGCTGGAGCTGGGATTTGATACAGGCTTAAATGGAGCCATGTGGGTGAGCTGCTGGGCTGCTGGTGTGGGCTGCGTTCAAGGGCAAAGTCTGCTCAAAACGCTTCAGTGGAAGCTTTGTTGTGGCTCTGAATTCTCCACTCCCGTGTCCCCTTCCTCGAGGGCCTCGTGTCCCATCCCATTGTTCTGGTGTTCAGTATCAGAGCAACTAATTTCCTTTTACTCCAACGCAGCAGTGTTTCACAGCAGTGTTTCACAGCCTGTCTGATGTGCGGGCCAGTGCCTGGGGGTCCCTCCTGAGCTGTGGGACTGTCCCCATGTGCGTGGTCCCTCCGTGGGAACAGTCGGGCACTGTGGTGCCAGCACCGTTCAGAGCCCTTGTGGGATGTCGTGCGAGTCTCCATCTCACTGGTTTCAGTCTCCCTAAGGCAAAAGTGCACTCTGGATGCAGTTGTTGTTACAAAATAATTGCATTTGCTTTTTAATTGCTGTAGGGAAGGGGTAATTCAGTCCCTGAATGTCTGTTTCTCTGGCTCTGCTTGACTTGGCCTATTTACCTGCTTCTCATCCACCCCAGGTCAGACACGCTGCAGTTCAGCATTCCAGGCATCAGGGCTGGGCAGCAGCCAGGCTGAAGGGACGGGAGTGGGTTTGGGGTGACACAAAGGGAGCCACGGTGGCCCAGGGAGCAGCGGCACGTGGCCACCTCGAGCAGCCTGTTGGCACTGAGATGGAGAGAACATGGGCGTGGGTTTATTGTTTCTGTACAGAGCAGGTCTGAGCCTGCACCGGGGGAGGGTGTCTGTGTTTAAAGTGTCCACCTTCCCTATGCCCTTCCAGGTGCAAGGTTCCTGCTAGAAATCCCCAATTTTGGATCAGATCTCTGTTCTGGGAAACAGAGCGCTGGAAACAAGCAGTAACTTTGAGCTGTTCTGATCCCATTGGTGTTGTCTGACAGTGCCCATGTGGCCGCTGTGCAGAGCAGGCAGTGAGCACAGAGGCACGTTTTCTGCCCTCCCAAAACACATAAGTGGCACATCCATTCCTGTGCAGGGGCACTGACGGGCAGGGGAGGGAATGTGCTCTGCCAGGATTTTTTTCTGGGCAAATTCCTTTTGGTGACATTTTTACTCCAAGCTCAGAGCTTTGTGCCTGTCAGAAGGGAACGGTGCAGATGGACATGTATGACTCCAGACACGATGCTCCATTGCTGTTGGCTAACTGACATGTCCCGTGGGATTCTGCAGCTTGTTAAATCATCTCACAAAGGAGACGGGGGAGGGAAAGCCCAGTACAAGGTTGCCAGCTGTAATCAGCTCGGTGCTGCAGCATCGGCTGCTTGGTGGCTTTGATCAGGAATTTGTGGCTGCCCAGGCAGCTTCCTCTGTTTCCCTGGGAGTGCTGGATGGAGGGAAGGCCAAGGGAAAGTCTGCACCATCTACACATGTCCTGCTAATTTTCTCTGCACCTAGTTCTTTTGTACTGTATTTTCTTGCAGTTAGTGGCATCTTCTCCAGTGCTGTGGAGCAGAGCTGAGCTGCAAACAGAGAGCAGGGAATGCTTCCCTGAGCAGTGCTCTGATTCCTGTTTGCAGATCTGGGATGTTGCCAGCTCCAGGCTGGTTTATCACATTCATAACATTGCTCAGTTCATTGAATTTTTGCACGAATGTTTTGATTCCTTTTGCTCTTACTCCTCCAACCCCCATCTAGTCAGATGCAAAAGAGGAGAATGTGCTGCAAAATTGGCATTTAGTAAACCTCAGTGAGAGGTTTGTGAACATTTGGTAAATGTTGTCAAATCTGTCCTCTCTTAGGGGTCACTTTCCCACTTTGAAGGGCAGCTTCAAGGCTTCCTGTCAAACCTTCCATCTGCATGTTGGGTGGCTGCCTTCCTATTTTCCCTGCTCTTCTCCTACCATCGTGCTGCCCTTGGACGGGGTGTGGAGAGAAGGATGCTCCTGCACACATCAGACCCCAGAGCTCCTGGACCCCTCCCCAGAGACTTGGCTTTCCCTGACTCGACTACTGACACTTTTTACACTTCTCCCAGCAAAGCTCGTTTGGCCATGGCCTGGTGATGAGCCCGTGTTGTGTGGGACTGTTCCCTGGCCTGTCATCAGCTGCAAATGCTCTCTAATGGGAGTGGATTGCAGAGTGCCTGTAATGCTTTTAAGAATAAAGGGCAGCACGTGCACTCAAACCAGACCTGGATTTTTCCTGTCCTGCAGCTCTTTCTTTGCTCTGGCTCAGAGGGGTTCTCTGATGTAGCACACCCTGCACGCCTGACCTGGCCTTTCTGTCCCCACTGCGTAATGGGGGTGACAGAGCCCACTGCCACCTCCCACCATACATTAAATAAATGCATTTCCACTGCCAGGAGCCATCTGTAAGGCTGGGGCTGCCCTCTTCCTGGGGGGTATTTTAGCTTGGATGGACGAGTTTCTATTAGTGATGCCAACCCTGTCGGGTTCCTTTGTAGCATGAGCTGCAAGCCCAGGGTTAAATGTATGATTGTCGTAGTCTGCACCAACCTGAACAGCCTCCCTCTGGAAGTGCTTGTTTCTCACAGGGCACTGTTGACCTTATGCTGGCTGAATTGTCTGTAGGTGTTGGGCAACGAGGCTGGAGCTGTTGGCAATCGTTGTTCAGAACTGTTTAACTCAGAATGAGCTGATAAAGTGGGAGCTTGGGGTCTGGTTCTGTGCAGAGGGCCAGGCATGGCTCTGCCTTCAGTCAAAGTGGGACTGAACCTGAGGGTTTTCACTGGAGTCCCTGGTCAGTGGCTCTGCCTTCACCACTGGGTGCCTCGGGTAGGTCTTGCACTGGCTGTGGTGTTGTGCAATGTCAGCTGGGTCACTTCCACATTCCCTGCCCATGTTAAGGTCCCTGTTTTTCCCCATCCATTCTGGCATCCTGTATTTGAGCTCATGATCCTTTAACTTTGAGGGAAATCCACCTGCTTTTCTTATAGCAAATGAAAATCTGGACCAAGAAGTTGAGGAATGCAGAAGCTTTGGCTTCCTTTGCAGCCAATAGCTGGAATCTGACTGGCTGCTTTCCCTGGGCTTTCCCAAAACCTGCCAAGAGGGGCTGAGACAGTATTACTTGTGATCCAGCCACATTCTCCCTTGCCCCAGCAATACTCTGCTTTAATCTTCTCCAGCCTTGCATCAGCTGTTTATTTTTGGAAAGGCTGTTGCATTATCTGGTGGTTGAGGCAAGCAGGGAGTTGGTTCCTGCTCCATTGGGAGTCCCACCACGCTGGACCCTTCCCATTGGCAGGGTGGAAACAGCAGTGGCTTCTTCACCCTTCAGGAAAACATAAGCAGCTCTCTGACTCTGAGACCTTGCCCAAAGTGTTTGATTGTTTGTGTTCCCCTCTGTAAGCAGGAAATACCAAGTGAGGGTCGTTGTTCACTGCAGGAATCCAGCAGTTGTATGGATGTGGATAGCTGGGATGTGTGTGAATGACCTGCTGTGGTGGCCTCTGGGCAATGGACTTGAGGGAATCTGCCTCCAGGCCTCTCTTTGTCTCTAAGGCATTGAGCAAAGTCCACAAACATCTGGGGCCAGTGCTCAGCTGCTTTAAACTTCCTGGTGACCTTGGGCCAAGCCACTCTCTCCTCTGGTGTCTTGTATCCAGTATCAAGCTTTTTGTCTTTGATGTTGGGTGTGCAAATACACAGGTGCAATGACCTCTGCTCTGCACAGGCACCAGTCCCTGAGGTCTCCTGATCCTTCCATAATCCACCTCAGTGAGACCAGAAACCAGTCCTGAAGGGTCATCATTTGAGCTGAAAACACCGAGTTGTTCTCTAGGCTTGGCCTTGCTCTAGCCCCCTGCCTGGGATGATTTTGTGAGTAGAGTTACTCCAGTTGGGAAGAAAGAAATGGAAAAGCAAGAGGACAAATATGGTCTTGTTTAAAGGAACTTTGGGGGCTGACCGTGACCTAAAGCATGTGCTTTATTCAGCAGTTTTTACAAGCAGGAAGCTTTATTTAAAGGCTCCAGCACTTGCTGAATCGTGGAGCAGGAGAGAGCTGAGCGCAAGAAGTACTTTCAGTGAAGCAGATTTTGCTGTTTTCAGAGCTTTTCTGATGTCCTCACCATTGGGTTTTAATTGCCTTAAGCAGGTGCTTCAGGAGCATCATTAGATGCTGCTCTGGTGCAGCAAAGGGGGTGAGATCTGGGTAATCTTTGAGAATGTTGGGTTTGTGATAGAGACCATTAAGTTAAAAACAACACCCCTCTGTGATGTGAAGGGGTTTGGGGGGATTTTGGGGGAGAAACAAGAAAGCAATGGTGGTCAAATTGGCTTCAGACCTTTACTGAGGACCTGTATTTACAGTGGTCTCCTGCCTGCACTGGGATCTGTGCTTCTGTTTAATCAGAAACAGCCCAGAGTTACTCTGTACACAGAGTTCTGGGCTTTGGCCTCTTCTTCTCTCAGCTCTCTGTTTCCATACCTTAGGAGAACTCTGGCCTTCCTGGCAGAGCTGGAGAGGAAGAGGAGGGGAGAGACTGATGTACTTGACTGCAGTCTGCACATATAAATAGTTCTCCTCTTGGATCCTTCCAGTCTGATCTTCTGGGTGATTTGACCTTTCTTTGATAAAAGCTTTCTTTATTTGCAGGAATAAAAGGTCAAAGGGTAGGAGAGGACACAGCAGATTTTTTAAAATATTTTTATATCTTGGCAGTTGGTTTCTGCAGCACCCAGCACTCACTGCTGGGCCAGCTCCCCCCTGGGCTCCAGCTTTCCTCCTTCTCTGAGCTCCTTTAGTAAACTTGGCATTTAACTCTAAAGCACTGACCTGAAGATTTCTAAGGAAGGTTATGGAAGTGTTTTATCGTGGGGACACGCACGTCTTCCCACGGGGACGGATGTCCTGGCTCCAGGTCACTTTGGGCACAGAGCTCATTTTATGCCCACTGCACCACCGACCCTGGTTTTCCTTGGTTCATAACTTCAGCTGAAAGAAAAGCTGGTGTTAAATGCTGCTGGTTTTTCCTGTGTTCACCCTGAAGTAGTTTGAGCTCAGCATCCAAACACAGCTTGGTTTAATGTGTAAAACCATGGGACTCTGGCACTGCCCAGGTTATGGACGAGCAAAGGCAGCGCAGGTGCAGTGTTAGAAGGGCTCCAGATGGCACACGAGGCTTTCTGGCTTGAGTTCTAACCATTAATTGCCACTTTAAATCCAGCAATAAATTATTTGGGCAACCACAGTGCAGGATCCCACTGCCAGGAACAAACCGGAGCTGAGCACTACTCAGTCCCCTTTGTGCTTCAGGCCAGCACAGCTGGATGGGGCAGGGCACTCCTGCACTCACTCTGGTGTCTCACTGACCTTCTGGTTTAAGCCATCCATCGTCCTGCACACCCTGTTGTTGGTGTTGGAGGTGCACTGCATGCGTGTGTTGGCTTGTGTTTGCTCCCGGAGCGCGGGATGGTGTGCGGGGTGCCTCGGGATAAGCCTCTGATCCTTTGCAAATTGGATTTTGTGGCTCACTTGCCTGTCCTCTTGGATGAAGGTTCCCCTTAGCTGCCTCTCCTCTAGCAGAGCTGATGTCCATCTCAGGTCTGCAAAGCCTTTTATAATGCTCTGCGGATCAGGAGTCACTCGGAGGGAACAGGGACAGACTTTCCATTTCCCATGGAACACGCTCTAGAGTGAGTCTGTTGCTTCATTCCCTTCTGAATTTCCACTCGGTCTGCACAAGATTCCCACTGGTTTGGTGCCTTTCCTGCTGGTTTTGCTCACTGTAGCACCTAGGTGTTCCTGGCTAGCAGCCCCCCAGTGATGATGGGTATTGCAGGAAGCCTCTGAGCCACATGGGTCGTGGTGATTGTGTGCTGGGGAGACAATGGACTGCTCAGGAAAGGTCTGCTTCTAATAGGTTTGAAACCAGTTCAACTGGAGATTGGAGGCTATTAAGTTTTACCCCTAAAGAAGACTGTGCAGGAAAAAGTACTATGTTGGCACAAGGGAGATTGCCAGGGCTTGTGATAAACGCTGTGTAATTCCTGAAAGGATGGAGTGTAAAGCACACTGGCACATGGGTGGTGGGTTGTGCTGGTGAGGGCCCTCATCAGGAAAGGTGAGCAGTTCCAGTTTACCTGTAAGAGCATACTGGTTTGAGTTCCATTGCCTGTTCTGGGAGAGGGTGGTGGCACTAGTGAGGGGTAGCAGACACCACACTCCTTTCACAGCAAGGTCAGGAGCAGCACCAGCCCCTCACTCACACTGTTCTGCACTGATGTGAACAGGACACCTTCCAGGGGTGGGGGGAAGAGTAATTCTCGGCAGGGTTAATTCTTAAATCCGTGGTGCTTGACTTTTGAACAAGGGAGGGAAGTGAATGCTCTCAGAAGTGCTGGGAGACCACCTACTCTTTTGTACAGACCACCAGCAGCTGACAGATGGAAGTGATTTTGGGACAGTGAGAAGTTAGTGTGGAATCACACTGCTGACCAAGAGCAGGCTCTGTATCCCACAGTCTTTGACTTACAGCCCCTGCTTGTGACTCTTGCCATGGAGGGAAGAGAGTTTCCCAGAGCCACTGGAATTCTTCAGCGGGGTGTGAATTAGCAGTGCATCGATGGTTTGTGGTCTCTTGTGGTTCACCCTAATAGACACACGTTCCTCTGAAGATGCTTTTTGGCAAGCACAAGTATGGCTGAAGGATGTGTGGGAGTGGGAGCTCTGACTGGAAACCAGGAGGGCCTGGTAAAGCAGAGGAGTGAGTCCCTGTGCCGGTGTGTGCTGCGGCACTGACCCCTCAGCTCGACTCTGTGCTCCACGTGACTGCTCCTGACCACAGCTGCCCAGATACCCAGTGTGAGAGCTCTGCTGCCCCTGTCCTTGCCCTGTCCCTCTTTGCTGTTTGCCTAAGTGTCCCCTGTCCATTTTCTGTATTGCAGCATCTGGAGAGGGCCCAACGTGAACTGCGTTGACAGCACTGGATACACCCCACTGCACCACGCTGCTCTCAACGGCCACAGGTGAGTCCTGCTCCCATCTTTGCTCACAGGGGATGGATGTTTTGTGCTTTCCAGGCCACGGTTCTGTGTCGTTCATTCACTTGTCACTTCCATGGCGCTGGTGAGTGCTGGTGCTGCAGCACTACTCCATCTTCAGGGGAAATGGAGAATGTCACTGCTTTGGCTGCTGTACAGTGTGATCTTACAGCTTGAAATATTTGGCAAAACATTGAGGTTTTCAACCAACCACCCTTTTATTTCAAAGCAATTTGGATATGCTGTAACACCACGTGAAAGGGACTCCCTGTGACAGTCCCTGCAGTCTGTCTGGTGTCCAGGGTGGACTGGGCCTGCACCACTTAGAGTTGCCTTGTGTGCACATCACATTTGGAAGTAACTCCAGTCTTTACCGTGGTGGATCTCGTGTTATTCATTGCTGCTGAAGGTATTGAGAAATGGAATAGAGCTAAAATCTTTATTCACCTTCACTGTGCTGATGCAATTCACTTTGCAGCAGAGGCTTGTGGCTGACTTCAGCCCCTGTTCAGCCCCATTAGCATGGAGGCAACGTGGATCTTTTCTGAGCTCATCTCATCAATATTTATTTCTCTTTTTTTTTATTTCCTTGGGTGGCATTTAATAGGAACACTTTAAAATCATATTTCAGGAGGATCTCCAGTATTCTGTTCAGACTCACTTTTCATGCAATACAGAATGTAACTGTGAAACAAGAACTGAGTGTCTTAGACTCAAGTTCCCTTCTCCCGCAGGGACGTTGTGGAAGTTCTGCTGAGGAACGACGCCCTCACCAATGTGGCAGACTGCAAGGGCTGCTACCCCCTGCACCTGGCAGCCTGGAAGGGAGACGCCGACATCGTGAAGCTCCTCATCCACCAAGGCCCTTCGCACACCAAAGTGAATGAGCAGGTCTGCTGGTTTTCTCTGATGTACCATTGAATCACTGCCCTTGCATGGAGAGAGACTCCTTCAGCTGACTCCTGACCCTTCCCAAACCAGCAGCAGTGGTTATAAGGTCCTGTTTGCTGGTGGGATAAGAGGGGCACTGCCTAAAGCAATACCTTCAGTTCTGAGTTAGTGGTAGGATGAGAAAGGTATTTAAGTTTTATAGACAGACACACAAATATGAGAACTTCTCAACACCTAGGAAGTGTTCTCCTGCTTCTGGGCTTCTAAAACTAACCCATAGTTTTCTTTTCAGTTGCTGGATAGCTGAGCAGGTTTCTAGTTCTGCAGAAGATCCATTGGCTCCCTCCTTTGGGAACTAATCAAGGCAACTTTGTTTAGTCTCTGTTTGGCCGTGCTCTCTTAGCTGCTCTCCTGGCTTGTCTCTGGCACTTGCTCCAGTTCACTAATTTGTAAGTTCTAAGATAATTTTAACCCTATTTGCCCCCAGATAAATCCTTAGCTTAATCTTAAATTATTTTCTCAATCGGGCAAGAAAAAAAGCCTCTTGGATTTCTTCCATTTGTCAAGCTGATAGTTTTGGTCTGGGGTGCAGAGGGAATGAGGGGTATGAGACAGCTCTGTCCACTCCAGAGGACTGGCTCCCCTGTAACTGTCCCGTGCACATCAGAGGGACCTTACAGTTCCAGAGAACCTCTGGAATGCTACTGCTGGAAGACCCAAATACTTCTCTTGTTTCATGGTTTTGTTTAAGGGAACTCGTTTTCTGAGGCCAGCTGAGCAGGGTCACTGACCTTGTCGCTGGGTGAGCCTGGCAAACAGTCACAGGCCTAAATCAGGTGCTTGGGCCCTGGTTGTCCTGTCCCTAAGGCAGGAACATCTGATATCCCTGTGAATCAGCTCCCAGCCCACTGAGGTGTGCATCAGGAGGAGAGGAGTAAACCAAAATAGGTTTGCCTGCCTTAGTAGCACAAGGCTAAACCTGACCATTCATTCCGAAGGTAATTCCCAGGTAGGTCAGGCACCCGTGGCTTGAGTTCAGCAAATTGTCACAGTCAGGGTGAGCAGCTGGGAACTGGGAGTCCCTGCTGCTTGTTTGCTCTGTGTGTGCACTTTTTCAGAAGCTGAGGAGCAAACTCCCTTCATAGTCAGGTTTAAGAGTCCCAGTCCTGCTTCCAGCTGCACCTTATGGGGACCCAAGTGCCACACTGCAGCTTCCTGGGACAGGTAGCTCGATGCACCAGGCTGCCCCAGGCCTAAATGCTGCTAAAGCAGCAGGAATGAAAAATCTAATTTCCTACACTCCTCAGTCGGGCAGGAATAATGAGGAATGTTTGTTTTAATGTCTCTGGTGGTAGTTTTGCAGTTTGGGGCTGTGGTTAATCACGTCTCCAGGCACAGCTGCAGGCACTCTGGTTACAGAGGTTTGAGTTCAGGTAGCCTTTCACAATCAATCTGATAAGAGTTGCCTGAGGGCCCTGAGTGTAAATGTTCTGCTCTGAGTAGGGCAGATACAGAGGAGACCTTTGCAAAAGACCCAAAGCTTAGTGTGATCCTTCCAGGTAATGTTTCATTAATGTCTGTTTAGTAGGAGCCTTGTTAAATGAGAGAAGTCAGCTGAGGAGCCTGTGCTGCCTGTACTTGGAGCCTTGTCCATGCACTGCACAGGGGTCCAGGTTACAGCAATCCCAGCTGGAATGGCTTTTGCTGGTCATGGCTCTGACTGGAACAAGGTGCTGTGTTCTGGTGTTCCACCCCTTGGAGTCACCCATTGCTTTGTTGCTGTATCTCACCCATTTCATTATCACATTTTTTTCTTTTTCCTCTTCCTTTTTGTAGAATGCTCTTGAGATCAAAGAACTCAAAAAGTACGGCCCCTTTGACCCATATATCAATGCCAAGGTGTGTACTTTGCTGTCAGCATTTCACTGCATCATCACTCCAAGCTGCACTCCGTGATTCCAGGTGCAATAATACCTGTTCACTTTGCAGCTGCTTGGGGGAGAAGGAAAACGGGACCATTTATTTACTGTGGGTTTCTCTCTTCAAAGCAGTTATAGAAACATAATTAAAGGGAAGCTTTTCCTTACTTTCCTGGGGGCTCCTTCCTTGCTTAACCTTGTAGGACTCGTGGTGATGGTCAGTTTGCTTGATTGGGCTGGATGACTTCCCAAAGGTAAAGCTACTTCAATTAAATGTTTTAGGTTTTGTTTCATGTGCTGATGTTGCTGATAAATGCAAAGAGAAGGAATTTTTTTCCCTGCTTAACCATGGATGCATTTTCTCTGTGGGCTGTTTGGAGTGAATTTTTATGCCTTTTCTCCTACCAAATGCATAATGCTGTGTGTGTTATTTGAGTGGACAGTTAATTCCTGTGGTGGTGGTGGGGAGAAGGGAAGGCAGTGACATTCCTGCCTCCCTTCCCAAGTCCTCCATGTCCTGCTTATTGCATCAGTCTCTCTATTTTGATGTTCAGTCTGTGGTGTTGTCTGACCCTTCAGCCCTGGTTTCCTGTTCCTGTTTTCTGGCCTGTTTTACTCCTCTCTTGTTTTTAGTTGTTGAGCTACAAAAAGCACAACATTGGCTTGTGTGAAGTGCTGAGCCTGAGCTGTTGAGGAAACAGATCGAGTTCCTGGTGGTGTTTTCTCAGACACCCTTTTTCAGTTTTATTTCTAGTGAAGCTGCAAGCCAGGGATGGCAAACACTCTGCTGCTCTGTCCTGAGACACCTCTGCCATGAGCCACTGTACCACAGCTGCTTCCAGTCACTTATTTTGGATCAAGCCATCCATGGCAGATTTCTGTCTCTCAGAGTTGTTTTTCTTTTTCCTTCTGTTTGATTGCAGGACCTTAGAAACACACAGCCAGAGTCCCTGCACTTGCTGGGAGTTTGGTGTGAGTCCTTTTTCAAGCAGTACCCAATGCCCACCCTCTGAACCCAAACATGTTCCCATAAAGCTTATCTGAATTGGGGATTTTTACAAAAATCCAGATGGAATTTTTCACCAACAAATGTCTTCCGTGGAAACATCATAGTTAAGCAGTTCAGTTGCCTGAAAGAAGCTTCCAGAAACATTGTCAATATAACCAAGTAAAATCTTACACTCTCCAGCACTGGGATGTTGAATGAAGAAGGAATGTGAAGGGGGAATATCCAGTGAGATCCCTTTCCTGTGGAGTTTTGTTTACAAAGTATTCTAGTTTGGATTTTATACTGTGGAGAAGTGCATTATTTAAAGCCTTGGTTCAGTGTTCACAGTGGCTGAGGTGCTCTCTAGAGCAAGGCAAGATTTTGGCAGCCTTTCCTTTGGTTTTAAGGAGAGAGATGATTTATACACAGTTGTTGGGTTCATCACAAGTTCTGACCAGCTTTGCACCAGTTCCTGCCCAGGTGAGGAGCGTGTGGAGTCATACCTGTCACACAGACCTTGGGGTTTTCTCAGTGCACTGGAGCAGCCAAACAACAGGTTGTCATTAGGGCAGGACTCAGCTGGACATGGAGACACCAACAGAAATCCTACAAAGCAGTCTTAGAAGTAGGTTGGTGGGACCAAAGGGTTGTGCAGCCACTTTCCCCAGCCCTGGGCAGGATCAGGTCTCCCTAAACCATTCCTGGTCAGTGTTTGCTCAGCAGCTTCTCAGAAAACTCAGAGAGGGGCAGCTCTGTGGACTCTGGCAGTTTATTTGACCCTTCAGATCTTTGCAGGTCAGAAAACTTTCCCTTATTTGACCAAGTCTCCCTTTGCTCAGTCAGAACCTCTCCCAGTGTGTTGGAAGCAGGGGATGCAGGATGGAGGGTGCAGGGCAGGGTGCAGGATGGAGGCTGCAGGGCAGATGCATGGCTGGATGCACTTTAAGGGGCTCTGGATTCTCCATTTTAGCACGTGAGGAGGAGCAGCAGGGCTGTGTGTGGTGAGTGGTATCTCCTTACCAGGGCTTGGAAACTGTGGTGGAGCCCATATGGAAGCAAAGCCATTCCTGCTTGTGTCCCATTTGTGATCTGCAGAAGGGCATCGTGTGTGCCCAGCTCCTCTCCCCTGGCTGTGAGCTGGGGGATGTGAGGATTCCTGCAGGAATGCAGCCCCTGGGCCCTCCTGAGTGCTCTCTTTTTCTAAGTAGTTCTGAAATTTGAAGCCATGTGCCTTCTGGCTGCTGGAATGGAATTTTCCTTTTCCATCTCCGATAAATCTGTATGTCTGAGTGCTCCTGCTCACTGCTCAGGCTCCACTCTGGTTTGTGCCTGGAGAGTGATGTGAGAAGAGAGCAAACTCCCTTGCCTAGAAGGGCTCTATTTTTGGCTGCTCAAAGCTCTCCCAAAATGGAGTCAATAAAGACTTGAGCAGTAGCAGGAGTTTCCAGTGCACAGTCTGGGACAGGGAGAACCCTGCTGTAATGATCTCCACTGCAGGAGGAAAGTCTGGGGATTGCACCTGGAGTGTCAGAGCCCTGACCTGCTTAGGGAAAATTGGACTAAATTGCAGTGAAGATGAGGGAAGTCTCCAACAATTCTGTTATTAAAGGATGTGTTCCCATTTATGAGCCCTCAGGCAGGTGTTTGGAGCTGCTGCATGCTTTAAAGCCCCCCTGATGGATATGGTCCTTGTGCTGAGGAGGGAGGAGAGGGGGACAGTCCTAGCCAAGGCAATCCCTAGTAGCCAAGACAGGCCTGGCATGAGCAGCATGTGCCCCCCACACACACCCCCGGCTCTGGGGCAGGAACCCCATACTCAGAGGGGCTGAGGTCATCCACTCTTTCTGCTAAGCCTGGCAGCGAGACCCCCTCATGCCACAGGGCAGGCTGAGGGCCTGGGCCTGGCTGTCATGGGCTCCCTGATCCCTGCTCTTCCGCCCCTGTGAAACGAGAATAATGGGATTTGCCAACCCTGTGAGTGCCCAAGAGCAGCAGCGTGAGCTGACGGACAAGTGTGAGCCCTGATGTTCTCTACTCTGTCCCCTCTCACTCCACTTGTATATTTTATGTGCAGACTTCTGTATCCTGCAGTGACCTCTGTCCACGTGTATGTGCCTCCCTCCAGGATACAGCCTGTTTGACTTGGACCTTCTGTGCCTGCAGCAGTGCTTTGCCCCCTTTGCCCCTTCCCCCCTGCATGTGGCTGGTGCTGCTCCTGCCTCCTTCGCTTTGCTTCCATACAAGCTGCAGCTGTTGGAGCCTCTCCCCAGCTCCTGCTTCCCTCATGCTTTGCCTGTGCCTGAGAAGTGATGCAAAAGCCAGATGTCAATGAGTGAGGGGTTGCAGGACTCCTGTGAGCCTGAGAGTGACCAAACACCTCAGCGGGCCCCGAGTGCTCGTTCAGCCGTGCGAGTTCGTGCCGTGGTGCTGAACACCGAGCCGTGTCCAGAGGCGTGTGTGTGCTCCCACAGCAGGAAGGCAGGGATCTGGTTCCCTTTGAAATGGTCCTGCTGCCCTCCAGCAGGACAAGCACATTCTGTTCATTTTAATGGGACTGTTCTTAAAATGACAAATTCAACCACCATTCTCTCAGCTGAAGTGTGTAACGCTTTGTACTAAACTTTTTTTGGGTCAAATTGTCAGATAGTTGTTTCTGAAGTGCTTAAACCACAGTCCCTCTGTGGATAACACACAGTAGTAAAACTAGAAACTTAAGGAGAATTTAATTTAAGAAGAGGCTCTGGCTGGGTTCCTTTTTTGCACCTGCATGTGCAGTGTGTTGCACCGCTTGTCTTTGGGCTCTGCATTGCTGGTTCTTAGCCCGGCTGCTGCTGCACACACTGGTTGGGTCTGGCTTCCAGCCCGGAGGTGCTGCCTTGTGGCTGGGACATCACTTCCCTCAGCTGATCTGAGCCCTGGCTCGTTCCTGGGGTGATGGAATTGCACGGCTCTCTGGTTCACAAACTGCATGGAACTGGGTGCACCCTGTCTCTAAACAGCTGGAGTTGCAGAGGTGGAATGACTGTTGTAATCAGGATAAGTAGAATTTGAAACAATTGAAGTTTAAATCTAAAACTATGACGATGAAGCTCCAGCAGATAGAATTCACACAGCAGGTTGCCTGTCATGTATTCAGCCTTTTATTTTTGTGGCACCCTGAAGTGTGGGATGCTGCCAACAGATACCAGACTGCTTTCCCCAGGTGAATTAATGGGAATTCAGATACAGCTCAACACTCCTTAAACTTTAGCATGGCCCCTGGATTCTGACCCTAGTGCTTGGAGAGGAGGCTGGTCCAACTGTAGCCCCTCTTTCCCACAGCTTTAGCCCATTGTTCTGGACGTTCCTGAAGCTGTGGCTGGGTGGGCAGGTTGATGAGCTTGTGAGGGGATGTCTGTGCTTGGTAAATGGCCAGGTAGATGGTGAGACATTGCTCCAGGCTGATTCAGACTGGGCTCTCTGCTTCCCCACTGCTACTGTGTCTTGTTTTTGCATTTAAACTTCAATGTTGGAGCGAGGTGTGGAGCGGCCGCTCCCCCGCCCTGACGTGCTGCTGTTTGTGACCCCCAGAACAACGACAACGAGACGGCGCTGCACTGCGCGGCCCAGCACGGCCACACCGAGGTGGTGAAGGTGCTGCTGGAGGAACTCACCGACCCCACCATGCGCAACAACAAGTTTGAGACCCCCCTGGACCTGGCCGCGCTCTACGGGAGGCTGGAGGTTGTCAAGATGCTCTTGAACGCCCACCCAAACCTTTTGAGCTGCAACACTAAGAAACACACTCCCCTGCACTTGGCAGCCAGGAACGGTCACAAAGCCGTGGTCCACGTCCTCCTGGATGCTGGCATGGACAGCAACTACCAGGTATCTGGTGTGTCTGTCTGCGGGGCTGGGCCGACGGCTGGGGTCAGAGGTCGAGGGAGGGACGCTCCAGAGGGAAGATGTGGAGAGCTTTGTGTTCTGCTGGGCTGTCTGTGCAGCTCTGGGTTGCTCGGGGGGGCTGCCCAGAGGGACTGGGGTGCTGTGCATGTCTCACGTCTGCTCAGGGGCCGGGCAGAGCCCCGGACACAGAGCAGGAGAGAGAAATGTCCTTTTGCTGAAGCTGTTCTGCCCCGCAGTGCTGGGAGCTCTTGATAGGGTTTGAGGCAAACGTGTCTCTTCCTATCAAGCCACTTGTGAATGTGCTGTTTTCACAGCAATGGCTTGTATGTGGGTCTTGTCTTTCCTTGTCAGGACACGACCTCTTGCCAAGCTGTAGAAGGGCCTTTGTTGGTCTCTCACCTGGGCCCACACATCTCTGACGGGACCATGCACATTTTCCATCCCCCATCCTCAGCGCTGTAATAACACTGATGGTCCTGTCCTCAGCTGTAGGCAGTGCTGCCCACACTGTGTACGATGCCGTGTATTTATTGCTTCCGTAACCCTCTAAGCCATGCCTCCCTCACCATTCCCTGCTGTCTGGCTTCATGCTATGTTTCCATTTAATTTGCAGACTGAGAAAGGCAGTGCTTTGCACGAAGCTGCTTTGTTTGGCAAGACAGATGTGGTACAAATATTGCTGGCTGCAGGTGAGAGAATGTTCCCCCTTTGAAGCACTAATGTGGCGATCCCTTCACCCAGAGCTTGAGGAAATCCCGTTCTAGTGCAGCAGGTTTTTCCATCCAGCTGTCAGAGCTCTTCGGAGCAGGTTCTGAGAGAGGTTGGCTCTCAGCATTTGGCTTTAGATTTGCCTCTAGAGCTTTTTAGCTCCCCCCAGTGATGATCACAGATGTGACTTGATGAAAGACATGGACTAGTTAGACAGTATTCTTGCTTTTGCTCTTTCTACCCCATTGCCACAGGTATTGATGTGAACATAAAGGATAACAGAGGCCTGACCGCTCTGGACATTGTGAGGGAACTTCCTTCCCAGAAAAGCCAGCACATAGCAGCTCTGATTGAAGGTGGGTGATGCAGCTCTGCCTGTAGGGAGGAGAGGAAAGCTCGGGGTGCTGATTGTGCCAGGACAGGTACAGGATGTGCCTCTCTAGACCTGGAAACTGCCGAAAGCAAAGCAGCTCCAGGCTGTGTTGGAAGGAATGATGCTCGAATGCTGGGGTGAACTTCTCCAGACCAAATGTTTGGAGGAGGACTTGGGGAGGACTTCTGCTAAAGGAGTGTGGCATGACTTTTACAGTGCAAATGGGCTTAATTGAGCTTTGTTCAGCTCACTTTAGAAGTTAATTGAAACTAAGGATATCCTAAATCTACTTGGAGAATGCAAAGTAATAGCTTTAGAAATGGTTTTGGTGTAACTCCCCTTTATGTGTCTGTGTAGGCAAATAGTCATCCACAGATTTCACATCCTGCTTCTCGCCTCCTTTCAAAGATTGGGCGTGGAGTTTGCAGATGAGATTTACAGAAAAGGCCTTGATTACTTGTGGCTTATAAAGGAGCTTGGCCCATTGTGTCTGTCCAAGTTCAGGAATGAAATGTGACATCTTGGCTAAATTCATACTTTGTAATTACACTGTCTGCATTTCCTCTCAGCTGTGGGGAGGATCAGAAGCATTTGGAGCTGGGGTGCATTATTCATGCTGAGCATTTGGGAGCTTTGCAGGTTCAAAGCACTTTGCAGACTTTTAACTAAGCTTTGCCTGTGAGGCTGGCAGGTTTTAGGTCTATTCTAAAACTGAGGACAAAGATGGGCTTTAAAACTGAAGATCCTGCAGGTAAAGGCTCTCAGTTTGCCCCAGGAGAGAGCTGCTGTTGGACATTACTCACATCAGCTGATTGCTTCTGGCTTTACCTGTGGTTGGGTTTCTCTGTCTTATGATTGTTCAGCGATGGAGCTTGTGTCTCCAACACCGATCTGCTCCGTGACGCTGTGTCCATGCAGCAGCTTTGCAGCTTTCTGATTAAAGACTCTAAAAGTTCAAAGGCCCCTTGTGCCTGTGATTAAAGAGGCCGCCTGCTTCTATTTTGGGATCTGAGCTGCAAGGTTTAATAATGTGCTTTGGTTATTTTTTGGAAACTTAATAAGCTGACAGTTGGCCTTCCACCCGCGCGGGAGGAGGTGCCATGTGCTGAAGGGGACGGAAAACCAGACTGACGTGAGCTGACCCTGTGCCTCACCCATTCCAGATTACACCATTGGGAAGAAAAGTGCCAAAGCTGCAGAGAAGTCCTCTCCAGCCCCGCTCGCTCCCGCCGCCGATGCCACGGGCCGGACAGCTCAGGGTGGGCACCCCCAGCTCTCCTCTCCCTGCGAGTGCTGACGCCGAGGGCGGGAGCCCCGGTGATGAGCCTGTCTCTCTTCCTCCCCCAGGAGACGTGGACAAAGCCGTGACAGAGCTGATCATCAATTTTGAGGTGAACCCCGAAGAGGAGAGCCCCTATGAAGCGCTGTACAACGCCACCTCCTGCCACTCCCTGGACAGCCTGGCCAGCGGGAGATCCTCCGACCGGGACTCTGGGAACAAGGAAGCTGAACCCGGCGGCCCCAAGGCGGCCGCAGTCAGGCCTGTACGTAGCTGTGTGTGCTCAGCCCTGCTCACCCCAGGGGCACGGGGGACCCACCTCCAGTGTCAGGTTTTGCAGCAGGCTGCCAGTCCCTCAGCTTGAGGAAATCTTTAAACCTTTCCCTGACACTGATTAAAGCAGACAGGTACCTCTCCTTCTTCCCTGGCCTGTTCACAGGGAATAACTGCACGTATTGCCTACAAGCTGCTGCATCTTTGTGTATTACTTGCACAGATCTGAAGAGAGTACTCCAGGCTTTACAAGGCAACACAAGGCTCCTGGAACTGTCCCCAGAGAAGTCTTCCTCACCTTCTGTCAGCTGCATCTGCTGCCCTGTTAACAATCCACGGGAAGGCTGCTGTGGGGCAGATGGGACATGGGCCCTGCAGTGCTGGGTCAGCTTCAGGGTCTGTGTTCTGATTGATTTTCCAAAGCCTGCTCCATGGAGGCATTTTTGGACAAGAGGCAGAGCAGCAATGAACACTTTAACTGCTGGGGGCACAGTAGCCATGGTTTCCCTCTCTGCAAAGAGGTGCAGCCTTTGGCCTGTGCTGAGAGCAAATAGAGTAGAAATGGGACAAAAGCTTTAGCAGATGGACATTTCAGCCAGGTCTCACTCAGGTGAGCAGTACCAGATGCACTGTCCTGTTACTGACCAAATCTTGTCATTGTCTTGTACTAACAGTGTCTGGTGTGAAATAAGTTCAGCTGTGTTACAGATAAAGGAGAGGCTGAACTGCAGTGAGGAGGGAGCAGGAAAAGGGATGTGCTTCAGAAGCTCGCTGGAGTTTCTCCCCAGACTTGCTGTTGGAGCAGTGCAGCTCTGCTGCTTCCCTTTGCCATTAGATGGAGCTGTGGCTGAGCAGGAGTTGGCCTGGGGATATGCTCTGCATCGGACTGGGCAGCAGCTCCAGCTGCCCACTGGCAGTCCCTGGATATTGGAGGACTTTGGTGCAGCACTGTCTCTTCATCTCTAGTTTTCCACTATAAGAGCTGCCTCTGGCATCACTTATTCCTGTTACTGTTTCACTAAGACACAGGGCATGAGTCTTCCTTTTCTCCCCATCAGCTCATTCCTGACTCCTTTGTGCAGTGCTGTGGAGAGTAGTCTGGGTGTGAAGTGAGACCTGTGTGAACAGGAAGAGCTCTGCCCACATCAGTGTCTGCAGGAGAGGTGGAGGAGAGGCAGCAGCCATTGCCCAGCTCTGTGCTGTCAGGGCTGAACTACTCCTCCATCCAGATTAGTGTGGGGAGGTCCTTGCTGCATCCACAGCAGTGGGGACTTAGGGCTGGTGGGGGCAGAAGGGCTGAGCTGTACCAGCACAGCTGACAGTGCTTGTCTTACCCACAGAGAGAACGTCCCCCACCGCCAGCCAAGCCCCCGCCCGACGAAGAGGAGGAGCAGCATGTGGAAAAGAAGATAGGTCACAGTGCTCCCTCTGAGGTATGTGGGGCTTCATCTGGGGTGTTTTATGGGAGAGTGGTTTAAAGACCAGTTTTAATAATTTGGGAGGAGCCAAGGATGCTGTTACCTCCTGTGCTAGTTGGGCTGTGAATGTGAAACATTCCCTCACTCAGCATTGCTGCTGTCCTTGCCATGGGAACTTCCTTTGTCCGGTTCTTCCAGGGCACCTCAGTGTTGACCTTCAGCCTTACTTTCCTATTCTTGGCTGAGAATTCCCTTAGGAAGAGGCTTTTCTGAATCACATTGTGATGTGGACCATTGCCACTTGTACAGATCCCACCACGTGCATCTTCACTTGGACCGAAATGCAGACACACCAAGAGTCCCTGCTTCCTCTGAGCTCCCAGCTGTGGAGGAGCTGCGTGGGCTTGTGGGTCCCACTGACATGAGCAGGGAGCAGGGGCTTGAATTCAGCTGAGGATCTGGCCGAGCACATCTGAAAGCTGCCTTCTGCATCTGAGCTGCTTTCTGATGGAACCAAAGCTCTCACATTCTGTATTGTTGCTCCTGGGCTTCTTGTTGCTCATCTTTATTCACCTGTCTGTGAACCTCAGATACGAGGGCTCTCCAGGAAACACGGCTGTGGGAAACCACAAATGTGTCTTGGCAACTTCTGCTGACACCCAGGAAAACCTTCAAAGCAAACCCAAATCTGTGGATTTTCGTGCTTTCCCAAGGGCAGTGGGTTGTGTGTGAAACCCATGGAGTGTGTGCCACCTCTGCTGTCGGAGCAGGCTCTGGTTCAACACGTGCCTTCTTTGAATGTGCTGATCTGCTGGAGTTCTGCGAAGCATAAATGGGATCTGTTGTCTGGAGTGTGTCAAATCCACACGAGACACGAGTGAACGTGGTCTGCTGTAGTACAACTGACTTCAGAGAGAGCAGAGCTCTGAGCTGTGCATGAACAGGGGGCTGTGACATTGTGGACTGATCCCTGCACTGCTGTTCGAATGCAGGGTGTGATAACTGGTCCTGTGCCTGGCTCTGGCAGAGGAGAGCTGGGCAGCAGGTCATGGCATAATTGGGAAGCAGAACTTGTTTATGACAAGAAACACGAGGGAGGCAAACGTGCCCTGACCGCTCCTGCTAGAGGTATCTTGCCATGTTTAATTATCAAACACCTGCTGTGTTGTCCTGCCATTAATGGCTTTGGAGCATGATCCATTAAAGGGAATCTTGCTGGCAAATGGCAGTGACTCACTGGGGAGATCTTGATTTGTGACCAACTTCGGTGATAGAACTTACGGGCAGTGTGTGGCTGCCTGGAAACGACCTTCTGGATGTACTGATGAGGTAGTTTGGGGCTGATCCTTTTCCTTTGATTACTTCTCCTGGCCTGCTCTGCTTTTCTCTGCTTTCTTGCCTATCTTTTATCACCTCAGTGCATGTTCTCTCTGAGTCAGGCAGGCATGAACAGGAATATGCTTTGGAGTGCTGTAAACATCTCGCTGCAGCATCCCAATGTGCCATCCTCCAGCCCTGCTCTCCTGTTGGAGCCAGGACAGTTACTCATTGAATATTCTGGAGTTGGGCCAAACTCTAGTTTCCAAAGTAGTCTTTTTATTCCTTGCCAAGCTGGAGCTATCAGTTAAAACAGATGAGTGTAAACAAACTTTTCACTTTCATCATGGAAAAATGTTGGTACAAACAGGCAAGGGAGCTGATTGTGTGGAGGTGCTTGAGTGGTGCCTTTCACTATCTCCAGAAACCTTCTGGGTTTGGAGTTGAGTAAGAGCCTACATTGTCAAATTAAACTTGGGTTCCAGCTGTTTACTGCTCGTCTCCGGAAGGGAAGTGCAGATCAAGGACAAGGCGCCACGGTGGTTCCAGCAGTTTGGTCTGCAGCTCTGGGAGGGAGGAGAGAGGAGGAGATGAGTTACCCTTTAGAAAGTCTTTCAAAGTCCTCTGCTGTGGATTAAGTACATCTTAAAGAGTATCCTCATTATTCACCCACAGCATCTTATTTTTGGGCTTTGCTAGAAGTGAACATTTGTATGTGCAAACAACATGTCTGAGGAACTGGAAGCTGAATTGGAAGAAAGCTTTATTTGGTTTTGTTGCTCCTGGTCACAGAGCCCACAGAGCAAGCACAGTTCTCCAGCAATGGTCTTCATTTTGAGTGAATTTGAGCTTGAAACTCTATTTAAGGCTTGGAAGGATGAGAGGTGGAGAAAATCAAGTGTAACCAGGCCCATGGATACCAGCGCAGAAGTTCACAAAGCAGAAGTTGGGAACTATGTGCTGCTGGGGAGCTCCTGCCTTCAGTGCATTTAAAGAGGACAGCACAGGAATCATCATCCACTGGAGTGTCAGGAGAGCACTAGAGCCTGGCAGAAGGTCCAGGCTGCTGCTGTGCTGACAGGCTGCTGCTGGGAAGGATTTTTCCAAGATCACGGGTGAGAACCTGTTACCTGCTGTTCTGGTTGATGGTTTTGTGCCACCATCTGGTCAGAATTTTTTCCCTAATTTGCTCATTACAAGCTCCTTCACCTGGAAGGGAGCAGGTCTGCCTGGCAGCTCCTGCTCAGAGCAGGTACAATAAATACTTCCCGTGCCGGACAGAGCTCGTTTCCTCCTATTGAGAAAGTTGCTTTAAAAGCCAGCTGGGCTCGTGCAGAACAGCACATGGATGTTGGAATCCTGGCTGTGCTGCTGACTCCTGGGTGTCTCTCCAAGACTCCCTAAGCTTCCAGAACTCCTGGCTGGGTTGAGGTCAGGTAGGTACCGATTTGCCCTTGGAGCAGCTCTGGTGCTTTCACTTTGGGGCAGAGGAGGAGGTGGTGTGTGGTCTGCTGGTGAGGCAGTGGGAGGTCCAGGAGTCTGAGCAGTAGGAGCCCTCTCTGGGGGCGTGTTTTGTTCAGACCTGTTCTTCCCTGTCCTGGCAGCAGGTAGAGATCATTTGCTTTCTGGCTTTGGGTTGGCTGTAGTCACACATGGGATCACAAAATGGTTTGGGTTGGAAGGGACCTTAAAGACCATACAGTTCCAACCCCTTGCCATGGGCAGGGACACCTTCCACTACACCAGGTTGCTCTAAGCCTCATCCAACCTGGCCTTGAACACCTCCAGGGATGGGGCAGCCACAACTTCCTATCACCCCATGCCCCTCCCCAGCTCTCTTGGAGCCCCTTTAGGCCCTGTTGCCAGGGCTCATTACCAGGTTGTGCTGAGCTCCTGGGGCAGGGTTGCATCAGTCTGCCAGGATCTGGCCAGGAGATGGTGCTGAAAGGCAGCCGACTGTGCTGGCAGGGTGCCCTGAAGGCCAGTTTAGCCCCATCAGCACTGGGATGGCACCCAGGGACATCCAGGGCCTGTCATCCTTGGCATTGGTGTAGGCCAACATGTGAGTCTGCAGCAAGACTTGTCTGGATCCTGTGCCAAAACCTCGTCCCTGCACATGGATGGTAGCTTTCCAGAGGAGCTCAGGGAGGGTCTGCCAGGGTTCCAAACCAGCTCTGACTGGAGGCTTTGGGGGATTTAAATAAGTACAGTCACTGCTGCACATCCTGGAGTTAAACCGAATTCATACAGTGCTGCCTGATGCCGTCCATCCTGAGGTCAGAACTGCTGGATCTGAGAAGGTAGCAGGTATTTGGGCTTTTGTTCTTTTCAGCCCTGTCCTAATAGGGCCAGCAACTAAATAGTGAATGCAAATTCCAATAGCAACAGCCAGTCTGAGTTGGGATGAACAGGAATAACGGTCTCAGCTCTTTTCCCCCTCCAGGCTGTCTGCAGCTCTTGCACAGTGAGTCAGTTGGTCAGTGCTGGAAAGTTATCAGCATCCCGAGATACTAAAAATTAAAGGGGGTTTGGGTGGGTGTTTGTTGAGGGGGTTAAAAAAAAAAAAAGGGGAGGAGTATTAGATTTTGGCTCACACTCTGCAGCAAAGGTGTTCCCTCTGCTAATTCCTTGCTTAACCCATGGCATAGAGGCTGTGGGCTTTATGCCAGGACAAAGCATTGCTTTGCAGAGCTCCACATTGTGCTGTTCTTCATTAGGCCTCTGCTGCCTGGGGGAAGAGCAGGGGAAGTGGAGCTGAGGAAGAGGAACACCCGTACGAGCTGTTGCTTACAGCAGAAACTAAGAAACCGGTTGCAGTGGACAGGAAAACAAAAGGTGAGTGACCATCCAAAGAACAGAGCACTTCAAGGACTTCTGTGCACTTCAGGAAAATACAGAGGGCAGAGGGCAACTGGAACAATGAAAGTCTCTGCTGGGTGGGGGCTGGAGGGTGATTGTTGTGTTTCCTGGTAATCCTCCCTCTGGTACAGGAGAGCTCCGAGCGTTCCCGTACAGAGTGTACGAGGAGGAAGGGCAGCTGTGCTGTGGGATAGCTGAGAGATTCTGAGGACCTGCTCTGTGAACTCAGAAATACCCAAATCTTGTGCTCAGCTAAGCAAATGCAGAGGGTGGGAGGCTGTTCCAGGGGAGATGAGCAACGCGAGCGTTCCAGTGAGCCGTGTTCTGCATCCAGCTGGCGCTGCAGGTTTCTGCTGTCCTGCTGTAAAATCAACATCCTGCTCTGTGTTAAAGCTAATTTGAGATGGAAACTAAGAGAGGAGGAAAACAAAAGTGTGTAGAGCAAGAACTAGAACTGACACAGATCCGTGGGGTAGCCAGGTATATATTGAACCAGTCTCTCCTCCCCCAGAGGGAATTCTGTGCTTTACGAAGGATCTGAGAACACCTTGTCTCTTGTGTTTAGCTGTTGTTGGCTTTTTGGCTTTCTTGCAACAACAACAAAAAAGATTTGTTTAGAGAGAAAAAATTTCCAGCTTTATTCAAAAGTCTTGAGCAGGAATTTGGAAGGATTTAATTTGGACTCTCACGCTGGAACCCTTCTCATTCTGAGGATGGACAAGGGATGCCTCACTGAGTGCCCTGTCAGACCTGCAGATGTTTTCCCTCCTTGCAGCACGTTAACTCTCATTGCTCAAGTCCTGCTGCTCTCCTTACTGGCCCAGGGTGACACAAGAGGTCATTGTGTTCCCACCAGCACTTGCCAAAGTCCCCTCGGTGCCAGAGGCAAAGTCTGGGAGCTTTTCAGGTTGATGCTTTGCAGTTTGGGCCAGGAACAGACCCTGAGTGACAGCCACTGAGCCAGAGCTTTCAGGCTCTCGTCAGCGGGCAGCTATTGCTGGTTATTCAAGCACGAGCTGTTCCAACTGCTCCACTCCTTTCTCTGGCTGCTGTGTCCAGTCTTGATTAGTGTGAGAGGAGGTGTGTCCTAATTATGTGTGAGTGAAAGCTCAGAGTAATGCAGCTGTGTGTTCTTGATGCAAAACTCTTAGCCTGAACACCTGAAGACATCATGAGAGGTTGCAGGAAGACCTTTAGCCTTGTACAGATCCAGAGCAGAGTCCTGTCTTTTAATCTACATCTGGAAAGATAAAAGCTGTGACTTCAGGGTTTGCACTCCATGGAAAGTGTTGCTGTGTTTGTAACAAGTGTAAAGCCCTTCCCACTGTTGTAGTGGGAGAAATCCAAGGATGCAGTTGAGTTTTCTCATCTTCCAGGGCTTGCCTGCTCTTTAAATGCAGTCAGTGGCTGATGGAGGGGAGAAGATGCATTTAGGGAGTAGCAGAGTCATTTTGGCAAAAAGTTAAACAAGGGCTGAGAGAGGAGGGACTGAAGCCTTCATTGGGGTGTTGGAGAATTTTTCCACCTCTGGGTCAGAAGGGTCCTGGAGCATCAAAGGCAGCAGCTCCATCCCAAGACATGGAACAGGCTAAAGATGGCTTTGAACTGCTTCTTGGCCCTCGATCTGAGGGTCTGGGCTTCTGGATGAGTTCTGGAGCAGTCTTTGGTCAGGAGATGAGGAGTTGGGTTCCTGTGGCTGTTGGGAGGGCGTTTCAGGGCAGCGGAAACGCTGCATTTCAGGCACGCGGGTTTAATGGTGCCTTTCATCTGTGATAGCTGCCTTTGTTCCTCGGGCTGCCAGTTGTCCTGTGTCCAGCGAGCAGATGAATGTGGCATTATCCACTGGCTTTGGTGGCCTTTGTGTGTGTTAGAGCAGCTTGCTGTCACATGCTGGAGCACTGGGAGAAGTTGGTCTCATGTTTTGGGCAGAGTATCAGAAGTGGTTTAAGCCAAATACTCTCCCTTCCCCTTTGGTGTGCGGTCACACGTGTGAAGTCAGGGCACTCAGACCTTGTAACAGGGCGTGAAAATAAGTCAAGAGTGGGGGACTGTTAAGTAGAGTGACCAGGAGGAGACCTCTTAACTCCTGCTGCCTCGAAAGAGATGTGATGGAAGGTGAATGTGGAAAAGATCTTTGAGTTCTCATGTGTCTGGCTTCTCAGGAATCACCCCCAGGTGCTGTCAGCAGTGACCAGCTGCAGGTAGGACTGACTTGGTGCCTTCTCATAGTTATTACAGACTGATGCTTGTTGAGATTGTTCTGTGCTGCTTCCATAGGACAGTGTCTCATTACTTTTTCTGAAGAGGGGAGAGAGTGCACAAGAGCACAAGTTCGGGTGGATAAACTCTGTCTGGAGTGACTGAGCTTGGTGAGACTAACACAGGAGTGTGCCATCCTCAGCTGGGTTCCACAGGCACTACTGGCTGTGGAATGAGCCCGTGGCTCACTTCTACTGCAGGTGAGGGTTATTTTTGCCAGCTTCCTCCTCGGGCCTTCTGTGCCATGGGAAAGAGATTTGCCTGCTCCTCACTTGACAAATTCTGGCCTGATGTAGCATGGAAAGCCTTTTCCATATGCAAGTCAGAGGCTGCTGCACGCCCTTTCTAGTTTTAAGGTTGGGGAGCTTGAGCAAACAGCAGCTGCAGTAACAGCTTTATTCTCCTAATCCAGGGGCATGAGACAAATCCTGCTATTGATATATATAGGGAAAGAAATCCAGTTGAGGCAGGATGGTTGCAGTTTAGTGTGGAGTGTTTAGGGAAGTGCTTCGTATCTGGAGTCCTCAGCCTGCTGGCAGGGAAGCTCTTAATTAAATCCTCCCAGGGAAGCAGACAGTCTGTACCCAGGAATAGGCTCGTGATCCCAGGAAGGGTTGGAAGCAGCCTCTCCTGTGGGTGAGACCTGCAGCAGGCTGTGGGCAAAGAAGTCAGGATCAGTCAGATGATCTGTGCTGGGGTGTAAAATCAGCAAAGAGAGTTGGGCAGAAGTCCCTGTAGTAGTTAAAAGGTGTAAGTGGAGGAGGATGACCCTTCCAGATCCCTTAAAAGGTGAGGCCTGGAGAGCCCTCAGTGTTCCTGCTGTGTGCATCTCAGTGATAAAAAGGAGTGAGATGACTCTTTTCTTTCTACATTAGTTCTTATGTCTGCAGCTTTCAGGACAGACTCTGAAATGTGTCCTGCAAGATGTTCCTCACATCTTCTGAGCAAGTGCTGTTGCCCTCACTCCATCCGTTCGTTCCCTGGCAGCTGCCCTGTGTTTTGGAGTCCCTCCTCAGCTTGCAGATGAGTGGGTGGCTGTGATTGCTGTCCAACAGGAGCCCTTTGTGAGGCACTGGAGCTGGATTTGGAGCATTTTGTTCTGGCTGGACTCAAGTGTTCCAGCACGTGGCACAAACTTTTGCCAGCCCCCTCTCTGCCTTCTGCTGAAATGTCAGTAAAGGTTAAGCTGGGGCATGGAAGAAATAGTTTCTAAGGAAGGGAAGAGGTTTGGAAGAAAGACTGCAAAAGCTTTCTCCTCCCCACAGGTTTAGGTGAGTGTCCCTTCACTGCTGTCCTGCTCACCAGTTGGTGGCTTTGCATTAGTACCACTCTGGCCAATGACTGAAGCACATCTGATCTCCTCTGAGGTTTCTCCTCTTGAGGTTTCTCTCCAGCATTGCAGCATCAGAGCTTTATGCAAAGTAACTGAGTCCAGTCTGGCCTTGTTATCTGGGGTGCTGCTGCTGACCCCCCTCCAGCCAGTGCCGGGACCTGCCTCTCCCTTGGCGGCTCCAGTCACAGAACTGGTGCTTTAATGTGCCCGTGCGAGAGTCAACAACTACTTCACTGTCCTGGAATCTCTAACTCACAGGATCCAGGATGAGATAATCCCTCCCATCACTAGATCCCAGGGAGCAGTGAGGGCTGTGGTGCTGCCCTGGCTCTGACTGCTCCGACCCTCCCGTGCCTGTGCGAGGGACGTCGGGCACAGAGTGCCTGGGACCCCCACACGAAGGCAAAGGACTAATTCAGCCCTTTCCTGCCCATTTCTGGTGTGAGGGCAGACCACAAACCCCGATGGGTGTTGGTGTTTGAAAATCCCCTGCTCAGGCTTGGTGCTGGAAAGGTGCTGGGGGAAGGAGTTGGGCTCGCTGCTGCTGCTGACAGGCTGCTTTTATTTAAAGTAGAATTCATTATTTTGCTCACAGAAAGGAGAGTTCCTTTGCCTTGGCTTCCCGGAGCTGCTGTCTGCAAGGCAAACAATTTCCTCTTCACATCCAAACATCCTCCTTGTGTTTCAGAGCCTCATTATTGGGGTGCTTTGCTTATTGTTCCTTTCCAGCATGGATTTTTGGTCCTCAGACTGAAGAGGCTCTTCAGCACTAAATGGAAGTGGTTAAAATTCGCAAGCAATGCTGGGAGGGCAAAGAAATCCTGGGAAACCAAAGTTAGACTTGTTGACTTGACAAAGTTTTGCTTTTGCAGTTGAAACACTTGCTCAGCTGTGACAGGTGAGTACACGTGTGTGTGCACACGGTTGGCACTGGGTATCAGTCAATTATTCATGGTTTATGCAGGACCCTGGTACCTGATATTAAGGCTGCTGGGGCAGGAGTAGCATGGAACCAGTGTCACATTTCTGGGGCAGCTGGTGCTCTGCCAGCTCGGACCATTCTGCGCTCAGTGGTTCATTGCAAGAGAGACCTTTTGCTCAAGTTTTTTTTATTGCATAAACTGTTTATTTCTCTCCCCTGAGCAGGGAGGAGAGGTTAAACTCAGAAACCACTAGGGAGGAAGGCAGTGGGTTTTTTTGGGAGTGGATTTTGGAACTCGCAGGTCAATTACAGTCCAGGCACTTTCCCACCCTGCAGCCCGTGCCAAGAGCAGCTCCAAATAACGCTTTGGCCTTTATGGAGACGGATCAGATGTTCCAGGAGCCTCCGTCCCTGCTGCTCCCACCTCACTTGCTCTCTCTACAGGATATAGTTAGCACTTCTCTTGGCCTTATATAGCAAGGCCTGATAGTTAGTGTTAACAGGAATAAAACAACACAGGGAGCTGCCAGATTGCGTAAATCGGGCCAGTGTTTGGAATTTCATAAATGCCATGACTTTGGGTACAGGCTGAGCACGCGGAACAATACGGAACTGTTCTCTCTTTATCTCTCCCTCCCTCGCTGAGGGAGGGCAGGGAAAGAGCTGGAATTTTGCTGCTTCTTCCATGTTTTTAATTTCCCCCTCCTCTCCGTTTCCATTCCCTCGAAGACCACAGGAGGAGCAGCGGTGGCTGCAGCCAGGACCCTGCTGACAGCCAGGACATCCAGGTGCCAGAGCAGTTTTCAGGGTTGCTTCACGGTTCTTCTCCGATCTGTGAGATAAGTGAGGACCCTTTCAGGCTCGTTTCCTCTGCGGAGAAGGGGGGCACAGAAGCTACAAGCCAGCCTGCTGGTATGCAGGTGGAGGATGCTGACTTACCTGGCTCAGGATCGGTGCGGGGCAGCTCTCCCGACCGGGACCAGGCGGTGGTTTACGCCACGGTGCAGCACGCGCACGTCAGCCGGGCGGATCCTGTAGTCACGCCCCACGTGCCGCAGCACCCCGGCGGTGCTGAGGAAGAGGGGGACAGAGCTGTGGGCAGGGCCCACCCGGGCAGCAAGCCCAAAGCCGAGCTCAAACTCAGCCGCAGCTTGTCGAAGTCGGACTCTGACCTGCTGACCTGCTCCCCGACAGAGGACGATGCCATGGGGAGCCGCAGCAAATCGCTCTCCAACTGCAGCACTGGGAAGAAGCGGCTGGAGAAGTCCCCGTCCTTTGCTTCGGAGTGGGACGAGGTAAGGCTGAGCTTGCTTAAGAGCCTCTGTGCCTCCTCTCTGCCACACTGCCCTGGGAGGGTCCCGGGTGGGTTCTGTTGCTTTCACTAACTCTCACATGGCATTAATAGACACACGCTCAGTTGGGAGTCTGTAAGGTGTTAAGTGCCAAAAGATAGAGTTCATTGGAGTGGGGGAGAAACAGAATTGCAAGAACTGAGGGGCTTTTCAAACTGTCAAAAGTTTTTTGCTCAAATGCGGGGCTTGATTTCTTTGAAGCAAGACGTTCCCAAAATGAGGGGGACTTTGTAACAGTGCCACTTACCAACCTTTATCCTGACCTCCTCCTTCCAGTTCTTCCCTGTGGACTCTCCCAGTATCTGGAGATGTTGTGTTGCTGGGTCTCTGCTGCTGGGGGGTGAGAAGTGTCCGGGGTTCATGGAGATGGAAGGAAGAGAGTACTTTGGTTTGTGTATTGAGTAGCTCGGGCTTTCCTCCTCACAGCTCATTTCAGCGGCTGTTTAGCAGTCACTTTATTATCATATCGGACGCCGGCGGATAGTTAAATATTTCATGCTCCAAAAGTTGGCCCTGGAGAGCCACTGGGGTGAGATTAAGTGTCCCTCTGAAATTCAGCACCGCAGCATTACTGATACATTCTTTGGGGATGATTCTGTGCTGGGAGAGCAGTGGCTGCAGAAGTGATAAGCTGGGATGAACTACTCTTTGTACTCTGAAAGGAACTAAACCCCCCCTGCGTGGTGCTGGGGGTGTGGAGCCGCGTGTGCTGAGCGTGGAAACCTGTGGGAGGGTTGTGCCCCTGCTCCCTTCTCTGCACAGGCTGTTGCTCAGCTGCCTCTCCAACCTTGACTTGGAGAGAAGATCACCTTCTGTGGGAGGGGATCTCTGAATACTCCCCTGTATTCAGAGATGCTAAAAGCAATGTGGGAATTTGTCCTCAGTATGAGCCCATCCCTCAGTCCATTCTCTCCCTCCCCCTCACTCCCTGCTGGGTCTCAGGGTTGCCAAAAAGATGTTTTCCTCTGCAGCTGCTTGGGCTGGAGAGGCTTCACTGTTAATTGCCCGGGTCAGTTGTACCACAGCACAGGGAAAGAGTGCAGCAGAAGGTTTTGGAAGGACTGGATAATTCCCCGTGCTTTTATCTGAGCTGTTTGCAGCAGACACCGAAAGGGCAGAAGCCTCTGACTCGGCAGTGCTGCACAACTGCAGTGGTAGCAGAGGTCAAGTGTTGGGCTGCCTGCCCCTGCCTCTGCTTCCTCTGCTCAGATGAACCCTCGGAGCTGCTTCCTCCTGCTTGTAAACAACCCCCTCATTTCCGAGGCAGCCAGACAAAATCTGCTTTTGCTTCCCCTTATGTTTAGGTGAGGAAATCAGAGAAAGAATGTGAAAAATTCACATCTGTCTGCAATGGGGCAGGTCTCACTTAGAAAAAAAAAAAGTACTATTAAAACCTGATGGTTTTGTCTTCCTGATTTCTGGCATAATGGAAACATTTTGTGGAATTGTTGTAGTCTGGCAGCAGCATCCTATGACCTGGTTTGCCAGGGGGATTCTTGGAGCAGCACCTGTGGGAATGGCTGGGGGTTTGCAGGATTTGTATGTGCAGAAAGGGGTTGGTCTAGCTGGTCATAATGGAAACAGTGAGATTTAAACATAAATGCAGTGTTGTCATTGGGAGTTGAATTAGTTTCCTGGATGGGATAATGCAGCTGGTCAGAACTGGATGCAACTTGCAACCTCTGAATTTACCAGGCCAACATAAACCCTTTTGAGCCACCCTTGTTAGGGATGGTTTGGCTTTTCCTCTGTGTTTAGGGGAAACAATGGCATATTTATATTTATATTATTCTCTTAATCTTAATAGTCTTTATGCAGGCAACTAAGGAGGGAAGTGATCTCTGTGCAGTTCCCAGCTGTAGCCAGCAAGCCAAGGGCTCTGCCTGCCAGCCTGGCTAGCAGTAGGTGTGCAGGGAGGGATCTGTGGTGTGCCTGGCAGATGGCACTGCCCTGGGCCGTGGTGCCTGTGCTCAGCCACTCTGACAGCAGAAAATCTGCTGCTTGGAGGCGAAGGGTCCCATCCCTGCCCTGGCTGAGCACTGCCAGTGCCGTTTGTTGGAAGTGGAAGGTGGTGCTGGCTTTGCCAAAAGGGTGGGATGGGGAAGGAGTGATTCACTTGGCAAAGCTCATTCCTGTTCCCAGTTGCAGCTCCCCTACTCCAAGGACTGGCCTGGAGTGTTGCTCTGTGCTGCCCAGGAGCCAGTTCAGCCGTGTCCTGTCACCTCCTGTCCCTGCTCCTTCCTGGGAGTCCCTGTGGTGGGAGCTCTGTGCGAGCCAGGCACTGAAACTCTCTCATCACACAGCCATGCCTCTCACAGGAGAGGGTGAGGACTGAAAATGCTTGGTCCCTGCTGGAGTGGGAAGCAGAGTTGGGGGCAAGGAGGCATGTGAGGGGTAGAGCTCACAGTCAGCATAAATACATGAATCCTTCCAAACCTGGCTGAGGGCTGAAGTGATAGATTTGGGTTTTGTCATTGGCTCATGAATATTGAGCGGGTGGGGATGATCAGCTCACAATAACCTGTGTTTGCACCCCTGGGGTGGGGGGCCTCTGGCACCCGGCTCCACTCCAGCCCCACTTCCAGAGTGGATTAACCTGCATCTGCTCTGCCTTCCTCCTCTGCAGAGCAGCTCCAGCCCTGCACATCTACCTGGCTCATGCCCCGGGCTCCCAGCAGAGATCTCTGCAGTCGAGGCCTGGGGCTGCTCTTCTGCCTTGTAGGTGTTGGTAAGAAAAACGATCTGTTAAGAGATCAGGGCAAAGAAAGAGGCAGGCTGCTGGGAATTAGCCTCAGACCTGGCTCCCTACATCCCTTAATCCTCCACTTCCAGCTGCCTATCAAGTAAGTGGCTCCGATGCTGAATTTTTAATGATCATGGCACTCAGAGGTTCCAGCATCAGCCTCACAAAATGAAGTGGTTCTGTGTTCTGACTTCAACTCTTCTAGGAAGAGATTAAACCTCCTTCAAAAGTAATTTAGGGAACTGAATAAAACAGGCATGTTACTTTAGCTTTTTTTAGAAAACAGGAGGTGCACAGTCCACCACTTTGATGCATTTTTTTCCCCCAAGTGAATTAGTTGAATAACTAATGAATATTCTGTAGCTATTTATGGCACTGGACATTCATCTCTCATGACTAACTGCAGTGGTGCTCTATGTCTCCTGTGAAAAGAATGCTTTCCATCTGCAGTAACCATGGATGTGGTGTTTCACTGGTTCCTGACTTGTTTTGGGGGCCTTAATGTCCCCTAAGGGTGGGTGCCAGGAGCAGATGGCACTGCTGTGGGTGCCTTTAAACCTTGTCAGGACTGTTGGGTGTGCAGTACTCAGTGGAATCAGTGCCTTAACTACAGGCTTACAGTGGAGGATTAACAACATTTGCATGGAAGGGTGAAACTTTCAGGAAAGCTCTTGATGCAAAACCTGCCACTGCCTTAAAACACCCAGGAGTTGAAATTCCAAGCTGCCAGCCAGCACTGCTGAAAGAAAATGCAAATACCTCCCTTGTTCCTCAGGCAGAGCTGCTGGTTCTGTGCCTGATGAAGCTGCATCATGAGAGCTCAGGGGTTTGTGTTCTAAGCTCCTGCCACTCCCCTGCCCAGAGGGGCTCCTGTCACACCCTCAGCACCCCTGGCTCGCCCTGCAGGCTCCGAGGACATCCCTGCCTGGGGGCACGAGGCTTCCCAGCAGCCTCTCCTCCCCAAATGTTTCACTGATTCTCTTGGTTCAGTGTTACAGTCTCAGCACTTGGCTTGCCCGGGTGTGGCTGGTGGGGCAGGGCCCGTGTCGGAGCACGGTGGCTTCATCTGTCCCTGGTGTCCCCTGCCCCGAGCTGGCCCTTGACCTCTGCTCTCCTTCCAGTTTTCCCTTTGCCTGAAGGGGTTTATAATTCATTTTTGTCTAGGGAGAAGCAGTAACAGGGTCAGTATTTTTGGTCTGATTTCTGCTAAAAAGGCGAGGTCATCAGGATCTTAATCACCTTAATTATTGGGCTGATTATTCTATTATCTCTGGATCCCAATGTTTCCTCTTGTTTTTCCTGTGCTAAGGTCAGGAATTCTTACATCATCCCTCGTGTCCAATCTCTTCTCTTTGCCCCCAGTGGTGAGATTTCCTCCATCCTGATGAACTTTTTGAAGTGAAAGCTTTTGTGTTGCCACCATTTTTATATCTGCTGCAGAGGGGTAGCCTGTGGAACTAAGCCAATCCAAGCCAATATAAGACAAATTAATGGTTTTACAGGTTGGTGTGCTGGTCTGAAAGACAAATGCATAAGCCAGGCTTTTCTCCTGTGTTTAGCAGCAAGGGTAAGACACAATAGGGATGATATTTGCCAGCTCTGAGAGTTGTCTCAGTCCATCAGAAGCAAATTGGTGACTCTCCCTGGGGCAGGTCTGACAGGGCAGTGAGACATGGCAGGTTATTGCTACCTGGTGGGGGGAGCCTCCCATCCACCCTCAGAAGGGTTGTGAAAGTGGCCTCGGACAGAGGCAAATGCCTCCTGACATCCTCTTCCTCGTGGGTCACCCCCTCAGGCTGCACGTGGAGCTCTGTCAGCAGCTCCATCCACCTCTGGGGGTGCTTCTGGTACCTCCTCGAGTGAATGAACTTGGTTTTTGTGAATCAGGAGCTTTTGATTCTTCTGTGTGAGCTCTGGCGGATGTTCTGGTTATGTAACAGCCTCGTGATCGTTGGCGTTTTGGGGACGGTTTTGTTTTCTGGGAACAGAAATGTCCGGCTGCAGTGCCCTTACTAAATCCAGTCCTTCATTATGTTCTCTTCCGCTTTACATTGCATCTTCCAGCACTTCAGAAGCTTTTATTTTCAAAGTCCTCACAGCTCTCTCATCAGCCTGAAGTGACTTCCCTGTGCTGCTTCGTGTCCCGCAGGCTGGAGCCAGCCCTGCCCCAAGAGCATAACGTGTCTGGGGGTTGTACTGGGAGGTGGGAATACAGAAAGACAGTGAATTGGTTCAGTATTCTTCAGGGGGTTCTGCCTTTTTTACTGTAGCTGTTGTCCAGCCATTTCCCTGCTGTGGGCAGACGTGTTGCTGCATTTGACCATTTTCTTGTCATGTCAATGTTGGATTTTACTGAGTGTTTGTCAAAACAACACTGATATTTGGAGGGCTCTGAAAGTGCAGATTCCCCACACGCTGTTGTGAAATTGAAGTTTATGCTGTAAGTTCCTTTTGGTATGTGTTTAGATTTGTAACTTTGGGATTTGTACTAAAACACAGGCTGGAGAGTGGTATGAAGCAACAAGGCCTGGTCCTGATCCAAATGAGTTTCTCAGAGACCATATTAAGCCTGAAATTGTGTTTGCCTTTATCACAGTTGCAGAATGATTTAAATAAATCCTGAACTGAGCGAGTCCCCATGCTGTGTGCAAGGCACACGCTGCTGGGGGAGGATGGGACACAGAACACTGGAGTTCAAGTGCTGAAATGTGCCACGAACAACTGGCTGTGTAGTTTAGCTTTGAATTAATAGATTGAGCATTATGTTTTCCAGGCCTTTGGTGTTTGTTATGCTGAGTTCATACAGGCTGGTGTCTCTTGGAGCCACAGAATATATTGAGCGATGAAATACGAGCCGCGTGCTCCCTGGGATGGTGATGGGAGAACATAAGCTGAAAGATTGTAAACTGAACCAGAAGTGGTTTATGGGCTGTCACCAACCTACAAATGAGGCTCATGGCCCAGATCCAAATTTTCCAGGACTGCACTTGCACTGAGGAGTCAGCAGGTATTGTCCCAGACCCTCCTCCTGCTCCATCCCTTTCAGAGTTTCTGGTGGATGCTGTGATCCAGCCATCCCTCTGCTCCAGGATGTGTCCCAGCAGGGTCTGAGCAGCCTCGCTTCCTCCTTCAGGAGTGCAGCATCAGTCAGTCATGTACTTGGGGTTTGCTGTGGTATTGGTGCAAATGGAAATGTCAGTGGTTCTGGGCTGCCCCAGCATTGCCCATCGACCTCACATACCCCTAGTTCTCCCCTGGGTTTCAGAGGTGATCCCCTGGCTGTGATGGGGCTGGTCAAGTTGTCACTGGGGGGTTTGTTGTGCTCAGGGGGGTTTGAAACTGTAGAAGCAGCTATAGTTGGGGGTTTGTTTTTTTTATAATTTGAAACCAAATCTGCCCCATCCCCCTGTTGTTAAAGCTTAGAAATAATGAAGTCTTAACCCCTGACACTCTCCTAGAATTGCAGAAATTTAAAAGACTGATAACCTTTCCACCCAACTTTGTAAGTAGCTTTCCAGTCTGAAATCTGGTGCTGGAGCTGCTCTTGTCTGCAGAGCTTGAGCCCTGGGTGAGTTTGTACAATAGGTTATGAACCCTCAGTAATAAGGATTTATAATGAGAATCTTGCTATATTCTTAATTATGCTCCTGCTGCAGGGTGTCATTTCAGTGCACTAATGCCCTCCATATGGCAGATAGTGTGCATTTGGTTCTGCGTAGCTTTATTTAATTACAGACTGTGATCTGAGTAACTTCACTGCTCGTGCAGGAGCACTGCAGTTCATCTCCCTCATGCTCAGGCCCTGCACTGGTGCTTTATAATCCACCAATTTGGGAAGGAGTCACAGAGGAAGCAAAAGGCATCGATCCCATCCAGGGTGGGGAGGCCCTGGCACAGGTTGCCCGGGGAAGCTGTGGCTGCCCCATCCCTGGAAGTGTCCAAAATTGGATGGGGCTTGGTCTAGTGGAAGATGTCCCTGCACATGGCAGGTGATTGGAACAAGGTGGCCTTTACAGTCCCTTCCAACCCAGAGCATTTGAGGATTCCAGATTTGTTTTCTTCTCTGGGAATGACCTCGCTGTGTCCTTGGCAGCCCCTGATGCTTGTGCAGAGACCGAGAACAAACTCCTGCCTTTGTGCTGAGGGTGACTGTAGGGGTTTTCCAGCTGCAGGTGAGGTTTGTGAAGCCCCTTCCAGAAAGCTCCAGGAGCACTGAGATGCCACAGAGGCTGGTTGAGTGTCACCCTGATGGGGTGCTGCTCGATCTGGTGATCTCCTTGAGGCCATTGGCTGCTTCTGCTGTGAGTGCTGCAGGTGGGGACTCACTGTGCAGGACTCCAGTGTCGAAATGTCCCCTGTCCTGCAGCGGGACAGACCTTGGCATGCCACGTGTCCTCCAGGCTGGCTTGGCCTCACTGTCCTTCTGCAAACAAATGCCTCTTCCTCCTTTAATAGGACTCTGCTCAGGACAGTTGGTTTTGAGTAAAGCTCTGTTTTGGACTCACTGGCCAGTTGCTATGTTTCCGTGGCCGCCTGCCTGCATGAAGAGCTCACCCTTCCCTGGCCCCGGGGACTCTGGGCCTCACCCTCCTCCTTATGTCAGGGCACTTTTATTTTTCAACAAAACGTAGGCAAATATGAAAATAGATCCAAGAGTTTCAGTCCTGGTGACTGCTCTGCAGCTCCTTCCTGTTGTATCCCTGGTTTGACTTTAATGATTCCCCATCCTTGCAGCCTTTCCTTCTCCCAGAATACTTCAGCTCTGCAGGACTTCATCTCCTTTCCTGGTGGGGTTTCAGGGCTCATTGGCCAAAACACTTTCCCAGCATAGAGCTACCTGTTCCTCTTGGTAGTATTAATTTAGGAGGCAAAAGCATTTTGCATTTTTATTTCTATGGGTGTGAAAACAAATAAATAATTAAATCCCCACCCCAAACTCACCCCACAGCACCAAGCACAACCAGGGACGGGCGTTTGGTGCTTCAGTGGAAAAACACAGGTTAAGCCAAAACAAATCAGAACTGAGTGTTCAGGCTACAACTAAGTTTGAGCTGCAGTGCTATATTTAAACATGGTATTTTTGTATTTTAATAATTCACCAGTGGGAAAGAACAACCTAAAAAACTGTAGTGTAGGCTATTTCCAAAGTATCTTCTGTTCAGCCCCATCTGAGTGCTGGAGTGCAGGTGAGGAAAGGCTGCAGAGGACAGGGATGCTCTAAAGCATTGGTTCCCTCTCTAGGTTTGTCCTTCCTCTCATTTTTCTCTTCGCAGCCTCCTAAAGAGTTAAATTAAGCTGGTCAGCCATAAGCCCGTGTTTCGGGTGGTGTGTGACTGTGTTTGAGGTGTTTGCTTTTCGTGGAGAGCTGAGGGCATGAGGCAGGATTTCCCTCTGCATTAATGGTAATAGTTGTGACTGTGTGTAACCATGACTGATGCTTGGCAAAGGATGGCTGTGAAAGGTAATCCTCTGCCACGTGATTATTTAATTTCCATTCAGTTTTATATAGCACAAGGCAGTTCCCTGCTTTTGAGGAAAAGGTCGTGGGTGTTTCAGTGCTGCAGAAGCACCTGCGAGTCCTCATGGTGGTGTTGGGACTGGCAGTGCCAGGGGCTGAGCCTGGGCAGCATCAAGTCTCTCCTGAATTAGGAAAGGACAGCACAAAGTAAACAAGGGAACTTGGCTGGCACTCGGAGTTAATTTGCAACTTGAATCCAGCTAGAGATTCCCAGACAAGGTACAAGAGCAGCTCCAGCTCAGAAATGTACCTTGTCCTGAAGCTGATGGACACCAATCTGCAAAGCTTAACGTCCTTAAACTTCTGGAGCTTAAACTGAATTGACCTCAAGACCCAAACTGTGCAGCAAGTGCTCAGGATTGCAGCAGTGTCCCAGAAATCCTCTGCAGCCTGTTCAGTGTCTGTCCATGGGAAGGAATAGAACAGCCAGTACCAGAGCCCTGGTTCTGCACCATCACTTTATTTCCTTCCAGTCCTGCATGGCCACAATGCCCTGATGGTACCTGAGGGCACTGTGAAATTTGAAGGTTTTGCTGGGGAGCATTTGCTGCTTCAGGGAGGCAAAACCATCTGCTCTGGTGGTTCTTGCTGAAATGAGCCCTGCAGAGCTCAGGTGTCTCCCAGCAGTTTCAGCAAAGATCACATTTTAGTCCTGGCTGTGTCCAGGGGCAGAGGAGCAAGGACTGGTTTTGCCTTTAAGACAGGGTGGGACCCTTGTGTGCATTCATTCCAAAACCCATCTTTAACTGGAATTTCTTTTTAGGTCGTACTTCCCTTTTCTCCCATACATGTTTGGATTCTGATTATTTTTTCCCAGGCTGTTTTTCTAATCTCCCAGTAAATGGACATTAGCTGTGTTTCAAGCCCAGTAGAGGTGCTTGTCCTTATGGTTTTCCAGGGGTGGGGATCCACATCCTTACTGGCCCTGTTCCAGCTCACACGAGTGCCTTCTCCCTGGTGAGATTTAATGCTGCAAGTGCACTGCCCGCTGCTCCCTGCAGGCAGGAAGGGCTTTGTGGAGATCTGCCTTGGCAGGAGCCTTTTAAGAGGTTTTTTCTTTGTTTCACCAAGTCTCTAGCAGAGGTCAGCTCCAGGCTGCCCCTGACTGTGACCCCAGCCCCAGGAGCAGGTTTGGGGCTCGTGCTGCACCCGAGCGGAGCATCGCACTGGGATCAGGCCAGAGGCAGCCAGGGGTGAAGTCCAGAGAAACTTGGACTCCTTCCCCAAATCTGTCCTTAAAGGATAAGGGAAAAAAAGTCCTGTAGGAATTGAGGTTTATTCCCCCACCTTGTGGCCAGTCTGGGGCTCCTTCCTCACCCCTAGTGCTGTGCTCCAGAGGGATGGTTTTGTTGGAGCTTCTTATTTCCAGGCTCTGGCAAGTTGTGGAAGGGAAGGCTCTACAGAGCACCAACTTCTGCAAATCCCTCTGAGCCATCCATCCTGATGAGGACTTTCCTAGGCAAAGTGTCCAGGGTACCTCTTCTGGTTCAGAGGTATCTTAACATCCTTCCCTGAATTTCTTTGGCTGTCATGTGGCAGTGAAATCCCAGGCTGCTTTACCTTTTTCTGATTTATGAGTAATGCAGCATGTGCTTTTTTTATTTCCAGATTGAGAAGATCATGAGTTCCATTGGTGAAGGCATTGACTTTTCCCAGGAGCAGCAGAGGATCTCAGGTGTGTACTCAGCGTGTGTCCACCTGTCCTGGCAGTGCTCTGCACACAAACAAGGTGCTGATCTCTTTAATCTGCTGTGACTCTGGGAGGGAGAGGAAGGCTCTGGCACAGGAGGAGCAGACCTGGGCTTCCCATGTGATGCTCAGTGCTGCTGCCGGGAATTTTAATTCAATGCTCTCCAGGAAGATTCATTTAATTTTACAGAATGCAGCTGCAGGATTGTCCTCCTGGCTCCTGTGAGGGCAGTAGCTGTGCTGAGCAGGGCTGGGTCATGCCAGTGGCAGGTCATTGCAGGTCCCACGGTGTCCGTGCCCTTCAGATGTGGTCAATCTGCCAAGTGCCTCAGTGAGGGTTATCCTGGCATTCCTGAAGGCACCTGTAGGTATCAATACTCACTGAACGAGGCTCTTGGAGGACACGTGCTTCCCTCTGTACTTAAAGCGTGAATTCCTTTCTCTGCCTTTAAATCCTGAGCAAACGCAGAACTCGAGCTTGCTGGAGAGCTGCCACCACAAGGGATCCTGTCCTTTTAAATCCTTCACCTCCAGCCTGCTGCCGCAGAACGGCGGCTCCTCCTGAGGAGATGCTAATGCGGATCCGCACAGGGCTCACAGGGCTGTGACAGAGCTCACCTCGCATCCATTTGTCACTCAGGTTTTTGCTCAGGTGAAGAGGAAGGCACTGGGTGTTCCCAGTGCAATAACCTTGTTCGGGCTCCGTATTCCGGGGTCAGGTGGCTTTGCAGAGGAGTCGAAGCGCTGTGTGAGTTTGGGCTCAGGCTGTGGTCCAGGCTATGATGGATCAATAGTGCCAGGGAAGGGACTGACATGGAGGGGAGAGGAGGAGCCAGTGCTCCCACAGATCTGCTCTCGGCGATATGGGCAGCCTGAGCTGCTGTGTCCTGGAGCTGGGGGTGTTCCCACAGGCTGTGCCCTGCCACGCTCGGTTTGGGATCCCTTGTGTGCAGATTGCCTGCTGGGCACGCTCCTGTTTGTCCCTCCTTCCCTGGAGGGGGCAGAGCTCTGCCAGCCCTTGCTGTGGGGCTGACGGGACCCAGGGAGCTCCCACACATTTGGCTTTTGCTCCTCAGGGGTTCGTGGGGTCATAACAATTTGGGTCATGGCAAACGTGCAGGGAGCTGCAGGGAACTTCCCAAATGCTCTCATCCTCAAAAATGGGTGAGATTTGAGGATATTTGGGCTCCTGACTACTTTGGGGTCTGGAAGGGTGAAATGCCTTGCTGGCAGTTACTGTGGGGATAAGTGTGTTTGGAGCCTGTTTGTACAAGCAGTTACTGCCTCGTGTCTGGGGAAAGCAGTGGGTAAGGGCTGGCAAGGGCTTCTCAGAGCTTGGGCAACCAAGGAACACCATCACTTTGGGGATACCAGACTCCACCTGCCCTTTGCCTTAGAGGAGTTCTTGGCCTTGGAACAGACGTTTGTGTCTCTCTGCACCCAGTCCATGAGCAAACGGGGTGATGTTGGTCAGGATGGAGCTGAGAAACGGGAGTTTGTTTCAGTCACAAGTTGTGATCAGGCTCTTGACAGGGGGCACAGGGACTGGGATTCTTTTGTTCTTGTGTCATCCTCGTAACACATGAACAGCTGAACACCCAGTGTATTTGGGGCTTCTTTATTTTCAGCCTGGGATGTTTTGGGCATCTGTTATCCTCTTTTCCTTTTCAGAGGAAACCCCTCCATTCCCTCCCTCCCTACCTCCCCCCATTCATTCTGTGATGACTTGAAGCAGTTTTATAAACAGAAAACCTCTACTTGTGTCACTGTAGGTTTCCCTCTTAAAAGCAGAAATACATTTTTGAGCACATAAAAGGCTGAACAGAGTAAATAATTTTTAAAATTAAATTCAGGAGCTGAGGGAAAGGAGCTGCTGTGGTTTCATTCCTCCTGCCAATACCCCGACTGCTCCCAGGAATGCTGTGGTAGGCACCAGGCAGTCCCTCACCTCTCTCTTGATAAATGAATTCTGAGCCAGCCACAAATCACTTGGAACTGTCAGAGCAGACCTGTGACATCATTTTTTGAAAACCCCAAGCCATGTCATCCATCATCCAGTAAATATTGAGGAGTCAGTGATTTCCACTGGAGAGTTAGGGAGCTGCTGCCTCCCTCCCGGCTGGCGCGGCGGGTGGGAGCGCTGGGAGGGGTGAGAGGATGAGGAGAAGGGAGGGACGGGCAGCGCGGAGCGCGGGGCTCGGCTCAGACAAAGCCGCCGCAGCCGCTGGCTGAGCGCAGGGACCGGCGGAGGGGAGGATGGAGCCCGGGGGAGCTGGGAGCCCGTGGGACACAGTCCGGGTTTAGTTGGTGCCCCGGTGCACAGGCTGGGTCAGGGGAGGGGGGGCAGAAGCCTTTTGTGATCTCGGCACTGCTCGTATGCTGGAAGGACCGTCCGGCGCTGCCCAACAGCTCCCTGGGCAGAGCAGCAATCCCGTGGAGCAGACAGCAGGAATCACCCCAAGAATCTGCAGATGACACCGTGAGCTCTGTGTGTGCAGCCATTGCAGCAGAGCGGGGAGGGATGGCTGGAAGGTACCAAACGGCTTCAGCTGACCAGAAGGTTCAAAGGAAGCAAACTGGGGTCTCCTGATCATCCTTTTCTTTGCATCCACGGTGGAAACAGATGTGCCAGGGAGCCTGAAAATCTGCCTGTCTTGCATAGCAAATTCCCTGATGAAAAGGAGAGCTCTGAACTTTTTTTCTCATATTTAAGGTCTTGAGCTTTTCTAGAGGAGAGTAACAAGTCACTGGACTCATCCCAAGGGTGAAGGAAGGGAGAGCTCGTCCAAAACGGCTTCCGTAGGTGCTGGGAGGAATCTCCTTTATCAGAGGCTGAAGGGAGGTGGCAGGGCATGGTTCGGACTTGAGCTGCTGCAGCAAGAGGAGAGAGTATGCTTGCATTTGCTTGCTTTTTGTTTTGATGTGGTTTGGAAGCAGGGAACCGAAATGCCTCCTCCTGCAGAGCTGCTCCTTGTCTGAGCAAGGGGCTCGATGCGGCGGCTGCGCGGGGCTGAAGAAGATGAAGGAAGGTCAAATCCAGGTGTGCACCCAACGCCTGGCAGGGCCGGTGGCGTCGGGTGAGGACGGTCCCGACTGCGCTGCCGTGCGGTGCAGCGGCAGGGCCGGGCTCTCCGGGGCAGCCAGCCCGGCCCGGGCAGTGTGCTGGAATGCCACCCGGCTGGGGCACTGCTAGAATGACAGTGCCAGGGCTCCCGGACTCGTGCTCGGGATCCTCATGACACGGTAACGGCGAGACAAAGCCCCTGCCATGGTTCGCCTGTCTCAGGACTGCTGGGAAGGAAGAGCACAAGCCCTTTCTCTCCGCTGCTGCAGTCTGTGCTTCCTTTGTCTTGCGTGTCTTCCCGCGGACAGCCTGAGCTCCTGCTGCTGTTCCGAGCGTCCGCCGTGTCTGTGCTGGCTCGGCTGCACGAAGCTGTTTTCTCTCAGGCTGCTCTGCGCTCCCTGCTGAGCAGGGGGTGCATCTGGAGGTGCACGGATGAGAGGACTGGAACAGCTCCGTGCGTTCAGGAGCGGCTCCGCTCCCTTCCCTCGCACCTGCAACTGCCTGGGAATGCCTCGGGTGGAAGTTCGCTGTTCTCCTCCCGCCCCCTTCTGCTGAGCCAAGGAGTGGATCCGCATTCCCGTGGGGTTGGGCTTCATGTGTTTGTCTGGCGAGGAACTCAGGAGCCCTGTCAGCAGTGCCTGTGATCTCAGAGCCCCAGCAGTGCTTCTGAACGTCTGCCCGGGCGAGGAGTTTCTTTTCTGAGTGTGAACTGCGGTACAGGTTGCACCCGGAGCCCACGGAGGCACTGAAAGCTTGTTGTCCATGGTCTGTGCACACAAGAGCAATTGTCTGCCAGCTGATTTGTTGTACTCTGAGCATAATTTTTTGAGTTTCTTTATGGTAATGACTATGATGTGGCAATGCCATCTGTCCTCCTCAGAGTGCCGCTGCTACCGCCTGAACGGTTTCTCCCTGTTCAAGCGGCTGCCGATTCCTCTCTCGTCAGGTTCGCGGATGCTGGAGCAGAGCGTCGGGGAGTGGCTGGAGTCCATCGGCCTGCAGCAGTACGAGAGCAAGCTGCTCCTGAACGGCTTCGACGATGTTCGCTTCCTGGTGAGTGTCCGGGAGGGACCCCGGGCTCCGAGGAGCGGGTTGGCCAAAGCTTCCCGCGTTACCGGTGCCCGTGTCGGCGCCAAGCAGGGCTGGTTCTGCTGCCCGGCACAATGGTCTTGGGGGGTGTAAAAGGTTTGACAGAAGGAATAGATGAGGGTTGTGTTGGGTCTTCACATTTATTTCAGGTGTTACTGCTTTTTCACTGGAATTTTCATAGAAAATTTTACTTAATCTGCCCCCTAAATATGTACTATTTGATTTGCTCCAGAAATGTGAACTGAAATTCACTGGTGTTTTGAAGGAGTCCCTGAACAGTCTGTGCCCTGGGCTGTGAAGGAGGCAGCAGACTTCTTGCTGGAACTGTACTTGCTCTTAGCATGCAGGCAGGATGTTAATGAACTGTACCTAATTACATTGACACTGTTGGCTCTGAAACCTAATGACGACACAGCAGTGCTCAGTGATGAGGGTTTCTAATAACCAGGGTCTATAAACTTGAAGCCGCATTGTGTAAAAATCTGAGAATTCGTGTGGAATGCTGAAGTGCAAAGATGGAAAATCTTGGTCCTGCAGGAGAGTTCTCCTTGCATGGCTTAAAGAAGTGCTTTTGATGTGGACTCCAAGTTTGGTAAATAACAAAAAATGGATGTAAACCTTTGGAAAAGTCATTCTGGTTAATGTTGCATCCTGCCTTGGAACGGTGGGGATCCCTCTGGTACTGGGGATGGTGCGGAGAGGTGACACCAGGAGGATGTGAGGGGCTTTGGGAACACACAGTGGCCATCAGCGCTGGGGAGGGCAGGGGAGGCAGGTGGAGAGAGACAGGAAGCCAGGAAAGGGTGTGGATGGAGTGCAAGGAAGTGCACACCTGAGCAGTGTCTGTTGGGCTACTTCGGGGTAGGGTGGACGCCTGTCAGGCTGCTCAGTCCTCTTCACACAACTATTTCTGTCTTACCTGCCCCTTCCAGTGGCTAACAAAGAATATTCCAAACTAAGTGGCATTGCTTTCCTGGAGTTAAACAGTTTCTGTAAGAGGATTAGTCCCTCTTAGGGCCTCACTGTGTTCAATATTTCGAGGTCCAAAGAACGCCAGGTAATGGTTTGAAAATCGCCAGATGGGCTGTGAGGCTAATTAAATTTTAGTAGCCAAAATTAGTAAGTTGGAGTCCTTTGATAGGGTAACAGTTGTTTTCTGTGCAGGATTTTGCTTTGCATTGCTCCCTGCTCGTAGAGCTGCAGGGTATTCCAGGTGCCAGGATGCTCCCTTTGCTCCAGGGTCCCCAGGTGCCATTTGGGGGCAAACAAGAAGCTTTGCAGGAGCAAAGTGTTTGATGGGCAGAGGTCGTGCAGCTGCAGAGCAGGGCAGTGTCCTGAAAGAGCCCTTTAATGTACTGAGGAAGATACTCAGCCTGTAGTAGATTACAGCTCAGAAGAGGAGTAAGAGCAGACACGAGGAGCGTGTCCTGTCACTGCAGTGGGGACAGTGAGAGCCAGTGTGTGCTGGCACCGGGCGCTTGGTGCTGTTCTTCCCTGGAGAAAGAGGTGTTTAAAGTGCCCTGTGTGCCCCAGGAATGGGGCAGGGTTGTGAGAGACACAGACTGAGGGTGCTGGCCTTGCTGGTGCTCCTCAGTGCTCTGGTAGCCTGTACTTCAGCCGGTTCTGGTTTCAGGGATTCCTGAATCCCTGGGTATTTTCAGCTGGCTCCTGTGTTAATTTGCACCCTGTGTCACAAGAACCTTTACCACCAGGTAGGGAAATGATTCATGAACACACCGTGTGTAAAGGGAGTCTGAGAAGTGCTCTGTAAATATATTGGGCTTCTTAATTAGACATTAATGTAGGAAGGCAGAAACAGGCATTGTTTCCAAGAATAACACTTCCGTTATTTTCAGAGCTCCAGGGATTGGGGATTAGGGGATTAGCTCTGGCCACACGCCAGCACTGCCGCTGGTGATGACTCTGGGCAGGCTGCACCTCGGGTGGGAGTGAGGGTCCTGCTCCTCTCGGGGTCTGCTGTGCACCAACAGCTGAGGGGGGCTCTGGATTCCTGCAGCTCCTACAGGTTTGCAGTGACTGGGAACCGTGAGCATCTCCCAGGCTGGGCTGTGAAGGGGGACGGTGCGGTGTGTTGGAGCCAGGGTGAGCTGGCAAGGTCCAGTGGAGGCCTCTCTGCTCCTGGGAATTCCAGCTCTGCATCTGGGACAAAGTTGATCTTGGTCTAGCGTTGGCTTCACTCAGGGGTGGGTATTACTTGCACAAGTCAGCAGGATTATTTAGACATTGATGTGACGTGATGCCTTCACCCATGTACGTGTTTCTGGAAGGGACCGAGGTCTACATGGATCTCAGATTGTGTAATCTTTCAGCTTGGTTGAGGGAAGAAAGGGATGATAAAAGATAAATTTAGGTAGCTTAGTTTTCCAAAAGACTTGAGTTCTCTTTCCACATCTGCACATTGGACCACATCTCTGTGTCTGCAGAAATTCTTCTGCTCCCTTCAAGTTGCCTGCAGTAGCTTTGCTGTGTTTATGGACAAGGCAAGGAAGAGGCTTTCCCTGTTATTCTGTTGCTCTCAAGCACAAACCCCACTGTCCAGGGCAGCAGCTTCTTGCCCTCTGGGTTGCCGAGTGACCTTCACGGGCAGCACCACTGCCACGGGGCAATCACACTGGGACACTCAGCTGCTGCTTTTCATATGGAGCTGGAATTGGGCAGCAGCCTGTACAGGCAGCTGGGATTAGGAGGAGCTCAAGTGGAGATGGCACTTCCAAGTCTTCTCTGCTCTGCAGCCCGCTGGGATTCCTTCATTAGAGGGGAAGGTTTATTTGTGCGGTGGGTGAACACAACTGAGCCAAAGCTGCTGCCAGTGGCTGTGCTGTCCTTGACTTAGCAAAAATACAGCTCTGCAAGTAGGATAAAATCCTCAGCAGAGCTGCCTGCCAAATGTGAACAGCTCCAGTGAACCAGGAATATCTCACCACCACCGAGGAGGAACAGCACCGCTGCCTTCCACGTGGAGGAATGTGGCCCCAGAGTGTGAGCCAAGTTCCAGGAGCCCCATTGCCTCATCCCTCACCAGAGGAGGGAAATGAAAGGTAATATCACAAAACTGCACCAGTGAGTGAGAAGTGTCATCCAGAAAAGTGCACAATAAATGGACTTAATTGTCCTTGGCCGGTAATGAGCCAGGGAACAGGAGAGCAGAAAAAATATCACAGGAATATGGACCAAGAGGGTTTCTGCTGCTCCTGGAGCTTGGCCCCGTTTTGTCAGCTGTGGTCAACAGTGCATCTGCTGCAGATGCTCCATGTGGGAATTCCATAGGAAATGAGCTTTGGGATGCCCAGTGCATTCCTGGTCCTTGCAGCAAACAGGGAGTGGCCGGGGAACCAGGCTGGACTCTGCCCTTCATGAGAGGGAAGGGACGTGGCCACTGTAATGAGAAGGAATTGCAGTAATTGATGGTAGAATTTCCCCACAGAAATGGGGAGGGGAATGCCATTACCTGCTCCCTCACACAGTGTTTTGTGATCCCACAGATCCTATAAATGTGTCTGAGATGTTTGCAAAAGCTTTTCCCTTCCCTTGGGGCACGGGATAGTTGCTGCTGCCCCCGACAGTTTCCAGGCTGACATCTGAGAAGGGCAAACTCCATGTGCTCTGGCAGTTGTACCAGTGTTCTGGAGTTGAACTTTTTATTCAGTCCAAAGGTATTTTGATTCACAAATGGGCAGGTAAAAGAGAATATAAACCATTTTTTATGGCTTTTTTTTATTGTTCAAGCCTGGATTCCCATGGAGTGTGTGGAAAGCAGCTAATGCTGATTCAATGAGACAGCGTCAGAAAGGGAAATCTGTTCTCTGCATGTAGTGCCCTGGGCTCCTCTGGTGGGGGGGTTATTTATTTTTTTATAATTGGGGAGAAGTGGTGGAAAATGATGGTGTTGGAAGAAGGGCGTGTTCGCAAATAATTTAAAGTACTGACATTAATTTGATTCAAAGCAATTCAGTGCCATGTTACATTATCCTGCAGTGGTGTTCCCTAACAGAAGAGCCTTTCCTTTCTCTTTGCCCCTCTGTGTGCACGGGAAAATGAGGATGAATACAGAGCTGAGGCCTTGGCTCAGGTTGGCTCACCTTGGCTGGGTGTGTGAGCAGATCTCAGGGCTGCTCGTGTCTGCCCAGGCTGAGAACAGCCCCTGCTGCCCAGGGACAGGGTGTACATGGAGCCAGGTCTCCTCTGCTCTGCAGATCCCTGGGATTTGGATGTGGACTCACATCTGCATGATCTTCATTCTCACCTGGTATCTGCCCCACTGGAGGATGTGGTGGCTCCTGTGTCCTCAGTCACTCAGCTTTGCCTGATCCACTCCTGAAGGGCCCAGCTTGGCACACAGCTGCTGGTCCCCTGGGCAGCAGCCAGGCTTTGGGCGTGCTCTGGGAGTGTGTGTGCCCCAGAGCTTCTTTCTATTTTCATATAGAACTTGTCATTTTATAGTAGCCATCCAGGGAAAACTGAACTGACATGTTCCAGTAGCTGTTTGCACCCAGGAATGATCTGGGAGGATCAGGAACCCACCAGAGACCCCTAAGAGGGTTTTACTGTGTCTGCTCCTGGTGAAATGCAGCAAGAACGTGGCATGACTGCAGCTGGTGGAGGCAATTAGTGCAGGGCCAGGTGAGCCCCTGCAGCTCGTGCTTGGGCTGGTGTCAGGCTCTCCCCAGCCAGGCAGAGGCTCTTGGGTGGCTGGTTCTGGATTTGGTCCTCCCAAACCCATGAACAGCTTTGTCCTGAGCTCACCGGAGCCGGTGGGGTAAGGAAGCCCTGCCCTGCCAGCTCCTGGCCACACTGCCCTGCAGGGATCGTGGTCAGTCCAAGGAGTGCCTGGCCTGGTTCACACCAGCTGGAGGTACACACCAAAACGGCTTTCATTTGTTTTTGTGACATGGGGCAGCAGCCACGTTCCACAGTATTGTCTGTGTGTCACTCTGCAGCCCCCGGGAATGCGTGTCTGGGTCCCCAGGCTGACTGTGCCGCCCTGGACGAGCCCGTGGGAGAGGAGTTGGACCCTTGGGGGAGGGCCTCTGCCAAGCCCTGAGTGGGAATTGCTTCTACAAGGAAATGATTTTGTTTGGCAGCTCCCTGGTGGGTTCCAGCTGATCCTTGGGAGGTTCCCAAGGACTGTGCTTTATCCACCATGGTATGGGTGTTTGGGGTGTCTCTGGAAGGGAATGGTAAGAGTGGAGACATGCAGGGGTCTGGGGCTTGAGGAGGTTTTTTGATCTGGAAAAACATGGCAGAGCTGTGCCAAAACTCCCTGGATGATGGAAATGGACTCCATGGGGAGCAGCCAGGTTGGAGTGGATTTTGAGGAGCAAAGTGGGTGGACCAGAACTGGCAATTTAGAGGATACTTGTATTTGATTTATTAGTAGCTCCAGGCCCCATAAACATTAAAAAAGCCATTAAAGTAGCAGTTAATTTTTTTTCTCTCAATAAAATTGCCTGGACTTGACAACCATGACCGATTCCCTCCGTTGCCATTGTCACGCTGCCAGTCTGCATGGGGAAGAAAATTAAACAAAAATGAAGTGGCTGTGTGCTAATCTTGGATTTATTGTAGGGTTTTGTGTATGAGCCCCTTCCCCAGTCGATGCTCTGTGGAGAGCTGAGGCTTCCTTGTTGTGCCCATGACTAAACAAATCTTTTCCTCCAGTTTTCACTGACCTACCCCAGACTGCAGATGCCATTAAGGGAAGGCACCAAACCCTGTGGATCGTGAGGCCAATTACAAATGCAGATTTATGTGACCAAGTGGGGTACCCCAGCTCTGAGATTGGGGTGTGGGGCCCAGCTGTGGGATCATCAACCCAGGTCTGTGCTGAGCTGGATGTGTCTCCATCTCCCACATCCAGGCTTTTGGTTGCCAAAAGCAGAGCAATAGCAGTGACAGCAGAATCCTAGACAAGATGCAAATTGTCTCAAATGCACTGAGGGGGAAAAAGAAAAAGAGCTTTGTATGCACACCTTCAGCTGGAGCTCTGCTTGGGATGTTTGCAGGAGCCTTTGGAGTGTGTTTGGGTTTTGCATCTGGCGCTTTTAATAGCGGACGTGTCCTGCTCCCCGTCCTGCTCCCCGTCCTGCTCCCCGTCCTGCTCCCCGTCCTGCTCCCCGTCCTGCTCCCCGTCCTGCTCCCCGTCCTGCTCCCCGTCCTGCTCCCCGGCCTGGTTGGGGCTGCTCCAGGCAGGGGCTGCTCACGGCAGCACCGGCGTGAGCCGAGCGAGGCGTCGGGGCCGCGGCACTGCTGGCCCGGCCACGCATCCCTCCCGGAACAGTCCGTGCCTCAGGCCCTTCCTTAGCTGGAATGAGAGCGTGGACAGACGCCAGGCTCTGGGGAAGAAGCAGCATCTGAAAATTGGGTAGTTAAATGCCTGCAGAGTGTCCTGCTGGAGGAGGAATCTGGCAGATTTTGGCAGCGCTGCCTTTGGCACACTCGCTTTGGGGTCACCTCAGTAGCAGGAGGGGATGCTGCTGCTGCCAGGTAACCTCTGACTGTGCTTTTCTCCTTTAATGACAAACTTGGAGCCTCGCGGGCTGTTTAATTACAGTGCAAGAGGTGAAGCGTGACCAAAGCCAACCCTTCCTCCAAGAACTCCTTTCTCTGGGGGGTCGGGTGCACCAGCATCCCGGCGTAGACCAGGGGAGGACATGGGTCACTTGGCAGATCCCTGCCCTCCCTCGGGGCAGGGCAGAGGTGGGGTCCAGGAGTGCCCCTCGTGGTGGTGTGTGTTTGTGCCTCTCCACAGAGGGGGCTGTGTTTGGCTCAGAGGAAGCTGGAGGCCAGGCTGGGGAATGAAGGCCCCTCCGACCATTTAGGAACCATTCTGTGCCAGCTAGGAGCTGGGATGGGACTTGCCTTACCTGGTTTCAGATGTCTGACTGAGCTGATCTTTCTGCTCTTTGGGTTGCCAGCGGGAGCAGAGGAGTTCTGTCCCGGGTCATGTGTTGTGCTCCCCATGTCCCTTCCCTGGCCGAGTGCATGAGCTCAGGGAGGAAACTGTGCTCCTGTGTCCATTGCCAAGAAAAAAATTCAACCTCTACTTTCTGGGGGATTTTTTTAGGGATCATCCCAGTTCTTCTGGGAATAAAAAAATTGCCAAAGATTTTCCTACCAAGGCTGATGGATGTGTGCACGTGGTGCTGCACTGAAACCTGGATTAGTGCAGGGATGTGTGGTCCAGGGACAAACCCTTCACAAGCTGCCTGCAGTGCAGGAAGTGCCCATGGCTGGTTCCTGACAGAGCACAAGGTGAGGTGTTGGGATGAAGAGGCTGTGGATGCCCCTTCCTCCCCCAGGGTGGGTGAAAGTGAGAGCTCTGGCCCAGGTCAGCCCTGAGCCACCCTCGTTCCACTCAGCCTGCAGAGGTGGGGCAGCTGGGAGGAACATGCAAGGTAAAAGCACTTGTCACAAGGAATAAAGCTGGAAACACGTCTTGGGAAAGTCGTTTTGATTCTAATTGGCATTTCTGAGGCTGCTGCTGGAGGCTCCTGGACTGGGCTGATGCCAGAGCACATCCCAGAGCTCTGCTCTCCACACTGAGCCTGTCCTCAGAGGACCCAGAGAGGGGCTTGTGGGAGCCAGGGCCAGTCTGTGCCCACATCAGGGCATCTGCTGACCTGTGGCAGCACCAACAGGGACCTTTGGGTAAAACCAAAAAGCAGCAGTGGTCCAGGCAGAGCAGCTCTGCCCCTTGGCTCTGAGGGTGCAGACAGGTTTAAAGTCTGGTTTAAGCAGCTCCTCTGTACAGCTGGCAAAGGTTAAAAGATCTCCAGTGTCTTTGCATTTAATTATCTCTTTTAGTGGCAGATTATTGTTTTTCATGGGAGATGAAATCTGGATGGGTTTGAAGGACATTTCTCCTGCACCAGGGGCTGAAATGATTTGTTCAGAGCTGCTACGCTTCGTCTATCCTTGTTAAGTACCCAGGGAATATGGACTGGCACCAAGGGAATTTAATGTGACATATAAAAATAAGGAGCGTTGGAGAAAGCTGTAGGCTTCACAGTATTTAACTACCTTGTATCCTTGATATATAGCAAGCAGCTTTCCTTGAATTTGAGATGCCAAAGGTGGGAGAACACCTACTGCCTTGCTGTGGGGCTGCGCTGGTACCCTGGGAGAGCAGGAGCCTCTATCCCTGTGCTGCTCATGTGGCAGTGTGGCTGTGCTAAAGGGGATTAGCACCAAAGGGCTCAATGTTGGAAAGTTAAGCATGAGTGAAAATGTAAATAGGCTCAGCAAGCTTTTTTAGTTTTTATACATGAAAATTACGCATCACCATTGTCACAGCTCATTTGGTTGCCAACCGTTCCTGCTGTCTGGGTGGCACGAAGGGAAGGGCTGGCTGTGAGCTCTGCCCTTGCCAGCATTGTCTCTGTGCCTCCCCAGCTCCCAACCCCGGCTCTCTACAGAGGGATGGAGCTGCAGGGCACCAAGATGGGCAGGATGGGAGAGAGAGCAGGCTCAGGCATGAGGAACTGCATATTTTGGGTACCCAAGGTGTGATGATAACCTGCTTGGGGACTTCAGTCCCTCTCTGTGCTCTTCCCCAGGCAGGGCAGTAGTAGCTCTCCAGACTACTCACAGGAGAAATCCCATCACTTGCTCTAGCCCTCTTTGTCCTTTTCAAAAAGCCCTCTGAAGCCTCTCCCTCTGGGAGATGAATTCCTCTCACGTACACTGCCTCCAAGGACCTTCTGGCAACCCCTACAGCAGTGCTGCAGCATCAACAGTGCCAGGTGAGGTGCCTGTCAGGGGAGTTAATCCCCTTTAATCTCTTCCCTCCTCCCCTGAGCCGAGCACACAATCTCCTGCAGTTACAGGAATGTACATTAAATGTGGCTCTTTGGCTTAAAATTTGTGAGAAAGGGGAGGGGTGTTTCCATCTTTCTGGTGGGATGCTGCTGCACACCAGCCAGAGGTCACTGCCCCAGCAGCAGCAGCAGCCCCTCGTGTTACTCACAGGGGTTTGTTTACAATCTGACAGAGCTGCTCTCGTGCACCAAAGGGGCACCCTGGAGCCTTCAGCATCAGTCTGCCTCTTACTCATTTTGTGCAGTTGAGGGGTGCACAGAACAGCTCCTGTGACGTGGTTCCATCCATGCATGGTGTGTTATGTGCAGCATCACCACCCAGGTGAGCCCTGGTGTCCTGACTCCTCCTGCTGTTTAAACAACTCTCAGACAAATGTCTTTGTGCTGCAGCTGTTGGCTCAAGCTCTGCCATGGTGGTGCCCCCCAGCCCTCCAGGAATCCAGTGTGTGCAGATCCAGGCTGCCAAGGGAGAGGGATGCAGTGGAGCCACGGGCTGTGGAGACCTCTGCCTCCCATCACCCCTGCTCCTGTTTGCTAAGTGACTGTAGTCTGGGCTCCAGGGCAGCTCTCCTGTGACCTGGGCATCTCTTACCTATGGCATTAATTCCCCGTTTCCCTGAACGCTTTTCTGCAGCCGAGGGAAGCAGCTCTTGGGCAGAGCCGTGTGCTGTCCTGCCCTGCTGTCCTGCCCTGCTGTCCTGCCCTGCTGTCACTGTGCCAGGCTGTGGCAGGGGCAGAGTGATGCTGCTGAACAGGGGCTCACGAAGCAGGCAGGAGCAGGGACATGCTCGGGGTGGGGATGGCTGCTCGCTGGGCAGCTCACTGCCTTTGGCTGCTGCATTTAAGCAGGTTTCACTCAGCAAAGCACACAGTCTGAAATCCCACAAATGTGTGGATGGAAAGGAATAGGAAGCACTTGCTGCCCTGTGTGGGGAGGCCTGGCAACCTGCCCCTCACCTTCTCCCCACCCCGGCCGGCCCACCCCCCCACAGCCACCTTTAATTGGGTTTCTCTTAAAAAACCAAAATGTGGAACAGCGAAGCACTGTCAGCACAGACCTTCTGCTGGGACTCTCTGGGGAGCAGAGGGAGGCAGGGCCAGGGAGGGGGTTCGGGCTCGAGCTGAAACCTTTGGTCACACAGCAGTGTGGCTCTGCCAGCCGTGGGGAGACGTGCCCAGGCTTCCCGCTGAGCTCTGCCCAGGTATGAGGGCAGGGAATCGGGTTGTGGTGGGTGGAGGCTCTTAAATGGGGGCAGAGTCTGTGTGCTCCTGCTCTGCAGGGGGAAAGGGGCAGAAAATTGGCTTTAACAGTGCAGTGTGTGGTGACAGGAGCATCTCTGCCAGAGTGGGTGGCTGCCTTCTGCCCGGGGCTGGAGGAGACACCTGACCTTCCCCTGCTCCCAGGGAAGGCAAGACAGGTTTCTCTGTGGCTGTGGAGGGAGGTTGAGCAGAGCCAAAGGCCCCTGCTCGGGCATGGAGGGGGCTGGGGTTTGTCTGGACGTTTTACACAGCAATAAACATGTCTGCATCCCACGGGAGGTGGCTGCAAGCTGTGACCCAGGACTAAGGGCTCGAAGTGGAACCCAGAGCAGGGTGGGAAGGGAGGGCATTGCTCCGTGGGCCACAGCCCTGCTAGTGTCAGCCCTCTGGGTGCCTGAGGTCAGTATGTGGGGCAGAGCTCCCAGCCTTGGGCACCTTCCTCCTCCTGCTGCCAGGACATGCTGGGAGGTGAGGTCAGGAGGGTGCTGTAACCACCTGATCTCTACTCCTGCACCTGATGTTGCTCCTGTTGTCCCCTGCTCCCGTGTCACTCCCTCCTGTCCCCCCCACAGGGCTGTAATGTCATGGAAGACCAGGACCTTCGGGACATTGGGATTGGGGACCCGCAGCACCGGCGGAAGCTGCTCCAGGCTGCTCGTTCCCTCCCGAAGGTGAGCACCGATGCTCTCCGCGGAGCAGGGACAGGGCTTTGCCCAGCATGGCTGTGAGCTCAGGGGACAACAAAAGCCAGTCCCTGTGTCTCTGGCCACAGAGGGATCTCAGGGGCTATGGGAAGGGTTCTGGGAATAGCAGGGAGGAGGAGGATTATACTGGTCTGCCAGGCTATGCAGATGGTGATGGCTCCATGCTAGGGAGAGGGTGGCTGTTCCTCCTGCCAATCCCAAGAGCATTTCTTGTTTATACAGTGATTTTGGTACTGTAAAGTGCTAGTGGAGATGCGCTGTAAACTGATTTTCATTGACCCCGTATCCCTCTGGATCCCTGCAGCTTTTAACCCCTTTCTTGTGCTTTCACAGTTGAAACCCCTGGGCTGTGATGGGAACAGCCAGCCGTCAGTTCCTGCATGGCTCGACTCCCTGGGGCTGCAGGATTACATCCAGTCCTTCCTCTCGAGTGGCTACAGCTCTATTGACACTGTGAAAAACCTCTGGGAGCTTGAGATAGTAAACGTGAGTGTTGCCTCTCTCTGGCCAGGGCACCAAGGTCCTACCCCCTTCCCTGGGGCTGAGACTTGCCATGAGTCGTCTCACGAAGCCACTTTGTGCCAAGGGCAGGAGAGCCCCCAGTGACCATGGCCTGTCCCTGCAGGTGCTGAAGGTGAACCTGCTGGGCCATCGGAAGAGGATCATCGCCTCGCTGGCAGACAGGCCCTACGAGGAGCCCCCGGCCAAGCCGCCGCGGTTCTCGCAGCTGAGAGTGAGTCCCTGCTCGTGGTCCCTGCCTGGCTCCTGTGGCTGGGAGGGCATGTCAGTGCTGGGAGAAATCTTGGTGTGTCCAGTGTGTCTGTTCAGCTCCTCACCTCATCCTCCCCAGCCACCCAGGCAGCAAATACGAGTGCAGGCGTGACCCTGTGATTGCAGCGAGTGGGGGAAGGTCACACTCAGCCCTTGCAGGTCAGCCTCTGGATGCTGTCCCACAGGGAAGGTCAGGCCACTCCTTGGGATCAAGTGCCTGCACTGAAGGGGTATAGGGTGCCACCCCCACCTCTGCCCTGCACCAAGGGGAATGCTGGGCCCACTTCCTCACCCTGGTTTCCTGGCCAGCCACGCAGCAGTCTTTGGCAGGCAGGAGCGACCCAGCCCATCTGGAGAAGGGCTGCAGCTGGGGCCTGGTGTTTGATTGCACTGTTGGGAGCCGGAACCCATCTCCCTGGCCTGGCTGGGCTGCTGAGAGCTCACGCTGTCACTGCCAAATAGCACTCGATGAGATGTGTGGATGTTGATTTTTGCTGCAGGAGTGGCAGCATTTGGATGTCAGGCCCTTGTTATGGGAGTTGTCTGGGAGGGAGCTGTCACGTTCCCATTCTTCCTGAAAACTGGCATTTGAGAACTGAGTTTGGCAAAAGCCACGGGGCTCACAGCGACCCTGAGAGCTCAGGAGTGTGGTGGCATGTGCTGCTGCCTCCTCACAGTGATTGCAAATCAGCTTCCTGGAGCAGGAATTGGAATGATTAGAGTTTCCCCATCCTAAGCATCCTGTTCTTGCTCTGCTGCAGAGCTCTGCATCCTTGTCCTGCATTCCCAAGTCTTCCCAACACAAACAGCCTTAGCCAAAGTGGGTTGGGCTGCTGTGCCCTGCTTGCTCACATGGGATATTTTAGGAACCAGGTTCAGGTGTGAGAACAGAGAGGGTTCACATTGGTGCTGCACCAGGAGGGTGCCAGGCCTTTGCCCACTGCTCATCCCCATGAGATGGATGAGACTGAAGGCAGCAGAGCTGGGGGGGAAGAAGAGGCCTTGGGTGCAGCTCAGCTGATTGAGATGCTGCCCGGGGAGGCTGGGTGAGAGAATGGGCCATTTGCAGCATTTCCTGGCGCTGCAGCTGGTGAGATCCAGGCTGGGGGGCGGAGGGACATCAATGGCAAATCAAGCGAGTGGGTTGAATGGGACTAAATGGGACTAACGCGGCTGCAGCTGTGTGGGGGCTCCACTCCTGGGCTGGCTGATCATCAGCACCCTGGGGTGCTTTGCTCAGTGCTTTAGGGGAGCCTGTTCCTCTGTAAACACCCTGCCTGCAGCCCAGTGTGTCCCCTGCCCCTGGGATGAGCTCGCAGAGGCGTGCTGGGCAGAAGGGGCTGCATACCTGGCTGAAACCAGCCTCGAGCAAATTATGGGTCTCATGCAGAAGATAAAGGGTGGGATCATTGGCACTGAGGCAGGAGCCCCCAGAGCAGGAGCTGACCCCATTAACTCTGCTCTTTGCAGAGCTGGGCAATGTAGAGGGGAGTGATGGGGGGGTACAGCCCAAACTGACTGGGAGCCTTTGTGGTGTCTGTTCTTTTCAGTGCCAGGACTTGATGTCCCAGACCTCATCGCCCCTGAGCCAGAATGACTCCTGCACAGGCAGATCTGCTGATCTCCTGCTGCCCTCGGGGGACACCAGCAAGAGGCAACACGACCGTGGCACTGAGGTTGCTCCCTACTCCAGAGCTGAGCGCTACAAAGCACAGGTCAGTGGGTGCTTTAGTGTGTCCCAGTGGCCCTCTGTGCAGGCTGCCCTCCCTCTGGAGCCAGGGAGGAGGTAGGGTGATGCAGAGCTGGTCGGGCTCAGCTTTCCTCAGGCATTAGAGGCAGTGGCTCCTTTATGCCTCGGTTTCACCTCAAAAACAGGCAGCTCGTGCTTCCATCAGAGCTGGCACTTTCATCTGCCATGTGCTGCCTTCACCCAGCCCCTGGGGGGCTTGGCCATTGCCAGCCTCAATCACCTCAGCCCAAAGAGCCCTCCTGAGAGTTGTTTCAACCCAGGTTGGACCTGTTGTGGCTTCACATCCATGTTTCTTCCTTCCAGGAGGACCGTCGGGAATCCAAGCTGACCCTGCGCCCCCCCAGCCTGGCTGCCCCATATGCCCCAGTCCAAAACTGGCAGCACCAGCCCGAGAAGCTCATCTTTGAGTCCTGCGGGTACGAGGCCAATGTAAGTGGCTTTTGGCTTGTGGGTGTGATGAGGATGAGGAGGCTCTGGGGTCAGGGCCATGGCATTGCCTTGGCAGGGTTTAACATCTCCCCCTCCTTCAAACAGTACTTGGGCTCCATGTTGATCAAAGACCTCCGAGGGACAGAGTCTACACAGGATGCTTGTGCCAAGATGAGGGTACGGAGGCCCTGGGGCCGCTTGCAGCCTGTGGTGGATGATGTGAATTGGGGGATGGGGGATCTCAGTGAAGCTGTGGTTCCCCAAACCCTGTGGGGGCCCAGACCACCAAACGGGCGGTGCCGCTGTCACTGCTGAACTGCCCCTCCCCAGCACCATTCCCCGTAGCTGGAAGGTCTGTGCAGTGGGAGAGTGGGTGTTTTCACTGGGGAAGGGGTGGCTGGGTTCATTTCAGGTCCCCATCCCTCCCCTTCTGTTTCCACCGGGAGCTTGCTTTCCTCCTTCTGGTCCAAGACCCCCAAAACCTGCCTGTATGGGCCTGGGGTCTCTGGGGTGGGCTGGGGCAGGGGTGAAGGGAGCATCTGTTCACAGCTGGTCACTTGAATGTTCTTGTTTCTGAAGAAATCCACGGAGCACATGAAGAAGGTCCCGACCATAATCTTGTCTATCACATACAAAGGGGTGAAGTTCATCGATGCCTCCAACAAGGTGAGCTGCAGATGCCTTGGAGTTGGTGTCTGGAGGGACAAGACCTGCAGTCCCACCTGCCTGGGGGCTGCAGGTCCCTTTTTGTGGCTCCAGAAGCCACGGCTGGTCCTGGGGAACTGCTCAGGCTGTGGGGGAGCACCAAGGTGATGATGGTTACCTAAGTGCCAAAGGCTTGGCAGACTAGCTGTTTGTGGGCCATGTTGCCATTTATTCTTGCCATGGGAGGGAGCTGGGACTGGCCCAGCTGGGAGACTCCCCCTCCCTGCCCCCAGGACACACTCCACAGCCACCATTTGCTGGGTGTATTTGCCATCCCCTGAAGGGTGACAGGTGCTTGTGGTTGACCCTGGCAGAATGTCATTGCTGAGCACGAGATCCGGAACATCTCCTGTGCTGCTCAGGACCCCGAGGATCTCTGCACATTTGCCTACATCACCAAGGATCTGCAGACCAGCCACCACTACTGCCACGTCTTCAGCACTGTGGATGTGGTGAGTGGGTTACTGCATTGCATCTCCCAGTCCTTTACAGTCCACTTGTTTTATCTCTCAGCTTTGTTAGCGAGTCAGACCAGGATCTAGTCCCTTCTAGGGTTCCTTCACCATTTCTACCCTAAAACAGTGCTGGCTCCAAATGCCTTTACTTTGGACCTCTGTGGACAGTATTTGTCTGGCTTCGTTCCTGCAGTCTCCAGCGCTGAATAAAGCAGGGCAGGAGCTTTCCCTTCTGGGGAATATGCCATGCACAAACCCCTCACATGCTCTCAATTATGTTGTGAGCGTAATGGGCTGATTTAACAACCTTTTAACTCACTGAGAAGGTGGAAGCATGATTCGCTTTTATACTTGGGCAAAATCAACTGCAGGAGATGTTTGGGCTTTTTTTCTTTACCCTGCTGAACTGTGGTGCTGGTGGGGCTGAGGCAGGCAGGAGGTCCTGGGGGAGGTGTGGGGACTGTGCACAGGGTGACCTGATGGCTTTGTGCTCTGTGCTCTCTCCAAGAACCTGACGTACGAGATCATCCTCACGTTGGGGCAGGCGTTCGAGGTCGCCTACCAGCTGGCCCTCCAAGCCCAGAGAGCAAAGCCTCTTGGTGCTGGAGCAGGAGAAATGATTGAAACAAAATCTTCCAAACCAGTGCCTAAACCGCGAGCCGGCATGAGGAAATCTGCGGTACGTGTGTGCGGGAGGGAGTGACTGCTGGTCTGAGCTGGGCTTTCCCTTGGGCACCACACGCTTACACCTCCCCTGGGTGGTGGGGGGAGCCCAGGTGTGGCTGAGGTGCCTGTCAGTGCAGGTGCTGCTGACACTGCAGGTCTGTGCCTCTGTTAGTCCTGTGGCGGGGTTGGGGCTTCCCCCGGTAGGGGCAGGGCAGGCAGAGGTGGAAATGGCCTGGTGGAATGAGGCTTAAGGGCCCTGCTGGGTCCAGCACAGCTTCCATGTGCAAACCCTGCAGAGCTGCAGTGAGATCCATGGGTGACCTGCAGTTTGCAGTACAAGATTCCTCTGTAGCCAAAACCAGCCAAGACTGGAGCTGCTGAGGAGCAGGGACTGCTGCCATAAGCCACTGCCTTCCTTTAATGTCTCCTTTTGTCTGTGTTCTGCTTGCTCCCCCCGCTCAGGTGCCGCTCCCTCCCGACACCCGCTGTTGTTACTGTCACACCTGTACAACACACCGCCCCTCCTACCTGCCGCTGCAGTCTGTTAGTCCCGGAGCGAAGGTCTTTACCCTTCTTCCTGCCATCCTCCCTTCCGAACTGACCCGGGCTGCCTCCCCACTCCCCGTGTCTCCTGCTGTGCTCCCGTGTCCTGCCTCGCTGCTGTCCCCCCCCTGCTCGTTCCAGCCCGTGCCGTGGGTTCGGACGAGCCCCAGGGATGTGCTGCTCCCACCTGCTCCTGCTCAGCAGTGTGGCAGCTCTCAGCTAACTCTGCTGCTCTTGCTGGTGGTGGTAACTTCTCTGTGGCACCCTGATTTAGGAGGACAAAAGGAAAGAGCCGCGCTTGGTCAGGAGAGTAAATCACACGGGAGCTCACCTGCCAGGAGCTGTCTCCCTCTCTCCTGTCTTTGTAGCGCTCCATTTTTCATGCTTGTTTGAGATGAGTTAAGCTGTCACCGAGGGTGACAGGGACTCGCAGCCTAATGCAGGAAGTCATCTCGGGGTGCTGGGTTGAGACTGACGTGGCCAGACATGTTTTAGATGTGAAGGACTCAAATGTCTGCCCAGCAAGAGCTGCTTCCTTGCCCACGTGCACGTTTCTGGGACGGGCAGTAGGCAGAGCAGCAGTTGCTCTGTGCTTTGAATCCCCACTTGTTCTGTCCCAGAAGCATGGGTGACCTAACATGCCCTTTTCTCCGTATTTTCTAGCTGGATCCCCCTGAAGTGGACCAAGACTCCCAGTCTCATGCCAGTGTCTCCTGGGTCGTGGACCCCAAGCAGGACTCCAAGCGGACCCTCAGCACTAAGTATGAGACCACTATCTTCTAAAGCCGACACCGCGTCCGCCCCGTCTAACCGTGCCTTTGCGATCTGATCTGTCTGCTCTTCTAAACTCCCTCTTCCTCCAGCTGCTCGCCCTGAGCCCGTGTAGGCACCACGTCCAAGGCAGCAGCACTTAGGAGACTGTAGACTTAAACAGCTTTTGTACCTGATCGCTGCTGAACACTGTGAATCTCCTTACTCGGAAACAAGGGTAACGCGCTGTAGCTGAATGTGAGGCGGGAGGAGCAGAGGGCAGGCTGGGAGTCGGAGATGTGGATCCAGGAAAGCCGCCTGCCGTTTTCACGTCTTCCCCCTCGCTCTGGCACTGTGAATCCCTGGGGCAATGTGACACTCCCCAGGCCTTTTTTTCTATCTCACCTTGTCCTTGGACTGATGGAGACCTCTTGTCTCTGCGGTGCACACACTCCCTTCTCCTAGATCCTCCTCTTCCCGACTGAGCCACGGCTGTATACTGTTCAGTGAACTCACCTCTCCTTCCCTGCCAGTCGAGTTGACACTAACCACTGTGATGCTCTCTGCAAATAACACGCGGGCACTCCATTTCTCCCGGTGACCCTTGCCCGCAGCCTCGCTCCCCAAAGCCCGGCACAGAACCCGCTCCGCTGGGGGAGCGCTGGTTTGGGCCGGGTGTGATCGTTCCCACTGTGAGCTCTGCCCCTCGGAGATGAGGGGGGGGTTGGTTGCATGCATTTCAGTCCCTTGTAGGTTTTTCTTCACCCCATAGTCCTCCTGTTTACACTCATCAGACTACTCGTGAGCTCTGGGCGTAGTTCTCATGGGGCAGCCTGTGGTTAAGCTTCCAAAGGCACATGTTGCTGTTAGCCCCGGGCTGGGGAGGGGAGGTGTGGGCTGGACACCGAAAGCAGCAGTTGGCATCAGCAGGGAGAGGTCAGGGAGCAGCCCTGGGTTATTTGCTCCTCATGTTAAGGGCAGCAGCAGCTTGTCCAAGCTTTGGTGGGGCTTTAGAGCTGCTGCCTCGAAGCTTCCATTTCCCCAGACTTGCGGCCAAATCTGATGTTTCAAAGTCTTTATTTAGCTCTTTCTCAGGAATGAGTTTGATCTCCCAAGTCATTTGTGACTTAATGGTACTGAGTGGCAAACTGACTTCAGACTGAGGGCTGTGCTAGTGAGGATCCAAGCAAGAGGACTAAAAGTAAAAGGACTGTCTTGGGGAAAAAAAAGGAAAGCTCAGTCTAGTAAATACATTTCATGTGCCACAGAGCCCCTGATATAGAGCCAGCACTGCCCAGGTGCTGCAGTGCCACCCTGCCAGCCCAGGCCTTGTGGACAGAATGTTGCTGTGCCTCAGGTGCTCCTCGAGGCTGAGTTTGGGTTCCATCAGCAAAATTCCAAGCTGTAAGAGTGCCCTAAGGTTTCTGTATCCCTCAAAGAGAAACTGCCTCACTGGTGGGGGTGGCAGTGCAGTTTCTACGTGTAGGCATTCACCATGCAGTTGCCACACGTCTGCCCCACTTCAGAGGATCTGAGCTCTGAGCTTTTCATCTCCCCCTGCTCTCAGCTGGGAAGGGCAGGTTCCTCCACACTTCCTAAATCTGGGTCACTAGAGCATGTGCCTTTCTAAGGGTGACCAAGCCCAGCAGGGATCACAGGCAGCCCTGCCCAAGCCACGACACTGCCAGTGTGTGTCCGTAGCCCTCACTCTCGTGTCCCATCTCCGGGGCCATTCGCCTCGTCTTTCCCAGCACGTGTTTTTGTATGACTTGGAAATTCATTCCATTATCTCCCTTTCTGTTTGCCTCTGCGAAGCTGAGCTCCAGGCAGCTGTCTCCTACCATGGAATGTAGTTACGGGGCAGAGACCTGGGACGCAGTGGCTGCTGACATGAAGATCATCTCCCTCTGGCACAGGCGGCTGCCTTGGAGTGGGTGCGTGGCTGCTCGGTGAGGGCTCCCAGAGCAGAGGGGGAAGGGACTCAGCCCCCGCTGAGGAAAACCACTCTCTCCTTTCCTAGCGAAGGAAACTTGAGACTTGGAGGCAGAGAGCGATGTCGCCTTTTCTAGTTTGAGACAAACGTCTTTCGACCTGTTTCTTTTTTAAGTGTGAAATGACACAGAGCAAATGCAGTTCACGGTTTCAATGTAGCACCGCAGCTTTTGGTTGAGGAAAAAACCCGAAATATTTACTGAGAATCCCACAGTCCAGCGAGGAGTACGATAGAAAGTCTTAGCAGGGGCATGGTGTGCACATCTCTGACGGTACTTACTCTGCTTCAGCTCTGGGTGAACAGGAGAGAACGCCAAACTCTTGGATATTGCTTCCTCCCGTGTGAGAGCCGTGCGGGGTAAGTCTGCATCCTGTTCTCCAAGCCACTCCATGCTTTTGTAGCAAATGGAAGTAACTTGAGGAAAAGAGTCTGCAAAGGATCTTTCCCCCCAGAGTGGTTGTGGCCAATATCCCCCATGGTACAAAGCTTCCTTATCCCCTGAACTGTCGCGTTGCAATACTTGACATTTCTATGGCAAGGACCCCGTTTCTTCCCATTTCCGCATTGAATTCCTGGGGACGACTCCCTCCTCCAGCCTCTGTGCACCTGTCTTGTTTTTAAATGCAGTTATGCCCTGAAGGGTTGGGGGTTTTTAAGTATATTCAATTGTGATTTAGCACTTTTTTGATACTAGCTCATTATTTAATTAGTGCAACAGTTTCAGAAGATGAACAAATAAGGAGTTAAACTTTGGGCATTACACTGAAACAGTCCATTCCTGAGGATAAACCACATCAGCCTGAGGGTGGCTTGGCCCTGTGCAAGCCCAGTGTCCCCAAAGACACAACCTCGAAGGTGCTGTGTGCTTGCTTTCCTTTTGAATTACAGAGTGTTTAACAGTGGTTTGGGCTGTGACTGACGTGTTTTCAGACTGTTCCCCTCAGGGGAGAATATTAATATAGTTGTGATTTAAATTCTTCAGATGCAAAATGTAGCGCAGTGCGTCCGTTACGATCTTGTCAGGCCTTATCAGGGCTGTGGGACCTGCTGCTGCACGGGAACACTGTGCCCAGGTAATTCCTGTTTAACTCCAGTTGCTGCTGTATGTCAGGATTTCCTTTAATCTCTCTCACAGTGAGGCTGGGAGAGAAGCAAACCATGATCCTGAGGGCTCAGACCTGTAAAGGATTGGGAGGGAGAAGTGAAGATTTTGGGTGAAGCTGATGAATTTAGGAAACCTAACATTCCTTGTTATGCACATGTTGCAATTCATACTGGTGTTAAGTGTAAATATTTGGTGTGTTGGCAACAAGTCGTTGGCGAGATTGCAAATTGAACCTCTGTTTGGGAGGTTTCTTTTCTGACACGTGAGCTTTTTGGAGGTTGGCTTGGAGGTGACATGGTGATGAAGACTCCAATCTTCAGGGACTGGGCTCGGTGACCCTGGTGGTCCGTTCCAGCCCCACGTGTGGTTGTCTTTAGTGATCCAACCGTTCTTTAGCCAGATACTCCCTTTCTCACCTGACAGAACAGTTGTTTTAGCAGTTCAGTGTGGTGGGATCTCTCAAGGGAGTCAGTGCTGGAGACTGACCCTGGGCCGTGCCAATTGCTGGCTCCTGGCCACATTAACCCACCCACTGCACAGTATTCGGGCTCTTCCTCCCTGCAGGGTTTTGTGGTATCTGGAGGAAAGTGCCCCAAATTTCTGGTGCTGAATATGACTTTGCATCAAACTGCATCTGCTGTATTTACCTGCCTGGGAGAAGGTGGGGCTGCCCTGGGCCTTGTTCCCCTCTTTAAGGACAGATTGTGTTTCACAGACTTTGGTTTGTGGGCTGAGCCCTCACTCATGGCCGGCAAACGGAGATGCTCAGTTTTGTCTTTTTTTATACAGGAGGGGATGATTTTTTTTTTTTTCAAATTGAAGATGCTTTATCCTTTTTTATTTTGTGTTTACAAAGAAAAAAACAGCGCTAATCTTAGCTGTTCCGCTGACTTTAAACTTGCTTTGGGATTGTTCTTTTTAGAAGAAATTATGCAACCTTTTTGGGGTACACGCCTGTCCCCTTCCCAGGGAGAAGATATGGCACCTTCCAGGCTGTACATGTGAATTCTGTACCTTCAGGAGGCTGCTGAGACACAGAGCAGATGCCAAATAGCACCAGAACACGTCCCGTTCTGTGTGCAGCTGAGGTGGAGCCAATGCTTTAATGCTCCTTCCACCCACCTCATAAGTTTCCAGCAGCAGCGTTCCCCCAGCTCTGCTCACATCAGTTCCGTGCCGTCAGACCTGTGGTTTGGAGCTGGTACAGGGCTCACAACGCTGCCTTGTTGCAAAGGTCTCCCTTTTAGGTCTCGCATTGGTATTACTTAATTGCATTTTTTTTTCCCAAAAGAAAGTACCTGTGCTGCTCTCACTAAGTCAACCCAGCTCAGACATTTTTCTTACCCATGGAAGAATAACCTGGGATTCCCTGACAGGGTAGAGACAGTCAAGTTCAGTTTGCAATGTGGACATTTTTGCTAATTGTGATGTATGGCAGTGGGGCTGATTTGTATACAAATGTTATTTAATCTGTCTGTATTTTGATACTTGAATTTCCTTTTATTTCTTGTATATACAATTGTTAATCTGTTCGAATTTGTCTGAATTTTAAACATCTTGTGGTACCAAACGTAACCAATCTGTGCAACAACATAGACTGACCTCACTACAACAAGGCGAGATTGTAAATATTCCTGGGCTTCCAGCAGTCGTTTTGTTGTTTTCATAATTGTACAACTTAGAACAGACCGAATTAATAAACAACCTTAGACCCACGTTTGTGCTGTTGTCTGTGGCCTCAGTGTTGTACCCAAGTCTCTTGGGTGTCTGTGTCAGACCAGTTCTTGTTCTGTGGGCACCAGCCCAGGGGGGTTTGGGGCCATGCAGGGGGGACAGCACTGGGGGTTGAGCAGCTGCTTTGGTTGAAGCTGCTCTTTTTTGCAGTTAGTCATAATGACCCAAATATCGAATATTATTGAGACAAATTAATTTATGCATAAAATTGCATCCACATGTTCTGTTAAAGACAGCACAAGGGTCTGCAGCCACTGTGGGTGTGTTCTCTGCATGATGGTGTGTGAGAAAAGCTGACTTTACCCCCACTAATGTACATCTGCAAGGACTGTGCCCTGGCAACTGTCAGGACCCGAATGTACTCACAATAACCACCGAGATCCCTTTTTTGCAGCGTGGCAGTGAGTAGTTCCAGGGGCCTGTTTCAGCAGCCATAGCTTGTAGCATTTACCCAGCAAAGACCTGGGGCTTGCCAGGAACTAGGACGTTTCATTATGTAAAATTAGAGCAAGAAATCTAGACATTTAAATACAGGTTAAAGTTCAGATTTTCATGTCAAGTAAAATCTGGCTGATGTAAAATACTAAATATGCCAGGGATTGCTAAATTTATACTGTATGTTCCATTTCTAATATCTCAGCAAGTCAGGTTTTCAGGCTGACTCTGAAACACACGGAGCTGGTTGAATGGTTTGAAAGACTGTGCAGTTTTATCCCTCACAGCCACAGCCCTGGCTGGGACCGACGCCTCAGCAGAGGTTACAGGCCCAGTGCAGAATTAACACCTTGAATTAAAAGGCCTGAGCTGCACTGCAGTTCAATGAGCTCCACAGCCCCCTTGCCTTCCCCCTCAAATGCTGGCAGGTTTTTTGAGGAAAGAAGACCACTACTTTTTGTAGTTTAGAGGTTTATTCAGATCCTGACATACCAAGGAGCACTTCCCACTGACCCTGGTTGGGTGGACTTTTACAAGCTGAGGCAGGATCTGAGAAACTGGAGAATGGATTCCACTCCTGCCTGGTACACGGAGAATGTGATGAAAAATAATCCAGCCTGTGTCTGGGAGAAGCAGCTTCCTGAGAATTCCTGGACTCCTGCCTGTTGTGGTGGATCACGCATCCAAACCTGCACCCAACTTCCAGCAGCTCTTCCTGAATGGGGAACGGCCTTTGGGGAAATCTTTTTGAGAATTATGTCCATCAAAGAAAATTAAAAGGCTGAGGAAGGAATGAATCCACTGCCTTCCAGGGAGTAAAAGTATGAAAACAGAAAATTATTGGTCAATCAACCTTTGCACAGAAATCTCCTGTGAGAGAAGCACAGCACTTTTCAGGGAAACTCTCCAAGCCCTCAGAGAAGACCCACCAGAACATTTTTCTAGCTAGTGCTTGTTTTTGCAGTGAGAGAGTGTCAGGCACTTAAACAGCTCTTCAGCTGAAACCCCGACACCTCAGAGGGAGCTCCTCTGCAGAGTGTGCTTTGTTCTTGTCATAGTCACAGCTTACACAGCTGGAGCCTCTAAATCTTTCCATGCTAGTGAGTCATACCTGACACCAGATTTAAGAACTTCTCAGTACATCATAAAGCATTGAATAAATAAAACAGGCTCCAACTTCTTCAACTTATTTCAGGAGCTATCCTATTTTCTTGTTATTTGTAGTGTCATACCCGAACCACCTCCTTCCCCATTCTCACACGTTTTGTTACCTGACAGAGAGAAGCCAAGCCCATGTAGATATACACCTCTATAGACAGATATGTGTATACACACACAGCCTTTGTGGCCGAAGCTGATCCCTGGCAGTCCCACGTGGCTCTGATGACAATTTCACGCACAGCGGGCAGTATGGAAATGTAAGTAGCTCCTCCAAGGACTGGTGCAGGGTTGGCTGCACAAAAGCAGGATAAAAGTAAGAGTAAGAGAAGAATGGGGAGGAAGGGGGGTTAAAAGCATTACCGAGCAGCTTTTGAGTGGAACCGTGCAGGTTCGTGCTCAGACAAACCACCTGCTGTGGGTGTGAGGGGACGCTCCTCCGGCCCCGCCATCCCCGGCGCGGGGCTGACCCCTAGTGCCGGCCGGGAGCGGCGACCGCGCCGCCTCACCGGGGGGGCACTGGGGACACCGAGTCACACCGAGGAGTCACACCGAGGAGTCACACCGAGGAGTCACACCGAGGAGTCACACCGGGTCACACCGCCCCGGGGGCCCCGCGCCCGCCCCCGCCAGGCCGCCAACCCGCCATACGCGGACCCCGCACTCGCGGGAGGCGGCGCCCCCCTGCCCCGCGAATGGGCCGCGCCGGGCGCCGGGCGGAGGCGGCGCGGCGGGACGCTCCCATTGCAGGCGGGGGGGGAGCGAGGGGGCGGTGGCCCCGGTGCGAGGCGTGTCCGTGCGAGGCGTGTCCAGGCGCCGCGACCCGCGGGCAGCGCGTGTTCCGTCCCTGTCCTCGCGTCTCAGCCACCCCTTCCCCGCCATCCCGGCTGTCGCAGGCGCTTCACCCCGGGAGCTGCGGCGGGAGCAGCCGGGAGGCTGCAGGGAGCGCTGCCGGCCGTGCAGCCGCCGCGTCCATCTGGGTTTGTCCGTTTTCCTTTCTGGCGGGCCCTGAGGGAAGGCCCTGACTCCGGCCACCTCCTGTAACCTCCCCTCGACTTCGCTGAAACTGGGATTAAATCTTACGAGGGGCAAACCCACAAAATCTGGGATGAGGCTCCTTGTGTGCCAGTAAACAATTTGCCTTTCTTCTCCCTCCCAGAACTTCCTTTTTTGTTTGTTTCCTCAGCACCTGTGCAGCCGGGGCTGGTGCTGGGGGTTACGGAGCCCCCGGGCAGGGCACAGGGCAGCTGCTCAAAGCCACAGGAATGGCTCGTGAGCAGGAAAGCAACTGGTCATGAGAAACAAAACCAGTAACGCTCCTCATGGGACCAGTTTGGCCCAAATCCTGCGCAGGAATTTCCCCCAGTGCTCCCTGTTCAGCTTTGTGCAGTGCCAGACCCACCTTCTGCCCTTTTCTGATCCTTAGCTTCAGGTGAGAAAGGTGAGGGTGGGGAAAAGCGTTTTCCTCACCGTTCCTGAGGGGACTTAAGTTTGCTCTTGTCTCTGTTTCAGAGGAAGGCCCACTGCTCCCAGCCCATAAATCCTGATCCCAGGGGAGTTAATTGTAAGTATTTAAATATATATGCATTTTCCCTTCATTAGTTTCCTCTCCCAAGTGACTGGTGACATGAAGAATTGTAATAGCAGTATGTATTTTTAATGCATTTCCTGCAGATTTCTGCAAAGCAATCTAATTCCTGAGTGGCTTTAACTTGCCAGAAAGGCAGAAGACCTCAGGAGCACTGGTAATAGGCAGGGTGAGTTCTTCTAATCTACTGTTTTAATGAACTCCATCCATCTCTCTGATTAGAATAATCTCATTTATTTTAGCCAAGCCATCTAGCTGAAATCCCAACAGAGGAAATTGGGATTTTGAGTCTTTCAGGGTGAGCACTTGAGTGTCAGGCAGCAAACTCCATAGGGAGATTTCCAATTTGCCCTTTTATCATCTCAGAAATTTGTAACCCTGATGATCACATTGGAAAAGAACCATCTGAGCTGCAAATCTGCACCACAAATGGCATTGATGAGGGGCCATGGAGAGCCCATGCAAATCCTCTGCCCTGTTTGAAGCAATTTCCCTAAGAAATCAAACCCAGCCTGACACAGAGGGCTCAGCTTTCCTAGAAGGCTCCCATTTTCCCAGCAGGAGCAGAGAGAGCTCCACAGCTGGAGCATCCTCACCATAGTAGGAACCCACCATAGTTCCAGCACAGTGGAACAGCCACACTTCTGCAGCCCCACCGGCACGACTGTGCTGGGCGCAGCAGCAGGGAAGGGCCTGCCAGTGCAAACAGAAACACCTTCCCCATGGAAGAGGAAATGGATTTTTTGTTTAAAAGATGGTGATGTTTTTCCAAGCCTGACAAATATGAAAGTCCCCATTTAAAGGAGTCGAACCAGCAGTGAAATTGGTCACTGTTTGCACACCCACGCACGGCCAGAGGCAGCCGAAAGCAAACTTCCTGGGGTATCCCAATCCAAATGACCTGGGAGCAAAGCACAGTGCCCCAAGCTGTGAGCCACCCTGCTGAGCAGCCACAGAAGGTTCTCTGCAAAATAGCAAACCCAGGCCCAAGAGGAGAGGCAGAGCCCAGGTGGTGTCACAGCCCCCGCTTCCAAATTTGGAGCCTACAAGCTACAGCTGTGGCTGTTAGAAATCAGCCTTCAAGGAGGAGGGCAATGGGGGCAGAAAGTGTTAACAGGTGTTTTGGAAGGGTGTGGAGGGGAGAGCCAGGAGTTTTCCTCTGCCCCATCAGTTAGGAAAGCTATTTTTGCAGGAGCTCCTAGGGCACCAGACAAGGTTTGGATTGTTCCTGTGCTGGATGTGGGCAGACAGCTGGATCCTGAGGAGCTCCTGGCATCCTGGCAGGCGCATGAAGGGGTGTTGTCCACCTTGTCCAGGTGAGAGGATGTCTTGGTGTTGGGTCTGATTTTGGTTGGGAGTTCTTTGGAGAATTGAGTATCTGGTGCTGTGATGACTCTGGTGTGGGTGTCAAGGCATATATGTGCCCGTAACATGCCACGTGCTTCACCAATTACTATGGTATCTGTTAATTCCCTGCTCCTGAACTGGTGTGTGACCTTTTCCATGAGACATCCCATAGGCATGCCCTGGCTGTTGCCACCTCAGTCACAGTGCACGTGTCCGAGCTGTGGGGACAAGCCATTACCCACCCTGTCCAGTCAGCTGTGGGCAGTGCCTGGCCTCAGGGTGTTTCAGGCCAATCTGTCATCTGTGTATTTAGGAGATGGGCTGGTGCTGGGTAAACTGAGTCTTGGAGGGGTTTGGCTCACAGCCACGTAGGCAGCCAGGCCAGAGCCCAGGCATCATTGCCAGGAGATGTGCCTGGAGCTGAGGACATGATTCTTGTGCCATCTCACCCCTCTGGGTGCCTCTGGACCTGGAACTGCTTTTGGGCCCCATGTGCCAGGTCGCTGCCAGTGCCACTGGCTCTGGGTAATCTTTGTATTTCTGACTTAATTGTGGGTCTGTGCAGAGCTCGGCTCTGGGGAGGCCCAAACCACACACAGTGCTCGGGTAGGGATTGTGATCGGAAAAAAAAAAAAGAAAAGTTCAAAGGTGTTTTTGGCTTAATGCGGTTTATCTAGATTGCTTTATGTTCATTAATCTGGATTAACACAAATTCTCTTGGAATGGCTGGCTGGTTGGGAAGGGTTTGCTCAGCTATTCCAACAAGGACAGACTTTTTCAAAAGTGAAAAGTTAGAGCTGGGAAAAAAAAAAACAGGTCCTGCCTGGCATGAATACATGCAAGCCCTGCTGCCCACATCCAAGGGCCCCTTTGAGGGCTGTCGGGTGTCCTCAGCCCCCGTGTACTCTAATGACTGATCAACCTCCCCTATTGCCACGGGGATTAATGTCCCCCATTCTTCCTGGGACGATGTGAACCCCTTTTTCAGCCGGTGTGCCAGAGCTGGCACAATTAGTGAACTTCAAGGTAAACTGGAGGTCAAGCCCAGATTTGAAGGTGGTGGTGGGTGTGAGCATGACCCAGGGAGCCATGTGATGTGGGTGACATCCTGGAGAGGCAGGTGATCTCCCCGTCCTCTCCTTTCCCCAGGGCTGGGATTAGGAGAGATTTTACAGCTGAGTGGTTGGCCTCATGGTAAGGTTTGGTTTGCAATGGCTCAGCCCCCCCATTTGAGGGTTGTCTCATGCCTGAGCATTCTCCTGGGATCTGGGCACACTTTCTTGCCTTTTCTAAGCTTCTTGTGCAGCCTCGGGCAGGTCCTTGCACCAGCTGTCAGCCCTTTCCACCAGCTGCCTGTGATCAGGGATGCTCAGGTGCCGCAGGGAGGGGACTTGAGACCTGTTGGGAACTGACAGATCAGTTCCACGAAGGACCCAGCTCCAGCTCTTGGCAGCCAGAAGCAGCAGCAGGCAAGCAAAGTGCTCCTGCCAAGCTGGGATGGGAATTGTAAGCAGGACCTGGGCCCTGCCCCAAACCCAGGGGACTCCCTCCTCCCCCTGCCCGTGCAAACACCAGATTAACAATTTATTTGACGTGTTGTGGCTGGTTAGTCTCTTTGCCTGCTCCCCTGATCAGAGGGAATAAGTGTTGCAGTGTGCAATAGTGTTCATTTCAGGTGAGGGTAAATATAGAAAGGAAAACCTGCTGAGAGCAAGCCATTTATTCCTGCGTTTGGAAGCCTCTGCTCATAAACAGTCAGTCATGCCCATTTGGAAAATCCCAGCATGGTTTTCTTGGCCATCCTAGAAGAACGTTTACTTTCCTGTAGGTTAAGAAGTTTGTTTTAAATAAAAAAAAAAAAATAATGTCATCTGACTTCCAGCTGCCCTCGGTGTTTGGGGCTTGTTGACACACTAAGCCTGCTCTGTTCTCATGTGAAAGTGGTCTGATGCAGGATCACAGAGGAGATCCTGCAGGGCTTCCCCAGCTGCCCAGGCTGGTGGAACCTTTTTCTTTAGGTTCCCCTGCTTGTGTTAGCCTTGGGATTTTGTCAGATGTTTTAGCCATGAGTGGGGTTAAATCCCCCAGCTTTTGTGGGTGCCAATGGGTGCAGATTCAGGGAGGTGCTAGGGGTGCCTCGAGGGCCCCGTGACTCAAGAGCCGTGGTCGGGAGGCTGGGGCAGAGGGGTGAACCTGCCGTGCTGAGCTCGAGCTCACACTGGACCAGAAAATCTCTGAGGGTTTTTGGGAGAACCTGCCAAAGGCAACAGGATGATGCAGGCTGCAGGAGCAACCGTCAAACAAGGCAGCAGCCGTGGTCAGCCCGTGACCAGCTGCAGCGCAGGGAAGACATCCCAAAGCAGTGTTGTAGGGGGAGGCTGAAGAAGGTGGGGAGGCCCTGGCATGGCCAAGCTCTGCCTCCCTCCTGTGTCCCAAAAGTGGCAGTGAGGAACCCTGCGGGAGAGCGAAGCGGCCGCTCGGGGTTGGACGCCTGCCCTGCCTCGGCCCCGCGGCAGCACCAGACGAGCGGGAGCCAGCTCCCACCTCTGAAGTGTTCTGCACTCAATAAGGGTCTCTCCCTGTTTTCCGACAGGCTTTGGATTTGGCTCGGGTTTGCCTTGGTTTCCGAAGGCAAGAGGCAGTTAAGTCTCTTGGAAGAATGAATTAATTAGCAAATGCCTTTGGTCGGGTCAGTGCCCTGAGCAGTGTGCTCATGATTTCAGAACGTCTCTGCACCGGGTACCCGCTCGGAGAGGCTGCTGTTACCTTTCATACTTCCAGAGTGTACATGCATCATCCCAGAGGAACCCTTTTCCAAAAAAAAGGGAAAAAGCCTCCCCCAGAATGGGGTTTTGACTCTAATGGTGGCGTTTGTGTAAGCAACAAAATATTGACGCAGTTGGCTGGGGTCTGGCTGGGGCTTCTGGAAATAAACTGCTGCCTTGTTAAATTGTAGATGGAAATGCAAGTGGGAAAATGACTGACATCTTACACAAGGCGGGCAAATAAAACCGCTGCTTTACTACGGCGTGAAAAAACTCAGGAATTAATAGGTCTCCTTCTGCTGCAGGGTGTTGGATTTATCCCCAAGTAAGATTCATAAACTATTTTAAGGAGAGAAGTGCTACTTTTAAACATGTGCGTTTGGGTCCTGGAGTTCCCGCGGTGTCACAGTTAACCCCTGCCTTGTCACAGTGTGTGGCCCCAGGGCCAGGGGTGGCAGAGCAGCCCTCCAGAGCCCCCTGCAGCCCCCTACAGCCCCCATAGCCCTGTTCCTGGCAGGCACCATTCCAGCCAATGCCCAGACACATCAACACCTGATAAACACAGAAGTTACTTTCAAAGGGTGTTTACGTACAATGTGTCCCCGCAGCTTATGTCAGAAATGTGTTTCAGGCCTTGACCTGGACTCAGAGCTCGATTTTACTGATGTGGGGTGTAAAATGTATTTAAAATAAAACACCTGCTCCAAAGCTGTGTCTGGGATGAACTTGAAGCAGATGCACAGAGCATTGCTGATTCCATCTGGGGTGCGATCCAGTGCCCCCCAAAAGACTCCTTTTGAGTTCAGTAGCTGAAGACCTTTTATCAGGATATCTTCCATGGGAAATGCAATTAACAGAGCTTTAGAGAGTGATACATCGCTTTCCTTTCTACACAAAGCCCCGTCCTTCTCCACCCACACCCCGATGATCTCAGCTGACATACACACACTCGTGTAAAAGCAGGATGAGATAAAAGCTGTAGGGAGTGTGCAGCAAGTGTCCCAGTGGCACAGGGTCCGACTCGCTGGCAGCAGTGACACCAGTGTAATTATACACACTCCAGTCCAATCTCCCAGTAATTATTCTGGAATAAAAGCCTGCCTATTTCTGTAAGACCTTATGTCACTTGGAAAGCTGTTATAAATTTAGCTGGAAAAAGAGACCCTTATTCTGGGATAAGTGTGGTTAGTGGTTAACTGGGAACTGGGCTATTCCTGGCGCTGCCATTGACCTTCCCGATGATGCCGGGTAAGTCACCTCACCTCAGCGTGTGTCACCTTCTCCTGCTGCAAACTGGGAATTACAAACAAGGGCTTTCGCACACAGCGTTTTAGGAAACTCCGTGACACTGGAAAAAAGGTGTCACAGGGTGCCAGGCACTCATTTAGTGTTACTTGGTGCTTTTCTACCCACCTTGGAGGCATCCTGATCAAACCCTAGGGGAAATGAGGGACGTAGCGTTGGGGACTGGCTGGGTCGCACGAGCCTGGGCTGTTGGCACGTCGCTGGGAATACTGTGTTTTCCTCTCTGTTTTTAAAAATAGTCTATTCTGTTCCAAGTTGTAGGCTACAGCCCTCACTGGGGCATTGAAATGTCTGGGCTGCTGTTTCTTGGACCCGGCACCTTCCAGCGTGCAGGGTGGGACACGGTGCCAGCATCCAACCACCCCCTGCAGCAGAGAGAGGGGGTCCTGCCCTGAATGGGCAGTGTTGTCCCTCTAGTCCTTGTGGACTAGAGGGAAGGGGAAATCTCCCAGTTCACTCTTCTGCCTATAATATCCCTGCCTGATTCAGTCACTGCTTCTGCAGGCCCTAAGGGCCTTGGGGAGTTTGCTTCTCAGCAGCTTCTTCTGCAGCCTCAAACACCTTTTGGCTCAGCATCACGCAAGCACACGCAGTCCGAGCTGGAGACGCAGCTCGTTCCTAGCACATGGCATTGAATTCATGCTAGAGATAGGGAGATTTGTTTCGGAGGGTTTTTTCAGTTGCACAGACAGTGCAGGCTGGCTCACAGCCAGAATTTGTCCGTTTGCCAAAGCGGGTGCTGCCTACGGAGCAGCTGGACCGACGTGCTGATGCCGAGAGGTGAAGGCAGAGCCTGCCCTGGCACATTCCCACAGCCTCCGTCCCTGCACAAGCACTGGAGTGGGGCTCAGTGCTGCTCGGAATTGGGCTCAAGCCAAGGAGGCAGAGGGGAAAAAGCCTTTTACAGTCCATTAGTGCTCCCCAGAGCCATTCAGCCTTCTTGTCGTAAAAGTGGTGGAAGCCACAGAAACATTGTGGCTGGTCTGCAGAAGAAGCTGGTCTGCAGAAGATGCCAGCCCGCCTCCTGGCTCCATGTACCTTCCCAGGAGCTTTGTCAGAGCCACTGGCTCTCCCATCAGCTCTGGCTGCTGGAATTCCCTCAGGGAAAAAACTGATGAGGGCTGGTCCCCTGTTCATCCCAAGGTTCCCCAGCAAAATGTACATGGGAGGGTTCCAAGTGCAAATGTGTGTGTGCTAATGGGAACTGAATTGCCTCTTGCCCCGAAGCCTTGCAGCTTGAGGAAAACAAGACAGGGGCTAGGAATGACCTCATATCGCCTCCCAGGGAATGTTTTGCCAGATGAAGGGGGGAGAGGCAGCATCAAGAGAGCACAATGTATGTATCTCTCTCCCTGTGTAAACATCTCTGTAGCTGCAGAAACCTCTTAAAACCCTGAATGAGAGGAGAACAGCTGCTTTGATCTGTGGATGTGGTTGTTGTTTTCTGAGTGCAGATCCGTTCTTTTTTTAATTTTGCTTCAAATTAAAAAAATGCCTGTTGTGATCTTTTGCTTTTATTTCTTGGCGAGGGACTGGAGTGTGGTGCAGTAAATTTTCATGACTCCCCATGTAACCGTTTCAGCATGGCTGACAATTCCTTGCTGGCTCTTCAGTGCTGCAGCACAATGGGCCGAATCTTCTGGCCCTACATGAAGCCAAAGCAAATGGATTTTGCCCAGAAGTGCACAACGGGGAGTGGAGGCAGCGGGGAGGAGAGTCCTGCCACCTCCTTCCCTGCCACACATGCACACACACGCACTCACAAGGCTCAGGCTGGCAGGGTTGTCCCAGTGCCTGTGAAGGCCTTCAGAGAGGGCTCCCTGGAACAGACCCATGCCAGCTCCGCCTGGCAGCAGCAGGAGCTGGTGAGGAGCCATCAGGGCCGAAGCGCTGGGCTGTCCTGCAGGTGATTCAGGTGTGATTCATGGCCTTCTGTCCAGACTCCGTGTGTGATCTTGGGAGTCTCCATCTGCCTGACTTTCCCCATCTGTGCATGGGGCAGGGGACACCCCTGTACTTGAAGGGGCACCGCAGCATGCACAGCCCTGACGCCTCCGTCGGCCCTTCGGCCGCTTGACCAGGCAGCATGTTTTGGGAAGAAAGCAAGATTATATAATATTTTAGTGCATTCCTGGTCATCAGCAGCTCACCCCAACCCTGCTGCTTTGCTGTGGTGCTTTGCAAGCCGGTTGGAGGAGTGAGATGTGGGTCTCAGCCCCTTGGCTCACGTGGCATGAGCAAGGCTTCTGCTGGCCAAGGATCTGCCTTCAAGGGCAAGACCCACTTCCCCCAGTGCAAGGCACTGGTTTAACTGGGAGCACTTGGCTGGAGACTAGTCTCCACTGAGGCAGCCTGGGCACAAGTGAGGAGGTTTGCTCATCCCCCCATGCTGTCACGTGGCTGCCTGGTGTTTTGGTGTTTTAATTACACACGGTCCTGTGTATTTAAGGCTGGTTTATGGGTGTTTATACTAATGCGTAAACCTGCAATTTAGAAGCTCAATTATAAATCAACATTGCTGAAGGTCTTGTTCCTCCTGCCGAGAGATTGGTCTCCAGATTTAGAGGACAGGTTAGAGGGAAAAAAAGGAGGACTGTTTAGTTTTCCTCTGGTTATGATGATAAAGATCACAGGATGGGGTGCGAGGTGCGGTGGCAGGCACAGGGTCTGCCGGCGTAACCCAGCGCAGAGTTTCCATTTTGACTCTGCTCTTGCAACAGCCATAAGAGACTCGTGTTTATGCAGCAAATCCCAGCCCGGAAAGAAAAGCAGAGTGATGCTCGTGGGAGGGTGGTGGCACCCCACTAAGGATGGTCTCAGCTCGTGCCAGGATGTGGGATGCAAGGACCAGGGCTCCTTCCCGCTCAGCACAGTACGAGAGGAGCCTTCCTCCCCAGGAGCTCCTGGCACAGACTGGAGCTGGCTTCCTTCAGTGGCAGTGCCAAGTGGGATAGCACTGTACTGGTCATGGTCCTCTCCCAGTACATCCTAAGGACAACACCTCTGCATTTGTACTTTTATGTGTAAAACTCTTTTGCAACTTTACTAATGACTCCCACGCCTTTGCCCTTTCCCAGCTGCCCTGGAGCCTGGCTGTGCCAAGGATGGGTTTGCATTACTGGTGTGGCTCAGGGGAGCAGACCTGCTCCTGCAAACCCCCTCTCAAAGGGAAGGTCCCCATCCAATGAGGGCAGCCCAAGGAGGGATGTTTTTCTGGGGAAAGAATGACTAGATCCAGGGACTCCTCAGCATCCTCCTATCCAGCTGCAGACCCTCCTCTATGCAGCGGGAGCCTTGGCTAGGTTGGATATTTTCCATTGCCTACAGCCCCCTTTGTCGTATCTTTAGGTGTCATTAGGACAAAAGGGGGTACAGGAGGGTGCAGGGGCAGCATGGTGGGCTGGGAGGAGCCCATGGGCAGGATGACCCTGTGGGCATGGTGGCTGCTGTGGCTGTGGGACCCTGTATCCCTGGACAGGTGGAATCACTGCACACCTTCCTCCTGGTCCCGCTCCTGGCTCCCAGCCTTATCTCCTGCTGCAATTTCCTGGCTGGCCATGCCTTTCCTGGCTTGGGGAGCAGGAACACCCCAGAAGAGGGATGGTGCCAGCAGCTCCCAGCACAGGGATGGTCATGGAGTGGGGCAGGGGTCCCCCTGCCTGCCTGGGGTGCCCCCAGCTGCAGAAGGCCAGGCTATGAGAAGCTCCCACAAGCAAACAAAATCCCCCAAATATTTCAGAATGGTCTTTTTCTTCTCCCTCCACCCTTATTTTCAGTCCCTCCTCCCACCTTTCCCTGTGGCCAGCAGAGCTACTCTCTGGCCCTGCTTTCCCCTGGCCCACAACTCTGAGATGCTCCCGCAGCTGCCAAGCCCAGCCGGGTTGTGCCATCTGCAAGCTCTTGGGTTTTTTTCTTATATATATATTTTTCTTTCCCCTTTTCTTGTCCACCCCTTGCCTTTTCTCATTCCATAAGCCTCCCCCGGCACCCCTCCCCTTGCCACCACCTCAAGCCCTCGGCTGGCCGAGGGGCTGCGAGGTGCCGGGTGGGTCTGGGGGTTGCGGGGGGCTTTGCATTGATGCATTGATCGCCCATGGTCTCCGCCTGACCTCCCTGCTCCCAGGGAAGCAGTCTCCATGGCTACTGGCCCTTCTCCTTCAGCGCAGACTGTAAATTCCTGCAGGCAAAGCCCAGCCTTGGGGGTGCGAGGGGGGGAGCCGGGAAGGAGTAACCAAAGCCAAATAGAAAGAAAGAAAGAAAGAAAGGCTGGGAGAGAGAAAAAGGGCGTTGCTTGGATGGGGCTCTCCTTTCCACTCCCCTTTCCCAGGTCCCCAGCACCAGGGCAAGGCGCCTGCTTCCCCCCTTCAGTGCTGCTGCTGCTGCTGCTGCTGCTGCTGCTCTTGCAAAACTGGAATTGGCTGGGATTATTTAAGGAAAAAAAAAAGGAGAAGGGATCAGAGCAGCCGCCAGAGAGAGGGCGATAGAGTCCACTTTCCTCCAACTGCCCTGGGTCTCCCTCCCTCGCTCTCTTCTCTTCAGCAACACCAAGAGCCCCAAACTGAACCCAAAGCAGCTTTTTCCATCAGTTCAGTTCCCTTCCCTTCCTCTGTCTCACACACGGCAAGGAGAGACCCCCTTCCTCCCCTTGATTTTCCTTCGCATGCTCAGCCCCTTGTTTCCTTTAAAGCACTAGAAATCCCCCTTCTTGCCCCCGCTCCTCCCTGCAGACTGGGATTGCAATGGGAGCTTTGCAGATTGCTGGATTTTCCATCCTTTTCTTTCTCCTCCACTCTGGAAACACTCTGGCAAATAAAGCCAGTCAAGGTAAGAGAAAATCTTCCCTGCTTGAAGGTTTGCTGTTTGATGTGTGGATTGGGCAGCCGGATCTCCTCCTTAGAGCTGGGGTTTAAGTGCAGGCTGGAGAAGGCAGCAGCAGTAACAACAAACAGTGGAGGGGATTTTAAATGTCGCTTGCAGATATTCTCTCCTACTGCCTTGGACTGGGGTTGGGTTTGTAAACTCTTTAATAAGAGTTGCATTTCTTAGACTTTAGTTTTTTTTGTTTGGACTCTTTATCTCAAGGCAGGGAGTGCAGAGGCAGAAAATTAGGGTGGGCAAACAAGTCTGCACCCATCACAGGGAAAATATGGCTGTTTGGAGGGGCTTAGGGGGGCTCTGCTGGTTTCGGTGTCCCTGAGATGGGGCTGAGCAGGGCGGTGCAGGCAGGGAGGCTGCCCCGGGCTGGGCTGGAGGGCAGGGATGGCGGAGCGGGCGTCGATAACGCCGGGAGGCTGCATCTGTGCTCAGGGGCTTTACATCGGCGTGGGGGAATCTCAGATGTTGGCTCCAGGGGTGTGGGCAGCAGAAAACTTCGGGTAGCTGAGCACAGCAAAGCCTGAAAAATAAGGGAGCTCTTTCCCTATCTCTTGGAAAGAGAGGTACATCCCATCCTTATCAACTTCTGGCTTTTCTGTTTCACCACTCCCGTGTTGAACCAGAGCCTCCCCTTCACAGACGTACACACAGAGCTTTATGTATGGTCTGTCTATACCTTCCCTTTTCTATAGCACCTCTATATTTAGCTCGGATTTTTTCTATGCACACGCGCGGGAGTGCGCGCGCACCCGGGCACACACAGCCCCATACATGATGGTGTTGGCTGCCTCAAAGGGGGTTTTCTCCTTAATTCCCCACTATCTGTGCCATCTGTTGGGTTTTCTCTTTGCTTTCCGTAGCACTTACAGCATGTAGGATTTCTCCAGCCCCGCTCTGGCTGTGCTGTTGTGGCAGCTGCGTGTTTGTGTGCACGGCAAGGTTAAATAGCGTGTGAATGAAATCTCAGAGCGCAGAATATAATGAAAGATCTCTTATAGGCGGATTCCAGCCATGCGCAGGGTCACCCGAGCCCTGTCACCGACAAAGTTAGAAGGAATTTCAAGGCTATTGTCTTATCTGGCTCAAAGTGTTTCTAAAACAATAGGCAACTTTTCAGGAGGGCAGCCTGGGCAAGCAGGAGAGATTTTCCAGGGCAAAGGTTTGGTAAGATGACATCCAGCTTCACGTGAAGCTTTATGATTTAGGCACAGAAAGGAATGCTTAGGTTTTTATCCCCCCTCAAATTATCTTGAGTGTATGCATTGCTTTCATTTCTTATCATAATATTTATTTATTAAGGCCTTTTGGTTTCCAGTTCCATTTAAGCCTGAGCCAGAATTGCATTAAAATAGCAAAGTGAAATTCCATCGTGCAGAGACTTGACAGATCCCTTCAGGGAAGGAGAGGGGTGGAGTGGGGGTGGAGAGAGGTGAGCTCAATCCTGCACCGGGTTGGTGCTCATGTGTGCCTGGGACGGTGCTGTCTCCTCCTGGTCCTGCACAGGCACCGAGCTGCCCCTGGGTGTCCGGCCACTTGGCAGCCAGGGGAGTTGTGGTGGGGAATTAATCCCCAAGGCTGCTGCTGGGGGATTCTGTGGGCTGGGGAGGGGGAAGCAGCTGCAGAGGGGCGAAGGTTGGTGCCCGCGGGCATGCAAGGACTCTGGGCAGGGCTGGACCCGATCCTGATCCTTTTTGGATGAGACTGAACTCATGGGCATCATTAGGGCATCACTGATGACAGGTACAACCTGTGCCTTTCCTCGGAACTTGCTGTTGCCTGGTTTCCTCCTCAAAGCTGCCCTGTGTGTCTGGGACATGTCTCAGCAGAATATTTCTGAAAAGCATCAGCACCCCCCCGTATGTGCTGGGCGATGCCCCAAGGATGGGGACACATCACCCCGAAGCCTTTGCCCTTTTGGGGACAGCCACTCTCACCGGGTGACTGTCACAGGCTGGGAAGGGCTCCTCTCCCGTCGGATCGACTTGTCTTCCTGGGATAACGTTGTGCCATGGGTCAGGCTTGCTGGCTCATTTCTTGCACTGAATTACCCCAGAAAGTTTAGTCTGTGGGGAAGGAAGGATTTAGAGAACCGGCTGCTGGGCCTGGAGGGTGTCTGCCAGCAGACCTGTCTGGCTGCAGGGTCAGCTTAGGGCTAGGAAAGCTTTCAAGAGGAGTACTGGCAATATAAATCTAAGTAACCACAGGGAGGCTGCTGACATGCATTCACAGCTAGGATGGACTCTCTCTTGGTCCCCCAGTCCAAGCTGCCCAAACACTGCCATGCCCACTGCTCCCCTGGGTTTTGGACAGATAATGTCACCCCCAGTGTCTCAGCCCCTTGTCTGTCAGTCCATCTCACAGCCTGCCAGGCAGAGGAGCTTGTCCTGAGCTCCCCTCTCAGCAGAGCAGTGTGCTTGCCCACTGCCTGCCAGCATCTGTCCCTCCCTGTGCCCTGGGACAGCCGAGCCCAGGGACCTGCAGCTCTGCAGCCTCCTCTTGTACCAGGCAGCACCAGCCCCTCTGGCAGCACCCCCATCACTGGGGACATGTACCAGGATTTGCCACTTCTCCCTGCAACTAATTGCACTTGCCCTCAGATGATGCCAGGGCATGGGGCTGGGAGGGAGATGCAGCATTTCCCTGGGGGACCTCAGCACTCCAGTTTGTAGCCTCTGGCACTCCCACAGACCCAGTGCAGGGTTCTGTGTGGGACTGGGGCCCCAGTCCAGCCTGCTGGTCACTCAGTGGTCACCTGTGGGTAACGCCAGCCCTTTTGGTGCTGGTGGATGGAGCCACCATCCCATGTGAGGGGCCAGTGTCAGTGGGATGCACCTGCAGAGCCTACGCCACCAGGGATTATTTTTTAAATATTTTTTTAAGGAGTCTAAAATTTTCCAATTGCAGTGTGGGGATGGTGTTTGATTCTCCTCCCATTGCTGCCAAACCTCCTCCCCCTTGGCCTCTGCCTTCCTCCCTCTCCGGCATTCACAGTGTGCGACTGTTGTGCCTGTCCCCTCCACCCCGCTGAAATATGAAATGTAAAACTGTAAACATTTCACATACACAGTTCAAAGGAGATCTTTGACTGAGGGCGTCTAACGTGCCTGTACTGAGATTAAAAAGGGGAGGGGGTGGGTACAAGGAGGGAAGAAGAGTTTTTTTATAACTGCCAACTGGAGTATAAATATTCAGACACCTTGAGTCTTCCAGTGTCGATGTATTGCTGTCTCCAAACTGCTAGGGTCTTTTTCCTTTTATTTTTATAGAGATTTTTCCTTTGCAGACAGTCACACTAGAGTAATCCATTTAGGAAAAAAACATGCATGAATGACCTTAACCTTCACTTCCAAAATTATAAGTCCCCCGAGAAGCTTTAGGAGAGGCCTGGGATGGCAAATAAGGTTTGCTCTGTCTGGTGGTGCTGGAGGATGTCCGGCCACGTTCCGGGGAAGCCATCTCCCTGCTGGGGATCTTGCAGTTGCTACTCCCAGAGCAAAAACCAAACAAACACATTTTTTAAAGCAAGGCTTGATCAGCCTGATAAGCCAAAGAAACAACAACAGCAGTGACAATTCCCCAGGGAGATGAACATGCTGCTGGTGGGGAGCATCAAACCCTTCATGGGGAAATGGTGACAGAATTGGGCTGAAGCGACCAGGGTTAGCACAAGGAGGTGGGATGGAGATGCAGGGAGCATTTCCAGCCCAGAGGGTGGTGATAAAGCTCCAATCCATCAGGACAACCTAAACTAGTGCAGGGAATGGGGATCTCGATCCGTCTCTGCCCTCGTGGGAGTGGGAAGCATCAATGAGAGGGGAAAAAAGCCCCTTTTGGGGCACTGCCATCTTTGGGGAAGCTAAACCCATTGCAAGGGGTACAGAGCAGGGTCTAGGCATGGGACAGTGGGGTGATTAGGCTGGGAACCCCCCAGGTCCTCACTGTGACTTGTGGTTCCTTGTCCTTCATCCGTGCTCCATCATTCCACAGGGCCAAGAGCTGAGACTGCCTCTCCTGTGTCTCACATGCTTTCAGGAGAGCTGGGTGGGTGCATGGGGCACCAGGCTGGTGCGAGGGTCTCTGTCACATGGTGAGATGCAGATCCCCTCTGACGTGATCTGAGTGCAGGTACCTGCCCAGAGACTGCTGGCACAGCAGGACATCACCCACCACCTGAGTCAGGATCTCTGAGTTCAGATAACACATCTTTGGCCAATTTACAAAAAGCTGCCCCGCAGGGCATCCTCCTCCCCTCTCCCAGCCCCTGTTCCCTCCCGGGGCTGTGCCCCGCTCCCATCCTGCCGTGGCACAGCACGAGTCGCCCTCACGAGCTCCCCGGATGAACAAATGATTAATAAACTGCACCACAGTGTCTGAGGTGGTTATTAATACCCTGGTAAAAAGAGCTACTGAAGTTATAAAGCTTTAATTTGGCATTAAGGCCGAGTGGAAACTCCGCATGTCTGCCAACAGCTACACACACATCCCCATACAGACAGGCTGTTAATATATATGCCCATATGAAAACAAAGAATAAAATTAATCTGAAGAAAAAGCTGAAGTGCTTGCAGAAGAGGGAAAAAGGATGGTGGGTTTGTTTGTTTAGGGATTTTCAGATGGGTTTTTGCTGCCCTGTTTTGCCCCTCTCCTCAAATTTATTGGGACTTTCAGCCTATGGATAAAACCATCTTTTATTATTTTTTTAAAACAAAATAAGGAACTGAGGAAAGAGGCTCAATCCAGGCTCTAAAAATATACGAGCTGTTGCTCTATCCCCCTGCTTGCTGTGTCGGGGTGTCGTTGGCAGTGTGATGCCACAGGGTGCAGACATGGGGCCCAGGTGCCCCTGGGCTCTGCCAACGTCTCCCTCGCTGGCCTCAGCCAGAGCCCTCCGGGTGCCTGGTGAGCGCGCCGGTCCCAGGGACGTGGCGGTCCCCCTGCTTTTGGCACACTTGAAATGGCAGTGGCATTGAAACCGTCTGCCTCCGCTGCCTTTGAAATGGAGAATAAAGCTGCAGCTGGAGCGGAACGGGGCCCAACAGCCAGAGCTGGAAAATCCCACCCACAACGGAATAAAAAACATGGCCCAAGGCGCAGGGCGAGCACCACAACCTCCTGCCCTTCGCTGCAGCCCCTGGCCATGGCTGTGCCAGGGATGCTCTTGCCCTCTGAGGAGCCCTAATTACCCCAGCACAGTGGGATGGGGAGGTGGGGCCACCGCAGGCGAGACCTGCAGTCCCCAGAGAGACTCAATGTCTTCACCTAAACCAAATTCCCCGCCAGGTGCAAAACTCCCCAGTGCTGGGGATTTGAGGTGTGATGTGCCCATCTGTGCTGCCCTGTTTGGGCTCATTTCAGGCAGCTTGGGGTGAAAAACAGAGGTTTTGATTATTTGTGCAGAGAAGGAATAGAGGGGCTGTAGGGATGCAAGTCTGCTGGGAGCCTGGCAAACCCTCCAAAAATCCCACCTGAATTTGGGAGCTGGACTGAAGCAGGCACCTTGGAGTAGGGGGACAAGCAGGACATACCCCCAGTGAGGACTTTGTGGAAGCAAATAGGGACAGGAACATCAAGAAGGACTTTTTGTTAAAAAAAAAATCTTCACTTGGTTTGAATATGAAACTCTTCACGTGGCAGCAGCAGCTCAGAGCACCTGCAATGAGGCCACGAGCAGCTTTTTGGATGCAGAAAATTCTCCTGCAGGAAAAACAGGCTGTCCTGACAGCAAATCTTCCTTTTCATGGGAAAATGTTGCTTGCATTGACAAAAGTGCTAAAAAATTAGTTTTTCATTGGCTTTTATTTTAATTCACTACGTCGTTTCTGAAGGATACTTAGGAGCCAGAACTTCAGCATTCTAAAAATTGGGATCTTCGCCAATCTCGGGATGGCTCCTGGGGTGTCAAGGAGGGTATTTATTCACTCTTCCCACACACACACACTTTTTTTTTCCTTTTTTTTTTATAATCCTGTAACCTTTCAGAATGTCTCCAGCTTTGGAAAAATGACAGAGTGGAAAATTGATAATGTTTTCTTTTGTACTTTTGCTGCTGTGTAATCTTTCCAAAGTTAGAGAAGTTTTGAAGTTACAGAATGGGGGGAAAAAAGACATTAAAAAAAGGTACTATGCATGTGCAAGTGGGAAAGGCCCGGCAGTGTGTTCATGGTATTGAGTTTGGGGGTGCAGGAGGAAAAAGAAAGCGGAAATATAACCCCCAGAAAAGTGAGATTCCTGGCAAAAGACTGGGAAAGTTTTAAATGATGTGATGTCTGGTGGATGCTTCATGTTTTGGGTGTTTTTAGGGGAAGGAGATGGGGTCGATGGTTGGTCTGCACTGTTTGGGTGTTGGTTCCCACCAGTATGCCAGGGTGGGTGCCTGGGTGCCACATCCAGCAACTCTCACCTTGGGACCATGGCTGGAAACATCAAGATGTGATTTATAACTCTGGGGGAAGACCTGGAGGGGGGTTCCTGACCACACGGGACCATGACCAGGATCTGCAGGTTCAGTAGATCTCTGGGTCAACATTGGCTTTGTTGCTGTTGAGTCCCTGCACACATCATGGCCAGCACTTGATGTCCCCTCGTGTCCCCCTGCTCCAGCACCACAACCTCCCACCATCCTCCCAGGCTCCTGTCACTGGGTTCCAGTGAGGATGCTGGAGCCGGAGGTGGTCACTGCCAGTGCTGAACAGCCACGCTCAGCTCCCCGAAGGGACAAGAGCCCCGGGAGCCCTGGTGCAGGGAGGGCTGCGAGCTGCTCCCCGGCAATGCTGCGGGGTGCTGGGGTGGCCACAGTGTGGTGGCACCGTGGCCGGTGCTGTGGCTGACAGAGGTGACGGTGCCAGCCGGGATCCTGGCGCCGGTCCCCGTGCAATCCCTCCGTCGTCCGCACCGTGGTGGGTCAGCCTCCAGCCGGTGATTAATGGCCCAAGGGAGGCTGTGGTGGCCGCGGGCCATGGCTAATGTCAAATAACAAATATGAATGCGGGCTGTAAATATTTATACAATGCGCAGGCACGTGCCGCCTCCCTGGTGCAGAGACAAAGCTCTCCTACTCCCGGCCGGGTGACTCACATCTCCCGGCAAAGAACCGCCGGGGTGGCCGGGCCAGGGCTCCGGCTGGCGTTCCCGCGGCCGTGGCCCCTGTCCTGCAGGGCTGCTGGCCCGCCCGCCGCTTGCAGGGATGTTTTGTGTCTTGGGGGAGCTCCTGGAGCTCCTCTTAGGGCTGTGAAAAGCAGTTTTTTAAAGACAACTGAGAACTTTGCAGCCTCACGCTCCTCCTGATGGGGGACTCTCAGGTCCCCCTTCCCTGATGAGATGCTCCCCATCCCTGTGAGAGGAGCTGGAGGCAAACCCTCAGGAGCAGCGCTGGTGCTCCCCGTATGCCAGTGGAGTTGGAGCAGGGAGCCTGGGCTGCTCTGGGAGCCCTGCCCATACCTGATGGGCTGAGGGTGATGCTTAGTCCCCTCTTGCCCCCCAGCAGCCTGACCCCCTCCAAGCATTGGCAGTCAGGGCTCCCTGTCTCCCTTGCTGCCTCAGCTGAGCAGCCTCTTTCTCACAAACCTCCACCCCATGTGCCTGAGGCTTTTCCGTTTCCCAAATGCCTTTAAAACCTCCATCCCTGTGGCCTCCTGACAGAGCAAACCCTTGGACATGGCTGCTTGAGGCCATTGCCAGCATGTGGAGCTCTGGCTGTGATGTCCCGGGTACCACAGCGCTGCATCCCAGAGAAGAGGGTTGAGGGGCAAAGGGGGATGGAGGAGATGCAGATTTTGTCTGCGTCCCCAAAGAAGCTTTGATGTTTTCCCCAGTTCTCCCTCCTGTTTCTTGCTTCCTGGCTCCCCGGGGGTAGAGGTCCCTGGCTCTCCCCATAGCTCCTCCTGCCTGTCCTCTTGCAGATGTCGATGAATGCGTGGAGGGCACCGACAACTGCCACATTGATGCCATCTGCCAGAACACTCCCAAGTCCTACAAATGCATCTGCAAGTCCGGCTACACCGGCGACGGGAAGCACTGCAAAGGTAGGGACGTGCCATTGCTGCTGGAGCCAGAGCCAGAGCCAGAGCTCTGCTGAGCAGTGACAACCCTGGCAGGTCAGAGGCTGGCGGTGGCTCATCAGCACCGACTGTCCTTGCTGGTGGTGGTGACAGCCATTGTGTTTGCATGGCTGGGGCTTCCCAGTCCCAGGAGGGTCACCTGGGGCTTGTTTTAAACAAAGCTAGGCTTATTTTCGAGCAGGACTTTCAACTCTGAGGCTGCAGAACTGTGATAGCAGTTAAAACATGGCAAACTTCAAAATAAGATATAGAAATACAGATATAGATGGTAGATATAGATACAGGTATAGATGTAGATATAGATGTAAATGTAGATATCGGTATAGATATAGGTATGGATCTATATATAAATGCAGTTCAGTGGGGAATGGAAAGAAAATGGGCTCCTTGGAGGAGCAGCAGCAGGAAAGCAGGAATGGCGCAGGGGGAAAAATTCATGGCTTTGCTAGAAGCAGGTCCAGGGTCAGGATGGACCAAGTACAAATAGCAGAGGGATTAAAGCACTCCAGGAACTGCTGGGCTTTGCCGTGGAGGTGGGCTGTGCTGCCTCCACCCTGGGAAATCCCATGTGGTTCCCAGTGCGCTGCACTGCGCCAAGGCTGTAAGACTGTGTGTTAGCTGGGGGTCTAGGGTCCAGCCTGGGGAGAACGGGGATGTTTTTGCATGGTCTGGAGGAGTTCTGCAAGTGATAACGGAGCTGGGGACCTGCTGGAATAGGCAGAGAGAGCAGAAGACCCCAAGGCACAATATCAGCCGGGGTGCAAACACGCTGGAGGTGGGGAGCAGTACCCATGTGTCGGGTTAGCCACCGGCCCCTGGGGCAGCCCTGCAGCTCTCCTGCCCTCCTTCTCTGCAGACGTCGATGAGTGCGAGCGGGAGGACAACGCGGGCTGCGTCCATGAGTGCGTGAACATCCCCGGCAACTACCGCTGCACCTGCTACGACGGCTTCCGCCTGGCGCACGATGGCCACAACTGCTTAGGTGAAGGATGGCAGCTTGTCCCAGCCCCTTGGCAGCTTTGGCAGCTTGGGACCAGCCTGCTGGCTTTCTCTACCAGGCACCTCCTGAGCCCCGACACCCCTAGGGCTGTTGCAGAGCCGGGGAAGCGTGGTGGCACTCCCAGGGCAGTAAGCTAGGTGCAGATGTGTCCTGTACTGCAATGGCTTGCTGGGACAGGATTGCTCCCCATTACACGGGGATGATGCCAAGGGAGGACGCTCCATAGACTGGGAGGGTTGGGGTAAGGCAAGACTGTGAGGCTGGGGTTTGGGGATGCTGGGTGTGAGCCACGGCCTCCCCACAGCCTCATCCTGCTGTGGTGAGTGGCCGGGCTGGCAGTTCTGCTCCGCTGCCGAAGGCAGGACCAGCCAGCAGAGCTCACCCGGGCCCTGCCACTCGCTCCGCTCTTGCTTGAGGTCAGCCCTGCACCTGCCAAAACAGATGAGTTAATAGCAAACATGGTGGAGATGGGAACCAGCAAAGGGACTGGGTAAATAATACCCGGGCCAAGACAAACCCGGCATCTGCCTACGGAGCGGCCGTGCATCCTCCCTGCCACTTCCCACCGTCCCAAACTCCATCCGGCCGCGGCGGAGCCAAAGCTCCCGGCAGAGCCCTGAGGTCCCGTGGGCTGCCCGCGCCCGTCACCCGCTTCCTCCCGCAGCATCCATGCGGGATCGCCAGGGCACGGGGCCGCCCACCTTCCCTCCGCCTGGAGCTCTTACTATTTTCTAATTAATGTCTGCACAGGGGTCATTAATGAGCTCATCACTTGGAGAAGGAGGAGGGGGAAGGGATTATGGACACATACTTTTTGCATTAACCACCATCACCGGGATCTTTGCAGCCTCCTCGGGGAGGAGGGAGATTTACACAGCTGGGAGGAGGCGCGGGCGGGTGGCCCTGCCTTCCTCTCCCGGGGGAGGATGAGCCCGAGGAGAAGAAAGGAAAGCCGGACTCGGCGAGCCACAGACGTCATGTGTTTACAGAGTTGGGTGGGAGGGGATGGAGATGGCTGGGGAGCAGCCAGGGAAGCAGGGATTGGGGGTGGGAGGCAGCCTGGCTCCCACCTTGAGCCTTTCCTCAGCTCATCCCAGCATCTCATCCCTGATCCTGACATGCTTTGCCCAACCTGCCTGCATCCTCTCTTAGCCAAAAGAAAGAGAAGCAGAGCAAAGCACAGCATCGTGCCCAGGCTTTGCTGGTGCCATGGGCAGGGGCTGAGCTGGAGAGAGGTCAGGGTGCATGCCCACAGGATCCCACCAGCCCCTCCATTTCCCACCCTGGGCAACCTTTTGAACCAGCACAGGAATTTGAGCTACTGTCCTGACACGGGCCCTTCTGGCTTCTGCCCATCTCCATTGCATTTAATAAAACAGGTATTAGAGCAGTGGAGTCTCGTTTCAGCCATTGGGTTTGAATGGCTGCCTCCTCATTTTTGAGCGTAGCTGGAAGGAGAAGTTGTGAGACCTTAAGCCTTTTTTCTAAGCAGGGGGATTTGAGGAGAGTTATTGGCATCTGCAGGACATAGTTTGGCTGGGACGAGCCTGGAGGAAGCTGCAAGCCTCCTGCCATTGCAGAGGATGTCCCTTTGTGCCTGGCTGCGACACCTCCTTTCCAAGGCAGTGGTTTTGTGGGGTGCTTCTGGGTTCTGCTCCCTGGCAGTTTCCAGCCGTAGCTGCAGCTCTGCTTCTATTTCTGAGCATTCCCCCAGGGCTTGCCTGGGGCTGGGACACAGTGTAGGGCACCCACACCCCTCAGGCATCCATCTGTCCATCCATCTCTTTGCCCAAAAGCAAGAGGTTTTGATGTGTGCCGTGCTGCCTGGGGAGGGGGCCTGTCCTGGGGGGCTGGGGCTGGGAGCCCCCCGTGTGTGTCGTCACTGAGCCGCTGTTCCGGCATTTCCGGTGGGCTCAGCTTTCCCCTCAGCCACGGCTCTGCAATGCTCGAGTTCACAGGACGTTTTCTTTGGCACGGGGCCCCTCACAGAGGGGGCAAGGGGTGGCCACGGCAGAAGTTTGTCTCTGCCTGAACCCGGCGTCTGGTTGCTCTGGCACCTCAGGGCACTGGTGAGTTCAGCTCAGACCACTGTCCCCAAAAACCCTCTGGGGAGAGCAACAGGCCGTTGCTCTTCATTAAATGTGGGATTTGCAAGGCTGGAGCAGGAGTAGCCCAGGGTGAAGGCATTGCTGCCGCCACGGGGCCACATCTCCAGCCCCTTGCAGCCTTGGTTTGTTAAACCAAAACAGGTGTTAGGGCAGCCAAGCGGCTGGGGATGCGAGTCTCCTTACAAGTAATTATCCCTGCTCTGGGCTAAGGTTTCCCAGCTCTCCCTAATGAAGTGCAGGCATCCCCAGCTGGCGACAGGCTCTGAGGGGCTGGGAGTGGGGGCAACCAGCATCCCAGATAAACATCCGTGGTTATCTGGGATGTCCCATCCATGGTTATTTGGGGGTCCCGGGACAAGGAAAAAAACCTTTGTCTGTATTCCCTTCTGTAAAACAAGGCTGGATACTTCATGCCCATCAGCTAGGGAAGCTGTATGGTCCCTGCACCCACCCCTTGCTGTGCTTTGCCTTTGTCCCCTGCAGCCCTCAAGCATCCCCCTTTCTTGTAGCTGGGGGGTCACAGATGTAAACCAAAAGTAGTTCACTACCCAGCAGATCTGTCCCACCTTGTCCCCATTGCCTGGGTGTGCCACGGAGCTGTGCTTACCCCCTGCCACCCTCCCTCTGCAGACCTGGACGAGTGCTCAGAGGGCAACGGCGGGTGCCAGCAGACCTGTGTCAACATGATGGGCAGCTACGAGTGCTTCTGCAGGGAGGGGTTCTTCCTCAGCGACAACCAGCACACCTGCATCCAGCGCCCCGAAGGTCAGTGCACAGCAGCTCTGTGCCCCAGGGCACCCTCCATCCCTGCATTTATCAGGCAGGTCTGTCCCCGTCACCTCTGGCCACCCCTGTGCAGTGCCTGGGTTTGGCTGCTGCTGCTGGGTCATGACCCTTCGTGGTGTGGCAGATTTGAAAGTGAATCTATTATGAGCACACTGGGAGAGGAGGCTGCGAGGTGATAAACATTCTGCAGCAAAACCCTTGCAGGCCCCTTGGTCAGGCACAGCAATACTGAATGAAGGACGTTAATCCTATGCCCAGAGCAGTTTATTAATAAATGGAACCTGGAGGTTGTCACACCACCCTGCCAGACTCATCTTCTCCTGCCAAGTCTTGTACAGCACCGAGCCCTTCATCTTGGTATCAGCTCTAAATTGCTGCCGTCTGGAGCAATCTCTTAGCCAAAATAGAAGGAAATGAGAGATTTTTGCATCTCTGCTGATTTTTATCTCCACTGCTTGGCAAAGCAAGCTGAAGGTTTTTGCTTTCCTCTTCCCCCTTCCCAGCTGTGTTGGTCACTCTGGCTCCCCAGGAATCTTGCCCAGCCTAGGATGGCTCAGCAGCCACAGTGGCATCTCCCATGTCCCCAGCCCTCTGTGTCTGGGAGGGATGAGCTGTCTGCTTCTTCCTCCTGGTGCTGCAGTGGGTGGCCCCACTGGGGAAAGGGATGCAGATGCTGTGTTTTGAGTCAGTGGGATTTAAAGCCACCTTGAGGTGTGGGAGCAAGGTCTCACCCAAGCTGGGAGGGAATCAAAGGTTGAAGGCTCCTAGGTAGCTTTGTCCACCTTCTCAAGCAGCTCTGTGTCAGGAGGAGCTGCCCGTTGAGGCTGCCCAGGGTTAACCTGTTCCCCCAAGATCCTCACTGACAAGGTTTTCCCCTCATTGCCCCCCTCGTCCCATCCCATCCCACCTCAGACATGCTTCTGCCACTGCTGAAGCATGGAGCATTTCTTTGCTTCCTTTTCTCTTTTAGAAGGAATGAACTGCATGAACAAGAACCACGGCTGTGCCCACATCTGCCGGGAGACCCCCAAGGGGGGCATCGCCTGTGAGTGCCGCCCTGGCTTCGAGCTCACCAAGAACCAACGTGACTGCAAATGTAAGGAGCACTCTGGGGCTGGAGATACAGCCTCCTGGAGACCCCCTAACCCCGTCCTCATGATACAAACACCTCCTGTCCCTGCAGCAAAGCCCTGATCCCCCGGTAGCAATTGATTCATCAAACCTGAAGCCCAGCATGCCCAGCTTTGCCTCTGTTCCCTTACAGACAGTACTCCTGGCACTCCTCTCTGCCATGAGATGTTCTGTCCTTACATGACCAGGCTGAAATGGCAGTTAAAGAGGTCCCAGAGACACAGCATCCCCTGTCCCTGTCCCAGTGTTTCACTTTCTGAAGGGGAGGTGAACAGGGAGAATGCAATCGGCACGTGAGGAGTGCAAGAATCCTCTTCCTGGGGGTTGTGGTGCTCTCAGCTCATCTGATCTCCTGCCAGCATTCCGCTGGCACTGCCAGGGTTATTAAATAGATATATATGTGTTTATGCAATTATTTTTATTTTGTTTCTCATTTGCTGTCTGCAGCGAACGTGTAAAATCGCTGATGAAATGGAGTTTTAATCCTAGGAGCCTATTTTCTCTCTAATCTAAATGAACAGCAAACCTTGCCCCCAGGGGAGGGCTGGGAGGGATTCCCAGAAGATCCTGAGTCATTCCAGCGCTCAGGAAAGTCTCACCCTTCCCCTGTAACACCAGATTCAGGGGCAGGGGCAACCAGCCCACTGGTCCCCTTTGCTCAGTCTCCACTAGTGGCATTTAGCAGATATGAAAAAGGAAGACATGAGAAACCACACAACAGTTTGCATCTGCCGAGATCCCACAGGGAGAGTGAAGGGCTTTAGGAATTATCCAGGAGGGAGGGAAGTCTCGGAGGGTACGGACGAGGTGTTCCCAAGCCATTTTTATGCACCACAAGGGGATGCCAGGCAGGGAGGAAGGAGCTGGGGCCGTGGTGACGCCGGTGCTTTGCTTCCACAGTGACCTGCAACTACGGGAACGGGGGCTGCCAACACACCTGCGACGACACCGACCAGGGGCCCAAGTGTGGCTGCCACGTCAAGTTCCTGCTCCACTCCGACGGGGTGACCTGCATAGGTAAGTCAGACCATTGGCCACGGGGATGTGGGGCAGGGTGCAGGATGGCTCGTCCTCCTCCCTGGGTGGTTTGTCCTTGGCCTGCTGAAGGGTTTATCCCAAGCTTTGGGAATGCAGCGTTTCCTTTTGCTGAGACTGGGGAAGCTCAGTGTGTATGTGAGGGGTGCTGCGGCACCCGCAGGTGCAGGGATATGTTGCTGCTCAACCACCAGGAGCAGAAGTGACCACGGGGATGCTTGAAGGGACTTCTGGGGACAGGTCGCTGTGCTGGGGTGTGGACAAGGGTCCCTGCCTGCATCCATGCTGCTGGAGGGAGAGCAGTAAGGATATCCCCATGCCAGAAATTGTTACTGTTGCTGTCACCAGCAGCTTTTGAGGAGGGACATGGAGAGGACAGGTTTGGCCACAGCAATCTGTTCCAACTTGGCACTGCGTGGCCTTGGCCCAGGAACAATTGTCTTGCAAAAAAAAAAAAACAAAACCCCAACAACCTGACAACTCAACCACCCCAGAATTGTCCTTTTCCTGTGTGTGTTTTCAAATTGTAGAACATCAAACAGAGATAGAAGTTTTACTGGTTTCATATGCTTGTGCTGTTTAACAGCTGCTTTGATTTAAAAAATGTTATATTTGGGGAGTGATTAAGTCCACAAATTGCTTGAGACGTTTGAGTTCTTATTGCAAAATGAAAAAGAAAGCAAGAGAGATTTTGGCTCCCTGTGTCCCTGCTGTGCCTGAACGGAAAACCCTCTGCACTTTCCACAGATGACTCTGTCCTCAGGGCAAACGGCAGCGGAGCCCCCGAGCTCTGCCTGCTCCCAGCTGGCTTGAGGGGTGTCTGGGGCTGAGCCCCCAGCAAAGGCCCCCTGCCCATCAGCTCGCTGCTGCCTTAATGTCACCGTTGTCCCCCAGCCCACTCCCAGGATGGATCCCAGTCCCTCCTGGCTGCTGGCAGGGGCTCGCAGCCCCTGGTCCCGCCGTCCTCGGGTTTGCGTCCTGTCCCCAGGGGGTTGTTGTTGTGCCCAGGTGGGCAGAGCTCCTCCAGCAGGGTCCTTGGGACCCCGGGGTGCATCAGCTGGTGTGTTCCTCCTGGATGGAGGGCTCTGTGCGTGGTGTCTGTGTTGGTGCAAGGACTTGGGCAGGTTTGGGACCAAGGATGCTCCTGACCTGCTGGGCATGGCTGGGGGCAGCAGCTCTCCAAAGCATCCTTTAATTTGGGGGATGCTTGAGAGTGGTCCGTTTACTGGGGGATCTCTGCAGTCATACCCTGGGTACCACAGGTGTGAGGGTGAGATTTGGGGTTTTCCAAAATCACTTATCCTCATGGCCTTGGCCAGAATCTCCCTCTTTGTCCCCATACCCTGCAGCGTATCTGCTAGGGAGATATCTCCCACCAGAGACAGCACATCCCTGTGAGCTCTCCCCTTGTCCACCTTCCCAGGGCAAATCAAACACTGCACAGGAGGATTTTAGGAGCAGCATCAGCCCAAAGCCCACCACCACATCTATCTCATCCCTTTGGGGTCTGCAGTCCCCTCTTACAGGAAGGGGCCTACCTAGCTCCCACATTCCCTGGAGGATTCCTGGCCCCCATCCCCACTGTGGGAACACTGTGGGATTGTGCCTCGGCTGCTGGGAGTCAGCAGCAACCCTGCAGGGATGCCCAGGCAGGGGATTTCCAGCCAAGGTACCTGCTTGGATATTTATAACCACCCTTTCTTGTTTTATGGCTGGGGCTCAGCAAACAGCCCTCCCCCATCCACGGTGCCCCCATCACCGCCCCTTCCCCATTTCCTCAAAAATATTTCATCATTTCAAGGGAAATAAATTTTCCAGTGAGTGGAAACGCAAAGTCGTTCCCCAGGCCATGGGCTTTGAAATTGTACTCGGTGCGTTTGATGGGCTGCCGGGACAGGCCCCTGGTCCAGGTTCCCTTCAGATCACACCACGCGGCAGGAAGCACGATCAGCCCCTCTGAGTGACAGTTTCATTAGGCCACGGCTGGTGTTTTTCATTTTTCCGCTTTTTATTGCTGCTTTTAAAAATGCAGATAATGAATAACATGCCTCTGAGCAAGGGGGCCAGAGCTAATGGCTCCCGACATGTCTGCAGGCACAAGGGGGAGGGGGAGGCAGGAGGGGAGGCCAGTGACCTTGTATATTTATATTTATGCTCCAAAAGCAGTTTTTAAAAAAAAAAATAAAAAAGCACATGCTGAGGGTGCAGTGCCCGTGGGGAGATGCAAACAGCTGTTGCAGTTGATGCACATTTTGGCTTTGTGGGAAGATTTACCAGCCAGGGCATCATTGCAGCTCCCCCCTGCTGATATCTGGGGTGCAGCAGGGCCATTGCTGGACCCCTGCTTGTGGTGAGCACTGGTGGAGTGGGAGGGGGTGAGTGGAGAGGAAATATTATTAGATGGAGAGGGAAACTAAACCCAGCTCAAGTTTTATGGCTGATTTCCTGACCCACGCCCAGGCGGTTTGCGGCGGCACTGCCGATGTGCCCCGGCTTTGTGGATCCGGCAGAGTCGGGAGCAGAGTCTGCGCCAGTCCCACTGCCAGGTCAATGCTGGGGGCACCCACACACGGGTGAGGCTCAGTAGCCCAAACACACCCAGACTTTGGGCTCACTGCTGGCTTGGCTGCTAAATCCAAGGCGTGCAAGTGCCACTGGCAGGACACGGTTCCCTTCCCGAGGCCCATGGCTGCACAGTGTCCACACAGCTTCTCTTGGGAATTGCCACCTGCCCTGGCACATGCTGGATTTGCTCCAACAAGGGCGAGGACCTGGTTGCCCAGACTAACAGGCTGCACTAACGCTCCTCATAATATGCTTCTCCCTCTCGCATGGGGCTCCAGCCAGTCCAACACAGTGTGTGAAACTGGAGAGGGTTTGGAGAGGCTGAGGGACATGAGATGCTTGGGGCAGAGTGATGGAGGAGTCAGTAGCACTGGACCCAAACCTCAGGTTTGGGCTCTTTTGGGAGGTGGGGGAGAAAAAGCCTGAAAGGACAGTTTCCACCAGGCTAGAAAGGCAGCGGAGTCAAACCCATTGACATGTGACACCAACCGAGTTCCTTGCTGGACACTGTTTCTAAATCACTTTTTTATAATGTTAAACAGGGGAGAGACACTTCCAGCAACACGTTATCCTTGAGACGTTTTCTAATGGTAAATATTTTTGTTCTCTCTATCTCTACAAAGGGGTCTAACTGTAGATGGTCTCTGTTCTTGAGATCATAACAGGGCTCGGGGGGCTGAGCTGCCATGCTAACTGCATGTCTCACTAACCGTGCCCCGCTGCTGCTTCCAAACCCTGCAGGGCCAGCCTGGCCCAGGCTGCCAGCGGGCTGGGCTGGGGGACAGAGCAGAAAACCCTCCCCTGGCTGTGCTTGCATGAGATGGGGGCTCTCGCTCTGCTTTGGTCAATCCAGCCTGGCTCAGGGGGTGACAAATCCACTTTGCAGGCAGTGGTGCTTACCCCCCCACCAACCAGGAGGAGCTCACAGTGGGCTGCCAGCAGCCATGCAATGGGGAGGGGGGTGCTCGTGCCCATCTCTATGCTGTGCACTCCCACAATTACCCCTTCCCAGAGCCCACCCACTCACAGATAGTCCCCTCTGGGATATTCTGGGTGTCCCAGGACTAGGTCTCACAAGGCTGCTCGCCATGCCGAGGCTCCCAGCCTGGAGCTGCAGCAGTGGCAGAGCTGCAATGGCTCTTTACACGGCTGGGCACCTCTCCAGGGGTTTCTTTGCATCCCCGTGGTGTCTCCAAGCCCTTCAAAAAGGTAAGGCAATGCCTCTGCTCTGCCTACAAGAAAACTGAGGCAGAAGGTGCAGCGACTTGTCTGTGGTGAGGAATCTTGTTCCTGGATGTGTTGGGCACAAGCAAACTCCTGGCACATCCAGAAGGAGCTGTGGGAGTGCACCTCACCAGTGCAGGGAGCACTGACTGCAGCTTTTCTCTGAAGAGCCTTTCCCACAGGGGTGGGAGAAGGAAGGGAGCCCAGATCCACTCAGTCACTGCACTTCAGCCAGCCCAGCTGTAATCCCTCCAATTACCATGGAATTATCCCCTCAGGCTCATGGAATCACATCCCAGAAGGTGGAGGCAAGGCTGCACCATGTGCAGCCAGGGCTCTGCAGTGACGGGGGCAGAGGGAGGGTGCTGAGCAGGGCGAGGAGCGCCGTGGCACAGCAGCCGGGAAGTGAGACCACAGCTGAGGTGGAGTGTGGAGCTGCTTTGCTCACTCCCTGCCCAAGTGGTGGAGGCCTCGCTGAAGCCCAGTGTGGCAGTGGTTCTGGGATGGTGGGTGGGACTGGCCTTACATCGGGGCCGAAAAGTCCAGAGGTTCAAAGGGGCCACGAGGGCATATGGGTGCCACAGTGCTGGAGGAGGCTGTGAGCACCATGAAGTGTGCCCAGGGCACTGCACTCTCTTGAGAGCCCCTCGGCAGTGACCCTGTTAAATCAGTCCTCCCCGGGCTGCTTCTGCATCAGCTGCTGAAACAAAGGCTGGTGTTCAATAATTCACTGGGCTTCCAGAAAGTTTCCCTTCCCTCGGGCGCGGTGTCACCCGCCCTGTGCTCCTCGCCCTGGCGCCGCAGGGAGAGGGCAGCCCTGGCACGGCTGGGCTGCGTGCAGCGCAAGGACCTGGCTGAAGGAATAGTATCCGCAGAAATCCCTCCCTTGCCGTTAGGTTTTGTAATTGTGCTGGCGATTAATTTCATAAAATGGTCTCTTTTGTTCTCTTATTATGGGACATCATAAAAATAGCAGTGGCAAGACGAGCACAGAACGATCCCAGCTCCCGAGCCCTGCGGCGAATGGTTGGATGATTCTGTCATTCCCACCCCATGCAGCGCTTGCAAAGAGCAGGAGAACCTGGGATTTGCTCTTTCCAAGGAATTTCTTCAAGGCATTTTCATCTTGGGTTCCTTGAAGCCCAAATGCCTCATTTATCCAAGCAACCAGCCTTCTGAAAGGAATGTTTTATTATCCTTTGTGAACAACTTAATGCACTTCAAACCATTGTTCTAGTGGTTAGGGTCAAAACTGAGGATTGATCTCACAGGGAAGCTGTCAAGCTGAAAATGTTTCATTTAAATTAGTGTCCCTTCTAGTCCTACCAACAACAGCTGATTTTGATAATACTGAAATAATTAGCTTTTTTTTCAATTGGAGTTTTTTTCCACTGATGCTGCCTGCCTCTGAGTGTGTGTTCTAATTATACAAAGTGTCTCCCAAATTAGCCTGCAACACTGGACCAGCTGCTGTGCCCAAGCAGCACGGGGTCACCTGTAGCTTTGTGGCTCAGTAGCTTGGTGGCAGCAAGGGGGCTGGGACCCCCCTGCCACCTCACTGGGGGACTGGGGCTGCTCACCCACAATCCCTGGGGAGCCGCAGCCTGGGCACCCCCGTCGAGACCTGTCTCTGGCTGCATTTGCACAAGTGCTGTGACTTTTTCCCCTGGAAATTCAATTCCTCCTCACTGTTGCTGCCGAAGCCAGCCTCCGTGAGACCCTGTTTGTGGGGGACATGCAGCCCCCATGCCAGTGTGTTCATTAATTCGGGGCTCTGTGACCTCGTTACTGTTGAGTGAGAAGCCAAGGGCTCTGCAGGGAGGTTTGTATCTGCTGCTGCTTCTAGGCTGTGGCATGGTGGATATCTGGGTGCTGTGACCCCCCCAGCCTTTTGAACACCAGTCCCTAACCCCAGCCTTTCTCTCCCCTCCCCATGCAGAGACGTGTGCTGTGAACAACGGGGGCTGTGACAGCAAGTGTCACGATGCGGCCACGGGCGTCCACTGCAGCTGCCCCATGGGCTTCATGCTCCAGCCTGACAGGAAGACCTGCAAAGGTAGGGGGGTGTGAACAGGGCTGGGGTGCTCACTGCTCACCCCTGGATGCCCTTAAAAAAGGCTCTACATTGCCCACAGCGTTCACTGGCTTGGTGTTTGCATCCATGCGGTGGGGACAGGAATCACCCCCCTGCGCGGGCACTTGGCTGTCTTGCTGCAGGCACCGTGCTTAGCCCTGCTCCTCTGGGAAGCCTGTGGAGAGGAGGAAAAGGGGTCAGGTCAAGTTGTTGGGCTGGAGTGCCACCCCAGTGCCTCAGCTGCCCCAGGGGTAGGTTTGGGTGTGCAGGGAATCAACACCTGCTCTGGCAGTTTGAGGTGCATGAGTCCCTCTGGGGTCACTGTCCAGCCAGGTCCAAGCACCATGTCCCACTTGGGGGAGAACATCCTGAGATGCAGCACATCCCACTGACATCCCCAACCACCTGCCCCCACAAGACAGGGCAGTCAAGGCTGGTTATCCCAGCACCACAAACTTGCCCCCCTTGGGAGTGCCCAGTGCCTGTGTTGTGTCTTTTGGCAGCTCTGGGAACTTGACCCCGGCTGAAAGGAAAGCCTGTCTTGCTGCCGTCTGCCTGTCTACCTGCTGACTGCTTCCAGAACCCCCTGCCCCTGGTATTTTATCAGAGCATCCCCCCTCTCCAATTCTGCAGTTTCCAGGAACATGCAATAACCCAGAGCCACGGCCCCTGTGTCTGGGGTTTTATTATGGCTGTGGGTGGGTTTACAGCTCACTCCCTCACAGTCGTATAAAAGAAAGCCTCAGCCCCATCGAGGCAGAGCTGTTACCCCAGCGCTGGGGGATGGAGGGACAGGGCAGGCCACTACGTCTTCCTGGTCTCCTTCCATTTTACAAGTCATTTCCTAGCAGTAAATTTTGTGATTAGTGGAAAAATTAGAAAAACAACTGAAAAAAAGGTCTCAGCCTCTTTCAAGTTTGTTGGGGCTCTTTGCAGTTATTGTGTTTCATCCTTTTTAGCTTTGGCTTTCATGGCAGGAAGGAGGTGGCAAGCAGAGAGGCCAGGGCTGAAAAGTAGTTTTTTGTTAAGTGGCTGTTTCTGAAGGAGAGTTTTTCCCTTCTGCGTTTTCTCTCTCTTCCTGTTGCTCCTGGTCCCCCCAAGCAGCCCCCAGCCCAAACCCATGACTCTGCAAATTCTGGTCTGGTGCTCTCCCTCAGCTGCAAGGCTCTTTCAGAGACCGTGGATCCCAGCTCTGCTCCAGGGGATGCTGAGACCTGCAGAAAGTAGTTGTTTTGCACCACTTTCAAGGGGAGCTGAGCCCGGAGTCCTGGCCAGTGTCACACACTGGCTCTCCAGATGCACCCAGAGAAAACCAGCAGCCACATTACACTGGTGACCATCAGAGCCCAAAGGGTTTCCTCCGCTTGCCAGCTCCAGAGGGGAGCACCCGTCTCTCCTGGGCAAGCGTCCCAGACAGGGTGTGACGGGTGTCCCTTGTTCCCACCAGACATTGACGAGTGCCGGCTCAACAACGGCGGCTGTGACCACATCTGCAGGAACACTGTGGGCAGCTTTGAGTGCAGCTGCAAGAAGGGCTACAAGCTGCTCATCAATGAGAGGAACTGCCAAGGTAAGGGACAGGGGGCCCCCAGCACCCTGCCCTGTCCGGGGATGGCACCTCTCTCCCGTGTCTCGCAGCCCTCCCACAGCTGCTGCTGGAGGAGTGCTGCCCTGGTTACTCATTCCTCTGGACCACATACATCCTTTGGGGGATTAGTGCTGGATTTGGGTTCTGGTCTGGGGCTTAGCCCTTTGATCTCAGAGCTGGGGACTTGTGGGTTCTTCTTGAGGCAGAGTTAAAGCGGGCAATTAGACAGATACCAGGCTTCCTGCTTTTTGGAGGGCGGGAGTTGGGGGGAAGATGTCTCCTGCTCACTCCGGAGGGAGCTGGCTGATCCATGCTGTTTCTTCCACCTTTTTCTCTCTGTCTTGACATCCTTCTGCATGTCCCACATAAGCACAGCAGGTTTAAATGACCCAGCAGGTCGCTGGGCTGTCCTGGTAGGAATGTGGAGCTCTGCCCCCCAGCCCACGGCCAGGGTCAGCATAGCAGGTGTGCATGAGCCCGAGTGTTGCCTCCTGAAAGCACAGGGCTGGGGAAGGAGGGGGCTGTTACGCTCTGGGGCTGCCACTGCTTTCATCTCCCTCCAGGTTCTGTGCTCTGGGAGTTTGACATGAGCGCAGCAATTAACTTAATGAAGTCAGTGAAATGACACTCCAATCTGCCAGGTTGGGTTCACCCTCCAGCCAGGGCCTCCCTGCCCCAGCGAGGTGCCCACGGGGCCAAGCAGACATCGCTGGCACCACCCCTGTGGCAGAACCTGCCTGTGCAGCATTCCTCATCCTGCCCTGGCACAGAGCTGAGCACTGGCAAGGCAGCAGCCAGCCAGGGGCTCTCACAGCCCTCCCATGCCAAGGACATGGTGCTGGCCTCGTTTGGCCCATCTGAGATGCAAAGGGGCTGCAGCAGCTTGCAGCCAGGAGATGCTGGTGTAGTGGGTGAGGAGGGAGCTTGGAGGCAGGCAGGGTGGGAGCACAGGGTCCTGTAGCAAACTGGTGCTTGATCCCCAGAGCAATCTGGTGCTGGATCCTTGGAGCATCCCACTGCAGGGTCTCATAGCATTACAGTGCAGCTCCCAGCTTGCTGGAGCAGTTGGAGCAGGAAGGGGACAGCCCTTGTGTCATGAATGGCCCCTCTGCCGTGCCAGCCCTCACCTCCTTCCCTTGCTTTCCCCCAGACATCGACGAGTGCTCCTTTGACCGGACCTGTGACCACCTCTGCATCAACACCCCCGGCAGCTTCCAGTGCCTCTGTCACAAGGGCTACACACTGTACGGGCTCACGCACTGCGGAGGTAGGGCCAGCTGGGTGCTGGCAGCAGCCTGCAGCCCCACAGGGTTCGGGTCCCAAGGAGGCACATGGGGCCCCCGGGGGTGGGGCAGCCCCACAGTACGGCTCCTGTGGCACCCCTGGGGATAGAGCTCACCCCAAGGGCCCATGGAGAGGGTCGGTTCCACACATACCCCAGGCTGAGACCAGGCAGGGAGGGGGCTCACAGCCAGACAAGCTGGTGTCTGCAACTTCAAACAGAGCGACAGGAACAATTTGCGACTTGTCTGCAGCAGGAGAGAGGGAGAAATCCCCGACGTTTTTGGCAAGGAGCTGGGACAGGGTGGGAAGGGGAACATCAAAAGGGTTTGATTTAAATTTCACAAGGCAGATAGCTCCCAAGGGCGGGGGCGTGCGGCGCCCGGGAAGCGGGAGGCAGATGAAACATGCTTTGGAGGGGCTGCCGGAGCGTGTCGTGGCAGCCGTGCCGGCAGCCCGGGATGACGGCAGCAGGAGGCCGGGTGCTCCGATGCCTCCGGCTGGTGAGGGCAAGCACCCTTCTCATATTCCCAAAATATGCAGCCAGCATGAGCCAGCACAGCCCCCAGATGCTTTCAGGGTGACCCTGCAGCAGAGGATTTGACGACTTCCACCAGTGCCCCCAGTGAGGGGTAGCTGAGCAGGGAGGGCTGTGGGGGGCAGCTCCATCCCTGGCCATGCTTCATGCCAGACCTGAATCATAAACACCCTGTTTCAGGCTGGGGCAGAGGGTCCCTGCTGAGAAGAGAGGCCAGAGCTGCGGAGCAGCTGTGTTTGAATTCAGTTCCTAAGTGCTTCCATGTCAGCACTGTCTGCTGTCTCCCCTGCAGCTCCTCAGCCCAGCGGGGGCCAGAGCTGAACTCAGCCTGGATGGGCTGCACCCATCACCACCCAGCCCTTGGGGACACCAGGAGTGTCCCTCATCCCCACGAAGCTGGCATGGCTGGAAGTGCCCTGTGGTGCAAATCCCCTGTCCCAGTGTCAGAGCCGGGGGTCTCGCTGACCCTCACCCCCTGCCTCTCCCTTCCTCCCTGCAGACATTGATGAATGCAGCATCAACCGGGGTGGCTGCAAATTTGGCTGCATCAACACACCTGGCAGCTATCAGTGTACCTGTCCCACCGGCTGCAAGCTGCACTGGAACAAGAAGGACTGTGTCGGTATGTCAGGCCAGGAGCCACCACGGCTGGTGGAGGAGTTGGAGGATTTGGGATGCCAGGCTGGCGTCCCCATGCCATGCTCTGGAACCCTCTCCTCCCCAGTGAATCCCCCCATGAGCTGGGAGGGTGCAGGGGTCCCTCGTGGGTCCCTGGGCTGTGCCAGCCACAGGTGTCCCCGATTGTCATCACCAGCCGGCGCATGTCCCATGGAGCTGGTGAAATGCCTGCCAGGTTCGGTGCCACCACGGGCCACCCTCACCTGCAACAAGACAGGCAAGAAGGATAGCTGTGCCCTCTCCTGCACCTCCAAGGCACGATTTCTGCCAGGTACCAGTGCTAGTGCCACGGCCAGCTTGGGCAGAGGGATCCCCATTTCCCTGCATGGCCTAAAGTTGGGAGAGGGAGAATGGCTGCACAGCTGGGGTACAGAGCACCCAAGAAGTAGCTGGGTGAGGGAGGAAGGTTGTTGCTCAGGAGGGCTCGTCATTGGGTGTAGACCCATGGGATGGGCCCTGGTGCAGGATCCCCATGGCAGGGTGCTGGGCATCCTCCCTCCACAGCACAGCTGTGCCTCCCTGCATCACCCTGGCAGAGCATCACGGGAACCAGACAGCTGCTCTGGCATCCACCAACTCCCCTTCCTCCTTCACAGAGTCCGACAGCAGCTACACGGTGAGCTGTGGGACCCCCGTCCTGTGGCAGGGTGGCCAGCACAGATCCACAAACAGCAGCCAGCAGTGCCTCGGTAAGGGGGCTCCTGAGGTGCCCATGGCCGTCGCCAGCCAGGCTGGGCTGTTCCAGTTTGCTGAGCACCTGCCTTTTCTTTTAGAGACTGTCACTGCACCAGTCAAGCAGAAGGCCTCCTTCAAGATCAAAGATGCCAAGTGTTACCTGCACCCACGGGCCAAGGGCAAGCAGGATGAGGCCGGGAAGGCTGGGGCACAAGGTGAGGTGTGATGGCAGGGAGCCGGGGGGGGGGGTGCCCGTCCTCACAGCAGAGATGGGGTCCTGACCTGTTCCCCCACGTGCAGGTGGTTCGGCACCTTGCTCTGACTGCCAGGTCACCTTCGTCAACCTCAAGTGCGACTCAACCAAGAAGGGGAAGGGCCGCCGGGCTCGCAACTCCCCCAACAAAGAGGTGACACGCATCACGTTGGAGTTCGAGGCGGAGATCAAGCCGGAGGAGATCACAGGTGGGTGCAGCACTGGCCTGGTCTGTCTCAGGTGCAGGCAGGGGTGGTGGGACCACAGGGACAGTGGTGGGACCAGGGACACAATACCATCCCTATGCAGCAAGGAGAGACAAACTAGTTGTCATCCTGCACTGGACTGGGATGTACTGGGCAGCGCTTGCAACTGAGCATAGGGGGGATGATTTTAATCCTTTTGGATTTCTCTCTCCATCCCTCACTTCTTACTGCATCCTTGTTTCCCCCTGCACCCCTTTTCCCTTCTGCTCCCCCAGCCAGCTGCAACCTGCACTGCCTGCGACAGAGAGTGGAGAAAAAACTGAAGTCGGCCATCAAAGCCCTGAAGAAATCCATCAACCAGGAGCGGTTCCTGCTCCGCTTCGCGGGGATGGAGTACGAGGTGGCGCGGAAGCTGAGCGTGGCCCCGGAGCGGCAGGAGAGCTGCGGGCCGGGCCAGCAGCGCCTGGCTGGCAAGTGTGGTAAGGAGCAGGGGGGTATCTGGGGGGGCCCCAGCAGTGACAGCCCCCACAGCATCACCGATGTCCCCCCTGGCTCTCAGTCAGCTGCTCGCAGGGAACCTATTACCACGGGCAGACGGAGCAGTGCGTGCCCTGTCCCCCCGGCACCTACCAGGAGAAGGAGGGGCAGCTTTCCTGTGACCTGTGTCCCCGTGGAGACACATTCGGACCCGTAGGAGCCACCAACATCACCAGCTGCACAGGTAAGGAGAGCATGGAGTGGGACCAGAGGCACACTTGGGGAATATCCAGGGCTGCAATCTCAACCATCAGCCAGAAGAGGGGAAAGCCCTAAGCATTGCCAGAGCCCACAGAAGTTGCTATTTTGGGTGTTTATCACTTTGAGGGGACCCTGGGAAAGGCAGCACTTGCTCTGGATATACTGGTCCTGCCAAGGCTGTTGGGGGAGAGGATTTGGACATGGGGCAGGAGAGCTCTGGGTATGTGGGGTGCCAGGACTGAGCGATGCCTGTGCCCACAGGTCAGTGTCCCCCTGGCCAGCACTCAGCTGATGGCTTCAAGCCCTGCCAGCTGTGTCCCCGTGGGTCCTACCAGCCCGAAGTGGGGCGGGCGCTCTGCTTCCCTTGTGGTGGGGGGCTGACCACCCGCCACGAGGGAGCCCTCTCCTTCCAGGACTGCGACACCAAAGGTAGGTCAGAGCTGGTCCCTGGGGAGAGGGCAGCCAGTGAGGTTGTGCTGGCAGCTGAAACAGCCCCCTTTGCTCTCTGACCCCACAGTCCAATGCTCCCCGGGGCACTACTACAACACAAGTGTCCACCGCTGCATCCGCTGTGCCGTGGGCACCTACCAGCCCGATTTCCGGCAGAATTACTGCATCGCCTGTCCCGGCAACACCACCACCGACTTCGACGGCTCCACCTCTGTGTCCCAGTGCAAAAGTAGGCGGGCAGGGGTGTGATGGGGGGCAGATAGGCGTGGCGTTCTTCCTCAGAAGTATTTTAAAATTCTGTAAAATAGAGTTTTGGGTCATTTCAGTGCTTTATGCATGCAGGCAGGCATGGGGGGATGCATGGAGCAGTGCTAATGGAACACGCCCCCTCACCCAGTAAACCACCCACAGGGGAACACTCCACCCCCAGTGCCCATGGCACTGATTCCCAGTGGAACTGGCTCTCCCCATGCCTTGCAGACCGGCAGTGTGGAGGGGAGCTGGGTGAGTACACGGGCTACATCGAGTCGCCAAACTACCCGGGGAATTACCCTGCCAACGTCGAGTGCACCTGGAACATCAACCCGCCACCCAAGCGCAAGATCCTCATCGTGGTGCCAGAGATCTTCCTCCCCTCTGAGGACGAGTGTGGCGACGTCCTGGTCATGCGGAAAAACTGTAGGTAACCGAGCAGGCCACGGTGCTCACAGGAGGAGCTGAGGGAGGAAAAGTTCAGGGTTTGGCACGGCTGTCTTGTGCAAAGGGAGAAAGCCACATCCCCGGCCAGCAGGAGGAGAATTTTGGGAATTGAGTGGGGAGATCAGCATCACCCTACTGGCCTGGTGTCTTGCTGGATCAGGGGGATGTTGATGGGCGGGGCTGCACATCTGAGTCTCAGCATTATTTTTTGTGGGTAAAAAGCCCCATTTGGAGTTTTCCAGAGCAAGGAAGAAATAACAACATCCCTGGTATGTAACATGAGGGTTAGGGGGGCTCAGCCTTGCCCAACATGAACAATCCCCATCCCTGGTGCTGCCCTTCACCCTGAGCCTTTTAGCCCAGTAAGGCTGGGGGTAGGTCTGCTGATGGGCAACCGGCATCCCGTGTCCCCTTGCCATTCCCTGCAGCCTCCCCATCCTCTATCACCACCTATGAGACGTGCCAGACCTATGAGAGGCCCATTGCCTTCACCGCCCGCTCACGGAAACTGTGGATCAACTTCAAAACCAGTGAAGCCAACAGCGCCCGGGGCTTCCAGATCCCCTATGTCACCTATGACGGTGAGCACAGGACACAGGAAGACACTATTCTGGCAGGCTGATGCCACCCTGCCCGGCTTGGGACCCAGGTCACCCCCAGTTGACATCTCCTGTGTGTTTTGGGGGGAGTGGACTCAGGGATGGGGACCAGATGCTTGGACACAAGTGGCAGCGCGTGCCCTGACTGTGTTTTTCGGCTGGGTGTTGCAGAGGACTATGAGCAGCTGGTGGAGGACATTGTGCGGGATGGCAGACTCTACGCCTCTGAAAACCACCAGGAGATCCTCAAGGTGAGCGTGTGCCCCCATGTCCATGCTACCCAGGGCTGCAGGGGATGCAGGAACATCCTTCCCTTCAGGGGTGCCTCATGCTCTCCCTGCACTCAGGGGTTCAGTTCGGAGCCACTGCAGGGGAGCACAAGGCAGGGTGGTGAACCTCCCTCTGCCTCGGTTTCCCTGCAGGACAAGAAGCTCATCAAAGCTTTCTTCGACGTGCTGGCACACCCCCAGAACTACTTCAAGTACACTGAGAAGCACAAGGAGATGCTGCCCCGCTCCTTCATCAAACTGCTCCGCTCCAAAGTCTCCAGCTTCCTTCGGCCTTACAAATAGCCCCCCGTGCCCCCGCCGTCCCAGGCCGCCCCGCAGCCAAGGAAACCCTCTTCTCCCTTCCTTCTTTCCGATTTTTCCTTCCTCCACCCGGCTCTGGCAGGATCACCACCGCTCATCCCGCAGACATCTCCCCACGATCTCCCCGCCGCTCCCTGCAGAGCAGTGCTCCCAGCCTTGGGGATGCTCTGGCCTCATCCAGCTGGGGACGAAGCCGCTCCCCTTTTTCAAAGCAGCTTCTTCGTTTTAGGAAACTGAAGTACTGGTCCTTTCACTGTCCTCTGTCCTGCCTTTGGTTTCCTTTTCGCCAGGTCTGTCCATGTTCCCTGGTGCCACCGGCAGCCCAGGACACTGAGGGGGTCACTGTCCTTCCAGCCCTTGGGGCTGGTGCCGGCTGCAGCCCCACAGAGCCCTTCGCAGAGGAGTGCAGGAGGTGAAGCCGTGTTCACCACAGCGCTGGGCCGTGGGCATCGGTGCTGCTTTGCAGAGGTCGGGGGAAAGACCATTGACAAAGCCGACTTGATTAAAAAGGAAACGTAAAGGAGAGATGGCAAAGCCCACCAGCATGGCAGTGTGGTGGCTCCGTGGCCATCCCGCTGGAGAGCCGGGCTGGCACTCGGAGGGAAGTGCAGCCAAGCCACATTCCCAGAGAACAATGTCTGGCTGCACAGGAGAAAACAGGGAGCAAAGGAGAAGGACTTTCAGCTGGGTTCGATTTTTTTTTCCCCCAACTCCAGACACTTGTGCCAAGAAACCAGACTTTGTTACAAGCTCGGCCAAAGAGTAACTCGGAAAAGCAAGCTTTGAGAAGAGCAGGAGTCAATGTTTGTGCACTAGGATATACTCCTTTCTACCTTTCTCATATGTATTAAGTGCAATCATTTGAGTCTTTATTATTTAGAGGGAAGTTGTTGTTTTTTTCTACTAGAAATGACAATATTTATACCTGCCTGAGAAATGAGAATGTGCATTTGCAAGAAAACAAAAACCACCCTCCTAGAGCAAGCCTGGCCCTGGGCTGCACTGACCGGCACGATGGCGTCTTCAGGCCTTTTCTGCCACATTTGTCCCCAGTAAAGGCCCCTGTTCTGGGGGGAGATGGTGCCTCTCCTGCTCAGCACAATGGGGTGAGTTTTTGCAGGGAGTTTGAGGCATCTTGATCCGTCCACAGGGGGTGGAGCAGCTGGGCCAGCCGTGCCCTTTCAGGCTCATCTGCCACAGTTTGGGTGTTGTTCAAGCCTCATTGCGAGGGGGATCAGAACTCGGCCCATCATCTGCTTGTTGCAAACTGATCTGCTTTCCTGCAGGGGCTCAGGGATGAGCCAAGACCATGGAAGATGGGGTGGCAGCTCCTAAGTTCAGGTCTGGGGGGCACGCTGGGAGGAGAGGGGAGCTGCGCCTTCACTCAGCCCCTAAATTTTTCCCCCAGGTACGGAGAGACCTGGAGGCAGAGCCACCCTCCCACCTCTGGGCAGCCTTTGTGCTTCCAAGTTGCTCTTCCAAGGTGCTTTTGGCTCCGTCCTTCTGCACATGCTCGTCCCACAGGGATGCTGTGGAAGCCCCTCCCCAGGGAATGGGGTGCAGATCCCAGGAAAGACCCATCCTGCCACTTGCTGTTTTACTGCCACCTGCCTGCCCCCTGCTTTGCAGACAGGCTTGGCTCGGGGCAAGGGCCAGGTGGACACCACTGGTGGGTTTGATCCCCAGCATGCAGACAGACAGGACCCCCAGGGACAGGTGACTGCTGCCACCAGTCATCCCTCCTCGTCCTCCCCCAGCCTCCTTCCCTTTCCAGCCCTGTCACCAGCTCTCAGCTGTCACCTCCCTGTGCCTTCATCCCCATCTTCATCCTCTCAAAAACCTGGAGTTTTCAGAACTAAACATGGTCAGCTTGCCTACAGCTCTGCCAGAGGCAGGTCCCCTCCCACCCTTGTACCCACCTGTCCCTCCCCATCCCTTTGCCCACACCTGGGCCCGTGGGCCCAGCTCTGCTTTTAACAAACCAATTATTTATTGCTCTGCACATCCCACTGGGTCTGTCTTTCCTGAATCCAGGAGGCAGCTGCTCATCCCTGTTTTCCCTCCTTGATCCACACTGCTCCAGCACTCCGAGCCTCTCCCGGGCTCTGTGAGGGGCTGCCAGCGGGGTGAGCACTGGCACAGGGGCTGAGGTTTGTCCCCAAGATGTGTCAGTTGGAAAAGTCTGTCCTGATTCATCCCAGCTGTGGATTTTCCCCTCCTGCTGCCGGCTCCCAGCCTGTTTGGAAGCTCCACATCTGTGGGCTGCACTGTTTACCACTTGGTTGCTGTCTGAAAGCAGCTGCTTTGATGCACAAAAGCTGCTGCAGGGATCTGGAGGGGCTTTGTGGCTCTGGAACAGTCGTGCAGGGCAGTGACCCTTGAGAGGGTCCTTCATATTCAGAAGAAAAAAAAACAACAGCAAAAATACAAGCCTGGGAATAACCAACCCCACTGTGGTGCCCCAGTCCACAGCAGTCCAGCAAAGAGCAGTCCAGCATTAATTAACTCTGGGGGATCTGACATGGGCTCACTGTCCCACCCTTATCACAACCACCACCTCTGCTCCCCTAAAGCAGTTCTGGAAGCATGAGGTGGGCAACATGTCCTCCTGTAATGGCACCTCCTCCGCCACCTTTCACCAAATAGCTCAAAAAACCCCAAAAAAGTCCACGAGGACCCTGGACCCACCTCCTCCAGTGTGGCTCAGCCCCACTCCCCCATCCACCCCCAGCCCAGAAAGGGTTTCAAAGGCTGAAACCCACACCAGCCACCTCGGGGATGAACTGAATGTTTCAGCAGTGAACAGAAATGAGGGTTTTGGGGGGGTTGTTTTTTTTCCACGTTGGAGTATTTATATCTGGCTTTTGCAGCAGGCCAGGACTTGCCATCTCCAGCAAAAATTATTAAAGTGATGAGCAAGATGTAGTTCATGAAGTTATTTGCACTTGATTAAAAGAAAAATGTATTTGAACTTTGTAAAAAGAAATGTTTGCATTTTGTATTGTCTTTTTTTAATTATTAAATGGAATTTCTTGGTGTCATGTTGATCTTTCAAAAAACTGGCTCGGATGCTTATTTGAAAGGTTTCTAACAGCAGGATCCAGAGCTATTTTCATTGTTTGGTTTCCTCAGATGCTGACAAGCTTTTCCAGGGCCCAGGGTATTTTTTTTCCCTGTTCAGACTTCCCTAAGCTCACTAGTCCCAGCACAATGTATTTATTTATGCACACTAATTAGATGCAACAAATCTGATTTTTAGCCCAGAATAAGGAGTTGGACATAGGCTGGCTCAGAGGGAAGAGAGGATGGAACACACTCTGTACCCTTGGCCCCAACCCCCTTGCTGGGCTGCAGCTCCATCCCCTGGCATCCCTGGGCAGCTGGACGATGCCCATCAAGTCCTCACACGCTGCATCTTGGGCAGAATCCCCCGGCCCGAGGCTGGAGCATCAAAAGCCTTCAGAAGCTGGAGCCCCCCTCAGATTAAGGCTGTGGGCTCTGCAGCAGGATGGCTGCAGGTGAGCACTGCACATGGGCACAGGGGGATCTGGGGGCCATAGTTTAACTGCTGAAACTCCACCTGCCCCGGGACACCTCTGCTCTGATCAGTCTGGGGCAAGTGAAGCCGTTCCCCCTCCCTGCTCTGAACACAGAGGCCCCTTCCCTCAAAAGCTCCATATACCACTTGGAATTCACATCCCTATCAACACAGCTCATTGGCAAACCCACCCCAAGGAGCTCTGGAGTAACAGAACCACACATGGCCGTGGGTGCCCACAGAGTTTATTGCTGCCCCCTCAGTAGAGGCGCTGGGGCTTCCCCATGGTGCTCTTGATGTACAGAGCTCGCACGTTCTGCCAGTTCTTCTTCAGCAGGGACACCAGGAAGTTGATGGCCAGGTGGATGTTGTAGACAAGTTCATCCTCTGTCATCTTCACGTGACCGACAGCCACAGCCAGACAGAGCACCTGGGGACAAACACCAGGAAAAGGTTTCATGGGCAGAGCAAAGGTGCCGACCTGAACTCATCCATGTGCTGGACTGTCCCATGGTCTGTCAGCTGGACACAGCTTCCCCAGCCCACCCACAGGGTTTTCCAGTGCCTGCTGCACCTGGCCTGTGGCTCCCTGTGCCTGTAGCCCCTGGATGCCACCTCTAACACACACAGAGCTGACCAGGAGAAGGTGGGAACATCACTGCCTCCCAGAGACAGCAACACTGGGAAGGACACACGACATGCTGTGCAGAGCCAGCACTGGAGCAGGAGAAGTGTTAACTGCACTGGATTGTGCTCAGCACTGAAATATCGAATCATCTCATGATCACTTGCTTCCAGATCTGTCAATGACAGAAAAATTATTCCTCCTTTCTGACTGGCAGCAGAGGTCTCCCTTTGCTGGAGGAAACACTCGAGGGCCACCTACAGTCCATCCCAGATATAGCAGAGACACAGAACTGCCTTGGAGAGGAAAAGCCCTGCTTTACCTTCTTCATCTGGAATTTAATGGTCGATTTGACCTCATCAACCTTAGCCACCAGGTTCTCGTTGTGGGTGAGCAGAGAAGGGAATTTCCCGGCTTTGTTCAGGCCTGGGCCCAGGATTCGAGGAATCTGCTTGATCAAGGACTCAGAAGCCAGGAAGGCATCGTACTTCTTAGCTGCAAGGAGAGAACCGGGGAGGTGAGGAGAGACTCTGCTCCCACACTGAGCTCCCAGTGAGCGGCTCAGCCAAGCCTGCACAGCTCCACTTCCCCCAACAGACACTCCCACAGTCCCACCTGGACAGGGGCTGGTTTTACCAACAATCTATCAGGAATGACTGTCACAGCAGCCAGACCCCAGCCCCACTCCTGACACAGACTCCGAACGGCACAAAGCTCATTCCCTAAAGGAACTGTCCTTTGCTGAGCCCCAGATGACACTGAACTCTGAGCTCTGCCAGGAGCCTCCTGCCACAGCCTGTGCACACCAGGATGGATGACCCATCTACGAGAGGCTTAGCCAACAGCCATAGTATCCCATGTCACTTCCTAACTGCACATGGTTCCGTGGCTGATCATGGATTGAGTGTCAAGTTCTTGTCTGCCTCAGGAACGTACCAAAGTGATTCTAGAGTTCTCAGGGAAGGAAGGATTTTCTCTCCGAGAGAAAAGAGACAAATTTTATTCTGTTCATGTAAGAACTGCAGGACTAAATCCCACTCTTGCCTCCAGCATTTCTCTGCTTTTGCTGCACTCCAGGTCCTTGACCAGAAAATCGAGGAACACAGCAAAGGGTGAAACTCTGTGACAGGCATGCTTTCCTATGTCCCTTCCTTCCTTCTGCAGGACAACCAGCCCCACTCCTGCTGCACACTGACCTGTCAGACCTGCACTGCCAGCAGCTTGGGGGCTTTTCTGGGTAGTTTCTGGGCAGATTTTGGTACTCTGCTCAGCTTTCTATCCCTGGAGCTAACCATGACATGGAAATCTGAGATGACAGAAAACCTCCTGCTTACCCAGACCCCTCCCAATTTGGCTAAGGTACCCAGAGCCTGACCCACACTCACCCAACTTCTTCACCAGCTTCTTGTTCTTGTTGAGCTTCTTCAAAGCTTCTATGTCCATGTGCGGGATGTCAACCGCTTTGGCCTCATCACAGTGCTGCTGGTCCCCCAACAGACAGACCGAGAACTTGGGCCGTGGCGTCGACTTCAGCCTGGGGATGGAAGGTCCGAGTCAGTGCCTTACCAGCACCGCTGCCGTGTCCCTGGAGCCAGCACGGAGACACCTTACCACAGCACGGGGCGTCCTGCACCGCCGCTCACCTGCCATCACAGCAGGCCGGTGGGGACAGCCCGGGGGGCTCCCACACCTCCCCTCATGTTTTAAGACCCAGGGTGAGGGTCCGTCCAGCCGCTCCCGCTGGGCCGGGGCGCTCTGGACTCCCCAAGCGGTTCGGCGCCGCGGCGGCCCCGGGCAGGGCCGGGCAGCGCCGAAGGCTGGGTGGGAGCGAGAGGATGGCGAACCTGACGGTGCCGGAGAACCGCTTGTCCTTCTGGGGGTCGTAGTTCTTGAGGCTGATCTGCAGCTCCACGGTCTCCACGAACCTGCGAGAGGCAGCAGGTGAGGCCCGGCCGGGCGGGGGGAGGCCGAGGCCGGGCGCTACGCGCCCGGTCCCGCCGCATCTGGGGCTCTTACTTGCGCTTTTTGGCGCGGCTGCCGTGCAGCACCTCCTTCACCGCTTCGTACAGGGTGTCCCGGGACACTTTGCTGCTGCGGGGGGAAACGGCAGCGCGGGCTCAGGGCAGGCCCCGCCCGAGGCGCGGCCCGAACCCGCCCCGGCCCCCGCGCTCTCCCTCCGCCATCGACCCCACTGCATCGACCCCCCAGGCGGCCCGGGCAGCCCCGCGGACGGGGCGGATGGCAGCGGATGGCGGCGGATGGCGGCGGATGGCGGCGGATGCGGAGCCAGGACCAACCCACCTCATGGCGGCGGCTGCTCGGACCAAAGGGGCCGAACAGCTCCCGGAGCGGTATAAATAAGAGCGAGATCTCGCGAGATTTGGCCACGCGGCGCCATGGAGGGAGCGGCGGCAGCGCAGAGCCACCATGTTGGGAACGGTGGAGAGCGCCGCCCTGCCCTGCCCGCATCTCCTTCCCTGTTAAACGAACAACCAAGGTCTCTTTGCCTCCTTGGCGGACCACCAGGACAGGAGCTCGTCCATCGCTTCACAGCGCATCCTAGGAGCCTCTGGCTCCCCTGAGCAACTGCCGGGAAGAAGACGGGGTGCGTCCGCTGCGTGAGGAGCGAGCTGGACAGGCTCCCCGCGGGCGGCAGTGCTGTAGAACACCGGCATTAGGCAGGTCCCGCTGGCGGCCCGCGCAGCCCCCGGCCGGGAAGGGCAAGGGAAAGCGGTGCCTCGCGGCTTCAGTGTTAACATCGCGCGTGCCCGCATTGCCGCCTCACGGCGCGCGCTCCCCGAGCCGGCCCGGCCCGCCCCGGAACCTGCATTGCGGACGCGGGGGCAGCGCGTTGCCGTGCGGGTTGCGGGGCCGGCCGCGGTGCATGTCGGTCCGGCGGCGGACCCGGGCCCGGCGGGTCGCTCAGGTCGGTGCGGGGGGCGATGGCGGCCGGGCCTCGGGGCTGCCCCAGCCCCCGGCACCTCGCGGGGAGAGCCCCTCCTGTCCCCCGCCACCCCCGGCCCGCCGGCCGCTCCCCTCGGGCCCTGCCCTTCCCCGGTGCCGTCGCACCGCAGCCCGTACCGGGGGCTCAGCAGTGCAGGGCCGCCGCAGCCCAGGGGGAACGAACCCCGGCAGGACCCGCTGCAGCCGCAGAGGGGTGAGGGTGCGGGGTGAGGCGTACTGAGGGGGCTCAAAGCCGAGCTCACCCCGGGCTGCGGCGGGGACGGACAGGGCGGTCCGACTTGTTCCTGCAAATCAGACGAATAAGTATTTGGCTATCTCAGAGATGGCTCAGGAAGAACCCACTGTAGCTGCTTTGAAAGATATTCTGTCAGCAGAGAGCCTCTTTAGCAAAATGTTCTTGTGGGGGCGTGGTGGTTTTAATATAATGTGCTTAGAGCCTGAAAATCTGTTTCTCAAAAGGCTGGGAATTAGTCGGGAAAGGAAGGAGAGGAGGATGCTTCCAGGGATGAAGCTCATCATCCTGCCCCTGTCTCTTGCAGTACAGGACATGCTCAGCCTGTAGGTTCAGGCCTTATAGTACTTGGAAACCCTCCCTGCAGATCATTTGGAAGACAGGAAGGGCTTGAATGTGGCATTTGCACTGTCTCAAAGAAGAGTCTGTCAGTTCACTAGTGTGATTTTATATTTGTCTGTGGAACAGATTGTTAGCCCTGCCTGCCATTGGTGGGGGAAGGATGCAGTGTTGTCCATCTTAATCCTTTATAACCTCAAAACTAGTTTGAGGCCATTCAAGCCTTTCCTGGTGTCCAAAAGTGAGTATACATCTGAGGAGAGAAAATAAAATGGAATTGTTCTTTTTACTTAAGGCTTGCAGCAAAAAGGACAGCCCAGTGTCCCCCAGGCCCCTGGCTCTGGGCCCGGTGCTCCCGGCGGGATGGAGAGCCTGGGGCTGCCAGCAGTGACCCTCAGGGACGGCACCACGGCCTTCCTGCAGCAGGCTGCCAGAGGTAACGGAGCCTCGGGCTGCAGGGCTCAAAGTCTTTTTCTGGGGCTCAAATGAAAGACTTGCCAAAAGTGCCCTCACAGTGCATGAGCTGCCACACGTGTGTGGCCGCGTCACACGAGCAGCACAGGTGATTCTCTGTTGGATTTGAACAGAAGTCTGATATAAAAACAGAATTGAAATGTGCCTCTAGTGTGGAAATGAAGCTGTGGAGATGAGAGAGCTGTTGCTGTAGACAATAAAAGTGCTGTTCAGACCAGATGAGGCTTGTTCTCTCTGGGATCACTGGGGGAAGCAGAGCTGATGCTGTGGCTTGGAGGGCTCTTTTCCACCAAAACTTGCCTTGGGCTGAGCAGGAGGTTTTGCTTCACTGGTGTGCACAGGGATTGGTTCACAACAGTGCATTTCTCACTCAGAGAGGTGCCAATTTCAACACTTTTCCTTACTTTGATGTGTGTGAGGTGCCCCTTCCTCCACTACCCACTGCTCCCAGAACAGGAGGATGCTGTTTCCCAGCCTGCAGAACAGGATGGATGAGCTGTGCAGCTCCATGTCCTGGGGGTTGCTCTCTTGCTTTCTTTTCTGTGAAAACTCACTGGAAGTTTATTTATATTCCACATGTGTAGAGTTGGACTGTCTTGGAACCACTGGGTTGTGTGACCCCCCCCCCCCCCCAAACTTTGTGCTCCAGGTGAAACCAACCTGGATTTTACCTATTCAAGTGGGATGGAGCAATGTCCTCTCTGCATCAAATCTTTGGGTAACTCAGTCATTATTACAGGATTGCACAGAGTTAGGCTCTGTAAGATTTCAGTCTTCAGAACCCAACCCTGGCAGCATGTTAGGCCCCTTTAGGTACTGTAATTTTTTTCCAAGAGTTGATCCTCTGCCAAAGTAGAAAAAAAGAAATCTCCAGGCACTTGCTGATGCCACTCAGAGCTCCCAGTTGATTTTTTTCTCCAGCACAAGTCTAATGCTTTCTACTAGATTCCAAATGCTCAGCACACAATGTTCTTTCTGCTCCTTGGCACAAACTGCTGGGAGGGGCAGCTTGTCAACAAGTGATGCCTAAGGGTCTTTGTTGTGTGTCCTCCTCTCTAGGAAAGGGCAGCTCTGGCATTTCTGGGAAGTGAGGTGCCAGCAATCCGAGGGAAAGCTGGTCCCTAACAGCCTACAAGTGACAGTTTCTCCCTTCTGTGGGACTGGTTTCCTTGGGAAGCACGTGAGGCAGAGGGACTGGGCTCAGCAGTGCTGATGGGATGTTATAACTGTTTCAGGTGAAAAGCTGATTGAAGGACAAGTCATTGAATTTGAAGATGGGACCACAGCTTATATCCATCAGGTGACAGTTCAGAAAGGTGAGAACAATACATTCCCCTCTTTCTCTTTGGAAGGACACTGTAGATGTGGCTGCAGCTGGCAGTGCTCCAGCGCTTGGGCTCCTGTCAGCTCCAGCTCTCACAAGTCCAGGGTTTGTGTAGGGCTTTTTTTGCTCATGGTTTTGAGGCTGAATAAACAAGGGCATAGAATATGTGATTTCCTGCAAAGTTTTCAGCAATCTGTCAAGAAGATCAGTTTGGTGGAGGTGTCATTTCACCTCTGGGCTCTCTCTCCCCATTGTCAGTCTGACAGACCACAAGCCCAGTGAGCTCTGTGCTGCTCCCACACAGACTTTGTTTCATGTGGGAGCAGTTGGACGGGAATTTCCTCTGAACTACGAGATAATATATTACTTTTGGAATAAGTGTTGGTGAAGGGCAGGTGGGGATTGTTGGAAGCAATGCCACCTTGATCATTGACCCATCGGCCTATGTCACCTCCAAACTGATATGACATTAATCTGAGAGGTGGTGGGAATTCATTTCATGTGGCAGGCAGCAGAGTGGCCCAGACCCAGGCCCCTCCCTGACCACGCTAAGATGCAAAAGGGCAGGTAGAAAGAGCTCGGTTGCTTTGGGCAGTCCTTCTTTACCCTCCCAAGCTTCTTGTATGCCATCTCCCTCTTCTAATCTCAAAAGGTTGCTTGAAACCCACTTTTTATGCCTTTCCCCCCTTCATCCTCTTCACTGCCTCCACACGCAAAGTGAGAAGGGTTTTCCTTCTCATCCCTCCTTCCTCTGCCATGGGATATTTATGTTACCTTTCACACATCCCTGTGCCAGAACCATCCTCCTTGTCTGGGATATAATCTGGCATTTTGAAACTGGGAAGGCACTTCACTAATGCTTTGAGCTAAGAAAGTGGCAAATCTGTGCATGAAGCCTTGAAAAATCTCATAATTCACATCAGAAGGGTTCAAATGGTGTCTTAAAACCTACAGTTGTGGTTGCCTTCCAGGGCAAGCAGGAGCCCTGTGTCCTCTCCCGGGAGCCTTAATGCTGTAGGGTTCAGGAACTGCCACAGTATTCCCTCCATCCTGAGTCCTCCAGGAAAGTGTGTGGATGTTTCACTTCTCTTTTAGAGTCTGTGGCTTTGGAAGATGGTCAGCCAGTGGTGCTGGAAGATGGCAGCATGGCCTACATACACAGCACAGCTAAAGGTAAAGTGCTCCCTGCTCTTCACTTGGCAGCTGGAGCAGAAGCTACTTAGTGTCCCAGATTTCCAGGGCTGTGGGTGGCTGGGGAGGCGGAGCACTCTTCTGCCTCGCACTCAGCAGCTCTTTGCGTTTGATGTAATTGGTTTCCTCTTCCAGACGGTTACGATCCTGGCACCTTCCAGGCCATCCAGGTGGAGGACTGCACTGCCTACATCCACCGTCCTGTCATCGTAGCACCTGGCAGCACCATCCTGGAAGTGCAGACAGGAACTGGGCTCGAGGAGTTAGCTGGGGAGGAGGAAGATGATGCCTTTGGTGTGGAGACCACGAATGCAGTACAGCAGTACAGCAGTAAGGTGAGGGCACAGCACTGCTCCCGGGGTCTGCCAGCAGCACCACGGGCTGGGGGCCACGCTTGGCCCTCCCTTCAGCAGTACTTGTGTATATCTGTCTTTCAGCAGTGCCAGCTTTGAGAGAAGCAGCTGGACAGGGCTCCAGGGCAAGTGCCACCACTGATGGGTGGCTGGCAGTTAGGGGCCCAGAACGGGGCCATTTGGTCCCATGGAGTGCTGGGCCTGCCACCCTTAACATGCTACAGGCTTGGATTTGGGAAGAGAGGAGAGCTGCTGTGATACAGCCTTTGGCATGTCAGCAGTGGCTAAACTATGGCCACTGTCCCCATGGTGACAAAGACCTCAAAAAAACAGAACAGCTTTCGATCCTGATGCGTTGTCACTGCAGTGTCCCACCTGAACATCCTGGTGCTGCCGTTTTCTCCCGTCTGCATAGCGTTGTGGAGATGGGGCTGCCAGCAGTGTGCTGGCAATGCTCAGCTGGGCACAGACCTTCTTGCCATGGCAGGCCCAGTCCCAGCTCTCTGCAGAAGGGCGGGGTGGCACTGGCTGTCATTGTCTTCCTGCTTGGGTTGCTCTCGTGCTCTACACTGTACAGGGAGGCACAAAGAGTGCCTGTGCTTCTTCACCCACAGGGGTCTGACAAGGAAGAGGAGGGAGTGACAGACACCTGCCTTATGAACCCTACGGACTCCAGCAACGTCCCTTCTCAGGTCTGAATTTTTCAGTGACTGGAACTAGGCTGAACTCCTCTTTGCCAGCGAATAATTAAAAAAGCGTTGGTGGCTTCTCTGCCGAGTTAGCAAATAGTAAGTGCACACTTCACAAATGAGCTGAGCAAAGCCCAGAGAGGGAGTTAGGTGTCTGAGAACCCCCAGTGAGCTGGGAGGTGGGAGTGGGAAATGCAGGTTTGTGGAGCTCTGTCACCTGGGCTGCACCGTGCGGGTACAAGCTTGTTTGTAGGAACATGTTTTTGGAGGATAACTGCAGGAGTGCATATGTATGGCAAGGAGGGAAATATTTGTGTGGGCTTGGTGAAGCCTGCTGTGGTGGCTTGCTGGATTAGTTCCTGTACTTGTCTTGGCAGGATTTGCAGGAGGAGGAGGTGCACAGCCATGGGAAGGGGCAGCAGGTCAGCAGCAGAGCTTTCCCCTGTGGGTACAAAGGCTGTGGCCGCCTCTACACCACTGCCCACCACCGCAAGGTAAAGCAGCTGACATGGCAGTGTGCAGGCCAGACCTATCCCAGGTTACAGTGCCAGGGTTCTGCATTCTGTACAGCTGTTTTCCTTCCTCCTTGCCTTGGTCCTCATTTTAATGACCCATTCTTCCTTTTCCAGGTACATGAACGTGCTCACACAGGTGACCGGCCATATACATGTGACTTCCCAGGTTGTGGGAAAGCATTTGCTACAGGTAACAGCTTCTCTTTTGAGAAGATTTTGCTTTCTCTCCAACCCAAAAATGCTGTTGAGCCTCAGCCCTGGCTCTGGTCCAGCAGAGCACAATGTCCAGAGCATCTAAAGCCTTCTGTGAGGGAACTACAGCATGGGAGCCTGCAGGACTTGATTGACTGTAGTCAGATAATGGTGGAAGTAGGGTTGAAAGTAGCATTGGGAGCTGTTTGGATATTTTTTCCCCCTTAGCTTTGCAGACACAGGACAGACACTCAAGTACGTGAACTGGGGGGTGGTACACAGCTTATCATGGCGTCTCCTTTTTGTTACAAAATTAATTGTGGTTTCTGTCCTGAACAGGGTATGGGCTGAAGAGCCACATGAGAACACACACTGGTGAGAAACCATACAAGTGTCCAGAAGATATGTGTAGCAAAGCCTTCAGAACCTCTGGGGATCTACAGAAACACATCCGCACACACACAGGTGAGCAGCACAGGGGGAGAACTGCACTGCCAGTGAAAGGGTCTCCAGGGCATTCCAGGTAGCTGCATGGTAGCAGGGCTCATCCACATCACTCTGTCAATGCAGGTGAGCGTCCCTTCAAGTGCCCCTTCGTGGGCTGTGGCCGCTCCTTCACCACCTCCAACATCCGCAAGGTTCACGTCCGGACGCACACGGGCGAGCGGCCGTACACGTGTCCAGAGCCCAGCTGCGGGAGGGGCTTCACCAGTGCCACCAACTACAAGAACCACATAAGAATCCACACAGGTAGGAGGCGGCCAGCTCCTCCCAGCCAGCAGCAGGGAGGTCTGTGGGGCTGAGATGGGCATTTCCAGGCCCAGCATTGCAGGAGTAGATCTGGGGGTGGCCAGGGAGTTAAAGCAAATAGTGGGAATTGCTTTGCTGGGTTGATTATTGTTCCACTGGTCCACCTCCAGCTATTTGCTCTGGTGGGGAATCCCTCCCTGGAGCATGAGGAGAGCGAGTGGGTGAAGCTGTGCTCTGTGGCCTCTGCCCTAGGAGAGAAGCCATACCTGTGCACTGTGCCAGGCTGTGGGAAGCGCTTCACGGAGTACTCCAGCCTCTACAAGCACCACGTGGTGCACACGCACTGCAAGCCCTACACCTGCAGCAGCTGTGGGAAGACGTACCGCCAGACCTCCACGCTGGCCATGCACAAGCGCAGCAGCCACGGCAAGCTGGAGACCATGGAGGACAGTGAGCGGGCCCTCTTTGAGCAGCTGAGGCTGGAAGGTGAGCCCCCACTCCCCATCACCTGCAGCAGGCTCAGGTCAGGTACAGCAAAGGGGGAAGAGGTGACAGCAAGAGCCTGCAGCTGCTCCCCTCTCAGACCCAGGTCTGTGCCATGGCCTCCTGCCTCCCTATCAAATCCAGATCTGTGTTTGATGGTCCTTGCTGTAAGTCACAGGTTGGGAGCAGGCCCCTGCCCATTCTATAGTACAGGGAGAGGTAAAGGCCCTTCTTACCAGGCCATCACTGGGCTGGTGTCATCGTGATCTCGTGCTCTTCTGTGCTGGCCCTTGAGGCCACAGGCAGGTCCTGGGGCCCAGCATGTGCTTTCATGTTCTGATAATGCTGCTCTTCCCCTTCCCTGACCCAGTTGCTGCTGCTGACAGAGGCTGCCTGCTGAAGAGCCAGCATATTGCTTTCCTGTCGGAGATGGAGGAAGATGAAGAAGATGATGTTGAGCCTACACAGGTCTCACTTATCTCTCAGGATGGGACAGAGCAGGTACAGACACTGACAGCCTCCAGCACATCAGGGACAGCAGTTATTATGTGAAGTGAGATTCTGCCTCTACCCAGCTGCAGTGTTCTCTTCAGGGCCTTTTTTCAGCATAAAACAGACCCTGGGGCTCCATGGGCTCTGCCTGCTCTGAGGGATCCCTCCTACAGCCTCACCCACTGCTGCAGTCTTGGTTTGAGGGTGTCTCTGATCTAGCAGGGAGGGTGCCTCTCCCTGCTGATGGGGTCTCCAGGTGTTTGCCCAGGCTTGTGTGCAGTGCCTGTCAGTCCTCAGCTCCCAGCAGCTCCCAACATCTGCTGACATAGGCTGGATTTGGAGATGTTTTGTCATCATTTGTATGCAGGAGTGCTTTTCTTGTACTTCCCTCCACCAGCTGCCCATGTGCTGAGTGGAAAAAACTCCCTTTTGTGGTACAGGGCAAAGGAAGCAGCTGCCAAAAGTGACTTGTTTCCTCTTAGCCTGAGATGCTTCTGCTGCCACAATGCACAAGCTGTCCTGTACAGCCTGGAAAGAAGAGGCTGAGTGGGGAGGGGAGCTGTGGTACAAGCAGGGAGGGCTGGAGACCCAAGCTCCGAGTTCTCTGTCATCAGTTCTGTCCATGGCCCTGGGCAAAGTCCTTGGAGTTCTCTGTGCCCTCGGTCTTGGGGGGAGACTGTTTCATCCTTGCCCAGACCTTTGCATTGCTAAACTAGGGAGTGGTCTAAGACTCCCTGAGCATCCGCTGTCATCCCCCAGGTCAGTCTGTCACAGGAAGAGCTGCGGGCCCTGGGCAGTGCCATCAGTGTGGTGACACAGAGTGGGGCCCTTGCCGTGCCCAAGGGAGAGCTGGTGGGTGACACTCGCACCGTGACTGTGGCCAACACCCATGGCACCGAGACACAGGGGGTACAGGCAAAACTGGGACCTTTCCTGTTCTCTGCTAGAAAGGAGCTGCATTTTCTTTTAAAACATGATTGGTTTTTATCTGATTTTCCTAGGTGACCGTAGTCACTTCTGGGGCAGTCGTGTCAGAGGAATCCGCCGTTGCCCCTCTCCATCATCAGCAGGTGGCATTGCTGGCCACTGCCCACGGCACCCACATCACTGTGCAGGTGCCACACATGGTGCAGGCTCCTGCCATGCACCCCTTTGCTCCCCAGCCACCTACTGCCCGCAGCACTTGCCCTCTTGCCCTGCTGCATTGCTGCTTGCCCAGAAGGCTTGCTTCTTAATTCCCAGGTGCCCTGCATACAGAGGACAGCACAGGGACGTGCTCCTGGGATTGCAGAATGCTCTCGTGTAAGCAGCCTCTCTGCATCACGGCCACGTCTGCCCCTCTGCTTCACACCTCTGTCACCGCCCCCTTGCCCCCCTGTCCTTCTGGGGGCTGCCCTGAGATGCCTTTCGGGGGTTCAGCACTCACTATCTCTCTCCCTTGCCTCCCCCAGCTGGAAGAGCAGCAGAGCCTGGAGGAAGGCGTCAGCATGGCTGCAGCAGTAATCCCCTGTGGACCGGTGACGTCTGACACAGCCGTATCTGAGAAAGGGAGCTGAAAGGGAGCTGAGGTCGGCAGAGCTGCTGGGGCAGGGGGAGAGGAGCCCTGGCCTGTCATGGGTGGGGGCAGTGGGTGCTGCAGGGGGACACGGGGCAGGGACATGTCTGAGCCAGCACCTGCCCCGCACGGGCCGGGAGGGCTGACAGGGCAGCGTGAGGCTGCTGAAGTGACCCCGTGCAAAGGGCTCTTCTCTCCAAGGAGGGAGGGCAAAGATACTGGACTGCTGCCTTCTCCTGGAGGCTCTGCTGGAGCCTCTCCTGGGCTCTGAGCAGCAGCCCTGTTTTCAGAGAGGCACTTCCTGCCCTCTACCTCTAGGAATAGTCCAACAGCTCCCCTTTCCTGTCCACCCCTCCAGCTCAGGGACAGGTGGGCAGCATGTGTATGGAAGCAACAAAGGCCCATCAAAGCAAGCCCAGGCTGTCCTGGGCTTGGTTTCAAGGGTGACCAGTACCTGCCGTTGGAGCCAGTGCTCTGACAGCAGTTCTCCCATCTCTTTGGCACATTCCGCTCTCAAGCAAGCTTCCGTGGCTGATTCCTTGGCTGCAGAGCAGAGCAGCCTGCACTTCTCGAGGGCTGAGCTAGACCTGAATGTAAATGTTGAGTTGAAATAAAAATAAATTAACAATGTTGTTTTTAAAAGCAGCCCCCTTCTCTCTGGTGGAGGCTGGGAGGAGGTGATCCATGTTACTGTTTTGCAGCTGTAGGGATTAAAGAAATTGAGGAGATCTGTGGAATTGACTGAATGTGTCCTGCCAAAGCAGCGACTGTCCCAGAGGAGGGCAAGGAGCAGGGTGAGCTGTACCCTCTGAGCCCCCACCATGTGGCTTGGGGGGGCTAAGAAGTGTCTCTAAAATCTCAGATCAGGTTTTGGCTCTTCCAGGGACCCCTGCAAGCCCAGATTTACGGAACTGTGTCAGAGAACACATTTTACAGGCCCCTGAGCTGGGGAGAGAGACTTGGGCAGGTGCCCTCAGCCCTTCCACTGCCCCAGGCACTGGGCAGAGAGAGCCAGCACGGGAAGCACCATAGAACCATTTTGGCTGGAAAAGACCTTTGAGATCGTTGAGTCCAGCTGTAAACCTGAGCCCAGTGCAGGATCCCGGCAGTCAGGTGGATTATTTTCTGGACGTCCCCGAGGAGTTCGCAGAGGAAGAGGTTTCTGCGGGCACGGAACGGGCACAGCCCGGGAGGGTGCAGCACGCTGGGTCTCCCCACACCTGCCCTGATGCGATTGATCGCAAAACAAGGAGAGCTGGAGCCGTTCCAAAGCGCAGCCCGTGCTCCCGCTGCGAGGGGAAGCTCTGCGCCTCAGTCCCGGGAGGGGAAGCTGCTGCTTGAGCCAGGGAGGAGATTTCTCTCCCCAGAGCGCAAATGCCGAGGAAGCGTTTGATGTGTGGGCCGAGCCGAGCTCGTGTCCGTGAGCCCCGGGAGCGGAGCGGCAGCGATGGGGCGCGGGGGGTTCCCGGGGAGCCCCGGGCGGGCGGCGCTCCCGCCCCGTCCCGCCCGCCCGGGCGGCGTCCAGGAACCGGATCCGCGGGCTCGGCAGAGCCGCCGCAGCCATGGACCTGCGAGCGGAGCTGCTCAAGTCCATCTGGTACGCCTTCACCGCCCTGGACGTGGAGAAGAGCGGCAAGGTCTCCAAATCCCAGCTCAAAGTGAGTTCCCGGGGGGCTCGGGCGGCCCCCGCGCGGCTGGAGGGTGGGCGGCGAGGGGCAGAGCAGGTCCAGGGCTCTTTGCATCCCCCCACCTTCCACGGAGGAATTGTTAAATACTGAGATCGGTAAGACCTTGCTGTTGCCTCCGTACTGATTCTGGTGAAGTTCTCAAGCTCTGCATCATCTCCCTTTAAAAAAAAAAAAAAAAAAAAAAAAGAGGGAGAGGTGGGAGTTTGGGAGTTCATGCTCAAGTATGTTTTCTAGGTGAAAATGAGGAGAAATCTAGCTTTTTACATTTTCTTACATTTTTTATGGCCAACTAACAGCCCAAACTCAGTTTATATTTTCTTGCTTGCCAGAGCACCTGCATTTCTGCTTCCTGCTGAGCCAGTGGGTCGGGAGGTAGGGGCAGTTTGTTTTTAAACTAAAACTCCACAGTGCTGTGGCCAGAAATAACAAGGCGTTTTTAAAAACTCTGCTTTCCCCTCTCCCCCTGCTTAGCAGCTTTCAGAGGGCTCCTGCCCTTAGCCCTTCATCAAACCCATCACGGCTTTAAAAATCTTTTTGCCTGCCCCCAGGCCGTGGTTGGTCGAACCTGCCAGGGAGCCCTTGGCTTCGACAGTAATTATTGATTTTTTTTTTACTTTGCACGTGGTGGGCCTCATTTTTGTTGCCATGTGAGCGTTCTCTTGGTTCTTAAGCTGGCACCAGGGTTGGAAATGCTGATCAGCATCAGGGGCTGAGATGAGAGGAGAGACCTGAGCAGAAGAATGCCAGGCACAGGGAGGTGTTGCGTCAGGACTTGGCAGCTGCTGCCAGTTTGCGAGACCAGTTGTGAAGTGCTGCAAAGAAAGCCCTTTTCCACTATTTCCTCTATTTTATAGGGTTTCCCCAGAGACAGACTGCAGGGAAGGTGCTGCGCTTGGTGGGGAGGCATGTTTTGCCCCAAAATTAAGAGTTTGTTAGCAGGAATCTGGAGGGAAAGTAGCCATTGCCTTTGCAGCAAAGAGCCTCCTGCTGCTCCCCAGAACTCATAGCATGTGTCCTGCGAGCCACACTCACCTGCTAAAACTGTAAAAATAGCTGAAGGAATTAAGGAAAATCCCAAAGTAGGCCAGAGCTTAATTCCCTCTGCTAATCCCTGAGAGGGGCTGCTGTGCCCCCCTCACAGCATCCCCTGCACCCATGCTCGGGGTCTGGAGCCCAGCCCACACGTGTGATGGACCCAAAAGTGCCAGTGTGAACACGTGCAGTGCTTGTCTTGAGAGATCTTTATCACCAGATATGATGCTGAGGCCACAGAAACCCTCAATTTATGGCAATTTCCTAGAGAGTTTGTGCAAGGGGGGACAGGGGCTGCAAACCCTCGTGTAGGGGCTGCGGGGATGCTGGGGATGGTGTGTCCATAGCAGCTGTACCCAGAGGGGAAGGGAACTTTCCTCCTTGCTGTTCTCCCCCAGCCTTCAGTGACAGGACAGGTTGGTGGTGGGTTGAGCTGCACTGTTGAATGATGAAACTCAGTTCTGGATAACTTTCCACCTGCCTCGAGGCCTGGGAGAGCTCATTTCCATCTCCAAATATGCTCAGGTTTGCCCCAGCCTACCCAGGCCAGCAGCAGCATTTTTGTCCATTCAGTGCAGAAGGAATCCGAGGTCTTGCAGGCCTGATTAATAACGTGTCGAAGCCACAGTGGCTGAGCACTCTCCAAACCCCTCCTGAGCTGTGTTCTGCTCCTCACCCGGGTGTGTTGCTGCATGAAGGGTCTTGAACAAGGGTGGGAGAAGCAGCGGCGTTCACAGGGTTTGCACCTGCAGAAAGGAAGCAGTCCCAGAACTGGGTGGGATTGTGCTGGCACATGGGGCAGTGTCCCAGCGGGAGCTGGGGCTGAACTCCAGCCTCGTTCCAGCCAGTTGCTGGAAACATATTGGGGTTTCCAGTGTGATGGTGCAGCTGTGGGAGCCGTTGGGCTCCTTGCAGGGGCACTTCTCCGAGGCGAGTGTGTGCAGACACTGAGTGTGGGGGTGTGTGTGCACAGGAAGGAAGGGCAGCTTGCGGTGGAGTGCTGCGCGCCGAGCGAGGTCGGGCAGTTTTGTTCCCAGCGCAGGCACACGCCAGCCCTGCTCCTGGAAAAGGATTTATCCTCTCGGTGCCATTGCATCCTCCCTGGCTGAGCAGAGGGAGCTGCTCCCTGTCTCTGCGGATCCAGGCTGGGATGTGGGGTGTGTGCCTTCAGTGTGGCTGTGCGTGGCTGGAGCAGGAGGTGGGAGCCACCGAGCACTGTCCTGGTGCTTTTCAGCACCTCTGTTCACAGGTGATGGGGATCATGACAGTGGCTCCCCACTGTCATTTTTTCCCCCTCCAGTCTCTGTTTCAGAGCCCAGGAGTGTTTCCCACCTCTGCTCTGTCCAGTCACCCCACCGTCGGCCAGGCTGGGGCTTTCCTCCCAGTTTGTCCAGTGACAGCTCTGCGAGCGGAGGAGCTGTGGGTCACGGTGTGCCAAGGTGGACAGAGGGGCTTGGGGTTCCCATCATGGAACCCCATGGTTTTGCACGTGCAAACCTCCCAGGGCTTTTTAGGGATGCTGTGAGAGGTGTGAGGGATGGGGACGAGGGCCCACATTGGAAACAGGGAACAGGATGCAATTCCCGAAGTTTCAGTCCATCCTGATGGATTTTTTAGCCTTCAGGACATCCTGAAGGATGTCCTGGGTGTTCCCAACCCTTTCCAGTCCTGTGCAGACCCCAGGGCTGCACCAACCCCAAAAGGTGCAGCTGTAGCAACGGTGCTCAGGGCTGCAGCCCTGGTGTGTGAGCACAGGGCGGAGTCCTGCTGATCCCATCAGTCTGGAGGGTGGAAAAGAGAAAGAAAATCTGGTTGAGCAAGAACCATCTCCAACTGCAGCAGCCCAGCGTGGCCTCCGGCTCCTCTCCTGCTGGGAGGAAATTTCCAGCCCTGCACAGAGGAGTAGGGATGCTGTACCCTCTCCTCCAGGCCTTCTCTTCAACCCTTGGCCAGCTGCATCCCCAGATCCTGGTGCAATGGGGCAACATCAGTCTGGGATGCTCATTTAGTCATCTCCTACTTCTGGGAGGTAGAGGCAAGGAGAGCACTGCCTGTCTGGCATCACAAGCTGGAGATGCTGGTGATGCTCGTGGACAGCCTTGCTTTGAGCTTTCCAGCACGTGGGAAATTTGGGAGCTTCCAAACACCCTTTGTTTTGTGGAATTTGAACAAAAACGGGCTGTTGGTGAGACTCGTGGAGTGTTTCTGCAGATGGTGCATCTCCAGATCTCCATTGTCTGCTCCCATTCCAGACAAAACTTTTTCTTAGTTTCTTATAAATCTTTTCTATTTTCATGTTTCCATCTTTCTGTGCCCCCTGGCAGACAGCTGCTGCCAGGCTGGGCCATGGTTGTACCAAACACGTGGCTCAGGGTGGCTTATCAGCTTTTCTAGATCAGAGCAAGTCCTGTTTTCTCTGAGAGGTTTGAAACAGCTCTTTTAAAAAAAAAGTTCCTGATGTGTGAAGAAAAGTAACTAATGTGAAAAAATCCTTAATTTTTACCTGTTTCTAAATGATTCTGTAAGGTTTTCATTTGGGAATGATGCCCCGTTCTCTGCCAAACCCAAACTCTGCCTCAGTGCTGTGGCTGCAGGGAGGTCACAGGGCATAGTGGGTATGGGAGTGGCACCACAGAGGTGTGCTGGGGCAGGGCTGGAGGTTGTTCACCTTCTCACCATCTTGTGCTTGGCCAGGTGCTGTCTCACAACCTGTACACAGTGCTGTGCATCCCCCACGATCCCGTGGCCCTGGAAGAGCATTTCCGTGATGACGATGATGGGCCAGTGTCCAGCCAGGGCTACATGCCATACCTGAACAAGTACATCCTGGATAAGGTGAGCCCCTTGGCCTTGGAAGGGGGGACACAGTGGTGCCTGGGCTGCTCCTGCATCACACGGGAGCCCAATGGCTCCGCTCCCCACAGCCCGCAGGAGGTCACATGCCTTGATGGCTGGAAAAAGGGTGCAGAGAGATGGGGAGCACTCAGGTGAATACCAAAACAAGTGAGAAACGTTTAATTCTCAATGTCTCCTTGGCAAGGGTGAAGTCAGCCCTTTCCATCAAGGCTCTGGATGCAGCAGTATCTCTGCCCATGTTTCCTGCAGGGTGCAGAGAGAGAAACTGGCCGCTTTTTCCTCTCTAACCCTGTTCAAATTTGGGGTGTGACGTCATTTGGCAGAGAGGAGAGGGAGGAGGATGAGGTGCCAGGACAGGAGCAGAGTTGGGGTGGGCAGGGGCTTTCTCCCTTTTTTCCATAATTCAAATGCACCTTTGTCTAGTACAGCCACCAGTTTGTCCATGGGTGCTGTTTCCTCCAGGCATGCGAGGACTGGCAGCTTTCTTCCACTGTGTGCTCACAGAAGGGGGCCAGAGCTGGGTGCAGTAACCCTTTGTTCCCCTGGCTCTCCTGGCAGTTCTCTATGGGTCTTCATGCCCATCTTTGCCTTGCCTGGAGCTGGTCAGGAGCTGCCCAGTCTGATCCAGCAAAGCTGATCTTGGCCGCAGGGATCTGGTCTGCAGCAAGTGAGGGCAGAGGCTTCCCCAGCTCCCTCTGCCCAGGGCAAGAGCTGCCCAAGGTCAGCCCAGCCCAATCTCCCCATCACAAAGTGGCCAAAATCCTTCTAGTTTCCCATGTGGTTCTTTGGGAGATGATCTTTAAACCCCTTTTTCTGATTCACCATGGTTAATAAAATCCCAGAAGCAGCCTGAGAAGGGGAAGTGGGTTTTCCTAGTAAGAGAGGCTTTTAGCTTTTGCCACCCACTTGAAGGTTTTCCTCCAGCTCTACTGCCACAGGCTGCAGTTTCCTCCTGTGCTGGCAGCATGTGGCTCCTACACCTGGGATGGAGCACCCAGGGACAGCCAAGGCTCCTCACACATCACAGTTCACCCATCTTCACCAAACCTGCTGTGTGAGGCTGCTTGCAGTGCCAGGACATGGTTACAGAAGCTCACAGACAGCAGTGGGGCCGAGGCTGGTGGAGGCATTGTTCCTGCCTCCACTGCTGCCTGCCCTCAGGCCAGCACTTCCCTTCGCTCCCCAGTTCCTCTTTATGGTGGAATGGGATAAAAAGAGACCCGAAGCTGTGGAGGCACTGGGGAGGTTGAAGAGCACCACACTGCTGCATGTGCTGCACCACAGGTTTTCTGCTGGTGCTCCAAATCACCCTGTGCTTCTCACTGGCAGGGACAAGAGATTTTAGGAGTGAGAGTTTCTTCCCGCTAGCACTTCCCCCTCAGAACCCCTCTCCATAGCCCTGCAGCTCCCTGCTCACCATCAACTCCTGCCCACAGGTGGAGGAAGGTGCTTTTGTCAAAGAAAACTTTGATGAGCTCTGCTGGACCCTCACAGCGAAGAAAAACTACAAACCTGACCGGAACGGGAATAGCGTTGTATCCCACCAAGATGCTTTCAAGCTCTGGTGTCTCTTCAACTTTCTGTCTGAAGACAAATACCCTCTTGTCATGGTGCCAGATGAGGTAGGACTGCCTCTCCCCCCATCCCTGTCCTCCCAGGGCTCCGTGCTCTGGCAGAGCCCTCTTTGGGGGTAACACATCCTGCTATCGCTTCCTGGCACGTCCCACCACATCCTGCAAGATGTGGTGCTCCAGGGGGTGAGAGAGAGCAGGAAAGAGGTGGGAGGAGGGTTGCCTGCTATGCCCACAGCCACCCCCTCTGCCCACAGAGAAGGGAGTGACTTGGGAGCATCTGGGAGGACCCCTCCAAAATGCTGGAGCCTCTTTCACCTAGAGGGCAGTGGCAGAGCAGAGCTGTCTGTCCCCCTCCGTGGCCGCTGCCACTGGGCACTCAGCCCCTGCCCAGAATCTGGAGCGTTAAGAGCGAGGTTCCAGCCAAAGCAAAGCCTCTGGCAGTAATCTCCAAATCTCCAAATTCCACAGAATTTAGCGGGGGAGGTTCTCCCTTCTCCAGGGTCAGATGAAAGCCCCATGAGAAGGGGGGCAGATCTAGGGAGGAGGCACAAACATAGAAGCCAAGAACAAGCATCAGCAGAAGGAACTTAGCTGGGCAAGCAACTGCTGTTGGCTTCTACCCCATCAACATCCTGAGATCAGCAGAAAAGTAAAAAAAAACTCCAAAAAACAAGAGGACAAAAAAAAAGGCAAGAAGGGCCGTGCTGCGCAGACGTAGGAGGGCAACCACACTTCCTGCACCCTGCAAGAGGTGTTTCCTGTTCCCCAGACCATGACAAACTGAACCATCCTTCTGCTTACGGGGCTGAGCAAGCGCATTCACTGCTTGCCCTTCTCCTAGTTAAATGACATTAAAAATCCAGCTGGGGGGACCCTGCTGTGTGTCACCTTCCTGTGTGGCTCCCTGCAGTCACCCACCTGCCTCAATCCCCAGATCGTGGGCAGAGGAGAGCTGGCAGCAAAACTTAAGCTGAAATAAGTCTTCCCCACATCATGTCAGCCATCTTGGCTCTTTTTAGAAACACTTTACTTGCAGTTTCAAAACGATGCTCCTTTGGGTCCTGTCCCCTTGCTCCTCCCAGTGATTTTGGAAATCAAAGTGGTGCTGAGCTCAGGGCTGTGCTCTGAGACACTGACCTTGCATGCTGTGTATGGGGTCCAGCAGTGCTGGCCTGTTCTCCCTCAGGCTCTTGGCTGCTGCAGAGTTTTCTTACTCTGCAGACAAACCACCCAAAACATCTCAGCCTTGGGGTTAAAAAGGAAAAACCTCCCAGCAGTGGTCAAGCTCTAACCCAGTGCCAACCTCCTGAGGCAGCCTGCTGCCTAGAATGCCTTGGCCATGACCTCAGCCATTGCAACCTCTGGGATCAGGGTCCTGCATCTCCAGGCTGGAAAGAGAGGCGGTCTTGGGCTCTCCAAAAGGGGTCGGTGGGGTGGGAACAGCTCTCACTTCCCCACATCCCTGAGTTTCCCCATCCCCACAGGTGGAGTACCTGCTGAAGAAGATCTGTACAGCCATGAACGTGGAGCTGAACTCCTGTGAGCTGGATGACTACCTGTCCCAGGAGCCACAGGGGCAAGAGGGGCTGACGGTCTGGCAGTTCCTAGACATGGTGAACTCAGGGCGGTTCCTGCGAGGCATCGAGCAGGAGGCCATCAGCATGGCCGTGGAGGAGGTGTACCAGGAGGTCATCGAGGATGTGCTCAAACAGGCAAGGAACCCACATGTCCTGGGGCACGAGCCCTGTCCTGCCCCCATCCCCAGTTTTGATCTCTGTCTCTTGTGTGCAGGGATACCTCTGGAAGAGGGGCCAGCTGAGGAGGAACTGGTCAGAGCGGTGGTTCATGCTGAAGCCCAGTGTCCTGTCCTACTACATGAGCGAGGAGCGGAAGGAGAAAAAGGGGAGCATCGCGTTGGACAAGCACTGCTGCGTGGAGGTACAGCCAGGGCCACTCGTCAGCCTGGGGACAGGAGACCTGGGAGATCCCCTTCAGACCCCAGGAAGGCAGACCCAAGAACACACAATTTTACATCCAGGAGCACTGGAGCCAGGGGGATGAGGTGGGGTACGAGGGTAACACCGTCCTGTGTCCTCACCCTGCAGGTGCTGCCTGACCGGGACGGGAAGAGGTGCATGTTCTGCGTGAAGACCTCCTCCCGCACCTACGAGATGAGCGCCTCCGACACCCGGCAGCGCCAGGAGTGGACGCTCGGTCTGTGCCCACCCCACACCCCTTCCCCAGCTTCCCTGTGCCCCCCTCCATGTCCCCACTGACTGTGGCCTCCCTCTCCAGCCATCCAGACGGCTATCCGGCTGCAGGCTGAGGGAAAGAAATCCCTGCACAAGGACCTGAAGCAGAAGCGACGGGAGCAGCGGGACCAGCGGGACCAGCGCAAGGCAGCCAAGGAGGAGGAGACGCAGCGGCTCAAGCAGCTGCAGGAGGAGAAGGAGAGGAAGCTGCAGGAGCTGGAACTGCTCAAGGAGGCCCAGCGGCAGGCAGAGATCCTGCTGCAGGAGGAGGAGCAGCGGCGGAGGCAGCAGCACGAGGAGATGCAGAGGACCCTGGAGATCCAGCTGCGGGAAGCTGAGCAGGTGGGTGCACCCTGTGGAGAGTCCTGCCAGGGCTTCCTTGCTCATGGGGTGGGTGCTTCCTTTCCCTTCCCTTCCCTGGGGCAGCCTTTGGACAGGCCTGAGATTCCTGCAGAGCAGGAGATGGGGACAACCTGCCCCAAGGGTATGTAGGGGGGCAGTGAGAGGCAAGTGCTGGTGCCAGGCTGGCCAGGGAGCCCATTTCTGACCTCACAGCCGGCACTGGCTCCAAATGATGCAGCCTGTCTCCTGAGCAGGGAAACAGCTTTGCTTTGGATCACTTGCCGTGGGCTCTCCCTGTTTTGGGAGATGTCTGGCATCCACCCCGGGATGCAGGACTAAGGGGTTCTGGAGACAGTGGTGGTGGCCCAGCCAGCCGCCCACGCTGACGGCTCCTGTCCCCCCGGCAGGCTCGTGCCTCCATGCAGGCAGAGATGGTCCTGAAGGAGGCAGAGGCAGAGCGTCAGCGCAAGCGCATCCTGGAGCTGGAGGCCATGCAGGAGCGGCTCCAGGAGGCCCTGCAGCAGGAGGTGAAAGCTCGGCAGGATGAGGAAGCCGTGAGATACGCGCAGGCCAGGTATCCCAGGGGCATCCCTCCCTCTCCCCAACCAGCCCCGCTCCCAGGGCAGCAGCTGTGCATGGGAATGTGCTCCCTAGGGCAGCTCAATTCTCCTGGGTACTGAGGTGTGCTGGTGACTTCCCAGTATGCTGGCAGGGACGGGGGAAGCTGGTGGATGAAGTGGCAGAGGGACATTCTCACCTCTTGCTCTTCATTGTCAGGCTACTGGCTGAGGAAGAGGAGAAACTGAAGCAGCTGATGAAGCTGAAGGAGGAGCAAGAGGAATATATCATCAAAACTCAGCGGGAGAAGCAAGTCCTCAAGCAGGAGATGGAGAACAAGAACAAATGTCTGGAAGAGGCACAGAAGCAGCTGGAAGAAGTGAGAGTGAACAGACAGCGGGTGGACCAAGACGTCATGGTGAGCATCACATCAGTGTCACATCCCTTCATGTGGTGAGCCCCAGGGGACTTCCCAGCCCTCCTGGAGCCACCTCCGTACTGGGGAGGACACAGCAGCTTTGAGAATCAAGGTGGCATTGCCTCGGGGGTTTCTGAGCTGTGCCATGTGCAGGCACGGGGTGCTGCAGTGCTGAGACAGGACAAGCATGTCCTGCCCCGTGGAGACAGCCCTGGTGTCCAAAGCGATGTCAACAGTGGGAGTGTGTGGAGGGGTAAGAATTGAAGGAGGAGTAGGAGACCTAGAGGAGGGTGAGCTGGGTCTCCATCCCAGAGGGAACCTCCAATCCAGGCTTACTCAGGGAAGGGAAATCCATGCCCACAGTCCCGAGTCAGGGGCAGTGTGGTGACCAGCTCACCCCTCTCCTCCATTCCCTCCAGGCAGCCCAGCGGAAGCTGCGACAGGCCAGCACCAACGTCAAGCACTGGAACGTCCAGATGAACCGACTGATGCACCCCATCGGGCCAGGAGGTAGGAGACCAGCCAACCAGCCTCCCTTGAGCTGGGGCATGAGCCCAGTCCCCCACCCATCAGCCCCTCTTTGGGAGCATCTGGGGGCCAGAAGGATCCTCATCTTTCAGAGAAGGAATGCCTCTTGCAAGGAGAGACTCCACAACCCTTTTTCTCAGCTGAATGGTCAGTTTGGACCCCAGGTAAACAGCTCTCTTTTTCTGTCCACCCACAGACAAGCGTACAAACGTGAGCGGAGGAGTCTTCGCTGGCTACCAGCCCCTCCTGTCCCAGAGAGATTCTTCCCTCAAACTCAAGCAGAAAGTGGAAGATAAAAGCAGTGGCCCCATGACAGACAACAGCGAGGAAAACGTGAGCAATGGTGGGAACAGTGGTGTTCTGCCGTCTCCAGATGCGGACACCGTGGCCACAGAGCCCACCAAGTAGCCCAACAGGATGGCAGAGCCCAGCTGGGAATGGTAGGGCCCAGCTTGTCCCTCTGAGCAGACGGTTGGTGTGGCTGTCTCTGGGTGAAGCCAAGTGTGGACCAGCACAGAGCATACAGGGGACTGCATGAGGCAGAGATGCTCCCATTTCCATCAGTAAAGGGCTGCAGCTGCCACGTGCCAGGAGGCTCAGGTAGCCCAACTCTGGGGAGAGGGCAGCAGGACCATCTCCTCTGGGCTGCTGGACTCAACTCCCTGCACTCTGGTTTCTACCCTGCCCTAAAAAAGAAGCACTGGTGGGTCAGGACTGCGTGGCTCAGGGCTGCAGTTTCCCCTTGGTTTCTACCACAACCCTTCTGCATCGCCTGCTGAACCCTGGGCTGTGGGGCCCTGCCAGGGATGCTTGGGCCAACAGAGCATGACCTTCTCATCGCCCCCCCAGCACGGCCAGGGTGTCCTTAACTACCACTGTGTTCCCTGATGGTGGTTGTTAGTCCTAGAGTCACTTAGAATTAGCAGAAACCAACAAGCAATAAAGCTTTTGGAGCCGGTGGCCACAGACCTCCTGCCCTGCACACTGGTGGCCCTGCAGGCACCAGCCCTTTCTCCTGAGCATTGTGGGTTTTGGGTTCCCCCTGTAGGAAAGAGCCCTTTGAAAGGAATCAGTGGAAAGTGGCTCCACCAGTAGATTTTGGGTTGGTCTGGAGGGCCAAGAGGGATGTAAAATAAAACAAAAAAAACCCCAATAGCATACACAATCATCAGAGTTAGTTTTCCCGAGCATCTCTGTTTAAACAGTCCCATCACCTGTGCCTTTGGGGTCTTTATTGTCCAGGGCCCAGAGCCTCCGAGGGTCCCCCCGGAACAGGTCCTTGGAGGAGCTCTGCACCGCCCCTGCTGTTCCTCGTTCGGATGAGCCGCAGTTCGTTGGGGAGATTACAATCTGTTTCCTCCCGGGCGCTCTGGGCGTTCTTCGCAGGGCGCTGCCCCCCTCCCACACTGTTTCACAGTTCTTTTCCCCCGCTCCGCGGGGCAGGGACAAAGTGCTCTGTGTGCCCGGGGGTGGGTGGCCCCGTGCCCGGTCCCACACAGCCGTGCTGACGCACAGCAAGGGCAGGGGTGGTTCGGGGGCTGCAGGTCAAATTCAACACCTCTCCCCCCTTCCCAGTGCACTGGGTTGCAGCAGGGTGGTCCTGAGCCCTGTGCATCTGAGGTCCCTGCCTGTCCTGTGCCATCACGGCTGGACCACTTGGACACAGGATCCCTCCACTCTGCACATGTTTTCTGGCAGAGTGGACCCTTCCCAGCTCGGCCCCAAGCTGCTCGGGCTCCACGTGCGCAGGAGACTCATAAAATCATAGAATCAACAGGGTTGGAAAGGACCTCTGAGATCATCAAGTCCAACCCTTCATTTTTTTAATTTTTTTTTTTTTTTTTTTGGATATCTAGTCTGGGTTTTCCCCCATTCTGTACTCTAGAAAAATCCAGTCCGGGGTTTCCCCCCATTCCGTACTATGGCCGAAATCCAGTCCGGGTTTTTCCCCGGCACGAGAGGAAATCTCTCAGAGGGGCTTCCCTCCAAATAAGCCCTGAACGTGACAGGAGGTTTCAGCCGGGAGAAAGGAGCTGTGGAAGAAAACTACCCTAAAAGTAGCCAGTTGGGATCATCAGGTTTTCCAGCCAAGAAAAACAAGGACAGAGATGAGGGAATCGGGTTCCAATTAATAACGATTTGATGGGTGTAGGAATGATTTCCGTATGTTTACAGTCCCGCCCCCTCTCCCCGCGCTGCCTTTCGCGGCCCGCCCTCCGCGCTCGCTCTGAGCTCGCGCCGCTCTGTGGCCAAGCAGCGGTCCCGGAGGTCGCAGAGGACGCCGAGGGGAAGCGACCCGCGGGGACACAGCCACGGGGGACAGAGCCACGGGGGACAGAGCCACGAGACAGAGCCGAGGGGACATTGTCGGCCGCTCCCCGGACACGCCCCGCCCGCCGGACACGCCCCGCCCGCCGACACGCCCCGCCCTTCCGCACGCCCCCTCCGGCACGCCCCGCGGGCAGCGCCTACACTTCCCATGAGGCCCCGCGCCCGCCGGGGGGCGCAGTGCCGGCGGTGCCCGGCAGGGGGCTGTGCGGCGCGGGGCGGGGCCGTTGCCGTGGTGACGCGGGCGCGAGGCCCCGGCGGCCGCCGCGATTGGCCGCGCGCGCGGGGTGCGGTGGCGTCAGGGGGCGCGCGGTGACGCGCGGGGCGGGGGGGCGGCGGCGCGAGCGGGGCCGCGCGCGAGGTGAGCGGGGCCGGGGGCGTGAGGGGCAGGGGCTGGGACAGGGCTGTGAGGGGAACGGGGGGCGTGAGGGGCAGGGGCTGGGACAGGGCTGTGAGGGGAACGGGGGGCGTCAGGGGCAGGGGCTGGGACAGGGCTGTGAGGGGACCGGGGGGCGTCAGGGGCAGGGGCTGGGTCAGGGCTGTGAGGGGAACGGGGGGCGTCAGGGGCAGGGGCTGGGACAGGGCTGTGAGGGGAACGGGGGGCGGCAGGGGCAGGGGCTGGGACGGGGCAGGGAGATGTGAGGAACAGGGGTTGGGGCAGAGGGGACGTTGGTGCGAGGAGCTGGCGCGCGGGGGATTGCAGTGACTTGAGGGTTCAGGCTGTAGTTCCTGCTTGGGAAATCAGGGCAGACAGAGGATGGGACGTGGCCCACACGGGAGGAGGCTGAGGGGGACAGTGCCCATCTTCTGTGTCAGGGTGAGGTGGCAGAGGGGAATTGGGCTGGGGATTGAGGGTACCAGTGAGGGGCGCTGCTGGGGTCTGGGGCTGGAAGGAGGAGAACCAAGAGGGGCAGGATGGTCAGTCAGCAGAGCATCTGGTGAGGGGTTGCTCAAGGAAGAAGGATCTGAGAGTTCTTTCCCATCCCTCATATTTCCGTGTTCTGCTCCCGCTTTCCCTGAGATCCCAGATAAAGGACATGCTTTTTGGGAAGAAATCTATCTTTTGAGCCCCCACATGTTGGAAAAGCCCCTGTGAATACACTTGGGTGGGCAGAGAGGCAAGAAAGCTTTGGATGTGCTGTAGGGTCTGGACAACATCCCTGGTGGCAATACAGAGGGGTCTGAGCAGTGGCCACTCCTCAGTTGGAATCCCAGGGCAGGTTGCAGTGTCGGTCTCTAAACCAGTGACCCATGGGTTGAGGCAGCCCATGTCCCATTTCTCGTTTCTGCTCCACTCTCCTCTCCACAGCCCTCTCCATGCAAATCCCTTGCTGCCTTTGGCGGAGGATCCTCTTCTGCACAAACGTGCTCCAGGCTGTGCTGAGGTGGGAGTTTTCCTGGTGACTTACCATGTGTCAGCCAGGGACATCAGAGGAAGAGTCCAGCAGGGATATGCTGGCAGATTCCCTCCATGCCCTGCTGAGCTGGTGCAAGTGTTGCCTTGTGTGTGGTGTGATTGGGCATGTCCTGGCATTTAACTGTGAGCGGGGCAAGGTGAGCCAGTCATTTAGGTTTAATTCTCAGATCTCTGGCAGCAGCAGCAGCAGAGCACTGGTCTGTGATGGGAGAGAGTTCAGGGTGTGATTTGTGCACTCCCTGTGTGTGATTCAGCCCTCGTTGACAGTGTCAAGGCTATGCTGATGGGCTTTACTGCAGGTGGAGGAAGCCAATTCCTGATGTGCCACTGGAGCTGGAATGACTTTATTATTGTTCCTCATTAGGAAGGTTGAAGAGAAATTTTGTCAGGATTATTTAGAAAAACTGTCTTCCATGTTGGGAGAGAAAGGATGAGGAACCTGCTCTGGCTGTAATGCACTGCTGCAAAAGTGAAGCTCCCGAGGGCCATTTTATGGCCCCACTGAAGCAGAGGCTCCTGCCCCGCCTCTAAAGGAGAGCAGTTGCTGCCTGCAAGGGGAGCTGTGACTTTGACATTATTGACCACAAGAACAGGCAGTCCTGATGAGAGTGATGCTCCAGTGTGAGGGACTGGGGTCGTATTTCTGGATCTCACACTTGTGACCCCCCCGGATGTACCTGATCTGCTTGGTGCTGTAGGGAACACCTGCCACACTCAGGCCAGTGTGCTGAGAGCCTTGGCTTTTGGGGCAGGGGATTTGCATCCTTTTTTCATCCTCTCCTGAGCAGCTGCAGCTCCTGGTGCCGTGTCAGAGCCAGAAGGGCAGGCGACACCAGGGGCTCACTCTCAGCCCAGCACGTGCAGGTCTCTGCCGAGCTGCCCATCCTGGTGGGGGCTGGTGACGCTGGTTTGTTGCTGGTGCTCGGCTGCTTCACAAGTCATCCCGTGTTGGGGGCAGCAATAGGAAACAGCTTTTCTATTGGGGTGGGAGGAGCAGCTAAGCCTGGGTAATGTCAAGGAGGATATGTGGGTGCAAATAGCATCATGTTCACAACATCTTTGTTTAATGTTTTAGTCCAGTTAGTCTGCATAACTGTCTAAAAATAGGACATATTTTCTCTAAGTCCTCTAGTTCAAAGCTTCATAAGCCATTTTTTTCTAGCATTGGTCTCTTACTGTTGTTCTGATCCTGAAATTCGTATAAGGCAAAGTTATCAGGAAAACCAAGAAGAGTGAATGAACTCTGTCAAATCCTTAAGTTTCAGCCACCCGAGAGGGAAGTTCATTAAAGTTGCAGGAACTTTCTGGCAGCCTCCTGAAGGTGGATTAAGCAAGCTGAGTAAACAAACCACCTTACAGCCACCACAGACCCTTTTCTAACATCAGCTTCATGTATTGTCAGAAAAGCTCAGGGTCATCAGCCTCTAACTGCAGGTGACATAAGGCAAGGGTGAGGGGTTGGGGCTGTCTCTGCTGGGACATCCAGGGGTTTGCTCTACCTCCCAGTCCTGGGGCAGATGCTGTGACCGCCTGCGGTAGAGGGAGTGTGTGTTTAAATTTCAGAGCTGCTGCTGGACCCAGCCCAGTGCTCCCAGCGGCATAAATATCTGGCCTTCAGCACAGCCGTGGAAATCCGCGCTCTGTCCTCTTGCAGATTGCTCCAGGTTTTGGCTCTCCATGCTGACATGGTGACCGAGCGGTGGCTTTCGACAACAGGCAGACAGGGACAGCAGCTCCACAGAGGTAACCCTTTCCCTTCACTGCAGGCGACTGACCAAGGCACTGACCTTATGTATGTTTCTATAAACTTGGGACACGGAAGAGCCTGGGAAGAGCAGTTTGCTTTCAGCAAGTTTCACTTTCATCCAGGAGCTTAAACGTTCTTAAATTTCATTGTAAATTTAAACTCTATACCTTATTTTTGTTCAGTTTCTGAATATGATCTTTATGAATATGATCTTAGAAGTACGTTGTGAGGACCGTGGTCTAATCCTGTTCTTCTCAGCTGGCTATTGCTTGTCAAAGCATAGTGACATAATAGTTCATTGTTTCACTGATGATTATACTGAAATTGGCTCCTGTTAGGTTGGGGAGGGCACATGAGATCCGGGGCCGCATGTGGGTAACCAATCACGCACCGATCCGACACGCGTGGCACTGCTGACGTCTGCTGGTGCCCGACAGAGCCGAGCAGGTCACGGCAGAGCCGGGGTGGGGGTTTGGAGGAGCTGGTCAGTGGGATCGGGCAGGGCACCCTCCTGCCTGCAGACCTCTGAAGTGATGCCTGGAAGTCTTCACTGAAGTCCCCGCACCGGGACACTGTGTGTGGCTTCCAGCGGTGCCGAGGCTGTCTGCACCTGGCTGTGGGTGTGTTTGCCACAACACAGGTCTGAGGTGTTCAGCTCCCGTGGATTTCTGTGTCAAGTTTGTGCAACTGTTGTGCTGTCTCTGTTCTGATATTCAAGACACAAACTTCCAAGGATCTTCACAGCATATGGAGAGGATTTTGTAATGAGCCCCGTGAGGCTTTGCTGATCAGAAGAGCATTGTTTTACGGAATTGCTTCCTGGTGTTGATGGGCTCCGTCTCTTTTGCGTGATGCTTTTTGACAAATATGTATTTTTGTACGGTACATCTTGTTGCCTTTTGGGGAATATTTCGTCTGTGGCTATTGAATTATGAGCTGGAAATCTGCAAATGTTCTTGGAGACTGCAGAATTGGCACGACAAAAGGCTCTTCATCTCCTTCGAACAGCAGAACCTGACATGCAAATGGTGTTTTAATTGGGTGAGATGATGTTACAGTGCTTATGCCTGAAAGGTTATTTGCTGCCAGGCTGGCTTGCCTTGACTATGACATTTTAGAGATGTCGGAGGTTTGTGTTTTGTACTGGCTTTCTTGCTTAGAGCAGGAACAAACTGATACCTGTGGATTTGTCAGGCTGTGTTCACTGCTTCTCATCAGGTGCTGCAGAACAATCTCTGCTTTTCTAGAAGTGCCCATGTTCAGAGATACACTGCTTAGCACTGCTGCAATAATTTTGGAGACCCTGGGAAAGTCTAGACAAGCAGAAGTCATTTCCATAGTGAGTACAAATGAGATTTTTCTGTAGAGCTAGTTTTATTTTTTTGTTAATACTCTGAAATGTGCTTGCCTTGGCAGAATGCCTGGGAAATTACTTTCTCAAAGCAGGGTTTAGAATGGAACGATTGATGCCACTATGAGTCCTTTTGGTCAAGGAGATTGTGAAATGTGTCTTACCCAAAATATATGTTTTGGGGTGACATTCACCAGAGCCCTGCTTGATTTCAGGAAGGGTTCAGAGTAGAACTGACTTGAGATGTATCTCAGTTTCAGGATGACTTCTTGAAATGCTCTAATATTCACTGTTTGGATCACAGTATCTGGAAAATGTCTGTGTCCTCCAAAGCTTAGTCAAGAGCTTGTGAACATCTGTGATCATTTGGGTCAGGTCTTTCCATTTGGTTTTGCAAAGGGTTCCAAAGTACATGTGACTGTCAGGGTGCTTCCCTGGGGACCCCATGGACAGGTTCTGCTTTGAAGGTTTGAGTTTTGGGGAGGCTGTGGTTTGCAGGAGAATCATGACCAAGGAGGAAGTGACAGGATGAAAGCACAAGCCAGAAGTGTGAACATTTCTCATGGTGCTGGGTCAAGACAGAGCCCATCTCTGGGCTGGGGCACAGCCACGGCCAGGTAACCTCCATGCTAACCAGAACTGTTTCCATCAATGTGTTTCCTGGTTTGCCCTGGTCTGCAAACTGCAGCTTGGAAGAGCAAAAAACAGAACTTGCATGTTCAACCCGTAACATAGATGTGGGATGGAGACAGGGAATAGTTCTGGTGATTTGAAAGGGCAAATGAATTGATAGGGAAGTGTTTCTTTGATGAGCTGTTAAGATAGGCTTTACTGTGAACCACATGCCTGCCTAATGAATGTCTCCTCAGGAAAAGCTTTGTCAGGCTGAGGAGAGGTCCATTGAGATGGCTTCAAAATAACAATACTTTGTGCAGCCACCTTGCTGATGGGAACCTAAGCTCAAATCTCTATCCTGCCTGACTTGTTACAAACATTTTTTTAATGCAACCCTCGATTTCATCATAATGCAATCTGGGACATTTCTGAAAATGCTCAAATCAGCTTTTCACCTTTAAGTTGGTTATATGGATTCTGCTAGAGATGTTGGCCCTTGAAAGCTGTTAACCCCATAAGGGCTGATGGTCAGAGTCCCATATCTCTGAAAATGTCCACGGGTTCTTATGTCCGTGAGGTAGGTGTTGTATTGTGGGACTTAGGGACATGGGGATCTCTGGAAGAGGGTTGTTTGTGAGCATGAACTTGTGGAGCCCACTAGGCTCCCAGCAGCTGGCTGTGTTGGGAAACAGTAGTCGTTGGCTTGCTGTGGACCACTGCAGCTCACCCTGTACTCTCAAGACAGTGCCAAAGACACAAGGATGTTATGAAAGGTATTAATGCTTTGCACAAATGTTTTGTTTTCTGGGGGCTGGTGCAGAAATTCAAATGGTCAGAACACACTGTGAATCTTGGCAGAATTATGCTGACATGGTTGCTGCTCATTTCACTGCTGAAAGTGCAGGGAAATCTCTGTTCTCCAGCCGGCTCTTGCTATGTGAATGTGGCCAAAAATAGTAAGGAAACAGCATTCCCATCTAGTTCCCTGAGAGGATGTTGAACTGGTTTGTGTAGCAAAGTGATTCTGATGTTCTCTGGAGGTTTTCCCATGGAGACCTGTGCAGTTAGACTTGGACCCCTCTGTTTTCCTGCTCTGTGGTTGAAGTGGAGCTACAGCAGATGCAGGGATCTGTTGGATCTGTCTCAGTTCCCTGGCACGTGTTCCCTGGCCCTGCTGAATCATCGGAACTTGTGCCTGGGCACAATTGCTCTCTGTCAGCTGCATCCTGGGATTAGAGCAGCATGGCTGGTGCCCAGGATATTTTGCTAAGGTCTACAAAACCAATAGCACTTTTCTGTGAGTCCAAGTGTAAACATAACAAAATTTACAAGCTGATGGATTTATTTTTTTTTCCTGGTTAGCCCATGGGATCTAAATCTGTCGCTGCAAAGAGGAGAAGGCTTGCTACTGGTTTTATGGGTTTTTTTCCTGGACCTGGGAGCACTGGCAGCCTCGCAATAAAACTTAGGGGCCTGCTGGGTGTTTGGCTCCAGAAAGAAGGCTGCACACACGTGTGTGTGATCCTGAGCGATGCATTGGCCCGCTGCTGCTTTTCTGCCCCCCACTGCTTTTCTGGGGAGCTGATTGCCCCATCCAAAGCAGAGGTGACTCTTGCTGCTGTCCCAGTGACACTGAGACTTTGGGGAAAGCTAAGCTGGGTCCTGGTGTGTGCAGCACTGCCAAACGATGGCCTCACTGACCATCGGCGCTCCTGTTGGCAGCCACAGCTTGTTCCACTTGCCACTTTCCTGGAGTTCCATTTCAGTGCTTCTCTGAGTCTGTAACACCCTGTGCCCAGTGTTTGCCTTGGGAAGTGGTGTTTCTGTTCCTGTGAGCTCCTCCCTCATCAGCCCTGTTCTATAATTACTGATGTTCCTGAAACCAGATCCTTCCACGTGTCCTGCTCAGGTCTGGGAGGACAAGAGGTCCTTAAGCAAACCAGCAGCCCTGGAGTACAGCCAAGAGAACTTCAGCAGTATGGGAAAGCATCATCTTACAGTGGTTCAGTGAGTTCTGAGCCTTCAACCTCTCCTCACCTTCAGGATGGTTAAGGAAAGGGGAGTATATCCCAGACAGCTTCTCTAGCATGTGTGTGCTGGGTTTGCAGTGTGATGCCAAAGCATTACCACAGCTTCACAGCCACCTCTACTTGTGCCCTGGGCTGTGGGGGGATGATTCTCTCTCCTTGCCAGTCTTAGTGGTCTTCTCAAATAGCAGCACTTCTGTGCTGTTTCCAGCACTGAGAAGCCCCAGTGCTGTCACCTTTCCAGTACCTGCTCGTTTCCTGGCTGCTGTTGTTCCAGTGGGTCAGACCCACATGCCCCTCCTGGCCCTGGGTGCTCTGGGCTGGTGTGAGTTGACAGCAAAGCACAAATGCCAGTCAGCGCCCATTTATTTGCTGAAAGTCTTCCTGGAAATGGCTTGTACAGGAATGTATAACAGGAGAAGGTGGTCACGAGAAGTGTGGGGTGCTGACTGGGGGCTGGGCGGGCCAGACCTGCAAGTGTGACTGCGAACAGGTGCCAAAATCCATAATACAGGAATAAACAATGACACTTGGCACTGATCGATTGCTCTGCACTTCCAAAACGTTCTGTCTCTGTGAGCTAACGCAGCAAGGGGAGGATCAGGAATGAAGCACTGTAGAAGTCCTAGGTTTGTTTTTTTGTGGTGAGTCTTGGTTTTGTTTGTGGGTTTTTTGATGATGAAGGAAATGGAGGTATGGGACTTGACTGAATTTGCTGAAGGTTGTGGAGCAGCACTTCAAATAAGAGCTAACAACTGTGCAGCTCTTCCCTGCATGTCCTGCTGCTGCCCTTCTGCCAATGGCAGCCGTAGAGCCTGATAAGGGCAGAGAGTCTCTCCACTGGGAAGGTGTGGAGGGATGATTCCTCTGTCTCTCAGTAATCTGCCATCTCTAGATTTCCGAGCATATCTTATTCATGCTTGGACCTGCTGGAGCCAGGAATGGCTGCAACTCCTGGAGGCCAAGCAGCCTGGCAGACCCTCCTTTGCACATGGCTGAGAGTTCAGTGCCCAAAGTCTGATTTGTTCCTATGTCTGCGATACTTCTTGTGCTCTTAACAAACCCAGCACAGGCGAGAAAGCAGTTCCTTTTGCAGCAAAGTGCTGTGACCTTTTTTGGGTAACAGCATCAATCATAGTATGAAAGGAGAAGAATCCGTTGAGTTTTGTAATCTTTTTAACAAGTTTTTTTTTCCCCTCAATGCCCAGGAAGTGGGTGAGTTAAAACACGCAGCATATGTGTGATTCATTTTGGCAAGCCTGGCTTCTCAAGGCAGTCGAGGGAATCTCCTGCACCGTGTCACATGTCCCTGAGTAATTAGCAGCAGCACGGTAATGGCAGCTCTGGCAGCACCCTGCTGCTTAGTCAGCTGGGCTCATGCTTGGGGAAACACAGGTGGTCAGGCTTGGAGAGAGAATCACAGGACTGGACTCTGGGGCACGGCCCAACATCTGAGCAAGCGCTTCAAGGGGAAAAATCCGGCCCAGAATATCCATCCTGGTCAGGGCTGCATGGCAAGGAAGAACCTATCTAGCTCCAGTAGTCTGTTTTTGTGTGTAGCCTGCCTTGCAGCCAAGACTTTGAGTAAGGGAGGAAGCACTCATCTAATAAGTGCTGCTGGGATCTCATTGGCTAATGTGGGGGCATGCTGATCTTCCAGGAACAAACACAAACATGTTTTCAGTGTTTGTCTCTCCTGTTTTGTACACTTAGTTACCTTTCCTGTATTGCAGCATCTGCTTAGCTCATATTTGGCTTTTATTAGTGGTAGCTGACGTGAAGGAGGAGGAACAGAAACTGGTACTTGCTCAGCAGATCTTGGAAGCAGTGACACAACCTGAGGGGAGTCTGCCAAGAGGTGGTCAACCAGCAGTAATCACATCTCCTGTATGGATTCAGGTCAATTTTGGATTCAAAATATGCTTCACAGCACTGCCCTACGGAGGGCTGAGTTCTCATCTCACCCATTCTGCTTCTGTTGACTGTGAATTTGGCTAACATTTTTGTCCAGAGGAATAAAAACACAAGTCAGAAGTGCTCCCATGATAAATTGGTTTCCTTTTACAGTTCCTGGTGACCTCTTTTACGGTAAGTTGAACAACTGCTTAGAGCAGATCAACTCTGTGACTTGACCTTGGGAGGTTTGGACCTTTATTTGGCGCTTAGCTTTGCCTGGGAACTCTGAGCTTGGCTCCAGGGTTTATGCACTAAGCAGCAGTGGGGAGCTCCTGGGCCACAGCACAAGCTGTGGGTTGATGAACTGGAGGCTTGGATCTTGGTCAGCTCTGGAGTACTGCCTTCTTGCAGGGAATCCACACTGAAGATTTATCTCTTTTTAACTTTTATTCCGTTTTTTAGCTCCCTGTGTGCCACATCTCTTTCCCTGTTCCCACCAGTGTTTTAGCTTGGCGTAGATACCAGCTTCTAGGAAAGACAAACCTGTTGCCCGAGCTGTTTGCAGCCAGCAGGCATGAGCCCAAGCCCAGAACCAGCAAACAAACCCTCCCTCTGCCAGCTGCGGGCTCCTGGGAGAGAGCTGCTGGCTCAGCCAGGGTTACCAAAGCTCCTTGGAACAGGGATTGAGGCAAGAGCAGAGCAAGTCACAAGATGTTTGCCCTCTTGCTCATTCCCCTGTGGGAAGAAGAAGGGAAACAGCTTTGCTGGATTCTCTGGAGAAATTTAGGAAGGAATTCACAGTCTTCATCCTTGTTTCCATCACTGTTCTGTGAGAGCTGCCAAATGGCAAAAAGGAGTGGTTGGCTATGCTAGGCAGAAATCTCTGCCCTTCTCCCTGCAGCTTGAAGCTTGTGTGTTGTGCTCTGGTGGGGGACTCCTTAGCCAAGAGGAGGAGATGGAGTTCTCTTATCCTGCTCTGTCTACTTGACCACTGGATGTGGGGGCACCAAGCAGCTGGAGAGGTCCTGGGGTGGAGATGGGTCCTTTGGCCATCCTCTGTTATCTCTAGTGCTATCTCACAAAGATTCCAGGCTGCAGTGCTGGCAGGGCAGGTCCCTCCTTGTGCTCAGGGAAAACAAAGCCCTTTTGGCTGCGGGAGACCCAGGCTTGTGCAGCACCAGCTCTGGGGGTGACTTTTGTCCTGGCTTTGCAACATGTTTGTGCTCACCCTCCCACCTGCAGGTTTTGTCCTCTCCCTCAGATGCTTCCTTGATCTTGCAGGGAGCTCTGACCTTGACAGCTTTCCAGGAATCCAAGGAACTGGCTGCAGCTCTAAGAGCAAAGTGTGAGGCATGAGGGTCTGCTGCAGGAGGGCAAACGAGCCCAGGGAGTCCTGGGTCACTGCACCCTCCCCCAGCAAGACCTGGGCTGTGCCACGGACTTGGGCACAGGGCACAGACCATCCCAGAGCTTAGGGTTGCCCTTGTATGAGGCCCCTGTGAGATGCTGCATTGGTTTAACTTGGGCCTGCAAATTGAGGCTTTCCTGGAAGAACCTGAATTTTAGTGGCTTTCCTGATGGATATTTCTCTGCTTAAAAGTAGCTCCTTTAAGGAAGTGGATGGAACTCTACATAAACTGGACTTGAGATATTAATTACTCAAGCAAGAGTCAGTTTAGGAATCAAGATCTGGAGGTAAATGAGCACCAGGATGTTGCAGCACAAGCTGGATGCTCAGGCAAGATCCACATGGTTGGGAGGGAGGTGGGAATGGCTCTGCAATGGCTGTGGTAGTGGCGATGCATCGTTTGCACAGCTTGAGCTTTTCGCGGGCTCTTTGGGATAGAGTAAGGCAAACAAGGAGCGGAAGCGCGGGGGGAGGATGGGGCCATTCCTCCCACAGGAAACTCAGGATTAAGACACTGGTTGGATTGTGTGGCTGTTGGGATTGTGCTGCTGGACCCTGTGGCTGAGCAGAGCCCGGCAGCTGCGCAGAGCAACAGCAACACGTTCAACCCAGCAGCTCTTGGCAGAGGAGCCAAGTGAAAACAAACACAGAGGCTGTAACTGGCAGTGCTGTGATGGAAAGGAGCACGAGTGCAGGGCCAGCAGGAAGCCGTCGGTCTCGCAGATGGCTCACACGGGCCAGGGGCTTTAAGCCACTGCCTGCTGCTACATCCAGCCCTGCTCCCCCAGCATCCCCCACCCATGGGCACAGAACACCCCGGTCAGCCGCTGCTCCTGGTCCCAGTTCTGCCGTGGCTGGATGGGGATGTAGGATGAAGCCAGCCCTACCTTGATCCTTCTGGAGGTGTTGGCTCTGAAAGACACTGGCCTTGGCTGCCACCGTGACATCCTAGGGCACTGGCGGCTCTGGGGGACATTGTCTGGGGCGGTGTTTCTGCTATGGGACTTGCAGGCTGGGGACCCCAGGTCCCTGGGTGGCATCTGAGCTGGTTTGTCATCTGGGTTCTGTCTGCTGGCCTTTAAATACAATTCTGTGAGTTTTTGCTTCCTTGAGTCTTAGAGAATGTTTATTCCAGAGTGCAAAGGGGTCTTTAAAGGGCCCCAGCTCTGCATGTCTCACGGGCTGAGGAGTGAGCGCAGAGCAGGACTGGTGTGGTTGGTCACACACTGTCCTGCTGCTGAGCTGCTCCATGCAGGCACTCAGCGCTGACCCCGGCCTCTCTCCCGTGTCCTGCAGGCTAGCAGGAACAGCCTGGTGGGGTCCATCTCGGATAGACACGGATGATGCCAGAGCTATGACAGGGATTGCAGTCTTGGCACTGAGGGGTGATCAATTATGGAACAACTACAGGAGGAAGTACCTGAGGTCAAGGAAGAGGAAGAGGAAGAGGCAGTGATGGTGGCAAGCAGAGCCTCGGACCCAACTGGAGGACCAGACAGCTCGCTGCCTTCAAGCAGCTACACAGGTAAGTGGAGCCATGGGAGCTCATCTGCCCCCAGAGCATACAGGCATCCACAGCCCCCAGGCAGCGTGCTCAGCTGCAAGGGCAGAGGACCTGTCTCTGAATGGAGTTCAGCTGGTTTTAATTTCTTCCCTTTGTGAAATAATGCACCAATAGCCAAGTCATGGAGAGGCTCACTTGTTGCTCTGCGGTCACTGCACACCCATTGGCAATGGGTTGTGGAGTGGAAATTAAAAGGACAGGCAGGTAACATTATGCCTCAGAGCAAGGGGCCTCCTAGGGTGCTTGGGAATGCTTCCCTGGACACTTCTTGAAGTCCTCAGTGCAAAGTGATTGTAGGAGCTGGGAGAGAAGGTTTGTGGCTGCTGAAGAGGCTCCTCCAGAGCCCTGGACATTCCAGCTGGGCAGCCCTGTCCAGCGGCTAGCCAACCAAGGATTATAAAATCAGCTGGTTGTGTTTCATTGCCTGGGCATGAATGCCTGGAATCTGCCTGGAGCCAGTGCCTGATTCCTGGTAACTGGCCAGCTGCTATGGCAGTGGTGGGCAGGACAGGGCTGGAAATCCCTCCTCAGCCCCATGGCTGGAGGAGCTGGCCAAACCAGGAGCTGGGCCTATGGCTGTAACGTGGAAGGACACGTCCCTGTGTGTGTTTGCAGACGTGTCACAGAGCTCCTCTCCCTCGCTGTCGGACCAGCTGCAGGTGGGCTGTGAGGAGGCGGCCCTGGGAGCGCTGAACGTGGAGTGCAGAGTCTGCGGGGACAAAGCCTCGGGGTTCCACTACGGCGTGCACGCCTGCGAGGGCTGCAAGGTGAGTCCACAGGGAGGGCTGGGATCAGCTGCACCAAGCAGGGCTTAGACCCCAGGGACTGGGCTGCCTCCTCAAACAAGCAGATTTGCAGCAAAACAGGGATGTGGGATTGAGTGAGTGTAAAAAACCTGTCCAGAGAGTGTGGCAAGTACAGCAGGCAGCAAGTGCTGCCCTGGGAAGGTGGCTGAGACCCGTGTGGCCCAAATCTTGCCCCATCATGCTTTACTTTGAAAGGCAAATCCATCTGTCCCCACAAGGCCCCTGAGTTTGCTTTTCAAGGTTGGTTTCTGTGCCGCAGATCAGCATTGAGCTGTGTGTTTATCCCCCTGGGATCACTGGCTGCAGCTTGGATGTGCTTCCTGCACAACCTTCTTGGGATAGAGACTCTGCTTGCATCAGAGAGACCCAGGGCTCCCCCTACTCACCTGCCTGAACCTCCCTGAGGCTCCTGGGGTTAAGAAACCAGCCAGGTCCCAAACCACAGGCCCTAACACTGCTGCTTCATGTCCCCCTGCTCCCTGCCTACAGGGTTTCTTCCGCCGGACAATCCGCATGAAGCTGGAGTACGAGAAGTGTGAGAGGAGCTGCAAGATTCAGAAGAAGAACCGAAACAAGTGCCAGTACTGCCGCTTCCAGAAATGCCTCTCCCTGGGCATGTCACACAATGGTGAGTGTCACTGCTGACCACAGGCCTGACTGGCTGGGTGACACGGGGCCAGCTGCCCTCCTATGAAAGGTGCATATGGCAGGCTGTGCTTTAGCCCATGGTTCTCCTTGCCAAAGGATCATTCAAACACAATATTTCAAGCTTTTGACTCTTCATCCCTGTCTTCTATACGAGAAGGGGCTGTTCATTCCCACCATGCAGGACAGCTGCTGGTACATGGCTGTGCCTTATGAACTGGCCCAGAGGGAATTGGACACACAGATTGCTCTTCTGTGCCAGGATTTTAAAACTTCTTGGTCATCTAGGTCATGACCAAGCAAAGGTGTTTATGTGGGTTTGTGCAAGAGCCCAGAGGACTGGGATGGGAGTCTGGTGTGAGGGAAGCAACAATGGCTGGTTCATGAAGGTGCCAGTGCTGGAGGAGCTGCATCCTGGAGAAGCATTGTGTTGTGCAGGGGTTCACCAGCAGACCTGTCCGTCTGCGGTGGCAGAACAACCTGCTACCTCTCTGGATGCATCTCCTGGAGTCACCCCCCTGTCTTGACCCACTGGTTTTGCCCCCCCAGCAATCCGCTTCGGGCGCATGCCAGAGGCAGAGAAGAGAAAGCTGGTGGCAGGGCTGACAGCGAGCGAGATCAGCTGCCAGAACCCGCAGGTGGCTGACCTGAAAGCTTTCTCCAAGCACATCTACAATGCCTACCTGAAGAATTTCAACATGACCAAAAAGAAGGCAAGAGGTATCCTGACCGGGAAAGCCAGCAGCACCCCAGTAAGTTCCCTCCCAGGGCAGGCGGGGTTGGCCATGGCAGCACAGAGGGCTGTTCTCTGGGAGATGCTGCACATCTCCCTCCTGCCATAGCTGTTTCACATGCACCAGTTCCCACCTGCAGCCAGGTGGGCCCTGCATGTCCTGCCCCTCGCTAGGAAAAGTCCCATTGCTGTGCAGGCTTGTGCTGTGGTGGTGGGTGCAGGTTGCCTGAGCATTGTCAGTCCCAGAGGCAGGGAACAGCACAGGGACAGGCAGGCAAACATGAGTGTCCTGGGCAGAGCTGGCACCTCGAGTCCCCACAGCAGACTCCTAACTTGCTTCTTGTTCAAGCAGCCTTTTGTGATCCATGACATGGACACCTTGTGGCAGGCAGAGAAGGGGCTGGTGTGGAAGCAGCTGGTGAATGGCATTCCCCCCTACAAGGAGATTGGGGTGCACGTCTTCTACCGCTGCCAGTGCACCACGGTGGAGACTGTGCGGGAGCTCACAGAGTTTGCCAAGAGCATCCCCAGCTTCATAGGCCTCTACTTGAACGACCAAGTGACTCTGCTCAAGTACGGGGTGCACGAGGCCATCTTCGCCATGCTGGCGTCCATCATGAACAAGGATGGGCTGCTGGTGGCCAACGGGAACGGCTTCGTGACCCGTGAGTTCCTGCGTAGCCTGCGCAAGCCCTTCAGTGAGATTATGGAGCCCAAATTTGAGTTTGCTGTGAAGTTCAATGCGCTGGAGCTGGATGACAGTGACCTGTCCCTGTTTGTGGCAGCCATCATCCTGTGTGGAGGTGAGCGGGTGCCCTCGGCCATGCCAGAGTCAGGAAGAGTCCTCCTTACTTAGAGGTGGGTCAGAGGGGGCTGAGGGAGCTGAGCTGCAGCTGGCCCTGGGGTCAGCCAGGGGTGTGTCAGGGGCACAAGAGGAGAACTGAACACTTCCAAACCCAAAGCTGCTCTGTGGTGGTGATGCCTGGCGAGCTTGGACCAAGAGCAAGGAGTGTAGAAGTGGCATCTCCTTCTCATGTGCTGCTGTGGGCAGCACTTCTCCCCTTTCTAGCTGATGAGGTTGGAGTCACAGTGGGTGGGATACAGTCCCCAGCTTCCTTTTCTCAGGAGGAGCATGTGCTTTGGAGGGCTGCCCCATGACCCTGCAGCTACTGTGCTTCCTCTCCACAGACCGTCCTGGCCTGATGAACGTGAAGCAGGTGGAGGAGATCCAAGACAACATCCTGCGAGTGCTGGAGTTTCACCTACAGGCCAACCACCCGGATGCCCAGTACCTCTTCCCCAAGCTGCTGCAGAAGATGGCAGATCTGCGGCAGCTGGTGACAGAGCATGCCCAGCTGGTGCAGAAGATCAAGAAGACAGAGACAGAGACATCTCTGCACCCACTTCTGCAGGAGATCTACAAGGACATGTACTAAGGACCTGTTATTTATGAGAATGAAGCCATGGATTCCCATCAAGACTCTTTGTACAGAAACAAAGAAAACCCTTCCCTGTGTCTTCCATTTCTTCTACTGGAAACTCTTTTCTACGTGACCCTGACATACGGTACGTAGGGCAAGATGCTGTCACGATTTGCAGCTGCCTCCTGCTCGGCCAGGGCTTCCATTAACACACACTAACAGATCTCCACAGCTGCTGCTTCCGTTACTGCGGCCCAGCTCCAGCTGCTCCGGGGCCTCTGGAGCGGCCGCCCGGTTTACATGGCACAGGCAGTGGGGTTCTTACAGCACCCCAGGTCCCCAAGGTGGGAGGAGCTCTGGTCCTTAGGAGACCCGAGCGAGGTGCAGGGGTCCGGTGGGACCAGCAGCAGCACTTACAGCGTGTCTGTATTTTCTTGTTTGTTTGCACTCCGAAGACATAGTCCTGAGCCGTGAAGTCTGGGACAGTTGTGATGTGAAAGGATGTTTCTCTCTTTCCCAAAGAAAAGCCAGAGTATTTGAACACGGGTAGGGCTGTCCTAGCAGGGACCCTCAGCAGCAGCCCCCTGTGCTGTGCAGTGTGTTCCTGTCTCCCAGAGGGACTGTGCGAGCTCTGCCTTCCTGAGTGCTGTGTGGGAACCTGTGCTCCTGGCACCCTGATTCCAGAGGGAATGTGTTCCTTGGCACCTCAGTATGAGAGGAGGGATGGGGAGGTGGAAGGGAAAGGATTTGACTCGTTAAAATTCACCTTCACAGCAGAGGCTGGAATTTGTGGCTTCCACAGGCTGTTCTGCACAGCTATGAGTTACCAAAAAGGTCTGTGCAGGGTCAGGGGCTTTGGGCTGGTCAGGGTTTGGTGTCCTGTCTCAGTTTGCCCTGTGAAAGGGACCTGGATTGTCACCGGCTCTCTGCTTCGAGGGGGAGCAAAAGGATCCTTTAGTGCATTGGTTGCAAAGAGCTTTACAGCTGTAAACCCCAGTATAAATGCCAAGGATTTATAAACTGGGAGGGAGTGGGTAGGATGCTCACAATGGGCAGGAGCTTCCCAGAGAGCACAGCCAGGTTGGGGAAGCTGCCAGTCCTCCTCTGCCACTGTCCCGAGAGCTGGGACAGCTCCAGGCTTCAGGGTCTGCCTAAACCCAGCACCGTTTTGGGACTTTACCTCATAACTTCTCGCAGCTGTAGTGAAACGCCATAGTGCTGCCTGGGCTGGGCTGGGCTAGGCCCCCAGTGTGAAGGGCTGCATCACCTGAGCTCGAGGGGAGAGGATGGACCCGGGAAGGGCTCAGTTTCCCTCTCAGGATGATGGTGTCTGACCTAAGTAGCAGCACTTACTTGTCTGCAGCTCCTGGTCCTGTGTGTCCTGAGCAGCCTTATTAAAATACTGAAATCCCCAAGGAGGGGTTGTGGGAGCAAATTAGTCGGTTTTATTTTACTTTCCTTGTCTTCAGGGTAGCAGATTTCCCTGGTGCAATAATTCCTTTAAAAAACCCAAAGGGGAAGAGCACTGGGCTTCCCCACCCCGTCACAGGGCTGGCGATGGCCAAACCTGCCCCTGCTGCCGCACTCCAGCCCTTTGCTGTGCCTCAGTTTCCCTGCCCAGCCCCTCCCTTCCCTACCTTGCAGGGGCGTTAGGAGTTACCATTTCTGAAGCACTTTGAAGCCCTCTCCGGGAGGGCACTGGAGATATGCGTGTGCTGGATGGAGCCCAGGGGATTTGCCCATCCCAAAGCCCTGGTGGCATCCCCACCACAGCCACATGCAGGACTTGTGCCCATCACCTGGGGAACTTTTTGCTCTTCCTTCCTCAACAGTGTAACAACCCTCAAACTGAAATGTATATTTTTGCTAGAAGTACAAACCTCCAAGTGTTTTTAATAATATAAATAGTGTCCACAAACTGACTTGACTTTAAATAAATCTGAATTAAATATTTAAGAACCTTTTAGTGTCCAGCCTATCTTTGTGGGATTTCTCTTGGCACCTGGGGGGCTGCCCATGGGAGGGTTTCCAGCAGAGGTGATGGGATTTGCTGGATCTGTTGTGATTTCCAGGAATTTGCCATGATTCCTGAGTCTCCATTATTCCTAGATCTCATAGCTCCTGTGGTTTTCCTGCCTGCAAACTAAAGGCAGCAGAAAGAGCCATTTCTGAACAGGATCCCAGTCTCAGAGCTGGGCGCTTCCTGCCCCAAATGCTTGCAGGTGGAGCTGGGCAATGAGCTCAGCCCAGCCAAAACCACCCCAAGATGGGCAAGGATGGGCCACATTCTGGCTCTGGGCTCTGCCCTTGGCTGTGTCTGAACACCCAAGAGTTTGCAGAGAGCAGCTGCAGACCCTCAGACTTCACTCTCCCCAGTTTGAGTGCCCCTGGGAGAACCTATTCCATTGTCCCCCACCTCTCCCATGCATCTGGGGATACAGGGAGCTGTGGTGCTGCTGGGCATGTGATCCAGGGTACCTGGCTGGGGACCTTGTATGGTTTAACCCAGCAGGCAGCGAAACATCACCGAGCTGTTCACTGCCTCCCTTCCCAGTGAGATGGGGGAGAGAACTGAGAAAAAAGTGAAATTTATAGGTTGAGATAAAGATAGTTTAATATGACTGAAACAAAAAGGAAATAGTAATGATAAAAGAATTAGAATATACAGAATTTAGTGTGCACACTGGAGTGGTGACCCCCGCCAGGCTTCTCACTTCAGGAGCAAGAGGAGCTGGGAAGTCCTTGACTCAAAGTAAACAATGCTCACACTCCCGAGTGCTATCAGCCCGGGCTTGTTCAGGCTTGTCTTCCGCCCAAATCGCAGCACAGCCCCCACTCCGAGGGGAGAATTATCCCAGACGGACTACGACACACCTGAGGCCATAAACAGCCCCGGGAAGTGGCCGAACCCTCTTGGCTGCCGGGGAACAGATGGAGCCGGGCTCGACGGTGGCATCTGGGACGTTCACGGCCAGGGAGAGCTGTCTGAGACCCCGGTGCAGGTAAAAGGCTTGGGGTCGGGAGGGCTGCGAGCAGCTTTTGGGGGAGATAGGCTTGAGATGGGGCCACGAGTCCCTCCCTGTGGGGACAGAGAGTGGATTGGGATGGCCTTGACCCACCCCCCACCCATTTCCCCATGCCGCTGCCCCACCTCCGGAGCTGGGGGTCCCCAGAAACACTCCAGCCAGGCACCTCTTTCCCGTCAGCTGCAAACCAAGGACTCCTTGCTCTCTCCATGGCTCCACAGGGAGCCAGGGGCTGCCCCAGCCCTCAGCACCCCTGGCTTGCCCTGAGGAGAGCCCCCAGGCCAGCCCAGTCCTAAGCTTTATTTTGCTTTGCAATTAACCAGGAGAGAAGGCTGGATGGGGCTGGGAGAGCATTGGCTCCCCCCGGGCTCTGCCCTTGGCAGGGGCTCCTGAGCCCAGACACCAGGTGGGGCTTTTGCAAGTTATGGCCCCACCCAGACAAAGCTGGTACCCAGAGGGGTGTCAGGGTGGCTGGTGGAGCAAGGTTGAAGTGGGGTCTGACCCCAACCATGCGGCTCCTCTGGCCAACAGGAATTTTGCCCGTGGATCCTGTCGATGGGGCCGGAGCTGCCGCTTCTTACATGACAGAAACTCAGCTCAGATCTGCAGGTACTTCCAGAGTGGGTTTTGCAGCTACGGAGAGCAGTGCAGGTAAGGGGCAGCGAGCAGGAGTCTGATGCCCCAAGGATGGGCTGGGAGCCAAGAGGAGTCATGCTGGGCTGATGAGACTCTCTGTCTGTTTGTCTCTGGGCTCCTCCAGCTACCAGCACATCCAGGAGGAGCTGGTGCCATCCCGCCATGGCCTGGATCCCTCCATGCCCCCCTGCCACTGGGGCCCAGAGCCTGGCACTGTGCCCACGGCCACGGCCCAGGGCTGGGTGGGACCCCAGCACACCTCGGACTACCCTGCCCCCAGCACGACACATGTGGCCTTCAAGTTCCCAAACATGGAGGCTGAGGTGGAACAGAAAGACGAGAAGAATGTCACAGCACCTGATAACATCAGTGGAGAATTTGTCCCCACACATGCTCAGTGTGCCTCAGGTAGGTGCTAGGCTGCCCAGGGGACCAGTGGGGCTGAGGATACTGGAGTGGTCACGGTGGAGCAGTCCGAGTATGTTTCTGCCCGTGCCCCAAACCTTGGCCAAGCTGGGGCTGTGGAGAGGTCTCCAGGGGACCGTCACTGCTGAGGCTGCATGCTCTAAGCAGCCTGCCTGGCTCTCTGATGGGGGGGTGGGATGTGCTTTTCCCCTCTAAGAGCTTTCCTCCTGCAGGCTCCCAGCTACAAGGGCTGGCACTGGATGCAGACTCCTCTGACCCCAGAGAGACAGTGGTGGAGATGGTGACGGGGACTGACCCTGCAGAGGTGGGTTTGGGGGTGTCCTGTGGCCGGGCACTCCCCAAGGCCAGGGCATTGATGGAGCTGGGGGGTTGCCATGCTTTGCTTCTCTGCGTGCAGGTCTCTATGGATCTGGGTGCTGCGGCAGCCCCAGTCCCCACCGAGGCACTGAGAGCCCAGAGTGAGGCCGTGGTGTGTGGCATCTGCATGGACAGGGTGTACGAGAAGCCGCTGCCGGAAGAGCGGCTCTTTGGGATCCTCCCGAACTGCAGCCACGCGTACTGCGTGGGATGCATCCGCAAGTGGCGCCGCAGCCGGGACTTCCAGAGCACAGTCATAAAGTGAGTGGGGATGGGGACAATGGAGAGTGGTCACCATCACCCCTTCTGCACCCTGAAATCCTTCCTTAGGTCTGGTGATGTGACTTTGCATTGGCATGACTTTTCTTTGGGAACATGTCAGTGGGAGTAAGGATGGGGATACTGGATGAGGCCATGGCAGCAGGACCACCCTGCATGGGTGCTGAGCCTGTGCTCCCTGCTCCCTTTTTGGGACACCCATCTGCACCCATTGCCTTCACCCAGGGCCTGCCCAGAGTGCCGGATCACTTCCAGTTACTATATTCCCCACAAATACTGGATCTCGGATGTGGGTGAGAAGGAGAAGCTCATCAGAACCTTCAAGGCGCGGACGGGGTGAGTGCATGGAACTGTGGGTGGCAGGGCTGGGGGCTCTGTGCTGCCTCGGGAGCCAACTCACAACTGCTTGGAATCCCGCAGGAAAATCAGATGTAAATTCTTTGTTCGAAACCGTGGCCACTGCCCATTCAGGTCTGACTGCATCTACCTGCACGAGCTGCCCACCAGCCGCCTGCCACGGCGCAGACAGCAGCGGCTGAGGATGCCCACTGTAAGTGGGGTGGCAAGTCATGGGGCTGGGCTGGGTGCAATGCGGTGGGAGACCGGGGCTCATCCTCCCTCCTGTGCTGCAGGAGTTCAACCCTTCTTCCTCGGAGAGCTCTGGTGAGGAGGATGAAGAGCTCTGCGTGCTCGAGTGGGCTCTCACCCTGACTGTGCTGGAGACAGAATTTCACTACTCAAGTTATGGCCACGAGATGCTTCTCATTGACTTCAGCAACTCGGACTGAGCCGTGGGGGGTCACACTGGGCCTAGGTGATGCTGGTGGCATCTCTGGGAGGGGGAATCATCTGCTTTTGACTTCCACCGTTGTTTTGGAGTGGCTCTGGGCATAGGCAGTGTTGCAGGGAGGGGGTGGGATGGGGAAGCGGTCTGGCTGCCATTTATCGGGGCGCCGGGAGTGACTCAGGGCGGTGGGGCACAGTCCCCATGCTCTTGTCCTCGCCCCCTCAATGGGAGACCCGCGGGTGCCGGGCGGGGGGCTGGGCTGGGTGCTGGGGGTTTAACGTGGGGATTTAAGGCCCGCGGGCACTATTTTAAACTGGTTTTAGCCAAATCCGGGAATTACGAAATAAAACGCGTACGTAACATCACGGTACCGGGGGTCTCTGTCCGGGGGCTGGCTGGCTCCGCCCCCAGGGGGCGGGGCGGTTTTTGGGATTAGGGGATATTTGCATAATGACTCGTTTGCGCGCCCTTGATCCGCGTTTCCCGGGGCGGGGCCGGAAGCGGCGCGTCCGGGCCCGGGGCAGCGGGTGGAGCCCGGCGGGGCCCCCCATGAGTGTCGGGGCTGCCCCGGCTGTGCCCGGGGCACGGCAGTGACTGGGGCAGTGCCCAGGGGGCGGGGGGAGCTCCCCGGGAGGGCAGCGGGGACTGAGCCGGGGATGGGGGAGCTGCCGGGGAAGGGGTGCTGGAGGGCTCCGAGGGGCTCCCGGTGCGACCCCAGTGACGCTCCCGCATCCTCGGGCGGGAAGGGCAGGTAAGGGCAGCCCCCGAAACTGGCGCCGGGGTCGGCTCCGAGCACGGCAGGCCGGGTCCTGATGCTCCCGCGCCTCTCCCCGTGTGACCCGTGCCCGGCTCTCCCCCGTGTCTCGCAGGCGGCTGTGGAGCCCCCGCAGCAGCGATGGAGCCCCGCTGCCCGCCCTGGCTGCAGAGCTTTGCCCGGCCGTGCCGCCTCCTGCTCCACGCGCTGGCCTCCGGCCCCGCCGGGGCACTCGCCGCCCTCCGGATGGTGCAGCGGGACCAGCCCCGCGAGGGACCGGGACAGGCGTTCCCCTGGCAGGCCCTCACCGCAGCCCTGTGCGCCGAGGAGCCCGTGCTGGAGGAGCCACAGGGCGTCCTGGCTGTGTGAGTCAGATGCGTTTCTAAAACTTGGTGTTTTGTGGGAGGTTTGGCGTGTCAGGTGCCTAATTTGGGACCGCATGTCCACTTACCCCAGTGCAGTGGTCTATGCCTGAGTCTGGGATCGTATCAGCGGCCAGCTGATCTCCCAGCTTGTGTCTGCAAAAGCTGGTGAAGGCGTTAGCTGCTGCCTCCTCTTGCTCCATAGAGAGGCACACAGGGCAGCTTGGAGTCAGGACGAGGAGGTTTGCTGTGACAAGTTGCCTTTCCTTTTCTCCCCTTACCCAGCAAGCCACGGCTGCTGCTGCTGCCTATCATGTGCCAGAGAAACTTCTTCTCCCTGCTCCTCGTGATGCGGGATGCAGTACCAGGGGGCTGCCTTGGCCAGCTGCTCCAGGCCATGGAACAGGATTCCCATGTGGATCCCTGGATGCGGACGCTGGGGGATCTGCTCCGGCAGGGAACAAGAACAGAAGAGCGCTTCCCATCTCCCACTCCACTCTCGTCTACATGCCAGCAGCAGCTTAGGTGCCTGTGCCAGAAAATTGCCCAGAACAAACCAGAGGGGCAAAGGAAATTGAACTGGTGCTTTAGGAAGCAGCCTGGTGCCACTGGAGATGTGGCTGACTCTGTGCCTCAAGGTGGAAAGCGCAAGAAAGTGTTGGAGGAGGGAGCGGAGTTGATCAGTGACAGAGAGAGGAAGAGGTTGCTGCTGGAGGAGGTGGTGTTTGACCCTCTGGGACCCCAGGAATGTGGGGATGTGACAGGGATAGAAGAGGAGATGCCTGAGGAGCCTTCAGTGGATACATGTGCTGAGGGCACAGATGGGGCTGCTCCAGACAGCTCCCAGCAGGATGCAGTTGGGGAGCTCAGGAAGAGTCCCGAAACAGAGCTGCCAGCAGAGGCTCAGTTCTTTCTCCAGGTACTGGGTAGGGTTTGCTCTCCCCTTCCAGACAGTGAGCCTTTACAGCCTGATTCCCCTTCCTTTATCTCATTTCCCTCAGATGCATGGACAGAAGCTGAAAATGCTGCTGCTGCAGGAGTCCAGCGTAAGTGGTTGCTTCTGTCTGTCTCCTGGAGCCAGTGGTCTAAATGGGCTCGTGCCAGGGCCTCAAAAGGGGTGAGAAAGGAGGTGGGTTTCATGGGACTGACTGGACAAGGATAGAAAGCCCTACTGCCACCTCCTCTGGGCTGGGATACCGATTCGTGCCTGCACCTCGCAGGGGTTGCTGTGTGAGGGGCAGCCTGTGGGCACAGCGCTGGCTGACGTGAGGGGAAAGGAAAATCCTTAGAGCCATATATTGTGTGTTGATTTATTTGGTGCATTACTTAGGACTGTTTTCCCTCCAGCACTCTGAGCTGAGCATCCCGCCTGAGCTTTGCATCCTGAACAACTGCTCCCCCAGCCAGGTGAGTCTCAGCATCCCTGCTGCAGCCGCCAGTATTGCGGAGGGCCTGCTGCCATCCCTAACGTCCCATCCCCTCTGCCATCCCCAGCTTGAAGGACTGTGCTCCTTCCTCCAGCTGTCTGTGTGCCCAGAGCCCTTCCTGGGGCGTTTCTGCAGGTGGCTGCTGGCTCTCACCCCTGACCTCAGCTACACCAGCGCGGCCATCCTGGCAGAGCAGCTCTTCCTCAGGCGAGTACGTGCAAGGGCAGCAGAAGTTTCCTGCTCCCTGTTTCCCTTCTCCACCATCCCCACCTCCTGCCTTTTCTGTCCCTAGGTCCTGTCCCTTACCCAGCCACCTTCCCGACACCTCATGGCTGCCCTCGCTTCATTTTGCTCCAAGTATTCCCAGCCCTTCTGCCATGTGCTGGTGGCTGCGGTCCTGCAGGAGCCAGGGGAAGGTGCGGTGGGCTTGTGGGAGACATGGCTGTGGGAGCTGGAGAAGGGCCCCAACTGCAAAGTGCTGTCTTCTGGGAGGCATTTGTCACGTGGAACATGTGTTAGGATCCATGGAGACATAGGGCTGGTTTTACCTGGGCAAGCAATCACTTGCATTAGAATGGGAGATGGGTTTACAGATGCCTGAGATGGAGAGGGAGGGGAGGCCAAGCTAGCTTCCAGCATCAGTTTTCCCAGCTGCTGGCTGAATGCCTCTCCTCATGTGTGAACCCCTTTTCCTAGGGACTGGTGCTATTTAAACCCTGAGTGCAGGTGGGCAAAGGAAGCAGGATTATCCTGAACAATAGAACGGGGCACTATGTGGTTTTTGCATGTCCTAACTGACACTATGCCTGCGTGAAGGGCTGCTAGGAAGAGCTGGGCACATCCCTATGGATTTGGCAGCCTTTGGAGGCTCTCCCCATCTGACTTGCCCTTGCAGGTGCTGAGCAGACCAAGCTGGTGTGTGAGCTTGTGGAGGAGTGCCTGGAGCCACACTGTGTGCAGCTGGTGCTAAGGTAAGGGATTACAGGGTCAACAGTGCTGCTTTGGCCTCATGCCTCCCCGGATGGGTCAGCTGGCTCCAGCCACTCGGGAGCACCAGCAAGGCCGTGAAGCAGCACGTCTTCTCTTCACTGTGCTTTTAGCCAAGTCTTGGAGATGCCTTTGTCAGAGAAGCTCCTGCCGGTAGTGCAGGCCGTTCTGGGGCGGCAGGTGAGAGAGGCCCCTTGTCCCCCAGGTTTCCTTGCTGACTCCAGCAGTGCTGGAGCAAGGACTAGTTCTCCTACCCGCTCCTGGGTTTCTTCCAGGAGGTGTTGCCCCCGGAGCTCTTGGATCTCCTGGTCCTGACGCTGTGCCGGCAGGCCTCAGCCTTTGCCACATCACTTGACTATGCTAAGCTGGTGACGGCCATGCTTACCATGTACCAGAGCCAGGTGAGCGAGACCAGGCTCAGGTCCTGCAGATGGGCTGGTGAGCCGGCAGCCAGGGCTGCAGCTGGCCTGGGACCTGGTCCAGTGGTCTCAGGTGGGCTCCTGGCAGGGCAGCGCTCCAAGCTCATGCTCTCTTGCTCCCAGGTCACCCCAACTCACCGGAGCAATCTGGCTGCCGCCCTGGATCAGAGCAATGCAGCTCTGAAGAAATCACTGCAGGCTGTGCTGGAAGGGGCCAGATGAGGTGGGTGCAGGGGTCTCTGTCATGGGGGATGACAGGCTCTCTGCTCTAGGCCAGCAGGCGCCGTGATGCCGTGATGGAGCTGTGCCAGAGCCGTGATGGAGCCGTGCTGGCACCATGCTGGCTGTGCATGGCGGTGGGCTTCCCTGTTCTTGATTTGTCTTCTTCTTTTCTCAGGTGACCACCAAAGGGAACTGCGAGGTGACAGGTTCCTTGCATAGAGAACACTCATTGCGTAGTGGCAGCTGCAGCCCACCCTGCACTGGGTTTCCCCCAATGGGGTGGAACCCCACAGATGGTGTCTGTGCCCCACAGAGTATCCAAAGCCTCACGGCAGCATCTGATGTGAGGGTACTATCACTGGGCAGCGCCATCCCAGCCTCCCACATCCCCGGAGCTCGGAGGTGAGGGCTCTTGTTTGAACAATTAACGTGTTTCCAGGCTCTCCCTTCGGCCCGCCGCACTCAACATGGCGGCCCCCGCCCAGCCGCACTCAACATGGCGGCCCCCGCCCAGCCGCACTCAACATGGCGGCCCCCGCCCAGCCGCACTCAACATGGCGGCCCCCGCCCAGCCGCACTCAACATGGCGGCCCCCGCCCAGCCGCACTCAACATGGCGGCCCCCGCCCAGCCACACTCAACATGGCGGCCCCGCCCCGCCCCTCCAAGGATGCCGGCCGGGTGGGGCTGTTGGGGCTGAGTTCGCAGATTCTGAGTTATTAATGTCCAAAACACATCGCTGAACCAGGACAGATATTGATTTGAGGCTCTGTGAGGCTAATAATTCTGGACCTAATTCACTATCCTGATTTTACATTGTCACATTCCAAGGCAGAAGCTCTGCACGTGTCAGCGTTCCTCTCCGAGAGCTGAGCTGGTTTCGGAGCAGTGTGGCGGTCTGCTGCGCTGCGTATCTGATCGGCTGGGATTTACAGATTTCTGGGTTCAGGAGAGTGGGACTTAGCTGAAGAGCTGGGAAACTTGAATTTTCTGCTTTAAATCCACATTTTTTTCCTGTTTGCTAGGGACCCTGCTGTGTGTGACATATTTCCAGGGATGATGACACTTCCCGTTGCAGGATGTTTAATGATACTCTAATAAAAAGTGCTTCTATAGTGTGACTGTGCCCAAAGTTCTATCCTGTATCCTTGAAAATACCTGCATGAAACCTCATTTAGGCACCTCCTGGTCTGGGAGCTGGGAAGAAAAGGATGGGAGAGAGTGGATGGACTCAGAGAGGTACTGCTAGGGTTTTAATGAAGGTTAGAAGTGTTGCATAGTTCTGGAGCTATTTAAAAATCCATAAACATTTACATCTACAAAGGGAGAAAGGGAACTAAAACTTGTAGGTGTGACGTGGCTGCTTTAAGTTTGCTCATTTAGATCCAGCCAGAGGAAGGAAACTTTGAAGCATTAGGTGATGCTCTTAAGGCTGAGAGCACAGATTTCTTTATATAAGAATCTCTTAAGCTATTTTAGGTGACAGTGGACTGATGAGGCTTCAAAGTCTGCATTAGCTGGAAGACAGAAACCTCCAGGGAGCTGGATTGTTGCTGTGTTTGCATTCCACTGAGTTAGTGGCTCAGTAAAGTGAAGCTATTGTAGGGCTGCCCAAAATATGACATAAATAGAAATTGTGCCATGATCATCAAGGTCTGAGACTGCTGTTCTGGCTTTATTAGGTAGCAGGCTCTGGTCTTTGCAGTTTCCCTGCAGAGCTTCTACCAAATGACCTCAGTGTCATTGTCCCCACTGCTCCATCTGGCCGTGGCTGTCGGTCATGTGAAGATGACCAAGGACAAACTGATCTCAAATTCATGGCAATCAGCTTCCTGGTGTCATTGCTGAGAAGGTACAGGCCGTGTGCACTGGAGCTCCGTGGGGAACCCTCAGTGTCTCTGTGGACTGGGCAGTGATAAAGGGTTGGAAATTTTCCGGCCGTGGCGCACGGCTGCTCCCCAAGGGGTGTCTGCTGTTGTAACTCCTCGGTGTTATCTTTAGGCAGTGGGCTCACTGTGACAGTTCCTGGCTGCTGCTGCTGCACTGCAGCTTGTGCCTCCAACTTGTCGGGACACAGTGGGAGCTGTGCTTTGGGCCAGCTTACGTGGGTTTTGCAAGAAAGGGTAGTCAGGAAGGGATCAGCTTTGCAGACTGCAAGGGGGATTCCTGTTCTGCTGGGAAGCATTACTCTGGCTTGTGGACAGAGCCTTCTTAGCCCTGGTTTTGCTCTTGGCTGCAGCTTATCATGTGCTGTGGATTCCTCTAGGGTGTACGTGCAGATAACAATTGTGTAAGGAGAATTTGGAGCAAACCCCAGAGACACTAAACATGCTGGTGATAGACTGCTTGTTTATGTGGCAGTTGGTAGCACCCACACAGAAAACCTTACTTTTGACTCCTCTTGACCCTCAAGAACTTTAAAATCCAGCTTGAACAGTGCAAAGAGGTGCATGCAGCATAAAACATCTGTCAGGTTTTATAGTTTAGCAGAACCTTATCCAAGGGTGGAGGGAGCACCAGGACTGGCTTTGCCCTTGCCCTGATTTAATAGCAGTATTGGTGGAGAGAATTGTCTGAAGCTTTGTCCAAGACCTTTCTTAGGCTGGATGTTGAATGCATATATTATAGGTGTATAATTTTCAGCCAGTCTACTTGTGACATTTGACAGTGGTTCCTTATCTGCTTCCTCTTCTGTAGAGATTTACTTCCTTCATAGTACAGTGGGGAATTCCCTTTTTGGCCTATTAGTTCTTTGGTTTTTTTAAAGGAAATCCATAATATATGATTGCATGAATTATCTGTCCACTTTGCTGCTTCCACAGTAATTTTTGAACCAGTTTCATGACAAGATGATCCCTCCACTCCCCAAGTGCCATCGTGGTGCCATGATCGGGCAGCAGACATCCTTGGGCTGGGCAGGGGTGTGCGAACAGTGCATCCACAGATATTAAACACCAGACATCAGAGCCCTGGAGGAGCCTGGGGCCATGCAGCAGCTTGCTGGAAAGGGCTGAAACTCAGCAGCTTTCCTGAAAATGGTCCATATCCATCCCCAAGGGGCTGCCCCTCTCCAAGCAGGAGCTGCGGGCATGTCCAGGTAGTTGCTGTGTCACCCTCTTGCAGCAGTGTCAGGGGCCAGTAGTCACCCTGCTTCTCCCTGGAGGTAACTGCATGTCCAGTGACAGCCTGTTAATTGCCTGTGTGTAATCCCCAACGTGCTGATGCTGCTTTGCATGGAAACTTGGGGGCTGTGACACCCAGATGTCAGGCTGAAGTGCTCTGGGGAAGGCTCAGCAATTTTTTTTTTTTAACTTGGAATTTAAAACTGAATAAAAAGAACATTTTTCCTTCTCATCCTTTTGCCAACAACCTTTTTATCATGAGAAGAGAACCATGTTCTCCCTTGGGTAGTCTGGTGGCTGCCAGGTCCCTGTCGGCTGAGGAGCCAGGGCCTCAGAAAGGTGACTTTGTGGTAGGGCTGGGCTGTTGTTTTACTGTTGGGCCCCTGCACAGACCTAATAAATCACGTTTGCCACATCAGCAGTAGCAGCCAGTGTCGGTGTGAGCAGCTTTCTTCCAAGAAGTGGATAATCCAGATGACCAGAGTCTCTGCAATCTGAGCTGCAAGTTCAGCTCAGCTTCAGCAGGAGCCCTGGAAGATGCTGCTGCAGTAGCTGCTGCGTTGCCGGAGGGACCTCGCTGGAAGGAGAACAGGGGGCAAAGCCAGATCCCACAGCCACGTGCTCACCTCCCTGGGCTGGAGAACTCCCAGCAGGGTCTTGTTCATTCCCACTGATCAGGTCTGTGTGAGGGGAGCTGGGCTGCTTTTTCTTGTTTGAGGCTCTATGATAACCTGGATTGCAATCGCGATTTAGATGCTCTAAGGCTAAAAATAAGAATAGAAAAAAATCCATGTGTGCTTTAAGTAAATGCTTTAGAGGCTGTTTGAATGGGATGGTTTGCAAAGAGGGGCACTGCCTCTTATTAACTCTCCCCAGAGCGTGGGAGGGAATAGGGGAGCTAGTGTGATGGTGTCCTTAGGTCTGTGTCCCTCATGGAGCACCTTGCTGCAGCTGTGGACCTGCCAGGACACTGCAGGAGAGGCCACAGAGCCTCATCTGCTGCTTGGTGCCAGGCTGCTGCTCCTGGGGAGGAAGCCAGGGCTCTGTGCAAAGGTGTCTGTCCTCCACCCCCCCTTGTTTTGTAACCTCTGGCCCTGGGGCCACACCCTGGCCTCTTGCTCTGGCAGGCAGGGCACAGGCTGGGCCAGGTCTGCCCCGGGGCTGGGAGATGCTGTTTGCCCTCCCAGGGCTTAAGAGGTTTGCAGACCCCAAGGGGCTGCACTGTTCCTTGGGGTACATCAGGGTACCTTGGGCACAAAGAGGGGGGGCAACAGCAGCTGCCTGCTTAGCCTGGTAGTGCTGAGCATCGAATCTGACTCTGTAAGCTCATTAGGGGAAGAAAGCTGCTTTAGAGGATGTGATGGATTTGAGTAAAGTGATTGGGCAGGGGAAGGGGCAGTGGGGTGATGGCTGGTGGGAAAGTAGGACTGTTGAGAGGAGCAGGAGGAATGGGGGGCCTGGGCAGAATGGCTTCCCTGCATCACCTAATACAGGGGTTCCTAATCAGCTATCCTGGTTTAGCCTGGTGCTGAGTCCCCCATGAAAGCATGGGGGGATCCCCCGTCTCTGTGGAGGTCCTGAGTGCCACCACCCTGCCCTGAGCCTCCTGCCCAGGACTGCTCTGCTCTACAGACACCCGGCACAGAGGGAGCAGTCGTTGTCTTTCCCAGCTCTGTCACCTCCTAAGAGTGGGTGCAGGAACTGGCCTTTCATCGAAAGCAGAGGTCACCTGACCACCTGCAGCCCACTCCACCCGCCCCGGCCGGCACAGGGAGCTCCCAGCTGCTCTTGTGCATCTCCTTTAAAGGCCTTCTCTCATCTGGCTTGTCCCTGGCAGCTCCTTCTGCTGCAGATGCAGTTGCTCTCCCCTCCGGGGAGGCTCTGCTGCTGGCAGCTTGCACCGTGTGGGGCTCCAGCACCCCCCGACCCACCATCTGCCAGCCACGCCACGTCCCCTGACCCCCTCCTGGGTCTGATGGGGGCCCAACAGCGCTGAGTGCTGGGTCTGAGATGGGTGGCCCCAGCATCTGCCTTCGGCTGCTTGAGACGAGTTCAGGCAGGTAATGACCCGGGGAGCGTTTGGTGAAGTCGCCAAGCTGAGGGAAAGCGCTCGGTTTGGTTCTCCAGGGGGTTACTTATGCCAAACCAGCCGTGTGCCTCTGTATTTCCATCCGTAAAACAAAGATAGGAGTGAGTGTCTGTGAGGCTGTCAGAGCTGTAGTGAGACAGCAGGGTCTGCCATGGCTGTGATGGAGCAAGCGCTTTGCAGCAGGGACCAGCCCTCCAGAGGACTCTGATGCTTGCTGGTGTGATGAGTTTGGCTGATGCCCAGTGGCTGGGGGCTCCTGAGCCCCTGGGGGGGTGAAGGTGTCAACAACAATTCCCAGTGTATGGGCATGAAATGGGCTGGCTTCGATAGATGCAAGTGCTGCTTGCTTTTACACCTTCATCAGGCTCTGCGAGTCGGCTGATGGCCCTGCTCGATGCTGGGGTGACCTAGACTGAGCTCGGCCAAGGCTTGCACAGGTATGGGGGGCTTCAAGCAGTCCCTGCTCTCTGTCCCCTTAAACTTCTGCTGTATTTCTTGTCCTGGCCAGAAAACTTCTCCTTCTGCCCCATATCTGCATGTTTGTGGGAACAGCCTCTGAGGAGATGTGTCCTGTGGGACAGTCCCTTCTGCACAGTGACTTTACCCTGGGCTGGGAGAGGGACTCTGTGGGCTTTCTGCATCTTTCTCTAATTCTTCAAATGTTATAAAACAGCTTAAAAGAGTTGTCCAAGCTCCCTTGGACTCGGAAATCTTTCATATTAGTCTCTCTGGGAGCCAGTGTTGCAGGAAGATGCTTGGAGATTGCTCTGTCTGCAGCCTGGGGGACAGTGGGTCGCTCTCACTCTGCACTGGGTGCTCACACTGGTTGGTGGGTGCAAAATTACCTCCCCACACAGAGATGACCCACATCACAAGCCCCAGGCAAAAGTCCCCCCTCGGCGCTGCCCACAAATGGGGCTTGTATTAAATTCCTCACTTGCCTTGCACCATGCCCACCTGAATCCCACCAGCCTCCTCCTGAATCACAGTGGGCCTCCCCACCTCTTTTCCCACATGCCCCCATGCTAAGCAGAGGAGCTCGGAGCTCCTGCTGGGTGAGAAAATGCTTTAAAAATATAACATTTAGAGGCGTTCTCCATCTGTGCACAGCTACTGCGTGTCTCTCATGATAGGTGTGCTGGTCCTGGAGCCTCTGTGCTCCACAAATGAAGCCACTCACAGGGACCTCATTGGGAGAGGGGGAAGAGGAGGCGCAGGGACTCACCCAGGGGCGCCGGCGGCGGCAGCGGCAGAGAATGAGCTGCCAACCCGGCCTCTCACCTCGGAGGTATGTGCACAAAAAGTTCACCCTGTGGCTCTTGGGGTGCTGGCAAGGATGGGATGGGGATGGCAGTGCCAGGCAAGGGACACTGAGCATCATTTTGGCATGGCACCCTCTTCTCCTGCAGCCACTGCTCTCAGGGCATGACCCCCAGGCTTGCCAGGAGGCGAGGGAAAAACCCTGCTGTAGCCCTTTCCAGAGCTAAGGGCAAAGTTTGGGGATTCAAACCCTTTCCAAGTTATGTGCTGGGATCCAGCATGGTGCCACAGAGGCCCTTTGCACATCAGCCCCTGTATCTCCATGCACTGGTGACCTGCCATCCTTGGCGAGCTCCAGCATCCCTGGCCCCAGTGAGCAGGGATGCTACAGAGCTGCCAGACTTTCCTGCACCCAAGGCAGGGTTTTGGACTGATGAGGCCATCCCAGTGCACTTTTAGGGGGGTAAAAGCATGCACCCAGACCTGCCATCCCCAGGGGGTGATGTGAGATGGTGCTTGGGCTCTGTCGGCAGCTGGGTTCGTTGTGGTGCTGGAAGAGGCCAGCTCGCAGTGAGGTCTGCTTGGCAGCCAGGGCGAGAAAAAAAAGACTGTGCTGAGGAAAAGCACGGCCGCGGGCCGGTGACTCATTGCTGGCTGGAAACGGCTTCGGCAGGCTCCTCGGTGGCGGCTCTGCAGCAGCAGCAGGAGTGGAGGGGGTTGCTGCACCCGTGCCAGGGAGAGCGGGGATGGGGACGGAGCAGGCTGTGGAGGATGCTCGGAAAGGACCCAGGTCCGGAGCAGCAACACCAAAGGGTGCCGTGGCAGTGGGGGGAGGGTGAGGGGTGGGATGTTGCCGATGCTTTCTGAGTTTCTTTAGGGTTTACCCAGGCTTCTTTCCACAGGGAGCAGCAGGCAGAGCTGTCCGGGCTCCCCACGTCTCCAGATGAAGGTAAGGGCAGCCCAGGGTGGGGATGGGGGCAAAGTGGTGGGTTTTGCACCCTCCCTTCCTGAGCAGCAGGAGGGTGTCCCCTGGCCTGGCAGCACTTGCCTGCAACCCCTTCCAGCCCTGGGACCCCAACCCTCTCCCCTGTATCTGCCTCACCAGCTGTAACCCACCCTCTGCACCTTGCCTTCCTCCCCCTGCCCTGGCCCAGCCTAGCAGCAGCTCCCTTAATCTCACAGGGATATTTTGCAGAGCACCTGCCAGCTCACATTCCCTGTGAGCCTGCAGGCTGCCAAAATGCCAGTGATGTTTTCAGTGGTCTCCTCTGAAGTGGTGTCAGGCTGGGAAGGGGACCCTGCTGCCCAGCTCCCACCACCCTTTCTGTCCCCAGGCAGGATGAGCAGTCCCCAGAGGCACCCAGAGAGGGTTTTGGCTGGGAGCCAGCAGAGTGCGGAGCGTGTCAATGAGGTGAGAGGGAGGGGAGGTTAACAGGTTGGGGGGGCCCTTCCCTCCCCAGTTCCTTGGGCTCAGCCTCTTGGTGCTGGTCTTTTTGGGATGCCATGCAGCACCAGGGAGAGGTTTGTTCCGACAGCACCCTTGTGCCTCCCAGGTGCCAGGCAGGGACAGGCAGGAGCAGGCTGCTCACATCGGGGACAGTGACAGGACTGAAGAAGGTGGGTGAATCCCCATCCCACATCCCAGCTGAGTCCCTTTAGGGGAAGGTTTGAAGTAGCTGTGGATGAGTCTGGGAACATGTTCTGATGGGGTCATCTCACTTGGTGGGTACATGGGGAAGGGGAGGCTGGCCTGGGGGGACCTGAAGGCCCCCTGATGCTAGAGGAAGGATTGGGATGGTTCCACACCAGGGGCACCTGCTCCCTGCCAGGACAGAAAGGCAGAGAGAGGAGGGAAGGCTGAGGAGAAGTTCTCATGTGTGGTCTATTGTGGTGTCCCTGCCTCCCTGCAGGTGCAGAAACCCTGGAGGAGCCAGTGCTGAGTTTCCCCAGTGAGCTCTCGGTGCTGGACAGACTAGGCTTGCACAGGTAAGACCAGTGAGCACCTGCATCTCTCCAGGGGCTACCAGGGCACCACATGGTCCAGAGATTGGACTTTCCTCCTTTATCATTGCATAAGAGTTGCTGTCCAGGCAGTGGGCACTTGGCTTCCCGCTTCTGGTGGTGGCTGGCACCCCTGGGGGCAGAACAAGGGCATTTTCAGCATGCAGCCCCCATGATGCCTCTGTCCCTGACAGCACTTCTTTTTCTGCAGGGTGGCTTTGACAGAGCAGGATCTGGAGGTGAGGGCTGCCAGGGGCTGCAGGTGGGCTAGGGAAGGGGGACACAGGGATGGACACCTTGCTGGCTCACAGTCCCTTGGCTGTGCTGCTCCTGGGCACCCTTCAGGCACCGCAGTCCACTGGCAGACACCTTATAAACCCTTTCCCAGCAATGCTCTTGGCATTTGGAGGCAGCTGCATTTCCATGGCAAGATGAGTCTGTCCTCTGAGCACCCAGCAATCCTACAAAGTGCTCTGCAGCTGTTGAAGAGCGCCCTTAGCTGGGGAGCTGGCGGGAGCCACGATAATAAAAATAATTTCCCTGCGAGTGCCAGGGCTGAGTCAGGCTCCACCATCAGCCAGGACCCGCAGCGAGCGCTGGCGTCTGCCCGGCGCGTGCTCTTGCCAGGAGGGCTCGGGATTTCCGTGCGTTATCGGCTGCCTGGGAGACGTGTTTCCTCAGGCTGGCATCTCAAGGGACTGTGTCCAGCATGCAGCAACCTAACTGGTGCTGGGGAAAGGCAAGTGCTAAATGTCTTTAGCACTGCCCCATTTGGTGGCACACTGTGAGGTCTCTCTGTGCCTTGAGGACAGCAGCACATTGTCCTGGTGCCTTCCTTTCTGCCCCATGTCCCATCTCTCGCCCCCCATTTCTCAGGCAGCCTTTGCCCACCTCGCGCTGGCTTTTCGCTGTGACATGTTCACCCTGCAGCAACGGGTTCAGGTGGAGAAACGGGCACGGGATGCAGCAGAGGAAAACATCCAGGAGGAGCTGGGGCAGTGCCGGGCTGCCCTGGAGGTAGGTGGGCACCAGGGCAGGGGGCTGGCATGTGCTGGGGACATCCAGCCCGGGAGGGGTTTGGACATCTCAAAGTCCCAGCTCCAGCAGCTCCATTCTCTCCCCCCACAGAGGCTGGGTCCATCCTGTGCCAGTGTGGGCTGCAAGGAGATGCTGGAGCAGCTGCAGCACAACCTGGCTGTGCTGTCAGCAGCTGTCGAGCGGGCAACCAGCGCTGCAGAGAAGCTGGGGGCTGTACACCAGGTCTGTGCACAACCAGAGCTCCCTGCCAGGGCTAGGAGTGATGGAGGGTGCTATAGCTGGGCTTGGGGACCCATCCCTGGGCATGCTGGGGTTTGTCCCTCCTCCTCGTGGTGCTGGCCTTGACCTCATGTTTGCACGTACCAGGCTGCATCTGCCTGTCCTTGGGAGCAGGAAGGGGATGTATCTGCACTCCCTGAGTGGAGGCACTATGGGATGCACAGGGAGGGACTGGCAGAGACCTGGCTCCTTAGGGACCAGGAAATGGGGGCCCTAATCTGCCATACTGCCTGGCTGCAGGAGGCCCGGATGAGCCGAGCAGCAGAGGTGATGGTCCAGCACGTGGAGAACCTGAAGCGGCACCACATGCGGGAGCACGCGGAGCTGGAGGAGATGAAGCGCCTGATCCAGCAAAACTCCCGCAACCGGCAGCTGGCAGAGACCCAGGGTGAGGTGGGCTCTGCCACGGGGGCCCACATGGGGTTTGCAAAGAGCAACCCTGCAGGATTTGGTCCCACACCCCTCCGGGGGGGTCAGTGTGACCCTGCACCACAGAGCCAATGGGTTGTGTGAGCTGGGGACCAGTGGTGGGGGAACAGCTGGGACCTGATGACAGATGCAAGGGGCCACTGTAACAGCAGACGCAGCATGGGAGCAGCTGCTGGTGGCTGGAGAGCCATCCCCCCATAGCCCAGCTGGGAATGCGGGGCAGGGGGGCCCCATGCACACAAAGAACTCTCTGTCCCTGGACACCAAGCCCCACATGTGCCATTGCTGTGCACGTGACCAGGTCCCCCTGCTCAGGGCACCCCTGCCACGCACAAAGCAAATGGCCAGGACAGCTTTTGATGGGAGGGAGGTTTGCGACCGCCTGCACATCAGCCCCATCTTAGTGTTGGGGGACGATGTAAGGTGGTTTCTCTTTGCTCCCAGATGATGTGGAGCCACGGCTGAGGCCTCACCCCCTGAAGCGAACTTTCCATCAGGTAACTGGTCCAGTTCAGCCATCTTGGAGCCACTGCCTCCCCATGCCCTGCTGTTCTCCCTTGGCTGGCTGTCCCAATGCACCCCCTAGTCCCCAGGCAATGCCACTCTGGCTCGCTGCTTGCTGCAGGGAAGATGTGCTAGAAGTGCTGGGGATAAGGCAAAATGTAGGGGCAGCCTCAAAGTGCTGGGGGGACACAGACAGGGTTTCCTGTGGCTGCTTGTCCAGGAGGTCTCAGGCAAATCCCTCTGCATTGCAGGGTCATAGCTCGAGAACCACAGGCTTGGCTGTTCTCTAGCACCAGCTTGAATTCGGCACTGATTCCCCTACAGCTCAAGAGGTAGGGGAGTGCTCGGGAAGGGGGTTAGGCAGCCCCACCAGCACAGCTTGTAGCAGTAATGACAGGCGCAAACCCCTTGGCTTTGACCTTCCCCCATCTCCCTGGCTTTCCCGTTTCCCCTCTTAGTGCAGGACCAGTGGGAGCTGGCAGTGTCCCTTCTCCTCGGTGTCCCTTGCCTTTGCTGGGGAGGTGATAGGGAAGGAGGTGATGAGAAGCAGCCGGTGTGGTGTTCACCCCCAGCCCCTCTGTTGCAGGGGTCTGCCCGCCGCAGAGTCAGCATCGCTGTCATCCCCAAGCAGCTCTTGGTAAGGACATGTGCAGGGGGGACACACAGAGCTGTGCCCTGCTGTTGGGCATGTGTCCCCAGGCTCAGTACTACTGGGGGTCTGAGTCCCCACTGATGCTCCTACTTTTGGTGCCCAGCCAGGTGCCAGCCCTGACAGCCGAGCAGCCCTGGCAGGTGAGACGGAGCCAGAGGGGGCCCAGCGCTGGCCCAGCACCCAGAGGTAACTGGTGGCAGGGCAGTCATGGTACTGGCTGCTGTTGGCCCATGTGGGATGGCACAGACCTTGTCCTCTCCCTCCCCAGGAGTGAACTGGAGCCACAGGGCCAGGGCAGTGCAATGACTGAGGAGCTGGTGGCTGAGGCAGATGGCAGAGGCTCAAGGGCAGGGGATGAGGAGCCGGAGCAGCTTGGGCTGACGTGAGCAGCACTGTGTGTGCCCAGCATTCCCCTACGGCTGCTGGACTCTCTGTGGTCCCCAGGTGGCCAGCACTTGGGAAGCAGGCTGGGGGATTTAGTGGTGGAAGGCCAGAATGTTGTTTGGCTGCCTCAGCCAGACCTTGCTGTGCCTCAGTTTTGCCCATGCGTTGCGGGTCACCCACGCCCTCCCCGGGCTTGTTGCATTTTGGTTTGTGGAAGGCCTGGGGCTGTGTTAAACGCCCTCCCCATCCCCAGCTGGGGTGGAGGTGGAATTTGCTCTCTCCCATGGATGACGAGTGTCCCCCATTGCTTTCTCCCCAGGTCCAAGGGATCCGCAGTGGAGCTGTGGCGGCCGTGGCTCTTCCTCCCGCAGCACTACTGGGTTTTCTTCTGGCTGCTTCTCCTGAGCATCGCCTTCCTCCTCCTCATCCGTGCCCTAGAGCTGCAGCGGCTGCAGTCTGCAGCATCGCCCAAGGCCTAGCTGGACCAGGGAGGGGAAGGCAGCTGGGAGGTGTCACTGCTCCTTCCCCATGCCATAAATCACCAAAGCTCTAGAATAAAAAGTTAGAGGAAAAATGGGGCAGTTGTAATGCTGGAGCAGGTGGAACACCCTGTGGTAGGATCTAAGGTACGGTTGGCACCACCATATAAGTGTGAAGGGTTCAGGGAGCTGCAGCAGTCCTCACTGACACTGTGAGTTTGCCTGTTCTTGGCACACTGAGGGGTGCAGGTGTGCCCCCACACGTCCCCTCTGCTGGGGACAGACTGGGCTGCCCACAGCCATGGCCTTTCAGTAGAGCCGTGTCCCATGGTGCTGGCCACGTGCCCTCTGCCACCGCACGCCCTCGGTCCCTGCTGCGATTCAGATCTAATGCTCGTTTGCTGCCGACTGGGGGATAATGCTGGGGCTGGAAGGAGCAGGTCCCTGTTCAGCCTTTCCCATGGCACCACAAAATGCTCACAAACAGAGGGAGCTATTTCCAACCACTCCACTGCATAGGAAAATGGCCTGGTTTGACTCAGATGCCCCGTTTCCACATCCGAGTGGCCCTGAAACACAGGTGGACTTCACTGTGCCTGCACCCAGCAACTTTGTGAGCCCAAAACAGCCCAGCCAAGCTGTGCAGGGCCGTGGCAGGGGGTTCTGCACCAGGAGCCCTAGGAAGAGGCCCGAGGGGGCTGCAGGAGGCAGGGATGGAGGGGTCACTCTGCTTGCCGTAGCTGCCAGCAGTGCCACGGGTGACTCATGGTGGCCTCCGTAACCCACACCCTGTGTCCCTGAGTCACCGCCCCCAGCCTCGTGGCAGGTTGTCCCTGCGAGTCACAGGCTGCGAGCTCCTGTGCCACCCCAGCACACGACAAGTGTCCAGCAGCACCTTGAGGACACCAAAACCCCTAAAGAGCACCAGCTAGGAGTGATCTTCGGTGACCCCGGCGGCTCCACCCCCCGCCCTAAGCTACCTTCACGCCCCCTGGGAGCATTCCCACCCGGATAAACCCAGGTGGAAACATCATCCCAAAAGTTTCCACGTGAGTTGTGGTGGTCTGGGATACTGGTCGGGATCTGGAGCTTGCACTGGGCTAGACCCCCCGTCCCGGGTCCTCCCATGGCTCCAGCTCCCTCCTGGCCAGTTTATGGCTGCGGGGGGAGCAGCACAGCGGCGGGGGCGGGACGTGAAGCGGTTTGGCTTCATCACCCGAATCTTTTGGTCTGCTTTGGGAAAAGTCTGGTTTCTCACCCCAAAATTCAAAAAACCCTGCCGGAGCTGTGCTGTGCCGCTCATCCCGCTGCTCCAAACCTCCCGCCGTACCGGGCAGCGGCACAAAGCCCCTCGGCCGTGGGGGAGGGTCGGGCAGGCGAGGGGAGGGGAAGGCTGAGAAGGGGAGGGCAGAGGAGGGGAGGGCAGGGCCGGGCTGGCCGGCAGCTGCTTGCGAAGCCGGAGCTCGTTTCCTGCTCGCCCTCGCCTGGCTGCACGCAGCTCCGGTCCCTCCCCACGCCCCGGTCCGCGCCTCAGTTTCCCCCTTCGAGAGGCTGTGGAGGTGAGTGGGGGGTGGAGATGGGCAGAACATCCCTTGGCGGTGGGGGGTCAGAGCTCTGCTGCCCCCCCAGCCCTATGTCCCCCCGCTCGGCTGCGGACACAGTGGTGCCGGCATCCTGACGGCCGGTCCCCTCCGCCCGCCCTGCCGAGAGCATCGCTCCGCAAGGCGGGTGCGAAAACCGAGGGGCTCAGCCCCCCCGAACCCGTGTCCTGAGTGACCCCGGGATGTCGAACGAGGGTCCCTGTCCCTGCTTCATGGCAGGGAAGCGCTTTGTCTCTGCCTGCCCCCTCCCCGCAGCCTCTCTCGGGAGCAGTGGTGTTCCCCTGGCTAATCGTCACTGCTCTTCCCCTCCAGCCCCTGAGTTCTGCTGCTCCCAGGACAAGGGAGAAGACAGCAGCCTCTGCTCATCCTCCTCCACTCCATTCCCAGAACCACCAGTGCTCCCAGTGCCGAGTAGGATAGGGTGGGAAGAACTTTGCTGGGATCTATGGAGGGATGCTCCATGGCATCCTCGTGGGGATGACTGTGGTTTGTGGTGAGGGAGAAGCAGGAGGAGGAAAAGGATGTAGGGTGTGAAGCCTGGTTGTAAGCAGACTTCCCCTTTGTGCTGAAATTCAGCTGCAAGAGGCAGCTCCGTCCATGGGCCTGGTGCAGAGCGGGGGAGGCCAGGCTGAGCAGCCAAAACAGGGGGGGCAGGTTTGCTCCTCTCCAAGTGTTGTCTCTGTCCAGGGCTCCCTGGGACATTGCCAGGCTGTGGCTTGTAGATCCCCTGCAAAGGGCAACACCAAAATGTCCCGGAGAAGTGCCCACTTCTGCTGACGGCAGCGCAGGAGCCGAGACTGGGTCCTGCACCTCCAAGGGGGGATTTTGGCTTGAGCTTTCTGGGGCGAGTTATGCACCCCTGAAAGTGAGCCCCCTCCACTGTGACACCGGGTCCCTGAAGCTGTCAGCCTCAGCCCTGGGCAGTGCTGGTGGCATATTTGTCACCTCTCCTCAGCCCTTCTCCCCATAGCTCCATGCTGGGGCCTTGCAAAGGGGGGCTCAGCTGCTGTGTTCTCATGCACCCACATCCCCACCTCAAACCAGAGGAGCTGACAGGGATTTTCCCCTCCCTCCAAGGATTAAAATCCACCCAAATTAAGGCAGGTTTCTGCAAGGTTGGCTGGGGTCGTCTCCCTGCCCAGTCCCACACCTGGGATGTTTCTCTTGAGCACAATAACACTGGTAAAAGCATCCAGTGCCTTCACCTCTTCCTGACACCTTCCTAGCTTGGCTGGCCATTGAAAGCAAGGGCTTTGGCCAAGCTGTTGGATGATCACAAGAAAACCTCCATCTTGCCCACCGACCTGTTGCTGGAAGGGCTTTCATGGGGTCCAGTCGAGCTGAGCTGGGGGTCTCCAGGCTGGATCTCAAACCCGGGATTGCCTGTCCATGCTGTGAGCCAGAGCAGCAGCAAGGCAATGGGATCTGCTGCTGCTGGAAATCCTCCCAGCTTTCATTAGCTCTGTATGGAGCTGTGTCCTTTCCTACCCCATTTCATGTGCCTGGAAGACACGTGAGTTCCCAGGCAGCTCCCCCCACCATCTCCCAAGAGGCTGCTTCTCTCCATGCAAGGGTAAGACCTCAACCTGCAAAGTGAGATGGGGCATCCCTGCTCCAGGGATGCTCCACATGTGTCAGACCTGGGTGATGTTCCCATAGGCATGTCTGCAGCCACCCCAACCAGAGCTGATATGAGCTGAGTCAGGGCTGGCTGCAACCCCCCCTCCTCCCTCCTGCTTGCAGGAGCTGTGTTAAGGGAAGAAATGCAAAAGGCATTGAGGGTGAGAGCAGAACCAGAGGCAGCCTGGAGCAGTACTGTGCCCTTCTCTGTTGCCACTGGCCTTTGTGGGCTGAAAGCTGTTTATTTGCATCAAACCTGCAGGAAATGAGTTCTTCCAGGAGTTTCTGTCCTTGCTTGCAGTTGTCAAAGGGATTTGAGTGTGCCAAAGTGCTGGCATGATCATTGTTTCTGCAGGAAATGGTGTAACACAAGGCTTGTTCTGCCTCCTCTGAGCCTCCCTGCCAAAGTGTAGGGGCTGGAAAGCTTTCCTGGATGGCGTGCTCCTCCCGGCATCATGTCCAGTGGGAATAGAGGCCTTGAGATGGGCTTATTTCGAAGCCAGGAGCTGCTGAGGCTGGAGGAGATGCTCTAAGCACGAGCAGCTGCCTTCACCCCATCTCCCTGGGGCTGCTGCATGGTGACCTTGGCAGGCACCACTGCAGTAACATGAGCTCCTGGGGGGAAACCCATCCACGTGGGCCAGTGGTGCCTGGCCAGGAAGTGCTGCCTGGGCATCCTCCATGGCAGGAGAACGGATGGCTGGTGGGACAGCACGCCTACGCTCTCCAGTGAGGTTTGTAGTGCTGCCTCAATTTCCCCAGGCTCATTCTGTCCTGCTAGCAGCACTCAGGGGAAGAGCAGAAAGCTGTCCCCAGGTCTCACAGTCCTGTCACGAACGCAAAGGTCATGTCCTCTGTCCTCACGCTGCCACTCTGGGGTCTGGTGGGTGTCAGCTCCTGCTCTGCTTGGCTGGATGCCTTATCCTATGTCTGCCTAGGAAGGAAGAGGTTAAAATGCCTGGATTTCCTGACTCTGATGCTGGGAGGGAAGGTGACCTGCAGAATTGCTTTGCAAAGCACAGTTCTGGTGTTGCGAAACTCCTGGGTGAGACCAAACTTGAAACACAGCTAGAATTCAGTTTTTCCAGCCCAAATTTAAGCCCAGGCTTAACCAAGTTGTTTTCCCTGCCCCCACGCCTCCCCCCCAGGGCAGCTTGGCTCATTCATGGCATCCTTCCCACTCCAGTGTCCCACTGCAGGGGTGGCTGCCACCTTTGGGGTGCCGCCAAGTGCCCAAGGTAACATTGAGTGGCAAGAGGGCAAAGAGCGGTGGTTCAAAGGTAGGAGCACTCCGTAATCCTGAGCCGGATCCTCCTTGGCAGTGCCGTGTCTCCACCAGCTGCTTTGCTGGGGTGGGGGAGCCTTTCACAGCCCCAGGGCTTGGCGACTGACTGGAAAGGGCAAAGCTTTGTTCTTCATGCTTGGGCTGGCAAGACAGAGGGTGGCACAGGCTGATGCTGGGGGGATGGTGCTGGGAGCAGGAGACAGATGTAAGGAGTGCCAGTCATGCCAGGGGCAGGGGGTTTTGGTGTGCCCAGGGGAAATGTGCTGCACCGCCCTTCCCCTGGGTTCCTTGGCATTATGGGGCCATTCATATGGTGGTTTGACTTTTTTTGTTTCCTCACCGGTGCTTCCTCTGTGCTAATCTGCTTCCACCTGCTCTGGGAGTGGCAGAGGTGGAGGTGAGGGAGAGTCTCCTCACTCCCAGTTGCTGAAGCCAGGCTGGCAGGACGGATCCAATCCTGCTGCCTCCTGCCCCAGGGCTGATCTTGCTGGGTTTTGGGGCAGCTGTGTTGGTTCCTAAAGCCAGGAGCCTCTTCCCAGCCCCCCCAGCAAGGCCAAGGGTGAAGAGGAAGGAAGCGGTGTCTGCTCCAAAACAGCTTGCTCTGCTCTCAGCTGCTGCAGGTACACGCTGTATGGAGGAAGCCACTTACTGCCACCACAGCCCTCCCCATCCCCTCCCCTGACGTCACCCTGGCAGGATGACACCGTGGCTCTCTGGGTACAGCATCCGGGGGAGTTTCCGCCAGCCACTGCCAGAAAGGGCCCAAATTTTGATAGTGCCATCACCCAACGGCACCTGCAGCTGGGAAATCTAGTGCTGAGACAGCAGGGCTGGTACTGGGTGGGTTTTGGATGGGGTCCAGAAGGGTCCCCTCCCTGCTGATCTCTGCCTTTCCTCACCAGGCTTTCGGGTGGCGTGGGATGAGCGTGCCAGCTGATGAGCCGGGCAACGTCGCCCATGCCATCTTTGAAAGGTTCCTGCATGCAGGGGAGTGCCAGGAGGTGCTGGGCTGCTTTGAGGAGCTGTGCCAGCAGCTGGGGCTGCAGGGCAGTGGGCTGCAGCTCTACCACAGCCTCAAGGCTGCCCTCAACTACTGGAGTGCCAAGGCCCTGTGGAGCAAGCTGGATAAGAAAGCCGGGCACAAGGTTTACGACCAGGGCAAGGCCTGTGCCAGCACCAAGGTACCAAGGATATGGGGCGAGGGATTTGGGTCCCTCCCTGCTCTGTGTCCTTGTTCCCAGGGTGAGAGCATCCCTTGGGGCACTCTGCCCCTCACCCCAGTGGGATGCAGGATGTGCCAGGCAGAAGGTTGATGGGGTTTAATGGGACAGAATGTTAACTAGTGCTGCTCCACTTTGCATGGTGTGATGCCACCTCGATGCCACCTAGCCAGCAGCGTCCTTCTTTCTCCCAGCTGTTCTTTGCTGAGGATGTCCCATGGGAGGGCTGCAAAGGGGCAGAGGGACATGACAAGCCCTTTCTGGGAGACAGGAGCATGCTGCAGTAGGATGTACCCCTGGGGCTGGGGTTCCCCTGTCCCACAGCTGATGGCTTTTGTCCCCACTGCTGTGCCCCATCATCCCCTAGCCCTGTGCAGAGGCTGCCAGGAGACCAAACCGGTGTCAGGGCTGCAGTAGACCTGCAGCCTTATCTCACCCAGTGCTTTAATTGCTGCCATTGGCCTGGGCAAAGGCAAGGTTCAGAGAGTGGTGGGGCCACCTCACAGGGCCCCCTGGTTTGCAGGGAGAACCACTGCTTGCAGGTGAAGGGCTGGGAGGGCCACATCCTGACCTGGGGAGCAGGGACATGCTGCCTGCGGGAGTGCTGAACTCCCTGGGGGTTCACTGAAACCCCTGCTCTGGGGTCTGCCCGCCCCCCTCACGCCGCCCATCCCATCCCGTGGCAGTGCCTGGTGGTGGGAGCCGGCCCCTGCGGGCTGCGGGCGGCCATCGAGCTGGCGCTGCTGGGTGCCCGCGTGGTGCTGCTGGAGAAGCGGGACTCCTTCTCCCGCAACAACGTCCTGCATCTCTGGCCCTTCACCATCCATGACCTGCGGGCACTGGGCGCCAAGAAGTTCTATGGGCGCTTCTGCACCGGCACGCTGGATCACATCAGTGAGTCTCAGGGGGATGAAGCTCTGCAACCCCGCATCCCCTCCTGTGGGGAGCCCAGGGAGTGCAGCCCTCTCCCCTCCCAGGTATCCGGCAGCTCCAGCTGATCCTGCTGAAGGTGGCTTTGCTCCTGGGGGTGGAGGTGCACATCAATGTGAAGTTTGAGGGCCTTGTTCCCCCCACACGCAAGGCAGGTATGGTATTGCTGCAGGGTAGGTGGTATCCCTGGGGACAAGAACAGGGCTGCGTGTGGCCACTCTGAGCCCCCCAGTCCCTCTGCTAGCCTGGGGCATGCCTTTTGGGGGGAACAAGATGCAACCCTCTTGTTGCCCCAGCTGAGAACCAGCACACTTATGACCATCCCCCTCCTTGCAGGTGCCTGGCAAGCTGTGGTGCAGCCCAGTTCCTCTCCCCTCACCCACTACCAGTTTGACGTCCTCATCTCAGCTGGCGGTGGCAAATTTGTCCCTGAAGGTGACAAAAGGGGTCCCTGCAACCTGTGGACCAATAAGGGGGACTGGGTGGGGGCTCATACCTCTCCTCTCCTGCAGGGTTCAAGCGGAAGGAGACACGGGGGAAGCTGGCCATCGGCATCACCACCAACTTCATCAACCGCCACAGCCAGGCCGAGGTGGAGGTGGCTGAGATCAGTGGTGTGGCCCGAATCTACAACCAGAAGTTCTTCCAGAACCTCTACAACAAAACGGGTTGGTGGTCCCAGCCCCAGCATAGGTGGTGTTGGGAGTCCCTGTCGACTCCTGATGCAGCTGGAGGCTCAGCCCCAGGATGTCCCCTGTGATGGGATGCATGTCCCATCATTTGGTGGGGCCATTTGGTGGCTGAGCTCAGTGCAGAGGCTCCCTGTGGCCCTGGCTTAGCCCTTTCCCCATCACCAGGCACTGACCTGGAAAACATTGTATACTACAAGGACGACACTCACTATTTTGTCATGACGGCCAAGAAGCAGAGCCTGCTCAAGAAAGGAGTCATCCTCCAGGTAAGAAGGGCAGGGTCTGGCCCTGGGATCCCACAGTGATGGGCAACTGAAAGCCTGGAAGGTGGGATGCAAATCATGGGTGCTGGTTTGATTGCATACCCCTGGGATAGTGGGATTTTTGGCAGCTGTTGCCTGTGCCACAAGAAAAATCCTTTCAGGGGGCTCAGAGCCCAATGGCACAGCTGCACCCCAGATCTGAGTGCTCCCAGGCTGAGGGGCAAACACCATCTCCCACATTCCAGCCAGCTTCAACCCATCCCCACAGGACAAAGCAGACATCGAGAGCCTCCTGTCCCCAGAGAACGTGAACCAGGATGCCCTCCTCAGCTATGCCAAAGAAGCTGCCAACTTCTCCACCAACTACCACTTGCCTGAACTGGAGTTTGCCCTCAACCACCGGGACCTGCCGGATGTTGACATGTTTGACTTCACCTGCATGACACGCTCGGAGAATGCGGCGCTGGTGCGGGATCACAATGGGGCTCGTCTGCTCCTGGGGCTGGTGGGCGACTGCTTGGTGGAGGTGAGGGTCCCCCCTGCAGCACCACCTCATGTCTCTTCCTGCAAGATGCACTGGTTGCAATATATTCCCCCTCCCTAAGTGCTTCTCGTCCCAGCTGCCCAGTGCACCCCATCCCAGGCTCCCCAGGACCCAGTAGTGGCATGCCTTCTCCAGCCCCACCAGAGATTTGGGGTTGGTTCAGGGTGGAGAAGCAGCCCAACTCCTCCCCAGACGCATCTGTACCGTCGGGGAGGAGATAGCCACCCATCCTCTCTGCGCGTCTGCCGCCGCTCCCGCTTTCATCCCCAGCCAAGCCTGGCAGCTCTCAGCCTCCTCCCAGCTGCCCTGACCAGCCATGTGACTCCAGCTCCAGCTCTGCCTTTCCCTTTGCAGCCCTTCTGGCCGCTGGGCACTGGGGTGGCAAGGGGATTCCTCGCCGCCTTTGACGCAGCATGGATGGTGCGGCGGTGGGCAGCTGGGACCCCCCCACTGGAGGTGCTGGCCGAGAGGTGAGTGTCCCTGTCCTGCTGGGCTGGTTCTGGAGTGGGCAAGGGTGGTAGCAGTGACCCAAGCCCTTTCCCTTGCACCCAGGGAGAGCATCTACCAGCACCTCTCACAGACCTCCCCAGACAACACCAGCAAGAACATCAGTCAGTACAGCATCGACCCGGCCACACGCTACCCCAACATCAACCTGCAGGCCATCAAACCCAGCCAGGTACCCAGCCAGCTCCTGCCACAGGCCAGCCAGCCAGCCCAGCCTCCCTGGCAGTCAGAGTGACACTAATTTGCACGGTTCCCAGTCCCCAAAGGGTGCAAGACTGAAGCTGTTAGTTCCCAGGGCATTGAATACATTGTCCATTGTGGATGCAGGAGGGTTCTGGAGAGTTATGGAGGGATCCAGGTGTCTCCCTTGCCAGGGCCAGCTCACCTGCATGGTGCCATTGGCTCTGTGCATGTGGTGACCTACCACTGGCATGTCCCCACTGGCAGGTCCGAGACCTCTACCTTGTGGGCATAGAGGAGGTGGACCACAAGAGGAAGAGTGACAACCGGCTCATCACCGGTAGGAGCAGCCAGTCCTGCCCTAACCCCCTGCAGCAGCTCCCCCATTCCTCCCTGAAGCCCATGCCCGAGTAGCTCCTGCCCTGATTTTCCTCTCCATCCTTGTTTCTTGTGCCTTGGCCTGTGTTCAGCTGTCTGACTGCGTTTCTGTCCCAGTGGCACCTCTGGTTTCCCTCTGCTCCCCATGTGGGGACACAGCCCCCCACTGCCTTCTGGGGAGGAGGCTGCCTCCCTCCTAGCCCACACCGATGCTGAGCCATGAAATATTGACAGATGCTTTATGAACCCATTTATCAAGCCTTGCAGGGGTGGTTGTGGGGGTAGCAGGGGGAGTCTCAGGTCACTCCCATTGGACTCCTCCCCTATTAAAGCGGTGATGCTGCAGTGGGAGGCAGACTGGGGGGGTGTCCCCTGCCTCTGTAGGATGGAGACACATATGCTGCCTCCCCAGCAGCCTCTGGAGACGTCTACGAAGAGCTGCTGAGCTGGTGCCAGGCCAGCACAGCTGGGTACCGTGGCGTGGCAGTGACCAACTTCACCACCTCCTGGACCAGTGGCTTGGCCCTCTGTGCCCTCATCCACCGCTTCCGCCCTGACCTAGTGTGAGTGTCTGGGACCCCTCAGGACCTCCTCCCCTGCGGAGCCCACCCTGATGGCACCCGTGTGTCCCCCCAGGGACTTTGACTCTGTGGGCACCCAGGATGCCATTCAGATCCACCAGATGATGCTGGACATGGCAGAACAGGAGCTGGGCATCCAGCCTGTCCTCTCCAGCATTGAGATGGCCACCATGACAGAGCCTGACCACCTGGGCCTCATCACCTACCTCAGCCAGTTTTATGAAGCTTTCAAGACCTCACCAGGTGTGAGATTTTGGAGGTATTTGTCCCATCCTGAGCCCCACTGGGGCTGGCTGGCTGCTCCCCTCTTTGTAGAGTGGGTCCCACCAACATGGCCGTGTCCTTCTGTGCAGAGGTAGAGGAGGTCAGCAAGAAACCACTGTCTCCCCACGGCACACGAGGGGCCATCCTCTTCCTCAGCAAGCTGCAGAAGAGCCGGAACCTGACACGCAAACGCGCCCAGGTGAGGGACCTCCACCCGGATTCTCCTGACACACCAAAGCCCTGTCCCCCTCCCCATCCTAGCCACTCCCTTTGCATTTGCAGGACAGTGCCCAGAAGGATGCTGAGGCCAAGAGGAGCCACAGGGACACCGAGGTGGGTCTGCCCCAGGCACCCCGAGGAGTGCTCTGCAGGGGTGCAGCTTTCCTGGGGGGAGAGTGGGGGGCTGACCCTCCCCCTCTGGTCGCTCGTAGCTGGACACGGGGCTGGATGGAGACACTCTGGACAGTGCCCATGAGCCGCTGCAAACCACCATGACGGACCCAGGGCAGGTTGGTCCTATGTCACCCTGGGATGGGGGGTTCAGCTATGTAGGTGGCACTGGGGGGGACACCAGTGGCTGGCAGGGCTAAGCCAAGGGCTGGGACCAGGGCTACGCAAGCAAACACCCACGGGTTCCTGGCTCCTCCCTGCTTGTTTCCTGACCCAACTGGTTTTCCAGAGCCAAGACTTGCCGCTCCCTCACTGGTGCCAGAAAATCCAACCTGAGCACCCAGACCCGTCTCTGCAAGAGGGGCAAAACCCCCACTGCACACCTATGGCTGCCAGCAAAGCCGCGGGGCAGGGTGGGTGCCAGGACCCTGGTGCCACCCCGGCCTGTCCTCTCCCCCCACAGCCACCGAGAGAGAGGGCAGGGGAGAACAGCGATGCCTGCTACTTCTGTGGCAGCCATGTCTACATCCTGGAGCGAGCCAGTGCCGAGGGACGTTTCTTCCACCGTGGCTGCTTCCAGTGCCGGCGGTGTGGGGCCACCCTGCGCCTGGGCGACTACGCCTTTAACGAGGAGGATGGTGAGGCGGGTTTTGGGGAGAGGGGATGCTTGGGGCAGGACTTCTCCACCTTGCAGGTCATCACGTGAATTTGCCCCCCAGGTAATTTTTACTGCTCACTTCACTACCCCAATCTACCTGGCATGGACCTATCCCAGCACGAGGCCCCAGCACTGCCGGATTTAGGGGTAAGTCACCCTAAATCACCTAGGTGATGGAGGAAAGACAGTATGTGGAGGGGGATGCTTGAGCATGGCCCCTATGCTGCATCACTCCTCTGCTCTGGCTCTGCCCTAGGATGCTGATGCTGCCACCGACCCACCCTTGGATGCTGGGAGCCCATGTGTGTCCCCCAAGGAGGGGGCGCCTGGTCCCCTACAGCCCACTCCAGCAGCTCCACAGCAAGGGGAAGAGCCTGGCGCAGTGGAGGATGCTGCGGATGCTGGTGATGTGGAGGAGCAGGAGCTGCTGGCACAGCCCGGGGGGGATGCAAGGGAGGAGGAGGGTCCTGGAGCAGAACTCCAGGGGGTGGCAGAGGAGGGTGAGGAGAGTGGGGGCAGGAGGAAGATCATCCTTACACCGCTGGAGAAGCTCAGTCTGTCCACCCTGAATCTCACCAGCGAAGCAGAGCCTGATCCTCCACCGAAGCCAGCTCGTCTGTGGCTCCAAGCAGTGCCTGAGGCCCTCCCTGCCCCATGGCAGGGTCAAGACTGCTGGAAGGAGGAGGAGGAGGAGGAGGAACTTGACATGCAGAAAAGTAGGTGGTAGAAGCTGGAGTCTCTGGATGAGCAAAGCTCTCAGTCCCTTCAGGACCCTGCTGTAACCTGCTGTACCCCACGTCTTGCTCATGAGGCACCAGCCTGAAAGGGCTTTTCTCTTGGGGCAGCTTTGGAGGAGAGCGACAGCGAGGAAGAGGAGGAGGAGGAGAAAGAGGAGGAAGGCACAGACCTTGGCATCATGGCAGAGTTGGTGAGGATTTTTCCAGAGTGGCAGTGGCCCCATCAGCACAGGTGGTAGCTGGGGCTCTTGCTGGCATCTCCTCTCACAGAGGCATCAGGTCTGGCTCAGCCATGGCTGCCGAGGCAGGAGGTGCCTGGTGCAGGGACTGACCCCCTTCTGCCCATGCCACCATCTCTTCATAGTGCCTGAACCTGGGCAAAGAGGATATGTACTCCACCTGTGAGCACACACTGTCCCGCCGGGCCAGGGAAGCCCACATGAAGCGGTTCTGCAAAGCCCAGGTAACCCCCACAGGGGAGAGCTGGGTCCTCAGCCCAGCACCATCCCCTGTCCTCTCCATCTGGCTCCTGGTGGCCTTGTGATGGCAGGTGCCAGCCCACAGACGAGTGCTGCCCTTCCCTCGCAGGCCATCCAGAGACGGCTGGAGGAGATTGAGGTGACATTCCGGGAACTGGAGCAGGAAGGCATCAAACTGGAGAAATTACTCCGGGATGAGAATGGTAAGACCAAGGTAGATGGAGCACTGTGTCCCCCATTACGGGGGTTTGCACCCCACTCACCATCTCCCTGTCCTGCAGGCAGCCCAGCTGACCAGCAGACACAGTGGACAAACCAGCTGCTGTACTTGGTCCAGAAGAAGAACAGTCTGATGACTGAGGAGTCAGACCTCATGATTGCGTAAGGCTCGGGGGGATGTTCTCTGGTCAGTGTGGGGGCTCAGCTCATCCCAGCCCCTCTCGAACCCAGCACTCAGCACACTCCTTCCCTCCCCACAGGGTGCAGGAACTGAAGCTGGAGGAGCAGCAGTGGCAGCTTGATAAGAAGCTCCGGAGTTACATGAACAGGGAGGGTGAGTGCCAGTACTTGCCATGGGAGGGGGGTCCCTGTGCATGGTGTGGGGAGCAGGCCAGGGTTGTGGCCCACCCAGCCCTACTCTGGCCCCCTGCACCCACAGAAACCCTAAAGACACCCGAGGATTGCAGGGCTGAGCAGGAGACTCTGGCGCAGCTGTTGAAGGTGGTGAATGAGCGCAACCTCCTCATCCACATCCAGGAGGAGAAGCGGCTCAGTGAGCTGCGGGCCTGATCCTCACAGCCCCTGGACCCACCAGATCCTCCCTGGGGGGACAAGCAGTGTGTGTGTGTGTGTGTGTCTCCTGGTACAAGCATCACTCTGAGCAGCCTCTGTGATGGTCGTGATGCCTGAGCTGCTTGCAAGCACCAGCAGCTGCCATGGCGAATCCAGCTCCCTGCTTGCCAAAGCCTGTCACGGGAGGGCCAGACCTGCTGGTGGATGCCCACATGGAGAGACACTGAGAAGCACCCAGCTTTGGGGTGCAAAGAGGGTGTTCTCGCATGTGGCTGGATTGCCTTTGCCTTGTGCTTGCTTGAAAATAAGATTTGCAGGGGGCTCCACGGGTGCCCAGCAGCAAGGAGGTGACCGTAGCCACCACAGGCAGGTCACAGGGGAGATGTCAAATGTGCAGGGGCAGCATCAGGACAGGTCCCTGGAAGCTACCCTGGGACATCCCTTCCAGCTGAGGGCATCCATCCCAGCCTGGACTGTCCATCTCTTCAAGGGACATTTGGCTTTACAAGTGGGGGCCAGTGACAGATTGGGCTGATCCTGCCACTCTGCATAGCTGCTTTTGCATGCCATGTCCATGCTGTCCCCAGCTGCTGCAGGAAACCAGGATCACAACCCCACCATGAGCCCCTTGGGGCAGGGAAGGGCATTTTGTCCATATTGTGCCCAATCACTCTGTGATACCAAGGACAAGGGACGCCAGTGGCCATGTCCTCCTTGCCCCTTTCAGGTTTCTCCTGCTTGGCAATGCCACAATGGCCTTTGCACAGACCTCAGACCCCCTAGAGTCTCCAGGTGTTGCAGGGTGGCCTCTGTGGCTGAATGGATCTTGCAGCAGCCCCAGACATGTTGGGGACGGGGGTCCCAGGCATGGGTTCTTAGCAATACCACCCTGTGTTCAGCCCTTATCCTGCCATTCCCCTCAGTGTCTCCTCCAGCTCTCCCTGGTGTTTGTACCAGCCCTACCATCCTGTTGCAGCCCCCCTCCTTTCTAATAAAGCCCCCTGACCCGGCACCAAGGGCTAAAATACCACCTTTATTTTCAATCTGAGTCAAATCTGGTTGTTAGAGCAATTGCCAGCGTTCCACCCCAGGCATGGGGAGCCTGAGTCTTTCAAGCCTCCCAACCAGGCCAGCAGGTCCCTCCAGGTACAAAGGGTGTATTTAAAAAGCAATAAAACCCCACGTCCATCGTAGTTCCCACAAGGGCCAGTGCAACAAATCTACCCCCAATATCTTAATTTCTCTCAGAGGCAAATGTCAAACCTGCACTACTGCATTGGCTGCACTGCTGCCAGAAGACAGCTAAAAAAAGGATCAAAAAGGGACACAGTGGGGCTGGAGGGGTATTGTGGGACACCCGCAGCCTCAGTTCAGCTGTCACTGGAGGGGTATTGTGGGACACCCACAGCCTCAGTTCAGCCGTCACTGGGACATTCCTGCAGCGTCTGCAGCACCATCCGCATCTGCTCCTCGGTGCTGTGCAGCATCTTCACCTCCATGGTGCGAAACAGGTGGAGACCAGTGGCAAGAAGGAGGATGCCGATGGCAAGGAAGGCCAGCAGGCAGAAGGAGAGCTTGGGGAAGGGCTGCCCGGCGTCCAGCCCTGCCAGCGCACCCAGTGCGGCCACGGCCTGCAGCAGCAGCAGCAGCAGGGCCAGCAAGGCCATCCTGCCCGAGGAGTAGCGCTGCCGCTGTGCTGCCCGCAGCCCCACGGCCACCTCTGTCCGTGCCTCTGTCACCACATCTACCAGCATTGGCTCTGCGGGGACAAGGGGCCTCAACAGGGTGGGACCCCTCTCTACCACTCCTATACCCCCCCTTTTTCACATCCCCACACCGTGCCTTGTTCCGTGCACCACTCCACAAGCACCACCCCAAAGGATGTCCTACGCAAAGGGAAACATCCCCAGAAAACTCCATCCAACTCCATCCCTCCATCCACCAGCCCTCCCAGCACATGTGGACGCTGGCAGCAGCCCCCCAACTTACCAGCAGTGGCGAGGGTGGCACCCACAGCCTGTCCCTGCCTCTGGATGTGCAGTGTTGCCATCACAGCTTCATGGTCTGAAAAGGGGACGTCCATGCCCGGAGCTGCCCCTGTGGTGGTCTTCAGCTCTTCACACTTTACCATGAAGCTGGAGATGGCCTGGGTGAGGGTGCAAGGGGGTCACACCAGTTCCTCAGCCTCTCCACTCACAGGTGGTGGCGAAGGGTCCCCCGTTACCTTGTAGAGGATGTAATCGATGCGGATGCCCAGTGGGAAGGGCAGCAGCTCTGATTTGTCAGTGAAGCAGTTGTTGGGAACAAGGGTACAACCATCCTCACAGCCCTGAGACAAGAGCTTTGGTTGGTGGGGGCCTCTTGGTTTGCCCTGGACCCCACTCAGCCCTTGCTGCTCACCTCAAAGTGTGTGGCCTCAGCAAAGGCATCCCGCAGCCCCGTCCAGCCACGCAGCAGCCGGATGCCCACATCTTCAGGGTGCATGTTCAGGTCCCCTCCCAGCAGCACCACATCAGCCGCCTTGGAGGTGTGTCTGCAGGGGAAAGGATGGCTAACCTCCCATCCCTGCACTGCCCTGCACCAGACTGCAGTGATTGGGACTCACCCAGTGCTTCTCAGCCTTACCCCTGACTGGGACTGGTGCAGCTGGGAGCTCTCTGCAGTGCATACCCAGGGGCAGGGGTGACTGCACATATCCTGGGGACCTGCAATGGGGGACCCTGTGGGGCACCCCTTGGCTGCTCACCGGATGAACTGTGCCAGCTCCCAGGCCTGCACCAGGCGGTGGGGCAGGTAGGCGTCCTTCTCCCGGCAGTACTCGGCGTGCAGCTGGTGAGAGCAGGGGAGCAAAGAGGCTGACTCCCATGCCAATACCTGCCTTGCTCCCAGGCTCCCTGCAAACCTACCCAACCTCTCTAGACGGTTCACCTAGGGTCTGGCCAACACCTCTGCCTTTATCTCACCCCCCTGGGGACAGCCTGGGATGCTCACCCCACTGCACAGCCAGACTGTGTGTCCCTGTCCCCCCTTCCTGAGTAATATTTTATTAAATCAGTGCATAGTCCAGGACAGAGGGTGAAGAGCAGGGGTTAAAGCAAGCGGACAGCAAAGAAGTGGCCCTTCATCTCCCTCCTTCCCATTGTCCCCCCCCATGCTGGGTCCTTCCCTGGGATGCTCACGTGGGTGACATAGATGTTGAAGATGATCCCTGAGATCCTGATGATGACAAGGCCAACGGATTTGCCACAAAACCAGTCCCCATGTTGGAGCTGCCAGAGGGGAAGAAGAGCAGGTTGGGGCCACTGAGGCTCCACGGGGGTGGACACAATGGTGCCATATGCCTCCTGCCCCACTTACCATGTAGGGGTACCCATTCAGCGAGTACTGGTAGAGGAGCGTGTCCAGAATGCGGAACCTGGAGAAGACGCAGAGGCCGCTGCCGATCACCCCACTGCAGGAGGAGAAAAGCACAGTGGGGAAGTGTGGTCCCCAAAAACTCTGCCTCGCTCCAGCCCCGAGCCAGGAGGGCTCCACGGATGCCTGAGTCCTAGTGTGCTCCCATGAGCATCCCACTCTCCAGACATGGGGTCTCCCACAGTGACAGAGGTGACCTACAGCACCTGCACCAGTCTCTACATGTGTCAAACATAGGACATGGCACAGCCCTGCCCACTGCCCCACAGACAGTCCTGGGGAGCTGGCCTTGTCCTTCTCACCTGCGGAAGTAATGAGAGAAGGGGTAACAGCCTCCTAGTTTCACCTTCAAGTCACTGTAGTCCCGTTCACTCCACACCTGGAGAACAGTAGGATGGGCTGAGAACAGTCACACTCACATCCCACGCTGGGAATGGGCACACTCGGCTCAGAAACTGCCCTCACCTCCTGAAGAAGTACCAGATCAAAGTCCTCCTGGCGCAGCATGTCCCCGATGAGCCGGATGCGCTCCTGCCGCCGTTTGCTCAGGTAGCGAATGGCCCTGCCAGAGAGGGGTGACAGTCACAGCCTGGCGGGGACGGGGTGATGGGGGCTGTCGGGGCACACTGCCACCCGAAATGGGGAGAGAGGGCTCCAGCACCAGCATAAGCAGGATGCAGATGGGAAAGGGCTATGCGAGGCCATTTGGACAAGAGGGATAACGCAGGGAGGCTGTTTGGGGACAGCTTCTCCTACCTGCAGATCTGAGGCAGCTCATCCTTGCTTGGGGTGCAAATGGGGGACCTTCCCCGGGGTTAACAGGCACAGAGGGGACTGGAGGTACTACCCAGGCAAGCACCTCATGACCCTCTGGGGCTAGGAGAGTGGTGTGACTCCAAAATGAAGGGGACACAAAGGTAACCCCAAAGTGGGACCCCTCTCCCAATGTGGTGTCCCCATCCCCACCCATGCAGCCTGGCACAGCCCTGGCAAACACTGGACTCACCAGCAGTTGAGGTCAAAGACACGAAGGCGCAGGGCGGGATCGCCCTCCATCTCTTGCTGGATTTTGCAGAGGCCAGAGGGCAACGCTGGGCAGGGGGGGGTCCTGCAGGGAGCAGACTGGGGGGACAGCCCCGGGGAGCCGGCGGAAGGTGCAGGACAGAGCCAGGGATCCGGGCTGGCGTAGCAGAAAGGCTGAGCCAAGGCAAAAGCCAGGAAGGAGGAGTGCTCAGGGTGCTCCAGCCTACCCTGGGCCTGACCCCTCTGCTCCTGTGCACAAAGCCCATCCCGAACCCCAACTTGCCCCCACAAAGGGATCCATGTACCCCGACCACTATGTGACCCTCCATCCAGTTTGGACACTGGTGGGCCAGGGATGGCATACAGGGCTCAACCTTCTGTCTGTCAGTGAGTTGTGTCCAGGATGGACTTTCACCCTGGTTTCAGGGTGAAACCCTGGAGATGCGAAGCACGGGCATGGGACAACCCCCCACACCTCCCCACTCGGGAAGCCCACGCATCCTTTTGGAGACTCCAAACCGCGGAGGAGCCAGAAGCTCCCTAAGCAGCTCCAGCGCTCTCCCAGCCCCAGCGCTCTCCCAGCCCTCGCTTCTCTCACGCCTGACCCCGTAAGATTATCCAGGATGCCGGTAGCAGGCGGCCGGGGGAGGGAGCCGAGCTCTGCCTGCTCCGGCGGCATTACCGAGCTGCTCGTCCCGTTCCTGCGCAGTGCTAACACCGGCGTCTCCTACCAAGGCTGAGCCCTCCGAGGCGCTCTCCGCTCCCAGCTCCCCGAGGGACGGGCGGGCGGCGCGACAGCGGCGGGACGCGGAGCGGGACGGGGCAGCGGCAACAGGCGGAGCGGCAACAGGCGGAGCGGGACAGCTGGAGGAGCGGGGCAACAGGCGGAACGGGGCAACAGGCGGAACGGGGCAACCAGCCGAGCGGGGACGGGACCGGAGCAACAGGAGGAACGGGAGGCGGAGCGACCGGCGGGGCCGAGAGCGGACCTGGAGCGGGGCTGCGGGGACTGCGCGGACTACGCGGACTACGCGTCCCGGCAGGCAACGGAGCGGAGCGGAAGGGGAGGGGCCGGGGCCGGGGCGGATGAATGGGACGGGGCCGGGTCTGGGGCCGGGGCGGATGAATGGGACGGGGCCGGGTCTGGGGCCGGGGTCCGTGAATGGGACTGGGCCGGGGCGGATGAATGGGACGGGGCCGGGTCTGGGGTCGGTGAATGGGCCGGTGGGTGTAACGGGGGGCGCTGGGGGTGCACGAGGAGCACTGGGGTACGCGCGTCTCGCAGGACGGGGGAAAGCAGCTGGTGTTAAAATACGTCGTCTGTGTCCCCTGTGTTTGGAACCGGGTGTGTGTGTACCGAACAGCCGAGGCACTACGAGCAGGGCTTCGAGGGGTGTTGCTGACTGGTGGGACAGACCAGCCTTCTGCCACCTGCTGCCGGCGTGGGCGAGAATGCGACCCCCTAAAACGTGTCCCTGAACCCAGCGATGCTGCCGGGAATTGCAGGGAAGCGTCTTCCATGGGGTTGGTCGACCTTTCCCAAGCAAACCCTGCACCAGTGATTCAAATCAGAGCAAAATACAGCTGGATGTGGCATCCCGGTGCCGGGAGAGGGGGTCGCGGGAGAAACGTTACCCAGCCATGGGGTTTCATGGGACAGAGCAGCTTTCATAGTCCTGGTTGTTGAAGAAAACCCCAAGAAATAAAATATGAACTTCAGAAGCACTTGAGCCAACCCATGAACAAATAATTTTAATATTTATTTAGCAGACTGTAGTTTTTTCGGAGCTCTACAGTCTCCTCTCTTTGAAGTTGGACAGATACAGTAAACACAACAAATATATGATACAACCCATCACAGCTGGATTAAAAAAAATACACAAAAAATATAATACATAAAAAATTGGATTTTTAACATTGTGGACTGACACAGCTCTAAAAATGGTGATTGTAACCCTGGTAAGCTTTACAAAGTCTTTAAAAAAATAAAACAGTACTTCATGTGAAATTCATAAATACACTGGAGGAGAACAGAGAGGCTGGGGGGCAGGGGAGTTGAGAAAGTGTCTCTGGGATCCTGGCTAAACCCCGGCCAGGGCTGCTGGGGGCACCAGTCAGCGTGTGCCTGGGGTGTGGGTGCACACCCTGGGGCTCAGTGCAGGCAGGATGGAGGGATGCAGGGGTGGAGGGAGGGTGGAGGCACAAACCAGTCCAGTTAATGAAGAGCTTTGTCCCTGGTTGGGGCTGGGAGTGGGGCACACCTGTGTTTTATGGTGGGGGAGTTTTGAGTTTTCATTCCCAGAGTTTCAGATCAGTGAGTGAAACGGAAGAAGAAAAAAAAAACACAACAAAACAACAAACATGCTACATATGAGAACTCAGCCAGGCTGCCCTGGCACAGCACTGGGATAGGACTCCAGTGCCTTGCCTTGGATTTTTCCCTCTCTCCACCCTGCTCCATCTTGCCCTGTTCAATGCAGCTGCCTAAGTCCAGTCCCACCATGGAGCCCTCAGCTGGGTGTGGGGCCAGGATGGCTCTGCCCTGTCCCACAGGGATGGGTGTCTTCTCCCAGCAGCAAGAGGTCAAAGCCCCCATGCCTCACCAGACACAAGGCATCACAGTGGCAGCCAAGGCACTTTCCTGGGCTCTGAGGCTGTTCCTGCTCCTTTGCACCTGGCAGCACTGAGCCTAAACCTGCCCTGTCTCCCCATCCTGGGCTTTAGCCCCCCTCAAACCACTCCTGCCCCCCCTGCAGCACTGGTCTCTGCATTTCCTGCCACCTTCGCTCCCCTGCCAACACGAGAAATCCGTCCAGACCTGGCCACCTCGGGCTCCCTGTCCCCCTGCCAGCCTCCTGCCACCCTGCTCCATGCCACCTTGTCTCTCTGTGCCCCTCCTGCACCCCGGGGATGCTCTTCCCAGCCTCTGTTCTTGCAGTTGCAGCCTCAGGGCTGGGCATGCTGCATTGGCTTACTTTGGGCAGCAGCCATAAAAATACCTCCAAGCACACCCAGTCCCTTATCCTGGCATCCTTCCTGTTCTCTGTCCCCTCTCTGTCTCTGTCCCCTCTGTCCTAAACCCTGCCCACTGACAGCCTGGCCCTGTGTTCCTCAATATGCTTTTCCCTGCACGAGCCACTTCTCTGGCCACTTCCCACAGGATGCAGGCAAGTGGACAGAGCAATCCAGAACAGTCAACACAGAAAAAAGGCAAAAAAGGTGAAGAAAAAAGAACCGAAACAAAGAAAATGTATATATGCAAAGTAAATCAGGCAAATCTAACCTCACTGCTCTCTACTCATGACTCCTCAGCAAGTGACCACAGCAGGGACATTGAGCCTGGGCCACCCCCAAGCGCTATCCTTGAAAGCCCACACAGAGCTCAGGGGATCCCACACAAAAACCAGCCAGAGATGAAAATATCCTGAGCCTTCCCTACACAAGCCACTCCCTGTGCCTGGTAGTTCCGCTGTTGCCTCCAACCCAGTAAACTCTGCTGTCACCTCTGCTGGTCACCAGCACGGCACGGGGCAGAGGCCCAGGCACTGCAGAGGGTCATCATCCCGATTACAAGCACGGTGTCCTTTTAAAAAGTATTTAAAAAGCACTTTAACTTAAAAAAAGGAAAAGAAAAAAAGAAAGAGACATAAAAAAACATGGTTTGCATTGTCGATGCCCTCATGCCTTCACTGCCACTGGTTCCCAGTGCCCCAACTGCACACAGAGAAGCCTCCCGGCTGCCAGTCCCAGGGAGGCAGCAATGTCCCCCTCCTCCACTCTGCTCTGCCCTGCTCCTGCCTTGCACAGGTCCCCACTGCCACCTGGGCTCTGCCAAGCTGTGCCAATGACACTGCTGCTGCCATGCCAATCAGTTTTGGACCAGACCTGGTGCAATGCCCCTCCTCCAGCCCATCTGTGCTCACTCCTCTCCACTCAGGACCAGGACCACTTCAGAGTGAGGGTGGGGGTGAAAGAAAGGGTCGTTCTCTGCTCCGACATCCCGCTGGTGACGACACGGTGGGATCCTGGCCTTTATCAGCAACACCGAGGACCGGTCTCTCCTCATCCAGCACCGGATGTGGGTTTCCTTTCTCCCTATGTTTCTTTTCCCATTCTTTGTTTTTTTGGTTTTTTTTTCATTTATTAAAAAAAAAACAAAAACTGTTCCTAAGTAGAAAACATCTGCAATCACAAGTCAGTCTTTTTTGGCTATTGTTGTTCTTCCTCCTCCTCCTCTCTTCAAATGACTTCTCACAAGGCAACAGGCACGGGTGGCTACTCTGCATGGCCCCCTCCCTCCCCTGCACGCCCCTTGTGCCCCTGCCTGTCCCCGAGTGCCCCTAGTCCTTGACCAACTTGTACACATGGTGCTGGGCGCCGTGCTCGCTGGTGGAGACCTCGAAAACAAAGGCAATGCAGAGCAAGGTTTCCTGGGTATCCCTGTTCGTAACAACCTGTAGCAGAGCAGAGCGTGTTAGGGGAGTGCTGTGGGCAGATGCAGTTATTCAGGGGGTTGCATGGGCTCATGCACATGGGCACAGCCACTTTGCATCATGAAAAATTTGTTACCCATTATTTGTAGGGTTGCACAGGCACTGGCAGAGTCAATTTAATTGCACTGTCAATATTTACTACCCAATTTTGGGGCGGGGGGGAGGGAACAGGCTGAGGAACAGCCTGAATTGCACCACCAAAAATTTGCTACCTGTTGTTTGGGAGAGTGTTGCATGGGCTCAGGCATAGCCACTGCATTTGCACCACAGAAAATTGCTACCCATTATTTGGGGAAGGCAAACAGGCTCAGGCACAGCCTATTTAACTGCACCGTGAAAAATTTGCTTCCCATTATCTGGGAGACTCGTCCAGGCTCAGGCCTGTTTGCATCATCAAGATCTGCTCCCTGGAATTCAGGGACTGTGTGGGCTCAGGCACAGCCAGGAGTATCTGAGCTGCTGGAGCACATGCCCAGGGCCGGCAGGGCCAATGCAAGTGCGGGCTCCACACTTCTGGTGGGAAACATTCCCTGGAAAAGGAGTGGAGGTACCTGCAGGATGGTGAAATTCTCCAGGACACTGTTCATCATGTACTTCTCTGGGAGGTGCTTGAGTTTGTGGATGAAGTTGATCATGTACTCGCACATGGGAGACCGGTGGATGCGGTAGATGAACCGTCCGTTCTCCAGACGTGCATACTCCGTCTGCAGGGGACAGCCAGGGTGAGCAGCTGTCACATGGGACGTAGGCATGGGCAAGTGGTGGCCAGCTGGGACACAGTGATGTCCTCTCCGCTCCGCCCATGGACAGGTATGAAGCCACATGTCCTACACCCAGCTCTGGGGCTTTCTCCATCCCAGGACCTGGTGTGGACCAATTCCTACCCCTTCCCGATGCAGCAGGGCATGGAACTCACCTCCACTTTTTCCACGACCTGCTTCCCAAAAGAGCACACCTTGGTGGATACTGTGATGGTCATGTTCTCTGCACTGCTGTACTGGCTGCTGACACCGTAGAATGTCCCCGGCCCGTCCTGGATCGTGCTGTTCAGATCAGCCTGGAGAGATGAGGGGAGAGAGGGTCCCATTAGGCACCACCACACCCAGCTCTCGATGGGGACAGGAGACACCAGCTTTCATGCTGGCAGGGGGCCCAACCTGCAACGAGCCCATGGCTCAAGGACAACCCTTCCCATCCTAATCCTCCCAGCATCATACCCAAAATTTGACGAGAAAGAAGGAGTTCTGGGGCCCACGCTCATAGAGTTCCTTAAGGCCACCTTTCTTTTCAGGAAACTTGTCATAGATCTGGCGGATGTCCACAGCCTCCAGCAGTGGGTCGCTGTATGAGGGGTTCGTCTGGCCAATGTGCACAAAGAGGTGTTTGCTGTACTGTAGGGACCAGGGACATTAGAATGAGAGGTCAGGTGAAAGCAAGATGCCACCAAGCACAGGTGTGTGTGCCATCCCCCACAGCTGGTGGGGGTACGGAGGGGACCGTTACCGTTTCAGCATCCCGCGGCACCTCCATGAAGGCCGAGTACTCCAGGAGCCGGAGCTTGGCGGAGGCGATGGTGCGGTCCTGCCAGACAGGCACGGCTGATGCAGCTGGCGGGAGCGGAGCCAAGGGCTCGTAACCTGGGGCAGGGGGAATGACATGGGGATGGGGGCAGCTGTGAACTGGGGGGAGTCCCCCTGCAATGCCATGGTGCTGCTGTCCTCACTGCATTCCCCACTCTCCCTTATCTCCCAGCATGGGGGTTTTCCCACAGAGTGGCTAAAACACAGGATGTGCCAGTCCTACTCCTGAGTGGAAAGGGACTGGAGGGGACCCAGCCAGGAGCAGCAGGGTCCTGCTCACTGCAGGACTTTTTGCCAGGTTTAAACTCAGGCTTTTCCCCCATCAGGACTGGGGAGGAGCCTCAGGTGGGTAGCACCGTGGGTGGGAGGGGACAGGGGACAAATATGACCTGGCAGGGGCGCAGGGTTCCCTGCAAGGGGGCAAGGATGTGACTTACTGGCTAGTGATGGAGGCATGGGTGGCTGGATGGGGTAAGCTGGTTGTGCAAACGGTTTAATGCTGGAAAGTAAAGAGCAATCATCAGGTTACCAAGCCCGGGATACCCCACTCCCTTGCCAAGGTAGGGTCCTGCCTGGTGCCAGGTAGTGGAGGGGTTTCGTACTTACTCCTGAGAGGGTCCAGGCTGTCCTGGGATAGGCCCACTCCAAAACTGGGGAAGTAGCACAGGGAAAAGTCAGCGGCTTATGACTTTCTGCCCCAGCCAAATTCCCCTCACCTGCTGCAAACAGCAGGGAGCCCCCATTTCTCCCCCTGCATTCTCCCCCTGCATGGCTGAGGATGGCTGTTGATCATCCCCCTGTCCTGTGTGGCTCATGCACAGGGATCCATGCCCCCCCCTGCCCCAGGGGGTCCCTGTACAGGGGAACATGGGGTTGTGCTCACCCTGGGGGCAGCAGAGAAGACGGCCTGAGGAAGAGGAGGTGGGGGGCTGAGCTTGTTCTGCAGGACGCTGGCTGACACGATCTGCGCAGAGGACATGGAAGCCATGCTCTGCAGAGCTTTATCCTTCGAGACCTGGTCCTGGAGGCAAAAGGGAAGACAGGAGGGTAGTGGTGGTTACAGGGGCAGACTGAGCTCCCTCAATCCAATTGTGCCTGACAGGTTTTGCAAAGCTAGGAGCCAACTCTGCAGCCTGGCCGAGGGGTGAGGGCAGAGGGATCCCCCCACCCCTCTCAAATGTACCCATCTTAATTAACATTTGAAGCTTGAAAATGTTCCCTGGGCAAAAGCTGACAGCTCTGGAAGATGTGAATCCCTGTCCCACTCCCAACCCCTGTTGCCCCCCACCCTTGGGGTTAGCCCCTCCATGGAAGAGGGCAAAAGGCAATGGGGAACAAAAGGCATTTCAAACTCAAACTCAACTTACCAAGTTCATGGCCTGTCCACAAAAGAAAGGAAAAAAAAAGGTTAGAGCGTTGTGGGAGCCTATGGGTACTGTGTGCACCTCCCCATCAGTCAGGTATCCCCACTCCCAGCTCATCACGGCATCACACAGATTTGGGGAGTGAACCCCTCGACCTGGTTGGTCACCAGGGGATTGCACATGGTGGCCATTTATGCCTGGGCTTAATCCCACCAGGAACGGGATGCCAAAGTCCCCCAGTATTTTATGGGGTCACTGAGGTGAGCCAAGCCTGTGTCTTTCTTGGCTCTTTAATAACCTCTACAACCTCTTCAGGGGCCCTCAATGCTTGCCAGGGCACAGAGAGAAAGAGCTGCCAGCTCCTGCTCTGACTGGCAAAGGGCACCTGCACCTGCCATGTGTGCATTTATATAGGAGACCAATCATTTTTCCTTTTCCCTTTTGCTCTGGAGGTCACAGCACTGCTGGGCAGGAGCACAGGGCTCAAGGCTCCCAGGTATTGCCTGGGGCAAGGCTGATCCTCCACTTGCATTCACAGGACATGTGCATGCTGGTCCCAGTGCACACCCTCTGTTTTCCTTCTGAACCTTCCCCAGGGATCAATGCTTCATTTATTTTCACCTGGGGTAGGGTGGGAGCGCAGGCATGCAGCCACACGCCGGGAGCATGAACACACACATGACTGCAGCTCAAAAATACAGACACTGCTCATGGAAGGGAATTTCCATCCCACAGTGCTGCGTGAGGGCAGAGGGCTGCCTGCACCGATCTTGGGAAAGGATGTTTTGTATCCCCGGAGTATTGCTCAGGGGGATCTCTGTCCTGGCCGTTCCCTGCCAAATCCCACAGGGAGCATGCCTGGGGATAGAGAGCACAGCCATGGACACAGGCCTCCAACCCTGGACCCCAGGAGTCACTGCTGCCTCCAACTCCCCCTTTGCCCTGCACTGTGCTGTGCAGCAAGAAAAGCTATTCATTCTGTTATTTTGTTGTAAAGGCTTCTGCTGCTGCTGACCCTGCTGCCCTCACCTCCCTGACTGCCCTTCTCGGGAGCTGGGTTTAAGACATACAAGCGCAGAGGAGCCTCCCCAAATAGTTTTGGGTGCCATCTCCTGGCTTCTCCCAGCAGATCAAACCCTCCTGGGCTGTGGGAGCCCTCCTGCCACCTCAGTCATGGGGCACTGGGGTCCTTGCTGAAGGGCTTTGGAGGGCACAACTTGGTGAGCTTCCAGGCAGCATGAACTGGAGCTTGTTAAAACTTTGAGGACAAAACTGCCAGCTCCAGCTCTGATGGTGGCCCTCGCTCTCAACTCTCTGGCCCCTGCTGCCAGCCTCAGTGCTGGAGATGGATAGAGCACCCAGGACAGGGGGGGCTGGTGATGCTTTTGGGACCTCAAGGTCAGTGGGCTGAAAGGTTTTCTGGGCTCCCACACACCCAGCAAGGCAGTAGGTCACCCCTGGAGATGCCCAAGGAGATCCTCCCTGGTGTGACAGTGCAGGCATTAAGTCAGGCACATCCCAGGAGCTGGCTGTCCCCAGTGGGCAGTCATGCAGTGGGGACTGCTCTGCCCCCCACCTTGCACCGTGTGTGTCCAACCCGAACAGGGCTCGGTCTTTCGGTGATGCTCCCAGGCCTGTCTACGCCCCCCCACCATCACCCTCCCCACTGCCACCACAAAGCTCGGTGGGAACGGTTATGGAAGGATTAGTTGGGCTCCAGTTAGGAGGAAAGAAGAAGAGAAGGAAGGAAAGAAAAGCCAACCAGAGAAGAGAGAGAGGATGATCCAGTTTTTCCTCACTTGGCTCCCTTGGCTCCTGGAACCATGGACTGCCCCGACACTGCTGAGCCTCCTTCCCAGCACCATGGTCCCATCTGGACCTGCTGCCATGCACATCCCTGAGGTGCCCCTAGGCCATACTCACATCCTGGTGTCTCACAAGCCACTGGGTTGGCAGCCTGCAGGGAGCCCCCTGACCCCCCTGCTTCTGCCCACATCCCACCAGCAGCTGTCCTGAGTAGGGTCAGGTCTCAGTTGAGGAGGGGAGCGGGCCTTTGCATACCTTGCTTAAACCTTACTCTGCTTCATTGGCTGCTCTGGGGAGATCTTCCCCTCCTGGGAGAACCCCTGATGGCCCAAAAGAGGGGGCAGCCCTCATACATCACTGGAGGAGGGTTTAAACCCACATTTCCCCATGGCAGAGTTCTTGCCCAGGTGAAAAGAGGGGATTCGGCACCCAAATTCACCCTCCTGAAGGAAAGGGAAGGGCTCTGTTGCCCCTCCTTGCACTTCTCTCCGGGCATCCCACAATGACACCTGTAAAGATCATCCGGTCCTAGAAGCCAAGTGAGCGGGAAGAAAAATAAAACACCAAAAAAGAAAGGTAATACAGGGAAGCAAGCGGCACACCGCAGAGCCGAGGGGGTTAGTCGTCAGCAGGCGGGGGCCAGCGATGCGGGGAACGCGTACCTTCAGCTTGGACTGAATCTCACGAGATTTCCGTCGGGCAAGAACCTGCAAGTGGCTAGAGACCTGCAGAGAGAGAGCAGAAGGAGAGGGGGAACAGCAGAGCCGTCAACCAGAGGAAAGGAGGAAGAAGGAAAGGGGCTGCCCATGCTCACAGAGACACCGCCGCAGACACCTGGGCAAGGGCGTCAACGTACCTTGATGCCAACCTGGTACTCCCGCACCTTCTTCCGAGCTAGAACCTGTATGTGGCTGGACACCTAGCGCCCGCCACGCCGTTCGGAAAGGAAAACACAGAGAACGTGAAGATATGTTCCCCCTGCAGGGTGGGATGCTGTCCCCAGGGAAGGGAGTGTGGAGAAATGGGGGAGCACTTTTTGCTGCTTCTGGATGATGCTGAGGGTCGTGCACCTGCCGCGAGCTGGAGGAAGGAAAAATGAGGGGGACCCTGGTGCTGCACTGGTTGATGCTTGTTTGTGCCCCCCTGGCTGGGGTGAAGCTCCTTGGAGTAAAGCTGCTGCAATTGAGTGGGTCAATATTTACCATCTCTTGGAGATAGACAGACCCTGCCAGCCCCTGCAAGCACAATAACCTAAGGATACAGCCTTGCAGGTTTGGGGTGTCCCTGGGTTACTTGGCAGGGGCTGCAGTGGGACTGCCAGTCCTAAATTAATCCAGGAGGGACTGGTTCATTGCCCCAGGGCTCCTGCTGATCTTGCAGGTGGGAAAGATGAGAAAGTGGTTTTTTGTGTCTAGGTCCCTGTAGGAGGAGGATTCAAAGAAAAGGGACTGATGTCCAGGCAGGAAAGGTGCAGCATGGCTGGGGGGCCTGAGCCACAGGCAGGGGGGCATCTGGCAACCCACCAGGGTTTAGGGCTGATTTTAGGAAGAACCTTCTCACACCAGTGCCAGTCTGTCCAAGAAGAGACACAGGGCTGTCCAGGACACGAGCGCACAGAGAGATCAATGCCATGTCAGCTCTCCCCTGCGCTTTTCCTGAGTCCCTCCAGAGCATTGCATTCTTACCCCATGGAGGGGGGGCTCACCTATGTCTTTAAGCCAGAAATAAAGCACTGCTTGGCACTGGTCTAAACACAAGGACAGTGGCCAGACTGTGGTCCCTCTCCCTCCAGCATAAGTCCTGGAGCAATGTCACCTCCAGTGTCTTGGCACCAGCATTCCTCTCTTGCTGGGACTCATGGCAGTCCCAGCCTAAGTGTCCCAAACCCATCCATCTCCCTGTGGTGGGAGATGCTCCCCAGCATCCAAGGCCACTGGTTCTGCCAGGACAGGTGGTTTGGCTCCTGGTTAGGGGCCACCGTGGAGGGGAGGGAAGAGCCACTGGACATGTGACAAACAGATGTCCCACTGAGGGCTGCAGCAGCCTGGTCCTCAGACAGGTTTGGTGCGATGAGGGCTCCAGGGATGAGTGTGACCACTGTGTGCTCCCTGCCCTGTCAGCATCCCTGTCTGCCCCAGCATCCAACGGCGCAGGGCAGCAATGTCGGGGAAAGGGTTCTGCGGTACCTCTGGCCCCACCAAGACCAGCACCACAGCCCTGCACAGCCAGTCCCTGGATCCCTGGCTGAGTTGGGGATGCCTTGGTCTCAGCCCAGGGGTGCCTTTGCTGTGGCGTCTGGCAGAAGTGGTAAAATGCCTGGCATGGGGCAGAGGCAGGAACAGTCTCCAGACTCAGGAGTAGTAGCAGATTCATGCCAACACACACAGATATACACACTGCCTTGGATAGAGATTTTGAGGGCTCCTGCCACCCATGGGGTGACCTCAACCAGGCAGGGGGCTGGGTGCTGCCTGCTCCTACAAGCCCTATTTCAGGGCATCCTGGGAGAGAGCAAACCCGAGGGGGATTGTGCTCACAGGCAAAGCTCCTCACAGAGGATGGGGGACCCGCTGACAGCAGCGGTGGCTCCAGGAGGGGACACGGAGGGCGGGCGATGCAGCCAGAAAATCCGCTCCCCCTCGGGCTTACCTGGCACCCCCTCCCATCCCACCCTGAGCCCACCCCAGGAGAAACAGCAGAGCAATGCCTCACCTGCTTCCTCGTCCGTGTCTTTCCCGTTCGCAGCTTGATGTACCGGGCGATCAGCTCGTTACGACCTGCCGGCACAGCCAGGAGTCAGCCCCGGGAAACGAGGGCCGGGGCATCACCCCGCAGCGCCCGCGGACCCCCGGCCAGCGGGGGAGGCGCTGCCGGGAGGTGGCGCTGCCGGGACAGTGTCGGGCTCGGGGGGCCGGGCCGGGACAGGGCAGCGCTCCCGCCCCGCGCCCCCGCCCCGCCGGCTCTGCCAGCCCCACACACCGGGGCTCAGAGGGAGGTGACGGTCACCGGGGACTACAGCGGTGTCCCCAGCCACAGACTCCCCCAAAACTCATCCCAGCTGGAACCCCCTCGGAGCCGATGAACCCACTCCCCGCAGCCCTGCCCGCAGGGGTCGCGAGCTGCTCCCCCAACACCCCGCTTCTCGTTTGCAAGCCGTGCTGGCCTTTCCACCAGTATTTCCTAACGTCCTGGTTTAATTCGAAGCAGAAGTTGCTTTTGTGCCACATTTCAGGGGCCAGCTGTGGCCAATCTACGTTCAAACGTCAGAGCAGCTGGGAGCTTTCTTCTCCCGGTCCCGGCCCCCCCGGCCCCCGCCGCCCCCCTCGCCCCCCCCCGCGCACGGGGGCGGCCAGGCACGCCAGATTTATTTTAATGGACCAGATGGTCGCGGTTGGAACTTGTCGAAATGCCCTTGGAGTGGGTTTCAGCTTTAAAAGAATAAAAAAATCCCTTAAAAAAAAATACACTCCCCTCTCCTCTTCCACTCCAAGTGGCCCCCTCCCAGCCCCACAGCAACTGGACCCTCCTGGGGGGACACATACATGAGGACAGACAGGGCCAGGTGCCATGCAGGGATGGCTGCACCCTGGGGTGCCCACGCCAGGCAGGAGCTGGTGGGTGGATGGCAATGGGGGTACCCCTTGCACAGCCAGTGTGGCACCCTAGCACTGAGCACAGCTCCCATCCCTCCAGCCTCCCAGCCTGTGCCGGTGCTTGGCCTCATTAGCACCTAACAAGGGCCAGGTCCTCCAGGGTGCCCAGGTGAGGCGATGCCCACAGCAAGGTGATGACAAGGGGTGCGGGCAGAAGGGACTCTGGTGCTGAGCCCCAGCTTGGGGGTACATCTTCACTGAGCACCACAGCATCTCCCTTTGCATGCCCTTCTCCTGAGTCCCACCTTGTCCCTCCCATACCCTGCTTGCAGGAAAGAAATATGGGGAAAAAATATGGGAAAGAAATGTAGGTGCCTTCATGGACCCAGTGGGGCAGTGCCAGCCCAGCACCTAGTGCCCAGGAGCCAGGGGCAGCATCTCCTGCACCCGTCCTGCCTCACAACATGCCCAGGCCACCCTAGGCTACACCCTTGCAGCCATCCCTGTACCCACGTGCCCTGTCCCCTTTCCTTGTGATTCATCTGGACCGTGCCATTCCCTCTGAGAGGGCATGTCCTCCTCCAAATTACCACATTCCTCAAATTCCTCTCCCCTGACACCACCACATGAACCAGTTGGACAGGCTGGGTTAAAAATAACCCATCAGGCAGCAGAGTGTAGCAAGGCCCAGTATGCCCGTCCTGGGTCCTGGTCCCCCAGCTCCCACCTGCTTTGCCAATCCCGCACCAGTGGGGTAGGGGCTGGTGTGGCCGTGGGCATCCCATTGGACCCCCAAAAAGAGGGGTGGTGGTGGAGAGCAGTGGCACTGGCACACCCTTATGTCACATGCTGGCATCGCTTGTGCCTCCGGTGACCCTGGGGGTCCTGGTAAATTTGGTATGGCCAGCCAGGGATACTGTGAATCCCAGTGGGGAGGTGCTGGAGAAGGTGGGGGGAGATGAAAGGCGGCTGGAGGGGGCTACTGCCTCTTTAAGCAGCTGCCAGATGTCTCTGAAAGGCTGGAAAAACCGGTTGGGGTGTGCTTCGCAGGGCCAGGCTCCCGGCGGCACTTCAGCTATTCCCGGAGAAATCCAAAAAATGCACCCGCTTGGGAAGCCCTGTGCTCCCCCCCACCCCCCACTCACCAGTCCTGGTGCTGTGAGTTGGGGGCCCTGGCAAGCAGGGTAGCACAGGGAGCTGGCATGGGGACAGGGACAATGGCATAGTGCTCTCCACAAAGCTGCATCCCCTCTGCCCCTCTCCGCTGGCAGTGGGTGAGCCATTGCCCTGACAGCAGCATCCTGATGTATTTTGGAGGCTGGGGATAGAGATGCTGGCCCTGGTCCTGCTGTCACCATGGCTATAGTAATAGCCTCTTGCTGACTTTGAGGTCACCAGCCCTGGGGGTGACACCCTGGGAGGCAGAGGGGAAGAGGGACCAGCCCCTACCATGGCAGGGATAGAGACACCATTGCACCTTCCACTGCTCTTTGGTGGCACCATGCGCCCCATGTCAGTGTTACCTCCTGCCTACATGACCCATCCTTATCCTCTTTCTCCCAGTTGCAGAGTCACCAAGACAGAAGTGTTTTGGGAGACACTGGAAACAAGGCTGACACCCCCCCAAAATCATTGTCCCAGTGGGGCTGATCAACCCTGCTGCTGCCAACAGCGTCACCAAAAACTGAGCGGGCTGCAGATGGCTCAGGGTGGGTGAGTGTCCCTTGCCACAGGGTGCTCACCACTGGGTCCAGTTGGGGAGAGTTTGGGGAGCGATGCAAAGGCACACAGGAGCAGGAGGGTTGGGGCTGCCTCTGGCTCTGCAGTCCTGCACCAGCTCCCTGTCCTCACCCCCTCCCTGCCTGACAGCTTCACCAAACCAGTCAGTCCAGCAGGGCCGAGAGAAGGAGGGAGCAGGAGGGAGAGCCAGCGCAGAGGGAGGGGACGCAGGTCACTGCCACCTCCCCAGTCCAGCTCTGTGATGAACCTGGAGAAGCTGCTTTCGGGGCTGGGGGGGTGTTCAAGGGCAATGCCCCAGTGTGGGTTTGGGGCAGAAGGTTTTGCTTCAGCCCTGGCCACCCCATTCTGGCCAGAAGCCCAGTCCCTGCCTGCTGCCTCCATCCTGCCCCTGTCACTCACCGTACATCTTGCCCTCGTCTGAGAGGATGATTTTCCGCCGGCCACAGGGTGGGTAGATCGCCAGCGCCTCCTGGAAGCTCTGCTCAATGTCCGGACTCCACACACCCTCGGCATCATTGTCCAGACTCTTGTCCATGCCATCCTGGCCATCTTCCCGCCCCTCCCCGGGGCTGCCGCTGGCGTTCCAGCTGTTGGACGCTATGGTGCTGGCTGCTCTGGGCTCCGACCCTGAGCCCCCACGGACACACGACAACCTGCTGGGACACAGGGGACACCTGTTAGACCCAGAGACCTTTGCTGGGGGCGTGAGGCTGCAGTGACAGTGCGGTCCCAGGTCTGTTCCTGGCTCTTGCTCTGTCCCCACTCACACCCAGAGCAGCATCTAGATGTGGGGCATCAGAGACAAACAGGCTTTCCTTGGGGGCAGAGCCATGATTTCCCCCAAATCCAAGCCACAGGTGACCACCCAGGATCCACCAAATAAAGTCTGGGAAGAAAACTGCCTGGTTACTGCATTATCCATACAAGGAACTTGGGCACATGGTGCTCACGGGTGACACCTTGGGACAGGGTGGCAAGAGCCCTGCAGCTTGTGAACCCTGACCCCACACCAATACCAACTGCCACACAGCAGCCTCCTTGAGCGAACTGGCCCCAAGAACAACCCCAACCCCCAAAATCCCTGTTCCACTACGCATGGCAAAGGCAGAGTTGGGATTTGAAGGGAGATGCTGGGTGGCTCCAAGCCAGACCCCACTAATAGGAACCAGGTGGCCGGAGCTGTCCGGCAGCCCTACCCCTGGCACTGGGAGAGGCCCCCCACTCTGAGGATGCTCTGCTGGGGCCCCAGGCCCTCCCCAGCTGGTGGGTGATGCTGGAGAGTCTTCAACCCTCCTCCTCCTTCTGCTCTTCTCCTCCGTTTGCCTGGCTCCCAGCGCAGTGTTTCAGTGTTTTGCAATAACATGTTTGGCGGCAGCTGGCGGCGGTGGGAGCAGAGTAGAGAGGTGTCTCCTGCGCCGCCGTGCTTCCCGGACAGGCTGGGAGTGTACAAAGGTCTCCGGCACAGACATCTCCTTTTAAAGGAACTGCCGAGCCCGCTGGCTCAAGTACGCTGTGAGGCCTTGCCTTTTTTTTTTTTTCCTTTTATAAAAAAAGAAACTTACCCCCCCATCTCTCTCTCCCTCATCGTGATGTGATGTCAGCCCCTCCGGTCCCGCTGCCCGTCCCTGCCCGCGTCCCCCCCGCCGCCGCTCCCCCTCTTGCCGAGCACTGTGGCCAAATAAGGAGAACTGGATTGTAGGATCGAGCCAGCCAGCCAAGGGAGGGATGGCGGCAGCAGTGCCGGACGGGCCCGCGGCACCACGAGGCCCGTGCTGTGCTTGCTGCTGGGGCGCTCTGTGGGGCAGCCCCCTGGGAGGGATACATTGTCCAAACCTAGGAGGGTGTTGGGATGGGAGGGTGGGGGGACACCAGGACCAGGCACTGAGCAGGGATGGCACTGAGCGGGGACAGCCCCAGTGGGACCCTCTGCAGCTCATCAAGCACATCAGGACTCCGTCCCAGCGAGGTACCTACACTGGGTGCAGCTGCTTTGGCCGGGTGCTGAGCCCTGGCTGCTCTACAGCAGTCCAAGACCCCCCAACAGCTCAGGAACCCTCAGACATATGGAAACCGGAGATGACTCAGCGGCACACGGCAGCCCAAGACCCTGCTGCTCCCAAAGCCCACAATGGCCTCCAACCCCACAGCAGCACCATGGCAGCCCCAGACCCCCCAGCACCACGGCAACTCAGAAGCACCCAGCCTCAAGATACCTCAGTGGTCAGAGACCCCACAGTCTGGTGCCAGCCCAGCACCCAGCAGCATCCCAGGACCCCAGAGCACCACAGGGCTGCCATCAGCCTGCTTACTGCTCACCCTAAGAGCAGTAAGCCCCAGGAGCTGGTGCCAGGGGCTGACTTTGCAGGGACCCACTAGACTCCCTGCCCTTCCTAACTGGTGAGTGCAATTAGGGCCAAGAGTGAAGCTATAGGGCTGAGAGCAAAACCATGGGGCTGGCTCCACCACTGCAGGCAGCATGCCCAGTGCCCTGGGTCATCGTCCCTGTGCCAGGAACTACATGCACAGGCAGGGTAACGGCTGCCCCCACACCCTGTCTGCAGCACATGGGCCCCCCTTCCTAGGAGATCCCCAGCCCCCTCCCACCCCACTGCCCCCCCCAAGCAGGGAAATCCCAGTCCAGCCTTTTCAGGGAATCTGGGAGAGGAGGGAGGGTGATGCTGGGGCCCCGACCAAGGTGCGAGGAAGCAGCTCCTCCTCCTTCTCCTCCTCCTCCACCGAACCTGCTCTTGGCCAGGCCAAGACATTGGATTTCCTGGAGGGAGGGTGCATGCACCGCGCTGACGCAAGGCACGGCCGAGTGCCGCTCCACCCTGCCCCTTACAAAACACCAACAGCAGCAATTAGGGAACCGGCAGGGCTGGACGGCCTGTGGAGAGACTGCGGCCAGACCTGCTCCGGGCAGGGAGGGGACCGGACCTGCCAGAAAACACGTCACCTGCTCCTGCCTCCCGGCTGCTCCCCAGGGACAAGGGCGGGAAGACCCCTCCCACAGCACAGGCATCTCTGCAGGCTTTGGATCGGATCCCAGGACCACTGATCCACGGAGCGGTGCTTACCCCCTCTGGGGATGCTCACGCACCCATACCAGGCAGGCATCCCCACATCCAGCTCACTTACCCCTCTGCATCCTGCCTTTGTGGGGGGACACACTCTAGCCCACGGCTTTAGAGGGTGATGGAGGGGGCTGCACCCTTGTGAGGTCCCCCAGCGGATGCAGGACGAGTGCCCGCAGCAGGCAGGGGAGGATGCCTCCAGGGCAGTCCTTATCTCCCTGCGAGGACAAAGCTGCGCCAGGAGACCAATGGTGTTCCCACAAGCTCACAGAGCTCGGCCCCAGCACCACTGCGGGGGACGTGAGGGAGACCTGGGGCCTGAGCAGGCAGCAGGGCTGCAGGCAGCTGCCCTGTTGGGAGAGCTGCTTGGGTGGGAGACCCTGCTAAAGCAACAAGAAGCCTCTTCAAGCTCTGCAAAGGCAAAGAAAGTTCCAAAGAGGGAGGGGTCCTAGGGAGATGAGTGTTATCTGGTGGGTGGGGGGAAGGAAATACTTCGGAGGCGACTAGCTGTGGTCAGAGACTCGTGGTGGGTGCCCCGCGGGGGCCGGGCACAGGTGTCAAGGCCAGGAGCAAGGTGCTGCTGGGACCAGCACAACCAGCTGTGATAGAGATCAGGTCAAGGGTGTGTGGGGTGGGATGGAGGAGAGCACTTGGGGCTGGGGGCACAGGGAGGTTATGACATAGGCAGAGGTGCCTGTCACCCCCGCAAAGTCTGTGCACCCTGTCTCCATCCCTATCCCTGTGCCACCGAGTTGAGGGGACAGCATGTTCCTCTATCCCAGCATGGTCAACCCCAAAAGCACTGTCTCATCTGGTGTAGCCACAAGGCACAGCCCAAGCAGCCTTCACACTGCTCCAAACCCTTCTGTCCTGGTTAAACTGGGACAGGGGGTAGGGGTGGCTATTGTCACAGCATCCCCTCAAAGCGCCTGGGATGCAGGACACGATAATCAGCATTTGCTGCACAAGAAGGGGGACTGCTGGCACTATCTGGAGGGACAACACGTGGGGCACAGCAGCCCCAGAGTCCCCTTCTTATCTGGGGCTCCCCCAGCCCACGGAGGGGGACACTGGGAGAAAAAGACCCTGGGAGAAAAAGGTGCTGGGGACACTGCAGAAGCAAAGAACCCTGCAAAGGCAGGGTGGGGGGCCAGCAGCATCCCGGTTCTGTCCTGCCTCCACATGCAGGGGGCCCAGGGTGATCCAGTCCTTCTCCCTCTCCCCTGCACCCAGACCCCATGGAAAAAGGACAAAAGCTCATGACAAGCCCAGGCAGGCATGGCACAGAGCAGTGCTCAGCCTCGCACCAGCACAGTGCTGCCAGCGCCAGCCCTGCAGGGGGAATGAGTGAGGCCACCATCACCACTGCACTGTCACCATGACCAGTGGCACACCCACACCAGGGCTGAGGGGGAGAGAAGCCCCCATCCTCCCTGATGCTGAGGGTGCAGCCCTCATCCAGGGATGGCTTTACAAGACCCCAGTTGAGCAAACTCCAAAGCCGAGACTCCCAGGCACCCCAGTTCCTGCCCACATGCCCTGGCACATTGGGGCTCAGTGAGAGCACAGCCGGGGCCCTGACTCCAGGCATTGATTTGTAGGCAGGCAGAGGCCTTCATTACTGTGCCTCTCGTTTCAGGCAGGGGAGCACTGGCCGGAGGCAATGTCCATGATGCTGCCTCTGCTCACCTGGTGACACGGCCGGAGGGAATGCTGCCCACACCATCACACAGCCACCAGCTCTGCAGAGCCCCTTGAAAGAAAACCAAAAGCCGTGGAGCTCCTGGGGGACACCAGCAAGACCACAACACACCAGGAAGATGTTGCTCTGTCTGCTGACAACCCCAGTGAGTGCACAGAGCCGAATGCTCTTGGCTCTGCTGAGGATGACCCTACATCTCTTCTCTTGCTCTTTGCAGGAGTCCCGTATCCCTAGCACCTTGCCCAGAGACCCTTTGGGAACACCCTGCCCCACGTCCTGCCCCAGACACTACCCCATTCCCACAGGGACACCATCCTGGTTGGCATGAGGCTGTCCCAGGGACAATCAGAACTCATCAATGCGGGTGGCAGCAGCTGAGCAAGATGCAGCACGGCAGAGAGGGTGGGGGAAGGAGGCTTGTTTATATCGTGCTCCTCTTCCAAACAGCTCTCGCTGCGCTGAGGGATTCCCTGGATCTGGGAGAGAAGGGCGGCCACTCTGCTTTCTCCCACCCAGGTTTGCACCTCTCTGCCAGGGCGAGGGACACGTTTTCCCAAAAGGGTCCCCTGGCACAGTTTGGGGACCCAGGCGGTGGCAAAGCTCCCCATGCACTAGGCTGGCTCCCTGTGAGACAGCCCAACTAATTTCCTCCTCTCTATTGCTTCCTGTCCCTTCCGGCTTGGCGGGCAGCTCAGGAAGCAATCGGAGCGAGAAAACTGCAGGAGGCCATGTGGCAGCATCCCACTAGGGTCTGAAGAACTGCCAGGGCTGCCTGGGCACATGGTCCCCAGCTCCAGCTGGACCCCTGCTGCTCCCCAGCTCCCAGCAAAGCCCTGAGCCTCGACCTGGCAGGGATGTGGCTGGTCCTCACTCAGTGGCACACGGCTGAGAGATGCTCAGACCCCTCATCCCAAAGGGCTGTGGACGAACAAAGAGGAAATGTGAGTGATTTGCCCCAAAATATTTTGTCAGGAAGGAGGGAGGGGATGGGGCAAATGCAGGGCACAGTTCCCTCCTAATAGCAGAACCACGGGCACTCAAACCAACCCCTCCATCCCCTCCTCTTTCCCCAGCCCTGGCAGGGCAGCAGAGCTGGGTTTCAGCTTCTGGAGGACCTGAGCCGGTTTTGCTCAAGCCTCCAGGCTCAAGACCTGAGGGCAGAGGACAGACGGACACTGTAACCCAGCATGCCTCCCTGGCCCAATTACATTGCCCTGCCCAGCCAGGATGGGGCGTTTCACCCAGCAGCGCATAAATAGAAAGCTTTTACAGCATTAATTGCTCTCTGTGTTATGAAACTAGCTGGATGGAAACAACAGGGTTGGAGTCGCCTGCCAGGGATGGGCCACTGCCATGCCTGCAACACCCCCAGTGCTAGTGGCCCACGGCACAGCCAGTGCTGGACACAGCACTCCCTGGGGACCATTGAATTTGCTTTGCTTCTGTGCCAAAACGTGTCCATTCCAGAATGTCTCCCTGAACATCTCCTGTAGATGAGCTTGGAACAGCCCACAAGTCTGGAGTCCTCAGGGACTCCCAGCTTGTCCCAAGGGGAAGCTAAGGGGCACTGCTGTCAGGGGAGCACTGGGGGAGCCTGGGCCAGGCAGTCCTGTGCCTGCAGTGGGATAGTGTCCCACCATCTGGGCCAGCCAGGCATTTCAGGGACTCCAGCAGCCCTCAGATTTGCTCCTGAGAGGAGAAATGCCTCCACAGAGGAGCTCCAGGTATTGCTGACCCCATTTTTTGCCATTGCAGCAGGGCCAGGGAAAACGTCTTCCAGGGGACACCGGCTGCCAGGCAAGGAGGAGGAGGAGGAGGAGGAGGAAGGCTGAAATGAATTTCACACGCGCCCCCGGCTGCCTCCACCCCCGCGAAACCCAACCCTGCCTGGGCAGCAGCTGCACCCACTGCCTGCGCTGCAGCACCCGCCAGAGCCCAGGGTTAGCACCGACTGTCACACTCCCAGCTTCCAACCAGGAGAAATCCTGTGGGCTGGAGGGTGCAAGAACTGACTGGGGGGGATCGGCACCTGAGACACCGGGCAGGGGGGCTGTCAGGTATTACCCTCCCAGCTGAGACATGGAGATGCCCCTGGCTGCCAGAATCTGGGACAGAATGTGACATGGAACTGTCACCTGGCCACTGTCACCCGTGTGAGGGGGCACACTTCCCTGCCCTCTTGCAACGAGTTCAGAATCTTGAGGCAGTGCCAAGCTGAGGTCCTGCAGGAGCTGCGATAGCAGGTACATGCTGCCTGGCACAAACTCCATTGGTCACCTTTTCTCAGAGAGGTATATTTTGGTTTAGCACCATTTTACTGCCACCACCCCAGACAGTCCCAGCAAGCAGATCCTTGTGCATGCCAGGAGCATGTCAGGAGCTTGTGGCAGTGAATCGCCTTCTCCCAGCACCTCTCACTGCTGCCTGAGCCGAGAGCTGGAAATGGGCACAGTGATTCCTGTTCCTGCAGATTGAAAAATTGCTCTGGAATTCTCAGGAAGGAAAGTTGCTAAAAATACATGAAGGCAGTATTCCTGGTAAAAGAAGGAGCTCCAGCAAGGAGGATGGCCCAAGAGCGCCAGAGAGCCTGGCACAGTGTGCTAGCCCCCTACCCTGCACACTAACATCCAAACATCGGAGCTGGACCCTGACCCTCCGCTCTGTGATGCCACCCAGGCAAGGCTGCAAGCAGGGCACAGCAGCCACCTCACATGAGAGCTGGAGCTCAAACTCATGCCATAGCTGGGCACAGGTGCTGGCAAGCACCAAGGGAGGACCCTGCCCAACTTATTCACCAAGCACGCAGGCACAAAGCTGGGCATGGAAAAGCAGAGTCTTGGACCAGACCTTTGCTCCTAGACTGTGAAGCACTCAGATCTTCTTGCTAATAAAAACCTGACGCTCACTTGGGTCGGGGGCTCACATGCCTCCAGGCGGGTGTGCTTCTTCCTAAACCAAAACTGCCTAAGCTGGTGGGGGGGAGGTAGGGGCTGGCTGCCTCTGGGGGAAGGGCGGGCAGCAAAGAGCTGGCATGGGAACGGCAGCCCATCCTCCACGCACCCGCGCCACTCCGCGTCTGTAAACTTTGAACATCTTCCGGAGAGAAGTTAGTGGCTATTGTGAACAGCTGGATTTAATTTTACGAGGAGCGAGGAGGAGACAGTTGTGGAGAAATAATAAGGCTTGGCGCTCCCAGGCGAGGATCCCTGAGCCCGGCCAGCCTTCCTGCCTTCATCGCACTCTGCCGGGGGAGCGCTGGCGAGACAGTCACAGTGCAACTGAGGCATGGAGCAGCATGGGGCTCACCCACCTTCTGCGTGATGCAAACCTGAGTCCAGATATCTGGGGCTTTGCCCCTGTGTGTGTCCCCAGACCCATCACCCCTCCAGCAGCCAGGGCATCGTCAGTGGCATGTCTCTTCCTCACAGCAGAAAACTGGGCTGCCAACACAGGGCCTACTTCCCAGCCCACAGCAGCACCTTCAGACCTAGGGACCCCCAGTGCTCATTCTCAATGCTGGTGGGCCACCGACGCTTGTGGGCCACTGTGGCGCAACACCTCCCTCCAGCCGGCTGCTTCCCGTGAGGCTCTGCCCACCTCCTAAAATCAGTTTTAGCTCTGCTGCCCGCTTACCAGCCACCCCCTGCAGCCAGGGGAGCTCTGCCAGCACACACTCCAGGTCTGCACTGATCCCCCCACAGCAAGGGGGAAGGGAATCAATCAGCCTCTTCCAGCACTTGCACCTCACCTGCCACCCGCGAGGCAGCACTTCCCAGAGTTACTTCTCCCGGGGACAAGCACAGCCCTGAAGCTCACTGCAGTCACTTCTGTGCCTCTGGCTCGCGGGAGGATGGCTGAAGGTGAGCTCCTGGGTCAGCTTTAACCAGCTGAGACCTAGCACAGCTCGTGACACACCCAGTGCCCATCTGGAAGGTGGCAGCAGTGGGCACGCTCGGTTCTGGTGCTGCTGCTGTCTCATGGCACATAATGGGGGACACTGGGAACATTGGAGCATTGCATCTCTTTGGGACCAGGTGGGGGGACATGCTCCATTGGGATTTGCACCGCCAGGATGGGACATGCTTTGTAAAATCAGTGTTCCTCCAAACCCTTCGCTGACAGGATCCTGTTGGCTGCAGAGCCCTACATGAACACTGTTACCACTAGGCCACCAGCTTCAAACCCCAGGAACGAGACTGTCACCTCCAAAGGGCTCCATGTGCGCTCATCAGGAAACTCCACAATGAGCTGCATGGGGAGCCTGAAACAGCAGCCAGCATTGCACGACCCCCTGCTCCCCACCACCATGGGCAGGTGAGCGGCCCACCGGCACCACGAGGAGGTTTTGCTGGGGCCCCTCGCTCCCATTTCACAGGCGGGGAAAACCAAAGCGCTGGGAGCTGTAACAGCATGTCTGGACCCGCAGCAGGATCTGGACGTGCATTATCACAGAGGGGGGCTGCTCCTGCAGCGTGCCCACTGCAGGCTGGTGCAGGGCATGGCTCCACCGGCTCACCCCATCATTACCTTCCCTCCCTCCCTCCAAAAAAACATTTCATAAGTTGCCACGTGATGGTGGCAATAGCAAACACCCATGCGCTTCAGGTGCCTGCCCCAACCACAACACACAGGTGCCTGGGCTCGGCCGCCGTGGCTCACGGCCCGGCCTCGACCCCAGATAACACCTTGGACAAACAGCTGAGAAGCTGAGAGCATGGCCTGGCCACCCAGCAAATCCCCCATGGATGGAAGCTCCCAAAATCAAGGGTAGTTGGTTATATCCCATCCATCAACAGTGCTCAAGGCGATGTAAATGCTGTGGCAGTCTCACCAGCCCCTTGCAATTGCCATCAGGGACCTAATAAGAGAGGAAAGCTCCCAGAGGTGGTACAGTTTTTGGACAGCATCCAACCCGTTCATTGAGGGATGGAGGAATGCCAACCCCACAAAGAGCCCCGGGATGGTTCTTGCCATGTAAGTCCCAGCAGCACCCTTGGTTAGGGCTTTGCAGCCCCTTCTCTTTTCCTCTCCATTCTCCACTCCCATGGACAGAAGAAGAGGTACTAATGCAGGAAAACACATTTTTTTCCCAACAAACAGCCCAAAATTGCCCATTTATGACCTTTCTGGCTGCTGCATGCCTCCACCAGCCCCACCACTGAGCTCACCTGCCACCAGCCTCGTGCTCTCTGCGTGTTTGACAGGAGCTGCGCAGTTACTTGCTTTTTAATACCTTAATTATAGCTGATTACCACTGCCATCCCCACCTCCTCAGTGCCATGACCTGCTCACACACCACCAGGAAAAGGCTCCTTCCTTCAGCACAGTGCCAGGGCCACCAGGACTCGCCTCCCAACCCATTTGGTGGCGGTAAGATGGGGATTAAATGGTGATTAAAAGGAGATGCTGTTTCTGATATCATGATAAATAGCGACCGTATGTCATGGCAAATGGATACAAGTCCCTTTTACTGGCGGACCTGGAGGCTGGAGGGTTCCGCTTTGCAGGAAAGGGATGTTAGATGTGGGATGACTGCTGGAGGGTTATGCTGTCCAAAATGCCTCCATTGAAGCATCCCCCCACTCTGAGTTGTGCCCCAATGTTGCAGTCACCCCCATCAGGACAAGGGTCCTTGAAATACCTGAGTGCCATTTACCCAAGGCAGCTGGAGCCCACCACTTTCAAAGGGTTATTTCTGTTAGAAAAGCCAGTGCAGTGCCAGCTGCATGCCCACCCTGGTGAGGTAGCTGGGTGCTTGAGGTCCCGGGGGACAGGAATGTCTTCCCCTGCATCACCCAGCTGGGAGGGCAAGCTGCTCACCCCGCAGCCATCTGCAGTCCCTTCCCATGAGAATGTTGGCCCTGCACACCCAAACCAGACCAATTCCAGTGCCTTCTCCCAACAGGACACTTGTGCCTGTCCAGTCTGGTGGGGAAGTGCTGGGGCACTGCCACAGTGACCATCACCTGCCCTGTCAGCAGGGGTCCAAGCTCCCTCCCATTTCTCTCCTGCCTTCCCTGTTGCGTGACGTTGGTGAGTCCTCAACCCTTGCCCACTTTGGGACCCTCTTCCTTCCATTCCCGGGGAAAATGACCCAGCTGGGGTGTCGGAAAGGGCTGTGGGGCCATGGAGACCCCAGGGCAGCTGGGTGCATGGGGAGGGGGTCACCAGCCTAGTAAACTCCAATTCTCCACCCATCATTATGAGCACTTCAGTACTGTGGGGGGAGGTTGGCAGCCTCGCTGGCAGGGCCCCCCGGGGTGGCCAGGCTGTGCCAATGCCCTGACTCACGACACGCACGTACCCGCGCGGGGTAAAGCGATAGGAGGGGAGAGAGGATGCCGGAGCCCAAAATACTCTGGTGTGCCTGACACGGGAGATTATCGCTTTGCTGATGGGACGGTTGCCCAGCCTGGTTTGTCCTGGCTCCCTGCAAAGCACCAAAAACCCCCAAAAGCTCTGCCCTCACTTTTTCCTCTGCCACCCCATGCCAACCACCCAACAGCAGTGAGAGGCTCAGGATTCACGCTGCCCCAGCAGGGCCACTGGTACTATTTCCAGCTGGTTTCTTCCCAAACTCTGCTTTTTTTCTCAGCCTTAGAACCCAAACACATTGTACAGGGCCTGAGCAGTTTCAGGGGGCGGAGGTGGGTGGCACTGCAAGGGCTTGGCCTTATTTTCCTTCCAAGGGGGTTAAGGGGAAAAAAACAACCCCAAGCCCAAGGAGGGTGTAAAAATAAAATAATAATAATAATAATAATAATAATAATAAAGATGACACACTGCTGAAAATTATACATCTAATTGCTGCCTTGTTAGCAATGCACCCCTATGACGAGGCACAAAGTGTTTAGCATACAGTGCATGGTCATCCCCTACATGCGCGTGACACACATGTAGCGTGACACACGTGTGACCCCACACCTCACCGGGGACCCTTCCGCGCCGGTTCCCGGGGAGCTTCAGCTGGGACAGGCTCTCGCCGTCCTTAACGCCCGGTGCCCGCCCCGCACGCTCCCGACATACGGGCACAAGGCCCCTTTGTAGCCCCGGGATGAGCCGCAGCAGGGGCACTCGGCGGGGGACCGGTGCGGGGCAGCGCAACCCCGACGGGGCGGGAGCCTGGGGACCCGATGGTGAGAGTGGAAACACCTCGGCTGTGCCCCCCACACGCACATACCCCATCGGGGAGCGTCGGGGGGAGCCCCGGGAGGAGGTACTGAGCTGGTGCGACCCCGCCGACCCCCGCCATCCGCCGGGTCCAGCTGCAGGCGGAGGTCTGCGGGCCGGGAGGAAGGAGGGGCTGGAGGAGGAGGAGGCGGAGGAAGGGGGGTTGGGAGTCTCTTCCCGGCGAGCGCTTACCTGCTCCGTGCTTCGGAGGGCTGGGCCGGCCGCGGATGCCGGGATAGGGGCCGGGGCCGGACCGGGGCCGGGGCCGGGACCGGGGCCGGGGCCGGGGCCTGGCCGGAGAGGGCGACAGGAATGCGGGGAGCGCGGCGGGCTCCCGGGTCCGCGCACGGAGCCAGGCGCAGGGACGGGAAAGTTTATGCGAGGGAGGAGCAGAAAGTTGGGAGTCAATCAGGAGGCGGCGGGGCCGGGCCGGGCCTCCTCCTCCCCCCTTGCTCTCCTCCTCCTCCTCCTCCTCCTCTTCCTCCTCCTCCTGCTCCTGCTCCTTCTTCTCCTCCTTCTCCTCCTCCTCCTCCTCCTCCTCCTCTTCCTCCTCTCGGCCCTTCCTGCCGGCCGACTCTCCCGACCTCCCCGTCGGGGCAGCGAGGACGCGGGACTTCCCCTCTGCAGGGAGTTTTTTTTGGGAAAGGGCAGCCCTGGAGCTCGGCTCGGCCCGGTCTCTAGGAGCGCCCTCTATGAACCTTCCTCACTCACTATCCTTCTCCTCTTCCTCCTTCTCGGGCCGGGGCATGAGGGTGCTGCTGTCCCGTCCCGTCCCGTCCCCAGCCGGCCAGGGCTCCCCGTGAACACCTTCATCGCTTCTGTGCTCACCTTCATCCCACTCTGCATATCCGTGCCCCCCTGCACTTACCTTCGTCCCTGTGCTCACCTTCATCCCCTTCTGCACATCTTCATTGTCCTTTGCACACTCTAGTGCCCTGCTGCACATCGTCATCCTCTTCCTTATTCCCATCTCACATCTTCAACACCCTCCCAAGACCTTCATCCCTCTCCTTATCCTCACATATACTCAGTCCCCTGCATCCCACCAGACTGCAGATTCCCCATCTCTCCCAGACACCCACCCCATGGTGCCCAGGATGGGGATCTCAGCCCACACTGTTGTAATGAGTTCCCAAGGGAACTCATCCAGGAGCCAAGCCATGGTCATTTCCTCTGAGCAAGCTGATGGATGGCAACGTGCTAAGCCACAGCTGGCTGATGGCATACGAGTCCCTGGCCACAACCCAGCCCCACTGTCGGGAGCCACAGCCCCAACAGGGGCAAAACCTCTGGTCCTGCCAGATGCAGATGTGCAGCACAGACCTGTGCCGTGGTCCTCAAAACCCACAGAGAGGAATCCTCCCATTGCCTTGCTTGGAGATGGGATCCTCTTTGCATCCCATCCCTTTTAGAAACATATTTTTCTAATTTTTGTGATGAGCTTGGTTGTATTCAAGCATTTTGGGACAAGCCAACTCTTCAGCTCATGAAGTGACAGGCTCTGAAGCATCCAGCACATTCAGCAATTGTGTGTGATTCATAAAGCCATATCGCATTCTTCCACCCTTGGCCTGGTGTTAACTTGTAAGAAATCTGGACTAAAAACTGTAACAAAATGGCTGCTATTCTCCAAGGACTGTTCAGAGCCTCGTTACTCATCCCTTACTTGGGCAAAAATGACATTGAGTGCTCCTGGAGATGACAGCCTTAATTGAGTTCAATAGTAGTTTAGGCTGAGTAAGGCATGAGCAAACAAGTGTGCATTAGCCCATGAATAAAAGCCTGATCTGCAAATGTTTAGGAACACATGTAATGCTGTGCAGGGGAGTACCAAGGGGGTCGCTGCTGCTCTGGGCCTGCTGAGCAGGCAGGGGTCTCGCTTCAGCATCCAATGCAACTGCTAGCAGTGCTGGGATGAGCTTGTTCTGGAGTGCAATGATTCAAGCCCGGCTCAGTGGTTTGTTTCTGTTCTGCCTCTTAATTTTTTTTTTCTCTGCTTCAGAAGTCCATAATCCTTGTTTCTGCTATTTTTTTGTCCACTGGTGGGAACAAGCAACTTCCTTTCCCAAATTATAATATAAAAGAGCTGCAAGCTGCAATGCCATAAATAATATTTTCTTATGGCCAGAACATCCAAGTCTAGGCAAGACACCAAGAACAGCTACAACATTGTAAAACTCCAACACTTCTCCAGAATGGATTCACTAATTAAAAAATGACTCCTTTTTAAAAAGCAGTTGAAAAATGTTAGCTTTCCCATTGCTGCCTGTTGCTTGCTGCACTAAGAAGGAGCCTATCCTGCAAAGCCACAGCCCAGCTTACTTTGCCTTTCCCTCTAAAAAAAAGTCACCAAAATAAATACAAGGGGAAGGAAAGGGAAGAGAAAAACACCTCGTCACAATCACTTCTTTAATTAATTAATGTATCACCACTTCAAAGCTGGAGAGAGAGCCCCCAGGGCTGAGACGCTGTTCTTTGCTAGGCAACTTGCTGGGAACCAAACAGCTCCAGCCCTTCCATTGCTGGACAGGGAGTTTCCCAGTGCTGGCCTCCCCTCCTGCACTCTCTGGGAATGCACCAACCCTTTCCCTTTTCAGCTGCCTGCCCTATGGGGTATTTGCCTTCTGGAAGATATCTGTGAGCTCCCCAAAGAGTGCAGGGGCTAAGCCTTTACTCAGGGCTGGGTGTATGGAGCCCACTGAGCCCCAGAGGTGTGGGGAAGAGGGAGTAGCAAGCGACTGGAGAAGAACCTCCCAGATCCATCTTCCTGATCAGCTCTAGACCAGCATATTTCCACTCATGAGCATGGGATGGGGATGCCAGCAGCCACTACCTGAGAGGTGCTGGCACCACAGCAACACTGGTCCTGACAGGGACACATGCTCAGCATCATAGAGCCTTATTTTTTTTCCTCCCCTTTGCCTTATAAGCATCTCTGCGAAAATAAAATGCATTTCCCAGGAGGTTCCCTTGAGGAGCTGACGACAGTTGCCTCTGGCCATCCCTGTAGCACCAGCCTAACACCAGCACCCTAAAATGAAGCTTCAGAAGCCTCAAAGTCTCATGCAGGGAAAATATCATCCCTGGGGATTGAGAAAACCCTTTCTCCAAGGAAGACACACACTTTGGGCTCAAACACCATTGATAAGGCTCTTTCTTCTCTTTTTTTTTCTCTTTTCTTTGCAGCGAGCATTCCTTTCACACCCACGCACACCCCAGCATCCTCAGCCATTGGTCTTCTGGCGCATCCGTCACACTTTCCGCCGGCCAAAGTAGATACACATTTAAACTGCTTCCATCCCTCCTCTCCTCTGGTGTTAACAGCCAGCGCAAACAAAGGGCCCGAATATCCATCGCCCTCTTAAATTGTTTTCATTTGTTTCTTGTGCCGCAGTTGGTTTGCATTAGAGGGTTTGTCTAAGGGATTTGGGGTGGGCGACTGATGCAGTGATGGCTCTGAGATGGGGTGACATTGTGTTGGACACCCAAGGCAGATATTTTGCTCTGCTTAGGCTACAGGCCAGGAAACCTGAGGGGTTTGCGAGCAACAACCGGCAAAACGGAGACTTCTTGGGTGAGGGAAGGGAGAATCATCCTGGGGAACGGCTGGGATAACAGCAGCTTGTGCTCCAGCCAGAACTTGGGGAGCCCAAACCCCTCTCTCTCACCCTGCTGCTTCTTTTCTGCTTCCACTGGAGGAAACAGGGACAAGTGTTAGCTCAACCATCAGCTGAGCTTGTCCCAGTTTCAAACAGATGTTGAGTTCCTGGCTGGATTTGGGCAGAAAGCTCTTGCTTTCCCCACATTTGCTGGCCATACCTCACGAGGGATGCTGCCCCTGAACTGCTGTGGCTGGTTCTCCCTTTAGCTCACAAGACAGTCTCTGATCTCGCTGCACGGGTAATGGACACTGTCCCATGCCAGCCCGTTGTCCCCAAGCTGTCCACCTCCCTCTGCCCCTGCCATGAGCATCTGCTGATGAATGATGGAGCCTGGATTCATGCAGCTGGTGAGAAAATTTTCACTCTCATCTGCAAAGCTACCAGAGCAAGATGTTCGGCAGTGGTTCAGCAGCAGCTCGTAGTCCCACTGTCACTGTCATCTGTCCTCAGCTCCATGCAGAGACAGGTTCGGGCCATGTCAGTGTTGCAACACTGTCCCGTGAGGACGAGCATCCCTCTTGCACAATTACATCTGTCTCATCCATCTACTACTCCTCAGCCCGACTGCTCCAGCTACCTCTCAGATGCAATAACTTGAGGGGTTCAGATCACCTCCAGAATGGGGAAACAACCTATATGTGTCCTGGGAAAGGAAGCCCAAATTGTCCTCGGGTCAGTGCATTAGCTGAGCAGGTAAGAGAAACAGCTCAGGGAGTTGAGGATAGTGTTTCAGGGGACCTTGGCATATCCCTGTATTTCTTATCACTGAATTAATCAGATTTGGGACTGTCTTTGAAGCCAAATCCTCGCTCCATAAAGGTGGGATTGTGCTGCAGTAGGAGCATGGGCTGATCTGCTCTCACTGAGCTAACCCCTCTCCAGCATCTCCCCTTCTCACTGTCTCCCTGCAGCTCCCCATGATACCCCACCAGTCTGAGACAGGGGGTGGCACCTTCTGGTCACCACCTCCCCATGAACAGGGAGCACCAGTGGGGCCGGTTGCAGCAGTGGGGACACCCAGGATGTGTGGGGTCTGGAGGGATGTTGCAGAGTGAAGGGGCAGTGAGTGGTAGAGGCACAGGGGGTTTGGGAGGGCCTGTCTGGGTGCTGAGCATGACTCAGCACCACACCACACCTCATGAGTCACTCCATTGCTTCCTGGTGCACCCTCAGTTTTCTCTTCCAGGTCCCTCCTGGAGAACTGACCCAGCTGGGCCCCCTGCCAGCAATGCCAGCTCTGCCTCACGTGGCTGCTGGCCCTCCTCCACTGGCACCACCATCCCTCAGCACGTGCCCATAGGTTGTCAGTGCTCTGGGTGCCAGGCTGCTTCTCAGGGACTCAAATCCCCAACAGTTTCTGGGCAGCGGGGTGAGACCCAGTAGGTGAAAAGACACCATGGGCACTGGCCATCCACTCACACCAGGACAAAATGGGGCAAAAGAAGGGCTTTGTGCCCAGTGGGCATCGAGCCAGGATGGGGGGCTCTAGCTGGGAGCTTGGGCAGAGCCCATCTGCATGTGGGCTCTGTGCAGACTCACAGAGGGATGAAAAAACACAGAGCAAGGAGACCACTCTCTCACTGGGGGACTGAGCATAAAAATACAAATCAGAATCTAAAAAAAAAAGAAAAAAATGGGGGATGAGTTTCCAGGATCCGAGTCCAAGAAACATCTCAAAGGGATGAGATAGGGCTCACAGTCAGCCTCATCTGCTAAATATACCTCAGGCCTGACTCTACCATCACCCCAGACCAGCGATCTGTCCTGAATTTGCTCAGAGAGGGTGGCTGCAGCTGGATGAGCATCCCATGGTGCTTGGCAAGCATCATGCTCTGTGAACCACCCCAGGAGCAACTGTGACTGCAACCATGCACTGGACAGAAGGTGGAAACACAGGGAACGGAACAGGACAGGGATGAAGGAGCATACGCCGGGCACTGGCAGGCGGTCCCAGTGGTCCCAGCAGGCCCAGTGCAGGTGCTACTCGCAGGCCAGCTTCCCGTCGAAGCTGGAGAGGGCGATGGCAAAGGCCTGCACAGCACAGAGAGGGTAGTTGTAGTCCATGGTGAAGGCGTCATCCGCCACACGCCCAAACTGCATCACGATGTAGTCGGCTGTGGGAAAGAGGGCGAGCAACTGGAATGTCACCTGTGCACCCATCCTGCCTTTTCCCAGCGTCTGAAAGAAGCTGCCCACCCCCCAGCCCCAAGCTCTGCCTGTGACTCCCACACTGGCTGCACCATACTGCAGCACATGTTATCAAAAAGCATCATTTTCTCATTGCACAGTCCAGCACAAGGACCACGGCACCCTCTAGTCCCTTCAGCACCCCCTCCCTGGGAGTCACAGTCCCCCAAGGGACAGGGACCACACTCCCATCCCCTGACTGTGGGACTGCTGCTACTGGAGGGGGGGTGACAGGAAATCTGTAAAAATAACCAGGGGCCCTCAAGAGGTTTCTTTCTGTGTAGTAACCCAACACCCCGGAGGCTGAGAGCTTCTGACTGTACCAGACAGGTGACAAGTGGCCACATCCAGACAGAGCTGCTGCCACCCCTGACAGACTGTCCCCAAGGTACAGTGCGGCTTGGGCTGAGCCCACTGGCGATGTGGGGTGCATGCTGGGGCTAAAGCTCTGGGGTGTTCTGGGCTGAGTGGGTGGCTGTAGTGTGATGGGGGGTTCAGCACCCTACAGGATCTGTCCTTGCTCTAATCTCTGTGGCAACAGGAGCCCTGCACGCTGCCTCTGCCAGTGCTGGGGCCCCAGGGCAGCTTCTCCGCAATGCTGATCTCCCTGTCCGGCTTCATCCCAGCTCCAGCAAAGGCAGGCAGAACCCCAAAGCATGAAAAAACTAAACCTCGGCAAAATAAGGGGGTGTGGGGCCAGTTTATGAGACAGTGCTTCCCCACCTCATCCTCCCATCCCATCCTGCCCCCTTCCCAGCTTACGGTCACTGCTATGAACAATCTGGAAATTTTTGACAGAGGCATGGGTGACCCGGCCATGGAAGTTGAGGACATAGGATTGGGTCTCGTCATTCCACACTGGTGCCTTGTTGTGCAGCTCAATTACATTATCCATGTTTCTGTTCTGCCATCGCATCAGGAGGCCGTCATTATCCTGGGGAGGGGCAAGAGCAGGGAGAGCAAGGTCAGGGTGACTTCCCCCAGAGGCCTGCAACCCTCTGTGGTGTGCCTGGGGGAGATGCTCTGTAGCAGTACCCACATGGAAATGGGATCTGTCACAGAGAAAAAAGTACAGACACTGTGTCTCCCACCTCCCAGGAAAGTGCCTTGAATTTCAGGGACATCTGAAAGCCTCTCCATGCTCCAAACTGGTAAAATCTAAGGTGATCCACAGCAAACCCAGCCCCCAAGGAGTTTCGCCCAGCCTAGCCCCTGACTTACGTTTCGGGGACGGATGGGCACCCTCTCACCATCAGCATTCATCCCAGGGATGATGACCGTCATCTTCCGGGGACCTTTGAAGCCTAAAACATTGGTCTCCTGCAGGAAAAACCGCGTCTCTAAAACCAGCAACCACCAGTGGCTGCAGCCACTCATGGGGGCTGAACAAGGACTCAGGGATGGCTCCAGCTCATCCCTCATCCCTGCAACTCCCCTGGGGCAGCACCCAGTGAAGGGGTGCATGTTGGGACCCCCTCGCTGCCTGCCCAGGAGGTCCAGGGGGGCTTCCCACGCTGCTGCTTACATAGACCACGGCCGAAAGCTCCTGCCGCACATTGGACCAGTCAGCATTGGCTCTGTCGGGGTTTGCACCATTGTCGAACACTGTGAACCTCGTACCCATCAGGTTGGATCTGCAGCCAAGGATGAGAGATGGTCATGGCTGATGCCACTGAGTCCACCACAGCCCCCCTGTGAACCCTCTCCAGGCACAGGCTTTGCTTTGGTCTAGCTGCAACCCCCTGATGCAGCCCCCAACCAGTGCCATCCTTCCCACTCCTTAGTCATTTGCTGTGGTTCAAGGCACCCTTAAATCAGGGTGTTACGGGGTGTTGCCACTACAGGGATCCCCCAGCACTGCTGTGTGGCTCCTGGTGATGCAGTGGGCTGGGACTTGCTGGGCACCTTTTCTAGCCATGACCTGTCTGCTGGGAGGAACTGGACAAGCCTGTTTTCCCCTCTCAGCCCCCTGCCACTCCTCAGGTCAGACCCAGCAGTGGGAAATGTTGAATTTAGCCTCCTGTCTGACCCAGCCATTGCTTGGAGCAACCAGTAATCCATGGGTGGGAACAGGGTGCTGCAGGAATGGGGTGCCACCTCTACTCCTACCTCAGCTTCCCGATGAAGTTCTCTCCCCCCCGTGACAGGTCAGTGGGGTCGATGGAGATGAGGTAGTTAGAGGTTTTGCTCTTCTTACGCTTCCTCCCAGCAAGGAGGAACACCTGGTAGAGCGGTTGGACCACGTGAGGATCGGACACTGTCACTGCCATCGACAGTGCTGTCTCTGGCTCACCCCCCAACAGGTCACTGCCATGACCTTGAGCAAGTCATGGAGTGAAGATGATCCCCAAAACACTGGCTATGCCATAGGGTGAGAGGGCTGAGCCCAGCCCAGCATCAGCATGGCTCTCTAGCTGACACTAGCTCATCATCCCAGGTACCATCAATGTAGGGCATTTCCCAAGAGGAATTGCAGGAGAGGGAAGCGGCCCCATCCAGAACCCACCACCACAGGGGGGTACAGGCAAGCATCCCCCCAGAACCCTGGGAGTGCTCCCCAGGATGGACGCAGAGCCCCATGAGTCTCCATGCCCTCACCCTAACTAACCTTCTTGTCATTATCCAAATGAAGGTAATAGGTGGGGTAAAGCCCCCGGTCCATCCCCTTCTTGTCCCGTGTCACCCGGCACTTGATGGTCACCCCCTGCGGCGCCGGCTGCAGCACGAACTCCTCCAGGTTGTCCACCTCAATGACAGGAGATGGGGGCCTCTCCTCCTTCAGCTGCTTCATGAGAGGGGAAGGTGACCCCAAAGTCAAACCTGCTGAAAGCCCCCCTCCTTTCCCAGCCAATTGCTCCTTGCTTCCAATTCCCCCCTGGGCTGTGGCCCTGCAACTGATGGCTTTGGAGATGATGCTGCAGTGGGTCTTGCTGGGGGATGCTGCAGCCTCCCAGCTCACCCTGGGTGGAACAGCTGTTCTCCCCCACCCCACCCCAAGGGGACCCCCATGGCTCTGAGGGGACCTTTGTACCTTCTTTGATTTCTTTGCTTTCCCCTTCTTGTTGGAGTTTTTCTGCAGGGTTTCCAGGATCTCCTCCTCACTCTCAGCCCCTTTGGGAGGAACTGCAGGCAGGAACAGGCAGGGGCACAGAAGGGGGAAGATCCTGACTCTGCTGAGCCCCAAAATCAAGCTTGGCATAGACACATGCCAACACCATTAATTGTAACCCCCATCCTTCACGACCAAGCTCACCTGCACTCCCAGAAGCCCCTCCAGCACATACCACCCTCCATCACTGGTGCTGGACTCTCACCTTTCTTTTTGGATTTTTTCTCCTTGGGGGGGTCCCCACCAGTCTGGAAGAGGGATGCTGGGTTTTTCTTCTTCTCTGACCTGATGGGTTTGGTGCTGGAGTCAGAATCATCCTCCTCATCACTGCTGGTGGTGACTGTGAGGGACATGGGGGAAACGGTCATGCAACACCGGGTGCTGTTGGCCCAGGGTGAAGCTGTGGGGCAGCAGGACTGGATACCTCCCCCTCCTGCTCACCCTATACCTTTCTTCTTGCTTTTCTTCTCCTTCTTCACCTGAAACACGGACATTTGCTCCTTCTTGGTGCTTTTGGCAGATTTGGCTTTGCTGTCAGAGTCACTCTTGTCTCCTGGTGGGACAGAGGAGCTGATAAGCAGCTGGAACAGGCAGTGATGGGGACAGGGAGGCAGCAGGATGGAGGTAGCAGGAAGGGCTGGGCTGAGGGTAGATTGAATGGGGAGGGGGCGATTGCTCCGCAGCACCCTGAGCCTCCCGGGACAGTGATGGGAACAGGATGCAGGCAGTTCCCTCATCCCAGCAAGGACAGATGCAAATGATGACAGAGCCGGGCTTAGGTCATCCCTACCCCTGGGCACTCACCCTTCGGCTTCAGCTTTTTCTCTCGGCTCTCTCCTGAGGGGGGGTCTTTAGGAAGCTTCTTTTTGAGCTTTTTTGGCGGGTCTTTATTCTCCACCTCTTCTTCCTCTTCTTCATCCTCCTCGTCCTCAGCCAGCTCTGCCCAGAGGTGACACCATGGCATCAGCAACGCAATGTCCTCTTGCAGCGGGGACCCCCAGCCTCGTGGTTTGCGAGGACGGATCCTCTTGCGACAACACTGGCCGGAATGGACAGTCATCCTGTCCCGGCCGGGGTGCGGGGCTGTGGGTCCCGTCCCGTCCCGGTGTCCAGCGGCGCGTGGGACGTGGCCGGTGCCGGACGGTGCCGGCGCGGTCCCAGCGCCCTCTCGCGGCTGCAGCCCCGGTGCAGAGGAGGGGTCAAGCCCAATCTTTTCCTGCAGGAAGGTGGCTGGGGACCTGATGGCACTGGCTAGCCACCAACTGCCACAATCCCAGGGAGTGCGTCACCCCCCACCTCCCCCCGGTCCCAACTCCCCAGCCAAGGCCATGAGTGCAGGTCCCCTGACACATTCCCATTCCTCCCAGGTCTGTAGCTGGGTTTTGGCCAAAAAGCTCTGCCAGGGATGTGCAGAGGCCCAGCAGACACCGGGAGCATCAATGGCTCTGGTGGGACATGGTGCATGGGTACATGAGGAGCCATGAGTGAGTGCCTGCAGAGAGGTGGGTGCTGTCACCACACCTTGCTGCTTCTTGGGGCCCTTGGCCACATGGGAGCGAGGTGCTGGATTTTCCTTCTTCTTCCGAGGCTCCCTGGTGAATTTGGAATAGGCATCCTTGTCGCTCTCCTCCTCTCCCTTCTCCTCCTTTTTCTTCCTCAGCTTCTTCACCCCTGCACATTTCAAGAGATGCTCGTGATGGAGAGAACGGCAGGTGCAGGATGGGGCCACGGCAGGTTGGGGGGGAGGGGGGCGGGTGGGCAGTATGTCCTCCCATTTCTATGGGAGCTGTGGTGATCTGTGCTCACCCTGTGCTGGGGCATGTGGCTCCTCGACAGCCCCCGCCTCGCCCGGCTTCTTCACCCGCAGCCGCCTTGGCTTGGCCTCAGGCTCCAGCCCAGGTTCCTGCCTCTTTTTCTTCAGCTTCTGCCCCCACAGATGGTGCTGCAGAGGTGGTGATGGCCTTAAACCCCTTTTCTCTTTGCAAGGCAACCCCTGCTCATACAGCACCAGCTCCCTTTCAGAAGTACAGCTGTGCTTTTCCCTGGCCCAGCATGGAAGCAAGGACCCGCTGTGGGGTAGGGACACACACTTTAAAATGAGTGACTTACCATGGGGCAACCCCCCAGGGAAGGCAGAGGAACGAAAACAGAAAGGACTGTTAGCAGACAAACAGAAGAGCATCTACCCTGGGACAGGCAGCCATGTGCCAGCCCCAGAGACAAGGGGTTGACAAGTGATGCTGGCACTGCCCTGACACCATGGACTGTGTCAGCATAGAGGAACAAGCCACACTGTGCCACAGGGACCCTGGCTGAGAGCCACTCTGGGCACTGATGGGCACTCTGGGTACCTGAGCCGGGACAGGGTACACGAGGAAGGGCAGACAGCTTTGCTCCTCACCTCCATCTCTCACCCCCGCAAAAGGAGCTGCATCCCTTGCTGGGATGGAGGTCAGCAGGAGCAAGGAAGCAGGAGGATTAGACACAGCATACCTAATCCCAGTTAGCTGGGCTATAAATAACCCTGATTTACCAAATACAGAGCATGTGGGTCAGCACTTGGCTCTGGAAAGGAGGTATTTGGGGAGTGGGTATCAGTTCAGGGCCCTCAGAAGGCAATCTAAGCAAATCCAGATGCTCTAGAGCTTCCACTACCTAAGAGAGTATCTTTCCCCTCATAGGGATTGTGTTCCTCCCAGATGCTCCAGGGTGGTGGGTGAAGGTGTTTTGCAAAAGGTGTGATCCAGACAGATCCCAGTGGGATCCCAGTACTGCAAATTTGGGGAGGGGGAGCTGGGAGTCCCACAGGGGAGCTGGGAACCAGCTGTTTTCTTCCATGTCAGCAGCTCACACTGAAAAGCTCTTTCACATCCCCTAATCCCTTAAGCAGCTGCAGGGAGGACAGCCATTCGTTACTTAATGAAGTCCTTTGAGGAGGGGGTGCTGATTAAATTGGGTGGTGGATGAAATTGCTGCTGAGACCCCTCCAAGGTCGGGTGGTACGTGAGGGCTGTGCCGAAATGCAAGAAGGGGGTCTGGCTTTCAGGGTCACAGCCTGAGGAAAGTGAGTCACAGCTGACAGCTTAACTGAGGGGCTTAATTAAAGTGTTAACTAGGAAACTGCCACATGGGGTACTTCAAAGTCATGGAAAGGGGGTTCAGAAGGATGCACAAAGGAGAAGGGAGGGCTGTGGGATTTTCTCTACCCACCTGCTCTGAAGAGGGTTCCCAAAAACCTCATGCCCTCCTGGGCTGCAGCACCCCAATAGAGAGCCCATCCAGCCCCTAGTCAGCCTTGGTGTGGGGCTCCAGGGTTTCAGGGTCTCTGATGACTCCAGCCCTTGAGGACAGCCCACAGCAGGGAATAGTAGCACATGGGATGGAGGGGAAGGATTTTTTCTCACCTGTTTGGGCTTCTGCTGCTGGGGGCTCCCTGGCTCCTCGCTGGGACTGTGGGGCACAGAAAGCAAAGCGGTGAGGGCTTTCAGACCTCCAAAGACCCTAGGGAGCATGAGACTGCCCCAATTTTTGGTGAAGGGGTAAAGGTCAGCCTTTCATGTGGCTCCAGAAGCATTTTCCCCTGTCTCGACTGGGTCAAGCTTGTCTGACATCATCCTTCCTAGTGGGGAGCACAGGAGAGGCTCTGACTTGGCCAAGGGTGACAGCAAGGAGGTTAATTTGGGGATTCCCCTCTAACAAACACTTTTCCTCTCTGTAAGTCAATGAGCATCATCACACCAACCCCTGAAGCAAAAAGACTCTGATAAAACTGCTCATTAAATTGCATTTAAATTGAAAATAGGAGAAAAAGGCACTGGAGGAGATGGGAGTCTGGTGGGGACAGCCAGCACATCATCCACCCCACAGGTCACATTCTGCCCCGGGGCACTCACCTGTCCGCAGCCCAGACCTCGCGCAGGATCTCCGTCTGCAACGGCATCGCTTCCTCTGTCCTGCCCCGACCGCCTCCCCTCCTCCCTGGCACCAGTTGCTGGCCTTCTGGTGCTGCAGCCCCTACCAACCCAGGACCAGATCCATGGGGTCAGTCACAGCTACAATAGTCTGTGTGCTCTTACAGCATTGGCTCAGCCACCTCCACAAGCCTTTGTGGTGGGAGGAGGAGAAGGAGGAGGAGTAAGAGCAGGTGAAGGAGATGATTAACTTTATTTCTCCTGAAACTCACTTAATAGGATTTCAGGGGCTGTCAGCCAGGCTTGCTGGGAGAGCAGCTGGCAGGGTAGTAATTACAGGAAAAGGGGGCTCTACAGGAATGTAGGGGGTGCACAGCTCCTCCCTTGCTGAGTGGGGTCCCCAACACAGCAGAGCCACTCACTCCAGTCTGGTGTGGGCAGAGGAATGCTGTCTGACTGTATTTAGGGTTATCCTCCCTGGATATTCTTTTATTTTTTTTTCCACCCAAAAAGTCTTCTTGGTGAGAGAATAGAGGATTTGGACTGGTTTGTGTGAGTTGTGCATGGAAAGCCCATGCAGGGGTAGGCAACATCCCTGGCTCCAGGCAGTGCTAAGGGTTTCCATACGGACCACCACTTTCCTTCCACCCCTGTCCATGTCCCCAGGTCTCTTTGGGTGATGGGATTCACGCCCTGCAGCTCACACCTCACCTCGTTATTACACTACTTAATATTTTGTTCTTAATATTCCCTCTCAAAGGCCCCCGCAGATGCTGTTCGGTTGCAAAGCCGGACTAGCCAAGTGTCTCCACCGGACCCCTGGTCTTGCCCCGCCCACCACAGACACCCCAAAACCCCCGCCACGCCGTGCCCGGTGCCACTAGATGGCATTTGAGCACCGCACACCGAGACCCACCAGCACTGCAAACTTCCGATGCCTCCGTACAATATCCTCCTGGTTTCCCTTTAATCTCTAAATCACATCACATCACCCACATAAGTTTAATTTCTTTTCCAAGGGATAGAAAAACACCAAGCTAAAATACATAAAAAATCTCCTTTAAAACGGGAAGCAAGCCCGGAAACCGCAAAGTGAGTTGGGTTTCTTTTGGTAGAGATTGTTTCCTATGGAAAATGTGGCTTGGGCTGCCCCCAAAGGACTTTTTTGCCCTGCCTGCAAGAAAAAAAAAAAAGAAAAAAAAATGTTTTTCAGAGACCCTGGGTCTCACAGCAGCTTCCCTGGGCAGCACCCCCAGGGATACTTTGCTGGCTCTAGGACATCCCAGGGTGGTGGAAAACCCGAGACCTGGATGAGCAGCTGGAGCAGCAGACCCCCAAAGAGCATCCTCTAGTCAGGACTTTTCAAAGCACAGCATTCTGGCCCTTCACTGGCTCTCCAGTAAATGACAGCACTGATAAAAAGGGGCAGCAGCATCAGACTTTGGAGACACCAGTAATTTCTTAATTGCTGGGGCATCTCCACCTGGGGAGTACACACCTATCCTCCCCACAGCCACCTTCTTTGCTGAGCAGGATCCAGAAAAAAATACTTCTTTTTTTTCTTTCAGTTGTTTATTTTCAAGCTCCAAAAGGCATTATTACAAAGAGACAGGAAAAATAACAACTGGACAGCTGTTCTCACGCAGAAGTGACAGCATCCCTTTAGGATGGAGAGGGTTGATGGCTGAGGAGGCAGCAATATCGGTGCAAGGACACAATGCACCTCCTCACCATGGGAAAGCAGCTCACTGACAAGCTACAAACCCATGGTACCAGCTCAGACCCAGTCACTTGCCTTCTGAACCACATGTCAACCTGTTCTTTATTTTCTCTAGGTATGGATCCCAAATAAGCAATAAAACTCCCATTTGAAGTCGGGAGCCAAGAGATGGGGTGCAGGCTGCAGGCTGAGTGCCTGCAAACCTGGATAGGCTTTTATTCTCTAAAGAAATAGAAACCAGCTTCTTCAGAAGATAAAATCTCTGTGTCCCCCCTTCCCCAAACAGTGCTTGACAAATTACATCCCTGCGCTGAGGGGCTGCAGTGGAGATGATGTGGGTCCTCACATCGAGCCTGGCTCCGCTTTGCAACCCCTTTGGCCACAGGCAAGAATTCAGCAGGAGAGAAAGCCAACCACCGTGGGTGAGAGAGCCCCGGGGCCACGTCCCTGTCAGCCAGCCCTGGGCTCCCCCCGTGCCCGTGCCTCAGCGCTGCCCTGCGTGCTCAGGGCTGGCGCCGGGGCGGTGCAGCCCGGTCGTGTACCGGATACCAGAGGCAGCACTGCAGCGTACAAGGAGTATGTCCCACATCCCAGCGCATCTCAGAGCACCCAGGATGCTGTGCTGACAGTGGATATAAAGCCAAGGGAGCTGGGAAAAGCTGTCTATGGAAACGTCCCAAGATGTAAGAGTTTTAATTTATTACTTTTTTCTTTTTCTTGCTCTTTAAAAGCTATTTGTTCCACGTGCGGTGGTCCCTTGGCATTCCGCCGCTCCTGGTCTGTCCCCGAGCGCACCCAGGCGGTAGGACAGGGTTTGTTTTTCTTTGCGGGGCTCTTTTTGCTTTCACAATCACACTAACTGTAACAAGCTTTACAAGAAAACACTGGCAAGTTCCAAGGTTTGGCAGAAACCTTTTTCTGTGTGGGCCAAGGGCAGGAGGCTCTCCCATCCCCTCCTCCTCCATCATACGTGTCCTTCGGCCTCTTCATCTTCAGCACCAGGAGTTTTCAGTCCTTTTTCACAAGCTGCCTTCTCTGCTACTCTTTCCACCCCGGTTTTGCTAGCTGCTTCCTGCCAAACAGCAAATAAAGCACAGTGAGTTGGAAACAGGAAAAGGAAGAAGCAAGCAGGTGATAGTGATGCTGGGGATAGGCAGAGGCAGTCAAGCCTGGAAGGGCAGGCAAAATTGTCCCCAACAGCTCCCCCATTCTTATCAAATACCGCAGCTTACACTGGAGGGTCCTGTTTTCTCAGGGGCTGGTGGAGGTTAAACCTCACCAGCTCAGCCAGCTTTTGGGGAAGGTATGGGATCCCTGGGAACGATTGTGACCCACCTCAACAGAAGCAGAGCACTGACATGGAGTGAGCCTGGACAGATGGGTGCAGAGGCACAGAAGAGAGGGACAAGGAGGTAAGGCAGTAGCATCGGAGTGGAGTCACAGGTGCAGCCTGTCCACCCAGCTGGAGGTGTAGCATGTACACCTGGTCATGGCTGCAGGCCACCCACCCAACTGTGGGTGCAACCCATCCAGTGGGTGCAGGAGAGGAGTACTAAGGCACGGTGAAGCCTTATGCCTGCTCCAGCAGTGCCTCTTCCTGCCACAACCAGCTGCACAAGCCAACCACAGTGCCAGCAGATGGCCAGGGCAGCTCCACGCCCTGCCCAAGCCAGTTGCCCCAGCATGCTGCTCCCCAGAGTCTGCACTGGTCACTTAATCCACAGCCTCAACCTCCAGGCACCAGTTCAGAAGAGCTTATACTAAAAATTACCCACACAGATAGCTTGCAAAGCTGTGTCCTCTCTCATTACAGTACACCAGGTTTCCAGTGGAATTTTGGATGAGAGCCTGTTACGAGACAGCGATCTCTCCATATGAGCAGAGGAGCAGGCTATTGCCTTACCAACTTCAGGAAATCCATACTATCATGTCTCAAAATACCCTTGGCCTTGTCAGAGATGGAATGATATTTCATTTTACTGGAGACCAGGAGTTCATCAGTAGTCACTAGCTGGGAACAGCAAAATTAAGGACCAATGCTGACCCTGTTATCAGCCCATGTGAGCTCACACTGCAAATCCTTTTATTGATGACTGAGCATCTGATGGCAGCGTCTGCACAAAAGAGACCAAGAAGTAAAATGCTTCCTCCCATTGCAGCAGGCTCTATCCCTCCATCCTCAGCCTGATCTATAACTCAATTTGGTTTAACCCATCTCTTCTCATCACAAGCCTGACGAGCATCCCTCAGTGCAGCCTGCTAGATGGCCAAAAATGGGCAACAGTCACCTTTGCATCCCTCTCTGCAAACTTTGTGAACATGTTTGCGTAGATCCTCCGGTCCCGGTCATTGTGCTCCTTCGTTTTCTTCTGGCACACAGAGATCTGAGATTTTGCTGCTTTGTTCTGTGGATTCACTTCCAGCACTTTTTGAAAGTCACACTTTGCCAGCTCGAACTCGTTCATCAATAACCTGGCTTCGCCCCTCCGGTACAAGCCCTTCTCATTGTCCTGATCCAGTCCCAGTGCCTGGAAACACACAAGTCCCCTTAGCACCCTGGAGCTCCCCCCAAAAATTTAATGGTCAAAGCCTCATTAAATCTGTCAAAATTAGGAGAAGGTGGCTTCAAGTCTCCAGAGCACTTGCATCTTGCTCAACAAAAATTACCTCTTCTCCATCAGCAGATGGCAGGTCACTAATATAGAATTTTATTTCTCCTTGCTTAAAATACCCCTGAGTGTGACAGTCAGTGGGAGACAAATTCACAGGCAAGAAATCAGGTGTAAACACTCAACCCAAGCCCTTTAGTCTCCTTGTTCTAGCAATGACATTATTTTCCTTTAGTAAAAGCCATATATGCACCTCAGATATGATTTACCTTTTAGATTAAGACAACTAGCTTTATTAGCTTTCCCACATGCAAGATGCTTAAATTTAAGCCTTTTATAAAAGAATTCAGAGTTTCCTGACAAAGACAAGGTCAAAGATTTTTAGGGACTGGCAAAGCCCCATCCCACTCCTCAACTGGCTTGGAGATCCACTGCAGCTCCACTGAGCCTGCCTCTGTCACACCCAGAGCAGAACTCAGTGCCCAGACCCAGCCTGAGCAGATCTAAACAGCACCCCAAGGTCATCAGTCTACGCAGATCCAGTCTCATGGATCTGGCTTAGGAAGAAAAGCTGTTGTAAACACATGTCCAGGTGGATTTTGAACCCCAAAAGGCACTTTTGGTCCTAAGCACACAGCATCCATGGAGACCTCGAGGTGTGGAAGGGATGCCATCATCCCATTGCTGTTTGGAAATTGCTTCTTATATGAAAAGAAATCAAAAAAATCCCAACGAACTCCCAATGAAAACAAGCAGGAGAAGAGCATGCTCCATCCCCGGGGCTCATGCACCTCTACCTTATCACAGCACTCGACAGCTTTGGCGTACTCTCGCAGCTTCAGGTAGCACATGGCCAAGTTGAGGAAAGCAGCCAGGAGGAATGAGTCAGAGGCTTTTGACTCTTTTTCAGACAAGCCATACTCCATTTCCAGCCAGGACACAATCTTCCCATACTGAATCACTGCCTGCAGGTACTTGCCTTCCTGGGATGGAGCAAAGAAGAGGCTAGAGGAACCCAAGCGACAACACTCATCTGCTCCCACAACATCTCACAACAGGTAACAGGTGTAATGTGGTGTGTTCAGTAAGTAAATGAAAGGAGGAGGATGCTGAACACCTACAAAAACAGCAGGCTTGGGAAAAGCCAAGTCAGAGCAGTGGGGAGGATTGGGATGCCCCAGCTGTGACAGGGAACTCTAAAGCCTCTCAGCATTAGCCCTGGCCCAGGAAGGGTTCAATCTGCTGTCCTGCTCTTCAGGGAGCACATACAGCCAAGGAAACACTGGGAAAGGAGGAGATATCTCGAGGAGCATCAAGGAGTGAGCAAAAGACAGAGGGAGGGCAGGACTTGCCTTCCCCAGCACTGTCTGGGGCACATGGTTTCTCTGACACTGACGGCTGCCAAGTCATGCATCTGATGTCACCCCAAATTAATTTCCAGCTCCCTTCCTTCACCTCTGTCATCCCCAAGTTCACAAACCTTGAAGTACATTGTGCCCTTCTCCTTGACGACAGCAGCCTGCTCCAGCTTCTCTTTGGTGTCCATCTCCCACGACTCCTTGGCCTGCAAAGGAATGCTTGGAGCACTCCCAGGGGAGTGCAGCAGCCCCCGTCCCCCGGCAGGACCACACCACTCTCTGGGACAGCCTGTTCATGCTCAGGGCTCACCAGGGCCATATCCAGAGCAAGGAGCCAACTCTGCTCCTATTGCAGCCAGGGCGATGGCAGGGGACCCATCTAGGGATGCGGCACAGCAGCACCTGCCCCATCCCATGGGCTTCTCCTGTATCCCATTCCCAGGCTCCTCACGGGCACAGACAAGCTCCTCAGGGCTAGCTGGCTGGATGCACCAGCTCTTATCTGTGGAGCCCAGGGGAAAAAAAGGGGAGAAAAAAAGAGGAAGAAAATAAAAGAAAAAAAAGAAAAAAGAAACAAGGAGATAAACAAGAAAAAAGGAGAAAAAAAGAGAAAAAAGGAGAAAAAAAGAGAAAAAAGGAGAAAAAAGGAGAAAAGGAAAAAAGGAAAAAGGAAAAGGAGAAATAAAAAAAAAAGAAAGTACAAAAGGACAAGCCTAGAAACAAATAAGAGACCCAGCCTTGGACCCCAGCCACAAGAATAAAACAAACCAACAGAGAAGAACAAATTAAGAACACGAAGCTCCTTGGTGACGTGTCCACTTCAGCGGGGGTCAGGCTTGCAGACACACCAGGGACAAAGGCTGGATGCTACACAGGGCCCAACACTCCTGTAATCTGAGAAGGGACCAGCATGCCTCTGCCCTCACCTTCTCAAAGCTTTTCAGTGTAACCTCGTACACCAGCTCAGCATTCGCCTGGATGCCATATTTTGGCTTCCCCGCCTCGCCAAAGCCATACCTGGAGGGCAGAAGGAGGCAGTCAGAGGACAGGGGGAAACCCTTCATTTCAGCAGCCCTTGGCCATAAACGCAGGCCCAGGTTCCCAATTCTGTTTTCACATCCAAGCTCCCTGCCCACAGCTTTCTAACATTTTGAGGCCAGGGTTATGTTATTCTCCACGAGCAAAGATACCTGACAATATACAACGCATTATATATTGGGAATCAGCCCTTCTGGCTGCAAAGCCATCTTTTTCCATAGGCTTCTCTCCAGCCTAACAACCCAGCCCTGGCAATTTCCAGGGAGACATCAGACACTGGACTTGGATAAAGCCCTTTTACCTGATTTTTTTAAAGCATCTCAAGATTCTTGTCTGCACACCACTAGTCTCTCTTACTATTCCTGCTGGCATTGCTAAACTGCAACTCTCCTGGAGAGTTCTGTTTTCAGGACAGCCATCTTCCATAAGTGCTAAAACAATGCTGGAAGCTGAAACCCACACAGCATCCCTGCAGGGATGATCCTTACCGTGGGCTGAGGTAGAGGATACAGTGCTCTCCCCTCTGCATCTTCTCCAGGGCTTTGTCAATGCCGATGGGGATGTCGTGGTCCTCTCCTTCGCCCACAATGAACTTCACATCTTTGCAGTCAAACCTTCTGCCGCCACAGAATCCCTCCAGATGAACTGCAGGGGGACAAGAGGGAATGTGGCAGGATCACACCCACAGTTACCCAAACCTTGGAGCAATGTGGGCTCCAAAATATCAGAAAGTATTTTATCTCTCCCAAAATCCAGCAAAGCCTCCAGCCCTGGAAGAGGGAAGACAAAGGGCTGGGGGCAGCCAAGGACCTCCTGGTGCAGAGAGGGATAGGGACAGCTTAGGAACATTGCTGAAAAGCAAGGCAGGCATATCTCGTCTAACCAAGGACCAAACAACAGATAAACATCGTGACTAATATGTTCCCCTTGTACTCAACTGCACGAGTCAAGTCTTACTGGAACTGGATATTGCTCCTGGCACGCCGCCACACAGAGTTTATCACGGTGATTACAAATCTTCTATACAGCACTATACTGCCTTGACTTCTACCTCGAAAACAAGGCCATGTTCTCCTGACTCTCAGAACTCAAAGTACAAGATAAACTTTTTATTTTTAATCTTCAACCAGTAACTGTGCTGTTCCAGCCCCAGACGCTGGCAGAAGTGCAGCCAGAGCGGACACTGGGTACCTGGCACATCCACCACCTGGCACTCCTGGCTGTGTTTCCACAGCAAGATTATTCTTTATTTATTCAATCCTGAAGATGTTCCAGGCCTTGGGGACGCTTTTACAATCTTTGCATTCTGCTTGCAGGGTACAAGGCATACACATGCAGGCAGGCACAAAGTAAAAGCAGTTTTATAAGGAACTCCTGCATACTGTTAAAAAAAGTGAAACAAAAAAAAAAGCTTTTTAAGAGGAAAAATTCACAATGGGCATTCCTGTTGTCACAACTGTGCTTAGAGATTTTGTGGCCTGCAAGGATGTGAGCCTAATCTTTGCTCGGAGAGAGCAGGGTGCTACCTGAGATGCTACAGGGCACTGACCATCCCACTGTGGTGGCAGGAGGTGAGCAGCAGGACAAGCCAAAGACAGCACTGTACCAGAAACAGCCATGAGGATCTGGGCTCTGCATTGGACAGCTGAAGCCTGCGCTGAAGGAAACCCACCCATCTCCACCTCACGATGCTGCCCTGCCCTGGGGCCTACAGGAAGTCCCCAGTATGAGACACACGGACCAAGCAAGCCCACAGGCAGTCCCCCATTCCTACGGCAGGTTCAGCCCTTTAGCTCCTGCCACCAAAGCCATGCTAGGACTCAAGCGTGGAGGAGCAGAGGATGCCAGCTTCCCAGGACGCATCCTGCATCCACACTGGTGCACAGTGACCACCAGGCTCAGGCTGGTGTGAGCTCACCCATCTTGGGATGAGGACAAAAGGCAAATCCAGCTCCTACAGAGTCAACCTCTGCTTTTGCACTACCCAATACCAATCTGGCTATTTCCTTAGGCATAGGAAAACTGAAAAGTTCTGCCTAAAATACAGGTAACCCAGCAACCCCACAGCACTGTGCCATCTCCCTGCATGTTCCTAGGGAGTACAGATCCATAATCCCTGACCTCAAAAGCAGCACTACAGCCCTCCCAAGTTCCACACCCTCTGTGGGACGTGGCAGCAATAGGAAGATCCCATGTTAGAGTAGGATGCACAAGAAGATGCCATGATCTTCCCTTTCAAGGACAGTTTTTCTCTATTTTAATTGCACATAAAATAAGGCAAAGGGGGGGAAATCTCCACTCAGGTTTCCAGGAGCAGGTCAGCTGGTTGCAGTTGCTCTTGGATTACAGAGAAAAAAAAGCCACTGAAGGAACATCACTCTGGTTGCAGCTCTGACTTATTGTTCTCTCGGTGCCTGCAGCGATTTTGTTTTTGAAGAGCTGAGAACAGAGTGTACTGAGTGTGGCTGGCACACGAACTTGATGTGCTGACAGCAATTTGTACTCAGATTAAAAACGGAGAAGGAGGAGGGGTGGGGGGAAAGGATGTAACAAAAGCTGGAATGACAGATTTTGAGTGCAGCCCAGGTTTTAGAGATCAGAACTGTGAATTAAGGTCTATAAAACTTAAAACCTATAAAAACCTGGAGATACTTGCTCCTGGAAGCATGGTTTCTTCCAGCCTAATTCCAGCACCTCCCAAATACACAGCTGAGGGAAACCATCGCTGCCCCCCTGGATCACAGCCTCATCCCAGGGTGGGCTGCCTGTCCCCACAGCTGCTGTGCCATCCCCAGCATAGTGCCCACCATAAACAGAGTTGCATTTGTTACAAAAAAAAAAACAACCAACAAAATCTATTTGCACCCAAAGCATTCACTGCAAGGCTGCCTTCTCCTTGTCCTGTCTCACGGGGATGTATTTAAAGTAGTCTCAGGGCTCTGAACATATAAGGATGTGTAGGTCTCAATGAATTAGGGGCCACAGCAGCTACGACCAGAAAGGCTGGCAGGGCCAGTGGGCTGCCACAGGGACCAGCCCAGCATTCCCCATCCCTGCCCTACACGAGCAGCGCTGGCTCCGCAGGATGGCCTGGCAGGGCATCTACCTCCGTGATTCTGAGACACACGTGCTCCTGCTCACGGCATTTGCTCCAATGGACACTAATTTGAAATAATAAAGCAAGGATAATGGGCTGTGGGACATTGGTGTATGAAGAGACTTGTTATTTGGCTCCTTATGTCCTTTCAAAGAGATGATTCCTGGCTGATGACCTCCCCTGCCCCCCCCAGCCCCTGCCTGAGCCTGAGCATCATCACGTTCCAAAAAACCTCAAGCTGCAAAGGGAACAACTACAGAAGGACCAGTGCTCTTCCTGTCCTCCCCACTGAGCACAGCACTGTCTTTAAAGAGCTCAGACCTAATCAAAATAAAGATGAGAGCTGGATCTGTGATGATTTCAATTATATTTAGTCTTTCAGTTTAATCTTTGGGGTAGCAGAGCCAGCTTGAAGCTTAGCTTGTGGCTGGTCCACAGCTAGGATGCTCAGCATGGGAGAGGCAGACAGTCAAATCTGAGTCAAAACCTCATTTTTCCTTAAAAAAAGCCTCGTTAGAAGAACTGGCCATTTAAGGCCGCAAGCTTTATAAGCTGTCACAGCTCAGATTCAATTTCTCAGTCGCTAAAGGGACTTTAGGATCTTTGCACAGGAGCTCTGGAAGTTAGAAAAAAGCTAAATGTGTCCCATATGAAGCAAGCTCTGGGTCTGTGTCCCAGTGGTTCTTGGGAAAGAAAAAAACCAAAATCCGAATCTGGCTTCCCCTCTCCAGCCTCATGAAACATCTGCTCCAGAAATGGGATCAGAACAGGGAGAGCCCAATGGGACCTGATCTCCTCATCCTCCCACAAAAGCTGAAACCACCCTTATTACAAGCAAACCTCTTGTAATAATCTCCTTCCCCCCCATGAGCAGCTCTCTGGCCATAGGAAAAGGAAAAGGCCCCGTTCTGCAAGAGATGCGATAAAACCCACCAAAAATACCATCAACATTGGAACAAAGAGGCCAAAGAAGGTGCCAAGCGCCTGTATCATTGCCCAAAACACTTAGCAAGTATGTGTTCCTCCATGAAGGGAGGAAGGCCTGGCAACTGATGCTTTGGAGGCAAGGCAGAGCCAGGGGTTTTGGCAGATGGCACATCACAGAGCATCTTGGACACTGCAATGAGATGCAAAAGGGTCAGGGGAAATGGTAGAGTTCTGAAACCCCATGGGCTTTGCTTCTTCCATCCTCCCCACAGATGCTGGCTGAGCAGCTCTGGGCTCCGGGTTTTCCAACCAGCCCTCTAGGGCAGCAGCTCTGGTAGAGCCATCACAGGGACCAGCCAAGGAGAGCTCAGAGGTGCATCCCTGGGTCAGCAGTACACTGCTGCTCTCCCAGCCCCTTTCCACCCCATCTGGCCTCCAGATGGATGTAACTGCATCCTATCATGATGCACAGCCACCTACAGCCTGTACAGTAGGTCCTTGCCAGGGAGAAGAAAGTGGAGTGGCTTAGGACAGGCTGATCCCTCCAGCTCCCCTACAAGGCACTAGCACTCACTCTCCACAGTGGCACCCTCATTAGGGTTGGAGTAACCTTCCCCCTTTCTCTTGATCCTTCGGATTATTCCTCCATCCTCAAACAAGTCCTCGCCTTTGAAGTCAAGCAGCTCAACCTAAAAAAAATAAAGAAAAAGTGGGCAGAGCTTAGGGAGGGGGGAAGGAGAAGGGAAAATCAAAGCCACAAAGCAGCAGCTCATCCTCCGGCTGGAGAACCAAGCCAGCGTATTCTCCATTCAGCTGAGAAGCAGAAGTTGTCCATAAAATCCAGCTCCAAACCACAGCATAACACACACAATTTATTAGAAATTGGGGCACATCCAGTACCTGAAGCATAACACAAAGTAACAGTAAAAATAAATGTATTAAACCTGTAAGGGTACAACACAGCTACTGCTGGAAGATGCTGTGAGAGTTGCCTGGGACCAGGTTAGGCAGGAGTTTCCCCTTCATCCTCTGATGGGACCAACTCCAACCCACAGCTTAGTCCACACTCGACTTGGAAAGACTAAGCCTTAATTTAGGACAGACCCATTCCTCCTGCCTTGTCCCAACGAGCCCAGCCCAGGAGGAATGCCTTGTCTCAGCAACCACACTGTGCCAAAAATGTGGCTTTTCTACCGCTCGACAGCACTAATCATTTTTTAGCACCTGGAAGCATTTCCCACCTCCTTTCTCCTTCCCCTGTACATGTTTAAACCAGGAATCTGCCCACTCCCTGCCCCAGCACCGGTGCTCTCCTCACCCAGAGTTTCAGTCCCAGCCTCCCTCAGACACACATTTCTGAGAAAACCTTGGCAGCAGTTCCTGGAGCAGAGAGACACACTTCAGGAATCCAAGCTAGGTTTTTTGTTGTTGTTTTTTGTTATTTTAAAATTATTATTATTATTTCTAAGCTGGTTAGCAAGGCAGGAAGGGAGCGAGTGAGCTCATCCATGCGCCAGCTCACCAGCATTACTCACCTCAAAAAAGAGGGTGGCATTGGAGGGGATTTTGGGGGCACTGCCAGCAGAGCCGTATGCATAATCGGGTTTGCAGAGCAAGTAGCAGATCTCTCCCTTCTTCATGGTAGCTACCCCAATGTCCCATGCCTTGATTACCTGACCTAGGAGAGAGGCAAATGTCAGGCAGGAGGGAGCAACCAGCAGCCCAGAAAAAAAAATAGCCCGAGTGCTGTAAGGATGGCACCTAAAAAAAGCCCATACACCCAAGCCACTTAGGGCAGGGCTGACATCGTCCATCTGTACTGAAACAGGGTCACCTGATCCCACCAGAATGATCCCACCTGCTCCTACTGGGATCATCCCACCTTCCAGCATCCCCATGGATGAACTTCCCTGGACCAGCTCACCCTTGCCCAGGCTGAAGACAAAGGGCTCATTCCGATCGCGGCTGGAGTCAAATTTTTTACCATTGGCCAGTTTGCCTTTGTAGTGGACATAAACCTTGTCCCCGATCATGGGAGACTCATCTTCACTCCCAGGTCGCTTAATGATCTGTGAAAGAGAAACCACCCATGAGCAGGGGCCATAGGACAGCTGAGGATACGTATGGAAGGAAAGAGAGAGACGCACACACACATGCATTTACATAAACATATATATATATACACACACATGCATATACACCACAGTGCCGCTCTAAACAAACAGAAGGCTCAAGTGGGAGTCATTCAATTCATCCTTCCATCAGCCCCTAAAAATAAATCTCAAACCAGAGCCATGACAATGGAGTGGGACAGGGCTGGGAGGGGAGACCTGCCGGTACTTTGCGGAGGCGTCTCGATAAACACTGTGGTTCGAAACCCAAAGTGAATGCAATTACATTCACTTTCTGTCAGTACGCATTTTACTCGCAGGGGTGTGTCTGTTCACTACTCACTTCTTGTCAACACTTCTTTTTTTCTGAATGCTACAGCCTGGAACAAGCAGTTCTCAAGCTGAGGATGGAGCAGGGGAGGATGCTATTCTTAGAGGAAAGGTGCTATTTAACTGGAGAAGAGCAAGCGCTGGGGAGCAGATCTATCCAGAAATGGCTCTGAATATGAAAAGGGGTTGTGGAGCAGACTGGATGACCTCAGTAATGTGCTCTTTCTAACGTCTGTGAGTCACATACAAAAATTCTTTGTGGATTTACAGCTAATAATCTGATTAGGAACACAATGGCAGTGAAATTCATGGAGCAGCTCAGTCTCAAACACCCCTCCCATCCTTCTTCACTCCAATTGATGCCTTTCAAATGAAAGAACTCAATCCTACAACCCTGAAAGTACTATGTGACCCCAAGGACTGGGGATGCAGCCCAGCAACGTGACCATGCACCTCAAAATGCAGAAAGAAAGGCAGGACATTCTTGGAAGCCCCCCTCACCTTCAGAACCCCTCGGTCTTGAGCTGGTGTGATGTCCTCCCCGCGCTCAGTGAGGGCCACTGCCTGCACCTCCCCTTCGGTCTTGGTGGCCTCATCAGTGGTCATGGTCTCCTGGCATAGGCACTGGACCTGGCGAGACACAGAATGCAACCCATCAGCCCAGCAGGATCATGAAAGGTGGTGTAAAAGGAAAGGGTTTATCACTCTTCATGGAAAGACAATGCACAGCAAGCATCTTCTCCAAAAACCAAAGCAAACCCAACACCAAAAGAATCTCAACTATCTGGGTGGATAAAGAGAAAATTCACAGCAAGAATCTAAGGAACTGAGGTTCTTTGGGCAAACTGCTGGAGCACTGTCCTCCCACCACCACCACATAAGCAGCCAAGGTGCCAGAAAAGCCACGTTTTCCATCAAACAGAGACTTTTTCCAATGGTTCCTGGTGAAAAAGGAATTGCTTATGGTTTCAAAAACATATTTCCTGATAATTTCCTTCAGACTGTAAGGCTATTTTGGTAGCTGCACTGCTGCATGACACGTCATCAAGAAAACATGTGACATAGAATTGGAAAGCAATGGTTTTTTTCAGACATAAACCAGATCTATTAAAGTCACTCTAATTGTGAAACTTTCCCACAGTCTTTGGTGTGGAAGCTGATGTTAACCAGCAGGAGAAATCATTCATTTGGGGGATTCAGAAAGAGCAGAGAAAGGATGTTTTCAGCTCCAAGGGCAGCTAAGTCATGTTGCAAGAAGAATTGTGTTCCTTGCACCCGAGTGGAAAGGGAAGAACTGGAGCCCAGCCCCCCCCCCAGCACAGGAAGCCACCGAGACACAAAGAGCCCTGCAATGGAAGAAGCAAAGTGAAAAATAAGGGAACTACTTATTGCAATGCTCAACAGTCTTGAGGGTGATATTTAACTTTCCTCTGCTCTGCTGAGGTTTCAGATGGGAACATCTTAAAAAAAAAAACCACTGAAAAAACAACTTGTGGTGAGATCCACTATCTTGCAGGTACTTATATACTGGAAAACATGCCATCAGTTGCTTTGGAAGAAATGTTTGATGATGCGGGTGGTGAAGCCCCGGCACAGGTTGCCCAGAAAGATGACGGCTGCCCCATCCTTAGAAATATTCCAGGTCAGTTTGGGCAGACCTCTGAGCAACCTGGTCTAGTGCAAGATGTCCCTTGTGGTGGGGAGGTTGGACTAGAAGGCCTTTAAAGGTTCCTTCCAACCCAAACCATTCCATGATTCTATGATTCTGGTGCTGGGATGGTCTCCAAGCCCTCACAGTTCACACTGCCCTGCCACCACCACAGCCTTCCTCTTGGAGATGAGCAAGGAGGTAGTGGTACCCATCATGGCACGGGGATGCCATTGGCACTGTGTACCAGCTCAGGGCTTCCTGGCACAGATCCTGTGCATCACCACAGATGCAGCATCCATAACCCATTTATTAAGGACCAGGAGAAGCCTGAAAAGGGGAGAAGCTTGCCAAAGAAGTGCCACCTCCTGGGGCAGAATCTCCCAAGGTCCACCAAGCAGCCACCGCTGGGATGCAGAAGACGGAAGGGGAGGTGCTGGCTCTGGCTTGCCGGTTGCTAAATCCCACCAAGAGACATCTAAAAATACACCATACACATCCTTCTCATTATTTTTCTACGTAAGCAATTAGAGGAGTCATCCAGGGAAGCTGGCCAAGGCGAGCGGGAGGGGAGACGCTCTGCGTCAGAAGCAGTGGGAGGGATGGAGCCCACAAGACCAGCTATTAAGATGTGGTCCACATTATAAAAGAGCTCACGACTTCTCCGTCCAGCAAAAACAGTTCCAACTAGGTTAGAAAAAAGAGCATGCTGCTCCCACTTATATCCCATTTGGAGCAACAGAAGGAGGCTGGCTAGGGTCCAAAATCCCAATTAATTTGAAACAAACAGTTGTAGGGCAAAAAGAAATATCTGCTACTCCCCGAGACTTAAATGCCAAGCAGACAGGGATGTCACTGAGAGCTGAGCAAGTTTGCTGGTGGTGTCAGAGCCTGAATCTTCTCATTGCAGGACCATGTGTACTCTGGATATAGGGAGGGAACTAATTAATTACCCTGCACAAAAGCCCATGGGTGTTTCTGACACAACAAGCAGATTCTGCTCTCCCACTGCTGCTACTATACACAAGTTAATGTTGTACATCTGTAAATGAAGCCAGGATAAACCATCCTCCCTCCTGCTTCATTTCCCTGGGATATAAATATGGACAGGTAGGAGAAGTACAGAAATCCATGTCATAAAACCAAGCCATTTAATTTTACAATCCCCTCTCCACCCAGGTGTTTGCTATCTTCCAATCCAGAGAAATGGGTGAAAATTCAGAGCAGAGAACAGGATGCAGATGTCTGACCCCAGGCTGAGGACAGGCAGGTATCACACATGTTAGGGTTTCACCAACCACACGATCCCAATCCCAAGCCACGTTTCCTAGAAATCAGCATACCAGGAATTTGTCAGCTCCAAATGGAAATTTCATGTTGCAGATCTCAGAGGCTCACAGAAGGGGAAAAGGAGGAAGAAGAGCAAGACTGGGGAGTGTTTTGAGGGGTCTTACATTGCCCCCATGAAATTGCTGGAGAAGGATTGAAGGTCCAGGGAGTGTCTGGGGAGGTGTTCACCCAGAGACACAGTGGGAAAACACCTGGTAAGAAGAGGTGGGGGTGGAGGGGAAAGAAACCACATGTGCTGTATTCTAAAAGAGGATTTCAGGATTTAAGAAGAAGGGAGAACTGAGACAGCAGTTTCAAGCTACAGATGATGCTCCACCATGGTCAGAGAGCGGTGATGAGACTGGCAAAAACTTCCCATGGCAGCTCCTCTGCTCACTGCAGCCATGGGAAGATGTTTTGACTTGCTGTTTCCACAAACAGTGTTTAGCATCTTACCATCTGCTTTTAAAAAAATAAACCAAGGCTATATTTGGTCCAATTTTTTTACTAGGATGAAAATTAGCAGGATGGAAAAATAAGAGTTGGCTGCTCTGGCGTTTAGTTTTTTAAGACTCACTTAGCATAAAGTACTTGCACTTCCACGGCACCACAACAGCCCTAAAAGCTTCAGATTGCAACCCGGGAGGGAGTTTCTTTAAAATGCAAAGGTCAGGCTAAAAAACAACAAAGCTAAATGCATAGCAGGAAGATGGGCTATGAATGCTAGTGAGCATCACCCCGAATCCCAGCCCCTCAGGCTAAGCAGCAGCATGGGGCTGCACCTCCATCCTTCATCCCCACCACACCTGCCGACTGATAATGAAGAACAACCCAATTAGCATAGCAGCTGGCTCTCTCCACTGTCCCACCGGGGTTCCAGTTCCCCTTTGATCACAATTACTTTTTCGGGTAAAATATCTTCTTGCTGAGCAAACTGTCCCTGTGCAGCAGGAGAGGGAAGACCAGAGCAGCGATTTTACCCAGACGAGAGTGTTTTAAGACACCTGCAATGCCAACCTCCTGAGCACAGACCCAGTAGATGGTGATAATAAATTCAAATTGGGATTACTAACAAAATACAACCTTCTTAAGACCAACAAGGCAGCTCCACGTAATCCTCAGCTCCATCCCAACACATAAGGATGCACCCAGACATCGAGTGCCATTTCTCACACTCACACATCACAGCTTGAATTAAATATTAACTTTTTTTTCTTTTTTTTAATCCTGGCCACTTGACTTTTTCCTCCCTCCTTTAAAATAAACAGGGAAGCCATAAAATTGAAACAATTGCTCACGAGGATCGATTTACTTCCTAGCACACACATTGTGCAAGCAGCCAACATCCCAGCAGGCCGGGCATGGCAACTTTTATTCTAACAAAAAACCAAAATGCAAACAGAGCTGCTTTAATTGCCCAGCACTCTAACAAACCTCCATCATGCCCAGGGTGAGCCCTGACTCACTAGGGACCGAAGCAAACTCCCTGCTCTCCTTTATCTACAGCCAGTCCCTGCTCTGGGTTTAACACCTTCTGCCCATGGAAACCCCAGTATCTCCTGAGCTGCTCCCAGGCAAAACGGTGCCACCCATCCCATGGGGACATCTCAGAGGGGGATGCAGTCACCAATCACCTCCCAGGAACAGGAACATATCAGTCTATTAACGGAAGAGCAGCAGCAAGGGAAGGGTTTTAAACAATGAAGAGTAACAAAGTGAGAAAACTACTGCATGCAACTAACTTAAATACAACTGTGTATGTTCCCATCACACTTGCTTAACCATTCTGCCTAGCTAATATTTTTAAGCTTCTGGAATGGTTTTAGTTAAGATCCAAGTCATAACTATCTTTTTTTTAAATATGTGAAATAAGAGGCTGCCCTCAATTTCAGCTGCAGCGAGAGGAACAAGTGAGCAGGACGGGTCACTAATCCCTGCCAGAAAAAATATTTCAGGCGAAAGCAAGTTGGGTTCAGTCTCTCTGCATCCCCCAGAGTGAGGCAAACACGCCCATGCCAACAACACACAAAAGACTTCCAGAGAGGGGTGGTTTTATCCTCCCAGTTTACAATATAAACCCATTAAAAATAATCTGGCTCTTTTGCTAGTTACCTAGCAAGGCAACAGCAAGGAAATGCTTGCTTGGTGCTTTTTCCAGGTTGCTTCAAAATAAAAAAAATCACAGATAAAATTCCTTTGAACTCTCTTGCGAGCATCCCATCAGCAGCCTGTGGTCCATCCCCTCCAGTGTGGGGACCCAGAGACACAACATCTTTCGCTTTCATGTGAAATGGAAAAAAAAAAGGCAGCATTTTCTTTTCTTCCTCCCTTATTTCAAAAGATGAATGTATACTGGGGAGAGCAAAAGCCATAAACATTTATGGGTTGTTGCTCTTCCAAGGGAAGAAGGTGCTAGGGACAGGATGCAGTTGAGGATATTTTACACATCGATGTTCTACAGCTCCTGGCCCCCAAAGCCATCCCTGGCCCCAGCATGGATTTCAGCTGCTCCCATCACAAAAATCACAGCAAGATTCTGCCACGGGCAACAGATTTCAAAAATACTGGAAAAAAGAGGAATGCAGGAGCCAGCAGCAAAGCCTCTGCTCTGCATCAGCAGGGAGAGGCAACAGCCTGCACCCCTCCTGAGGGGCTAACACAGCTTCCGATGATGGCTAAAAGAAAATAATTAAGAAAGTACGGTAACAATAAATGTATAAATAGCTATTCCACACCTGCCTGAGCTTCTTGGGAGATGGTTGGCAGAAGGGCCAAGTGCTGCATCCTAACAAGCTCAGAGGCCATTATATACAGACACATCACAGTGGGGAATGCAATTTCCTAAAGCTTTCATAAATTAGGATTATGTAACTGTATGGGAAAAAAATACAATAATATAGACAAGAAGGTTACATAAACCATCTGTAAAATGTGAGAAAGTACTTGACATCCCACTACCCACTCCTTGGCACTCTCTAACTGGGTCTTTTGCCATCAAAAATAAGCAGGCTCCTATCAATCATGTCTTCTCCCCTGGTCCAAACAACCAGGGAGAACAGATCCAGCCAGGCTTTTTGGAAGGAAATATTTCACCTCTGGCTATTAAATGTGAAGTTTCCCTCCCCATACAGCACACCCTGGTGAAGTCCAAGCCCTCCACAAGCGACTCAAAGCAGCCTCCTGGCAGCAGCTACACCAATGCTGAGCAAATTCAATTTCAAGGGACAGCTTGAGGAGACTAAAATAAATACAAAATGGGAATAAACAAGAAACTCCTTGTTTGCCAATTCTGTTTTGATTTAGTCTTTTCTCCAGAATAAATCTGACAATTAAAGTTAGATTTTTTTTTTTTCCATTTCTAAAAGCATCTCATTGCTTGCAACAGATTTCAGGCTTTCTCCAAGAAACTATCAGCCAGGTGACCCCAAATGGCAGCACCCCCTGGCAGTGCAAATGCTGTATTTAATCACTTATCTCCATGCAGAAGGGCTCGGCAGCACCTCGAGAGCCCAGTGCCGAATCCCAAGGGGGGATCCCCGACTCAGCATCCAGCATCGCTGCCAGCAGTGCTGGCGCCCAGAAATAACTCGGCACACAAGACCATCTGCACCAACGGTCTATAAATGCCAAATTATTTTGGGCAAAATGCAATTCCCAGCATGTTGTGAAACACCAGCTTGTTCCTGTGCCAAATCAGGATTTCTTGGAGAGGAGAAGGAAATGTCACAAGTGGACAAACTGCAGGAGGGGGTCCAGGGTGGCCGTCACTGGGGGACACTGCGAGGTGCAGGCAGGGTCAGCCCTTGGGCAGAAGGAGGGTTGGGGGCTGAAGACGCTGAAGCTTTGGGGATGATGCTGGACCATCACCAGGGCTCCCGGACCCCTGCCTGCCCAGAGGAGCAAGAACATGCACATGAACACATATGGGCACACGTACACACTCGTGTACATGACTTGAGGGTAGAAAAGGAGCTCTGCATCCCACCAGGGCTCCTTGATGGGATGGGGGTCACATCCTAGACACGATGCTAGTTGCCAGGTGGTGCCTCCTAGAGCTCATTTTATTAAGTGATTACATTTAACATAAATCCAAAAGTACTTGAAATAAGAGTATTTTTAATGAGGCTAAGTATCTAAGAGTAATACTGCTATTTACAAAGACGGGACATTGCAGGCAGAAGATGATTTAATTGCAGTCCCTCATCATCCCAGCTCTTCACAGACAGTTACTTTGGTATTATTTTCCTAATTTTCCAACACACTCACTTGCAAAATCAGAAATCCTTAGTAATAACAATTACTAGTTACGGAAAAAGCTTGTTGGCTCCATGACAAACAAATTACATGAACAACTTGTACATTAGAGCACTCACGGCCACTTCTGTACACTCACAAACATAGATCACTAAAATAAAAGAAAACCTTTGCTAAGTAATTTGCTATTTCCCTGTGATATGCACGAGATCTGTATGAGTTCTGTAGCTCCCTCAAGGGGCTGAAACAATTTTATATCAAGACATATAACTGAGAGTAACTATAAAATAAAATATAAAAAAGTATAAAAGGGTAAATAACTGAGGATAAATTATTCTCCAATCAGTTTATAAAATACTCTTCCCCTGAGGCAGCCTGGGAGCTGCAACCAGACAGAAGACAGTCTTGGTGCTGAGCATCTCAAACCTTCCAGCAAACTTTCTCCTTCTGCAAGCAGGTAATTAAAACATATCTAATTACACAGCAGTGATGTTCTCAAGGGATGCAGTATGGTTTTTATTCAGGAATTGTCCTTATTTTCTGCCTCGTCCCAGTGGGAAGATGCTCTAACAGTGCTGGGAAAGGACCTCAACATGGGCAAATACAACCTTGGGAAGTGGAGATTATCTCTTTTTATTTTTTTAGAAAAGAAGAAAAAATAATTGCACAAGCAGTGATCCCAGCAGATACCTCTGCTCTGGGCAGGATAGGCACCATGAACAGCCCCCATCATGCCAGCCTTCCCTACTGGACCCCCTCCAGCACCAGTCCTGCTCCATCCTCCAGACTCGAAGCCACCAGAGGCCACATGCTGTCACCCCTCCCCATGCATTTCAGCAGAGACAATTACTTCTCCACCAACTCTCCAGAAATCTCCTTTTCTCGATGCCACCACATATTTTCCCTAGCACAAGACCCACCTGCTCCACCATCTCAAGCCCGCAGAAAAGCCCCGGCCACCCCTTCCTCCACCAGCACCCCACTACCACTGGCTCCTGTGAGCACCCAGCTCCATCCCAGCCTTGCCTTCCCCTTCCTGCATCACACAAGTTGCTGTCATCAAGCTGCAGGGCCAAGGACTAGCACGCCTCCAAAGACCAGCATCCCACCTTTGGGCTGCAAAACTCTCAGCACCACTGGGAAGTTATTCCTGCTCAACCCCACACTCCTGGTACATCCCCTGGCAGCGGTTCCCTCTCCATCAGCGGCATTTCTGTCCCCTCCAGCAGTTTTGTCCCATCTCCAGGGTACCAGGCTGGAAATAAAACCCAAGTATCTCCAAATTGCAGCACTGCCATCCAAATCAAACCCACACCTTCGGGAAAACAGCCCATAAAAGCCAGATACAGGCTCTACCAGATGTATTTAATTATTTTCTTCTCCCCAGCCCTTCAACAGGGCAGGGAAGGAGGCAGGAGGGAGACAGCTTTCCCACATTTTAAAGGAAGGAGTGATCTGTGCTTTCACCTTCTCTTTTTTAACTTTTATTGCCAGTTTCCAGGCTGGGGTTAATACCCCAGTGATATCCCAAATCCACCTCAACAGTTTAATTGCCCATTATGGTGAGACACTATTTAAACTCTATGTTTAAAACCATAAAGTATCAGCTCCTGGCCTTTTTTTTTACTTTATTTTTTAAGGGTTTTTCGCACCAGCACCCACAAGTTCCTATAGCTCATTGTGTAAAATACTGTCTCCTGAGAAGAGTAAGTTCACTTGAACGTTCATTTTAAAAACAGAAGCTTTGAAAGAGTTTGTATTCCCAGAGAGAGGGAAAAATAGCAGAAGTTAGAAAAAAAAAATCACATTTACCTTGAGCAACTACTTATACCTGCTGCCAAAGGTGCTATATAGTAATGCACACGCCCTGCAGGGTCTTTCTGGTCGGTGGTGTTAGAGGAAACCCTACGGCTGCGCCCAGGAGCCTCGTCTAGTGAGGTGAAGCGGGGAAAAAAAAATGCCCTCCGTCGAGCACCATCTCGCTGGCACAGATGATGACAGCCCCGTCCCCTCCCCACCCAGCGCGCCCCAGTGCCTCCAGCAACACTTCGGGCACCTCCGCATTAACTCTCGGGCATTCCCTGCACGGAGGGGGCTATATGGGGTGGGAACCCCCATCCTATCCTCATCCCACAACAAGAGCTGAGGGCACCATCTTCTTCCCCACACGATGCTCCAGCCCCACGCGGGACCCCGAAGCCCTCCACGGAGCCCCAGGCAGGGTCCATCGGCCCCACGAATGCCTCTCCCCAACACCGCACCACCCCACGCTTTCGCCTCCCTTACCCACGGCATTTCTTCAGCCCCACACAGACTGCCCACCGGACCCCACAGCCCAACGCGGGGCGCTCGGACCCACCTGCCGCCGCCGCCGCCCGGCTCCGAGTGACCCCGCGCGCCCACCCGGCTGCGCCTCCCGGCACCGCGCCCGCGGCCCCGCCCCGCCCGCGCCCCATTGGCCGCTCCGCCGGCTCGTCCCGCCCAGGACGGCCGCTGTGCCTTCCCATTGGCTCCACTGGAGGCATATGCAAACGAGGGCGCTCTCCCCGCCCCGACGGGCCGGACCGCTCGGTCCCCCCGGTCGCCCCCGCGCATTTGCCGGGGCGGGGCCGGCGAAGCCGGGCGGGAGCGGCCCCGAGCGATGCTCCGCGGGGTCCCGGCCCCGAGCGGTGCCCGCGGGGGTCGGCTCCATGAAGTGCTCCAATGCTCCCTCAGCCCCGGGCTGTCCCCCTCGGGGGAGAAGGGGGACCAGGTTCAGAGGAGCTCCTCAAGGGCACCCCGGCCCCAGAGACACAACCAGCCCCGTGCGATGCCCCAGAAGTGCCCCAGCTCCCCACAACGCCCCACGGGTACCCCAACGCCTGCAAGCTCCTTGGGGTTTGTAATGGGAAATTCCGCACTAGAGAGTGAAAAATTTGTCTCCGCAGTTAGGGACAGAGAGACGTGGGTTTGGAGAACACACTGGCTGCTGGGACGTGCAGAAATGTTCCACTTTGGTATGAAGGAGATAAGATTTTTGTTAAAAGCTGCCTCCAAATACCCCCCGAGATTAGAAATAATGTACATTTGCAATTAAGCATCTCATCGCTGCTTGTGCACGTTCAGCTAATTGCAGCGCCTGAGCAAAGAGGTGCAAAAGAAAGTTGGGGACAGATTTAAAATGGGGCATCTCTGAGTGCTTTATAAAGTGTCCTTTTTTACCAGGTTTGTGTTGGAATGAGTCCCTGCTGCTCCCAACCTGCACCCTGATTCCCACATGTTAATCCAAAAAAACCCCCAGGGCCAAGCTGAAGGCAGCACTGCCTTGGCAGGTGCTTTCTCACAGGTCTGCTCTGTATTCTGAGTTCAATTTCCCCAGCTGTAATTTAGACACTGATGTCACTTATCAGAAATACAGTTAAAATTAAAGCCCACTTTAGGGAAAAAAAATTGTTTTCACAACATTTCATTTTTCCTTCTCTAAAATGACCCAGGTGAATCTTGCATTTTGGTTTTAAACATTTCCATTTACCAAAAAAAAAAAATACTGTGTGCTTTCAATATTAGAAAACCACATAGTTTAATTCTGTCAGGCCCCCGAAATAACACCTAAGCCCTGAAAAATCCCGTGGGACCAATGGCAGCAGTGAGGGGGTTCAGCCTGGTTTGTCCTTGCAAACCTTGCAAAAATAGTAAATTTGCATCAAAAAAATCACACAAAACACATGGGAAGAAAGCACTAGAGCTGCTTTTTTTAAAGACATCTTCCAAAACACTGCTATATCAGCACTGGACCCCTCAGCTCACTCTGCTTTCTTGGGTGGTGAGATGTCCAAAATCTCCCACTTGGCCAGTGCTGGGGTCTGCCCCGTTCACCCACATCCCTGTAACACAACCTGGAGGAAATCTGTTCCATAAATAATCCTGTCCGGTTTTGGGGCGGCTGCCAGGGGTACTGCTTGTTCCCCCTCACCGTCCAGCTGGCTTAACATGTCCGGCCTCAGCCCTGTGCCCAGCCCCAAAAGGGCAGGGAGTCTGGGGGAAAGTCTTGTCCTGCACTGGAACAAGGGAGCAAAGCCAAGAAATCTGCCCTGCCTTGTGCTGCTCCCAAGCACCTTGTGTGAGGTAAGAGCAGCAGTTCCTGAAAGAGAAAAAAATTTAAAAATAATAGGGGATATTTTTATTCATCCTTGTCTTCTGCTAAAAATAACCAGTGTTAATCTGCCTCGAGAGCATGAGGAGGAGAGGAGTCCTTCCACCTCAGTTTCACAGTGAAGAGCCACATCAGTCAATCTCTCAAGCCTTGGAGAGTAGAAAAAATGGGTTTTCTCCGTGTTTGTGGCAGCACAAATCAATGGTCCTGGGCTAGATGACCCATGCAAGATGCTCCCTTCCCAGGGGGATCAAATCCATCGTTCCCCCCAGTACCCAGATCCCCATTGCCCATTTGGGGGATCAAAGCAGTTTTTTGCAGCCTGATGATGCCATGGCCTCGCCCACCTGCACCCCCTGTATGTGCACCCCTCCAAGGGCCCAGTTTGTCTCAGGCAGAGGGGTGCAGTGTGGCAGGAGCCTGGCGTCGTGGTCATGGGAAGTTGTGTGTTTATGGGAGGTGCAGCCGGGTGTTGCACAACAGGCAGCAGAGCACAGGAGAACACTGTGTCCTCGCTGCTGGCTGTAGGTGCAGCTGCACTGGCAGCAGGAATGGACGGACAGGGTGGACATGAGGGCATGGGGGAATGGAGGCAGTAGTGCAAGACCACTCATTTGGTATGAGGATACTTGACCCGGGGGTGCAAAGCAGCTGGAAAGCTGCTTTCTGTATTAAATTCCCCCCCAAATCCTCCTACCAGAAAGGCCACAGGAGGGATTCTCTGTCTAGTCGTGGAATGACTGATCAGACCCAGCCTGGGGCAATCCCTCCCATCCGTCCTGAGGCTCCAACACCGTCCCTCTCTTAGCTTGGACTCATGGCTCCTACAATGAATTTTGAACAGCAGAGGGGCCAAGACATATCCCCCACACATGGGGACCTCCAGAGAAGCCCTGACTCCATCAGAGGCTTGAACCTGCTCCATTCTGCATCACAGCTAGGACTGGCTCTTTCTACATGTATTTCCAATCCATAAATTACCAGACTGTGATCCAAATTCTGGTCCCTTTGCAAAAAACCCTCTTGCCAGCAGACGGGCACCTCCAGCCAGAGGCTTTGCTTGGGCTGGACCCATCCCTGCATCCCCATCTTCCCTATGACACTTCCTTCCAGACACCAGGGACAGCTTTCACAAGCTGAAAGGACACAAATATTTTCCCAGATTATTTATCTTCTGAGGAAAGGGGGAAAATCCCTGTCCTCCCCAGCTGGCGATGAGCAGATGAGGGGTGGACAGAGTCTAGGGCTCCCCCAGCCCTGCTGGAGATCCAGCCCCACACAAGTAAGGGCAGGATGCAGCGGGGCCAGAGCAGGGAGGATAAATAAAGTCCGGCTTTGCCGTCCTGGCTGGTGGCCACTTCCAACACAAAGTACATTCCGGTCTGGACGTAACGAACTGTACCAGCCTCCGCCGGGGAGGGCGGATGGCTGGGGGTGGCTGGGGCTCCTCACCTGCCCACTCGAACGGGGGTGTCCGGGTGGGAGGGTGCAGGCTGGCACCTCTCTTTTGGGTTGGGTGCGGGGGTGGCAAAGGGTGCAATACCCTCGAGGATGCTCAGCAGCCAGGCTGTGCCCTGCAGTGGAGACGCTCCTGCTAGAGGGGTCTGAGGCCCGAAAACACTCCGGGGAGATCCCCCCCGGGTGCCCTAGTGCTTGCTGGGTGCCCGGGGAGCCCTGGGTTCAGGGCACACCCGGCAGGGATATGTACAAGCAATCCTCGGGCCAGCGCTACGGCTGCGTCCCCCCAAGTCCCGCCGGCAGTTCCCGGGGCTTCGCCCCCGGCCTCAGCCCCACCACTCCCGGGAGCCGCAGCCCGGAGGAGCCGCCGGGGCCGGGCCGGGCCCTGCCCCTGCCGGGAGCAGCACCGGGCGGGCGGGCGCGGTGCCAGGGCCTGGCGTGGGGACGCGATGTACCGGCTGCGGGAGCTCCAGGAACAGCCTGACTCAGCGGCGGGAGGGGGCGGGGGGGACGGAGGGGGGAGGCGACCGGGCAGGGCCACTGCGGGACCTCCAAGCGGCTGGTCCCGCTCGGGTCCCCTGGCCGGTGAAGACCGGCGTGGCCCCCGGCATCACCCCGCATTCCCCCAGCGTTCCCCCCAGCAATGCCCCTGGCATCTCACCCGGCATCAACCCCCAGCATCAACCCTAACACCCCTTTCTGCATCCCCCAGAGTGCATCCCCAGCAATGCCATGCCACACCAGGTATCCCCCCAGTATCTCCTCTCCCACCTATGGGGCTGGCCCGCTCCCCCAGCCCCGCTCACTAGCATTTCAGGGAATTTAATGCTAAAAATACTCATCAAGGGGGATCTGAGCTTGACACCACCCCCACAAAGTGGCTGTAGCAAAGCACCTACTGTCGAGCTCTCACGAGGCTGAGGCAGCCCATCAGCCTCCCTCACTCACCCTCCTCACATCCCTGTATTGCACTAATTAATTCCTCCAGCAGGGCAAATTATTCAGTCTGAGGATTTTTCCACTTGTGCCCTGCTGGACAACATCATGAGGGGCTCATGGATGTGTGTGGGGTGCCTGGATGTCCTCCAGGGCCACCTCTGCGTCCCCCATGTCCCACTTGCAACCTCCACTACTGCCCCAAGCTGGGCAGTCCTCAGCCCTGGGCTGCTCTGGGATGGGGGAGCCTCCTCAAGAGACCCTACTTCCAGCCCCAAAGCCAACCCTGAGGATGGAGGAGAGACCGAGATCCTCACACCCAGGTTTTGGGACTCCGGGGGCTGTGGTTTGCCTGGAGCAGGTCCCTGCCCTTCACTCAGGTCCTTTCCTGTTCCAACTCCAGGGAAAAACATGAGAGTGGGAAAAAAGGAGAGTGTCTGACATTGTTCCCTGTGTCACATGCAAAGGCAAAGCCAGAAGAGGCAGCTCAACACACACTTTCTTTCTTGGAATGTTTTGCAAGGTCAGGAGTAGGGCATCTTTGCTGGGGATGTCTGCAAAGCTGGGCATTGTGTGGGCACACCACTGAAGATGCAGTGAATTGATGGTGCAGGGACTCCCTGGGAGGGGCAGAGAAGGAGCATCAGTGCATCTGTGCAGAAATTAAAAAGAAATGAAGAAGAAGAAGAAGAAGAAGAGGCGGAAGAAGAGGAAGAGGAAAAGGTGATGTTTTGGAAAAAAAACAGAGTTAAAGCAGTGCAGAGGAGAAGAGGTGAAGGCCAAGGGCTGGCGGAAAGGGGGGAGAGAGGGGGGAGAGGAGCTCGGCTGAGTGAGAACATCCTGTACCCTCCAGTAACAACAGCCAGGGCGGGCGGGGGAGCACAGGGGAGGCAGGAAGGGGGGACACTCAGGCGGGTGGAATGTTCCACACACCTCCCTGGTAAGCGGGGCACCCCATGGGTGAACAGGAGGGGATGGGGTTTGACAGTGGGGTGCAATCCTGATGATGGGGTGAGGCTGGGGAGGGTCTTGGGCTGCCCTCCACCCCAACATCCCTTGAGTCTCATACTCCTCATTGCTTTTTAACCAAGGAGGGTTAAACCCCATCCAAAGCACTGAGGGAGGAAGGAGTACCCCAATGCTTGTTCCTCTCCATCACCCAGTGTGAAGTATGGTCCCTGCTGGGGGGCTGCATCTCCCACATGTCCCTCCACAAGGAACCTTGCTGCAGCAAAACCTGCCTGCACAAGGATGCCCTGCTTATATCCCCCTTCCCAACTTAGGTTGCCCCTACACTAGTGTAGGGTCCCCCTGTCCCCAGGGCTGGCAGCACCCCACACACACCAGGGGGTGCACTGATGAGGACATTCACCTGGTGGCCTCTTGCCAGGGCCACCGTTATGATGAGAACAAGACTCTCAAAGCTTTCACCACCCACCACAAGTTTAAAACTAAAATCCAGGTCAGAATTTTCTCCTCTTGCAGCTCCGCCGAGTCAAACTTTCAGGGGCCAGAAGGTCCCCATGCTGCCACAATGGGGACCCTCCAAGCTGTGCCACCCTCCCAGAGGTGTCCCTGGTGCTTCTGCAGGTTCAGATCCTCAAGCTGCCAGTCACTGTTTTCCTGGAAAGCAAGTTTCCTACAGCACCTTCTCAGCTGCAAGGTATGGCCCCCAGGCTTTGTGGCCTCCCTACCTGGTGCAGAGCCCCTTGGGGCAGTGGGAAGCAGCAGTGGGGGTGCCTGATTGTTGTCGTGCCCCCAGGGCAAAAAAACATGCACGAAATCTGCATGAGAGAAGCCAAGAACACCCTCTCTGATGACCCCTTCATCTCCTGCTCCCTCCTCAGCTCTGCCTGATGGGTGCCTCCTCTTCCTCATCCTGCTGTAGTACATCTGTGCTCCCTCCCCATGCCCAAAACGTTGACTCCAAGCTGGGCATCACACCCTGCAGGCTACCCTGCCCAGGGCACAGCTCTGCCGGGGTCAGGGCTTAGGGGATTTGCCACCTCACTGCGAGCCAGGGCTGCTTCCAGCACCGTCTCTCCCCAGGTCCATCCTGAATTCCCAAAGCCCCTGCACATCTTTCAGCCAGAGAAGATACTCTACAAGATGCTGATGGAGGTGCTGCATGAGGGTCTCCCATGGCATTTACAACTGCTGCCCCTACAAGGTCCTTTTCAGGGAGGACTCCCACCTGGCTGACCTCTCACCTCCTGGCCACATCTGCTCACCCTGAGGAGGAGGTGCAGGCATGTCATCCAGAGCCCACAGTGTGGCATGACATGGGAGGTGGACATGACCACCAAACACCTTGAGCACCCACAGCTTCAACAACCCCTGCAAGTTCCTCTTCCCTAGCAACAAACCTTTCTAGGAAATGTTTCCAATCAGAGCAGCCACAGCAGGAAATAAAACAAGTCCAGCACAACCAAAGTAGCTCTCTCATATCCTGGGGCTGCTGCATCTTCCCTTCCCCTGCACCCCCTTTGCTAACACTATCCCTGAGCAGAGCTCACCCCATGGCTCTCTGCTGACCTAGACCAGATTATTATATGATTGCACACACATATAGGTAAAACTATCATGTCCCTGTGGCTTTTTCCAGGACCTTCTGGCCCTGTTGTCCCTATCCCAGGCCAGGGGGCCTGCGCCGAGTGAAAACGCTGGCTTGCAGCTCAGCAGAAGCTGCTCTTTACTCAAATTCTCCCACAGCCAGATCCAGGCACCCCTGGGAAGGGGAAAGGCAGGGTGGCAGGGGCAGGGACTCCAGGGGGTCTCTTTCTTCACCACTTGTAGAAGCCCCGGGGGTCCTTGCAGATGCCGAAGTTGGTGTTGGTAATGGAGCCCACGATGGTCTTATCAGCATCACAGGTCAAGCCACTCTCACAGGGACACTTGTAATAGACCCCATAGATGGTCTGCAGGGAACCAAGACACAGTGCAGTGTGGGGGACATGCCCCCATCCCCAGCCACTCCTGGGAGCAGGAAAGTACATACCTTTGGGGTGCATTCCTGGAACTCGGCTGCCTTCGGTGCACATCGAGCCATGCTGAGGCCACTGTCCCGGTGGCAGCAGCCGCTCTTGCACTGGGCACTCTGTAGGCACAGCTCCCCAATCTCCTGCATGACAAGGCAGGGTTTGAGCACCAGGTCCCTCTCTGTCCCCCCTTGATCCCTCCCTAGCTGTGGGCCCAGGGGGTTTGGGTGGGTGTCGAACATCAGCTCTGCCTTTCAGCTCAGGGTCAGCACCACTGCCAGCATGCCTGAGTCTCCCAGTCTGCAGCATTTCCTCAGTCTGGCCCAAAATGCCACCCACTGAAGTGCTGTTTTTGTGGGGCTCATGGGAGCAGGGCTGAGACACCACAGGAAAGCGTCTCCCCTCCCCAGTCCCCGTGAGCCACCCAGGGTGGGGGTTCTGTCTGGCTCAGGCAGCTGAGAGCTTCAGTTTCATCTGCTCTATGACTTCCCTATTCCTTTACAGAGCTGCTTTTCCGGGATCCAAGATCTCTCACAACTCTGGAAAACCCAGCACGTCATCCCCACCTGCCTCAGTTTTCCCAGACACGATAAGTTTTGCTCTTGGTGTCTGCATCCATCATCCTGGGGGTCCCTCACATAACTGCTGCCAGAGGCCAAAGCACCGCAGACACCTCCAACCCTCCATGCACTGTGTGCCCCACTGCAGCACTGGAGCAACCCCCACTGTGCCAAGATCATGGTTAGTCTCCTCTTACCAAGTTGAAGATGAGCCCTCGTTCCTGCTGTGCTGACAGGGCTGGGGCCAGGAGCATCAGGGCCAGGAGCAGGCAGACAGGCACCACGTTGGCCATGGTGGGCTCCCTTGTGCCTCCACCACGGGGCCAGCAGGCGCTTTATAGCCGGTGTCTCCATCAGCTGACGTGGCTGCTCCTATCACATCTCAACTCGTGGCATTAGGACAGTGCTGCACCACCCAGGGCAGGGAAACAGTGATACCTGTGCTACCAATGCTACCAGCTCCCATTCCCAGGTGACTGTCCCTTGCTGGTGATGTCAACCTGCCCTTTGGCAGCTCCTTTGGCCAAAGTGAATGCAAAGTAACAGCACTCCTGTTCTTCCAGTCCTCCCTCCTCTCCCTCACCTTGGCAACGGCGAGCTGTGGAGCTGAGGTTCTCTGAAATGCCCTCCTTGCTGGGCTCTGCTGGGGTGTTCCCAGGCAAAGTGAGGGCTGGTGCCATGGTAGGAACTCTGTTCCATGAGAAAGTGCCCGCCACCAGATCCTCCATCACTCAAATGGTATGATCACAGATGCCAAGAAACCCAAGCATACAAGAGAGAGCTCGGCCCCCTGCAAGCATCCTGCTGGCCTTTCTCAGTGCTCCAGAGCTCACCAAGGTCCCCAGCCCACGGGCCAGAACCTCACCCTGCCCTGCCAAATATTTGCTCTATGTTTAAGTGCTTGGGGGCTGCAGCTGATGAAAGGAAAACAGCCCTGGGAACAGCACAGCTTTTCATGCTTGGCTGTTCTCGGCAATGATTAATGGCCAGGCAGCCCTGACCTTTGACAGCTGCAGGGGTGATGCCGAGGATGACGCTGGCTATGGCTGTCACGCTGGCTTGTGGCATCCAGTCCTCATGACCTGTGTGGTCTCTCGGGATGTGAGGCAGATGTGGCTCCTGAAGAGAGGTCCCAAGGTGGCTGCAAGTGCCTGCAACCTGTCAGGGCAGGCTCTAGGGCTGCCCATGCTCCTCTGGCATGGGAACATGGGGATTGGGCAGAGACCTGGCCCTACCACAGGTGCTGGCTGACACTCTGGTGTGTCCTTGTAGCAGGATGAGCCATTTCCCTTTCTGCAGTGAAACTGTGGGGATGGTCCCCTGCCTGCTTGCAGCCCCAGTCAGCCCTGGAGCTGATGGTGATATCTGAGTTTTGAGATGCAACAAGAACTAACAATTTTTACAGAGGAATGTACCGTAGAAACTACATATAGCTGAGCCAAGTGATTTAAAGGGGCTAACCAAGCAAAGTAAAGAAACAATGAAGAAGGGAACTGAGGCAGCCAGCCAAGCAACACCCAGTTCCTCTATAACCAGGTGTATTGTCTTGAAGTTCATAAGGCAGTTACTTAGAACTTTGGGGGTTCCAGACATGGACAACCAACAGAGATCACTGACGAAGCCCCTCAAAGACCTTATAAGGATATGTATGCATGCTAAAAAGCATTGAGAGATGTCATAAATATGCAACAAGAATGCAAGGAACGAAAAATGAATAATCATGTAACACTGACATATAAGCTGTAGTGAAGATGATACCTCTGTGTGCACTTTGGTGAACTGATTCCCGGGGCAGTGCTGTGATTATACAGCGCATTGTAATAAAGAATGCCTGGCTTCTAAAACTCACAAATTGACTCTTAAAGGTTTCTTTAAGAGCCAATTTTAGGCTACAATGGGGGGTCAAAGGGCCTGCAGTCCACCACCCCAATGATGCAGCACCCTATGTACTCCCCACCAGTGGGGGAAGACCCTTGTGACATGAGCTGGGAGGCCGGAAGGGAGCAGCCAAGGAGGCACAGAATTTGGGACATATCCTAGGGCACACAGCAGAGCCTGGTGGGATCCCAAGGCTAATGGCACAGCCCTTGGCACGTCCTGGAGCACATACTGGGGGGCAAGACACATCCCAGGGTGCATCCCAACATGCATCCTGGGGCATGTGGCACATCCTGGGACACATCCAGGGGTACACAGTGCAGCCCAGCACATCCTGCCACATGTCCTGGGTGTGCATGCCACATTGCAGGGCACACAGCACGTTTCTGGGGCAAGGCGGGGGATAGAGTGCACCCCTGAGTGCACAGCAGGGCACAGGGTGCAACTCTGGTGCACAGCCCAGGGTGCGTCGCAGGGCAGATCCTAGGGTGCACATTGGGGATATTTGGCTTATCCTAGGGTGCATGGTAGGGCATACGATGGAGGCAAAGGGCAAATCCCGAGAGAGCATTCCAGGGACACAGGGCACACCCTCGGGGCACATTCCGGGGACCCATCCCAGGAGCGCATCCCGCGACCCCACCTCGAGCCGCGCCGCCCGCCTCCTGCCGCGCCCTCCCCGGCTCAGGGGGCGGGGGTCGTGCCGGCTCCTCCCGGGTCCTCCCCGGCTCGTTGGGGGTGTGGGGAAGGTCTCACCGCCACCGCCCCCCGGGGCGGTCCAGCCGCTGCCGCTACCGCTGCCGGGCGGGGCCGCTCCGGGCGCCCCGGGAGCGGGGCCGGGACAGGAGCCCCGCCATGTCCAAGCTGCTGCCGGCTCAGGAAGCAGCCCGGATCTACCATACCAACTACGTGAGGAATGCGCGGGCCATGGGAGTGCTCTGGGCCCTCTTCACCCTCTGCTTCTCCATCCTGATGGTGGTGACCTTCATCCAGCCGTACTGGATCGGCGACAGCATCGACACGCCGCAGGCCGGCTACTTCGGCCTCTTCTCCTACTGCATCGGCAACGCGCTCACCGGGGAGCTCATCTGCAAGGGCAGCCCCCTCGACTTCGGCACCATCCCTTCCAGTGCCTTCAAAACTGCCATGTTCTTCGTAGGCATATCCACCTTCCTCATAATTGGCTCCATCCTCTGCTTCAGCCTCTTCTTCTTTTGTAACGCAGCCACTGTCTATAAAGTGTGTGCCTGGATGCAGCTGGCAGCAGGTGAGCAGGGCTGGGGCGATGCACGGGAGGGGCCGGGAGCTGCCCATGATCCGACCAGAGCCGCTTTTCCCTTTTTGCCCCCACCTCGACCCTGCTGAGAGCGGGGCTGGCCTGTAAAGAGACACCTGTGTCACCTTCATGCCATTTGCTCTCCCTTACTGGTTACCAGTGTGGAGTTTGTAGTAAGTAAAGCCTGTCAGAGCAGCTGAGACACAGCAGACTCGCTGCATGTTGGGCGATGCGTCCCCCTGGGTGCTGCTGCAGCAGCAAAACCGCGCGGCACCTACGGCCCGGCCCCGGCTTGGCTCCACTTACCTGGAGGAGCTTCCCTCCAGCCAGCGCTCCTGCTCAGCCCCACCGTGCAGCGAGCTTGTGGCTTTGGAGTATCAGTTGAGAGCACAAAACCCCCGCAGGGCTGGGGCATGGAACTCCCTGCTGTGTTTGGAATCCTGAAAGAATTAAGCAGGGAGACAGTGATAACATTTGCTGGGCTATTTTAATAACTCTGTGAGCTCAGGGAATAATGTACTAGGAAGATGGAAGAGGAGGAGGAGGAGACTGACTATGACTTGGTACCATCACTCGCATTTTCCTACTTTTCTGCTCACCCCTGTGGATCTCCAGCCTTCCCCACCTCTCTCCCAATGCACTTGAGACACCTGGTAACCCAGCTCCTGTTTTTGATCGAAGCCTCAGCTGAAACCCAACCCAGCCCTTTGCTGCTCCTGAATCATTCATGCCACAGCTCCCACGGAAGGGACAGCCCAGCTGACACCCCGTCCATCAGGGTTTCTCCAGCTCCCAGCTAAAGAAGCGAGCTCAAGCAAAGATTTAGATAAGAGGCTTGGGGCAGCTCAGCATCTTGGGGAGCTGAACTGGAGCAGGGAAAGGCTTTTCTGTGGTATGTGGGGCTTTTACCTGTATTTATTTTGTTCTGGATGGGGGAAGAGAAACATGTCACAGGCAGAACTGGTCAGGTGCTGCTGCATTTTAGGAATTACTTTACGAAGGGGGCGGGCTTAGAGAGGATTCACTTCCTGGCCTTTGCTGTGCACCAGGGTGCATTTTCACAGAAATTATTTCATTCCAGCTTTCCCCATTTCTCTGTGCCTCTCCTCTCAGTTAGTTACAGGGAAGATTAATTAAATACAGAATAAACCAGCTGCTTTTCAGTGAAGAGAAATCTTCCCTGCAGACCAAGGAAGCTGCCTGCTCTCCTTGCTGCTCGCTTGTCCCTAAGCCAAGGAAAAAGAAAACATCGGAAAAGGACAAAGCAACTGCCTCAAAAGTCTTTTCTGGTTTACTGAGCACCCAGTGACAGAGAAGAGGCACTGGTGTGGGGCAAGGTGCATCTCACTGCTGCAGGAGGCTGCAGATGTCCAAGAGGGGCATGGACAAACATCTGCTTGTCCAGAGGTCCCACCATGGGGTTGTTTCTTGTGTGAGAGGAGTCGGGAACAGCCCTGCATCTGCACCAAAACACATAAAACACGAATTACTTCCATGCTCTGCACCAAGATAACAGTGGAGGATGTGAAAGGCCTCTGTTAATCATGTCCCAAAGCCTTATAGATGAACTCGTCTCTTATCCCAAGCCCAGTCACTTTTCTTGTCCAGTAAATACAACAGTTTTTCTGGCATGTTAGGAGGGAAAAAAAGTACTTCCAAGGTTTTGGGACAGGAGCTTCAACAGCCTGCCAGCACCAAGGTTGTTGCAACTCTTGTGGCAAAGCTGCAGAGGTGACATGCTGAGGGCCCTGGGGCCAGGCTGGATCAGCTGTTGAGGTCGTGGGTGCACTGAGAACAGTCACAGGAAGAGCTGATGTGTTGTGGCTGGGCTGGAACCACCACAGCTGAACAAGCAGAATTAATCTGCCTGCAAAGCTGCTGCTGACACCAGCTCTAACTTAGCAAACCCTAAGCTGAAATCAGCTACTTGCAGGGTGCTGGGAAGGTTCTCCATCTTGCACAGACTAAACCCATTCCAGTTTTGTTTGGAGAAAACATTCCTTTGAAGTGACATGGCCAAGGATGCGTGCAGAGGCAGGAGAGATGTTGCCTGGGCAACAGAGTGATGGGAGATGCTGGTGCAGCATGTCCTTGACTTGTGGGAAGGCAGCATATTGTATCCTGCTCCTCCCCAGCTGTGGAACAGAGCAGAGCCCACAGTGATGGGCAACTACAGGGCCCCTTTAAGCCTGGCAAGCCAGTCTGTAGTGCCTTATCTGTTTGTAGTGCTGTGTTTGCAGCCATGCTCCTCCACCTCCCAGTATCAGCTCAGGACGCAAGTTGTGGCCACTGTAATGTCCCCCAATGGCAACGTGTGTCCCTCTCCCTGCAGCTACTGGGCTGATGATTGGCTGCCTGATCTACCCTGACGGCTGGGACTCGAGCGAGGTGAAGCGCCTGTGTGGGGACAAGACAGACAAATACACACTGGGTGCCTGCACCGTGCGCTGGGCCTACATCCTCTGCATCATTGGCATCCTCGACGCTCTCATACTGTCCTTCCTGGCCTTTGTGCTGGGGAACCGGCAGGACAACCTCCTCCCATCCGATTTCAAAGTGGAAAATAAAGGTAAAGACAGCTAGGGCTGAGCTCTGGGGTCCTGTCCTGCTGCAGTGTTTCAACCACTCAGCTCATTGCTGTTATTTGGGAGGATGCTGGCTTCCTTCCTGGCATAGTCATCACACTGCTTCATAGGGATGGAGAGCCAGCAGCAGGCAGAAGACTGATGGAGAACAAGGCAGGAGCCCAAATGGACCCATACTAACTTTCACAGGCATGGGGCTTTCTCCTCATCCTGTTTTAAACTGTTTTCTCCCTTTTTGAAAACAAACCTGTAAAACACACCCAGTACTTTCGAGTTTTATACCACACCCCATTAACACTGTAATTATCTTTTTGTTTTACAGAAGAGGGAAATGACTGACAGAGCTCATTACCACGTAAGTGATACCCACAGACTTTTAATGTTTCTTCCCAGCATACATAATGTTGCTGTTGTATTCTGATTACTAAACGATTGACAACTGGTTTTGGTGCTATAGTCACATTGGTTTTATTTGTGGTTAGAGAGGAAATAGTCTTTGCTTTGCATCCCAGAACTGGGAAAACATAAACCCTTGCCAAATGATGAAATAACACAAGCTTAAAATTTGAAGTCATACTCCATTTGGCAACAGCTGACTTATTCTTTTTGTTCCCAGGGAGACCCAGAGCTCTTCTTTCATCAGCTCTTTTCTTTAAAGTGACTTTTCTAGGAGATTTAAACTTACCAAATTCTGTGGATTTTCTACAACTGTTTTCTTCACCCATCGGGCTGCTCTTGGCTCACAGCTCTCGTGGAGTTTATTTGATGGGAAGAGCCCAAACTGGACATGGGGTTTTTCTGAGTCCTGGGCAAGAGGGAAATGACAGTGATTTGCTGCTTTTTTTTGTGGAGTTTGTACACCTTCTTTCAAGGAAATTACTTATGAATAAAAAGTAAAATAAAAATCAGTGTTTTGGATTTTGTGCTAGTCTGCTCAGGGCAGAGGAAACCCTCTGTCATGTCCCAGATTGCACTTTTACTTGAAAAATATGACAGCCAATTCCTACCTGAGCGGTGAATCAGTTTCCCACTCTATGCAACAATAACCAAAAGGGCAGTTTCCTGGGAAAAGAAAAACCAAACAAGAAAACCAAAACCCAATCTGCTGGGCTGTAGCAGGCCTGTAACAGCACCTGCAAACCACAGCAGACGGTGCCAGTCACTGCACCACCCCATTAACTTGATTTAGCCATCATCTCTCATCCCATCCAACACCCGCCCACGGCAGCCTGTGGCACAGTCCATTTCTGCAGAAGATAAAGCAGAACATTCTCCTGTCCAGCTCTTACCTCGTCAGAACCCAAAATTAGCCTACATTATTTTAATTTCTACTTGCTGTAATTTGTTGGTTCCTGTAGCAGTCAATTCAATTCAGTTCCAAGAAGTACCTTACAATTTTATGTTTCCTTCTAAAAAAGTGTCTGGGAAGGTTTTGTTAATATTCTTGGCTAGGGAAGACAGCAGAGATACGACAAACTTAAAGAAAAATGTATTTTAGAATGGAAAAATTCCAGCAGTTGTCCTGCTATTTATTACTCTTCCCCCCTTTTTGAAACAGATCACAATACCAGCAACAAAATCCTCACCTACACCATCTCCCTCTGTCTCGTTCTGGAAATCACTCACTATTGAAGCAAATTTCATCCACGGGCCACTGACTCAGAAAGAACAGACTTACAGAGGGAATGTATGAAGACTAGGGTTCAGTTATTAAATGATCTGTTTATTGTAGGGCTTTCACAAAGAAAAAAAAGACAAAGCACCCAAGTAGAAAGAATAAAAATGTATTTTCCTTCAGGTTTTAGACTGACACAGCAAGTACAAATCCTTTAGTGTGAGCACATTACAGCAACTTGGAAATTTAACAAACCCCAAGTGAATAAGCAGACAGTACAAGACTGAATTGTGACAGCTGCTTCTGCAGGTCTTTAACTCCCAAGCTGGCTCTAGCCTTAGCTATCTGGGTAAAAAACTTCCTCCTCCAGTCAGGGGTGGCAGATGAAAGGGAAGAAAGGATGGGCAGGAGCTCTTAAGAGTCAAAACTTGTAGACCCCTTCTAGGAAATGTTCCTTCATCAGCCAGTCTCAAGTACGCAGGACTGGGCAAGCTTTCAAGAGCACAGGAATTGTTTGCCTGCCAATGTATCTTCACAGTAAGTTGGAACCCAGTACTGTCTGCAGTCCTGTAACAGATACAGAAGAGACCTAGAACTGGAAAACTCCAGATGAACGGGGGAAAAAACCTGTCAAATCAGCCGTTTGAAACGTTTTTGGTATGTTACCTGCCTTTCACTTTATATTATATGCATAGAGAATCTGATCTACCACTAAAGGAACATGCAGCATGATTTGCATAAATAAGCCCCATCAGGCTCTGAACCAGAGAAACTCTTTTCCAGTGGATTAAATGATCCGGTTTATGAATGAACGATCCTTATAAACCAAAATTTCCAAACACACACATAGAAGTGACACATAACAGTGATCTTCGCAGCTTTGGCAATGTAATTGTCTTGGATAGCATCTGCATGGCCTCCAGCAACTTCTATCCTCTGAAAGCCACCACAAATCCAAAGGCTTGTTTGGTCCAGAGTAAGGAAGTGCCTCTGAAGTCTCAACGCTGCCAAATCTTGCTTAGAGAAGAGTGGGATGCACTGAATCTGTAATAGGATGGGCAACTCTAGAAGAAGCCATCATAAAACTAGCAAATGCCACAGTGATTTAACTTTTAATTAAAATTAACCCATTTAACTCATTATATCCAAACCCCCTCTGAGAAGTTTACATAGAAGCCCCATAGAACACTTTTTACTTGGGGTAACTCTAGAAACAGCTTCTAACCCAGTATCTACATGGAAAAGTCAATTCTCTTCCACTTCTGCTAGCTCTTCCTGTGCTAATGGCCCAGAAAATAAAAGGCAGTCCCATCCTGGGAAGTTATTTCTGAAGGCCCGCACCTGAAGCAATTTAAGAGAAAAGAAATCTTTACAGAGATTTCAAGTTTTAATTTTGAAAGTCCAGGGCTATGGCATGGCTGTGATACAGGCGCTGCAACCCTTTCCTTGGGAAAAAGTGAATGGTCAAAAATTAAAAGTCAGAGTAAACTGCATCTGTGAAAGGCAGTCTCTCACAAATACAGCAACCACCTCAAGCAAGGCAAAAAAGTGCCAGTTAGGGATAAAAAAATCCCCAAACCTTACGTCTTGCTATAATGTTAAGAGTTGCCTGCAACAAGGCTCTCACTTTGCAGACCAAGGGGTGAACCCATCTGTGTGCTGAAGATTGTGCGTTCAGTCAGTTCCAGCTTTTGCTTATTTTGCTTGCCTTTTAGTCACAGGCATTGAAGTAGAAAACATCACCAAGTTCAGAAACTATTCTACCAAGGGTATGGGGAAGGAAAAGGTTAACAGACAGGACACTTTGGAGGAAGAAATAAAGGATACTAAAACCTAGGTTTAAAAAGCTTTTTCAAAAGCAGCTAGAACTAAATAAAAGTTTGTGACTGGAAAGAATACAGTAGATACCTAGAAAGTGATGGAGGATTTCAAGGTCTTCGCTCTACAGGGATGTGGCACCACCTTGATGCCACCTGTTACTTCTCACCCCGTCACTAGCTATTGGATCAGGGAAATTTACTCCTGAGTCAGTGAGATCTTTGCATGGCCCTCATGAAGAAAGGAGAGTTGAAATCTAGCTAAGAGAGCACATCTGAGCACAGGTGAACTCACATCTGTAACACATGGTGCCTAACAGTGAGGAGACTGAGGGAAGATTTCATTTTCCAGTCAATTAGTTTTTGGTGAAGCCCAATCAAGGCAAAACACAGATGATGCCCACTGGCTGAGGAAAGTCCCCATTAAGTCACACAAGCAAATTCAGCAGAACAGGTTAGATTTATCTAAAATCTTGGAAGCCTTGAAGGAAGAACTTCACACTGAAAGTGAACAAGGAGAACAATGGATCTGGGAAGGGGCAGCTGGGTGTGTGTAGGGTATGCTGTAAACCAGAGTGTAACGCTGTGGCACTGCACTGAAGCTTCTATGAATTAAGCCAAGGGTGCCTGAGACACTCTGCTGCTGTAGCTCGTTTCTCTGGGATCAGCTCCAACATAGGTAGTAAGAAGTCTGTGAATGCAGCTGCCTCATCTTGGGACCACTCGTATTTTTCCACCAACACTTCAAAAAGGCCCCAGGGCTTCAGTTTGGTGATGTGCTTCAGATCACCTGAAAACCCAAGACAGACAGGTTAAGTCTGGCAAGACATGGGAACAGAGCAGCTCAATAAAATAGGCTGAACAGCTAAACATGACAGATTGCATTCAGAAACTGTTCTAATAGTTGGGCATAGGGAATATAATGTGGTAGGGCATGCTGAAGGGAGAAGTAAATTACAGTAAAACCCCTTTTCTACTGCTTTGTAAGCGTATTGCAGAAATGTACTTCCTTGAAAGGTTCTTTTTTCACCTCCTGCTATTTCAGATCCAATATAAGCAAATATTACCTTCATTAAATCACCAGCTAGACTGCTTCGACATGACAGACAAACACTATGCCATTGACTTTGGAATACATGCAATGTATACTGCACTGTTTGAGAAAGCAATACGCTACTAAGAAAAAAGAGTTTGGTTTTATTAAAAAAAAAAGTATTAAATTAGGTCAAAACCTACTTTTTCGACTCAATACATTTCTGGGGTACTTAGGGCTTTATGATAATGTTATGTGCTCTGAGCAATATGGCTCATGATGCAAGGCACTATTTAAGGTGACTGGCATGCTAGAAATGGAGTAAAGCTGTCTAGAGAAGTCTTCAAAAGTGAGTCACCACCTCTAGTTGACAAAGATCAGCTAAATAAAGCTACATCAAGTTTGACTAAACATCTAATGTACTGTTTTTCTACCTGCTACATTTGATCTACACCAAGATGTCAAGTACTGGGATGTAGGATACTTTTAGCAGTAAAACAAGAATGCCTTAGATTTAGCTGCAGTTTTACTGATGAAGCCTTTCATAAAACAAAGGAAAGACTTAAAGAGGCATCTTTGCTGGCAGTTCCAGCAAGACATTACTGTGTATTTGGGGTAGAAGATGAGGGGATAAGTGGTATTTCCTTTGTTTCCTTTTACCTTTTTTGGTGAAAAACTCCTTGGAATATTTTCCTGCCAAAATGAGCTTGCGAGGTATTTTCCCCAGAAGTTCTATGATCAATGCAATGTGATCTGCATGTTAAAAAAAACAACACCAAAAATACACAAGACATCTTTATGCTGCCGTTTCCTGTTCTGGGATATAAGAAAGACATTATCTGCCTTAAAAATTACTTTGATATCAACCTGAAATCAAGATTATACTAAGTAACAACAAAGCCAGGGGGCAAGGGGGGAAAAAAATAAGGGGAATTTGAAGCCCTAATCAGTTTGAGATGCAAGGTAGAGAATCCAGGAGCAAGAGGAATGTGAAACACCAGAACAAGAATATAGACTTGTTGCATAGTGTTTTACTGCAGAGGCTTTAGCACAGTTGCTGTGGATTTGGGTAAATAATGTTTTTGCAAGGAGCCTTTGCATTGCTCACTCAAAAGAGAAGGCTCATTCTGAAGAGGCAACCGTTGAATTTCATGTCTCATTTTAAAAAGGGAAGACTTAGGCAAACAGACCTTCATCTCGTGAGTAATCTTCGCCAGAGTGAGGCTCAAACAGGTAGTCTCCTGTTGCTAACTCAAAGGCCTAAACAAACAGAAATGAGCACATTAAATCACTTCAAAACACTGTGCAAACCTCTGTGGGCCATAAGCAAAGCGGTGGGGAAAAAGTAAGATTATAGGCGTGTACGAGATTTTTGCAGGTTAAGTACACCATTACAGCCTAAGATGTGCAATGACTTTGCACCATTCTAACAACTCCATTAAAAACATCATAGGCACATCTATGATGAATTCTGGATCACAGCACAGTGCAGGACACCAGTGTGAAACACCTGTGTAGCCTGTCCTCCTCTTCCCCTCAACAGCATTTTGCAAAAACGATGTCATGTCCAAACTATAGTCTCTGGGGTTGGTTTTTTGTTTTGTTTTGCTTGTTGTTTTTTTTTTTTCTTCTTTGTACAAAGATTCCTTCCTCTCCCCAAATTTCAGAGGCCTTTTTCAGTTAATTTCTGAACATTTGTCTGTAGATATGAAAACATGTTTTAAATGAGAAGAGCATTTGCATTCATTTCAACTCACCGCTCCTAAATTCTGTAACATATTTACCCTTTATGTATTCATTTTTACTCAGAATACTACCTCTGACCTTCTGTATTGTTAGTTTTCTTTATGAACTGCTGTTGCCAAATTATTGAATTAGGCACACAGTGTAATTATGGCCACACGCTCTGCAGAGAAAACACGACCCTGTCACCTTTTATTTTAACACACTTGTCAAAATCACAGCTTGTTTTCCAAAACAGCAAAAATGTCTATTTTCCAAGCTTAAAATATAAACCCCAAGCTTTGATAGGTAGAAAACACAGAATGGAGACACTAAAGAGGCACATACGGTAACTGACTAGACTGATCTTTTTAATCACCATATTCTACATTTGCCAGCTATTACAGGAACAGCTTTAGCCTCATCTCAGCATTACTCAGATTATACACCAGATTAAACACGCAGAGGATGACGAAAATTAGAAATTATACTGAGGGCATCTGTGAAACAGTGCTAGATACAGCAGGAAGGCTTTTTTAATATAAAAAGATATCGTCTTCAGAATTGCATGGTTGTCTTGTTTTTCAAAAAATCACAATGGGCAAAGTACAATCACATTTGGAATCCGCTGATGCTGTACAACTAAATTTTCAAAAGGAAAGCCACACATGGGGGAAAAAAAAAATAAAACAACTCTGCTATGGAAACACGGTATTCAGCAAGTCTGGAAGTTGACTGAACACTTGTAAGGGTTTTTTGCCAGGCCTGGCCAGTCACGCAGCAGCTCAGAGCACACAGCACAAACGAGTTCCCCAGAATGCTCTGTAGAAAGAGTGTAAAATCCCCCAGCTGACACCACTCACCATGCATGCTGTGCTCCAGATGTCAGCAGGGGTGTTGTACCCGGACCCTATCAACACCTCCAAGGACCGGTACTGTCTTGTCTGGATATCTTCAGTGAAGTGCTTGTGCTAAATAAAAGAAATGTTTTACTAAAAAGTTAAAGACTGTTTAAAAGAGGAGAATCAACAACCTGGAAGGCCACAGTAGATCAAAGCTCATTACCATTACATTTCATCCGCATTTAACATCCTCATTAACTATTTCCTTATATTCCTACAAGTGCTGTTTAAATGCTCTACATGAGACACTCCTCAAGTGAAACAGTCCAGCAATTTAGAGGAAAGCAAGCCACAAAAACAGAATAAGGGAAGACTTTCAGAAAATGCACCCTTCTCCTACCCAGTCATGACAGAGAGGCCATGATCCAGCTACCTTAAATCAGATAAGCAACACCAATGTAAGAGATCACCTTGCCAGACACTGCAAGCCTGATGTGCAATTCTGAGTTGAGACTCATCTGTCCCACAAGATCTGAAGTATTTTGCCATTTTAGAAGCCAAGTAAAAGAGACATTTTTTCTATTTGAAATGTCAAACATTTGAAAGCAGCACAGCACAACCATCAAAGAAAACTTTTTAGTTTTATTGCACAAGTATCTTTCACACAGCTCCCAAATCCACTGAAATGGTCTGACAAACTACAGAACTAGCACATCAGAGCAATTGTTTGCAACTTTCACAGTCTCCAAGACAGCTACAAACTCCTTCAGAAATATCACATACTCAGATTTCTAAGCACTGTATGCGACATGATTCACAGGGCCATTAGAAGTAAATCTAATGCCAGTGAGGCACCCAAAGCATGAACCAAAAGCTTATGTTTAGAGGACCATTTCTTTCTTAGTGTCCCTGCTTCCCCTTCTGTTTTTCCCTGTCACAGTTTCAAACTCACTACTTTCACAGCCAGGTCTAAAAACCTTTTTTACAGATTATTTTCCATCTGGGCATACTGTGAATGAATTTGCAGGTTTAAACAGTCAATGTGAAAATAGTGTACACTTACCACCCAGCAGGCATTTCCTAGGTCAGCTATCTTCACTTTGAGCTTATCTGCATTCTTGGGCTCAAGAGGATTAAGAAGGAAATTCCCAGCAGTTGATTTTCCTAGAGGCAATGTGTACAACAGCTGATTAAAGCTACACAGACAGTGTCACCATCTGTCACCCAAATCCTATCACCCTCTCCCTAGCCAGGAAGGGTTTTTCTTACAGATCAGAACTTTTCCCTCCCTGATGCTTAGGTATAAAAATCAGCAGTCTCCACTATCAGCAACAGAAGTACCACCATTAAGAACTGACTGGTGTCACAAAGCAGAAGGACAGAAGGACAAGTAAGCATATACAAGAGTGACTTTCCCAGCACTCTTTGCACAGCCTTAAGAAGTCTGTCTATATTTAAAAAAAACGCTGAAATAAGGGCATTGCCAGAAACAGAACAAGCCTCACAATCCCTAAGTCTCTGAAGAAGGAAAGTCCCCATATTATACTATCTTTTTGATATACCCATCACTCACTGCTGCAACACAATTACAAGAGCTGAAGTATATATTGGGGAAACTGAATGACACAGTGGAGAGCAAAAATGTTAAGTCACTAAATTACATCCAGCAATTTGGAAAAGGGCCGTAAGAAGCAAAAGACGCCTAGTAATCTAGCAGAGGCATCCACCTAACTGCAGTTCAAGTTTCAAAATATAAACATCTCTTGCTACTTTTCATCCATGTAACTCCCCAGTGGTACTCTGGCAAGAAAATGCTAGAATACCTTTTTTTTAAAAAGTACAAATGTTAGTTTTGCCCTCCTTCTCCAAGTAGATATACTTTACCTGACATTGACACAAAGATGCAAAAGTAGACAGTTTTATCCATTCATATTTTAACACACACACATGCAATGTGTTTAAACTGCTGTATACTATCAGAATACATTGAACAATACTTATCCCCTAATTTAGCAGCCAGTGACAATTTGTAAACTTGTGTTTCTAATTATTAGTGAAAATCACACTTGAATAAGCAACACCTTATTCAAAGGAGAAAATGGTCTTACACTGAAAACCAAGTGTATAAGTACTTGTTAAAAGTAGGAACACTTATGCATTGAAAAGTCAAAAACTAAGGTGCAACTACAACCAGGAGCTACAAGCAGTGAACATCTTGAAGTATAACTGTCAGGTTAATTACTCCTGGCAGGAAAAATCTCAAACAGGTGGTTCTGATCACTTCAGCCTACAAAATGCACATTTCTATTAATACTCTGATGAAGTGTTGTAACAGAACTCTCCCACATCAAGGAGGAAGGAGCCCTGTCTTACAAGGTTCCCCTTATACCTTTGTTGTCTGACGGGCTATTATTCTCATTCTCATCTTCTGAAGGGGTCTCTGTCCGGATGCTTTCCTGAAAATTGTTAATCTCCTGCACATTGAATGACTGCTTGTCATTGGATGTGGGCTGACACGCCATGGAATCCTCTGAAACTAAGGGCACAAACGAGTCCGACATTGCTTCTTGAGGCCTGTTCTCTGAGTCAGCGTTATGCTGACTGTAATTACAGCTATGGAAGTTCTCAGTCTTCTGTGTATGAGGGTGATTGCCACAGTCATTGGCATTATGAAGGTCATCCTCAAGTCGCACAGACCCTTGATTCCCAGAGTCTGTGAAGTCCGTCATTTGTATCACTCCGTTGCAGTTTATTTCTGTTACACATTTTTCCACGTTGCCTTCCATTAGATTAGATGGCTCTTGTACAAGGACTTGTGCTGGAAGAGTGGAAAATGAGAATATCGCAAAATATGTCTGAACAAATAGCTGGAAGCTATTCAAGGAGCCCACAGAAGTAGGGAGTTCTCACACAATCATGCATTAATTCAGTTTGCAACAGGACATTTCCCAGTCTCTTTAGAAGGGCAGAATGCAATGCAAAAAGGGGAAATGACAACAGCCAACTCTACTAAAGGTACTCTCTCCTCATACCCACATAAGTGAATGGACAACACTGCCCACTCCATGTCAGCAATACTTCAGGTCCATACCTGTCTTTTTGCCGACACCTTCCTCTGGTGGACTAACTTTTATGAGCATTTCCAGAGGGGTCTGAGCTTCTTCCTCCTCCTCAGGCTGTGTCTGCCCAGGGCTTGCTTCCTTCTCCATTTCCTCTATCTCTTGCATTCGCTTCTCTAACAACTCAGCCTGCCGTTTCTGCTTCTTTTTCAACTTCTTTTTCTTGTTCTTTGACATTTTGTCAGCCTACACAGAGGCAAGCAGAGAAATTTGACTTAGCATTTCATATTTCAACAAATCTAAAATGTGCCAAGTTTTAATTTATTTTAGAGCTGAGGAAGCAGTCTGCAATGAAAATGTTGGAGATAGCTCTTCTCTCAGATAAAAAGCAGCTATTATAGCTTTCAAACCAGTCGTCTATGGCTTTTATCAGTGCATTTTTGCCCTGACCTGAGAAACCTACATTATTCTCCAAGTGAGGGATCTCAGACTCTATAGAAAAATTGCTTTCACAACAGACCTTGAGATCACCACAAGGACTCGTTCTGGTGATATATGAGCTAATACTATTTACATCTCCAAGACAGCATTGAACCTGATGCCTATGCCAAACACAAATCACACTTTTTCTTCTGATATGAGGTTGCTTTCCCTTAACACTGACTGGATTATGAAACAATGCAGTAGATGCTATCAGAAGATGGGTACTTACAGATGAAAGCTATTACACTTACTGGTTTTGGCTGTGGTGCAGTGCTCACTGAAAGGAAAAGAAAGATCAATAAATTAGTATGTCTATATTCAAAAACTATAACTGAATCCTGATCTTAAGGTAGGATTTTTCCTATGTGGTTTGGTAATAACATTTTAATGATATCAGCAAATGTTATTTTAAGGGCTCATTTCTCTACAAAAATACAACGATAAAAAAAAAAGAGAAAAGTATTAAATGTGTAAATGCATAATTAAAATTCCAGATAGAAGACTTGCTTGACTGATATCAGAAACAAACTTCCTGTCATGTAGCTTCATTTACTGCATGTATTATGCATCTTACCTAAATGAAAATGCAAATCAAAGCATTAAAATACTAAACTTAAGGAAGCTTCCTTAAGCTAAGATATGCTACGATGGGCTCAGCTCAATGTTGGTCTTGTAAGATTATGACTGACAGAGCCTTCCAATACACACTGCAGTAGTTCTTGAAAAGTACACACTGGTACAGCTTCATGCAATGGAAGATAATAAACTTCTGAAGAAAATGTGAGAAATATGTTGCCACATTTTCATCCCAGTTCTATATTGAGTGCATCCTGATTGTGCTACGTAAGACTGACTATCCTACCACTTTAGGAGTGCCAGATTAGCTGTATTAAAAGCAGGTGCCAGAGTGCATTTATCATCTCTCCATTTTTCTTACACAAACTGCCTTCCCAGTCATCTTTGAGTTACAACTTATGACTAACTTCACCGTTTACAGTTGGGTTTTCAGAGGCTGCCTGCATAATTGTTCCACTGTACTCAGGAAGTTTTCCTTAGTGAGACTAGTGATGATTTGGGGGTATGTGGGAGAGATAGCACCAATTTTCAGGGGAGGGGTGAAAAAAAAAAAAAAATTCACCTGCAGAGCCAGATGGTGGGGGAGCCCCAGATCTCTGCCACTCTGTTGCTTCTGCAGCCAGCCTGCGAATATACTGGTCGTTAACACAGAGAAGAATGTTCTCAGGTTTAATATCTGTATGAATGATTCGACATTTTGTATGCAAGTAATCCAAACCCTGAAGAACCTGCAGATAAGAAAGAAGGAAATCAACCATTAGACAAAGCAAATAATGAGCAAATTGAGAGTGAAGTAAAAATGCAAAATAGCCTAGGATGCCCAATGAACCTGAAGGGCTTCTGTGTTTGAGAATGCTCCAGATTAGAGCTAATGTGATCAGTGGATATTACGCAGTGTCACAAAATAGAGATTTGCATAGAGATTTTAGCTATGATTTGAAAATGCTCTATTTACCCTCATAACTTATCAAAGTTGAAAATGTAATCTTAATACTCTACAATAAAATCACACTTTCCTCCTCCCCTCCACCTCACATGTAGAAAGATGTTTCTTCTTAGGCAATCATTTAGTGGGGAAAACTGGTTTCTCTTGCTCTTCCTATCATTAAGCACTGTGCTTACTGTGACACTTTAAAAAAATACTTCACTTATGAGGAATGACTGGGGTAAGAAGAGGTAAAAGCACAGCTGGCCTCCCATCACGGTTTAACTGGCAGAAAATTAACTATCTGCAGCAGGAGTTTGCAGTAGAGAAAGGAAATATCAACCCAAGAATATTTTGCTGCACGAGAGAGATACCACTGATTTTTAACTTTTGTTTTCTTGTCAATGAGAAAGATTAGTGAAAGAGTTTTAACCGGGTCAAGGGGAACAGTGCAGTTAGAACTGGAACTTACCTGTTTGATGATTTTTTTGACACAGGGGAGTGGAAGCCCCTGATAATTTGACTTTATGATCCACTTCAGAAGATGATGTCCTAGAACTTCAAACACCATACAGATATCTGGAACTCAATCAAGGGAAAAAATGGACATCCTGACCCAAGGAGCCCTGAATTCCCAGGACAGAGGATCAAAAGAAATCCACATCAGTTATATTTTCTTATATATTAAAGAACCTTCATCCTTCTGACATAGCTTAGAAAAATTGCCTTCCTCAACAGCATCATCCTATCCTACACAATAGTACCATTATCTAAAACACACAATACAGAGGGATGGAGTTGGTTAGCACAATGGTCCTACTGCAGCAGTAGCAATCTCCTGCTTTGAGTGCAAGCCAGTTACACAAGCAAGCATGCATTAGTATTTCCTGCTAGTAGTGAGAGGGCTTCAAGCCAACAATGTACGGTTTGGAACAGCCTAGGCTTTCACCCCAGGCAAAACTCGATGCCAGATCTCTCTGTAGCAGCATTATCTGAAAAGATAATAAGTCATCTTCGGAATAATTAGGTTACTTTCTTCACCCTCCCTTGCCTCTTTACCAGCAAAACAAACTTTTGACAAAGCCTGGACTTCAACAATATTTACATTATCTGCTTTTTGGCTATAAGATCTCAACAGCTACAGTCACTCCAGTGACATATTCAGTACAGTGCCCTTGCTTTAGAATCCAAATTCCTAAGACTTTATTAGGCTGCTTTTTGTATACACTGGCAGAAAGTACACATTTCACAAGAAGAAATACAAGATCAGGTCAACATTTACTGAGAAGAAGGTTAATAGAGGAAATACATTATGAGCCTACTGTTTTCTGAAGTGTTAGAATATTTATAATCTACAGCTCAATTATCTCAAGCACTTAGTAATTCTCATTGAAATAAAATTTAAGCTATTGCAAAGTGAAAACATGCCTAGAAGTCCGACTTTCAAACGTTAAGGATCTATTAGGACTTGCTACAAGTAACTGCCTATTAAAAGGCTGTTCACAGAATTACAGGGTATTTTCAAAGCAATACACTTTAAACATGCTAACAATGTTGATAAAGTACAAAGTAAGATGCTTCCATAACTAGAAAACAAGCTTATTATCAAGTTATAGATGGCATGTGTTTGCTATTTTCAGCTACTGATCTTACTGTTTTGTATCGCTTTACTTAAATAACAGGTTATTTAAGTAGGCTTAAACAGGCTGCTTGCAAAATGGAGGGGTTGGGATAGATAAGTTCTCCTACCCCAAAGGTACCTCTTATACAGCCATTCAGTCCAGATTCACTGATTGGCATCGGCACGTTAAAAGCAGGACCAAGCAGTGCGGCTGACACACATTGCATCAGGCTGAAAGATCACTCTGAACCTGAGCTTAGCAGGCAGTTTTGAAGCAGACCGTTCTACAGCAGGTTTCCTTGGGCAGGGAAAGGGATGCCTGGGCATTGCTCCCCAGCCCAAACAGGACAGCTGCCCAAGCAACTCCCAGTTCTTCGCTGTTATTCCACAAAAGGATACGAGAGCCATTGACTCCTGAGATCTTGAAGTCATCTAATAACTGAACAACTTTCTCTTTACTTGGATCATTTGGATCACTGTTGCGGACCTGCAGAGAAAGAGATTACTGTGAAGTCAGATCTACTGCACTACTGCTAGGTTTCTACACAAAAGTTATATATAGTTATATAAAGTTATATATCAAGCACATGACAAATTTAAACTCCTCAAAATGGAAAAAAAAAATAAAAAATTAAACACAATTCAGGCACTCACCGATTTTAGCAACTTGATTTCATCTAGTGCTGTTTCTGTGTAGTGCTCTGCACTCTTCACCACCTTCATTGCCACAAATCTCCTCCCTCTATTCACACATGGCAAGTAAATTGGAAACAGTTAATGCTCATACAAAGAACTTGTTCTCCGGGATTATCCCAATTCTTTTGCATGAAAGAGAGCTTATTTTATGCATAATGGAAAAATAAGGTTTAAACACTCAAAGACTGTCTTTGACTCTTTTTTTATAAAACATTCATGTTAATAATTTCTCCTAAAATGTAATAATAGGTCAGAAACTGCTGAACACAAGAGTACTCTTCTCACATACGTGGTTTGTCCTGTTAACTCCCTCCCACACATTTGCATCCACAATATCAAAAGAAACTTCTGTTTAGGATGCAGACAGCTATGTTTTGTGTTTTTATCTAAAAGTAAAAAGATGTTTTCTGATCACATTTGTAAATTCCCACCAGAAACACTAGCTAGAACAGAAAGACTTACTGGATGTCCCAAGCCAGCCACACAGTGGAGAAGTGGCCCCATCCAAGCTTCCGAATCACGTGGTATCGTCCATTAAAGAGATCTCCTATTTTCACAAGGTGATAACCACCTAGAAAAATAGCAGGAAGAACCAAAGAACAGGTGTGTGGAACAAGCATCAAAACTTAAGGCAGACTTATTTGATGTGTTTAAATTTTTAATCATATAAACAAATGCAAGTGTTTCTCTAATTGGATCTTGCTAGTACAAATACACAGTATGTTGGAGAAGAAACTGTGAACAGCCCTCTAGTTGACTCGAAAGTTTTAATATAATTGAACTAGAATGACATGTCCATCTTTTCAATTAGGTAATCTCTACAGCATCACAAAATAATATTTCCTCAGTGCAAGCATCTGAAGTCTGCTAGGCTGATCATCTTTGGAAAATACAGGTTGTAATGGTCAGTAACAGAATCTTTCAGCTAAGTATCAATATTGCTTTTGCATGCTCTGACCCCATTATATGAAAGGGTACTGCAGCCAAGATCCCGGAGTTTTCCTTGCAATTGCCTTCCTGACTGAAAGGCACTTTGCCACTTGACATCACCACTGAAAACAGGGAAGTCTCCTCCCTGTTCCCCTCATATCTCTCAAGCTACTGACTATGCAGGAGGATTCCACAATAGAAGCAAAAACATGAGAAGCCAGACATACAATGGAACTAGCAGAAAACAAGAAAGGAAATTGTGATTTGGCATTTCCATTTTCTCTGTATTTAGTTTCTGCTCAGAGAAACAGTGGAAGACTATTTGCAGACGCGAAGTTTTCTGAAGAATGGACCAACATGATGATTTGATCTTCAAAAGAAAACTGAAGAATTTGAAAAGGATTTGAAAGTGTCCTTTTTACAATGAAAATAAAAAAAGGAATTAAATGCCTACTTGCTTTTATCAATAATGAAAGCCCTCTGGCACAGAGGAAAAGTTTACAGCTTTAAACTCATGCATTAAAAACAGCTCTCAACTCAAATCTTGACTGATAACAGAAGGAAACTTGGAGAAGAGCTTCTCCATTTCATGTTGGCTTGAAAAATCATGCAGTCTCAAAACACCCTTAAAGTATGATGGAGTCTATTTTCATTCTCTATAGTAAGTGAGAAATGAAGGGAATTAAATTGCAAATCCTGCATCTTAAACAGGCAAATTCTCACCTTTACAGTAGTCATTTGGATCCTCTTGCTCATCATCATCTGATCCCAGGATTTCTTCCTCTTGCTCTGGGACATCACTCTCTGAATGAGCAGCGGGGCCCCGGTGCTGAGTGTCAGGTCTGAAAGAGAATACACTGCGTGTCTCACACATGTTCTCTTGAAGCCTGTACCTCTCGTGTCACACGAGGGATTGTTGATAATGGAGGAGATGCAATATTCAGCCTTCAGAAAAACTATTCACATTTAAATGCTTTTACTCCTAAGCTAGTATAAAAGTAGAGAGAAATAATTTTTCCTATACTAGTGAGAAATACAACTTAATGTCCTAGATTCACTTTCATAGAAGAACAAAGAAAAGACCAGACCAGATAGCGAGTTAAAAGCTTAATGATCCACCAAAACGTTAGCCTCTTTGAACCCCTTCCCAGCCTTTCATTTGATGAGGACTTTTCTAAAGCAAATTTATATTTTGTTACCGCATGTAAAACCTGAAAATTTAAAATAACATTCATCAACATTTACAGACTAACATCAATCAATTCTCACTCCTTTGGAAAAAAAGTAAACCAGTGTTTTAGAACTTGTGCCCTTCATCTCTTTCACGTTCAAGGTCAAATGAACGTTTAGCAATTCTTCTGCTTCTAACACTTTAGAACTCTAAAGCCCCTAACTGACCTTTATTTCTCCTGTTCTCATATGGTAAGCTGCATTTCTAATTCTTCTCTTCACCAGAGGTCTAAAGTTTATTACAGTTGTCTGAACTACAGAGAGGGGAGTACACAGAAGATGTTCAGCAAACTGCTGAGAGTTTGTTATTGCAGAGGGATTGAAATCAGGCACTGAGGCAATGGAATTTTTCACTCCCACATTCATAAATAAAACCAGTAATGTTAGGTGTTTAACTTTTCACCCAATGTGCTACTCTGAGTTCCTGCTTGTGAAGACCATGTCTGCAAAGGCCACCTCAATGCTCTCACACATTCACGCTGTGTTCGAGTTCCCCAAGTTAAAACATACACTGTCTCCTGTGTCTCAACTCCTTTATGGCATCACACTGATCACAGCGAAACAGCTCATGAAATAACACTAAATCAGGTAATTTATTTATTTTACAAAGCATTACAGGGAACGGTTAAATGTCTACGAAGTTTAATATTCAAGATCCTTCCATAAAATGCAAACATTTATAATTGCAGGCAGCAATGGCAAGAAAGGGCCATGGACAGAATGGTCGAAGGGGAAACTAGATGCTCATAGACAACAAATCCTACAGACAGGGTAAAGAGAACAAGAACACAGAATTGGATGGAAAGAATTTAAGCCCAGGAGCCACACACATAGCGTAAGAGTAATTCTCTCCAACGCTGTTTCAAGATTTTTACTTTAACTGCACAAGATGTAGGGGATTGGAAAGGACTCAAAAGAAAATTCACCTTAAGAACTACTGACAGAAACATCACGCCATTTTGCAGTCCCAATGGTTTTCAATAATAGTAATTTCATGCATCGAGGGAGAAGTTACTGGAAGCATTAAAACCCATTCATTCTCTTGGAAGCTTTCTGTGTCCCTCCTAAAGGGCTGATGGATCATGCTGACAGTCTCGCACGACACACCCAGTAGTCTGCATCTGAGTCTGTCATGGGGATCCAAAAGCATTTCACTTTTACATTATAATCTATTATACCAACTAAGGTGAGAGCTGTATTCAGGTCATATACATTTCTACAGTGCTATTTCCTTTATGAAATCATCTCCAAAACACATCTCTTTCCTTCACCTTCCTGTGAAAATTCGTTTGATGTTATTACATCCCACCATATTCTTCCCTCAAAATGACCATGTCAGCTGAAGATTAAGAGAGAATCAATCAGTGCAGAATATGTATTACTACCTAAGAAAAACTGATACACAAAAGCACAAGCCTCATCTGTCTGCTTTGCTCACAAAGACACTACTCTAAAAAGCACAAAAGGCTGTTAAAGACAGCAGAAAAATCCATACTATACCCAGTATTTAAAGATGACAGCTGAAACAGCTGTTGGCAGTACTGCAAAATGCAGATAAAGTATATAAGAACTCTATACTAAATGATTATTTACACATTAAAAATCAAGTGTTCTAGGGTACTTATTTTTATAGCCACCTCTGGTCTACCCAAAAACACCCTGATCACCTTTTTCCTTTTGCTCTCTTAATGTGCTAATTAAACATCAGAATAAACTGGATATGCAGGGTCCCTCTGCAGCTATATAGCAGTATTCTACTTAAGAAAAACAATGTGGAACAGCAATGCTAAGGCAAAATGCTAGATCTTCTACGGAATTTGTATGAATCCACATCTAGAGACCCTCCCGAAAGTCCTTATTCTCTCAGCAATGCCTGAAGAACAGCATAAATTCACGAGACAAAATTAAAGAGGGTAACCTACCTGCATGAAGCACGGCCTCCCATTGATAAATAAATTCCCGAAGTCAGCCCAATAGTTTTCAAAAAAGCCATCAAAAATCAGACACCACACTATCTGGGGAGCAGGGGGACATCAGCAGCAGGCAGAGGGGCTGGTTCTTCTCGAACACAGCAAAGCTTTGTGTAAGAGTGAGGGAGAAGAGGGATTTGCCTCCAGCACCCAGCCGCAGCTGCCCAGCACTGCATTGCAGGTGAAGGGCCGTGCAGCAAGGCTGGGGCTTGCTCTCAGCTGATCTTCCTGCAAATTCAGTCATGTTAGGGAGTAAGCATAAATAGATTCATCCCCTTCTCTTGATGTCTGTCTCATTCTTCCCTCTCATGAAATTAGATTTTCAGTCAGATACTTTGTTTCATCTTCCTGAACCAGCCGGTTTTATTTGCCTATTCAATAGCCCACTGCATTCAAAGCTCGAATGAAGACAAGGATCATGGTAATTGTCAACAGACCAACCCTGTGATAGAGAAATGCCAGCACAAACATGCAGAAGAGAAAGGGCGTTCAAAGTAAAAATGAATTTTCTAAAGTAATCCCAAACTTCCCCATCCAGAGTTACAAGAAAAACTTATCTTTTATGCTTAAAAGTAACAAAACAAGCAGAAGGAGTCAAATTTTCTTTAAAAAGTTGAACTGAGTATTTTTCACAGCAGCAGGCACTTAACATCATCCTCCAACAATGCAGAAGAATTACCAGCCATTTCCTGTGCCTGTTTATCCTGCTGGTTTATGTAAGTGATAGGGGAAACAAGTCAGCAACATGACAGCAGGACTTTATTAGTGAAAGACACTCTGAAGCTGGTCCTGCAGTTTCAAGCCAAGAGGTTTAAAGAAGAAATGTGTTCATTCGGTTGTATATCTAAAGTATTTTCACCTTAAAAGCTTACTGAAATCTGAACATCCCTTTAACAGTTTAGCATTGCCAAACCTCTTCATATTAGAAAAGGTACTAACAACATGCAAAATTTTCCACTGTAGACAAGATTTTGATCCACGTTCATTGAAGATATCACCCAATAACTCTGTTCACCTCTGCAATGCACAGCAGGGATGGTAAAAGTTATTTGCTTTAAGTAGATACAAAAGCAGATTCCTTCCACCCTCAAACAAGGAAGGCAACATACATTTAGCCCAAATCACTTTTGTCACACTCATCATCCTTATATATGTACTAACAAAAAAGATACTCTTTTACACCTTTTTATTTCAGTTTGCCTCTCCCTTGATATTGGCAAAGATGACACCCATTTGTAGGAAACTGAAGAGAAATGCTTTCCTAAATGATTTTTAAGTCACCTGCAACACAGTCTTCATAAACATTGTCATCCCTTATTTGTGAGCTCAAATTACACACATGAATACCCCCAAGAAGAATTCAATTCAGTGAATGTAACATGAATGATGACTCCAGCTCACCCTGTAGGTGCCACAGATAAAGGTTAACACACCGTAGGACTTGCTGAACAAAGTGTTGTCTTCCACCTTAACCATCCAGCCAATTATTTCCAGGGCTCTACACCCACTACAGCAAGATCTCACCTTCAGTGTTGTTAAAAATTCCTTGTTTTCATTTGAGAAAAAGAAAAAACTCCATATGGCATGGTAAAAAGCCAAGACTTAAAAGCTCCCTCCCATTTTCACATCTGTGCATCGAGACAATGCCTCTTTAAGGAAGTATGCTTGCAAGCTGCATCTTATTCCTATTCCTTAGTGTGTCTGTAATTTCAACATCATGTTAAGGCACATCTAGTGAGAATGACTGCTTCTGATGCCAGCCTCCAAAATGCTTACATGCAGATCTCCTGGCAAACCTCATGTTCAATAAATATGGTAACCAATTACACATGAACTCTCAGTACGAATTCAGGTCCAAAATGATAGAAGTATTTTTCTGCTTATATGCAGTTATCTTTCTGCTCAAGAAATTTCAACTATTTTGAGGGGATTTGAGAGAATAATAAATCATAGATTATAGGGGCCTTTTGAGTCTATAATCCACATTATTTTGTGATTATTGCAACTCATTCACTCCTGCATCCCTATTTTTCTGAATAAAGAACTGGTATGCTCTCACAGTAGGGCAGATCCACAATACTTGCTGCTGTAGAGCACTCACCCCAGAGCTACAGGACTACCACTTTCAAGAACTTAAAAGAAGACTGGAGATGGTTGAACATTTAGCTTTTAAAGAACAGTACTCAGAGGCACCAAGACATACTTTTGATTAGTGGATCTTCAGGATCTCAGTTTGAAGATAAGTAATGGCTTCCACATGGTAACAGTATTAATACACAAATAACAGGCAATCAAGTTTCTTGCTCCCCATACCCACTCCCCCACACGAGCACTGAACAAGCTGTAGAACTGTCTGCTATTCCAGCTATTACAAACCAAGGTATTTCCACGGAAACCCGCAGATCTTCAGCTGTGTCCTGTCACAGTCTGATAATCACTTCTGCATTTGAATGAAAAAATTCAGAGGACAACGCATTCTTACTCTACCTTAAACTTATGTTCAAAATACTTATGAAAGACATATCCCTGGTCTTAATTATGAAAGACAAGTGAGGAAAACATAATCCAAGATCCTGATCCCAGGCAAAGCTTTGAACAAGTTGAGAAAGAAACCAAGGTGATTGTCAGAACTCCAAGGCTCCTCAAAGACAGAAGTAAAGTGATACAAGCAAGACATACAATAACAACCTGAAAGTATCAGGTCTTACTAAGAATTTCTGCTCCCCAGACTGCATAGAGAAACTACCAACTTTGTCTCTCTTCACAGCAATACAAGAGAGGAAGAAGAAAGAAATGAGGTTTCACTCCATGTAAAGAGTCTTGCCAGAAAATTTCAGGTAACTGTAAACCAGTTTCTTGAACATAATGAATATTGCAGGCACTTGGGAAGATGGGGTGGAAGCAAGACTACACAGAGAATTATGTTTGCAATTCCACAGAAGTCACACAAGGCAAACTAGTCCGAGAAGTGTTCCCAGGAAAGCACTGTGCATCTCTCCCACCTTCCTCAGGACCAGGGCAAATACTACATCTAACACATCTGTCTCCCAGTGTTGAACTCCAGAGACATAGTAACTACTTCAAAGAACTGCAAAAGACTTCTGCATTTTTGACACTTCAGCAAAAATAACTACCTGAATGTACCTCACCAGATACTGCTATCTGAAGAGTTTGTAGTTAAACTTACTAATGCTTTTGTATGAACAAAAGCTTGTAAGCCTACGGGCTCCTTTTTGAAAGGCTTTTTTGAGTGTCTTTGGGAATCAACTGACTGTCAGCACCCAAGATGTTCACACCTCAAGAAATTATAAAATTATTACACCACATTCTTCCCCAGATAACTTTCAAAGAGCCACCTTTGGGCAGCAACACGAAGCGCAATAACCTACGTACCAAGCTCCCCGTGTTTTGTTAGCAACTAAAGCTTTGACATGCATATTTCCTGACATATTCTTAACATTAAGGAAAAAGCTTCTCATTTTCTAAAAATAGTTCAGACTAAAGGAATTTTCATTCTAATTCCTTGTCCTTCTGATGGAAAATGGTGAAATTAAGAAACTGAAATCAATGCTTCACTCAAGGCTACAAAGCAACCCAGTGACATCAATATTAGAACTCAGGATCTCCTTGTATCTAAGCTTGCATTTTGTCCCTCCAAGGCATTCAGCTGTCACCCTCCCCGTCTTTCTCCTCGGTTTTCACAGATATGGGATCTGAACAAAAGCACACAGCCATGATATTCTTCCAGCTCTACAGTGGCAGCGATAGAACTAACAAGCAGGCTTGGCAAGTAGAAACTTCCTGAGCAAACATTTGAGACAGCTGATTTAATGAGTCTTCCGTATCACCAAAGGTTTGGAGTAGTTTTACTGGCATGGGAAAACATAGGTACCTCACCTTCATAATTCCAAGAAACTCTACCTGTTGTCTTTCTACAGAAGTGTGTTGTGATAAATGCATTCTCTCCTTCATGGATATCAAATGCAACTTTTAAGCCAGGAGAGATGGAAAGAAATAGGAACATCCTGAATGTGCAGAAAATTAAGAACGTGGTTGACCTTCCCATAAAAAAAGCTTATACACAGAACCATAATTAGTATTTAGAAGGTGTTTCTGTAAATAACCAGTTTAGGCTTGTCTTGTCTGAACGATGTAACTACTGCATGATGAAAAAAAGAAGTAACTTTCCAGTTTTGTATGAAACACAACTCATTTTGATTACTTTAACCTTTCCAAGTGGATTTTTTTGTTCAGTTGATAGGTAAACTTAAAGTAGGTGCAGTTATTTTCTAAAATAAAAGATATTTTGAATTGTTTTAAATCCCTTCAGAACATTCTCTGCATTTTTATACTTACTCATAATAATTCATAGTACTTACTAAACTCAACCTTTTAAAATCAGTTGTTTCATGTTTTTTACTGCACAAGTACAGAATACAATATATTACAGGAAAAGTTACATGCGCAATCTAAACTACCATAGAACATCAGATGTTAAAGGCACATTCCACACAGTTCCAAGTTTAGATTTTGTGGAAAGTCTTGCAACAACCCAGCTAAGCTTATTTTAGAAGATTTAACTCAAGCAGCTTTGTATTAAATAGCATAAATATTGTGGAACTGTATCTAAAGTTAGAGGCTGACACTGGGTTCTTTTAGTTGTACAACATAAAGTATATGCAAGCTTCTTTAATTTCTGAGGCATGACCTAATAAACCCATGGTACCAGAAAACAGAGTCGAAGCATGTAGTTTAAGAATATAAACACAACATTTTACAAAGAGTACAGCTCTGCACTCAAATCAAGGTTAGTGGCAAAATCAAGAGCTAGCCAGCAGTACAGATAACCTGTCCTGGATATGTGGTTAAAAAGGATTAAAAAAAAGAAAAAAAACCAAACCACCACCAACATGCCAGCACTGAAAGTTACCATTCAGCAACCTCAGAATTTACACAGAAATCAGTCTTTCCAGCTGCACTGTGGACTCTATTGGCAGAGTCAGTATTGTTTGTCTGCAGCTAGAGAAGAAAAAAAAAGTAACATGTATAGAATTAAACAATGGATTATTCGCACAGAAATTAGAAAAAGAGGAGAGTTTCAAAAATTGTCCTAATGCTACCTTCAAGAAATACCTGGAACATGTACAGAACAGCATGGAACCATAACACGCATCTCCCAAATACTTTAGTTAGTGCTCCTCGCTCCTCAAAAGCCCTATCTCAAAACAACTGAATCTCAGCTGGAGACAACGAGAAAAAAAAATGAAAATCCACATGATTTTTCTTAGGAAGTGACTAAGAAAGCATCACTCTAGGCCTAAAGGAAAAAACCTCCAAGTCCCACCCTCAAAGCCTTACTTATTGAAAACCTTTGGTTCCTAGGTACCAGCGAGTAAAAAACCTCCTGAGACACCAGAGATGTACAGGAATAAGCAGCATGTTATGGAGCACACAGAACCAGCTCTAGTATTTACATCACCTTTCACTAGAAAGGAACCCACGAGCAGCACTGAACACAGTACTTAATGCAGTCTGGTGGAAGCCATTGTTTAGTATTTACTCGAGTTCTTTTAATTTTTATATCTGCATCCAAAAGCTCACCACACATAAAGACTTGTGACATTCCTGTGGTAGGAGAGAAGCCACACGAGAGCATCAAAGTTACAGAAAGAAGTAAACAACGCATTATGGCATTCTTTCGGCGAGATAAAAAAAAAAATAAAAGAAAATCTCAGGGGGCAAGAGGAGGAAAAAGAGTAAAGAGAAGCTGGTTCCCAAGCCAGCAGTTACTGAAGCGCTCGAGGGGCTGCAGAGAGGGGACGCTGACAAACTCTCCCCGGGGTACAGCCTGCGACTGAGGAAAGGAACCTGCAAGGACAGAGCCCGACACAGAGCTCCATCCATAAGCACGACTACAGCTCCATCTCTGGGTTTCGGGGAGAAGCAGGGAACACAGAATCTGCCGTTCCCCCGTCCAGCCAAAAGAACCGCGACAGGGGACGGCGAGGGGCCGCCGGCGGAGAGCTGGGCGGCAAAACCGCCGCTCCGGGCCACGAGCACGAGAAACGTGCCCTCAACTGAGCTCCCGTTAAACACCGGCCCAGCCCGAGGGTCTCGCACGCTTCGGCCGCCGGGCTCGGCAGCCCCTTCCCCGAGGGGACAGCCGAGGGAAACAAAGAGGCGGCGGTGCCGGCGGGAGATACCACCTGAAGAGAGTCGGGGCCGCACTTACTTCCTCTGGGCCTTGTCCTTCTTGGCTTTGGTCCGCTTCTTTCGGGCCTGCAGAGCCAGCACTAAGGGAGAGAGAGAGAGAAGAAGAGAGAGGCGTGAGGGGCGGCGGGGGCCCAGCGGGGGCCGATGGAGGCCGCGCCGCGCTCACCTTTCCGCTCCATGGCCGCCAACGCCGGCGCCCCCCGGCGCCTGCGCTGCGCCCGCCCCTGCGTCGCGCCGGGCCCGCCGGGCTGGGCACGCGCGGCTCGGCGGCCTCGAGCCGGGGGAGCGGCACCTCCCTCGGCACCTCCCTCCTCGGGGCCGCCCGCCCTCCGCGGCTGCGGCGCCCTGAGCGCAACGGTCGGGAGTGACGCTGTGAGCTCCGTTTGTCGCCCGCCCCCGGGGGCCGCTCGGGGCGCCCGCCGGCCTCCCGCACCCGCACCGGTCTCTCCTCAGCGCGCAAAGCTTTGCGGTGAACCGATGTGTAAAGTCGTGTGCCCCGACAGGAGTGTAATGCCTCTTAAGAGATTTTTAATATTTAATCATTTATTCAATAACGACCATGAAAAAAACCTTTTCAGTTGCTGGGCCGTTCAGACATTTTGCTGCACGCACTGAACAAATACCTGTGTATAAGGTGGTTATATATTCACCTTAGAACTTTTGTATGTTCTACTATCTGCAGTTTGCTTAACACCATTTTACTCCTAAAAACTACTTGCAGCTCTGTTATAAGCATGTTACGTATTCTGTCAGGTGTCTGTCGAGGGTTCCTGTCAGGAAGCCACAGAGGGAGTCAAGGCCATCAGCTGGGACTGGAGCATGAGCCATGTCTGGTCTGGTTTTAATTTCTAGGACATTTTAAGCATGCCCAAGAGGTGGGCCCTTTGGCATCAGATCATGAATATTTTCAGGGAAAGACAGGTATGCATGTGTGCAATTTTGGAAGACAGAAAAATCCTCTTTGTTGCTCTGTTATTACAAGCATCAGATGTTTAGGACATCTGTTCTGCAAAGAGTTCTATGTGAGAAACTAACACAAGATTTTGGGATAACACAACAGAGGGGCAAATTTCAGCCTTTGCACAACTACGGTGTTCAGGGTAAGGTTGAGCTGAAAGTCCTCAAGTGTCATGGAATCCCCCCAGCTAGCATTGGACAGCAACATCCTACCTCAAAGACATAACATTAACAGACCACAGAAGCTATTATAATCTCAATTCAGAGGTAGCCTATCTGTCATCCCATATCTGTACAAAGTGACTCGTGCTGTTGGCTCTAGCAAGGTCTGTGCTCACACCTGCCAGACTGCTCTGTTCCCTAGTCCCACTGGATGGATTTGGAAAGTCCCCAGTGAAGCACACATGCAGACTGGCATTGTATTCCCTTGAACCGGTAGCTGCCACCGGAGTCTGAACAAGGAGCCTTCCACAGAGGTCTGCTACAGAAACAAGATACTACTGAGCATCTTCTTCTTGCCATGTTTCTTCCATGCTTTTCTAATTTGGGAATGGAAAACACAGGGCAGCACCATCAAAGATACACTCATCTTTCCACAGCCAGCCTGGCACTATTCTTTGGAGCAGAATAAATGTCCCCAGACTATGCCCATACATAAGTGGTTTATCTGGTCCTTCCTCCTTGCTTCCTGTGCAGTGTGCCCCGCTGCCACGCATGGCCCCAAGAACTGCTTCTGCCATGCTCTGCATGGTGTCCGAGCTTCCTCAGCTGCTTTATATCTTCTGCAGCTATTTATGCATAGGAGTAGCATGTGACTAAAACCACAACAGAGCTGAGGGTGGTTATACGAACACTGCACTATCATCAATGAAAATGTGCATGTCTGGGGATGTGTATCCTCTAATTCAGTGCAGTGGGAGAGCAGCCTGGATTTCTGCAACATGCCCTGCTAGGAAAAATCGTGGCATCCGACTAGCTGGAAAGAATATGAAAATGTTGTTGCATGCACAAAACAACAGTAGTTGTTGCAACTATGTCAGGTGAGAATGTCAGGCTGCCAACAAACACAAGATTACAAGCAGGCCTTTAAACTCTGACTTCTGTGGTTTCTTAGAGGTATAGGTGGAATATTTGGCTATAAAGTACATGCTTTGTACTTCACAGGCCACGTCCAGAGATTAAACACAGAAGCCTTGTGCGTATGTGGAAGCAAAGTTATGGCACCATGCAACTGTAAGGGAAAAAGATCAGGATTGACTACATTTCCTCTCAGTAAGATATTTGTTTTGCAGGATGAATACCCGTAATTAGCATGCTAACATACTGACTCTGATTTGTCCCCTGGTGCTTAACTCTGCAAAGTCATGAAGATTGGAACTTTGCTGAACAAGAAAAAAAAAAAATATCTCTTAAGTTTCAGTGGAGACTTTTGATGTTGCCAACAGCTAGGAATGCCATTTTATCTTAAATTAAGGCTAACATAGGACAGCCAACAGAATCTGGAAATTAGGGCTATACTTTTCAGGGGTTTTATATTACTTGTTTTGAACAGAGCTGAGAGGAGCTTGGCATAAAGCCACTGTCCAAAACAATGCAGGGAAGCATACGTGGTTTGATAATTACTCAATGCCATTTGGGCTTTCAGTTTTTTCTGTCTTTCCGTCCAAAAGGGTTTGAGGGTTCCAGGATTCCATTTCCTCTACAGTAAGAAACTCTACACTATAACATTCACTAAAATCCTTTACCACCGCAGTTTACACCTATGCCACCTCCCAAAACGCAAATGTTTCCTGTGTTACATTATTTAGTAAGTCGATTAAATCAGGACTTGACCTACATGATCTATTTTGCATCTATGTTTTTGGATAAGAATTTCCAGTAGCTGAACTCTGACTAACCCCACCGCCAAGTGTTCCTTCTTCTGCTTTTTAATTCCCTGGCAATGTTGGTGATTTTCTATGTACAACCCAAATATAAGTGACCCTGACTGCCCAGGGCTTCTGGCAGCTTGGAAGTGTGAACAGTGAGTGGGGGACTTACACCAATTAACATTATAGACCTGAGTCCCTTTCCATAATTTCATTGTCCAGGGTGACTATGCACTAGGCTGACAAGTGGGTACCAAATGGAGAACAGAGAAAACACATGAGATAAGGAAGTGGAAAAGAAACGGGGGAAAGCTTATGAGGAAGCAAGGCAGACATGGTTTTTAAAAATGAGTTAGGTGAGGGAATAAAAGATATTTTCTTATTAAACATTGAGTGCAATGATAATGTTTCCAATAATATTACCTATGACTTCAGAGCAAAAATGCTCTCTTTGAACCCTGGGCAAGACCTATTTTATTGCACCAAGTGTTTCTGGGTGGACAGGTGGACAGACTCTTAACTTTAGATCATGTCATAGTTATACACAATTCAACCTTTTCCATCAAGTGATTTTGTTTCTCTGACTCTAGAATTTCATCCGAGCTCCTTCTTACATTTTGTTGTAAGATATAAAAAGACAGTGCTGGAACAGAGGGCTACTGCACAATCTGAAGGATCTCACTATTACAGAAAGTAATCTTGTTGATAAGTCTTCATGGTTTATGAAAATTAGAAAAAACAATAGCAACTCAAACTACAGCTCCATTTACCTGAATTTATCACCAGGAAATGGCTTTACAGCAGCATAAGTTAGACAAGACCCGCAGTTTTAGGCTGCAGTACCATACATAGCTAAGCTGATGAAAGAGCTAGTTATATAGAAAGAAGGCTGGCTCCCCTTCTTCATTTTCCCTGTGTGGTCCTGTCCCTTCTGGCAGCAGCAAGCTGATAGATTAGCTCAGCACACCTTGTAGAACCTCACCCATAGGCACACCTGAGTCTCAAGACCTGTCATGGTCTCAAAACAACAGTTTAAGTTTCAGTATATGTTCAGTATACATGCTGAAACAAAGCCCAAATAAATGATGAATCAGAAATCCTATATTTACTTTCCTAGGAGTGCTTTGTGGAGTAGACACAGCCATAACCTTTGAGAGTTCACTCTGGATCCAAAAAGAGATTCAGAAGGAAAACAGATATTAATGGTCAAACAAAACTAAAACAAACCACGAAGATCACCGAGACCTGCTTGTTCTGATACTGCAACAGGGACTCCAGCACTATATTTACTGTCTTGTACACGTACACATGCCCCGATCATTGTAAACCACAGAGAGAGTTCAGTGTGTCTGACATCGAGCACAATTACCTCTTTTCAAGGCAAAGTCATACAACGAGCAAAACTAACATGAAGCAAAAGAGTTTTGCAAATGAAAGGCATTAAAAACCTTAACATGCCAAGAAGTAGTTATTTTTTAGACGCCAGCAATGGTAACTTTCAGCTGTTCACTCCTGTGGTTTGGACTGCAGTGACTCACAACAACATAGGACAGGGTGCTACTGTTACACTGCGCAGAGGAGAAAGGTTTTGAGATGGGAAGGCAAATGTTTTAAAAGCAAGCTTCCATATCCCATTTAGAACGTGTCTGTCTTTCATAGTATTGCAAGACTCTTAAGCTTGAGATCAAAAGCTGTGGCCTTAAACACAAATCCCTAACAGTTTATTTGCTGTGATATTCTGTACTTAATACCTGCTGAAGACACTATGGGTTTCACTCCAAAATATGCTTAACCAGCAGCACTTAATGACTTCATTGAGTCTTACACATGTACTTGAAAGCAAGCACTTCGTATCTTTGTTATTGCAAGGCCTTTTTCAGTATTCTCCAAACACACAGAGAAAGATCAGGGGGCTGGGAAATCTGTGCAGGGCGATCTCAGCTCTCCCCATCACTCCTGGCTTGACACCTCTGGAAGCGAACAAACTCTCCTTAGCAAGTTTACAAGAACAATTAATACCGGCTTACAAGACTTCAGAAGGACTAGAGCTCCCCTGGGATACACCCTGGCAGGCAGTTACTCACTCTGCGCCTGCAGGAGTGCTGCCCCAGGTATGGTTTTTTATCTATTCTTTCTTTTCTTTTTTACTTCTAGTACAGCCTTAGGGATCCAGCGCAGAAGAGCCGAGCAGGGCTCACAGCGGCGTCGGAGGCACCAGCGGCCCGGCCCGGCCCGGCCCGGCCTTGCCCAACTCCGGCGCGCCCACACCGCGTCCTCCGCCCCCGGGGCCGCTCTCGCGAGAGACCGTCGCGCGCGCTCCATATTGGGGCATCTCTGTCCTTGGCACCGGAGCTCTCGCGAGCGCGGCCGTGACGAGCATTGGGCCGTGCGGGGTGTGCGGGGCCGGTGCCCGGGATCGGTGCCCGGGATCGGTGTCCGGGCGGTGCGGGTTGTGCGGGGCCGGTGCCCGGGCTGTACGGGTACTCGGGGCCGAGGCCGCTTGGGGCGGGGCAGAGGCGGCGGCAGCTGCGGTGTCGCCTGCGCGGTCCTACCTGCGGCGGGAGTGTGTCCCCGCCCCGCACGTCGGCGCCTCCGCCTCGCTCGCTGCCGGCTGCGCGACCCCCGCTGCGCCTCACGGGGCCATCCAGCCCCTCGCGGCTTAACCCGGGGGAGAGAGAGCAGGGCGGAAAGGCGGTGACAGGGCCGCGTTCGGCATCGCCCCCCGCGTCTTTTGGAGGGGGGGGGTAGTGGCGGCGCGGAGCGCAGGCGGGCGGGGCGTGAGGGGCGGCGGCGGCTGCGTGGGCGTCCCTGCTGCGGGGCCGTCCCCGCCTGGGGAGCAGCGAGGCGGGGAGGGGAGGGAGCGGAGGAGAAAAAGGAAGGAGGGAAGGAAGAAGTTGTCCCTGCTGCAGGAGGAGGTAGTGGCGGCGTCGGTGCTGCTGCTGCTGCAGCTGCGGGCAAAGCCTCCCCCTCCCGCCGAGCCGGGCCGGGCGGGGCTGGCTCCGCAGCCGAGATGTCTCAGGAGCGGCCCAAGTTCTACCGGCAGGAGCTGAACAAGACGGTGTGGGAGGTGCCCGAGCGTTACCAGAACCTCTCCCCGGTCGGCTCCGGGGCCTACGGCTCCGTCTGGTGAGTGCTGGGAGGGGACCGGGGTGTGCGGAGGAGGTCACGTTAGGTCGCTGCCCCCCCCTCTGCCCTGCAGAGACCCGCGGCGGGATCCGTGCGGGGCGGGCACCGCGGCGAGCGGAGCTTGCTTGTCCTTTGGGAGTTCCTCTCCCTCAGCTTTTTACCGGTCTCCCGTTGAACAATTTTCCTCACGGTTTAAGAGCGGTACTACCGGGAAGCCGCAGTCTTGTCTTTGGAATGCGTTGGGGATTGCACCACACGGCAGGTGGTACTGAAACATTTTTGTAGAGGAAGATAATAATGTGTCGTCCCAGTCCCCCCGCCCCGAATGATCTCATATGGACATATTTCACTGTGCCTTCTTGCAGTTAGTAGGTGGGGGCTGGAGAGGCATGGAGCCTGGTAAGTCCCCCATAGCTGGTTTTACAGAGCTGAGGGCCTGGCAGCTCTTGTCGCAGTTTCTTTCTGGACGTGAAGAATAGATTATATTTGAGGCAATTGTATTGTAAATGGAATTTGTTGATAGGCAGGGAGAAGTAGAGGGGAGGCTACGAGGACTGTTATTGTATCCCTGAATTGTAGTGGGTGTACAAGTACCGATGTTTTCTTGGCATTAGTAGACGAACACAGGAAAACTCCTTTTATTGCTGTAGGAGGACAGAATTACTGCAGTGTGTTCTCCCTGGGAGAGTAAAGTCCTGGTATGAATCCTGCAGAAATACAGCAAGCTTGAAGAGTTTAGTTTTTAATTCTTACTTAATAGGAGCAAAACAGGCTACATGTGTGAAATATAGTACATCCTTAATTTGTAGTTGCTCTGCTGAAGTATGTTGGATCATTAAACATAAATGGAGTTGCATGCATTGCTTAATCTTAAAGACAAAGTAGTATTTGGATCAGTTTGACGGCTAGATTTTAGCAGTCATTTAGTAGAACTGTATAGCATTCACAGATTACTGTCTCCCTTTCCTAAGAAACATCTTCCACACAATCATTCTGTTTTTCATTCTATGTTCTTTGGTTCTGTCAGAGTGTGATCAGAATTTGCAAATACGGGTGCGTAATGATTACACAGCTGCTCTGCTGTTGTGTTTGAGCTGGCATGCATATTTTTTATTAACACAGTGTGCAAATTTATATCGTGAGTATCAATTTTATTATAAGGAGGGATGCATGCTAGTAAAGAATTTTGCATGTGCTATGGTTTTAATGAACTGCTCTCAGCTGTTCTTAACTTCTTCAGTTATAAAATTGTTGGTAAGTTGAGCTGAAACGACGTGCATTTCTTAAAATGCTGAGCCTCAAGTATGCAAATGCCTCCATTTCATAAAAGAAAAAACGGCTGATCAATTTTGTGTCAAGATTAACCAGTATACTTGTTGATTTTTTTTTTTTTTAATAGAATCATAGAATGGTTTTGATTGGAAGGGAGTAGACAGGTTTTGTTTGGTGAAAGAAGGGCCTTGTTGATGGAGCTGATAGATACCCCTGTAAGTATCACAGAGTTATGTAACTCCTGAAATGTAATGGTAGATTAATTTGCTCAGTGCCTTGTACATTGTATTTTAAGGCTGATTCTGTATTGTCTAGCCCACTCCTCTTTTCCCCCTCTCCACAATCTCCACTGTGTGTAATAGTTCCAAAGCTTGTTTTCATAACCAATAACTAAGGAGTTTGCATCGTGAATTTCCTGTTTTGCTGTGTCAAAACTTTCAAAGATTGTGCAACTGTGTTCAGACCAGATGAAACAGTGTTGTATTGGAAGCAATTTCAAACATGTGGCACATGAGCCTTTCTACAGTCCATGTTAATAGCTTCCTGTATGTTCTTCTAAAAATAGGTTTCAGAAAATATATAGTTCAAAAAGACTAGTGATATGGAAAGTATGTCAAAGTTAAAAAAATCAACAAACAAAAGTCTTCACATATTTATGTAAGTTTATTAAGCTACAAGTGGTGATTCATATTATTTAGGATATTCCTGCAATGACTTGTTCTGCTCTCTATCCCTTTAGAGATTTTTTTTTTCTCCCCAGTAAAAAGTTACCTGGTTTCATTTGAGACTTTGAGTTTGGTGTATCTTTGTTGGGATAGTAAATAGTGGGGTTTAACCACCCTTAAACCAAATGCTTAAATATACTTTGGTATATATTTGCTGCATGATCATATTTAACTGTAGTAAAATGCTCTGTTGTTTATTTAGTTGCCAAGATGAGGCATTTGAAAATGAGGGATTTCTATATAGTGGAGGGGAAAATAAATAAAAAAGAAAGAATTAAGCCAATAGATGAATCACTTAGACTATGGAGCTGTCGGGTGCTTTGAATGTCTGTTGTGAGTCTGAACACCCTAATACACGAACTTGACTTTGTGTAGTCAGTGGATGGAGAGAGAGGCATTTTCTGCAGGCAGCCTGAGACACGTGCCTAAAGTTAGAGCAAATATTGCAGTTTTTTTCAAAGGATGGTGTGCGGTATTGGAAGAATGATGTTCAAATGGCCAGCTCAGGTATTTTTCAAGATCTGTTTTAAGAAATGGAAATATGTGGAGATGCAAGTAGGAATTCAGTTCTGAAACTTGGAGAAAAATCTGTATGTATCCTCCCATTGATTCTTACTAAGTCATATAACAATTGCTGTGACATCTGCTGTGTGAAATGGTATTTCATTTATTCTTGCAGCAGTTTTGTATGTTCATACAGCATAGTCTTTTGTGTGAAAAAGGTTTTGTAACCAGGCCTACACTGGAAAAAAAAAGGGTTCCTGATGTATCAGTCTTGTAATGTTTCATTTAAGGAGGAGAGGGGCCTAGACAATACAACATCTTGCAGTGGGAAGTTGCTGAACAGAGATGGGATTGATGGGTGACTCACAGGTTAGTTGGAGGATTGCTTTGCTTCTTGTGTGTGCTGGTGGGAAGTCTGGGCATGTGGCATTAGTTGAGCCAGTTCTAAGCTAAGCAAAACAGTGTTTTGATAATTTTTGCCATCAATTTCTAAAATGCTGTGAAGGCACACTCAGTATACTCTTAGTTTACTTCGTAGTTGTATTTTTAGCAGCTGCTGTTTGTGTGTTATATTGATACCTGTGTAAAATAATGGATCTGGTTTAATTCTTTGCAAGCTGTCTGTATGGCCTTAATTAATTTGGAAAGCAATTGAACAGCCAAAACTTATTCTTCCTCAAAATCTTGCATAAGATTTTTTTAAATTTGGTTTTGTTGGTTTTGGATTTTTTTGGTAGACTGTCAGGTGATACAATCCTTGCAAAACCTATGATTTCTTCCCATTTCAACCCTCAGTTGTACTAACAGTGAGTCTGAATGTCTTGGATACTGAGATAATTACCAGACAAACATATGGATTTAAGAAATTTTAAAACATCAGGCTCCAGAGGGAATTAAATAACAACCCTAAATATCACCTCTGTAGAAGCATGCAGGTGCCTCTAAAGCATGTGTATGCTTGAAGGGACAGGTGCCTGCTTCTCCTGTAAGGTGTGGTAGATATGTGAGGAGTGATATGAAAAGAACTACAAAACCGAGTGGGAGGAAGCAGCCATACAGACAGGATTAGCAGAAGATGTGTGAGGAAGGGAGAATCGAGTAGGAGAAGGGCAGGCACAGAAAAGCCATGGGCAGAGCTCTGAAAATGCTAGCAAGTAGTTTGAGCTTTATGGGAACTTTTTATATTAAGAAGTGAAATTAGTGTGAAGATATCTGTCCTACAGGGAGATTTTTATTGCAACTTTTTTAGAAGCAGAAGTTAGTGTAGCAGAGGAAAATGAGATTTACAACTTTGATAGTGTGTTGGGAGGGTAACTGACTGAAATGCAGGTACAGGTTGAACTCAGAAGTGACTGGTGTTAATAATAAACTGTCAGGTACTAAGAACTGTGTTTTTCTGTCTGTGACTGGGGGTATATAAATTAACTTCAAAGGTACCACTGAAGATACTCAGCTTAGGTATTTGCACTAGCAATGTGCAGCATACTATTTAGCAAAATAGCCTTTGCAAAATAATCTTTCTGATTATCTCGTATTTAAATAAATTGTGTTCATGAGTAATTTTGTGCATACTTTAGTTCCTCAGACTACTTCAAATGTTACTTCTAAGATCTAAGTTGGATCAGTTTATAGGTTCTCTAAAATACTTGTTTTATTCTACCTTTTATGTTCTGGATTTAATTCAGGTTAGCTCAGAATTGTAATTCTAGCTCGCTTAGGGTGAGGTGGATGCAATTCATTTGCCATAGCACAGTACTATGTAAGAGGTTAAAAAATGTATGATAAATTCTGAATTTGTGCTGATCCTGTTTTAAAAGAGATTTAAAACTGTACGTCATGCAGTTTTTTTACCCAATTGGGCTTCGTTAGCTGAAATATGATCAGTGTTATGCAGCTCTTTTAAGTCTGTGATGGAAGCCAGATTCATGTTCTTCAAAATGCTCTCCAACTGACAGCTGTCCTGTAGCTCCATGAGAACCATTAGACAGATTATCTATATTGGCAGAAAATTACTCAGCATGCTTTTATCTGTAGGGAAATAGTCTTTAGGCCTCAAATGTGACCAAACTTAGTCTTCTGACTTTAAGTCTAGATTGTGAATGTGCAGTAATACAAAACTTTCTTTCCTGAGCTTGTGCACAGTGTCATTGTTGCAGTGCTGCTGATGGCAATTCCTCTTGGGCATTGTACAGCTACTATAGCAGCATAATAACTTGATACAGCCCCAAAAATTGTCATTAAAAAAAAAAGATGAAATTGAATTTCATTTGGACCCTGAAACACCTTATGTTATGTCTGATGGCTCTGAAATCTTCTCAATATCTTGGAAACCATCAGTATGAAAGAGTTACTGGTATATGCTGCATTTTGTACCTGAAATGTTTGAAAACTGATAAAGATTCATGACTAATTCACAACAGCATGTGTTGAATTATGATAACTAATCTTATTTTTGCTCTAAGTCCTAGAAAACACCTTATGTATCAGTAAAATATTGTCAATGTAATTTCAGGCTGAATTAGGGATCTTGGTATATTGCAAAATGGTGTATGTATTTCATGAAGTGTTGCAGCTTAAATATTTATTTTTCTAGTGGTGTGTGAGAACTTGCTAATTTCAAATCAAGATTAAAAAATGAATGCTTAATGTCTTCTTTTGTGTACTCAAGCTGAGTGGGGTGTAAAGGATAACGTGTGGAAGCAGTTGCTCACGGGCATTCTTTGAGCCAGTATGATGTAGCTTCAGTAATTCAGCTGTGGCAGGTTGGTGCTCCTGTGACCTGCTGTCTGTACTCCTGTGCGTTTTCCAGAGAGCTCTTTCCACTGTGTGTATGCCCTTTATAGAAAAGGAGATACTCTTCTTCCACTGCGCACAGTGGGTGTTTCCAGTCTCTGGCAGGACCTGGGGAAAGGATCCCTCTTTGCAGAAATGAACCGATACTGTGTTTTCTATTTCTCATGAACCTCATTTACGAAGTTCCTTGGAAACTGGGCAACTTTGAGCTAAGAAGTCTTTTTGCAGGTTAATTCCAGTTGATTGCTTTAAGAATAAATGACAACTACATTTATTTCAAATAGCTGCTTTGGCAGGAGTGGGCATTGTGGGTTGCCCGGGCAATTGTGGGTTTGTTCTAGGGTTACTTTTTTGATTGGTTTTGAACTTTCTGTTAGTTAAGCTTTACATTTCACCTTACATTTGTAAATGTGTAGCATTCCTTTTTGCTTGATGTTTATCAAGAACTAGTGCATACTCACTTTTAGATGGAAGCAGGAGTTCACCTGAATCATAATGCAGCAGGAAAATAAATATTGTACTTCTATGACTTTCTTCATTCCATACTCTCCTCATGTTTGTTGTCTTGAGTCAAGCGTTACCTTGATTTCACATCCTCCCTTTCTCCTTCTCCTTCCTTTTGGACAGACCAGAGCTTTATAAGTTATATAAGGACTTACTTAAAAAAAGGATAATTTTACAGTACAAAGCATAAAAAACCCCAAACCTATTTGTACAAAATTTCTGCTAAAGGGACAAGTTTTGGTAATGTACAGCTAATTATCATTTGTTCACATGCATTTTTGTATAACAGAACTTTAGGATTGGATGTGATTTACCAAAGAAATTTGATTTCAGCTTCAGTCATAGTTAACAACAGTCATATATAATTTTACTAGGCATAAGTCTTGGATTTTTGTATGGACTTAAATCCATGAATGGTAGTATCTTGAGCTTAGCATTTTGTGATGAAGTGTGGCGTATGAAAGTATGTTTAGGAATTGTGATAATATTTACAAGTACTCTCCCTCTTTCCAGAGCTTTATTACATATTTATGTTTAAGAGCACTTTAGACAGCAAAGTCAGAAACATTTCTTTTTTTTTCTACAAAATTTCCCTTTACTGTATGGACAAGACCCTTTACTGTATGGACACGTCTCTTAAACATTTTCTGTTGAAACCAACAGTTGTGTAAATATGTGGGAATTTTGGGTGGGAATGCAGGTTACGGACCAGGATACCTAGAAATTATTTTCATTGCAGAAACGGTGTTGACTGTGACTCAGTATCTAGATAGCTGCTGCCTAGAGTTTCTAAGTGTGGATTTGAAGGCATTTATAAAGAATTCATTTGGATAGTTTGATTACTCTCTGTTGTAGCTCTGCCTTTGACACAAAAACTGGGTTGCGTGTGGCTGTGAAGAAGCTGTCCCGACCATTTCAGTCCATCATCCATGCCAAAAGGACCTACCGAGAGCTGCGGTTGCTTAAGCACATGAAACACGAAAATGTAAGTTGAAGGAGATGGTATGAAATCTTTCTCTGAAGTTGGACTATCCAGTGAGCATCCATCATGATTGTATTTAAGATCTTGCTGCATATGATTTTTTCCTAATGTTAAATACAAAGCTTGCAGTAGTCCAAGGGATTATAGTTGTAAAAAAGCATGCAGAGTAAGAAAAACAAACCAAACCCAAAAAACCCCACAATAGCCAATTTTCTGTTAAAAAAATCTTAAATGTTCTATAGAATATAATCTTGAAGTTACAGTTTAGCAAGTTGATGCTGTCATAAAGGTTTGGGACACAAGTGATGTCACTTACATTTTTGTATTTGCTTGCTGTAGTGAACTGCAGTTTTTGTTATGTTAAGCATTTATTTAAAAAAAAAATCCCAACGTTTGTTTTTAGTGGCTTCTGGAGGGTTTTTAATACTTGTTTTGGCTTGCCTGTATCAGAAGGGCGGGAAGTAGATGTTCACTAGATTCCTGTAGGTAAAATAGAGAGGAAAAAAGGGGTGGTGGTGAAGGGGTGGAAATTAGATGGCTTTTCATCAACAAGGAAACAAAACAGAACGTGACAAAGTTTATGTTGAACTATTTTTTGATATAAGTTGCATTTGGTATAGAACACAGTTGGCTGACCCATTTCTTGTGTGTGTGACATTAATATAATGGCCAGTCTTCGCGAGCGAAGATCTGGGAAAGGTCATAAACCCTTCGAGCCTGCGCAGTGGATTTTTTTTAGGTGAGACACAGCGTGCGCTGAACTGAGCCCACCCTTTAATCCTGAGGTTCATCTGCCGGGGCCGAGCAAAGCTTGGACAGTGACAGTGAGGTCCCCAGGACGTAGGTTTGTTTAGAGTGACCTTCTCTTAGCTGGATTGCCTTACAAGGCTGACGAGCTCCAACTGCCCGGGGGGCCGGGAATTGAACCCAGGTCGCAGCAGTGAGAGTCCTGCACTCTAACCACTAGACCACCAGAGCCCACCAACATATTTATACACTGCAAACTGTTTGGAGCAAGCATTACATGCAGTGGAGCAAAAAGTCTCATCACGTGCAAATCTGGAAAGTATGGCAGTTTAAGGGCCTTGAACATAAGGTAGTTTTCTATATCCTGTATGTAGTCTAGTTCATTATGATCTTGAGCAAGTAAATGAACCTGCAGAGCACTCAAGTGCGTCTGCATTATATTTTCAAGTTTCAGAAGGCCTCGTTAGCTTACATAAAGCACAACACTGAGCAGATGGAAATAAAAACATCTACTGGAAGGAGTAGCTTCTATGCCACAAAGGATCTTAGTAATTGTATCATATTGTGCTATGAATATGTTTCACAACTTTACTATTTTCTTTCTAGGTGATTGGCTTGTTGGATGTGTTCACCCCTGCCAAGTCACTAGAAGAATTCAATGATGTGTAGGTAACTTCTCTGAAGACTGCAACAAAATACCTTTTGTATCTTCTTTTATGTCTCCCAGATTATTACAGAAATACTTAACACCTTAATTCATCTGCCATCATTCACAAATAATTCTGAATTCCAGCACAAAGATACTAGGACATCCTAAGCTATTGCCCTTGTCAAACTTGTTCACTTGGTGTGTTTTATTGACTAGTGCTGTTGGAATCAGTGTACTAATCTGCTACATTATTTAAAGTGTTGTGGACATATTTTGTTCATTAACATGCTTTGGGACAGTCAGCCCTGCTACTGGAGATGCATAGAGAATTTTTATCCTAATCCTGTTGAAGAGATTGCTTCATAGCCCACGTGTTTCCTTCTGATAATAGGTACTTGGTGACACACCTTATGGGAGCAGACCTGAACAACATTGTGAAATGCCAGAAGCTCACCGATGACCATGTGCAGTTTCTCATATACCAGATTCTTCGGGGGCTGAAGGTACGTGCATCTGTCCTACCCAAATGCTCATCAACAGGAGGTGCAAGTTCTTGAGGAGTGTCAGAGATTCTTGTGAGTACACAGTGGGGCTTCTGTAACTTTCCTGATGTATCGTAGGACAACTTTATATTATCGTTCTTTCATTTTATAGCTCTTTGGAGCTCTATATCAGTAAGGTTTCCTATCATTTTTGTGTATTCCTGTGGGCAGAGTCTGGAAAACTATGAACTGATGCCCTACAATCTGCTCTGACTATGAATTTGCCCTTTCTTCAGTTTTGTTTACTTGTGTGGTTTCACTCAGGTGACAGCACTCCTGGGTGTTCCTAATGAGAGACAAACTGGAACACCTACCTACTTAAAACTTACAGACACACAGCCAGGTCCTTCTGCAGACAAGCTGTAGCATTTGAATTGTGTGGGCTGGTGTAGGGCAGTATTTTCTACCGAAGAAATGAAAAGGAGGCTACTTGGACTCTTATATAAAATTTATCATTTTTTTTTTTACAGTACATCCATTCAGCTGACATAATACACAGGGTGAGTGTTTGTTCTAAGATTGTTTTGGTACAGGAAGCAATGTTTTTAAAAAATGAAGCAGAGAATTTTACCATGTAGCACTGATTGAAGCCAGAAGAAATTTTCTGAGAATTAGTTTGGTTAAATAGTAAAAAGATTAAACATGGGAAGTGATTATCAAGATCTGTAACTTCTGTTTCTGCCTGTGTTCAGCTTGTATCTTTGTGAAGCAGCTTTTCTATTAATATACATATATTGCACTGGTTTTGCAATAATCCTTTATGCATTTTTGCTTATATGTAACACGTCTGAGGATGTCAGATCTCTGACTCTCTGATAAAATACTTTACCCAGAGTTGGTATTTACACTGAGTTAGAATCTATATTTCTATCTGCATTTATATTTTTATCTACTTCAGACTTGTGAAACAACACTGTTGATGTTTAATTTTTTAGGATTTAAAACCTAGTAACCTAGCTGTTAATGAAGACTGTGAGCTGAAGGTAATGTAATCACAAGATCTGATTGGTTTGACTGAGATTTGAGCGAATGCTGCGTGGATGTCCCTTGCAATTAAAGGGTCAAAATAATTCCTTTTGAAAATACTTTTGTAGCCCAAGATACTAATGTGCTTCCCAGATGTAAAGAGATGTAAGGATGTGTTTTCTGTATCTGTTTCTGTGTTTCTAATGAATCATAATGAAAGTGAAGAGTTAATAGATTTAGTTTGGGTTTAGTTGCTTTGGAGACAAGATATTGAGACGTAATTCTTATTGTCGAGTCCTATACTGCTCTAGGCTAGTGTATTTTAACTGGTTGTGAAATTTGGTTTCATAATCTGTTTTTGCAGCTCCACTACCCCTCTTCTCCCCATTCCAGTGATTGCTTGATTGTTTGCTCTAGCTGGTTTGCATTGTTCCACTGCAGTAGTTGGTGTATGTCTTTTCTGTAGATCCTGGATTTTGGCTTGGCCCGACACACAGACGATGAGATGACGGGTTATGTGGCTACCCGGTGGTACAGGGCCCCTGAAATCATGCTGAACTGGATGCATTACAACCAGACAGGTAATGCCTCTAACTAACACAAGGCTTTTCAGTTTCTGAATGGTGGGGAACAAAGAGATTGTCCTTGTACATGCTCCCTTCCATTTGATGGAATAAGTCGGCAGTCATGGTAATTATGCTTCAGTAAGGGAGCTTAAAAGAAGCAAGTCATAGAATTGGTATTTGAACCACAGTCTGTCAGATGTAAGTCAAGAATCATTGTGATAGCATTGGCAAGACTGCTTTAAATATGAACCTTTGAAACTGCAATCAGTAAAATATTGTCAGCATTTATCCATTGTTTTCCCTAGCATAGTAGTTTTTAAAGTAAGTGACTGGAATGGATCTGGATAAGAAGGTGTGCTTTTAGGAAGCTGCTGAGAATACACTGAAAAATGTCTGCAGTTATGCTGTGAAGAAATGATTGAAAAGTATATAAATCTATCCTTTCCCCTCTTGTTAGCCATTTGTTCAGTTTTATCTTCCTCACAGTTTCCAGTATCTTCTCTCCAGCACACCGCACTTCCTATTTGCAGATCAGGCACAGAGAAGAAAAAACAAAGGCTGAGAATGGTTCTTGTACAGGACAGCATATGCACCATACAAAATAATGTGCTACCCCAATTTCATACATCAATATTTTTTCTTTTTTTTTTTTTTTCTTTCCTCTTGCATGTATATAGGCTTGTCTTATATCTCTGGTATAATAATTGGTGGTTGTTTGGGTAGAATTTATGTAAGGCGAAGTGCAAATTCATTTCTCAGAGCTGTCTTGGACAGGTTTCGTCCTCTGATTATACAGATTCCTCCCCAGCTCTTTGGTGTTCAGTTCATGTTATTCTCTAGAAGGAAGAGTTGCCTGATCTAGTATTCTGTTGTTTGTACAAGTTTTAGATGACACAGTTATGGAACTGTATTAGTTAACTTGCAGTGTATTTCAGATTGCTTCAATGCCATGAGACTATTTAAGGGTGGAGTTGTTTGCAGTAGTTGGACAGGGTGATTCTACTGAGATTGTATTTTCATGCATTATGTTGTTTTGTTTCCTATTTTATTTTGTTCAGTTGATATTTGGTCAGTGGGATGCATTATGGCTGAACTGTTGACTGGAAGAACATTGTTCCCTGGTACAGACCGTATCCTTTAGAAGTAATATATTTTTTGAAATGGAAGTTAGAGATATTCATTTTCACATACTTGACAAGAAAATAAGTTGTGTGTTTGGTTGTGTACTTTTTTGTTTGTTTTCAAATTAATGGCTTCTATTCCAGTACGATGAGGTGAGTTCTTGATTTTGCTGCACATCTGTTCCTATTTATTAGCATCCCTAGAATTACTCAAATACTGTTTGTTTCTGGGAGTTACTTTCCTTTAAGTTTATTTAAATTTATTAGTTGAGTTTGTAGAAAATACCTGCATGGCTGTCTGCTGAGAATCCTCTCATGCTTCAGGTTTCTAGCAAATGCGAAGCATCCCTTCTGGCTTTTCCTTGTCCTGTGGGTATGCTGTGAAAGCAGTGGGTTTGCAGGTTCTTTAGTGCCAAGGTTCTCATTAAAATTGCTTTGAAATGTTTAGGTTCTGCTTCCACACCTGACTGTAAACAGACTGTGAGCCTTCTTTCACAGCATGCTTGTATTGATATGAAAATCAAGCTCGAATAATGTCTTTTCAAAATTATTTTTTTTTGGCCTTATCAAAGTGGACTGGGTAGGACACTTTGGCAAATTTATGAGAACAGTTTGTGAGATTTGGTCACATTTTCCCTGGGAAGTTGGAACTGAGACTTGATGCAAATTGTTGCTCTTAACAGCTTTTCTCCATTCAGGCACACAGCATAGCAGGGTAATTTACTACTGGCAAGAATTTTCATTGCCTAGAGGACTTCATTTGCCAGAGAAAAGTACATTGCCCACCTTTGACTAAAGTTTATTATTTCAGCCACAGTTTGTTTATTTTAGTAACTTTTATTAATTTATTAATATTTATGTCTGTTAATTCAAATATGTTAGCACTTGATGAAAAGAACACTAGTGTTGGAAGTGCTGGCCTTCTGTTTACTGTGTTGCCTTCAGAAAGCATCTCGAGGAAAAGGCTCTCATTCCAGCTTTGACACAGTAACCTCCCTTTTCAGTGTGCTGTAACTTTATCCTCTTCCCTATTTTTCTGGTTGTCTTCATCTCATAATTTGTCTCCATATTTGTTGAATTGATTGTATTCCACTCTGTAGTCATCTCTGCTGTATATTTCTGTTGTCAGACAGAAACTGAACTAAAACAAAAGTGGCTTCAAAGCTAGAAAAAAAGTTGCTCTCTTTCTATCCACTGATTGAGCATGTGCAGGTTGCTTTGAACAGATTTGTTTCTTTCAAGAAAAACTGAGAGATCAAGGATTGTTGATTCAAACAAAGCAAAAGTCTTTCAGCTGTTGCCATTATTTGACTCTGGTAACAGTGGCACTTTAGATTTTAAAAATCTGGACACTTGCAGCTAAAATATTTGCTAGTAGGATTTGCAGTGTGTAACAAATCCTTCATGATGAGTTCTTTATGACTTGAACAACAGTGATCTTCCAAGCCTGAGAATTTTTTTCTCCAACTGTGTTCTTAGCTGTAAATTATAGCAAGTAATATCTGCAACGCAAAATAGAGTTTACTTCTGGGATCTAAATTGTTTGCTTTGTTATACTTCACTAAGTTATATCTCCCAGCAGATGCTTGTGATTGTTTACTTTAAATGCACAATTTCTTCCGCAAATGGCAGCAATGCTTTTTAATTAAATGCTTTTTCTGTTCTGAGATTTAGGAAAATATGGTGAGATTTAAGAAAAATCCAATTTCCCATTTTAGACAAAACTTTGTAGTACTGTAGTTCTTGCAGTTTGTGTGTGTGGTTTCCCACTTCAGGTAAATGTATATGCTTTTTGATTGTGAAGTTAGAACTATGAGGGGAGCAGCGTTGGTTCAGAATCTTGTTTGTGCATGTAACACTCATCCAAGGATCTAGAAAGGACCCAAGCTGTCAGCTTTCATCCCAGTTTTGCTGACATCTAAAGACAGCAAGCAGAAGCTAGATAACAGTCGGCTCTAGTTTATTCCTGTCTTGGAGGGCTCTTTGAATATATGCATGATTTTAGAAGAACGTTTTTAAGAAATTTTCCAGGTTTAGACACTGTTGGATAGTTCTGGGCTCTTTATAACTTCTTTGTACCCGCAGATTTGCTGAGGCCTGTGTTCCTCCTGCAGTGTCTCTATACAACTGCTGACTTAGTGACTTTGCAAATACTATTAACATACATAATTCAAGGTATATTTAGCTTGCCTCTAGTAAGTATTGCTTGCCTCAAGTAAGCTTGCCTCTTGCAGTATGTCCAAATCCACTGCAGTTCTAGTTCTAGAAAATTCTCTTTGCAGTTGGAGGCAACGTGACTGCATTCTGTGTGTTCAAGAAGCTGGAAATTGCTCCTATTTGACAACTGAAAATTTGAAATTCTTGGTCTCAAGATGTTCATTTTTTCGACTCTAGAGCTTCACGTTTCTAAAATTAAAGAGACAGTGACAGAATACGTAATGGCTTCTCAGGATGATCGTCCTTCTGTTTAGATGGTTCTTTTGTTTGAAGTATTGGTCCCTTTCACCAAGAATCTGGCAGAAATGGTGTGATGTTATTTACAGTCCATCACATATTTCTTAATACGGCGCAGAGATGCATCTGTTACTTGTAAGAAGCTTCAGTATGGGTAAGCTGTACAGTCCATTTAATTGGGTAAGTAATAAAGTTGTATTCTGAGATTATGATCTTCAATGCTGTCTGTGATGATTATGCCACTGATAAAGTAATGCTGAACTTAATGTTCTGAAAGACCTAATTTGTAGAGATTCTGAACATGGCTGTCATTGATGTAAAGCAAGAATTGAGATACTCTTAGGAAAAACCCCCCTATGGTTAATATGGGCCTAGCTCTGCAGTATTGTTACAGTACTCTTAACTTAAAACTGAATGCAAGGTAATTGAATTATTTGTATTGTGATCTATGGGTAGAAATATTTGGATGGAAGATGGACTTCCAGTATTGGTAAGATCTCTGCCAGGAGGCGGAGAAGGGGAACAAGATTGTGAGAAAGACTAGTCGGAGACAAAATATGAGGTAATGAAAATCAGAGTCCTTTAGGCTTTTAGCATGAGTCATAGATAGAGGCTTTTTTTTTGGTATTATTGTATCTGTCTTATACCAAGATCAGTTTCTGCTAAACATGTATATTAAATTTTTTCAGCTCTTGTAATGTGAATGATTCACACGAGTAAGTAGGAAAGTTGACTCTTTTTGACAGTGTGACTTGCATAAAATCATATAAAGTGAAAATAAGAATATCTAGAACTGTTTGGACTAGTTTAGCCAGTTTTGTTTTTCTGTATGTTTTAAGTTGACTGTATTCCCTTAAACTCTGAAGAGTGTTTTTATTACTGTTTCTATTCAGTAGTATGAGTCTCATGATAACTAACCAGTCTGAAATTACCTATTCTTCTATTATGTCTTACTCTTGCTTGTGGTGGCAGCTAAAACAACTTTGAACTTTGCTTTGTCTGGATAAGCTCTTACAATCCTATGATGTCTGCTGCTAATGGTGATGGCAGGTTGTTTTCTGAATTTTAGAATCACTGAGGCTCATCAGTCCTTGGGAGTATCTTGGAGATGGCACTTGGGGTTTGCATGCTGTGCTTTCCTTCTCTATGCACATGTGGTGGTATTTTTCTTCTGCTTTCTATTTACTACATCTTTTTCCTGTCTTTAATTGCTTATGGCTGATTTCTCTGGGATGTAGTAGTTAAAGAATGCTGCAGTTCAGCAGGCTATAGATGGCAGGCCTGAAACTAGAAGCAGGGATGGATTTCGGCAGGCCTGTGGCAGTGCCAGTTACACATCCTGTGTTTTCTCTTGTTTATCTCAGAAGTCACTGAAGCATATTACACAAGTAACTTCCAGTAGTAAATGGGGCAGCAATATTGTGGGCATACCTGGTGCACACGATTTTAAATGCCTTTAAAGTAATTTAAATATTTAAACTGAGGTATGGCATGTGACTTCTGAGGCATGTTAGCAGTTGAAATTTACACAACTGTGTCTTGCACAAGAATGAATGAAAGATGTAAGGGCTGTTTTAAATAGCACTGGAGAAAAGCCAATTTAAGAGTCAGTTGTGGTTAGTATAGTGCCCTCTGCTATTTCTCCTAAACCAGTGAGTGGGTATTCTGACTTCGTTTTAAGCATTGACAATTAAGAGTTGCCAATTCAGCTAAGCTAAATCCAGCTAGATACATTGGGTTTACGCTTAGGTTGTGAGTGCTTTAAGTAGCTACAAGTTGGCCAAGAAACTTGACAAGTGAGAAGTTAAATCAGCTGTTCTGACAAACTATTTCCAAGGCTTTTAATTAATTTAATATGTAAAACTTTAGACCGGAGTTTACATCAAAATGTGAAGGTTTTAGCAAAATATTGGTGATTTCCTTCATATACAGTTTGCCAGTATTACAGGAACTCAGAGTTGTTGTTTTTCAGTTTGTTTTTTTTAAACAGGTGACAGTTTTTGAAGTTCCTTGTAGTACTGAAATTAAAAGATACTCTAACAGGAAATGGTAGCTGTATCTTAAATCATCAGGAAGGCATTGATCCCAGAAAAAAAGGTTGTCTAGTAAGTAGACTACTTTTATTGCAAGGGAAATGTGTAACTAGTTTGGTATAATTAAAGCAAATGTAAACATTACAGACAGTCTGAAATCACTATGGAGGATAATTCAGGGAAGAAGAGAGATTTTGTGTTAATGGTTCCTAAAAAGATATTTTGTCTCCTTACTATCTTGAGTTTTAGACATAAAACAGTGTCTTTGATGGACCTATTTTTCTCCTCCACTCAATTGTACATTTTGTCACTTGGGCTTTCTTAAAGAGGACAGCTCAGACTGGTATGTGACCTGGTGGAAGCTCTGTTCTGGAGTAAATGTTCTTTGCATCTGCAGTGTTACATCCTGAGAGCTGTCCACATAGATATATTAAACCTGAGCCCATATTCTGTTTCTCTCTGCTGCTCCAGCAAGTCTGGAGGGCAGAAGGGGATGTGCAGGTGCTTTGGCCCTCCTGATCCCAGGGGCTGGCAGGGGTCAGTACCCTCTGGCAGCTGCAGCAGCCCAGCTGCTCTGGGCCTGCGAAAGTTGTGCCCCATGCTCAGGTGAAGCAATGCTGGAGGTTACGAGCAGGGTCCAATCATCTTCTTACTTTCTAAGTTTTAGAAGTGGCTAAATTATCTTGGAAGGTGTTCACAAAAGGCCTTGGCTTTCTTTTTAATATTAGTGCCTACCCTTTTCAGCCTTCTGCTTTACTTCAGCTGTCACTAACGCAACCTAATCCTGCTAACTGCGGCCACTTTGGTGTGGGGCCTGAAGGGGTGAAGGGAGCATGTGAACTGATCCTGTGCCAGTGGGGCAAAATCTTAGAGTTCTGCTCCAAAATAGTTAAGGATGCAGTGACCGATTCAATGCATGTTTTGTATGTGTAGACAAGATGTTCAATCTGTCTGATAGAGAGATGAGTTATAAAGGGGTATTCAGTTGTAAACAAGAGGAATTAATATGGTTTGCTTAAAGTAGATTTTCAGTCAAGGCCTTGGCAGGAATTAATTTTCAACATTAATAGGGTGATATGTTGCACTTTTCATTTTGATTTCTCCCAGCATTTTCCTTTATGGTCCATCATTAGATATTGATCAGTTGAAGCTCATTTTGAGACTCGTTGGAACCCCAGGGCCTGAGCTTTTGAAGAAAATCTCCTCAGAGTCTGTGAGTTTACACTTTGATTGTGATATCTGCCCTTTCAGAAGTCCCAAGTTTGTGTGTTGTTCTCCTGTAGTCTCTCTGTAGTTTGTGTTGGGATTTATTTTCTGTTATTTTAATTCTTTTGCAATTCTTTGCTCTTGGATGGCTTTGAGTTCTTATGCTATGTGTATCTGTTCTTTATTCCTCTTACCTCTGCCCATGGTATGATTTTGTCCTTTCACATTCCCATTTTACTGCTTTGTGACTTTTCTTTGAGTTTGTGGATTGTATGATCAGATATTACTGGGGAAATATTTTTCACAGCTAAGAGCTTGAGGCTTATCTCTATTATTACTTCTCCAGATTATGTACCCAGGGATCTCTCTAAATAGGAGCAAGTGTGTTATCCTGTAAACACACACAGTCCCTTCTGTGCTGTGATTAAGTCCTGAAACACTGCTGCCACTATCTTTGTTTTTGTAGCATAAAATGCCTTTTAGATGCCTGTATCTAGCAGCTGTTTCCAGGGCACACAGCATAGTCTGCTGAGCATATAACTACTTGTGCTATGTAGGATGTTGCTATATGGGGCCCTTTTTATCAAGGTAATAGCAAAAAACAGCCATATTGCCATTTGCTATATTGTACTAATCTTGAATTGTGAACTTCTGCAAAGACAGGGTTAAAAATGGCCTTTAATTTTACCTGTTTGTGAAGGTGGAGTGCATAAACTCCGTAGCAGTTGGGAGTAGCAGGTTAATGCACAGTGGGCAGTGAGCTGGCACAGGGGTCACTGGCGGTGCTTCAGCAAGTCACTGCTGTTTGTGATGCACAGCAGAGGATCAGAGCAGTGGAGAGTGGGGATAAGATTTAGTGCTGCAGCTTATGTTCCTGTTCTTGTAACAGTGACTGTAAATACAAAATGTGAGATTAGCCTTGGATTACATGTGAAGAAGGTAGATGTGCAGTGCAAATTTGAATAAATTGGTCAACTTGCTGAATATCCTACCAATTTAAAAAGCCCTGGGATGTTCTACCTTTGGAGAGATTAGAACTGATTAATGCAGGTTGCTTTGGTTGCTCTGTAAACTGACCTTAAGGCCAGTTTGGTGTTTGAAGTACAGGGGACTAGCAAGAGACATAAACTGAAAGGTTGACTAAATTAAGCAAAAGATTAGTTTGCATATGTAAGTTGAAGTGGGTCTTTTATTATATTTATTGTGCAATAATAGTTAAAAATTGCTCTTACTGAGGTCTGAAACAAGAGTCTGTTAAAAAAAACCAGTAAAATACTGTTTCTACAATTTTTTTCCGTTGTATGGGGAATGCAAAACTATTACGTGTTTGAGGGCCTTTAGTGTGTCACTATAACAAATTGTTTTTCTGCTGCATTACTTTACTTGCTCTCACTTTCCCTGTTCCCTGACATCAGTCTTATGCAAAGCTAGTGTTTTGCTAATTTTGCACTTACTGCTTTCTTTCACCTCGCCCACATATCAAAGTGCATTCAAAGCTGTTCAGGTGTCAGTTGTGAACCAGTTTCACTTTGCACCACAAAAAACTAAAGTACTCTCCATGCAGGGAGGAGGTAAAAAAAAGCTGGTAACCAGTGCAGAGGATACAGGTTTTGTTTCTGTTTTAATTTTTGTTCATTTTCCTGAAGCTGTATATAGCTTCAGCGGCCTAGGAAGAATTTTGAGGTGTAGCTTCAGCTGAAGGAAACATCTACTCTGATGGCTTAAAACTTTTGGGAAATGTGAATGCAACCACGTTGGAGTGTAATAGTGCTTTTATTAAACAGAAATACTTCCTGTACTGGCAGTTACCAACTGATCAGTGATCCTCCATTGTTTCAAGTGTTCACTAGGGTAATTGCTTAACTTCTCACAGGTAGCTGAAAAAATTAGTGGGCCCTGCCTATATGGCTTTTGCCTTGTGGTTTGCAGAAGAGATGCTTTGTATGCAACTGTTTTGTGTTTAAAATGGTTTTTGCACTGTTTTTAACAAAGCCCTTGACTAGGCACTTAAGATATTAACCAGCTTCAGCAGATCATGCGTCTGACGGGAACACCCCCTGCATATCTCATTAACAGGATGCCCAGCCATGAGGTGAGATCTGAGCAGATGAGGGGGGTTTGCAGGGCAGGTCTTCACTTAGTGTTCACCTCTTCTATAAATTCTATGCTTGCATGTGGCATGGGGTGGGCAATTAACTACCTGCTCTTCAGCAAGATTTTTGTACTAAATAAAGTCTCGAAATTTGGACAGTGCGTGCCCAACCACAGACTTCTGAGACTCGGGAGAGTGTGGATGTGAGTTGGTTTTGTATTGTGTGCCGTGTTGTGCAGCTTCTCAACGAACAGCACGCTGCATACAGCTTTACTAGGACTCCAGGGAGTCAGCTCTTGCTGTACCTCTTTGCTTTTCAGTCTTGCATGAACCACAAGTAATGTCAGTTCTTCCTCTACTGTCTTGAGTGCCTGCTAGTTGGGACAGGTTAATGCTGATGCACTTAGTACTTGTCAGAGTAAGTAAAGAGAAGGCAAAGCAAGGAAACAGACTATAATAACCAGTGCTTTAGGATAGTTGAAAAATACTTTGTCTTGGTGGCTGGATTGTATTATACTTCAACAGAGCATTTGTTTCCACAGGCAAGAAACTACATTCAGTCTTTGTCTTACATGCCGAAAATGAACTTTGAAAATGTGTTTATTGGTGCCAATCCCCTGGGTAAGACTTGTTTTATTAAATGCTGTGTTCTTCCTGAAATTGAAGCTAGCATGTCCTGGGACACAAAGACATTCCCAAAGTTTTGTTCTGACTAGTACAGAACAGGGCTATGTACTGTTTTCAAGTTTACAAAGTATGTGTGGACCAAGGGTGTAAAAGGAAGAAATCGTGAGTGATGGGTGGGTCCTGAGAAACTACAGATTCCTCATATATGTTGGGCTTTTACAGGCTTACATTTCAGAGTACACTGTCACACATCTCACTGTGTAATCCTTTCTGTTTTGGTGCTCTTACAGCTGTGGACTTGCTAGAGAAAATGCTGGTGCTGGACACGGACAAACGCATTACTGCAGCAGAAGCACTGGCCCACGCCTACTTTGCTCAGTATCATGATCCAGACGATGAACCAGTGGCAGACCCCTATGACCAGTCTTTTGAAAGCAGAGAACTTGAGATTGAAGAATGGAAAAGTAAGTTTGGGGGAGGGGAGAGAGAGCCAGCTAGCTTCTCTTGTGGTCATAGAATCATAGAATATCCTGAGTTGGAAGGGACCCACAAGGATCATGGAGTCCAACTCCTGGCTCTGCACAGGGGTCCTGTGCAACCCAAACAATCCCACCATGTCCCTGAGAGTGTTGTCCAAATGCTCCTTGAACTCTGACAGCCTTGGGACCATGACCTCTGCCCTCCTGCATGGGGAGTCTCTTCCGAGTGCCCAACCACTCTCTGGGTGAAGAATCTCTTCCTAATACCCAGCCTAACCCTCTGCTGACACAGCTCCAGCCATGCCTTGGGTCCTGTCACCGGTCCCAGAGAGCAGAGCTCAGCATCTGCCACTCCGCTGCCCCTCGGGAGGAAGCTGCAGACCCCAGTGTGTCTCCCCTCAGTCTTCTCCATCCTGTGAGCTGGGTCCATCCCATGAGCTGTGGTTCAACTAAACCCTGGTAATTCGAGGCACAAAAGAAAGTGATAAAAATATGGGCATTCTGTTGATCCTGAGGTCCTTATACTGGCTGAATCTACTGTATGCTATGCATATATTTAGGATAGTCCCTGGTAACTGGTTATTACTAGGAGCATTCAAACATGTAAGCAACATAGTTGCTCATGTCTTTATGTTTTGTAACTTATTCACATCTCAATGCTCTTTCATTGTGTATGTTAGTCTCTGAGAGTAGTGTAACCATTCTTCTCTTTTTTGTCTTAATTAAAATATGTTTTTAAAACCTTTAAGGTTGTTGTAGGTTTTCTTGCATGAAGAGATGTCTTTAGTACTGCTGTCATAGTACTGCTGCTAAGTTTCTGTCACACTTTTCCCACCAGGCCTGACTTACGATGAAGTAATCAGCTTTGTGCCACCACCGCTTGACCAAGAGGAGATGGAGTCCTGAGAAACTGCTCTCTTCTGTCTGTCCCACTTCACTGTGAAGGGAAGGCCTTTTCGTAGGGACTCTCCAATTATCGTTCAAGTGCCTCATCACAACAATATTCTCCTTGGTGGAAGGGTTTTGTGTGTATTGAATTGGGGAGGGAGGGGGGAGGGAAGAAAGCTGAGTCCATGTAAACATGCTGCATGCTCTCTTGTATTCTGTGTACAGCCTGGGGCAAGCCTCTGGAGACCTGTTCTGACTGCACTTAGTTCTTCCAGAGTAACAGTGCACCACCATTTTGCACTGCTGGGGCAAGATGGGGAAGTTGACGTTTAAAGGTTTGGTTACAGTCATTGCCATTTATCAATTCTCCTACAACTAAGTAACCTCAAAATAATGAAAGTTGGTTTATAGGCTTAGAGAGTCCTCTGTTTTCTTCAGGACTGAAGGTGGGGTTAAGGAACATCCTTGTTCAGTACCAGGTGTCTGATTTATATCCAGATCTTCCTGGTACAGCAGAATGTAGAAGCCTTCCAACGCCTGATCCTTGGAACATGAAAAGATGTTGTTTTGAAACTGTAAATATGTTTGTGCCTTAAATGAATGGGAAGAGAGAGGAAAGGAAATCTCTGACCCACTGTTTTTGAGGGTGAAGGCTCCCACATAGCCAGGCATGAACTCAGTGTAATCAGGAAATAACTTTCTGAGGCAACAGCCTCAACCCCTGGATTGGGTATTCCTGTGTTTTTTCCCTTTTCTCCTCCTCTTGTTCTGAGGCTTCCTAGCATTAGCTCCTGAGAGACAGAGGTTGGAGAAGATTCTTGCTAGCCACACATTTGTGTATTCTGTTTCTTAGAAGGTGATGTGTTTTGCATGTTGTAGCTGAATGTGCATGTAGAGCTGCTTGATTTTTGTCCTTATTTTTTGGGGATGGCACTGGGGCAGTTAAATCATCAGTGAAATGTTTACTGAGTACCTCAGCTGGTGCCGTGAAATCACAGCACCCTTCCTCCTTTGCTGCAGCTCATTGGGAAATACCTGCCATTCAACAAGGAAAGGAGATAATATATGGCATATAGAAACGTGCCCCTTTTTCCTTGTTCTGACCTTCTGTTTGCAGAGAAGGAGAGCTTGGGCTGGAGAGTTTTTTGTGAGATCAGGTGTAAAAAATGTTCTTTAAAGAAACATGGTATCTTGTGCCAGAACTTAACTTATTTCCTGAAAAGAATTTTTTAGAAGTATTGGAATCCAAAGCAAAGAAATAAGCATGCATAAACACACAATCACCCTTTCACTGTCTATATCTATAAATATAAATATTTATATATATAAAACTAACATTAACCAGAAGGTTTTTTTACCCTCTCAGATAAGAGCTTCTTGGCTGTTTTTTAGCAGTTTGATCTCTGCCCAAGGAAACGTGAGAAGAGAGTATGTTTGAATATAAACAGGGTTCAAATATTTTGTATTTTACAGGACTCTGCAGGAGTAAAATACCCAGTTAGGGACTGGTAGGAGGGAGGTTTCTCAGCACGTTCATGTGCTAGAACTGTAGCTGGGGAGTTCAGGAGCCTAATCTTAGGGCTTCTGGAGGAGACATTTTTAGACATTAATTTGTTGCAGACATCTTGTGTGGGCAACTCATCACATCACTATGTATGTGAGGAGAAAGGCTTTTGAAGTATTTTGTATTCTTGTTACCTATGGAGCAGAGAGGAACCATTTGTAGTGTTTTTACCCTGTTTGAAGAGGCAGCATAAAGGGATGGGACATGAATGACAAAGCCATTGATTCTTTCTAGGCTACTTCCCAGTGATCTCTTCAGGCCAAATATTTAATAAAGGTCTGGGCTGAGATGAAGAGAGTAGTTATATCTAGGATAAAACTCTCCACAGCCTAAAAAAATCAAGACAGAAAACCTCCCTTCTCTGCTGGACCAGCAGTCTGGGTATTCAGATGAAAATGTTGATATACTATGTAAACCTACAGCAAGATTATTTTTATCAGCTGTTTTATGTGTAGATGCTATAGTGTGAGTTCATGCGGAAATATTGCTAAAAATTTTTAAAAATATAGATGTTGTGCGCGCGCGCGTGTGTGTGTGTGTGTCTGTGCGCGTGTGTGAACGGCAGTGTTTCATTCGTAGTCTGTCCCTAAGGGAGCCCATGTGGAATGCACTCCTGCTGTCAGTGCAATGCTGGTCAGCTGCCTGCAGACTGAGCAGGATGCTGCACTTGAAAGAAAAGATCTGCTATTTTGTTTCTATCCATGAATTTTGCTGTAATTGGTTATGCCAGATAAGATGTCACAATACCACTGGTTAAAAATAAAATTTATTTTTCAGATTTACTGCACTGATGGTACTTGCAAACCTCTTACACTAAAGTTTGTTATAGCATGGTGTGTGCTGTAAGAGATCCTGTGTGTGATGGCTGGGGCGGGAGTCGAGGCCGTGTCTTGGTGGCTGACTCTGCTGACATGGAGCTTCTTGTCCTTATTTGTCCCAAGTGAATTCTTTGCTACAAAAGTAGCTTAGAGTCTGACTGTGAGTATGGGACACAGAAAAAAAGCCCCACCTTTTATTTTTTGTTTAGTGCAGGGAAGCAATAATTCAACACAAATAGACTAGCATTCTGCTGCTTACCTGGCCCTGGGACCCTTCCCCAGTAGGACTGGTTTGTGCTTGTTTGCTATTTAAAAGTGATTTTTTTTTTTTTCCTCTTCAGTTGCTGTCTAGTTGGTGGTGGAAAGATCTGTACCATAGCGGAGCTTTTCCAACTTCTATTGTGTATCAGAGCTACTTAATCAGAAGAACTCAGATTGAGCAAAGCTGTGTTCTTCACACTGGCACAACCCTCAGTCACTGAAGTTCCCAGGCCCTGATGAACCAGGGGGGTTGTGTTGATCCCAGTCAGGCAGCTGATCCCCACAATGTGTGCACAGAGCTGTGCAGCAGCTGATTTGAGGAAGTACAAAAAACAGTGAGGGGATGTTCTCTCAGCTCCATGAGCCTTCTTGTTGGCTTTCACCATCTGTTGGCCTAGGTGCAAACAGAGGAGAGGGAGCAAAAAGCCTAAACACGACCAGTCATTTGTTGTTTTCTGGGAAAAAAATTCAGAACACCCAAGATGTACAATTCCAGAATGTGCTCGGTTACAATATATCCTGGTTAGCAAAAAAAAAAAATAAAAAAATCAGTGAGAATTTAATTGGGAGGGGGGAAATTACACCTATAAAATCAAATTACTCTCATGAAGCTTAACAGTCAGTGTGCAGCCCTTGCAAATTGTTGTCCAACTATGCTCCAGTCAATGGTAGGGCCATCACAGGTGAGAACAACATACTGGGCGTTTGGGTAGGTCCATGATGAAATGTCTATTACTAGAAGGGAAGCAATGGTAAAAATTGTAAGTTATCATCACCTCCAGCTGCACTGTCGAGGTGCCTGGAGAAGAATGTATGGGTCATCCCATCACTTCTTTTGGTGGATGTGGCAGAGTTAGGTTTGCGATTAGATTTGACCTTCAAGATTATCTTTTCCAACCGAAAGGAAATGATATGAATCTAAAATTTGCTGTTTGATTTGGTCACTTGAATTAACTCATATTTTTACAGCCCAGACATGCTGCAGCTATTTAGGACTCCTTAATTGCATTCTGATTACCTTCATGTGCACAAGTAGTTGAGCAAGAGTTGCATTCATCAAATAACCAAGGAGTTACATGTTTGCTTATGGACCAGGAGTTTTTGCTGTGACACTTCTTGCTCACAGGTGTATTTATAGAACACAGCCAAGCAGATGGTTCATTTCCTGACTGTGCTGTTGCTACAGCCAGGGCTGATTTACACAGATATGCATAAGCAGGGTTAAAATACTACCATAATGCCTTGTCCCTAGCTTGTATTTTACAAAGCAGCAGGCTGTGCCTGTGGCTGTAGCATGATTACTTGAAGAACATAAGGGTCAGTGCTGATGGGTATTGCAGTGGTTGCCTGTAAGCAGGAACAGTGAATCTTTCCCAATCCCCAATAGTGCTTTTTGTGTATTTTTCATTTGCCAGGTAGCTTGGCTCTAATTTTGCTGCACAGATATTCTTGGAGCAGGGACACCTTTGCAGATTACCTGTATGGAAGGAGCAGAGGCTCTAGGCAGGGTGGAGGGCTGGTGAGGTAGAACACTGTGTAAGCAGCTAGGCTGGCTTGGTAAGGCACAGCTTAGTCACTTCCTTTGGGAAGCATGTAGGATGCACCTACCTCGTGCGTGGGAGCCCTGCCTGAGCCTCCTAATGTTGGAGCAAAATGTTGAGGTGCCATCTGGTTACTAGGAATGGACCTTCTTGCAGGCTGGGTTTGCTGGTCTGGCCTGGTCATGGTAGGCATAGCAGTGAACCTGGGCTCTGTGCTGTCCGTGAAGACCCCGAGAAAGAGTTAGACCTGCTGTGGGAGATGAAACCAGATGCAGCAAACAGTTCTCAGGATGTTCCCATCTCACAGCTGCTCCTGAACCTCCTCCCAGTAGTCACTTGGATATAGGTGGAGAACCTCAGCCTACTTTCAGCACGTCCCTGTGCTGCTGGGAAGCCAGACTTTGGAGAACATTGCCATCGCCTCCTTGCTCTTTTATGGATGTAACACTGTGTGTTCTTTGTCATGAGGCTGGAGCTGTCCTTCATCAGCTTTAAAGAAGAATGTCCCTGCTTGTCTGACGAGGTGCTGTGGCTTGTCCCTCAGATTCCCCAGCTCGACAAGTCCTTACTCATCCACTTGTTTGGAGGACGGATTTCATGAGACCCCCTCCAAGCTGCATGAGGATATTTCTTGGCTTGTGAAGGCAGGAGAGTAAGAGCTCCAGGTGACAGGGCTCCCGGGGGTGTGCCTGAGCAGGGCTGGGTGCTCCACTCCTATAGCAGAGCCCAGAGGCACCTGTACAAGACTGAGGCGTGTCGGAAAACCTGATGCCTCACCTCTGCCAATGTGGAGGCGGAGGGAGGAGGGCCAAAAGACATGTCCCTTCATGCTCGCAACAGCTGAAACAGAGAAGGAAACTCGCTGGAGCCTTTTTTACCAGCGCAGGAGGCCTCACAGTCGTGCTCTCACCCCAGAGACCCTCCCGTACTCCAGTACTCTGGGGGGGTGGCACTCCCACACCCGTCGGGCGATGAACATCGCAAGGAGAAGAGGCTTTTACAGACAGGAGGTGAACAACACCCTCTGGGAGCTGCCCAGGAGATACACGTCCCTCCACCCGCTGGGGTCTGGAGCCTACGGCTCGGTGTGGTGAGTGGGGTCCTGCTTGCACTGCCAGCAGCAGTATGGGGCGAGGTAGGGGTGTTCCCTGCCAGGGGGAAAACAAGGAGGTGCTTGTCAACACCTCTCCATTAAGAAAGGACATTTGCATGTGTGATGGAGGTGGTTTGTCTCCTGCAGTGGGCTGGAGACTTGGTCACTTGAAGAAAATGTTTCCCTCTGTGGTCACCCCGGGTGGGCAGAGAGGGGACTGTGTAGGCACGGCAGCAAGGGGTGCCGAGCAGCTTGGGGTGTCACCTCAGCACTGGGGTCAGGCAGCTTTTGAGCTGCTTTGGTCTTGAGCTTGCATGAAGATTATCCAGGGAAGGGAATACCTAGGTGTCTGAAAGAAATTTGTAGATGGTAACAGAGGTGGATACTGGAACAAAGTATCCTTGCTGCTTAGTCCAAGATATCTGATGCTGGTCTGCCTGGACTAAGCAGCTGGACAATACCACTCCCACTCTGATACTGTTTCCAGCTTGAAATCATAAAGTAGATAGATGTTACTGTAAACCAGGATCAGTAACAGACTGGGACTTCCTTCATGGCCAATAATAATCCCTAATCTATGAGAGAGCAGCATGAGCTGCGGTTAATTATTCACCTGGGTAAAGGAGCCTGTAGTGAGAGCAAGCAGAAGTCAGACCTTGCTTGGTTTACACTGACAAACTGGAGGAGACGGGCGATTCTTTGAAAGGTAGGTTAAATACGAAGCAGTCCGTGATAGTATCTGAACAGAGCCCTTGTTTCATAACATGCTGAGCTAAAAATAAAAAAGAAAGGTGTATCCCTTTTCATAGGTGTTGGGCAAAGTCTCTCCTGCTGCTGTCACAGCACTAATCCTGAAACCCTGGTTTCCAGCTTCTGTCCTTGTCCCTTGGCTTCCAATTTATAGAGAGGTGCCCCTTTTGCTGTCCAGGTGCCTTTACACTTCTGAGATGCTTAAGTTAGGCCTGCAAAATCAGGCAAGACTAGACTATTTTTTTATATTTGTACAGTTTTCTCAGGTTTTTACCATTGAGGAAAGCAGGAAGGAAAACAAAGACAGGATAAAAAAAGGAAGAGAGAAATCCTTTCAAAATTTCCTTCCCCACCCAAAAAACCCCAACACCAGTAAGACAGATCTTTACTGTTCCCTGTGAAAGTCTCGGCTGCTCTGGAGCTCTCAAGGAGGGAGGGAGGAAAGGGTGTTGAAACAGTCTGGAGGTCCATGGTGGTGGTAGTATTGAATGGACAGTGCTCAGCAGGGAGGGCTTGCTGCCGATTTTTGTACAAAACAGAGGTGGAAGCATGTGGAGTTAGGATTTGCTGTCCTCTGCTGGGAATTGCTGGGAAACTTTCCTATTGCAGTGTTATTCAGCAGCTGGCTTTTACACCTTCTTGAGCAGCTGAGAAAGTAACTCAGGAGAAACAGCAAAGTCTTGTTTGTTCCCTTATTAATTTGCCAAAATATGTAGTGATTTGGCTTCCAGCTGAATGTAATTGGGAAAGAAGAGTCTTCTGACCCCTTCAACACTGGTCTTGTTGATCTCTGCCAGCTGAGGCAAGGACACAGCTCTGCCTGTCCCATGTCATCCCAAACTGTATCTGTTCATTAAATTTGTGCTGGGAAGAACATGGTGGGCTCTCTCAGCTGCGTCAACTGAATTAGCTCTAGCTGTGCTTATGGCAAGGGTGTGACTAGTGCCGTCTGTGCTGCGCAGGCTGAAGCTCCATCACCCTGCTCTCCTGTGTTGGGACATGGGGTTAGATGTTCTGTATGTCAGCAGCTGGGAAGGCAGGTAAGAACGTGCACCCTCAGATTAGGAAATCTGCCTTGAATTCTGCAGAAGTTGATTGACTATTTAGTCCGAGTGCCTTCCTCTAATTTCCCCGCTCCTCAGAAAACTTTACACAGTGCTGTCCCCTCTGCTGACATCTGCTGAAGTCCTGAAACTGAGACAACTCTTCACTCAGAGGCCTCCTATGATATCCTATAGCATCTTCAGTGCTGAAGCTGCCTTGTGTAGCTGTTCCTGCACTTCCTTTGCTTTTACCGACTGAATGGGGAAATGTGTTTGTGCAAGGCTTGAGGATGCAGCTAAAAGCCATGGGATTGAATATGATGATTTATAGCCCTTCTGTTTCCATGGGAGATGGGATAGGGATTTAAGAAGCTATGGGAACTGCTCTGGAAATCTACAGCGTGATTTTTTCATGTTTGCCTCTTGGGAGGGGTCAAGGAGGGGCTGAGGCACCACTGAGGCACCACTCAGAATCCCAAATTACAGCTGAAGACTTCTGAGGACCTCCCTTCCCACTCGGAACCTGAGGCCTCCTTTGCAGTCTGAGCATAAAGCCTTTAGAAGAAGAGAAACTATCACAGGATTGCCAGTGACATAAACAGCGAACGTGACCGGAGGGAATAACACATCATGTCTGTGGTGATGGCTGTTGTACCATGTTTTACCTTTATAGAAGACTCTAATTTTCAGCCAGACCTGCTTTTACACAGAAGCATATGTGTAGCATCAAAGATCCTGAATACAGCAGAATTAATTCCAGCAGCCTGTATTTTTAATGTGTGACATCCACTGTCTCCAGGATACAGTAAAGGCACTGCCCTGCCTTAAAAGACAAGAGCCTCCAGGCAGATGGCAAAGCAAAAGTTGCTTTATTCCCTTACCTCCTTGCATTAGGGAAGAGGGCAGAGTTAGAACTAATTCTGAATTTCAGCCATTTGTGTTTCCCTCTTCTCACAGCTCTGTTACCTCCAGCTTCTTTCTACAGGTTATAGAGAATAAAGATGAGCCACTAATACTTGGCTAGGAATCCCACCTAGTCATCCAAAGAGCACAGGCTGTGGTCTGCTGCCCAAAGCCACGCAGGTAGCATCTCCTGTGCAGAGCTCCACTGGGTTTCTCAAAGGGCCTTTCTTTGCTGTTCTTCTGTGACCACAAGAATTAACTCTTCTCTAGGAGGTGACTTTTGGGATTACAAAATTTGTTAGAACATGCTGCCAATGTCAGAATTGTTTTTTATTTGTCTGCTGCAGTTCAGCCATAGACAAGAAGACAGGGGAGAAAGTGGCTATCAAGAAGCTCTGCCGCCCATTCCAGTCAGAGATCTTTGCCAAGAGAGCATACAGAGAGCTGATGCTGTTGAAGCACATGCAACATGAGAACGTAAGTACTCATTTCTCTCTCTTCCTGCTGATACGAGGGGTATTTTCTTGCCACCTGGGAGCAAGTTCTTTCAGGTGGCACCATGTTTATTTTTATATATATAGAGATGGATTATTTTAATATAGGGAGAGATACTGACATTTGGCATGTGCAGGCAGTTTTGGGGTTCAGGTGCTGCCTCTGCTGTGCCCAATTGTCACCAGTCTGAAGCAGATGTGTAATGGGTGCTACCATGTATTAGTAAAAGAAAAACATTTGTGCAGCATCAGTGAGGAGTCCGTGGATTCTTCAGATGGAGTTCTGTGTTCACGCAGATGCATGTGCCAGTGGAGAGCTACTACCTGAGTCCCATGTGCACAGTAAATGCTTTCCAGGTTTAAATGCGGACTTCTCTCTTCCATCAGGTCATTGGGCTGCTTGATGTCTTTACCTCCACTGCCTCCTACCAGGGGTTCCAGGACTTGTAAGTTTGGAGTTTTTTGCTCTATCTGGACTCAGCCATTGCCCAAGACACTTGTGTCTTAGCAGCAGGATAACAGATTGGGTTGAGGTGCAAGGGGCCCAGACTAAAAGCCAGACATCCCCAAATAACACAGAGAATCAAAAGCACATGTCAGTTCCCATGGCTAACACACCCAGAATACATAAATAGATCACATGCCATACTCACAGCTGGGAGACCACAGAATGTACAGACCAACCTATGTAACGAGGATGTGTTATGTTCCATGGCTATCACATGTAGTGTGATCCATGCTGTGTGACTGCTGAGCTAAGAGGCTGCACTCAGAATGGGAGAAGTATTGTTTGTTCATCAGGCCCCAGGGCAATTAAACTGAGAATTTTAAAGATCTGGCTTCCTTTTCATCTTGATTCTGGCTTTTCTTTTTTTTTCCCCTCAGTGTTTATGGTTAGGATGGACAAGTCATTTTCCCTTCCCCATTACTAGGAATGAGCAGCATGTGTCTGGATTTGGGGGTTTGGCTGATGGCTGGGTATTTAGCAGCCTGCAGGAAAAGCATTTGAAGGTTCTCAGAGCAGTTCCTGCAGGAAGACCGTCAACTAATTAGCAGTCTCGGCAGGCAGATACTGAAGAAAGCTAGATGTTGTCTTTTGAGGCAGGGCAGGAGAACATTACAAAGATAAAATTGGGAGCCAACACAGTTTTGCTGTGTAAGATGTTTCAGCTTCCGGGTGGTGAAAGGCTGTCCAGAACTGAACATCACTTGAGGTCTAAAGTAAACTAATTCAGGATTGTAAAGATCCTTGTTCTTACCGGATGTCAGATACCTGATTTAAGAGGAGGAAAAAGAGCAATTTTCTGAGCAGGTTGAAATCCCAGCTTCACTGCAGGCTGTGCTAGTTAGCCCGGAACACTGTCACAGCAACTCATTTTAGTTACAGTAAGTTAACGCAGTTAGTTACAGTAAGTTAACCCCCAAGGCTAGCCTGGTCCCCTGCGTTTTTCTTCTAGACTCAGGGCTTTGTCTTACTACCTTTTAGCTACCTGGTGATGCCATACATGCGGACAGATTTACAAAAGATCATGGGACATGAATTCAGTGATGAAAAGATCCAGTACCTGATCTACCAAATGCTGAAAGGGTTGAAGGTAAGTGGGTCTGGAGGAGTTTAGTGACTCCCTCTGTCTCCTCTATATGGGAGGGTTGACCCTAACTAAACTCCCTTCCAACACTGTATAGGAAGATGTGGGGGTGTTATGGCATCACCTAAGAACAGATATTGGCTGTTGAACTGCTCTTGTTCCAGCACACTGGAAGTGACTGCTTGTTTACGTCAGCTGGGTATCAAAGCAATCAGCAGCCATAGACCTTGCGATTGTTTTTCCATGGCAGCAATTGCATTGCTCTTTGACCTGCCAAAACCCTTAGCAAAACTCTACACTGAGAGTAAGAGATTGGCAGCAACAGGAGCTTCTGCTGAAGGAGCTTCTTCATAACAGAGGCTCTCAGGGGAGAAGACAGAGGGACTGATTTCCGATTTAGTAGAATAAGAAAGAAATATGCTTCTGTAACTGGCTTTGAGAGAGCAGAAAGCAATTGCAGAAAACCCCAGGATGTAGAGACAGTGTCTTAATGCTGCCCTCTAACATCCTTCACCTGGAATCAGAGCAGTGGCTTACAGGCATGAGTTCACCTTAATAACATCTTTCCCCAGTTCACTGCTATCTTGAGTTTAAATAAAGGGGGGAAGAACATGCAGAAGGTTTAATTGGTGTGATTCAAGCCACGCAGTCAGTTTTTGCAATTTTATGTTTTTATGCTGAGATTATTTTTTTGAACACCCAAAATAACTAAGTTTTCATGTCGTCTCCTGTAACCCTGATGTCTTTGATGGTTTGAAGCTATTGTTGTACTTGCTCTAAGGAACTATTGCTTCATCCTTCCTCTTCTGTTCTATGCATCTTCCTTAGACTGGCAATAGCATTGCAAATACTATCAGCAATTCAGGGGAGAGATTCCTTTTCAAACTGCTGCCCTGCAGTAGCAGGATGCAGAGTTGTGTTCACAGCAAGTTCTGATTTGTAGCTCTCATTTCTCTGCTGGAGAACAGAAAGTCTTGTCTGCTGGTGATCACATTGTGGCTCCTCTTTTTATTGCAGTATATTCATTCAGCCGGCATCATACACAGGGTAAGTTCATGTTTGCTCTTACTCTGATTTTTGTCTGTTTGAGAAACACAGCATAGTCATAAAGTTATTAAATTCTTAGACATCATTTTACTAATAGCATTGTCTGCTCTGGAGTTTCTTTTCCATCCTACACCCTATATATGTTTGAATTTGCTCATTTGTACAGCATTTTGAGGAAATGCTGTATTTTCTGGTGAGCTGAGAAGCATTTTATGATGCTTCTTGAATTAAAACTGTTTCAGAAAAAATAAAACAGCAATCTAAAGCTGTACAGTATAGCAGGCATGGTATCTTTGCTGAATTGGTACTCGACTTGGGATGTTATGAGACCCCATCAAAGGCAAGCAGAGATTCAGCTGAGCCCTGTGTTGATGTGTTGCAACTCGAAGCATCTGTTTTTTTCTGCTCTTGACTGTTGTAGGACCTGAAGCCAAGTAACCTGGCTGTGAACGAAGACTGTCAGCTAAAGGTAGGTGGAAAAGCACCACTTTGGAAGCATGTAGCATATCAGATCATGGAGGAACTGCTCTGCCAGCAAGAACTTGGTACTGTCACGTTTCCTCCTTTCGTTTTGTTATTTGGCAACTGCAGGCAGTGGGAAATACCTGCTGATGTAACTTGCTGAATCAAGGTGCAAAACTTCAAATAACATCCTGTCACTGTAATTCCTGCGGCATGGCAGTTTATAATGACTTCCTAGATAAATTCAATACTGCTGAGCAACGCTTGCGTTAGGTGAACGATCCCTGAAGGGTAACTGGATTCAACTACAGCTGCCTTTTGGTTCCCATTGACATTATGGTTGTGATTCCAGACAAAGTTATTTTTAGTATTGCTCTGAAAGGTTTGCTTGCAGTTTGCTGGTGTGGTGCTCTAGCATGTATTTTCTGTAATGTATATTACAGGGAGTGGCTTCATTGCCTGTAATGGTTGGGTCAAGCTTGTTCATCTTCAGTATTGAGGGAGAGGCCATCCTCTGTCAGCTGCAAGGTGTTCTTATAGGAAAGGGTGAGTCGTGGTGGCCTGGGAGCATGCCTTCACCACTAGGTCATAGACCAACTCAAATAAAGCACAGACTTGAAACTTAAGCTTCAAGAAAGAAAGTGACCTTCCAGGTAGCACAGAGCCCTGATCCTTTCAGCAGAGTTTTCTCACAACAACTGGTTTTGCAACTGACTTGCAGTTTACAGTGGAATCAAGACAAACCTGTTAAGTCTTTGAACCATCCCATGATTGGCTTTGGTGTAGTTGGAGCTTTGTTATTATCTGATTGGATCTGCTTAATTTTCTCTTAGAAGTGGAGTCTTACTTGCCCATAGGATTTCTTTTTTCTTTCCTGCCCTTCCTTCTTCGTCTTCCTTTGCAACTGCAGATTTTGGATTTTGGCTTGGCCAGACATGCTGATGCTGAAATGACTGGCTATGTGGTTACACGATGGTACAGAGCCCCAGAAGTCATCCTGAACTGGATGCATTACAACCAGACAGGTGAGCAGCCTTGCCTCTGCAGCATGACTATCTGATGACGAGCCTGGGGATCCTGCTGGGTCAAACCTCACGTAATCGTCCAGTTGTTTTTCTTCTTTATCATCAGTGTTCCTGGGAGCGGAGAAGATCCCAAAGGTGTTGCGCCACTCCCAAAGCTAGTGCTTGCGGGAAATGATGAAAGCAGAGATTTTAGCAGCATAGAAAGAACAGAGGAGAATGGGAGTGACATTTAAATCAGTCCCTGCTGCAAGCAACAACAAAAGCGACAGCCCCAGCAATCATTGCTGCCTTTTCATTGTCCTTTTTTTTTTCCTTTTTTTTTTTCCCCCTCTCTCCCCTCCCCACCCCCCCTTTTTCACTCTGAACAGTGGATATCTGGTCTATTGGCTGTATCATGGCAGAAATGCTGACTGGGAAAACGCTGTTTAAAGGCAAAGACTGTATCCTTTCAAGCTGAACCTTTTCCTTGGGGGGAGTAGTAATTCTTGGATTCACTTTTTAATGAATGAGGCTACTGAGAAAAATAGGTGTCAGTCTGGTTTACCGGAAGGTAATCACAGGGACCAGTCTTTTTGGTGAGAAAAGCAGAAGGTAAGAGGGGACCTTAGAAATACACTTCTGTGCTGGCCATGGGTGCCCTACCTTGCGGTTAGAGCTCTACCAGTTCAACCTTGCATGGCCATGGCTCCATCCCCAAACCTTTGCATATCCCCCCAAGACCATGGACATGTGTCCTGGCATAGCTGTGCCAGAAAAATTATCTGCTGATAAAAATGGCATGCCAGGAAAAAAGCCTTGGAGCTCTTTTTGCCAGTCTAATGAACTTGTGTAACTCTGTTGGGTTTGTATCATTACAAACTGAGCTGAGTTGTGGGAGGGTGTCCAGGGCTCGCTCCTCAATGGGCAATCTTTAACACAGCTTGCCAGACCTGGATCAACTGACTCAGATCCTGAAAGTAACGGGGCATCCAGGAGAGGACTTCTTGGAGAAGTTGGAGGATAAAGCGGTAAAAAAGTTCACTATGGATTTAGGTCCTGGTGGCAGAGATATGGTGGGGAAGAGGTTAACATGTCTGTGTTTGAGATGGGAGAGGTGCTGCCTCTACAGCAGCAGTGAGGAATGGCAACAGCAGCCTTTTCCCCTTGGCAAGGAAGACATTTCTCTGCTAGTGGCACATCTGATGGACTTGGTGTGGATTGCAGGAACTCCCATGTGAGGTGCCTGATGCCCTAGCAAACCAGCAAGCTTCTCTGTTCTCTAGCTTGGCTCTTAAAACAGAAGTATTTCTGTATCTCAATTGATAAAAATACTTCCTTGTAAACTGCTCACTGAAATGTGACATCTGGGACAATTTGCCGTTCTCTCCATTTGCCTTTGCTCATTAGAGCCATGAGATCTAAAGGCTGTATTTCACATCCCCTCATACTTGTCCACGTGCAGTAATTGTGCTTTCCTTGCTTTTTCAGGCTAAGAGTTATATCAAGTCCCTTCCTAAAATCCCCAAGAAAGATTTGTCTGTGCTTTTCCCTAAAGCAAATCCTCAGGGTAAGTCATCTCCAGCATTTCTCACGAGTTTTCACAGTTGAAAAAGAGGCAAGCTGACCACCACAGCTTCAACTCTATTTCTCCTTTTTCTTATAATTCTTATAATTTCTCCCTTGCAGGCTATGCCCCTGCCCCTCCCAGGGCAAATATGTATCAAGTAAAAACCAAAATGATTCTTTATTGCAATAGTGATGTTTTGCTGTTCTTGGACATTTACTACTTTTTTTTTTAATTATTTTTAAATTACACAGTCTGTAACATACAATATTTATGGAAGAGATAAACTTCTGACTTTCGTCTTAACAAACCAGAAGAAAGCAGATGCTGGATATAACAGGATGTCCTGGTTCTGGGTTGCAAATTAAGGATTAGGACAGTTGCATATATCAGTTCCAATTAGTATGAAAGTTAGGATGAATTTTTGCTGACGTTAGCTTCCTGAAGTTGTTCTTGTTGTAACCAAGCAGGTGACAATATGATCAGTAGCTCTTAGATAAACAAACCAGCTCTTCTTTGTTCATTATTAATTCCCAGCCTAACATCTGAGGCACCATGGGCTTTGATAAAGTATTTTTTTTCTTAGTACAGTGTAGATCCTCTTTGTTGAATACCTGGATCTAGTGATCCTTAACAGACAGACGATGTTAATTTATAATTTTCAGAGTCAAAACTGATCTCTTACAAAGAGCTCTCTTCCCAAGTAGCTTAGAGATGAAAGCAAACAAAGCTGTTCTAAAAACTGAAAAAAAGAAAGCATTAAAATGTTAAAACCAAGTGGGAATGGGGCTGACAGACTAGATGCTATCTGAGTTTTCTGCCCTCCTGTTTACCACAGAAGTATAGACTTCTATATGGATTACTCATGTTAAGACTACTTTGAGATGCAGGACTCTGAGTGAAAGGAAATTATAAAAACTGAAAAATATCTTGAGGTTACTGGCTTGCTCTTCATCCTTGTGCAGCCCCAAAGCTTATTCAAGACTAATTTATTTCTGCACAATTTAACTTCTGTTAGTAAGAGCTCCCTGAGGCTGCTGTTGGGCAGACTTTGAAACTCCACTGACAGGAGGTCCTCACTGCCTTGACTGGGTTGAGGAATCTCTTTCTTTTTCAGGTCTGGAGATGCTGTACTGGAAATACCAGTCCCATCAGCTTGCAGGGTTCATGCACACGATTCCTATTCTCCACAGCACCTTACTTAGCCCTGTTCCCATCTTCTCCTACAGCTGTGGACCTGCTTGACAAGATGTTGCAGCTTGATGTGGAAAAGCGCCTTACAGCCACAGAGGCATTGGCTCACCCCTTTTTTGACCAGTTCCGAGATGTCGAGGAGGAGACAGAAGCACAACAGTCCTATGATGATTCTCTGGAACATGAAAAGCTTTCAATAGATGAGTGGAAAAGTAAGAAGTTTATTTTCTTTGAAGTTCCTGTCTAGCATGGGACTTTCCTAACCCCTCTCTCTTTCCTGTGCACATGCTGAGTAAGGCTGTGATTGCCTGCTGATGCCTCAATGGCAGTGCACATCTCTTACCTTGCTCTTGCTGTTCTGCATTCAGCAAAGATCCCTCCAGCTCTTCAGGCAGACTTTTTTTGCCTCTCTCCTTTGTCTCTTCCATCTCGTACCTGTCACTGAATACCTCCTTTCTGCACATATAACATTCAAGCTTTCATTTGTGTCCTCTAAAATCACACATTCATGGTTATTTTGTTATGTTTTTCAAGAGCATATTTACAAGGAGATCTTGTCCTTCAGTCCCATTGCACGGAAGGATTCCAAGAAGCAAAGTGGGATGTCATTATAGTGACTGATGCAGCTGTGGCTGGGATTCACTTCTCCTCGACGACAGATGGGATTTATTCCACACTGCCTTGCTGGTGGCTATCGTTTGGCCTGTGGGACTTCTCTGTGTGCCAACACAAGGATGGCACTATGCTGTGGGTATTGAACTTTGTTCTACCAAAAGAGAAGCACTCCAGACAGTTTTCAACATAAAAGATAAATATATTCTTGTTGAAACTTTAAGTGGGAGAATTTTACCTGGTGGGTTTTTTTGTTTGTTTGGGTTTTTTACCACTGTATTTGTCCACTTGAGAGAGAAGGGGGTTCATTCTTTCTCATTAGTCTTTTCAAGCACAGGGTTTAGTACATTAATTATGGATAAGGTAAAGAAAAAGGTAAAACTGACTGGGAAGTGAGTCCCAAGCAAAATGATCAGAAAGAGTGACACTCAGCAGAACAAAACTTTATCCAATCTAACTCTGATTGTGTCCTCCTTCCCTGAGCAGTTACACAGCATCCAGCATAGCAAGGCTGCTGGGATAGTGTCAGCTCCAGGCTGCCATGGGAATACAGTTGATCATAGGATCAGTCTGTGTTCAGAGCAGCTCCAAACTCATCCTATACACATAACTCTGCTCAGGATCTTCCCCTCTGGAGAGCCACTGCTGCTTCCTCTTCCCTTTCCCCTTCCTGCCCCCCCCCCCCCCCCTTTTTTATTCCCTGGGTTTTGATCAGTGCTGTCTCCTCACCGCTAGTTGCAAGCATAGCCTGGGAATTCAAAGCTGCTTCTCCTACTGATAGACTGGGTATCCCAAGGAGCTGTACAACTTAGTTTGAATATGAGTCTGCAGGAAGTTTTCCAGCCTATGCTGAAACTGGTGTATCTGCAGGTCCATGGCTTATTGATACAGTCATTAGATAGTTCAGTGCTAGGCAGGTACATCTACTGGTTGTGGATAACCCGTTTGGACTGCAACACCTTCTTCCCTATGATGATCAGTCAGGTTCAGCCAGTCATTCCAAAGTCCATCCCAAGGGATTTGTGCCTAGAGACAAGTGTCTTCTCTGTATCAGAGCTCACAGCACATAGTCCCCAGGGCTAGAGAAAAGTATTTGTTGAGAGGGCATGTGAACTCAGTAATACATGCAGTGTTTCTCAAATCTCCCCCTCTTCTGTAGCTGCTGAGTTATTTTGGTTTGGTTCAGCAATGTTGCTTTCAGTACTCTCTAATTTTCTTCAGTAATGTTCAGTTTTGCTGTACAGACCTCAAGGAAGGGAAAACTGCAACATTACCAGAATTTTCTGATCTCTCTTCAGTGGGAACCAGACACAGTGTTGTTGTGTTTCTTGGCAGTCTCTCTATTGCAGCTCATGCCATGAAGCACTTGGGATAACCCTTCAGCGCCTGCTGCTTTTTGATAGGACAGTACTGATGTTATCCTGCTGTAGCTGCACAGATGGTCCATGCTGATGAGACGCAGTTTCTCTTGCCTCATATCTCTCTGGATCACGTATAAGCCCTTTGCCTCACTTGTCTCTTAAGTAGGGACTTCTTGCTAAGTGTGAGATGACCTGCGTTTTCCTTGAATGGCGAAAGGGAGAAGTTCTAGCTGCACATGTCAAACAGCAGCTGGAATATAGTCCTTTTGAACCTGGCATCTGACTTGGCTGCCATGTGCCCTGCGTAATCTTGAACAGAAGTTGGGGAGAATGTCTCGGCAGCTGCCATTAACATCTTGGAAAGCTGCAGATGTTTAAAGCTACCTCTGCCATGGTAAAATGAGGCTTGGTGGTTTCAGAGGAGGGTCATTGTCCAGGTGAGTGTTTGTGAATGCACGGGGAGATGTTTCAGGGCTGTAGGTGAGGCAGGCTGACCTCCTGACTATATGCAACCCTGGACATAGAGAGGCAGGGAAGACTCTTAAAAGCTCATTCTTGTAGAGGAATTTGAGTAAATCTATGGAGATCTTCAGAGTACAGAGCTTTCTTTCAGAAAGTCATCTGTTAAGGCAAAGAACCCATTCAGACAGAACTCCTAAACCACTGTAAATGGGAATTCAGGGTGTAACTTAATCTTCTTGCCCTTCTCCAAAAGGGAATAGGTAGACCTGAAGAGCTGTCTGGCTCTTTGTAATGACGGCTGAGAGAGAAAACATCTTCATAATGAAGGAATGTACTGAGCAGTCTACTGGTAGTTGAAGAGGAACTGGCATAGTTTTAAAGAATAACCTAAGATGCCCTTTGGGAATTGTCTGTCTGACCAGAGGACAAACATGAAGAGGCACTGGGGACTTCTGATACAAATGGGTGTGAGAAGAACAATTTTGAACACAACCAAGGAGGGTACATAGATTACTGAGAGCAAGCATTATTCTCACTTGTTTCAGGGATAGCATGTACAGTCTCTTTGGTATCAGTCTTTCTGCTGAGTATGCATCCAGAAAATAATTTGTGTTTCAGGGACTGGGGTTCTCTGTCAGTTTTCTCTTTTGAAAGCTTACACTGAATGCTCTGAAATTGCAAGAGCAATCTCAACAGCTGGTGTGTGAGCTCCATGCTCTGGTTTCATCCATTCACCCACCAACCCCATACAGTGACAGCTCACTGTCCAAGAGCCAAATACTATTTCTTCTGGTATATATATCCCAACAAATTCAGGGAGCTGGTGCTCTGCAAGCTCAGGAACCCTGGAAGTGTATGTGTATTTGGTTTTTGTGGTATGTACCAGCCAGGAACTCAAAATAGAGAGCAGGAAATGTAGCAGGTCGGCAGCAGAAAGACCATGTCTGTCTGTGAAGACAAACTGTTCCAGTGCTTGTGTGGCATCTGAGGACATGTTTCAATGAAGAGAATGAGCTACTAGAAGGGGATGGGGGGAAAATCACATTGACATTTCATGAAAGGAGCTTGAAAAACACCTGCTTAAGAGAGTCAGTGACTCAGGCCAGGATTGAAGTACTTCAAAATCAGCACAAGAAACGAGAGGGTGTGTGTGACCCTGACAGACACTGTTAATCAAAGAAGGAATTCTCTTATGTGGAGGTGCAGGTGGTGCCTGTTGATGACCAACAGGTAATGGACATATTCCTTTCATTATGTTTTTTTTTTTTTGCCCTTACATAGTTTGCATACTTAAAAATACAAAATCAAGTGATAAAAATCACTCAGCCCTAAAGTGATCCAAAATTCCATAAATTAGGCCAGCCACAAATATGTTTGCTGTTTATATTAAGGATGTATGATGAAAATTTACGTGGATATATGGATAGAATTTTTGTGCCTGTCTCACATAACATACCAATGTTTAACTTGAAATACTACTTACTTGCTATCCTTACATTCATGTAATTTTTTTAAATTTGGAAAGTGAAGCCTTTATAAACAATCCTTCTCTGCAAGTTTTTTTTGATAGCTAATTAGGTCTGTGAAGTTGGAACTTTACGGGACCTATTTATTAGGTACTTGCACATGTAAGTGGGAAAGAAAAAGCAGATGAAGCAATGATTATTTTCTTAAGAGACACTGCAAAATTACAAGGATTTTTTAAGAGAGACAATAGTTGCTGTGTTTTGGATACTACCTAGAAACCTTTCGGTGCACAGTTTTGAAAATTTCTCCAGCCTCTCAGAAAACTGTACTTATTTTATCCTGTAGGAAAAAGAAAAATAATATGTTTTCATATATAATATTTTCATATTCTAGGTAGCAAACTAAACAAATAATTTTCATGTTTTCATTTATGGGATAATGAGAAAGAAGAAGAACATGGACAAATATAAACACATCTGAGAACTCTAGTGAGATGCTGTACAAAAGATGTTAATACCTTTTCATATTCCCATGTCTCACTGTTGCCTGAGCAACCAGGGAAAGCATTCCTAATCCTCTGCATTTTCCTGTATCATGGGTCAGCAGAGTGTTGGCTGGAAACGTGATTATGGCTATTTTTCTTTTTGCAACTAAGAGAAACAAGACATGAAGGATTGAATGAAGACCACAATAGCCAGTACTAATTTGTTTTTCCCCCAAACAGATGTACACTCGCTGCACCTTATCATAGAATCATTCAGGTCAGAAAAGACCAGTAAGGTCATTAAGTCCAGCTGTACACTGTGAAAATGCTGGAGTTTCCAGGTGAATGTGTTTTACAGAATGTTTCACCTGATTTCTCTCTACAAGGCCATTTTCTGAGCACGAGTTTATACAGCTTTTAGTATGATATTCAGCTGGTGCTGGTTCACAGCTGATTCAGTCAGCTTTTTGGCTGACTGATAACTCCTTTTTTGCTGGATTGCACTCCATTAAATAATACTGAAGGGTTAGTATATTATATCTTCAATGCTCATTGAATTTCTGTTAAATGAAAGTCAGTTAACTTTTTTTAGCTAAGCTTGGCTGGAAAAATAAAAATTCTCCTACCATAAACCATGTCTTGAGAACACTTCAACTGAAAAAAAAATGTCTTAAAACTGTAGGATGTTGAGGGGGGAAAAAAAATAACACCACTGAAGAGATAGTGCTGGGTGCTTGTGTCACCTTTCTGATGTTAGTGAGGCTGAGAGGGTTATATATACTCCACACAAAACAAGGGTCTTAGGAAGTGCAGTTGAGCACTTGCAAATCCAGCTGAAATAAATGGCAGCTGAGGACTGTCACTTTTGACATATCAGGCTTTTAACTTTTAATACATAGGGGTCCTTTTTAGCAATAGTGCAGAACAACCAGCCAAAGAGGGATACAAACACTACTCAGTTTTGAGGGTTAATGAATCAACAAAGAAAAAAATATCAGTTCTCAATTCTAAATGATAGTTCTCTTCCCTTTTTGTTTTATATACTTAAATAAAGATGCAGAAAATAATAGTATGAATGAAGGTGCCCAACTCTGTTTTAAGTGTCTTAGCTCCTGCTTTCATTTGAAGCAACATCACTGGTTTTGCACTAGTACCCTTTAAAAACTGGGAGAGCAAAGAAATTGAATTAACTCGCCTCTGGGAGTTGAGAGAAGTTCAGAATGTTTTTTTCCAAATAACACATTAGTTCCACAGCTTTGATATAAAACTAAACGATGGATAACTTGTTTTGATGTTGTAACACATGGCCCCCAGTCATCTGGACATCTCTGTGCATGAGTCATCCCACTGAACTTAATAGGGAACCTAATGTGATTATAATAAGCTACCTCTAGTGCAAATCTAAGAGTATAATGTTTCAAAACGGGGATCAAAATGAAAGTTTGCAAAAGCTCGTCATATTTAAAAAACACACTAAAAGGGCTAAAAAAAAAAATCAAGTAAAACCCACTGTTAAAATTCTCACATAAAGAAGGAAAATCATAGAATCTTAGAATGGCCTGGGTTGGAAAGGACCTTAAAGAACAACTTGTTCCAACCCCCCTGCTACAGACAGGGACACCTTCCACTAGACCAGGTTATTCAGAGCTTCATCCAACCTGGTCTTGAACACTTCCAAGGATGAGGCAGCCACAGCTTCTCTAGGCAACCTGTGCCAGAGCCTCACCACCCTCACAGGGAAGATTTTTTTTCCTAATACCTAATCTAAACCTACTCTCTTCTAGTTTGAAGCAGTTCCCCCTTGTCCTCTAAAAAGTCTCCATCTTTCTCATTGGCCACAATGAGGTCACCCGAAGCTTCTCTTTTCCAGGCTGAATATACCCATTCTCTCAGCCTTTGAAGTTGCTCATCAGTTATTGAAATAATTTTATTTATTGTTTAACTAGGAAGCAAATGTATCTATAGATTGAGGTTTAGATTGTTTTTTAGTCCTTCATGGCTAGGACTGTACTGTTGCATAGCTGTTCTTTTGGGGTTAAGTGAGATCCTATTGTAAATCAGCGAGAGTATTGGGACTTTATTTCTAAATCTTTGATATGTTATTTTTCATGCAGGACAAGAATAGATTATTATTTATTTTCAAGTTCTGATACATGAATAGTAGAAAAAGCATACCCTTTATATACACAGTATATACTTAGAAGGTTGTAAGATTGTTCAGCAGTAAGGAACATGTTTTCCTGTGCTTTTAAAGCTTCAGCAAGCTCTGGTCCAACCTGAGACTTTGCAAAACAGACTTGTCATAGACTCTCAGATTCCACAGTTAACATACGTTAAGAGACAAAAGATCTATAGCTGGACTGTACATGAGGGAAAACAGCATTCATTTTTTCCTTCTAAAACAGTTAATTCTGTAAATTCAGATGGTAATATTATACAATACTCTGCACAGAGTGGGAGGTGCAGCATACATATGCCCAAGTATGTGGTACACTATAAAAAGTGTAGGAGCCTCTGCAGTTCCTATCTCACCGCTTAGCTGCAAATGTAGCTTCTTCCTTGTTCATTCCTCTCCATCCCTCTCTCTGTCCTTTTACCCGCTCACACTTCTGCACGTTAGGAGGCCATCTGGACCTTAAGTGTTGGTCTAGGAAATAAATACAGGCTCTTGCTATTTACATTGTTTGTTTGATGCTGCTTGTTTAGGCGAAGAGTGGCAGAAACAAAGCCACAGATTCTTTGGCACCTGGCAATACTCCAGGACGTTTTGTGGGATCCCATGCCTCCTGCAAAAAACTGGGTGCAAGATGAAGACGCCCCAATGAGCCTGGGACAAAAATCCCGTCTCCCGTGGCCTGGGGGCTACCGGCTGCAAGACACCGCCTAGCATGATACCCTCGCTCTCAGACAACCCCCCCCCCGCGAGGCTGGATGCGGGGAGGGGAGCGGAGGCGAGGAGCGGGGGCAGTGCTCTCCAGCCGCCTGGAGCCAGAGGCGGGTGCCGGGAGGCCGCGGTTCCCCGGTGCTCTCTGCCCCGTCAGGCGCGGAGGGGGAGAGGGGCGGGAACAGACCTTTCCTAAGCCATGAGGCCACCGGGTACCGACACCCCCCCCCCCCCACCTTCCCGTCACCGCAAGCCCCCGGGGGCCTCCCGTTCCGTGCGGCCGGAGTGTGGGAAGGGACCGGGGAGGGGCGGGCAGTGCCTGCCCGTGAGGGAAGCGGAGCGCGGAGCCCCCTCCCCTGCCTGGCCGCTGCCTTTCCCCACCGCTCGGCCGGCCCGCGCTGCCGCCGCCGCCGCCGCCTCCATCTTGAGCGTGTGTCCCCTGCTCCCCCCCCCCCCCCGCCTCCACAGCACCGAGAGCGTCGGGGGCGCTGGAGCCCCGGGGGGGGGGGCGGGGGGAGGTGAGGGTGGTGGGGGGCGAAGCGGCACCGGGGCCGGAGCGGCAGCGGCGGGAGCAGCGGCGGGAGCAGCGGCGGCAACGGCATGAGAAGGCGGCGCTGAGGAGACGGCGGCGGCCGGAGCGCACGGAACCGACATCTTGTGCCCTCCCCTCCCGCCGCCAGCTGGGTGAGCCCGTCCGCCCCAGGGGGGAGGGGAGGGGGAGGCGGAGAGGATTAAAAAAGAAAAAAAAAAGGAAAGAAAAAAAAGAAAAAAAAAAGAAAAACAACAAAAAAATTCCCCCCAAAGGAGGCGGCTGCAACGGTGGAGACGCCGCGTCCGCGGCGCGCTGAGCCGGCCAGGTAAAGCGCTGCGTGGGAGACCGCGACACCCTTCCTTCAGGGGGTCTCTCCTCCCTCCCTCACACCCCCGAGCCAGGGTCGCGGGAAGGTGACCGGGCGGGCGGGAAAGAGCTGGGGGAGCACGGTGCGCTGCATCCTGCGGCCCTTCTTGCATGCCCGCTCTGCCCCCACGCGGAGGGAGCGGCCCGCGGGCCCTCGCGGAGGAGGAGGAGGCGGCGGCGAGCGCCTGGGGACGGGGAACGGACAGCACTGTGTCAGCCGACCCCCCCCCCTTATCGCCATCTTGGCCCCCCTTCTTCGCGGCGTGGCGGGGGCACCGCCCACCTTCTCCTACGCTATTGGCCCAGGCGGGGCCAAGCGCACCCCCTTTTAGTCCCGCAAAGTCTTGCGTTGCTATTGGTTTTGGAGCTGGGATGTACGGCGGCGACAGCCAATCGCCTCCCAATTGCCGCGCGCTCTCTCGCTCTCCTCCGCCCTGGCCCCTCTCCTTGGAGAGTGTTCCCGCTCCTCGGGGAGGGGAGGTCTCGCTTGGGCATGGCCCAGTGCTGGGCACCGGCGAGGGTCGTCGCAGGCGCCCGGCGCGCCTTTTCCTCTCCCGGGGTCGGCTTCATTTTTGTCCGAGTCCCTGCTGTGCCTTGACCCAGATCGCTGGCTGCTACTGGAGTTCCCTGCAGGAATCCCGTGTCCCTCGCTGCACAGGATAGCTCCTGAGAGGAGCTCCCGCCGGCACCTGACAGCTCATGGCACGTCATAGTTCCCTCAGTTGCTGCTGAGGCCAGACACAGCTCATGGCACACACGATCTGTTGGTGAGCCCAGACGTTACCTTAAACTTTATCCATAGCCTGTCTCGCAACCCTCTCCTCTGGAAGGAGGTCTTCTCTTGCAGTCTGGTGCATCTCCTGTCAGCTTGATTTGGTTACAGAAGTACCAGGGGATCGATAAAGATGTTTCTGTGTGCCAAGGCAGGCAGTTCTCCATTACATCTGTTGAGCACTGACACACTTTGTTGTAGGCATCAGTGTGGGTGTCAGGAGTTATAAACCCTTGGCAGGTGCGTGAAGGGAATATGAGCCCGTGGTAAGTGCAGACACAGCAGGAACGTGGAGGGGTGTTGTCAAGGGCGGCAGGAGTTTAAACAGCATTTTGGTTGGCAAAAGGTGGAAAGGGGGCTGCAACGGTTCCAGGTTGTTTCTTTCCTCTGGCATCTGTTGCTTTTGTTTGGCAGATGTGTTTCTTAAATAGCTCCATGGGTTTCTGTTCCCCATTGCACAGGACTAGGTTTTAAATCCCAGCAAACAGCCACAAGTGACAGAGCTGGGTGGCTGGTGGTGCAGGAGAGCAATGCTGAGGAACGTCTCCAGACCTCATATTTGACATGTCCCAAAGAAAGGCAGTCTTTGGTGACAACAAATCCCAAACTGTTTAGGACTGTATGAGCTATAGCCACTGCCAGTAGTCATGGTGTGCCAGAATTGAACGAGAGCCACTTTGCTCACATCTGCTGCTGCTCACTAAGGTCCAGGTGGCCTTCTTGCTGCAAGTCACTGAAGTTCTTCATTGTTGAGGAACCCAGTTCTTCACTGGGATCACCAAGCCATGCCTGGAAAGGGCCAGGAAACTCCTCCACTGCCTTGAGTTCCAGCCTTGTGTCCTCTGCACGTTAGCAAAGAAACCTGGTGCTGTAAAGTAAATCCTTGGTTGTTCAGTGTGAGAAGGCTAGAAGGAAGGACTGCAGCATGAAGGAGAGTTGGGAAGGAGACTGAGGCCTTCTGCAATGTGAGATGGTGTCTCTGACTCTTGGAAATGGCCAACATAGTGTTGCATGGGTGTAAATCACAGCAACATTTCGCCTTTCCTTTAGAGGACTCATTTGCGTCAGATATTCCAGGCTGCATGTATAATAGGGGCCTGTATTGTGGTGGTGTTTGATACATGTTGATTTTCAGTGGAGCTTTTGACCCCTTTGTAGTAAATTTAAGTGAACTGGCGATGGGCTTGGTTGCGTTTTACAGCCCTCCCCCCCCCCCCCCCCCCCCCCCCCCGGCATCTCTTGCCTACAGGTGTAAAAGCTGCTGCTCAGGAGAATTGAACCATTCCTGAATGAACTCCTGGGGCGGAGTTAAGTTCATTCCCAGAAGCTTTATGTATTGTAGCCACCTTGTTTGTTCAGTTGTATTCTCTAGGAACTTCACACCCTGCTCCTGGCGCAATATCCAGCGGAAGTGGGTGATGGGAGGGTTTTGGAAAGCTTTGAGCATACTGTGGCAATAGTCAGAGCACGACTGTTTGAACTTTCTGCATTCACATCAGCAACCTTTGTCCATGGTAGGACGTAATCAGCATGAGCTGAAATAGCATTTAATCTCACCAGTGTCAAGTGTCTTTAGCATTTCAGTGTGCATGGGTGCTGTTCGCAGAGGGATTCTTTTTTATGCGTAGCAGGGAGGTGTTCTCAAGTGTACCAGGGAGATCAAAACATGCCTAGGTTGTCGCTTAGAAATTTCTGTTGTTGTAGACAAGGTCATAGTGTTCAGCTCAGTGGGTCTGAGTTCATTTCATTGCTGCTTTCAAAGTTTTTTTGGAAGTGGGTAGCTGTGTCTCTCCTGATGTCCAGATGCATGTATTATCCCAGGTAGTCATCTCTTGCTGGCAGCAATTTCCATGCCATTTTAGATGCTTCTTCATAGTGCTAAGTAATTGTGTATTTTACAAATGGGTTGTTTTATGGCAGTTGGTGGAAAGCCCACTTTGAGTAATTTTTCTAGAAATACATTGATTTTTTTGCTAAAGGAGCCCTGTACCCTTGTTTTTCCCATCAACAGATAAAATAGCCCTTCCTTCAGGAGCTTGTTTCACTGAAATTTACTTGTCCCTCAGCAAGTGGCTAATACCTCATTTTTCCTGAATAAAATATTAATTATGGGTGCAGTCAGCTCATAATAATTACTTCATCCTCTAATATATTTTTGCCCATATATCTTTTTGCCTCCAGTGTCTTCTTTGCTTGTACTGGCCTGAATTGGAAGAGAGCTGTTTGCCAGCAGGATTTTCTGTTTTTTTTTTTTTTTTTTTTCATTTGATGATCAAGTTGCCTTTATACCCTTATTTTAAAATTGTTTTTTCCCGCTCATTGAAGCCATTGGAGCTCAGCTAGGACAAGTGCAGTTGCGTGTCTGCGGTCTGTGGATCAAGTGACTGATTAAAGGTTTAAGGCAAACATCCCAAAATTTGTGGTACCTATATTTGCAGGTAGAAATTGTCATCTCATATTTTCCACCTGAAATAAAATTGTGTTTAGAGGTTCCATCATTATGAGTATCCTTACTGAAACTGGCACCTGCAGCTTATTTCTGTGGATGCAAGGAAGAGTTTGAAAACCCATCCCAGAGCCTGTTTGTTTCTTAATACACATGTTGTGTCATGGCTTAATCTCATGGTTCACAGAAACAGTACCGAAAAATGTGTTGCTCCTGGAATTTGTTGCTTCTTTCTGGAATAAGCTTGGACTTCTTGTAGGTCCTACTCCTGTGAGGTGCTGCTTGCTCTGACTCGCGTGATAGAGAGTCTCTGGAGCTATGCCCTTCATAGAGCACAAATAATGCATTGGCTAACCACAAATTGTGGGTTTATAGTGTGTTTTCTTGTCTATGGGTCCCACAGAAAGGGACTGAATGTGGGATTGCTTTAAATAAGGGTGAGGTGCAGGTTCAGGCCTCTGCATGGCAACAGATAAGCTCTGGGCTGGCCTGTCTTCTCAAGGAGAATTTACATTTGCTTTCCTTTGTCTACTTTTCAACTTCTTTCAGACTCCGCTCATTTCTTCCCATAACTCATGTTTCCACTGTTGACCCTCCTTTCTTGCTTGTGTTACTCACTTGGCTTTCTTTCTGCTTTCCCTCTTTGCTAGCTCCCTTCTTCGCCCTCAGATCACTGAGCTCTGCCATGTTTGCATCCTCCCCCAGATCATCTCGCCAGCTGCAGGCTTCTCCTCTACTCCCCTTTGACAGGCACCTCCTTAACGTCAGGAACCGACTCTCAACTAATTATCTGGGTTGCTGATTAGCAGTTTGTGAGGACAGAGATGGCCTGGGGTTTTTGTTAAGGCTCTGAGCAAATACCATTGCATGGTTCCTGGTGTGGTCTGGAAGCTGCCTTGCTACTTTCCTCCTTGTACCCCTGTGGATTCTCCATGCAGAACTGGCTTAAGTGCATGAATGGGAATTATGACTCCAAAGGGGCTAACGCTGAGCCAGAGCTACTAAGTCCATTTGGATCCATGCTGCTTGTTCCCATGCTCGTTCCCCTTCACTTCCTCCTTGATCCCACCGAAGAGCAGAAGGGACACACATCTGGTATCTGATATATTGCTTGGTTCATCCTCTGGTTCTGTTTGTGACCCATTTGCATGTTGGGAAGGACACAGTCTGTTCAGCATACACTATCTGGAGAGCGGTGTAAGGAACAGCTACATCTGAGAGAGAAAGAAAAGCAAAGCTGGAGGATGATTTTTCATTATAGAACTTTTTGCATCTGCAGTGTTGGAACAGAAGAATTGGTGGTGGCAACCCTTAGGTGTGAAACTTGGAGGAGCTCCCTCCTGGACTGAAGGAGAAGTGCTAGTTTTCTCATCTGGAGCTCAGTGACAAAAAAAAAAAAATAATTGGGAACTGCTTTCATAAGACCTGAACAGTGCATTCCTTTTGAACTAGAAAACATCCAGCACATTTTGTGTGCTATTTGAGATATAAAAGTCACAGGCAAAAGAACAGAGAAGAACTCATTGGCTTGTGTGACCTTAGTATGCGAATGGTGCAAGCAGATATGATAAGTAGTATTTGAATTTCAGAGGATCTGAATGTTTTGCTGATCTGAATGCACAGCAGACTGTATACCGTGCTGTAAAATTATTTTGAGCTCTTCTCACAGGTGATATGGTGGTACATACATCTCCTGAGTTGCAAATAGAGAAAGTTGGAGGGTGCTGTGCATTGCTCTGATACACAGTGCAAGAAATGGTTGATATATCAATTACCTGCTTCTATCTAAGCAGGTGTAAAGACTCAGCAAGCCTGAAACTGCTCAAGTCTCTAGTAGAAATTTGCGCTATTGCAATGTTGAGTGAGTTTTTCAGTCTGCGCTGTTTCTTGCTTGTATCCTTGTCTTACACTGTCCTCTGTCCTGTTTTGTTACAGGGTCTCTGGACCATAGTGATGAGGAAGCCTCGAAGGAGGTCCCGACAGAACTTGGAGGGGAGGCGTTCTCCCTCGCCCTACAGCCTCAAGTGCTCCCCGACTCGGGAGACTCTGACATATGCTCAGGCCCAGCGGATCGTGGAGGTGGACATCGATGGGCGGCTTCATCGCATCAGCATCTACGATCCCTTAAAACTCATCACAGAGGATGAGTTGACTGCCCAGGACATTACTGAGTGCAACAGCAACAAGGAAAACAGTGAGCAACCCCTTTTGCCTTCCAAATCTAAGAAAACACCTTCTAAAGGCAGGAAGAAGGAGTCCTTCTCCAAACATGCACCAGGGACGTCTTTACACTTACCCCAGCCCAACTTCCGTGTGCTGGACTCTTTCAGCCAGCCAGATGCCCCTCCTCTTCCTGCTGCCTACTACCGGTATTTGGAAAAGCCTCCTGAAGACCTCGATGTAGAAGTGGAGTATGACATGGATGAGGAGGATCTGGCATGGCTGGAAATGGTCAACGAGAAGAGAAGGGCTGATGGTTATGGAACAGTTTCTGCTGACACTTTTGAGCTGCTGGTGGATCGATTGGAAAAGGAGTCGTACCTTGAGAGCCGGAACAATGGGGCTCAGCAGTCCCTCATCGATGAGGACGCCTTCTGCTGTGTCTGCATGGACGATGAGTGTCACAACAGTAATGTCATTCTGTTCTGTGATATCTGCAATCTGGCCGTGCACCAGGAATGTTACGGTGTGCCCTATATCCCTGAGGGGCAGTGGCTTTGTCGCTGCTGTTTACAGTCCCCTTCTCGCCCTGTGGATTGTGTCCTTTGCCCGAACAAAGGGGGAGCCTTCAAGCAGACTAGTGATGGCCGCTGGGCTCACGTGGTTTGTGCCATCTGGATCCCAGAGGTCTGCTTTGCAAACACTGTTTTCCTGGAGCCCATTGAAGGGATCAACAACATCCCTCCAGCTCGGTGGAAGCTCACATGCTGTATCTGCAAGCAGAAGGGGATGGGAGCTGCTATTCAATGCCACAAGGTGAACTGTTACACTGCTTTCCATGTCACCTGTGCCCAGAGGGCTGGTCTCTTCATGAAGATTGAACCCATGAGGGAGACCAGCATCAATGGCACGACATTCACTGTGCGCAAGACTGCCTATTGTGAGAGTCATTCCCCGCCTGGGATGGTAAAAAAGGGGTCTCCAGCTGCTAGTGGTGATGGGCAGGAGGACACTGTGAAGGAGAAGGGAGAGGAGGAAGCCAATTCTGCCCCTCCCAAGGGGTCTCTGAAAAAGAACCAAGTGAAATTGAAGCAAAAGATCAAAAAGGAGCCTGGTGATGTGACCAAATGGCGTTCATCTGTGCCCATGGTGACCATCACACAAATTCCCTCTTACAGGTGAGTGTTGCAGGTTTAAGGAAGGAGTTGAACAGCTGGAGCTGAACAGGATCTGTTTTAAGGACTCAGTCTCTGTCATTGTTGAACTTGGAAACACTGAGTCTTCAGTCAGGGCCTAGCAATAAATATTGCTGTGTCCAGAGTGTTCTGCAGCATAATTCCTGACTGGCTTTCTTCTACGTGAGTGTCACTGGCATACTGTGCTTTTCTTGCTTTGCCAAGCAGCCATCCTAGACTGTTGTGTAACACAGATTTCATGGTGGTCCCTAACAGCAAACACCTATCTGGCATGAAGGTGTTTTTAAAATACTTCAGGCATTACAGGTTGGTAGGCAGGTAGGGGTCATCCCACTACTGACCTTTTTTAAGTCTCATTTCATAGTTTCTTAATTGCTCCTTTTATTACAGAGCATGTCAAACCTGTCAGTGTTGCAAGCAGCTTTGAATTTGACTGTTTATTTTTTTCTCCCAGCTCTTCCTTGTGCAGAACTAGGTAGTGCTGAATTTTTGTTTGGTGCCTTAGGAAGTGTGTTGATGTGTTGCTGATATTTTAACAGATAAGTGTTGGAAACTGCTGATAAGGCACCATGTATAATCTAAAAATGATAAGCAAGGGTTAAAATAGGTGATATATTATTATTGGACTCCTTTCAAGAGTCCAGCTTAATAACATCAGGCTTAAATGGCCCCTGGAAAGTTCTTAACACAGAAAGTACTTTTGAAATTAAGGCTTGGAGCTGAATTGGTGATTGCTTATTTGACAGTGCTGGGGCAAGTGCTTGGTGAGACCCTCCAGCCAGGTTTCTACTAACACAGGCACATATGTATTCATGCTGAGGAGATCCCAGATCATACCAGTTTATGTTTATTTCAGAGTGTGCTTGACACAGCACTGCAAAGCTTCATCGGGAAACCTAAGGGTCCACAGAGTTACAATTGCTTTGCAGTTTGCTCTATGACATCTCTTTGCTTCCTTCAGGCTGAACAAAATTTGCAGTGGGCTCTCCCTCCAGAGGAAGAACCAGTTCATGCAGAGGCTCCACAACTACTGGCTGCTGAAGCGGCAGGCGAGGAATGGGGTGCCCCTGATCCGGCGCCTGCACTCACATCTCCAATCCCAGCGGAACACAGAGCAGGTACTGGTCCCCAGCTGAACACCCATGGGAGGATGGAGAGCTTGCATTCCAGGGGGAGATGTGCTTGGCACATGGCTAAGGAGGGCATTAAGGGTGAAAGGATCAGAGGCCTGATTTAAGTGTCTTCTGGTCTCCTCTTGGTATGCTCATGCCTGAAGAACTGAGTTAGTATATTAGTGGGATATCCATCATGCTACTAAAATTTGTGTTGATGAATCTGCAGGTGGGAGTTTTTCCCCTGAGTTAGGAGACCCAGGATTGCACAAGGGTGTGATGGACCCTTGGTGGACTGATCTCTTAGATGATTTATAAAATCACATTTCTTGCGAGTGATTAAAGAAAATGGGTGTTAGCTCCAGAGTTTTGGCCAAATTCCAGTTTGGGTCATTCTTCCTTCAGCTTCAATTTCTGCCTGTCCTGTGCACATTCATATGGAAGTTTAGACATAATCATCAGCTCTGGACTCCTTTGCTTCCTCCTCTGAGCCAGTGTCTAGAGTCACTCGATCTCGATGCTATTAAGCAGCACTGCATTTGGCATGAGAAGTAGTTGGTGAACCAATGAAGCAGTTGGACTCTATCCTCTAACATAACCTGTCAGTAGGTATTGTATACAATGTGCACGTATATTTTTACTATAGTTGGAGGAATTTATAGACTTTTCATTTGCAAGAAGACTGCCCTGGGTGATAAATAAAAAAATTATTTCCCACTTATCAGTGTGGAGCTTGGAAAAGTGCAGCATTTCCTTGGTGTATTATATTGGCAATTTACTATAGGTAAGTTCTTAAAAACAAATGTCCTATTAATATAAACCATGAAGATCTTGTGAAGCAATTGTCTTCTTGGCAATTGTGTGAAAGTGTATGCACTTTATGTATATCATCCAAGCCATTAAGGAAGCTACAGATTTAGAGGAGGAAGGGTGATTTTGTTGAGAAGCCACTGAACTTGGATAGGTTGTCTGTCTTGGAAGGTGTGAGCTCATCTCCCAGTGTTGGCTGTTCCTTCGTATTTTGGCAAATGTCTTTCTGTGGCTCTATTTCTTATTGGTTACAAGGAGGATAATAATAGCTCCTTCCTCCCCTGCTTTTGGTCACCTTGCCTTTATATTGTAAATGCTTTGGGCTGCTGCTTCAATGCATAGCAGCCAACAGAAAAATTTCCAGCCTCTGTAATAAACTTGGATATAAAAGCTGGGAGGGTGTAAATGAGCATGCACTGAAGTGTGTTCCCAGAGTGTAGCTACAGTATAACTTAGGCTAACTTCACAGATAATATAAAATCTAGAAAGGCTGATGTTGTGTTTGTTACAGCTAAATGCTGTAGAAAGGAGGGGAAATAGTCTAAACAAGAGGTAAGTGAATAGGAGGAAGAGGAGAGCAATTCAGTGGGGATGCCCAGAAAAAGAAGGAAACACAGGAAGCCAGTTGTGTTTTTTATCTCACCCCACTGCTGTATCTTACAGAAGGAGCAGGATGAGAAGACCAGTGCAGTGAAGGAAGAGCTGAAGTACTGGCAAAAACTGCGGCATGACTTGGAGCGGGCTCGACTGCTTATTGAGCTGATCCGTAAGAGGGAAAAACTCAAACGGGAGCAGGTGAGTAGTTTTGGCTGTTGAGTTGCTGCACTTAACTTCAGTCCCATGCAAGCACTCTGTGCTGCAGGAGGCAGAGAAGGAACACAACAGTTTTTCTTGAACCTTTTCCTCTTTTCATAGAGTCTGACTGTTGGGTGCGCAGAACTCTCTCTCCCTGTCAGTCACAGAACCAGGGCTGGGCTGAAAAGTGCTGGGAAAATGTATTTGCATAACTAATAGTGGATTTGATTTCTGACCTACAGCACCCCTTCTATTTCTGGGCAAGTGTTTTGCAGAATAGAAGTTAGATCTCCTTTCATAATAATTTCAGGAGTTTGGTAACACCTACTCCAGAGAAAGGTCTAAATCGCAATTCAGCTCTTAATCTCTAAAGCTAAAAATTCCTGTCATTTGTACTCTATGTACATTTTTTGGATGAAAAAGTTTTATGATGGAGACAATTTACTAAATTTTCCAGTTTACTCTTTGAGCTGTGTGCAGATCTCCAAAGTTGCACCAGTCAAGGTTGCTTCCCATGCTTGCCAGCTTTTCCTGTTGAGGGTCTTTGCTTGCCTTTGGTTGCTGCACCCACGACAATGCTCTCTGGCAGGAGTATCTTCAAGGACAGCTTCGTGAAAGGCTCGCCTTGCATACAGTGAGCCCTTACACGTGTCCTCAGGCCTTGCCTGGGTGCTTTCAGGCTGTCTGCAGGGAGCCAGGCAGAGGGAAAGCAGCTCCTCTGCAAGCAATTTTTTTGTGGCCAGAAGTTACCCATAGCTTTTCTGGAGTCCTTTTGATGCCAGCACTGGTTCATTTGCTGCGTTGTCCTTGATTTACATCAGTAGGTCAGCCCTGCTTGCTGTATGGATGTATTTTAGGTATGAGGATGAAAAAAAAATCATTCTTGGGCTTTGTTCACCTTTGATATCTTGACATATCCCTGTCACAGCTGGCTAAATCTATAAAAGCTTGTGGAAACTATGCTGTGCTTTATAAAACAATAAAATATCACAGAAAAGTGTGTCTAGTTGGAGCTCTATCCCAGCCCACCTTTTCGATGAGTGGAGAAGGATACTCCAGAATCATGCATCTTTGTTTGACTTCTTTCCTGTTCTGGGGGAAAAGTGTGGTCTTTACATCTTGTCTTCATTCATTCTCTCACTGATCCTGTCTTGTTGCTTAGCACATCAGTTTGCTTTGTGTAAACAGACTTGCTTACCTTTGCTGTTGGAGTGCTTGATTTAATGACATAACGAGCAATTATAAGATCAAAGAAATTAAAATGTTAAAAGACAAATAAATACTTTTATCCCGTTCCAGTCTTCTTTGAATAGATTTTCAGTACTACAACTTGTTTGCTTGAAAACAAACAATATTGGAGACTTCATAAGGGATATAAGAAACTGTATTAGGAATTTGCAGACATCAGACCACTGTTGTTGTTTGGCTTCTGCCTTGAAGTCTGAGAGCTTATATCTTAAACTTTATTTATGCTCTATAGTCTAATTAGGGACGTTGTTGCTCATGTAAACGCCTGCATACTTTCAACTTTTGTATAATGTTGATAATTGGCATAATAATAATATCATGAGGCAGGGAGTTCTACAGGATAATTTACCAAGTGTGAAAAGCCTCTGCCTGTTTTCATTTTTGGTTGTAGTATCTTTTAATTTTCTGGGGGTTCCTCCTGTTTTGACTTGATGAGATTGAATAAATAGGAGTTCTGTGCGGTTAGACTCTGTAAAGTGCTGTCTGCTGATGTACATCCTGCATGTGGAGAGCACAATGTGTTTGCCAGAAGTTCTACAGCAATGAGTCTGCCAGGCTAGTGGTATGCCGACCTGAGGTTTCCACCACTGAGTAGAGCTGGGATGATGATTCGGAAGAAACTGGAGGGAGACACCACTCACATATCTCATTCCCAGGTCAAGGTTCAGCAGGCTGCTATGGAGCTACAGCTGACCCCTTTCAATGTCCTTCTGCGCACAACGCTGGATCTACTGCAGGAGAAGGATGCTGCCCAGATCTTCACAGAGCCTGTTAACCTGAATGAGGCAAGTCTCTTTCCTAGAGGTGTCTAGTGGGTTGTAGATAAGGTATTGCTGGGCAGAGGCTCATGTGCTGTCGTAACCCTAGAAGCATAAACTACCTTGTCCCAAGCTCCTGGTGGACTAAAGAATATCTGAAAAAGGACTCATGATGTGAGTATCCTTCCGGGCCAAAAAAGGGCATTTTTTTCTAGAAGCTTTAGCACATCTTGTACAAGTAATGCTTTGCAGAGCCGGGGTGTGTCTGCCTTGAGTGGGTGACACAGAAGTGAATTTCTGGCGCTGCCCCTTGCCAGTGGAAAGGGCATTAAGAGTGCTTATGATGGATGCACTCTAGTTGGCTAGTAAATGGTTTTTGTAATTGTACAGGTTTTATATGTTTAGGTTCCAGATTACCTGGAATTCATTTCCAACCCAATGGATTTTTCCACCATGAGGCGGAAGCTGGAGTCCCACCTGTACCGAACATTGGATGAGTTTGAGGAAGACTTTAACCTTATAGTTACCAACTGCATGAGGTATAATGCTAAAGACACGATTTTCCACCGAGCAGCTGTCCGGCTCAGAGACTTCGGAGGAGCGATATTGCGTCACGCACGGCGGCAGGCTGAAAGCATTGGCTTTGACATTGGTGTGGGGATTCACCTGCCTGAGTCACCCAAAACTGAGGACTTTTACTGCTTTTCTTGGGAGGATGGTGAGTACTTATTAATATTTTTTTCTCAGGCAGATCATAATTTTTGTTCTGAGCATGTCTTTCAGCCTGCATGTAAATCACACCCATCATTCTACATACAAGATTTTTCCTATCCATCTGTTTACCTAGGCATATATCTAACTCCTTTAGAGCCTCAGAGAGCAGGATTTCAGGTGAGCTGGGCACTCTGAGCTAGGTGCAGCTTAGCTCCAGCTCTCTTAGGGCATGTCTGTCTCAGAAGAGCCTTGTAAACTGCTCATGCTCTTTGATTTGTGCTGTGCCTGTAGTACAAACTTGCTATTTTACAAAGCAGTGCAAAGGTGGATCTAGGATTTTTTGCTCTAGGGAAAGCTCATGCATTTCTTTGTATTGTAAATTGGCGAAGTGTAGAGCCACTGGATTAGATGGAGCACTGAGGTCTGGGAGGGGGTGATGGGGCAGTCAAAGTAGTGGAACCCAATCAGTCCTTCTACCTGAGACTTCCCATTCCCAACATGGTTGCATCCATTCCTACAGCCCTCTTGAGATGCAGCTCCAAAGCATTGGTTGAATAACTTGGCTAAACTTAGTACAGAATACTTAGGCCAATATGAAGCACTCAGAGCTTGCAGTCTGCCATCTGCTTCCTAAATGTTGAAGCTCTCTTGGGTACAGATGGAGAGTCATTATAAAATTTGTGTTGGTGCATGATAGTATGTCTTTCAGCTGTCTGTCCTGCTCCTTTGGAGGCCAGCCCTTCAACAGAGCCAGAGGAATGGCAAACGTTATGTTTTGACCAGTTCTGTTTGTGGTCTGATTTTGTCATTTTATCTGACAATGAAGTAGGTTTCTGACAAGGACCTAGACTGTGAACTGTTCTGCGTGGGGTGCAAACACATCCTTTCACTGCGGCCCCTGGGACAGTAAGGGGAACTAAAGGGCAGTGCAAGTTAAATCAGCTGCTTTTTGCCCAAAGGAAGGAAGGCAGAGCTCCAAGGTTAATGATTGCTAAATCCCCAGACTAAAGCGATTGATTCATGAATAGCATCAAAGGGAGTGAGGCGTGGCAGTGGTCCCAGATGCTTCTTCAAGGAGCCTTACTCCTTCCCTTCACTGTTACAATCTCTTTTGATGCAGTGGATAACATCCTCCTCCCGGAGAACCGAGCTCACCTGTCCTTGGAGGCCCAGCTGAAGGAGCTGCTGGAAAAACTAGACATAGTGAGCACCATGCGGTCCAGTGGTGCACGGACACGACGCATACGGCTCCTGAGACGGGAGATCAACTCCATTCGGCAGAAACTGGCCCAGCAGCAGAACAAGACCATGGCCAAGGGGGAGACTGTGCTGCGGGACCAGAGGCTGGAGAAAACATCAAGGGATGAGGCTGAGGAAAGGGAGAAAGGTGAGAGGTTGCAGCAGGATTTTAATTCCAGCTCTCAAGTGCATGTCAGCAGTCAAGACCTGCTGTTTCTCCTGTCTGTGGCCCTGTGAAAGATGAGAATTGCTGTCGGTAGTTTTGGGAGTAAGTCTTTGTAAAATGTTCAGGCAGGTTCTTTACTCCTTTAGCAGATGATGCCAAGCCCCCGCACCCTCCAACCCTGGAGCCCACAGGACCTGTACCCTCCCTCTCGGAGCTAGACTCTCTGCAGGACCCTCCAACACTCAAACCCATCAGTGAAAGTAAGTCCTTGAATCAGCTGCAGAAGAGGGTGGTGTTGGACAGGGAGCTCTTTGACAAGAAGGCTCTGCAGCGGGAGAGCCAAGCCTTCCAGCGCCTGCTCACCAACAACAGCCTGAATGGACTGGCCTTGTCGCCTGCAGACACCCCTGCCAGCCCCTCCTTCAGCAGCGTGGGCCGACGAACATCTGTCCTTTTTAAAAAAGCTAAGAACGGGGTGAAGCTGCAGAGAGGTCTGGACTGCTCCCTGGAAAACAGGGAGGACCGCAGGCAGAGCGGGCAGCTTTCACCCTCCTGCCCTGATGGGGAGCGACAAGCTCGGAAGCGGCCACAGAGCAGAACCTGCAATGAGAGCAATCGAGAAAAGTCACCCAGGCAGGCAGGACAGAGAGGTAAGGAAAGACTGGACGTGGCACTCAGTGCCATAGTCTAGTTGACATGGTGATGTTAGGTTATGGGTTGGACTTGATGATCTCAGAGGTCTTTTCCAACCTGATTATAAATCCCAGTTCTTTGGGATTTCTTTTCCCTCTGAACCCTTGGAAACTGTGAGATGGGACCGAGGACATAGAAATCCTGGGGCTGAGTAAAAACTTTTGCATCACCTGGAACTGACTTTATGCTTAGAAGAAAACATAGGCTTCATGACCAGATGTGCCTGATGAAAGCTGCATCTCTTCCACATGTTTCTAAAACAGGGCAGACAAGACATGTCCATAATGAGTTGCACTTCTCCACTGACCGTACATGTTGGTTTTGGTATCTTAGTTCAGCTCTAGTCACCTCCATTTTAGACATTTAGAGGTACCAAGATGAAACCCAGGGAAGTCACAAATGATTCTTCTCTTTGCTAGTCTACAGGGCTGCTGTAAGAGAGAGTTTTCCATTTTGTGTAGGGCAAGCCAATGTGCCCAGCTGCTTGCAAAGCTGTTGAGAGGCCTGTCTGGAGACTCTGGGCTGAGATTGGCGTTCCTGCCCTTATAGAAGGGTTTGTGTTGGCTTGATCACTCTTAGGAGTGAGAGTTTCCTGCTGCAGAAATGATGCATTTGGTTGGAAGTGTGCACCGTCTGTAGTAACACAGCACCCATGTAAGATGAGATGTTAAACATTGCTTTTAAATCAGCTGTACTCTCAGTTCTGGAGTTTAAATAAAATTGGTGGGAATACCAAGAAGATTCCTTTTCAAATTAGATCTGCAAATAAGAATAAGCACCTGAGGTGAAATTTGGAAAGACACAAGAGGAAAGAGACATCTGAGTGACAGCACTGTAATTTCTTTTGATTCTGTGTGAACGGCTGTTGTGGGACAGTTCCCACCTGTAAGGTTTGACTTGGCCTACACTTCAAATATTATCTCATAACTATAAGGCTATCATAAGGTTGCTAGCATACTGAGAGTGGGAGGAAAGCAGTTGAATGTGGAGATAGACTTACCAGGACAGGTTAAAGGGATCACAAATGACTTCTCCAGAGTTGAGGGACTCGCCATCATCATCTGTTGGTAATTAAAGGAGAAAGTTGTCATCTGTATTGGATACAGGTCAGAATGAGAGGCTGAAAATAAAAAAAGGGCAAGTAAAGGCAGGGTGCTGGAAAATCACGTCACACAGTGACATTTCTCCTCAGCTGAAGCAGCACTACTGGCTTTTTTTCAAGTTGCAGCACTGCTTTTTTGATATGGCCCCATCTCCTCCCATGATTTCAGACACAACTGATTTCTCCTAACGGGAGGGAGTGTCTGGTGTGATGAATCTGTGTTACTGCAGAAGCAGGTCATTGGGAAGAGGATTTTCATAACAAGGTGTTTCCCAGAAATGTGTGCCTTGTGGCAATTCGATATTTACACCTAGAAAAAACAATAGTGATCTTACCATGAGTTTGCCTTTTGTATGGCTATTGGACTTTTGGTGAGCCCATGGGAACTTGGGGGTGGTGGATGCCTGGATGGGGGAAAGCCATTGTCATCTGGCTTCTTGTGCATGCTCTGGGCTCGGGAATGCTCTCAGGAGTCAGTCCCTGTCATTCCCATTTGTCTCCTTGGCAGGAGTGACTAATGGCTTTGCAAAGCATGCAGAAAGTGGCTCTGACTTCGAGTGCAGCTCTGCCCTGGGCAGTGGACTGGTGTTTGAATCCTGCAGGTAAGTGCCCCATGCAAAACTGTGCCCTGGAGCACCTTCTGCGTCTGGATTTCTCTCTCTGGTTTTGTTCTTTGACTTCTTCATTTTAAACCTAGCCCGAACTGTTACTTCTGTGCCTACTGTAAAAGACAAAAAGCTACTGTATTTCTGTCCTGTTCTTTTAAGTTATTGGTCCCAAAAGCAGGGCTTGATTTTTCAAGCAAGTGGGTATCTGTTATACTTGTCTCTCTCAATGCATACACATCCTCTCTGCTGATGAATGCCTTGCAGTCCTTGAGAGCCAAAACTGGAAAAAACTTGAATTCAGATTTTCAGTTCAGCACTGCACGTAAAGCTGAACTTCTGCCACCTACTGAATTGCTGCTTTCTTCCTCTCAGAAGTTTAAAAGTAGAACTAGGTGCTTCAAACATGACTTAGAACAGACTTAGAGCAAACACCTGACATCTTTTGGTCAATTTCAGTAGGTACCTATGAGTGCTGTGTCAATTTTCTGGTCTTATTTACCTGTCCAGCCCTCCTAGCACTGATTTAAGTTATTTCACAGCCCTTTCACTGCACAGTAAAACCTCTGTTATGCCAGAATCACGTTTGTGTGTGCTCTGAGTGGCAGGCTGAGCACATTTGAGCTTGATGGGTAAGATCATCCAGGACAGACAGAAGCAAGATGTTTTTAGTTGATATTTGTGGTTATGTTTGCAGTGCCTTGAACATGACCCATCACTAGAGAAATACGTTTGGACATTTTGTGCTTCCTCACAATGCATGTACTCAGTTAGTTGTGTAAGATTTCAAGCTTGCAGTGTTAGTTGGGCACTTAAAATTATATGCCTGCGTACACCCGTTCTCAGGGCTAAACAACAGTTCAAAACTGTTAGCTGTGTAAAAAATTGTTCTGCGGCAGGGTTGAATCACAGGAGCATTTTTCAAATGAAAACTCTGCTCTGCTGGGCAGAGGGATCCTAAATGTTAGCTACCCAAAGAGGCGTATAATTTTGCACTTGTAGCTAAGGTTTGATTAGTGTTACCATTGTAAATCTGTTTGCAAAGTCTATCATGCCCATGACAAAGGGCAAGGCCCTGGGTTTGGAGGAGCAATTTTGATGCAAGGGCTTTTCTCTGTTGCAGAGTGATCCTACCTCCACAGTCAGGTGCTGGGCAACCCAAGGGCAGCATGTGGCACCCCAGTAAATTATCTCTCTTTGCACATGCTGAGCCCCTTGTAGGCATAGAACCTTCAGCTCTTCTTTGAGATGAGACACACACCCAGCACTTCATCTCTTCCCCTGTTTTCTGGGCTGTGTGTCCAGATCTTCATCTCAGTCATTGCTTCTTCTGTAGGCTGGATGCTACCATGACCTCTGTGCAGATCTTACAAGAAGTTGTTGCAATAGACTATTGTAAAGTAAGAAACTGCATTGAAGGGAAACAGGAGACACCCGGATTTGTGCATAGTTATAGTGTCATTTAAATGAGGGTCCTTGAGTTATGCAGAAATCTTTGATGGGGTGAGGATGCTGTCAGAACAAGACTGGGAGCCAGAAGTTGCCTTTCAGGCCATGTCTTGGCCTTATGGCCCCCACCATATTTGCCTCCATTTGTGTCATAAGTCTATACACAACTGGTATAGCTCATGAAAACTCCAAAAGCATCACTACATCAACTCTCAAGTGTGACATCTTTGCTGGGTTTCTTACTCATGTTTACAGCTTGGTTTCTATTAGGCCCTTTCTTAGTTCATGGGAAAGCTGGGATGATGTCCACTGTGCTTTCACCAGAAGAGATCACATTTTGCTTAAGTATTCAGTTTTCTTTTCATGTCAGTGAGGCACCAGTGCAGTAATTTTTCAGTAGTTTAGACAGAGCTGGGGAATCTGTTTCCTTGTCCTTGTTTTCAAGGATAATCTGTTTTCTCCTAATGCCCTTCTTTTCCATGTCTTTCTAACAGTGGTTTGATGCCTCCTAAGCGCAGTCGAGGAAAGCCGGCTCTTTCTCGGATGCCCTTCGTGGAAGGTGTGAATGGAGATCCTGATTTCAGTGGCTCAGGTGAGAATTGCTGCACAGCACACACTGCTCTGGTCCCACCGCACTGTAGGGCTGACATCCATCTAAACCAAAGGGAACACATCCCAAATCACACCAGGAACCAGTCCTGGACAAACTATCCAGGTTTTATGATCAGGCTGCTGACCTGCCTGGGCATTATTACCTGCTTTATTACAAATTTAGGTTATTGCATAAAAGATTTTTCCTGCTTTCACCTTTGCTGAGTGCTTATGCCCGGTCTTCTCCTTGGAAGGATACTTTCTGTTGGGCTGGTGTGTGTGATGTGCCTGGCATTGTCTCCTGTTTTGGGACTAGTTCTCTTTAATGATGCTGCAATACGAAGAGTTAATTGTAAGAGGGGTCTCTCTGGAGATGACTTCATAGCTGTTCCCTCTTGTATTGCTTGCAAGGTCCTCATAACAAAGTTGTCTTTGTCAAACTGTGCTACATGTCTATAAAATTGTCACACTCCTCACTTGTCACTACCCAAGGCACTACACCATTCTTTCTGTGTTGTGCTCACACAACCAGATTCTTGGCTTTCTTATGGTATGTCAACAATAGAGTTATTGCAGGTCTGTGCTGAAATCAGAATTCAGCTTTGATGCCCTGGAATGCCCATGCCCTTCTGTGCAGCTCCCGAGTGCAGGCTCTTGTCATGGCTCTTTGAGAACCATTATTATCCTGGAATTTGTGTGTTCAGCAATCTTCTTTGGAGATAAGCTTGCAGAGTGGGGCTGGTAACATGAGAATTAGGTTCAGTGGGGCAATTCTGTGTCTTAGAATATAATTTCATTAATGGAAGAATATGTCTGGAATGCAATAGTGGAGAAGCACATCAAATCTGTCTTGACAGGGTGCTCAGTTGGGTTGTACTCAGCATTTTCTAAATTCAATTTTCAATGCCAGTTGTTTGATCATTTTCCTGACAGCAAGCACTACTTGCTATAAAATTTGCATTAATGAAGATTACTCCATTTCCAGGACCATGAGCTGGTAGATTTCATGTGTATGACCAAATCCATCTCTTGTATAGCCATTTGATTTCAGTGACTCGATTGGATTAATATTTCCATATTGAAGAGTTCATGTGAAGCTACATGCATGCATAGACTTGGACCCGTGATTTAAGAGGCTGTGGCTTTATCTTAATGCTGAACATGACTGTACTGACAGAGCATAAAGAAGGCTGGAGCTCAGTGCACACTAAATTTTATCATAAACTTACTGCAGATGAGATGTGTGTCATATCACATCTCGTTTGGCCACCCAATGCATATGGGTACAAACAATAAGTGGCTTTCCATTTTGTTTTGTCAGAGGTTTTAAGTACAACAGTATTTCAACTATTTTAGCTGATTGCTCCTGAGACAATGCAGGCCATCATGCCTGGGTTAGATGACAGTGTGGTTTCTTGTGTTACCATAACCCTTTTGCCAGTAATAGCCCTTCTAAGTCGTGTGTCCTCCTGTCCCTTAGGCAGAACTCTCTTGATGTCCTTTGAGAGTCAGGCTGAGCTGGAGCCCTTGGAGCTTGTGTGGGCCAAGTGCCGTGGCTATCCTTCCTACCCTGCCTTGGTAAGTACCCTGCTGCTCTCTCACAACTTGTACTTGCAGTGCAGGTAGCCCAGAACACAGTGCTTGTGTGCAGTGTAACCAGACAGAAAAGGAAAACTTCCCAAAATAATGCAATATGTGTTTTTTTTTTCTTTCCCCTTTGCGCAGTTAATTTTCCCTGTGCTCATTGTTTCAGAGCATTGCAGAGAATTTATAAAACATTGGCCTCTCACTGTCAGGGATAGGAACCCCCCTCCCCTTCCCTCCCCTTCCCTCGCCTGAAAGTAATTAGTACTTTTGGGATGAGAAGACGTAAATTTTATAAATGCAGGCGCCATGGTCCACCTGGTGTCTTAAGTGCCTGCACATTTTCCTGTGTAGTGAGTACAACTCCACATGTAGGTGCCCTATCATATGTATCCTCTTTCAATAACCATATGTTTGATTTAAATATGAGAATATATTCATGTGCATTTGCACCTAGTCCCTTGAACAACAGTTCCTTAATATTTATCTCTTTGGATGTTTTTCTATAAACATGAAATCCATAAACCTGTCTTCATTGAGCACCATACTTGTTTTCAAAGCAAAACATTGGCATGCAGGTGTTGCTAGGAAGTGCCACTACCACCGCAGGCATTTCAGTGCTTGTTAAGTTGTCAACAGAGATTGCTGAAATGAGGATATGTGTAAGAACATGAGATAGGCTAACCATGTTTTGTTGTTTCTGCTGCTTTTAAATATACTCCTTGAGATATGGCTTTTCCTGCCATCTCTGCTTCATGTAATTTCCATGTGGCTGCAGCCATGCCCTTAAGTACCTTTCTGGTTCGGATGGCAAGGACAGACAGCTCTTGTGACTGCTGACAAATTGTAAGGGCTAAAAGAAAGTGGCCATCACAGAAATTAGAGGGGTCTCTACATCCAAGCAGCAGAGCTGGGAGACTGGGCATAAGCTGACACAGTGTGCAGGCCTGGTTGTGACTGAGCACAGTTCTGATGCCATCAAAAACGGCGGATTCTGCTGGAATTGAACCACGCTCATCTATATTCTTACTCCAAGTGGGAGCTCAGAGGAGGGAACAGCTGTGCATCTGCTAGCCATCTTGGCCAGCCAAAGCATTTTTAATTGTCTGTGTGGCTACAGCTGGAGTTAAACTGTGGTTTAGAATGCATTTAACCACTGAGACTGCCTCCAAAAAAGGCTTTTTTTTTTTTTTAATAGCAGCCTGTTGTGGTGGTAAAGTGTCCTTCATACTACAGATGGCCAATGTCAAAGCCAATCTACTTTTTCAAGACCTTAGGAGGCAAAGAAGAATAGATGGAGTATTGCATCCACCTTTTGCTGTTTTGTTCTCCTCCTGTGATCACATAGCAATTTGGACACTGGGGAGAATTGATGCATCTGTTGTTACTTCTCTTCAAAATTACTATAGTCTGTGTTACCCTAGCTTGATGAAGCCAGCACTGCTTGTCAACTCTCTCAGAATATTGGGCCTGATTTTAATCTAATAGCAGTGTAAATCTGAGCAATGCCACTCAAGTCAACTGGGTTGTTCCAGAATGGAGCTGTTGTGAAATCATGTTACGCCTGTGGAGTACAGCAGTCTTGTTACATTTATTGTATGATTTTGAAGTGAGGGAGGGAGATCTTTGCTGAACACAATACTGAGTTTGTACTGAATTACCAATTAGTGTAGATGCATCTACGCCACACAGAACCACATATTTAGATCCTTTCACTTTTTTAAGATTGGATGCCTGACTTTCGAACTGACTGGCTTCCCTTCTACAGGGGAAGGCTCGAGGACGAAGTTTTTTTAGAAAGACCTACTGAAACATAACAAGCAATTTTGCTTACCATCCAAAGTAGACTTATTTGTCTAGCTTGGATAGACTGAAAGAACAGAAAAAAATGCCTTCTCTTCAGTACTTGAAAGGATTTTGTTCTTAAATATCCTTTCCCTGTGTCACTAGATAATCGACCCCAAGATGCCGCGTGAGGGTTTGCTTCACAATGGAGTCCCCATCCCTGTCCCGCCCATGGATGTGTTGAAGTTGGGGGAGCAGAGGCAGACAGAGGCAGGAGAAAAGCTCTTCCTTGTCCTTTTCTTTGACAACAAGAGAACCTGGTGAGTGTGTGCAGACAGGCCTGTGGTGAGTGCTGTTGCAGAGAAGGAAGATTTAACGTAATCTTTGATATATGGGAGCACACAGGGATTATGATGATGATGATATTACGTGCAAATTGGAGAATTTGAACATGCAGCAGTCAAGAAGAGTCTAAGGAAGACAGCCTGCTTTTCCCGGCCCAGTCACACAACATCTCACAGTTCCACAGTGAACAATCCAGCATCCTACACTCAAGGGTCACATCACCAAGAAAATACTGAGGCACACTGAGAGTTAATTTGCAGCGAATTACAGAGAGCACTTGACTTTAAAACACTAGCAGACTAAGCAGCCTGTTCCAATGCTGCACAAAAGATTTGCCAGAAATTTCCAGGGTAACATTTTTAAAATGCTGAGTTTATTTCATATTTAGACTTGGCTGATTTTTCAGAGGTGCTAAGTACCCGCAGTTTTCAAATCAAGACCTTTGTTTAGGATGGAAAATGTAGGTGTAAGCATGTAGGTTCAAAGCATGTGAAATATCTCAAGGCCTTTGTTGTTCTGCTTCAGACAGACTGAATCTGCTGATTTTAGCATTAATTGCCAACCATGCTCACATGGTAACAATAAACCACCCAGATGTAATAAGTCATAAACAAGTGAAGTGCCTTAAAAATACTAAAAAGACTCTGAAATCTGTGTATGAAACAATGGGAAACTTGTAAAATTGGAGAATTATACTGGAAGAGGAAGAGGTGGCAGCCACATGCTGAGCCCACTGAATTTACCACATGGGAACATGAACCATGCAAATACGCTGTCACACACAGGAGCGTGCAGCTGGGATCACAGATTCAGAGAGCTTATACTGCAGACAGAGCAGATGCTGGACTGTTGGGATGCTGTGGGAACAGAAGATAGATGGGCTTGCCTTTCCTTCTCCTGCCTTTATAAAATAACGTATCAGGAACTTAAAAAGAAGCCTTGTTTCAAGAGCCCTTCTCTTTAGTCTCCTGAGGAAGGTTTTTGCTGGCATTCCTGGAAGAGTAGTGAGGCATGAGATCAGGCAAGGGCCAGAGGCTGGAGGAAGGAGGTGAGCATTGCCCAAAGGTGGTGTCAGGGCTGGAGGGAAGATACACTATTGGGAATAGAGCAGAGCCAAACACATAGTGGGTTAAAGCAGCAAGGGAGAGGGTTTCCCCTCACATTTTGGGGCTGCAGCAGTGTTTTATGCAATCTAAGGAGATGGAGACAAGGTGCAGTGCAGGCAAAGTATATGCCATCTGCTTGGGAAGTTGAGAAGTATTTCTGTGTTCTCTGGGGAAAAGAGGTGTCAAGAGACAAACTCCTGAGGCTTTTTATTAGAACACTGCATTGTTTCACTGTTCCTGATTACCAGAACTAGTTGATACGGAGCATGTTCCTCAAAGAGGTATTAATGATTTTTAGCAGAAAATCAATGGCAGTACCATGCTGTAGTCATCATTTTGAAAAACCTAAATCCAAGCTTGTAATTGAAACTACCTTTCCAACAAAAATAAGCATTTCCTTGGCTTTGCCCTGCTCTTGTTGAATACAAGCTCTGCTGTATGTTTACACTCTTAAGTGGCCCCTTAGAGCCTTGTTTGTAGTTTGTGGGAAAATAAGGCACCTCAGGAAAGTCCTAAATTTCTACTGACTTCAGTGATGTTGCAGAAGGGTCACAAACACTGAAATTGTCCCTCATCTTTGTGGTGAAGATAAGCTGAGCTGCCCTTCGTCGCCCATGTTGGCTGGCTGGGAAATGCTTTGAACTGTGCTAGCAGTGGCTGAGATTGAGTTCCTAGGGGCTGAACTTCATTAAGAGAGATAGGTGGCATGTTTCTCAGTGTACTGGTTAATCTGGATGCAATAAAAACCTGCTACAGACAAGGCATTTGCAATTTAAGTCATCCATTGGGGTTAGCCTGGGCTTCGGACATGTCAACTGGAAGTTGCCTGGTTTTGGGTGATACTCAGATAGTTGTACCCACCTAACCTCTAATGCTTACAGCTTCTTGGAACAAGACAGAACTTGCTTGGGGATAAGAACTTGCTTTCCACCATGGAAGCCTCTGTATTATTTTCTGCTCTGTGGAACACAGGGATTTCCAAGTTTCCCCTGTAGCTCCAAGGAGCATTGAAAGCCTTGAGTAAGGACTCCAAGGAGAGAGAAGACTGTGCTTGGAAGGCATTTTGGCTACAGGTGGTTCTTCTATGTCAAATACAGGCATTTAAACATTTGTAGCATCATTGTGGTTGTTAATGATAAACAAATATATTACATAAGTGTAACTGCTCCTGGAGGGGAGATAACAGCCAGTGACTAATGGCTGCTGAGATATGTGGGGAAAGCTTGAGGAGCTGGAGTACTTGGCCATGTCCTGGAAACTCATGGGAGAATGTCCTTGGCCTGTAGCAGCCATGCAGTAGGAATGAGCCAGGTACACTGAAGCAGTCGCACCCCTGCTGATTGCTCAGGTATTGCAAGGGTGAGAGGCCTCCAGGTGTTTGCTCTTCTTTCCCCTTTTTCCCTCTCGATACTCTTGGTGACAGGTCTTTGCACTCTCTACTGCAGGCAGTGGCTTCCACGTGACAAAGTCTATCCCCTTGGTGTTGATGACACAGTGGACAAGTTAAAGATGATGGAAGGACGAAAAACCAGCATCCGCAAGTCTGTGCAGGTGGCATATGACCGAGCCATGATCCACATGAGCCGAGTGCACGGAGACCATCCCTTCATTACATCCAGTTACCTGTAAAGGATTGGGGTGACTGGACCTCGTTTTCCCCCCAGACCTCGTGCTCACTGCATTGGCAGAGTGGACCATCTCATGCACTGACTGGCAGGGGAACACCGTTCCCGGCAGCTTTCAGCAGTCCTCAAAGTACCCTGAAATGTGCCAAAAAAAACTTGTCCAGCTTCTTTCTGAATGTATCTGCTGAAGAGCTGGCAAGAGATGGAAATGTGTAGTCTACAGGGCTGGGAGTAAGGTAGTTAGCAAAAGCTGACCGGTGATAGGAGCCAAGGTGAGTTGATGCAGTGAGCAGAGTGCAGCACTTGGATGTTTGGACCTCATGCACCCTCCCTTGCCCCTGCCTCCCCTGTGCTGCCAGGGTTTGTAAGTCGTCAGCTAGCCTGGAGTAGTTCCTGGGAACCTGCCACCACTGTAACAGAACCAGGATCCTTTACGGAAATCCCAACTTGACTTTCTTGTGCCAAATTTACCCAAACCGTCATTGGCCTTTTCATTTTTCTTTAAATGATATTGTCCTATCATATAAAAACCCCCACAAAATCATAGCTGGGAGTTCACATTATGATTTTCCTGCCTATGTACATAGTGTTTTCATGTTTAGATTTCTCTCATTGCCTTTAGAAAAGCTTGAGATATATCAGTGACCTTTCCCCCCCTTGCTGCACACAGTTACATGCACAGATGCACAGAGCTTTAAAGATGAAAAGCAGATTACCTGATCTGTGTGTATATGTATGTCCTAGAAATTTATTTTGTATCTGTGAATCTGCTGTTACATTTTATATCATGACTGTGCAGTACGGAATCTAAGCAAAGATAACTTCCTTTTTTTAAGAAGTAAAAGTAATTTTGAAGGTGTCTAAGTAGAGTTGAAGTAGCTCTGCAGGTACTGAGGTTGATCAGGGTTGGAGGGAGATACATCTTTTGTGTTGGTTTATGCACATTTGGTGTAAGGCTCCTCTTCCTTTCTTCTCTCTTTTCTGTCTATTTAATGTTTTCTTCTGATGCAGTTCGGGTTGAAACCAAGTGCTAACGAAAGCACACAACCATTTTGCCATTTCCCCTTCTCCTATGCAGACATATCCTTTCCTTGGTGTGTGGGTCTTCAGCATTGTCACTCATCCAAAGCCAAGTAAACCCAGCTCTGCAGACAATCCCTGTTGTTCTGTGTTTGCATTGCAAAACACAGGGACAAACTGATGTCTGGAAACTTGATGGCAAAATCTTTTCTGTCAGCCAAGGACTTTATGATTTCTCTGATCTGTTCTGTTGCTTATCTCTTTTTGCTTTCCCATTTTCAAGAACCAAAGGTGCAAAGTAAGATTGTAGATTGAATATCACTTTGCTTTTTAACTCAATATTTTTAAATTATTTTTAACCTTTTCATACTAAAGAGAATGATAATGAATAGTGGGGAGTAATCACTGCCATTTCTATTTGGTCTACTTTTTTAAAATGCCACTTCTTATACACTGGGGCATGGAACCACAGTTGAAGGAATTTTAAGATTCCTGCAACATATAGAGGTAGGACATAGGTTTGTAAAAATACTTATAGTGATAATAACACCTATGGAGTGTGGCTAGGGAAGGATGTTGTGTATATAGTTGTAAAATGTTCTAAATTATTCAGACCTATTGTCACTATTCTTGAAGTCCTCAGTTGTGTTGCTGGGTCTTTTATATGCACACAGTGTAATTTATTTAAAGGAACATACACTTTTCTAGGTGGTAGCTCAGCTGTGGACTTGTGACCTGTGTATATGCTTTAAGGTCTTGGGAGGTGTTTTTTTTAGTGTTTGTTTGTTTTGGTTTGATTTTTTGTTTTGGTTTGGTTTTTGTTTTTTTTTTTTAAATTACATTTCAGAATTTGAATTGGCTAATGTCCTGCTGTTGCTACGGAACCTAAATGTTACTGTCAGTCTGCTGTAAAGCACAGATTTATTTATTTATTGTAGAAAGTGAGTTTATTTGATTTCTAGAATTGTTTATATCAGATGGTATAAGAGGGGTAATAAGAAAATCTATGCTTGTAAAGAAAAGAAAAACCTAATTTTACCTTCTATAATCTGACTGTCTGAGACTATATTTTCTCTCTGAGAAATAAATGTTCTAATGTATGAAAAAAACCAAAACACTACCCTCAAGAAGTGTTCTTCCTTGCTAGTGTTGTCCTGAAATCTAGAACTTACTGTGATGGCTTTTAATCATCTCAGTTGTCCCAGATGCAGGCAGAAAGCCTGCAAAGAGCAATGGGGAAGTGAAACACGAAGGGGTTTCTTGTCCTTGACCATCTCCTGGGGACGAGGTGACAGGGCTAGATGCTGCAGGGTGCGATCCCACCTTGAGCCCTGCACAGCAGCGTGCTGATGGGGTAGCTGGCTGAGAGCCCCGAAGAGATGGGAATTGGCAATCTGGGGCTTGAATCACATCTCTTGGTGGTGCTGGACCAGGGATGGTGGGACTTGCCAGCAGATGGGATGTGGAGGCAGCAGGACAGACCCTGCAGCTGGGTTGATCCCTGTCACGTGCCTGGGGAGAGTTTCTCATCTCAGCATGGCTCTTGCATTGTCTCTCTTCCCTGAGATGCACTTTTCCTTCCCTGCACAGGTTCATGTTCCTCCAGGCAGTGGTGCACTGCAAACACTTGCCTGACCCACACAGCTCAGTTGATGGTTGGAGTTGTGTTGATGTTTTTGCTGTTGGGTTTGGTGTTGGTGGGGGTTTTTTTGGTTTGTTTGGGTTTTTTCTTTTGTTTTTTAATTCATGTTCAACTAAGGACCACCAGGTCTGTTTCTCAGAGAAAACAACAAAAGGCACACACAGACAAATGCCTGAGAGAAACAGCTCCAGGTTAGGAAAGTGATTTCTTGAGATACTGTTTGGAGTTTTATTGGCAACAAGGTTGTGCCTGTCACATGCTGGGCCCCAGCCTCGCTGCCCCCTGCTTTTTCTCCACTGGGAACAGAAATGGAAAGTAGAGGGACCAAGAGCCTCCGCACCAAGACAGCCCTCATGGGGCAGCAGGAGTGCTGGGAGAAACCCAAGGTGGCCCAGATTGGGCCTCCTGCCCAATGCCCTCCTACCCTCACGCCCTCCTGACTCCAGCCTTTCACACGTGGCAGATGGTTTCTGCCCATGGGAAGAAAATGGTGCATTAAAACATTCCCAGCCTGACTGATTTAAAAGCAGATGCAGAAAGGTCAGCCAGATCCTTTTGCCATTCCTGGGAGGCTGTGTCCACAGAGCTGGACAGCGCCAGGGACAGCCAGTGCTGGATCCAGGATTATTCCTCCCTGTAGAGTCCTGCCAGCCAGCACTGGCAGGTCTCCACCCTGCAGTGCTCAGAGAGGTACTTGCCAGCAGCTGATGAGCCTGGATACCCTGTTTCTTGGACACAGCTCTGCCCTGCTTCCTGCTGGGAGCTCCCATCTCCTCTAACCACCCAAATTCTGTCTGTAGGGGATGCCTTGAGATCTGTATTTCTATGGCACCTCTTCCTGGCAGACCCAACACTGCAAGCACATACTGGGACAGACATTACCTGCAGGTCTGAAACACCCCCCCACCTCCAGAGTGGTCCAAAGCCCTGTGACACCACAGTCAGGCATCCTTCTCGGGCATGGAGAGGATGGGGAGAACAAGGGGTGCACATTATAAATATAAAATCTGCTACAAAGAGAAGACATATATTGTACATCTTTGACCCATATACACAAGAACACAATATACACAGAACACCCCGGAGGAGTGGGGGCTTTGTAAGGAGCTTTTGGGAGATATTGCTCCCCTACCAGCCCCGCCCTGCACCTCCCCCACACACTGGAGGGGGCTGTACTCACAGAACATCAGTCACCAAAAGTTCCATCAAGCTGGCACACATAATTCGAACTGTATGTGGATGGAGTGCTCATCGCCCCTGTCATGCCTGCCCTGCTGCCCTGGTGGAGAGGTAGGTGAAGAGGATGGAGAGAAGGAGAGAGGGCAGGCATGAGGGACTCTCTTGTGAACCCACAAAGTGCTTGGGGTCTCTGGACCCTTGGAGCGAAGGTAGGCCCTGAGAGAAACTTCTTGCCCTGCCACCCTCGTGGGGAAGGATTTTCCGGCCAGGCAGGTCTCTGATAAGGCATTTTCATCTGGGAGATGGCGCAAACAGTGTCAGAAGAGAGAAAGGAGCAGATGGGGTAGCGCACGTGGTGCAGGTTAACATGAGGCAGACGAGCCCAGGACAGGGAGTGGAGAGGACAGAAAGGCTTCATCTTCAGCTCCGGCTTATCTGTAAACCTTCCCTCCATGGTCTCCCCCAGCCCCTTAAGGCCTCCCTTCCTGGCTTGAGCCTCCAGCATGGTGTAAAATACTGACAGTCATCAAAATGGCACATCCAGGCGCATGGAGTGGCAGACAGGCACACGTCAAGAGTTGATGTGAACTCTGTACAGCAAGGATCAGCTCCCAGCTGGAGTGTCCAAGGACTTGGGATGACAAAAATGCCACAGTGATCAGATCGGGCCAGGACGACGGAGCGGGCATGGGAGAGAGGAGTGAGTCAAGTCTGGGCACCTATCGGCGGTAATGATTGGGGGCATCTGCAAACATGTACTTGAGTCTGTAGGCTTCAGCGAGCAGGAGTCCAATTTCTTCGTTACCCCAGTGTATTGTGGGCAGGTTTTGTAACAACATCAGAAGGCCCTGAAAGAAGGGAAGATGCTTAGTTTGGAGAGGTTGAAGGCAGAGTGCAGATCCAGAGCAGGCTTGGGGGTGGAACGACCAGAGGCAGCAGCTCTAGGCACCACACTCATAGGTCTGAAAGGCTCAGAGACAGCATTAAGATGTGCTTGTGTCTAGATCTGAATCAGTGAAGCACCTCAGATGCCTCCAAGCCCCTTCAGGTAAAGGGTGCTATTATAGGCTTACAGCTGGACACAGGACGGCAATCACTTACTGTGATCAGAGCTCAGGTGCAGGGAAGAGCTGGTATGTGATGTTTGAACTGTCCAACAGCTCAGTTCTCTGTCCTTACCACTGAGGCTCAAAAGTTACTTTTAAGGAAAGCTCCTGAGACCAGATGATCTTGGAGCCAGCTCTGAGATGACAGCTGACTGTCCACATTGGGCTCCCAATTAGAGCAATTCCCTCCCCTTTACCCCCATGAAATTATCCTCAACCTCAGTGTCTTACTTGGAAGTCTTCCTCATCTAGGATCTCCTTCCGCCACTTGATCAAGAAGGCAGCGCAGACATACAGGTGGAAATGTGAGAATCCTTCTGGCTCCGACTGTGGAGAGCAAAACTCTGGGTCAGCTCTTCCAGCATCATCTGGAGAATGACTTCCCTGGATAATGTCCTACTGGGTCACCCATCACCCAACTCACTATAAATGTCCTGGGGCCACACTGCTTTGTTTCCCTCATCTCCCCAGCTGGTGCCAGAAGACCTCTGTCCTCTCATGTACAGGGAACTGGCCCCACAGTGACATGCCCAGCAGGAAAGTCAGTGGAAACCTGTGTACCTGGTAGGTGTCCCAGAGGCGGATGGTACAGCGAAGAGGCAGCTCCCTCATAAGCAGGTTGTTCATCCAGCGAAAGGCAAACTGCAGGTATTCGACCTCGTACTTCCTAAAGTGATTATGTACCTGCTCTGAAACAGCACATTTCACTTACACACCTGGGGATCACAGTGCCCCAGCTCCTGCACACTGCTCCGAACACACTGGTTTTCACCCACTTCCAGGCTGAGACCTTTTTCTCCCAAACTCCTCCACTCCTCACCCTGTGCTGCCCAGCCAGCAAATCCTGTCACCAGGAAGTTTCTGGTTGACCCCACCCTACCATGCTTCCATACGTGTTGTAAGCAAGTGTCTACCCCTGCCCTACTTACAAAGAGAGTACTACTTAAAAAGAAGGCCTCCTGCTGTTATGACAAAAGAGCCAACATGATCAGGTTCCCCTGTCACCTACCATCGATCCGGCTGACTAGCTCCTCTAGAGCTTTGACTTTCTTCTGGATCCCTGGTTGTGCAAAGGTGTAGTTGTCCTGTGGGGAGAGGCCACAAGTCAGAAGCAGCAGCTTTAACAACAGTTAGAAACGATCAGAACCAGATCACCACCAGTTCGACAGGGAGATGAGACTGTCATGATCCAAGGAGACATGGCTCTTGAGCACCAGGATCACCTGCCTGCTGTGAAGTCCCTAGTCAGGACAGTGCCATCAGCATCCATCTCCCCAGGATTTTACTAATGGATTTAGCTCAGTGAAGTAGCAAAATCTCCCTAATGCCAGAACGTGCAGAACACTCACCCAGACAGGGAGAGAAGACAACCACACTGCTACCCCAGCAAGGGAAGAGAAATCTCCATGGCCCCAGAGGCTCACCTGTATCCCATCCAGCAGCTTGCTCATGCACCAAAAGCTATCAGCTTCGATGCTCCGCAAAACATCCTGCGACAGGTTTGTCACATCAAAGTTTTCCACATCCTCCTCTGCAAAACAGAGAGCGAAGAGCATCAGGAAGATGGGGGACACCAGGCAGCACGTGGGACAAACAGAGGGGCTTTATCAAGCCAAAGCATTGCAAGAGGACTACAACACTCTGTGCATGTGAGAGGTGTGCTTGGCACTGATTGCAGTACCCATGCACTGACCTACTTCTCCAACTCAGGTGAAAGGCTAAGAATCCCAAAAGACTTGTCAGCCATGACCTGAACCCAGCCCAGCTCCCCAGGGAACTGTGGGAGGGATCCCACAGCACTGCCGTTTTTGTCATCCCTTCTGGAGTGAGGGCTAGGGAGCAGGTAGCCATCAAGACAGCTTGTGACCTAAAGGCTGGTTTTTAAATCGCAGGCTCTGGGGACATAAGGGGGATGCATGATGTTGCTTGGCCAAATTCTATTCAACGGGTCTCACGCAGAGGGTTTTCTCCAACACAAGTTTCAGAGATAACTGGAAAAAGGAAGGTCACATCCACAGAGGAAGCTTCAATCAGGGGTGAAAACAGCCTTGGAAGATGGTGAGAAGCATGACCCCAGCAAAGAGATGGACAGGGCCAATGCAGCATGAACTCTGATGCCACATGCAGAGAGAGTTAAGCCATGACAATCAACATGGAACAGGAATGCAAGAAGTCACACCAGGTACCCACAGGCAGCTCTGATGCTTCAGACCAGTTCCCTTCTTACATAGGTAACTCACTGTGCACAGCTCTACTGCTAACCCAATAAATCAATCCTGAGCCTCCGTGAGGACTATGTGCCATCGATGCTGCTCAAGCAATAAGGCACAGGAGAGGTCACTCAAAGAGAACCTGTTCAGACCTGAAATGCTCTTGACCTCCCACAAAAGGGAATTCACTCCAGCTGGTAGCATTTTGTGCCTTCTCCTTCAGGCTGCGAGGAGCAACAGCATTTCCTAGGGATCGGTCCTGAGCACACTATCACAGTGGAAAGTAAGGTGGCTTACTTCTTCACAATACCCTCAGAAGAGGCAGATCAGTACTAGTTTACAAAGCCTTAGCTTGATAGTGGAAGGCTTTCACCAACTTCAACATGTTTTGGATCAAACCTTAAAAATATTTGTTCAATGGGACTTCTGGGTGGAGAGGACTTGATCTCCATCTAAAAGCCACAGGCTGACAAGAAATCCAAAAGCAGCAGGAAGAAGTCAGTTCGCTTTCTGAATCTCTCAGCTTGAGAAACACCCCTGTACTAGCAGCAAGGGACAGGAATCCTTACTTAAATAGCTTATTTTACATTCTCAGCAGGGTCTCTTTATACTTCACTCATTCCTCCTAGAGGAATGTCTCCAAGTCCAAGCTTTGAGAGCAAGACCCTCCTGCAACTCTGTATACCAGGGCTTTGCCTAAACTCCCTCAGTGCCTAAAAGACCCCATTCTCCTCCAAACTGTAATGTTGTTAAGCACATTCAAATGCAAACCCACTTTTAGCACTTTAACTTCTGTGGGGCTCAGCAAGATTATCAAACTGAAGCCAATTCAACCAGGAAGTAGAGATACAGTAAGAGGTCAAGATGCATTTCCAACCTGGCACAGGCACTCTGAAGGAAGAACACATCACCCCCTCCTCCTGCAAGACAAGTTTTCCTCATGCCAGCATTTCACACCATTTCAAACACCATCGTCAAGAGTGCTTCAAGCAGCAAATGTAACTTACCAACATGCTCAGAGAGGAACACAACAAAGAACGGAGTGACCAGGTCATTGATTCCCTGTACATAGCCACTGGCTGGGTGTCGAATGGCCCAGATAAACAGGATTCTTTCAAAAATCTAGGGAAGAACGAGGGAAAGCATGTACCTGCATTAGCCATGCACAAAAGCAAAGGCAGAAAAGCATAACTGCTAAGTTCAGGTAGTGGAGACCATGCACTGACAGGCTTTTCTATAGCAATACAGGTAATGTAAAAAGCATAAAAGTCCTAGGAGAGACTCCTGTATGATCCACAGATCCCCCATATATTCCAGCCCGCTCTCAGAGAACAGGACAGTCCAGTCGAGACTCCTCATCAAAGCCTCTGCCTGAGGAAAAGCACACTCAACTTTTCAAGAACCAGATAGCATAATATCCACAAGACAGGGCTGCCTCTTATCAGAGCAGCATGCTTTGCTGAACATCAGGTGGAAAGCTAAGTATTAGCACAGTACTCCCAGCAAAACATCACAGACTGGGATAGTTCCCAAAGAGTAGTCTCCCCCACAACAACCAATATGCTATTCCCAAATTGCCCCATCCTCACGGACACCATGCTCTGACACACCGCATATGCACACTGGGCTTGTTTCCAAAGAGGACAGGTGCCCTCTTGGCCATCTCTCAAACCTGTCCCCGGCCGGGTTGCTCACATACCACTTTGCACAAAAAACGTTTCGAAGTAAAACAGAACTATCTCCTCTTCGGGTTCAAATGCCTCCAATTTGTCTCAAAACAAAAGCTTCAGGTCTTTTACCAACTCTTGGCTACATCTTGCCACAGAACAGATGATGTCATAACCCTCAAGCTCCAAGTCTTTCAGAAATATGGGACAAGACCAGACAGTTTCAGCAGGTACTTGCATCAGGAGCTGTGACCCAGGGAAGTTTCCCCTCAAAGCTAACTCACTAGTAGAAATGCTTGTCTAACTCCACACACACACCCCACGGCAAATGTGGAGCAGGAGCTTCACTTCCCCTTACCTCCTGGACGAGTGGCTGCTGGAAGAGGGGAATAAGTGGATTGGTCCTTGGAATGTCAATGTGGATCTGGAAAAGAGGGTGGGTTACACACACCAACTGTGCTTTCTATAAGCACAGTTTTCTATTGGGGCCACAATAACTCATCACAGGTTAAAGCGTCTCAGCGTCCCACCAAGCAAGAGCTGCGCTTGCTGAGAAGCACAGTGAGGGCTAGAGATGACAGCTGTACTGAGAAAATCATCTACAGTTTTATCTCCAGTCTCCTATGCTCAGGTGCAGGCAGGTGGCCAGAGCTGGGAAAGAGTTGGGGTCTGTTATTAGATCTATTATTAGATCTATTACTAGATCATTTTAGGGAAAGCTTAAACTAACAAGGACAGAAACATGGTGCTTTTTACCCAAGGAGAAGACTCCTATGAGCTACAGCTAGAGAAAGTTCTAGCATCACCCTAACCTCATGGACAAGCAGTGGCAACAGAGAGGAAAGGGACATAACCAAGACAGAAAGATGGGCAGCTGGCAGAGGATTCATACCTGTCGGTAGGTGTCTTGATGGTGCTCCTCATTCCGGGAATCGTAATACTGCTGAATGAAGCCAAAGTACTCCTCCCGCTTGCGCTGCAAAGTCAGCTTTCGACGCTCCGAGTTTGCAGGAAGATAGCCCTGCACCAGGAAAACCCATATCAGGGCAGACCCTCTTCCTGATCACAAACCATCCCTTGAAATCCTGCCAGTCAGCTGTGCACCCAGAAATATCAGGCACACAAACTCAGGAGCTGGGGAAAGAGCTTTCATGGCATTTGGCTTTCTGAGCCCGATGTCTTCATGGATCTTGGAGGAACCCAACTTCATTTGATTCACTTTCCCTCGTGAGAGTGAACCGCATATTTCCCCACACCAGTCTGGGCTTTGAGCTCAAAGAAGATGTAGCAATAACACTCCCCAATCAAAAACACCCTAGAGCTCGCCTGTAGACCGGGCACAGATAAAACACGAGCAAAGCTGGTTATGGGACACATGAAGGTCTAGGAGCAGATCTCTGGCTCAGCACAATTCCCCCAGACTCCTGTGTCAGAGCTCCAAGTACTTACTGAGAGGAGACGCCATGTCACAGGCCGGACCTCTCTAGGTACACCAGGCCAGCTGCATTTTCTCAGCTCATCTGCAAACGGACAGTGGTGGCAATGGATTAGATCCTAGGCACGTCCAGGCACCACTGTACCTAGAAGGAGAGGAAAGCCCAGTCTGCTCCTGCAGGCTCTGGAGACATTGAGCCACCAGGAAGGCTCCCACACTAGCAATGACTGGGCATGTGGTTCTGCTGCAAGGGGAGTAGAGATGATTTCAGCTTAGCTCGGGCACAGAACTGGTAGCTGCAGGGGCCCCAGTGGGCCAGAACCTCAGTTCTTGTGCAGAGTCCAACAGCCCCCAGTGATCCCAACCATCATATACAAGATGGAGAATGACAAGGAACACAGAAGAAGTGGCTGGGGCACATTATCATCTGTCAACAGAGTGATTTGTGCAACCATCCCACTTGGTGCAACTGCAGGTAGTAATTTTTTCCACTCTGAAGCAGACTCAATTACAACTTGATAGAGGCAGCAGGCCCCCTCTGCCTTCCCCTTCCCACCCAGAGGCACCCTCATTTTGCCACACTTACCCAGGTCTGTGTTGTGACTGGAAAGGAGCTGTCGAAACTTCTCCAGCCGCGTTTTCTCCCTCACAGTCATGGGGGGAGCACCAGAAGCATTTTGGTCAGAGATTCGGGCAACAAGTGGAATGACAGGTCGAAGGGGAAGGGACTGCTGCTTCTGAAGGGGGGTCCGCACACAGGCCTCCTCTGCAAGGACCAGATGCTGCACTGAAGTGATTGGAAGGAGATTGCACCTCTCCAACCCTTCCTCACTCTTCTAGCCACTCTCAGAGACCTGCCACTGCAGATTTCGCCCCTCTCTTCCCCAGCACCAGTAAACAGCATCATTGGCCCACTCCAATGGATTGGCTGGTTCACAGGCATCTGCTGCAGCTCTTCCATCGCTTCCCCCCATTTCTCCTTCCCTTTCTTCCTCCTGTATCCAGACACCCGGCTGCAAGCGGATCAGACTTCCCTCTGCACATGGGAAACCATGGGCAGGACACAGGTGACAAGGTAGAAGCAGCTGTGGGAATTCCAGAACTGACCATCAGATCTGCTCTGCTCTCCACTGATCTAAATAGCAACAAAGCTAATTGCTAGTGCAGAAAGAGGAGGCAATGGGCTGCCAGCGCCACCTTCTGGGTTACTTTCACTGCACAGGCAGACAAGGCAGAGTGAGCAGGGGCTGATGCTGCCCAATTCCCTGCCCAAGCTGTATCGACCTGGTGTCAACAGGACCTCATCCAGATCTTTACTAAGAGCAGCACACTCTAGGCCACAAAGGAAGCAGACAGTGAGCAAGCCCAAGCAAGAACTTAACAGATCTCCAAACTCCCTTAGCACCCAGAACATGGGATACTCTTGGACAGACAGGCCTGTAGCAGGATACTGAGCAGCAGAGGACACTGAAGCATTAAGACTAGGCCACTAAAAATGCTTGGAGCACAGGATACTACAAGGAAGAAAAAGCCTCTGTTATGCTTACAGGCTGTGTCACAGCCTCTTGCCCATACCCTGTGAGTAGCAATAAGCACTTGAGTTCAGTGGTCAAGTAGGAGAGCACTAGAGCAGGAGGCTGCCCCTGAAGACAGCTCTTACCAGAAGTCCTGGAGAGCTGGGCCTCACTGCTGGACTTGATGACCTTGCAGTTGGTGGGCATGTCACCGAGAGTAGACTGGGCCCGCTCGGGTTTCATCCGCAGCTTGCTGTGGTTCTCTAAAACCTGGGCTGCTGTGGCCTTGGCCACTTTAGAGTTCAGAGTTTGCAAAGAGGAAGAGGAGGAAGAAAAGTCCTCATCTTCGTCATCGCCGATGTCCCAGGCGTCGCTGGTACTGCGGGCAAACTCATGAAAGCTGGAGGCCTTCTTGCTTTTCATAGGCAATGCGCCGGCCTTGGAGCGGTCCTTGATGAAGCTGCGAGCCAGAGAGGAATAGTATCAGAGCCATGCCGTTACATGAGTCCATTTTGTCTCCTTTCCCCACATCCTGGTTCCAATCAGCCAATCCCTTTATCCAATTTCCCTGTTCCTCCTCCCAGACCTAAGGAATATATTAAGTCTGTCTGGGCTCCCCACTGGAGGCAGAGTTTGAGCTGCTCTGACAGCAGTCACGGAGGCCACAGTGGCAGCAGACAGCTGGAGAGAAGCCAGGCTTCCCGGCTCAAAAGGGCAAATACAATTCCTCCAGCTTTGCCTTCCCCCACCCTACAGAAAACAGGTACATTACCACCCAAAAAAAGTCTTGCAACCTGGAGAGAGGCATGTCAGAGGTTAGACAGAGCAGGTCTGCTCCCGTGGACAGTCCCAATACAGCTGTGATCGTTCCCAGCAGCCAGATCAGCCTGGTTCCTTCCTCAGGCGCAGGAGGAGCCTTTGCATTTACTTTTAAGCTACAAGAGTCAAAGTCCACCACCCGAAGCAGGGAACTTTCACCACTACACAGCACGAGATGGGGATAAGGAGCCAGTTCAGATCAGTTCTGACTTTTCCTGCCAATAATGGTGCTGCGGTTCTCCAGTCTTGTAGCTGCTGGGCAGCTTTACCTCCCTTTCCCTTAATTCTTCCAGCTCCAAAGAGCAGCAGAAGAATCAGACACCACTGCTAAAAAAAAAAAAGTCTGTCTCCTTTGATGGGGCTGTTACTGTACGGATTTCTGGCCATAAAGGGCACAGCAAATAAGCTTTCCATGCAAGCTTTCATAGCACTCGAGACAGCACAGCACCCCACTGCTGTCCCTCTTTGCTGCAATATCACAATGCCAGGGATGCTAGAGACCTCCACCTACTGCAGAACTGAGCCAAAAACCTGCAAAGCCTTGTGGCCTGCATCTTCAGGAGATAAACACTTACTTTTTGGTGAGCCGGGAATCCAGGGGAGGATGCTGTGCTCCATAGACAGGTTGAATGCTGCAGGAAGGGGAAAGAAAAAAAAACAACCCAAGACACTACAAAAAGAGGTCCCACGAATAATCTCATCTTAGGTTGGGGTCACAATTCTTGTCTGCTCTCAGGAGCTGAATATAAGACCAAAAGTAACTTCAAAAACCTTCTAACTTAAAAGCCTTAGATCCAAAGTGCCACATTCAGATGCAGATCTGTTCTTTGCAGCAGCAAAGAGAAGCCTTGTTTAAACTCTGAGGCCCTTTCCAGCCTGAACCGGGATTTTAGATCTGCTCTTTTCTGTGCCATCGATTCACTCCAAGTGATCACGTGTCTCAGTCTCCCTGCTGATGTTCACTCTCTTTTCCATCGAGGGGACTTCCAGTTTTGGGAATTTACCTTTCCAAGGCCTGTGGGACAGGGAAGGACAGTGACACTGGGGATCTTCCACAAATACACTTGAGGGTTTGAACCCCATGCTGGCTCTCAGGATCATAGGCTACGCTAGGGCATTGGAATGTCTGGTACAGTATGTGGTTTGACTCGGGTCCAAATCCCAGCTTAATCAACTACTTCCTATGTGGCCTGAAATGAGTCACCACAACTCAGTTCCTTGGCTCCCCATTCTGTGGAGTGGGACTAATGGAACAGGAGCCTGAGGGCTCCACACACTGCATGGGGAACATCACCTCAGAGAGGAGCTACTAGACAAGTGCTAATCGCTGGTTTTACAGACTCTGGATGTGAGACAGGGATTCTGAGTTATTACCTCCATTTGGGCAACTATTCACAGCCACCTCACCCTGGAAAACCATCTCTGAAAAACAAGTCCTCCCCATCCTCTGGTACGCAGCGTAGTCCCGCGACCCACGGCAAAGACAAAGGCCCATTCTGAGCTGGCACACAAGAAACAAGCTCCTCGTGGGTCAATAGAGCTGGTCTGGTTTCTAGGAGCTGCAGATGGTGCCTGGCAGTAAAACGAGCAGAGCCCCGCCGTGTAGGAGAGGGATGGCAGCCTGGTACAGCTGGAAAGCACGCTGGGAACCAGATGATGAGGAGGAGGCAGAAGCAACAGGTCCAGCTGGCACGGAAGAGATGCAGAGATCCAGGGCAGGGACTGGAAACAACCACAGCATAGAGAGATCCTGGCAGAGTAGCCCAGCAAGGAGTGGGCTCACCACTGCAGCACCTGTCCCTCATGGCTGGAAGTGCTGAAAAGGCTTACTGTGTTTACCCACCAACGGGGTGGTAGGATAGAGTGTGATGACTAATGAGCATCCGGAAGTCAGCACAGCTATTAAGCAGAGGCACCTCCATGGATGGCCACAGCAAGCAGATAATCAGGAGTAAGAAAAACAACCCCTCCAGATCAGCATTGTTTCCCAATGACTTGTGGCAGCTCCTTGCAGAAAAGGAGCCAGCAGAGCCTTTCCCATAACCAGTACCAAACTCGCACTGTCTCGCGATAGCCAGGACACCGCTGCTCTTCGCTGCGCTGAGACCCACAGGCTGCCAATGGGCAACTGCTTTGATTTGCCTGCAAAGGCCTAAACTTCACGAGACCAATGAATGATGCACGTTAGAGAGAGAGGAGGGGATGTGACAGCCAGTGCTGGGTGAGGAAACTCTTTCCTGGGGTTCTGAAGCAATCGGCCAATGGCTGATATAATGGCAGAGGGTCCCACCTCCCAAACAGCTTTTTAAAGCCTCAGAGCCCAGACACTCCCAAACAAAGAATCTCGTGCTAAGCTGACACTGTGCTCCCAGACTGACTGGACTCCCCTGTTCAGTCTCAGTTTAAGTTCTTTGGGACAGGCTCTTTGTTACCTGAATGTTCAGCATCTGGTACAATGGGTGACTAACTGTACGGTACAATGGCTGTGCTACCTGTGTTATACTGCTCACGAGATCATCACAGGGTGTGGGTTATTTGACACTGCAACAGAAAGCATATCCATGAAACTTCAGTGCCCCTTTGGACACAGAACATATTTACTTCTAGCAGACTGTTTCTCCCCTTTTAGAACAGCATTTAAATAGCCCCAAGCAGACACTGGCTGCCCATTTCCCCAAAGAGCAGGAAATAAACACCACATCACAGATGACAACACATTAGACCACCCTGCCAAAGCATCTTCAGGAAATTACTGGGGAGTGAATTTCCAATGCAAAAACTATAGGATAGCATTGGAAAGAAAAAACAATATTTACCAGTTCTGCCACCCTAAATTCAGAGGGACCAAAAGCACTAAATAAAAGCTAATACAACTGAGTGACCAAATGCACAAAGTGTCATGGAAAAGGAAGCTAACACAGCGTCCAAATCTCTACAGAGCCTTCTTTTGCCAGATTGTCAGGGTAAAGAAAGGAGAGAGCCAAGAATCTGTACGAGAAGGTCTCTCAAAGCTCAGACAAAAAAGAAGAAAGGAAGCTTCCTGTCTAGCGACCGTGGATGCAGCACATCCCACCTCCACCTTTTGTGGTCACGTTGCCCAAGACCTATCGGTAACTGTCCCTGGAAATAACCGGCACACAGGGTATTTGGGGATGGTAACACGGCTCCTGCACAGCCGGATATTTGCCAAGTAGGCAGTTAGGAGCAGGAGAGAACACTGCCAAAAACTCTACGATGGAGTGTATTGTCTAGGTAGGACTGGCTGCCTCCCAGACCGGTTCACCTGGTTTGAGCTTTCCAAGTCAAAGCTCAAAAGTCACCAAAGCAGAAGAGAGATGGTGCCCAAGACCATCAGCTGAGCGCACATCCGAGACCTTCAAATAAGAGACAGCAGCAATCAGGAGACAAAATAACCCAGGGAAAGCACAGCATTTTCCTCCCCCATGAGGAGCAGAGGAGGAACGCTGAGTGCTCCTTGCTTTCCCTTCGCTTGCCACAGACCCGGATTGTCCAGCCAACCTGAAGGAGTCAGCACACTGACAGAGAGATGAGTGAAAGCACATTAGAAACATTCAAGTGGTCTAGCAGGTTTTAAAGCCAACTAAGCATTTTAGATTGTGTGTGTACCCTAGGAGGGGAAGGGCAGGATTCACATAAGGAAAACGAGAGCAAATATGAAGAGCCCTCAGATGTGAAAAGCACCTGCGAGAGCCTTCACAGAGAGGCAGACCCCCTCTCCCCATGGCAGCCTTGCTCCCAAGACATTATAGGGAGCATCTCCTTCATCACCACCAGCCTCTTCTTCCTAAATACCACTCGAATCAGACATTTCACTTGTTTCTCCCCTTCCCGACATTCCTGGGTGAGCGTGCATGCCTCGACAGGAACCAGGACATCACAGCCAGAGGAACTGAGGGGAGGTGCAAACAGAGAGCCCCTCTAAGTTCTCCATCTTGAGTAGAGGTGGAGAAGAATTAATATCCTACCTAAGGGAGGATAATGGGGGGGGTTACTGGCGTTGGCAGGGGCACCCCTCTAGGACAGAGTTGCTGCCACTTAAAGTGATACCTCTAAGGACTTTAGGAAAGGATGAGCTTTCTTCGGTAGCTGTGGAAAGGAAGATGGTCCAGTCTTGGTTCTGAGGCCACCCCAAAGGGGTCTTCAAGGCCCTGATCCCTCCATTCTGTTTCTCATGGGGCAGAGGAAGCACACAGGGGTCCCCACAGCCCCCACACAGCCTGCCTTGTCCTACAGATGAGTGAGCAGTTCTGATCCTACCCTTGTCTCTTAAACAGTAAGCCTTCCTCCGTCAAACTTTCTCTGTCCCATAGCCTGGGGTGCCCCTAGCATCTACCCCGTTAGAGGGGGGAACCCTAGGTCCCCAGCCAGCTCCTCTGCCCTGCAGCCAGGATAGGTACGCCTGGTATCCCTCCAGCCTTGCAGGGAAGTACCGCAGGACCCTCAATCCCAGAGCCAGCGTAGGTGACAGCCCCTTCCCAAGGCAGAGGGACGGCTCCAGCTCCCCTTCCCGACATCCCCCAGCTGGGAGGGTGGGTGTTGCGGCCCGTGCACCCCTTCCCCGGGCTCACCTGCCCGGCAGCTTGGCGCTCCGTTTCCAGAACTGACGGCCGCTCTCGGCCGCCATGGCGGAGGGAGGGGCGGGCCCGGCCGGCCGGCGCCAGCGAGCGCGGGAGCGAGCGACCCCCGGCCGGCCGGCCCCCGGCGCGGCGGGGCGCGAAGCGGAGCGGGGCGCGGAGCGAGCGGCGGCCCCCGCAGGCCGCCTCAGAGCCGCCCCCCCGCAGCTCTCGGCGCGGCCATCTTGACTCCGGGCGGGCAAAGCACCGCCATTGGCCACTTCGGGCAAGGCATTGCAGATCGGCCAATCGCCAGCAGGCAAGGGAGTGACTGATGTCAGGGGGCGGGGCCTACTGCGCCGGAGGGGCGGGAGAGACCATCGCACGGCGGAGGGGGGGGGGGCGGAAGTGGCCTAGGAGGGAGACCACCGCGGAATGACGCTTTGCTGATTATCGCTGGACGTCGCTCTCCCTGCGCGCCATTCGAATGCACACGGGGAGGGGGGCATTTTAGCTTCAGTGAAGTGGCTGCTTCAGTCTGAAACAGAAGCTGTTTCTATGCAGCCTTTTTTAATTAAGAAAAAAAAATTAAAAATTACTCCCAGAGAGTGAGCCATTTTCTTTTTTATTTATACTGTATATAGCCCATAATTAGTGCTCCAGATGGGAGTAAAGCCAGTCATATGATTACTATTATTCTCCACCCCTCTTACTCCCATCTAGAGAGCTAAATAATAAGTAATAATGTGTAATTATGCAATTTGTCATTTAATTATGCAAATTACTGACCAAAATTTTTAACACTGCCACCCCCAAACAATACCAAACACCTGTAGGAGAAAAGACTGCAAAAAATCCCACAAAAATAAGCAAAAAAAAAGCACATACAGAGCACAGAAAGGGTTAAAAAGCAAACTACATTGAAAAAATTAAAAAAAGCCAAATTCAGGCTCCATCTGTGCCCAGATTCACCAAAACCACAACACCTGTAAAAGAGCATCTAATTCTGTCCCGGAGTCAATGCTCACCAGTACTCACCTGGCTCACCTCCCCTCTGGTCCCTATAGCCTCCTGGGCCAAGGGCTCTGCCTCATAAAACAAAGAAAAACCAAACCAAAACAAAAAAAATCAATCCCTAAAACATCAAGTAAACATGGACCCAAAAGTCACATCTTCATGCTGACATCAGATGATGACCCACCTTCTTGCTGTGCTCCTCTGGCCTTTTATGTTCAATTCTGCTTTACATCCTATCCCTCGCAAAGAAATGATTTACCAAGTCACCCGGACGCACAGGGAGAACTGAAAGAGTCTCACTTTTTTTTAGGCAAACCATCCAGGGTAACTGGCTGCAGCCGGAGACTACAGCCATAATCGCATGGAGTATCTGGGTGAACGAGAGAAAAACTAAGTGGCACATCTGAAAACTCAGTGGATGCTTTCAGAGGTATTTAGAGGGCCCTTCCTGGACACTGCTCTCCAACCCCAGGAAAGAAAGCTTTTCTGTGTCAGGTACAGTTGATGGGCCTACCTGGGCAAAAGAACAACAGCTGTCTCCCCCAGGAAAGAAAGCTTAAGGCCTCAGGATCTCCAGTGCAGGTGGTGGGCCACCTTGGACACTCTAAAGACAGAAAGAGCTTTATCTGCCTCAGGCCCTTTAGCCATCCTGAATTTAACTCAGAGAGGCAAACTGGGTGCTGCTTCTCCCAGAGCCTTTATACCTCCCAGTATTTGGATCCTCCCTTTTCCCGTTCCTCAGGGGAAGGGAGGTGGGCGTGGCTAGGGCTGTATTAGCCCCAGCCTTTGGTCAAGGAGCTCATTTGCCAGCCGGGCTTCAAAGGATTAAGAGCTGTTTCTTTCTTTCAATTAATAGAGCCTCTCAAATTATTTCAGCATTATTAAACCACCAGCTTTGGCATCTAAAGAAGCAGACCTGTATGTGGCCATGAAGAGGATTACACTTGAATGCATGGTTTTTGAAGTTATTCCTTTTGTGTCTTGTCTTCAGGGATGGTAAGATGCTTTTGTAATTTGCTCTTTTTTTTCTCTTTTTTTCTTTTTCTTAGGAGCGTTGCATCTTTTGGGATTTCCTGATCGTGTCAGCTGCAACTTGTCAGCTTTTCACAAGAGTTGTCCGGTCTTGAGGTGAAGCTACTCTGTGTTGAAGATGACTTCAGAAATCCAAGTTTCTGAGCGGTCAGTCAAGGGTTACAGCTAAGGGATGGAACGAGGGCTAGGGTACCTGCCTCAGAGACCCTGTCTGTGCTGCCAGGAGAGAGAAAACCTTTGGGAAGCTGGGCTGGAAACAGCAACTCTGTGAATTGCTCAGCTTTTCCTAGGCAAGGGCAGGTTTTCGGGAACAAAGGCCCGTACGCGCGAAAGGCGCCGCGGGTCTCGCCAAGGTGGGGGGGGGGGGCGCGGCTGCAGCGCCGCGCGCGGCTGCAGTGCCGCTCCCGGCCGTGTCCGCCAGGCGGCGACTGTGAGGCAGGGCCCGGCGCTCGGGGGCGCTCTCGCAAGCGACGCCCCCGGGAAAGCGGCGGGGTTTGGGCACTGCCGGCCTTCCCCCGGAGCGCCCGGGCTGGCCCGGCGCCTGGCAGAACCTCTGAGGGAAAAGGCAAGCAACAACAGGGGGATCATCAGGTTTTCCAGCCAAGAAAAACAAGGAGAGAGATGAGGGAATCGGGTTCCAATTACTAATGATTTTGATGGGTGCAGGAATGATTTCTGTGTGTTTTCCAGTCCCTTTTGATTCCTGGGATGATTTTGAAATGATGGCTTTAGCAATCAACTAAATCGGAGATGTTGTTTTTGAGAGGAAATGATGCCAAATAGATGCAGAGTTTTGGGTCAGTTTTGGGGATGATTTGGGTCAGTTTTTGGGGTCAGTTTTGGGTCAGCGTTTGGGGTGATTTGGGTCAGTTTTGGGTCAGGTTTTGGGGTCAGTTTTGGGTCAGCTTTTGGGATGATTTGGGTCAGTTTTGGGTCAGCTTTTGGGATGATTTGGGTCAGTTTTGGGTCAGCTTTCGGGGATGATTTGGGTCAGTTTTGGCTCAGTTTTGGGTCAGCTTTTGGGATGGTTTGGGTCAGTTTTTGGCATCAGTTTTGGATCAGTGTTTGGGGTGATTTGGGTCGGTTTTGGGTCAGGTTTTGGGGTCAGTTTTGGGTCAGCTTTTGGGGTGATTTGGGTCGGTTTTGGGTCAATTTTTGGGGAGCACTGGGTGTTACTGGGGGTTGTTGGGGAGCACTGGGTGTTTACTGGGGAGCACTGGGTGTTACTGGGGGTTGTTGGGGAGCACTGGGTGTTACTGGGGTGCACTGGGGAGCACTGGGTGTTACTGAGGGTTGTTGGGGAGCACTGGGTGTTACTGGGGAGCACTGGGAGAGAAAATGAAAAATAAAGAGAATAAAAAATAAACGAAATAAAAAAGGAAATATAAAAAACAAAAGAAAAAAAAAGGCAAAAAAACTAAAAAGGAAATAAAATGAAAATGAAATAAAAGAGGAAAAAAAAAAAAAAAAAGAAACCCCTTCTTGGGCACCCCGTTTCCTCTCCTCCCCCCCCCCCGAACCGTAAATTGCGGCGTCATCACCCCAAAAATGTGAGAAGGGGACCCCAAAATGTGGGTGAGGGAAGCCCAGGGAGCCGAAAAAGTGGAGGGGGAGCCGCGGTAAGAAAGCGAAGCCGGGCGGTCGGGCGGCGGGGTGGGGGGGGAGCCGAGGTGGCGACGCCGGCGCGTGCGCAGTCGTTGGCAAGACGCCGGCGATCACGTGGTAAGCAAGGGCAGGCAGGAGCGGGACCGGCGACGCATGCGCAGTGGCTCTCGTGCCGGCGCAGCGCTCCCTGCTCGAGTTAAGGGCCGGTTCCGGCGGCAGGGCGGGACTGGCGGTCTCCCGTCTCTCCCGGGGTGTGTGTGGGGGGAATAACGTGAAGATTTTTTGGGGTGAAAGCGCAGAAATTAGCCAGGAGGGACGCTAATTTGGGTAAACTCGGTCACCGGAAGTAGAGAGCGACCGGAAGTCCTCCAGGCCCCGGCGCGGAAGTCCGCCAAGCCCACAGTAAAGATGGCGCCGCCAGGACCGGAACGACCACACTAAAGATGGCGGCCCCGGCCCGGAAGTCCGCCAAGCCCACAGTAAAGATGGCGCCGCCAGGACCGGAACGACCACACTAAAGATGGCGGCCCCGGCCCGGAAGTTCGCCCCGACGCCACACTCAAGATGGCGCCTCCAGGACCGGAACTTAGCCGACGCCACACTCAAGACGGCGGCGAGAGGCCCCCCCCCCCCCCCCCCCCCCCCCCCTCCCGCCTCAGAGAGGCGTTTAACCTGGTGCCTGACCTCCGCCCCGACCCGGACCCCCGCCCCGCGCCCGCAGCGGCGTCTCGCCGCGCCGCTTCCCGCTGTGGGGACAGGGCGGGGCGCTCGGCGGCGCCGGGCGCGGGCGGCAGGTTCGTGGGCGGCGGCGGGCACCGGCGCGGGCAGCCCCCCTCGGCGCCGCGCGCGCGGCGCTCCGCCCGCCCGCCTCGTTCCGCTCCGCTCCGCTCCGCTCCCCTCCCGTCCCCGCTCCCCCCCCCCCCCGCTCCCCTCCGCTCCCGCTCCCGCCGTGCCCTGGAGATGCTGTCGGAGCTGCGCCGCCGCCTTCCCCCCCCCTCCCCAGGAAGCGACCCACGGCGCCAGAGCCGACCGAGATCGTCCCCGGGGTAAGCTGGGCGCGGCCGCTCTTCTGCCTCTCCCGCGGCCATCGGCGACTGCAGGCAGGGGAAGCGACAGGCAAGTTTCTCGCCTCTGCGGAGAAACTTGCACCTGCGTGCCGCCGCAGGGCTGGGTTCGGATGTGCCCTGGCATTGCGCCCCCCCACCCCCCCCGCGGGGAGGGTCTGCGCTGCCTCGGGGACCCTGTCTGCGCTGCCGGGAGAGAGAAATCCTTTGGGAAGCTGGGATAGAAACAGCAACTCTGTGAATTGCTCAGCTTTTCCTAGGCAAGGGCAGGTTTTCGGGAACAAAGGCCCGTACGCGCGAAAGGCGCCGCGGGTCTCGCCAAGGTGGGGGGGGGGGGGGGCGGCTGCAGTGCCGCGCGCGGCTGCAGTGCCGCTCCCGGCCGTGTCCGCCAGGCGGCGACTGTGAGGCAGGGCCCGGCGCTCGGGGGCGCTCTCGCAAGCGACGCCCCCGGGAAAGCGGCGGGGTTTGGGCACTGCCGGCCTTCCCCCGGAGTGCCCGGGCTGGCCCGGCGCCTGGCAAAACCTCTGAGGGAAAAGGCAAGCAACAACTGCGCTTCTTCTGCCCTTTCTTTAGCCAGGGACTGGAACACAGACAAAATCGAGGGGCTCTTTGACCTGGGCAGGCTCCGAGCATTTTTCAGCCTTCCTTCGCAGGGCATTCTCACCCTCTGAAAAGCTGAAAGACTTTAACGTCTGGATACACGCCTGCAGCTGTGCAAATTAATGTAGCTTCTTTTAGGAAATGAAGATGACGTTTTCCTGTTGTGAGCCTCTACTCTGCTTTTTCAATCAGGTGATGAAGCTTATGGAAAAAAGACAAAATGCCTCGGGGTGAGTACATTCTACCGAGTTTTGCTTCTCTGGGATCGGTTTGGGAAAATCCTGTGAAATTCTAAAAAGCTTCTCTCCGTGTTTTCTAGTTGTTTTTTCAGCCTTGGTCTAAGTTTCATGTAGAAAAGGGCACAGAATTAGAACAGGTAAACTAGACTTTCTCGGGAGAGATGGAAGAAAAGTCTGCTGATTCCGGTTCTGCTTTTCTTGTCTTCTATTAGACTGTCATTTTCTCTCCCCTGCTGTTCAAATAGGCAGCAATTAATTGCTCTGCTGAAGAGTTTGCTGTACTAAGTGTCTGTCAAATCGATGCCTTCAACTCAAGATAGCACCTGCTCCTTAGTTACAAAACGTTCCTCACAGGAGATTTTCAGGCGTGCCCATAAATCTCCTCGCTGTTTGTTTGGGAGAACAGGGTTTTCTCGTCTGTAACAGAATAGTCATGGCATTTGCTATGGAATGCTGGTGGCAATCTAGTCAGAAGAGGACCCCGTGCTTCACTAATTTTCCCTTTTTGTTGTTCGGGGTGACTTCTTCCCAGGGATGTTATTCTTGACCCCCCGGGGCAAACGGAGGTGTCAGCGTCAGGAGCCATCCTAACTGAGGCCCTGGTAGGTAAGTGATTTTTGTGTGACTGGACGCTGAAGCTGTCTGTGTGCATGACCTGGCCAGTGCTCGGTGTACTCCTAATTAAAGTGTCTTTTACTCTGTGTTCCCAGGCTCCCTCTTTCCCTTCGGTTGCCGTGGATGTGCCGGACACCTCTGGCAGGACTAACCCTGTGGCTTTTATGTCCAACGTGCTGTGTGCCTGCAGGTAAGAAAAGCTGGGAGTGCGGTCCCTCTGCTTTGCTTGCTGTGTCTCTTGGGTAGTGATTTTGGAGGGGAATCCCAGAGCGATTTGGTTTGAAGGGGACCTTCAAAGGCCACCCTGCCTTCCGTGGGCAGGGGCACCTTCCACTCTCATCCCCGGTTGGATGCTCCAAGTCCCATCCAGCCCGGCCTGGAACACTTGCAGGGATCCAGGGGCAGCCTCAGGTTCCCTGTGCAGTGTGCATTTAATAGCTCTCCACTGTCATCATGAAAAATTTTGTCAGCACGTTTTGTTGGACGATGGCAAGCAGGACCTGGGTGAAAATTGGGGTTCTCTGAGGTGCAGAGGGAAATAATTCTCCTTTGAAGTCCAGTGTAATTCAGTTTTGCACGAGTCTTGTCTGCCTTATGTTTGAATTGCTTTCTCTTCCAGGAAGTTTTAAATTAAACTTTTCTTTTGTGTCTCCCCCCCAGTATCCTGTCCAAGACCAAGCTACCTTTCCTTGTGGGAATGGACTGGCCGGGCTTTGGCAGTCTGGCCCCTCGAAAGACTAAAGTGACCTCTTCCAGCAGGGGAAGACTTTCTGGCAAGCGGTGCCAGAAAGAACTGGAGTTTCTGGAGAATGAAAGCTGGAGGCGTGCCCCCGATAATCCTCGCCCCGGGTGGTGAGTGGTCTGACTTGCAGGGACCGGTGGCCTTGGCCAGGAGCGGTCCTGCCGGACTGTAATTTTAATTTCCTGCCCAGGCTGTAATTTTAATTTCCCTTGGATGCTTGGCAAAGCCCCTCTGGGGGAGCCCCGGTGCCTGGCAGGAGCAGAGCGGGCTTCCAGGGAGGCATTCACCCGGTCAGCGTCAGGAACCATCCTAACTGAGGCCTCGGTGAGTGCTTTTTGTATGACTGGACAGTGAAGCTGTCTGTGTGAATGACCTGGCTGTTGCTCAGTGTACTCCTAATTAAAGTGTCTTTTACTCCGTGTTCCCAGGCTCCCTCTTTCCCTTCGGTCGCCGTGGGTGTGCCGGACGCCTCTGGCAGGACTAACCCCGTGGCTTTTATGTCCAACGTGCTGTGCTGCGTGTGCCTGCAGGTAAGAAAAGCTGGGAGTGCGGTCCCTCTGCTTTGATTACTGTGTCTCTTTGGTAGTGATTTTGGAGGGGAATCCCAGAGCGATTTGGTTTGAAGGGGACCTTCAAAGGCCACCCTGTCTTCCGTGGGCAGGGACACCTTCCCCTCTCATCCCCGGTTGCTCCAAGTCCCGTCCAGCCTGGCCTGGAACACTTGCAGGGATCCAGGGGCAGGCTCAGCTTCCCTGTGCAGTGTGCTCTAATATCTCTCCACTGGCATCCTGAAAAATGTTGTCAGTGTGTTTTGTTGGACGCCGGTAAGCGGGACCCGGGTGAAAAGGACATTCTCTGAGGTGCTGGGAGAAGGAGGACTCGTGCGGAGACAGCGGGAACGGGAGCGTGCTGCGGAGAAGGAAAATTCCAGGGGGTGGGTGCCGAGAAATTTGTCCTTCCCTTGCCCTGTGCTCTGCACTCAGCAATGGGTCAAGTGCAGAAGTTTCCTGGGGACCCTGGAAAATGATGCCGGGTCTGCCAAGAAAAGTGGGGCCAAAGGAGCAGGACCTGGGTCTGCGAGCGTGGGAGAAACAAGGGCCGGGTCATCCTCTGCCTCCAGGAGGGAGGGCAGCAGGAAAGGCCACGGACTAAAGCACTGAAGTGCCGTTCCCCAGGGAGCCCCTGCCCAGCACTGAACTTGCTTGTGCACTTGCTGTCCCTTTGCCAGCGGAGCCGAAGCGTCGGGTGCGGGTGCCGGGGGGATGGAGCTGCCGAGGACAAACTGGGAGGGTGTTTGCGAAGGAAGGGGGTAGAAGGAGCTCTTGACGTGCTTTTTTTACTTCTTCGTCCCACAGAATTGCCACGAGAGGAAATACTTCAGAGGGGCTTCCCTCCAGATAAGCCCTGAATGTGCCAGGAGGTTTCAGCCGGGAGAAAGGAGCTGTGGAAGAAAAGCAGCCTAAAAATAGCCAGCGGGGATCATCAGGTTTTCCAGCCAAGAAAAACCAGGAGGGAGATGAGGGAATCGGGTTCCAATTCCTAAAGATTTGGTGGGTGTAGGAATGATTTCTGTGTGTTTTCCAGTCCCTTTTGATTCCTGGGAGGATTTTAAAATGATGGCTAAATTGGAGATGATGTTTTTGAGAGGAAATGATGCCAAATAAATGCAAAGTTTGGGTCAGTTTTTTGGATGATTTGGGTCAGTTTTTGGGGTCAGTTTTGGGTCATTGTTTGGGGTGATTTGGGTCAGTTTTGGGTCAGCTTTTGGAGTCAGTTTTGGGTCAGCTTTTGGGGTGATTTGGGTCGGTTTTGGGTCAATTTTTGGGGAGCACTGGGTGTTACTGGGGGTTGTTTGGGAGCACTGGGTGTTACTGGGGGTTGTTGGGGAGCACTGGGTGTTACTGGGGTGCACTGGGGAGCACTGGGTGTTACTGAGGGTTGTTGGGGAGCACTGGGTGTTACTGGGGAGCACTGGGAGAGCAAATGAAAAATAAAGAGAATAAAAAATAAACGAAATAAAAAAGGAAATATAAAAAACAAAAGAAAATTAAAAAAAAAAAAGGCAAAAAACCTAAAAAGGAAATAAAATGAAAATGAAATAAAAGAGAAAAAAAAAAAAAAAAGAAACCCCTTCTTGGGCACCCCGTTTCCTCTCCTCTCCTCCCCCCCCCCCCGAACCGTAAATTGCGGGGTCATCACCCCAAAAATGTGAGAAGGGGACCCCAAAATGTGGGTGAGGGAACCCCAGGGAGCCGAAAAAGTGGAGGGGGAGCCGCAGTAAGAAAGCGAAGCCGGGCGGTCGGGCGGCGGGGTGGGGGGGGGAGCCGAGGTGGCGACGCCGGCGCGTGCGCAGTCATTGGCAAGACGCCGGCGATGACGTGTAAGTAAGGGCAGGCAGGCGCGGGACCGACGACGCATGCGCAGTGGCTCTCGTGCCGGTGCAGCGCTCCCTGCTCGAGTTAAGGGCCGGTTCCGGCGGCAGGGCGGGACTGGCGGTCTCCCGTCTCTCCCGGGGTGTGTGTGGGGGGAATAACATGAAGATTTTTTGGGGTGAAAGCGCAGAAATTAGCCAGGAGGGACGCTAATTTGGGTAAACTCGGTCACCGGAAGTAGAGAGCGACCGGAAGTCCTCCAAGCCCCGGCGCGGAAGTCCGCCAAGCCCACACTCTAGATGGCGCCGCCAGGACCGGAACTTAGCCGAGGCCACACTAAAGATGGCGGTTGTCTGACCTCCGCCGCGACCCGGACCCCCGCCCCGCGCCCGCAGCGCCGTCTCGCCGCGCCGCTTCCCGCTGTGGGGACGGGGCTGGGCGCTCGGCGGCGCCGGGCGCGGGCGGCAGGTTCGTGGGCGGCGGCAGGCACCGGCGCCGGCAGCCCCCCTCGGCGCCGCGCGCGCGGCGCTCCGCCCGCCCGCCCGCCTCGTTCCGCTCCGCTCCCCTCCCGCCCCCGCTCCCCCCCCCCCCCGCTCCCCTCCGCTCCCGCTCCCGCCGTGCCCTGGAGATGCTGTCGGAGCTGCGCCGCCGCCTTTCCCCCCCCCCGCCCCCCCCCCCAGGAAGCGACCCACGGCGCCAGATCCGACCGACATCGTCCCCGGGGTAAGCTGGGCGCGGCCGCTCTTCTGCCTCTCCCGCGGCCATCGGCGACTGCAGGCAGGGGAAGCGACAGGCAAGTTTCTCGCCTCTGCGGAGAAACTTGCACCTGCGTGCCGCCGCAGGGCCGGGTTCGGATGTGCCCTGGCATTGCACACGCACCACAACCCCCGCGGGGAGGGTCTGCGCTGCCTCGGGGACCCTGTCTGCGCTGCCGGGAGAGAGAAATCCTTTGGGAAGCTGGGGTGGAAACAGTAACTCTGTGAACTGCTCAGCTTTTCCTAGGCAAGGGCAGGTTTTAGGGAGGAAAGGCCCGTACTCGCGAAAGGCGCCGCGGGTCTCGCCGAGGGGTGGGGGGGGGGGCGCGCGGCTGCAGCGCCGCGCGCGGCTGCAACGCCGCTCCCGGCCGTGTCCGCCAGGCGGCGACTGTGAGGCGGGGCCCGGCGCTCGGGGGCGCTCTCGCAAGCGACGCCCCCGGGAAAGCGGCGGGGTTTGGGCGCTGCCGGCCTTCCCCCGCAGTGCCCGGGCTGGCCCGGCGCCTGGCAAAACCTCTGAGGGAAAAGGCAAGCAACAACTGCGCTTCTTCTGCCCTTTCTTTAGCCAGGGACTGGAACACAGACAAAATCGAGGGGCTCTTTGACCTGGGCAGGCTCCGAGCATTTTTCAGCCTTCCCTAGCGGGGCATTCTCACCCTCTGAAAAGCTGAAAGGCTTTAACAGCTGGAGACGCGCCTGCAGCTGTGCGAATTAATGTAGTTTCTTTTAGGAAACGAAGGGGAAGTTTTCCTGTTGTGAGCTTAAATACCGAGTCTGCTCTGCTTTTTCCATCAGGTGACGAAGCTTATGGAAAAAAAGACCAAAGGCCTCGAGGTGAGTACATTCTACCGAGTTCTGCTTTTCTGGGATCGGTTTGGGAAAATCACGTGAAATTCTAAAAAGCTTCTCTCCGTGTTTTCTAGTTGTTTTTTCAGCCTTGGTCTAAGTTTCCTGTAGAAAAGGGCATAGAATTATTAGAACAGACAAACTAGGCTTTCTCGGGAGAGATGGAAGAAAAGTCTGCTGATTGCAGTTCTGCTTTTCTTGTCTTCCCTTCGACTGTCATTTTCTCTCCCCTGCTGTTCAAATAGGCAGCAATTAATTGCTCTGCTGAAGAGTTTGCTGTACTAAGTGTCTGTCAAATGGATGCCTTCAACTCAAGATAGCACCTGCTCCTTAGTTACAAAAAGTTCCTCACAGGAAATTTTCAGGCGTGCCCATAAATCTCCTCGCTGTTTGTTTGGGAGAACAGGGTTTTCTCGTCTGTAACAGAATAGTCATGGCATTTGCTATGGAATGCTGGTGGCAATCTAGTCAGAAGAGGACCCCGTGCTTCACTAATTTTCCCTTTTTGTTGTTGGGGGTGACTTCTTCCCAGGGATGTTATTCTTGACCCCCCGGGGCAAACGGAGGTGTTCACCTGGTCAGCGTCAGGAGCCATCCTACCTGAGGCCCTGGTAGGTAAGTGATTTTTGTGTGACTGGACGGTGAAGCTGTCTGTGTGCATGACCTGGCCAGTGCTCGGTGTACTCCTAATTAAAGTGTCTTTTACTCCGTGTTCCCAGGCTCCCTCTTTCCCTTCGGTTGCCGTGGATGTGCCGGACACCTCTGGCAGGACTAACCCTGTGGCTTTTATGTCCAACGTGCTGTGTGCCTGCAGGTAAGAAAAGCTGGGAGTGCAGTCCCTCTGCTTTGCTTGCTGTGTCTCTTGGGTAGTGATTTTGGAGGGGAATCCCAGAGCGATTTGGTTTGAAGGGGACCTTCAAAGGCCACCCTGTCTTCCGTGGGCAGGGACACCTTCCACTCTCATCCCCGGTTGGATGCTGCAAGTCCCATCCAGCCTGGCCTGGAACACTTGCAGGGATCCAGGGGCAGCCTCAGGTTCCCTGTGCAGTGTGCATTTAATAGCTCTCCACTGTCATCATGAAAAATTTTGTCAGCACGTTTTGTTGGACGATGGCAAGCAGGACCTGGGTGAAAATTGGGGTTCTCTGAGGTGCAGAGGGAAATAATTCTCCTTTGAAGTCCAGTGTAATTCAGTTTTGCACGAGTCTTGTCTGCCTTATGTTTGAATTGCTTTCTCTTCCAGGAAGTTTTAAATTAAACTTTTATTTTGTGTCTCCCCCCCCAGTATCCTGTCCAAGACCAAGCTACCTTTCCTCGTTGGAATGGACTGGCCGGGCTTTGGCAGTCTGGCCCCTCGAAAGACTAAAGTGACCTCTTCCAGCAGGGGAAGACTTTCTGGCAAGCGGTGCCAGAAAGAACTGGAGTTTCTGGAGAATAAAAGCTGGAGGTGTGCCCCCGATAATCCTCGCCCCGGGTGGTGAGTGGTCTGACTTGCAGGGACCGGTGGCCTTGGCCAGGAGCGGTCCTGCCGGACTGTAATTTTAATTTCCTGCCCAGGCTGTAATTTTAATTTCCCTTGGATGCTTGGCAAAGCCCTTCTGGGGGAGCCCTAGTGCCTGGCATGAGCGGAGCGGGCTTCCAGGGAGGTATTCACCTGGTCAGCGTCAGGAACCATCCTCCCTGAAGCCTCGGTGAGTGTTTTTTGTGTGACTGGACAGTGAAGCTGTGTGAATGACCTGGCTAGTGCTCGGTGTAGTCCTAATTAAAGTGTCTTTTACTCTGTGTTCCCAGGCTCCCTCTTTCCCTTCGTTTGCCACGTGTGTGCCGGACACCTCTGGCAGGACTAACCCTGTGGCTTTTATGTCCAACGTGCTGTGTGCCTGCAGGTAAGAAAAGCTGGGAGTGCAGTCCCTCTGCTTTGCTTGCTGTGTCTCTTGGGTAGTGATTTTGGAGGGGAATCCCAGAGCGATTTGGTTTGAAGGGGACCTTCAAAGGCCACCCTGTCTTCCGTGGGCAGGGACACCTTCCACTCTCATCCCCGGTTGGATGCTGCAAGTCCCATCCAGCCTGGCCTGGAACACTTGCAGGGATCCAGGGGCAGCCTCAGCTTCCCTGTGCAGTGTGCATTTAATAGCTCTCCACTGTCATCATGAAAAATTTTGTCAGCACGTTTTGTTGGACGATGGCAAGCAGGACCTGGGTGAAAATTGGGGTTCTCTGAGGTGCAGAGGGAAATAATTCTCCTTTGAAGTCCAGTGTAATTCAGTTTTGCACGAGTCTTGTCTGCCTTATGTTTGAATTGCTTTCTCTTCCAGGAAGTTTTAAATTAAACTTTTATTTTGTGTCTCCCCCCCCAGTATCCTGTCCAAGACCAAGCTACCTTTCCTCGTTGGAATGGACTGGCCGGGCTTTGGCAGTCTGGCCCCTCGAAAGACTAAAGTGACCTCTTCCAGCAGGGGAAGACTTTCTGGCAAGCGGTACCAGAAAGAACTGGAGTTTCTGGAGAATAAAAGCTGGAGGTGTGCCCCCGATAATCCTCGCCCCGGGTGGTGAGTGGTCTGACTTGCAGGGACCGGTGGCCTTGGCCAGGAGCGGTCCTGCCGGACTGTAATTTTAATTTCCTGCCTAGGCTGTAATTTTAATTTCCTTTGGATGCTTGGCAAAGCCCTTCTGGGGGAGCCCTAGTGCCTGGCATGAGCAGAGCGGGCTTCCAGGGAGGTATTCACCTGGTCAGCGTCAGGAACCATCCTCCCTGAAGCCTCGGTGAGTGTTTTTTGTGTGACTGGACAGTGAAGCTGTGTGAATGACCTGGCTAGTGCTCGGTGTAGTCCTAATTAAAGTGTCTTTTACTCTGTGTTCCCAGGCTCCCTCTTTCCCTTCGGTTGCCGTGGATGTGCCGGACACCTCTGGCAGGACTAACCCTGTGGCTTTTATGTCCAACGTGCTGTGTGCCTGCAGGTAAGAAAAGCTGGGAGTGCAGTCCCTCTGCTTTGCTTGCTGTGTCTCTTGGGTAGTGATTTTGGAGGGGAATCCCAGAGCGATTTGGTTTGAAGGGGACCTTCAAAGGCCACCCTGTCTTCCGTGGGCAGGGACACCTTCCCCTCTCATCCCCGGTTGCTCCAAGTCCCGTCCAGCCTGGCCTGGAGCACTTGCAGGGATCCAGGGGCAGCCTCAGCTTCCCTGTGCAGTGTGCTCTAATATCTCTCCACTGGCATCCTGAAAAATGTTGTCAGCGTGTTTTGTTGGACGACGGTAAGCGGGACCTGGGTGAAAAGGACATTCTCTGAGGTGCTGGGAGAAGGAGGGCTCGTGCGGGCACCTCCAGAGACAGTGGGAACGGGAGCGTGCTGCAGAGAAGGAAAATTCCAGGGGGTGGGTGCCAAGGAATTTGTCCTTCCCTTGCTCTGTGCTCTGCACTTAGCAATGGGTCAAGTGCAGAAGTTTCCTGGGGACCCTGGAAAATGATGCCGGGTCTGCTAAGAAAAGTGGGGCCAAAGGAGCAGGACCTGGGTCTGCGAGCGTGGGAGAAACAAGGGCCGGGTCATCCTCTGCCTCCAGGAGGGAGGGCAGCAGGAAAGGCCACGGACTAAAGCACTGAAGTGCCGTTCCCCAGGGAGCCCCTGCCCAGCACTGAACTTGCTTGTGCACTTGCTGTCCCTTTGCCAGCGGAGCCGAAGCGTCGGGTGCGGGTGCCGGGGGGATGGAGCTGCCAAGGACAAACTGGGAGGGTGTTTGCGAAGGAAGGGGGTAGAAGGAGCTCTTGACGTGCTTTTTTTACTTCTTCATCCCACAGAATTGCCACGAGAGGAAATACTTCAGAGGGGCTTCCCTCCAGATAAGCCCTGAATGTGCCAGGAGGTTTCAGCCGGGAGAAAGGAGCTGTGGAAGAAAAGCAGCCTAAAAATAGCCAGCGGGGATCATCAGGTTTTCCAGCCAAGAAAAACCAGGAGGGAGATGAGGGAATCGGGTTCCAATTCCTAAAGATTTGGTGGGTGTAGGAATGATTTCTGTGTGTTTTCCAGTCCCTTTTGATTCCTGGGATGATTTTAAAATGATGGCTAAATTGGAGATGTTGTTTTTGAGAGGAAATGATGCCAAATAAATGCAAAGTTTGGGGTCAGTTTTTTGGATGATTTGGGTCAGTTTTTGGGGTCAGTTTTGGGTCATTGTTTGGGGTGATTTGGGTCAGTTTTGGGTCAGCTTTTGGAGTCAGTTTTGGGTCAGCTTTTGGGGTGATTTGGGTCGGTTTTGGGTCAATTTTTGGGGAGCACTGGGTGTTACTGGGGGTTGTTTGGGAGCACTGGGTGTTACTGGGGGTTGTTGGGGAGCACTGGGTGTTACTGGGGTGCACTGGGGAGCACTGGGTGTTACTGAGGGTTGTTGGGGAGCACTGGGTGTTACTGGGGAGCACTGGGAGAGCAAATGAAAAATAAAGAGAATAAAAAATAAACGAAATAAAAAAGGAAATATAAAAAACAAAAGAAAATTAAAAAAAAAAAAGGCAAAAAACCTAAAAAGGAAATAAAATGAAAATGAAATAAAAGAGAAAAAAAAAAAAAAAGAAACCCCTTCTTGGGCACCCCGTTTCCTCTCCTCTCCTCCCCCCCCCCCCGAACCGTAAATTGCGGGGTCATCACCCCAAAAATGTGAGAAGGGGACCCCAAAATGTGGGTGAGGGAACCCCAGGGAGCCGAAAAAGTGGAGGGGGAGCCGCAGTAAGAAAGCGAAGCCGGGCGGTCGGGCGGCGGGGTGGGGGGGGGAGCCGAGGTGGCGACGCCGGCGCGTGCGCAGTCATTGGCAAGACGCCGGCGATGACGTGTAAGTAAGGGCAGGCAGGCGCGGGACCGACGACGCATGCGCAGTGGCTCTCGTGCCGGTGCAGCGCTCCCTGCTCGAGTTAAGGGCCGGTTCCGGCGGCAGGGCGGGACTGGCGGTCTCCCGTCTCTCCCGGGGTGTGTGTGGGGGGAATAACATGAAGATTTTTTGGGGTGAAAGCGCAGAAATTAGCCAGGAGGGACGCTAATTTGGGTAAACTCGGTCACCGGAAGTAGAGAGCGACCGGAAGTCCTCCAAGCCCCGGCGCGGAAGTCCGCCAAGCCCACAGTAAAGATGGCGCCGCCAGGACCGGAACGACCACACTAAAGATGGCGGCCCCTGCCCGGAAGTCCGCCAAGCCCACAGTAAAGATGGCGCCGCCAGGACCGGAACGACCACACTAAAGATGGCGGCCCCGGCCCGGAAGTTCGCCCCGACGCCACACTCTAGATGGCGCCGCCAGGACCGGAACTTAGCCGAGGCCACACTAAAGATGGCGGTTGTCTGACCTCCGCCGCGACCCGGACCCCCGCCCCGCGCCCGCAGCGCCGTCTCGCCGCGCCGCTTCCCGCTGTGGGGACGGGGCTGGGCGCTCGGCGGCGCCGGGCGCGGGCGGCAGGTTCGTGGGCGGCGGCAGGCACCGGCGCCGGCAGCCCCCCTCGGCGCCGCGCGCGCGGCGCTCCGCCCGCCCGCCCGCCTCGTTCCGCTCCGCTCCCCTCCCGCCCCCGCTCCCCCCCCCCCCCCCCGCTCCCCTCCGCTCCCGCTCCCGCCGTGCCCTGGAGATGCTGTCGGAGCTGCGCCGCCGCCTTTCCCCCCCCCCCGCCCCCCCCCCCCCAGGAAGCGACCCACGGCGCCAGATCCGACCGACATCGTCCCCGGGGTAAGCTGGGCGCGGCCGCTCTTCTGCCTCTCCCGCGGCCATCGGCGACTGCAGGCAGGGGAAGCGACAGGCAAGTTTCTCGCCTCTGCGGAGAAACTTGCACCTGCGTGCCGCCGCAGGGCCGGGTTCGGATGTGCCCTGGCATTGCACACGCACCACAACCCCCGCGGGGAGGGTCTGCGCTGCCTCGGGGACCCTGTCTGCGCTGCCGGGAGAGAGAAATCCTTTGGGAAGCTGGGGTGGAAACAGTAACTCTGTGAACTGCTCAGCTTTTCCTAGGCAAGGGCAGGTTTTAGGGAGGAAAGGCCCGTACTCGCGAAAGGCGCCGCGGGTCTCGCCGAGGGGTGGGGGGGGGGGCGCGCGGCTGCAGCGCCGCGCGCGGCTGCAACGCCGCTCCCGGCCGTGTCCGCCAGGCGGCGACTGTGAGGCGGGGCCCGGCGCTCGGGGGCGCTCTCGCAAGCGACGCCCCCGGGAAAGCGGCGGGGTTTGGGCGCTGCCGGCCTTCCCCCGCAGTGCCCGGGCTGGCCCGGCGCCTGGCAAAACCTCTGAGGGAAAAGGCAAGCAACAACTGCGCTTCTTCTGCCCTTTCTTTAGCCAGGGACTGGAACACAGACAAAATCGAGGGGCTCTTTGACCTGGGCAGGCTCCGAGCATTTTTCAGCCTTCCCTAGCGGGGCATTCTCACCCTCTGAAAAGCTGAAAGGCTTTAACAGCTGGAGACGCGCCTGCAGCTGTGCGAATTAATGTAGTTTCTTTTAGGAAACGAAGGGGAAGTTTTCCTGTTGTGAGCTTAAATACCGAGTCTGCTCTGCTTTTTCCATCAGGTGACGAAGCTTATGGAAAAAAAGACCAAAGGCCTCGAGGTGAGTACATTCTACCGAGTTCTGCTTTTCTGGGATCGGTTTGGGAAAATCACGTGAAATTCTAAAAAGCTTCTCTCCGTGTTTTCTAGTTGTTTTTTCAGCCTTGGTCTAAGTTTCCTGTAGAAAAGGGCATAGAATTATTAGAACAGACAAACTAGGCTTTCTCGGGAGAGATGGAAGAAAAGTCTGCTGATTGCAGTTCTGCTTTTCTTGTCTTCCCTTCGACTGTCATTTTCTCTCCCCTGCTGTTCAAATAGGCAGCAATTAATTGCTCTGCTGAAGAGTTTGCTGTACTAAGTGTCTGTCAAATGGATGCCTTCAACTCAAGATAGCACCTGCTCCTTAGTTACAAAAAGTTCCTCACAGGAAATTTTCAGGCGTGCCCATAAATCTCCTCGCTGTTTGTTTGGGAGAACAGGGTTTTCTCGTCTGTAACAGAATAGTCATGGCATTTGCTATGGAACGCTGGTGGCAATCTAGTCAGAAGAGGACGCCGTGCTTCACTAATTTTCCCTTTTTGTTGTTGGGGGTGACTTCTTCCCAGGGATGTTATTCTTGACCCCCCGGGGCAAACGGAGGTGTTCACCTGGTCAGCGTCAGGAGCCATCCTACCTGAGGCCCTGGTAGGTAAGTGATTTTTGTGTGACTGGACGGTGAAGCTGTCTGTGTGCATGACCTGGCCAGTGCTCGGTGTACTCCTAATTAAAGTGTCTTTTACTCCGTGTTCCCAGGCTCCCTCTTTCCCTTCGGTTGCCACGTGTGTGCCGGACACCTCTGGCAGGACTAACCCTGTGGCTTTTATGTCCAACGTGCTGTGTGCCTGCAGGTAAGAAAAGCTGGGAGTGCAGTCCCTCTGCTTTGCTTGCTGTGTCTCTTGGGTAGTGATTTTGGAGGGGAATCCCAGAGCGATTTGGTTTGAAGGGGACCTTCAAAGGCCATCCCTCCTTCCGTGGGCAGGGACGCCTTCCACTCTCATCCCCGGTTGGATGCTGCAAGTCCCATCCAGCCTGGCCTGGAACACTTGCAGGGATCCAGGGGCAGCCTCAGGTTCCCTGTGCAGTGTGCATTTAATAGCTCTCCACTGTCATCATGAAAAATTTTGTCAGCACGTTTTGTTGGACGATGGCAAGCAGGACCTGGGTGAAAATTGGGGTTCTCTGAGGTGCAGAGGGAAATAATTCTCCTTTGAAGTCCAGTGTAATTCAGTTTTGCACGAGTCTTGTCTGCCTTATGTTTGAATTGCTTTCTCTTCCAGGAAGTTTTAAATTAAACTTTTATTTTGTGTCTCCCCCCCCAGTATCCTGTCCAAGACCAAGCTACCTTTCCTCGTTGGAATGGACTGGCCGGGCTTTGGCAGTCTGGCCCCTCGAAAGACTAAAGTGACCTCTTCCAGCAGGGGAAGACTTTCTGGCAAGCGGTGCCAGAAAGAACTGGAGTTTCTGGAGAATAAAAGCTGGAGGCGTGCCCCCGATAATCCTCGCCCCGGGTGGTGAGTGGTCTGACTTGCAGGGACCGGTGGCCTTGGCCAGGAGCGGTCCTGCCGGACTGTAATTTTAATTTCCTGCCCAGGCTGTAATTTTAATTTCCCTTGGATGCTTGGCAAAGCCCTTCTGGGGGAGCCCTAGTGCCTGGCATGAGCGGAGCGGGCTTCCAGGGAGGTATTCACCTGGTCAGCGTCAGGAACCATCCTCCCTGAAGCCTCGGTGAGTGTTTTTTGTGTGACTGGACAGTGAAGCTGTGTGAATGACCTGGCTAGTGCTCGGTGTAGTCCTAATTAAAGTGTCTTTTACTCTGTGTTCCCAGGCTCCCTCTTTCCCTTCGTTTGCCACGTGTGTGCCGGACACCTCTGGCAGGACTAACCCTGTGGCTTTTATGTCCAACGTGCTGTGTGCCTGCAGGTAAGAAAAGCTGGGAGTGCAGTCCCTCTGCTTTGCTTGCTGTGTCTCTTGGGTAGTGATTTTGGAGGGGAATCCCAGAGCGATTTGGTTTGAAGGGGACCTTCAAAGGCCACCCTGTCTTCCGTGGGCAGGGACACCTTCCACTCTCATCCCCGGTTGGATGCTGCAAGTCCCATCCAGCCTGGCCTGGAACACTTGCAGGGATCCAGGGGCAGCCTCAGCTTCCCTGTGCAGTGTGCATTTAATAGCTCTCCACTGTCATCATGAAAAATTTTGTCAGCACGTTTTGTTGGACGATGGCAAGCAGGACCTGGGTGAAAATTAGGGTTCTCTGAGGTGCAGAGGGAAATAATTCTCCTTTGAAGTCCAGTGTAATTCAGTTTTGCACGAGTCTTGTCTGCCTTATGTTTGAATTGCTTTCTCTTCCAGGAAGTTTTAAATTAAACTTTTATTTTGTGTCTCCCCCCCCAGTATCCTGTCCAAGACCAAGCTACCTTTCCTCGTTGGAATGGACTGGCCGGGCTTTGGCAGTCTGGCCCCTCGAAAGACTAAAGTGACCTCTTCCAGCAGGGGAAGACTTTCTGGCAAGCGGTACCAGAAAGAACTGGAGTTTCTGGAGAATAAAAGCTGGAGGTGTGCCCCCGATAATCCTCGCCCCGGGTGGTGAGTGGTCTGACTTGCAGGGACCGGTGGCCTTGGCCAGGAGCGGTCCTGCCGGACTGTAATTTTAATTTCCTGCCTAGGCTGTAATTTTAATTTCCTTTGGATGCTTGGCAAAGCCCTTCTGGGGAGCCCTAGTGCCTGGCATGAGCAGAGCGGGCTTCCAGGGAGGTATTCACCTGGTCAGCGTCAGGAACCATCCTCCCTGAAGCCTCGGTGAGTGTTTTTTGTGTGACTGGACAGTGAAGCTGTGTGAATGACCTGGCTAGTGCTCGGTGTAGTCCTAATTAAAGTGTCTTTTACTCTGTGTTCCCAGGCTCCCTCTTTCCCTTCGGTTGCCGTGGATGTGCCGGACACCTCTGGCAGGACTAACCCTGTGGCTTTTATGTCCAACGTGCTGTGTGCCTGCAGGTAAGAAAAGCTGGGAGTGCAGTCCCTCTGCTTTGCTTGCTGTGTCTCTTGGGTAGTGATTTTGGAGGGGAATCCCAGAGCGATTTGGTTTGAAGGGGACCTTCAAAGGCCACCCTGTCTTCCGTGGGCAGGGACACCTTCCCCTCTCATCCCCGGTTGCTCCAAGTCCCGTCCAGCCTGGCCTGGAGCACTTGCAGGGATCCAGGGGCAGCCTCAGCTTCCCTGTGCAGTGTGCTCTAATATCTCTCCACTGGCATCCTGAAAAATGTTGTCAGCGTGTTTTGTTGGACGACGGTAAGCGGGACCTGGGTGAAAAGGACATTCTCTGAGGTGCTGGGAGAAGGAGGGCTCGTGCGGAGACAGTGGGAACGGGAGCGTGCTGCAGAGAAGGAAAATTCCAGGGGTGGGTGCCAAGGAATTTGTCCTTCCCTTGCTCTGTGCTCTGCACTTAGCAATGGGTCAAGTGCAGAAGTTTCCTGGGGACCCTGGAAAATGATGCCGGGTCTGCTAAGAAAAGTGGGGCCAAAGGAGCAGGACCTGGGTCTGCGAGCGTGGGAGAAACAAGGGCCGGGTCATCCTCTGCCTCCAGGAGGGAGGGCAGCAGGAAAGGCCACGGACTAAAGCACTGAAGTGCCGTTCCCCAGGGAGCCCCTGCCCAGCACTGAACTTGCTTGTGCACTTGCTGTCCCTTTGCCAGCGGAGCCGAAGCGTCGGGTGCGGGTGCCGGGGGGATGGAGCTGCCAAGGACAAACTGGGAGGGTGTTTGCGAAGGAAGGGGGTAGAAGGAGCTCTTGACGTGCTTTTTTTACTTCTTCATCCCACAGAATTGCCACGAGAGGAAATACTTCAGAGGGGCTTCCCTCCAGATAAGCCCTGAATGTGCCAGGAGGTTTCAGCCGGGAGAAAGGAGCTGTGGAAGAAAAGCAGCCTAAAAATAGCCAGCGGGGATCATCAGGTTTTCCAGCCAAGAAAAACCAGGAGGGAGATGAGGGAATCGGGTTCCAATTCCTAAAGATTTGGTGGGTGTAGGAATGATTTCTGTGTGTTTTCCAGTCCCTTTTGATTCCTGGGATGATTTTAAAATGATGGCTAAATTGGAGATGTTGTTTTTGAGAGGAAATGATGCCAAATAAATGCAAAGTTTGGGGTCAGTTTTTTGGATGATTTGGGTCAGTTTTTGGGGTCAGTTTTGGGTCATTGTTTGGGGTGATTTGGGTCAGTTTTGGGTCAGCTTTTGGAGTCAGTTTTGGGTCAGCTTTTGGGGTGATTTGGGTCGGTTTTGGGTCAATTTTTGGGGAGCACTGGGTGTTACTGGGGGTTGTTTGGAGCACTGGGTGTTACTGGGGGTTGTTGGGGAGCACTGGGTGTTACTGGGGTGCACTGGGGAGCACTGGGTGTTACTGAGCGTTGTTGGGGAGCACTGGGTGTTACTGGGGAGCACTGGGAGAGCAAATGAAAAATAAAGAGAATAAAAAATAAACGAAATAAAAAAGGAAATATAAAAAACAAAAGAAAATTAAAAAAAAAAAGGCAAAAAACCTAAAAAGGAAATAAAATGAAAATGAAATAAAAGAGAAAAAAAAAAAAAAAAAGAAACCCCTTCTTGGGCACCCCGTTTCCTCTCCTCTCCTCCCCCCCCCCCCGAACCGTAAATTGCGGGGTCATCACCCCAAAAATGTGAGAAGGGGACCCCAAAATGTGGGTGAGGGAACCCCAGGGAGCCGAAAAAGTGGAGGGGGAGCCGCAGTAAGAAAGCGAAGCCGGGCGGTCGGGCGGCGGGGTGGGGGGGGGAGCCGAGGTGGCGACGCCGGCGCGTGCGCAGTCATTGGCAAGACGCCGGCGATGACGTGTAAGTAAGGGCAGGCAGGCGCGGGACCGACGACGCATGCGCAGTGGCTCTCGTGCCGGTGCAGCGCTCCCTGCTCGAGTTAAGGGCCGGTTCCGGCGGCAGGGCGGGACTGGCGGTCTCCCGTCTCTCCCGGGGTGTGTGTGGGGGGAATAACATGAAGATTTTTTGGGGTGAAAGCGCAGAAATTAGCCAGGAGGGACGCTAATTTGGGTAAACTCGGTCACCGGAAGTAGAGAGCGACCGGAAGTCCTCCAAGCCCCGGCGCGGAAGTCCGCCAAGCCCACAGTAAAGATGGCGCCGCCAGGACCGGAACGACCACACTAAAGATGGCGGCCCCTGCCCGGAAGTCCGCCAAGCCCACAGTAAAGATGGCGCCGCCAGGACCGGAACGACCACACTAAAGATGGCGGCCCCGGCCCGGAAGTTCGCCCCGACGCCACACTCTAGATGGCGCCGCCAGGACCGGAACTTAGCCGAGGCCACACTAAAGATGGCGGTTGTCTGACCTCCGCCGCGACCCCGGACCCCCGCCCCGCGCCCGCAGCGCCGTCTCGCCGCGCCGCTTCCCGCTGTGGGGACGGGGCTGGGCGCTCGGCGGCGCCGGGCGCGGGCGGCAGGTTCGTGGGCGGCGGCAGGCACCGGCGCCGGCAGCCCCCCTCGGCGCCGCGCGCGCGGCGCTCCGCCCGCCCGCCCGCCTCGTTCCGCTCCGCTCCCCTCCCGCCCCCGCTCCCCCCCCCCCGCTCCCCTCCGCTCCCGCTCCCGCCGTGCCCTGGAGATGCTGTCGGAGCTGCGCCGCCGCCTTTCCCCCCCCCCCGCCCCCCCCCCCCCAGGAAGCGACCCACGGCGCCAGATCCGACCGACATCGTCCCCGGGGTAAGCTGGGCGCGGCCGCTCTTCTGCCTCTCCCGCGGCCATCGGCGACTGCAGGCAGGGGAAGCGACAGGCAAGTTTCTCGCCTCTGCGGAGAAACTTGCACCTGCGTGCCGCCGCAGGGCCGGGTTCGGATGTGCCCTGGCATTGCACACGCACCACAACCCCCGCGGGGAGGGTCTGCGCTGCCTCGGGGACCCTGTCTGCGCTGCCGGGAGAGAGAAATCCTTTGGGAAGCTGGGGTGGAAACAGTAACTCTGTGAACTGCTCAGCTTTTCCTAGGCAAGGGCAGGTTTTAGGGAGGAAAGGCCCGTACTCGCGAAAGGCGCCGCGGGTCTCGCCGAGGGGGGGGGGGGGGGGGCGCGCGGCTGCAGCGCCGCGCGCGGCTGCAACGCCGCTCCCGGCCGTGTCCGCCAGGCGGCGACTGTGAGGCGGGGCCCGGCGCTCGGGGGCGCTCTCGCAAGCGACGCCCCCGGGAAAGCGGCGGGGTTTGGGCACTGCCGGCCTTCCCCCGCAGTGCCCGGGCTGGCCCGGCGCCTGGCAAAACCTCTGAGGGAAAAGGCAAGCAACAACTGCGCTTCTTCTGCCCTTTCTTTAGCCAGGGACTGGAACACAGACAAAATCGAGGGGCTCTTTGACCTGGGCAGGCTCCGAGCATTTTTCAGCCTTCCCTAGCAGGGCATTCTCACCCTCTGAAAAGCTGAAAGGCTTTAACAGCTGGAGACGCGCCTGCAGCTGTGCGAATTAATGTAGTTTCTTTTAGGAAACGAAGGGGAAGTTTTCCTGTTGTGAGCTTAAATACCGAGTCTGCTCTGCTTTTTCCGTCAGGTGACGAAGCTTATGGAAAAAAAGACCAAAGGCCTCGAGGTGAGTACATTCTACCGAGTTCTGCTTTTCTGGGATCGGTTTGGGAAAATCACGTGAAATTCTAAAAAGCTTCTCTCCGTGTTTTCTAGTTGTTTTTTCAGCCTTGGTCTAAGTTTCCTGTAGAAAAGGGCATAGAATTATTAGAACAGACAAACTAGGCTTTCTCGGGAGAGATGGAAGAAAAGTCTGCTGATTGCAGTTCTGCTTTTCTTGTCTTCCCTTCGACTGTCATTTTCTCTCCCCTGCTGTTCAAATAGGCAGCAATTAATTGCTCTGCTGAAGAGTTTGCTGTACTAAGTGTCTGTCAAATGGATGCCTTCAACTCAAGATAGCACCTGCTCCTTAGTTACAAAAAGTTCCTCACAGGAAATTTTCAGGCGTGCCCATAAATCTCCTCGCTGTTTGTTTGGGAGAACAGGGTTTTCTCGTCTGTAACAGAATAGTCATGGCATTTGCTATGGAATGCTGGTGGCAATCTAGTCAGAAGAGGACGCCGTGCTTCACTAATTTTCCCTTTTTGTTGTTGGGGGTGACTTCTTCCCAGGGATGTTATTCTTGACCCCCCGGGGCAAACGGAGGTGTTCACCTGGTCAGCGTCAGGAGCCATCCTACCTGAGGCCCTGGTAGGTAAGTGATTTTTGTGTGACTGGACGGTGAAGCTGTCTGTGTGCATGACCTGGCCAGTGCTCGGTGTACTCCTAATTAAAGTGTCTTTTACTCCGTGTTCCCAGGCTCCCTCTTACCCTTCGGTTGCCACGTGTGTGCCGGACACCTCTGGCAGGACTAACCCTGTGGCTTTTATGTCCAACGTGCTGTGTGCCTGCAGGTAAGAAAAGCTGGGAGTGCAGTCCCTCTGCTTTGCTTGCTGTGTCTCTTGGGTAGTGATTTTGGAGGGGAATCCCAGAGCGATTTGGTTTGAAGGGGACCTTCAAAGGCCATCCCTCCTTCCGTGGGCAGGGACGCCTTCCACTCTCATCCCCGGTTGGATGCTGCAAGTCCCATCCAGCCTGGCCTGGAACACTTGCAGGGATCCAGGGGCAGCCTCAGCTTCCCTGTGCAGTGTGCATTTAATAGCTCTCCACTGTCATCATGAAAAATTTTGTCAGCACGTTTTGTTGGACGATGGCAAGCAGGACCTGGGTGAAAATTGGGGTTCTCTGAGGTGCAGAGGGAAATAATTCTCCTTTGAAGTCCAGTGTAATTCAGTTTTGCACGAGTCTTGTCTGCCTTATGTTTGAATTGCTTTCTCTTCCAGGAAGTTTTAAATTAAACTTTTATTTTGTGTCTTCCCCCCCAGTATCCTGTCCAAGACCAAGCTACCTTTCCTCGTGGGAATGGACTGGCCGGGCTTTGGCAGTCTGGCCCCTCGAAAGACTAAAGTGACCTCTTCCAGCAGGGGAAGACTTTCTGGCAAGCGGTGCCAGAAAGAACTGGAGTTTCTGGAGAATAAAAGCTGGAAGCGTGCCCCCGAAAATCCTCCCGGGTGGTGAGTGGTCTGACTTGCAGGGACCGGTGGCCTTGGCCAGGAGCGGTCCTGCCGGACTGTAATTTTAATTTCCTGCCCAGGCTGTAATTTTAATTTCCCTTGGATGCTTGGCAAAGCCCTTCTGGGGGAGCCCTAGTGCCTGGCATGAGCGGAGCGGGCTTCCAGGGAGGTATTCACCTGGTCAGCGTCAGGAACCATCCTCCCTGAAGCCTCGGTGAGTGTTTTTTGTGTGACTGGACAGTGAAGCTGTGTGAATGACCTGGCTAGTGCTCGGTGTAGTCCTAATTAAAGTGTCTTTTACTCTGTGTTCCCAGGCTCCCTCTTTCCCTTCGTTTGCCACGTGTGTGCCGGACACCTCTGGCAGGACTAACCCTGTGGCTTTTATGTCCAACGTGCTGTGTGCCTGCAGGTAAGAAAAGCTGGGAGTGCAGTCCCTCTGCTTTGCTTGCTGTGTCTCTTGGGTAGTGATTTTGGAGGGGAATCCCAGAGCGATTTGGTTTGAAGGGGACCTTCAAAGGCCACCCTGTCTTCCGTGGGCAGGGACACCTTCCACTCTCATCCCCGGTTGGATGCTGCAAGTCCCATCCAGCCTGGCCTGGAACACTTGCAGGGATCCAGGGGCAGCCTCAGCTTCCCTGTGCAGTGTGCATTTAATAGCTCTCCACTGTCATCATGAAAAATTTTGTCAGCACGTTTTGTTGGACGATGGCAAGCAGGACCTGGGTGAAAATTGGGGTTCTCTGAGGTGCAGAGGGAAATAATTCTCCTTTGAAGTCCAGTGTAATTCAGTTTTGCACGAGTCTTGTCTGCCTTATGTTTGAATTGCTTTCTCTTCCAGGAAGTTTTAAATTAAACTTTTATTTTGTGTCTTCCCCCCCAGTATCCTGTCCAAGACCAAGCTACCTTTCCTCGTGGGAATGGACTGGCCGGGCTTTGGCAGTCTGGCCCCTCGAAAGACTAAAGTGACCTCTTCCAGCAGGGGAAGACTTTCTGGCAAGCGGTACCAGAAAGAACTGGAGTTTCTGGAGAATAAAAGCTGGAGGTGTGCCCCCGATAATCCTCGCCCCGGATGGTGAGTGGTCTGACTTGCAGGGACCGGTGGCCTTGGCCAGGAGCGGTCCTGCCGGACTGTAATTTTAATTTCCTGCCTAGGCTGTAATTTTAATTTCCTTTGGATGCTTGGCAAAGCCCTTCTGGGGGAGCCCTAGTGCCTGGCATGAGCAGAGCGGGCTTCCAGGGAGGTATTCACCTGGTCAGCGTCAGGAACCATCCTCCCTGAAGCCTCGGTGAGTGTTTTTTGTGTGACTGGACAGTGAAGCTGTGTGAATGACCTGGCTAGTGCTCGGTGTAGTCCTAATTAAAGTGTCTTTTACTCTGTGTTCCCAGGCTCCCTCTTTCCCTTCGGTTGCCGTGGATGTGCCGGACACCTCTGGCAGGACTAACCCTGTGGCTTTTATGTCCAACGTGCTATGTGCCTGCAGGTAAGAAAAGCTGGGAGTGCAGTCCCTCTGCTTTGCTTGCTGTGTCTCTTGGGTAGTGATTTTGGAGGGGAATCCCAGAGCGATTTGGTTTGAAGGGGACCTTCAAAGGCCACCCTGTCTTCCGTGGGCAGGGACACCTTCCACTCTCATCCCCGGTTGGATGCTGCAAGTCCCATCCAGCCTGGCCTGGAACACTTGCAGGGATCCAGGGGCAGCCTCAGCTTCCCTGTGCAGTGTGCATTTAATAGCTCTCCACTGTCATCATGAAAAATTTTGTCAGCACGTTTTGTTGGACGATGGCAAGCAGGACCTGGGTGAAAATTGGGGTTCTCTGAGGTGCAGAGGGAAATAATTCTCCTTTGAAGTCCAGTGTAATTCAGTTTTGCACGAGTCTTGTCTGCCTTATGTTTGAATTGCTTTCTCTTCCAGGAAGTTTTAAATTAAACTTTTATTTTGTGTCTCCCCCCCCAGTATCCTGTCCAAGACCAAGCTACCTTTCCTCGTTGGAATGGACTGGCCGGGCTTTGGCAGTCTGGCCCCTCGAAAGACTAAAGTGACCTCTTCCAGCAGGGGAAGACTTTCTGGCAAGCGGTACCAGAAAGAACTGGAGTTTCTGGAGAATAAAAGCTGGAGGTGTGCCCCCGATAATCCTCGCCCCGGGTGGTGAGTGGTCTGACTTGCAGGGACCGGTGGCCTTGGCCAGGAGCGGTCCTGCCGGACTGTAATTTTAATTTCCTGCCTAGGCTGTAATTTTAATTTCCTTTGGATGCTTGGCAAAGCCCTTCTGGGGGAGCCCTAGTGCCTGGCATGAGCAGAGCGGGCTTCCAGGGAGGTATTCACCTGGTCAGCGTCAGGAACCATCCTCCCTGAAGCCTCGGTGAGTGTTTTTTGTGTGACTGGACAGTGAAGCTGTGTGAATGACCTGGCTAGTGCTCGGTGTAGTCCTAATTAAAGTGTCTTTTACTCTGTGTTCCCAGGCTCCCTCTTTCCCTTCGGTTGCCGTGGATGTGCCGGACACCTCTGGCAGGACTAACCCTGTGGCTTTTATGTCCAACGTGCTGTGTGCCTGCAGGTAAGAAAAGCTGGGAGTGCAGTCCCTCTGCTTTGCTTGCTGTGTCTCTTGGGTAGTGATTTTGGAGGGGAATCCCAGAGCGATTTGGTTTGAAGGGGACCTTCAAAGGCCACCCTGTCTTCCGTGGGCAGGGACACCTTCCCCTCTCATCCCCGGTTGCTCCAAGTCCCGTCCAGCCTGGCCTGGAACACTTGCAGGGATCCAGGGGCAGCCTCAGCTTCCCTGTGCAGTGTGCTCTAATATCTCTCCACTGGCATCCTGAAAAATGTTGTCAGCGTGTTTTGTTGGACGACGGTAAGCGGGACCTGGGTGAAAAGGACATTCTCTGAGGTGCTGGGAGAAGGAGGGCTCGTGCGGGCACCTCCAGAGACAGTGGGAACGGGAGCGTGCTGCAGAGAAGGAAAATTCCAGGGGGTGGGTGCCAAGGAATTTGTCCTTCCCTTGCTCTGTGCTCTGCACTTAGCAATGGGTCAAGTGCAGAAGTTTCCTGGGGACCCTGGAAAATGATGCCGGGTCTGCTAAGAAAAGTGGGGCCAAAGGAGCAGGACCTGGGTCTGCGAGCGTGGGAGAAACAAGGGCCGGGTCATCCTCTGCCTCCAGGAGGGAGGGCAGCAGGAAAGGCCACGGACTAAAGCACTGAAGTGCCGTTCCCCAGGGAGCCCCTGCCCAGCACTGAACTTGCTTGTGCACTTGCTGTCCCTTTGCCAGCGGAGCCGAAGCGTCGGGTGCGGGTGCCGGGGGGATGGAGCTGCCAAGGACAAACTGGGAGGGTGTTTGCGAAGGAAGGGGGTAGAAGGAGCTCTTGACGTGCTTTTTTTACTTCTTCATCCCACAGAATTGCCACGAGAGGAAATACTTCAGAGGGGCTTCCCTCCAGATAAGCCCTGAATGTGCCAGGAGGTTTCAGCCGGGAGAAAGGAGCTGTGGAAGAAAAGCAGCCTAAAAATAGCCAGCGGGGATCATCAGGTTTTCCAGCCAAGAAAAACCAGGAGGGAGATGAGGGAATCGGGTTCCAATTCCTAAAGATTTGGTGGGTGTAGGAATGATTTCTGTGTGTTTTCCAGTCCCTTTTGATTCCTGGGATGATTTTAAAATGATGGCTAAATTGGAGATGTTGTTTTTGAGAGGAAATGATGCCAAATAAATGCAAAGTTTGGGGTCAGTTTTTTGGATGATTTGGGTCAGTTTTTGGGGTCAGTTTTGGGTCATTGTTTGGGGTGATTTGGGTCAGTTTTGGGTCAGCTTTTGGAGTCAGTTTTGGGTCAGCTTTTGGGGTGATTTGGGTCGGTTTTGGGTCAATTTTTGGGGAGCACTGGGTGTTACTGGGGGTTGTTTGGGAGCACTGGGTGTTACTGGGGGTTGTTGGGGAGCACTGGGTGTTACTGGGGTGCACTGGGGAGCACTGGGTGTTACTGAGGGTTGTTGGGGAGCACTGGGTGTTACTGGGGAGCACTGGGAGAGCAAATGAAAAATAAAGAGAATAAAAAATAAACGAAATAAAAAAGGAAATATAAAAACCAAAAGAAAATTAAAAAAAAAAAAAGGCAAAAAACCTAAAAAGGAAATAAAATGAAAATGAAATAAAAGAGAAAAAAAAAAAAAAAAGAAACCCCTTCTTGGGCACCCCGTTTCCTCTCCTCTCCTCCCCCCCCCCCCGAACCGTAAATTGCGGGGTCATCACCCCAAAAATGTGAGAAGGGGACCCCAAAATGTGGGTGAGGGAACCCCAGGGAGCCGAAAAAGTGGAGGGGGAGCCGCAGTAAGAAAGCGAAGCCGGGCGGTCGGGCGGCGGGGTGGGGGGGGGAGCCGAGGTGGCGACGCCGGCGCGTGCGCAGTCATTGGCAAGACGCCGGCGATGACGTGTAAGTAAGGGCAGGCAGGCGCGGGACCGACGACGCATGCGCAGTGGCTCTCGTGCCGGTGCAGCGCTCCCTGCTCGAGTTAAGGGCCGGTTCCGGCGGCAGGGCGGGACTGGCGGTCTCCCGTCTCTCCCGGGGTGTGTGTGGGGGGAATAACATGAAGATTTTTTGGGGTGAAAGCGCAGAAATTAGCCAGGAGGGACGCTAATTTGGGTAAACTCGGTCACCGGAAGTAGAGAGCGACCGGAAGTCCTCCAAGCCCCGGCGCGGAAGTCCGCCAAGCCCACAGTAAAGATGGCGCCGCCAGGACCGGAACGACCACACTAAAGATGGCGGCCCCTGCCCGGAAGTCCGCCAAGCCCACAGTAAAGATGGCGCCGCCAGGACCGGAACGACCACACTAAAGATGGCGGCCCCGGCCCGGAAGTTCGCCCCGACGCCACACTCTAGATGGCGCCGCCAGGACCGGAACTTAGCCGAGGCCACACTAAAGATGGCGGTTGTCTGACCTCCGCCGCGACCCGGACCCCCGCCCCGCGCCCGCAGCGCCGTCTCGCCGCGCCGCTTCCCGCTGTGGGGACGGGGCTGGGCGCTCGGCGGCGCCGGGCGCGGGCGGCAGGTTCGTGGGCGGCGGCAGGCACCGGCGCCGGCAGCCCCCCTCGGCGCCGCGCGCGCGGCGCTCCGCCCGCCCGCCCGCCTCGTTCCGCTCCGCTCCCCTCCCGCCCCCGCTCCCCCCCCCCCCCGCTCCCCTCCGCTCCCGCTCCCGCCGTGCCCTGGAGATGCTGTCGGAGCTGCGCCGCCGCCTTTCCCCCCCCCCCGCCCCCCCCCCCCCAGGAAGCGACCCACGGCGCCAGATCCGACCGACATCGTCCCCGGGGTAAGCTGGGCGCGGCCGCTCTTCTGCCTCTCCCGCGGCCATCGGCGACTGCAGGCAGGGGAAGCGACAGGCAAGTTTCTCGCCTCTGCGGAGAAACTTGCACCTGCGTGCCGCCGCAGGGCCGGGTTCGGATGTGCCCTGGCATTGCACACGCACCACAACCCCCGCGGGGAGGGTCTGCGCTGCCTCGGGGACCCTGTCTGCGCTGCCGGGAGAGAGAAATCCTTTGGGAAGCTGGGGTGGAAACAGTAACTCTGTGAACTGCTCAGCTTTTCCTAGGCAAGGGCAGGTTTTAGGGAGGAAAGGCCCGTACTCGCGAAAGGCGCCGCGGGTCTCGCCGAGGGGTGGGGGGGGGGGCGCGCGGCTGCAGCGCCGCGCGCGGCTGCAACGCCGCTCCCGGCCGTGTCCGCCAGGCGGCGACTGTGAGGCGGGGCCCGGCGCTCGGGGGCGCTCTCGCAAGCGACGCCCCCGGGAAAGCGGCGGGGTTTGGGCGCTGCCGGCCTTCCCCCGCAGTGCCCGGGCTGGCCCGGCGCCTGGCAAAACCTCTGAGGGAAAAGGCAAGCAACAACTGCGCTTCTTCTGCCCTTTCTTTAGCCAGGGACTGGAACACAGACAAAATCGAGGGGCTCTTTGACCTGGGCAGGCTCCGAGCATTTTTCAGCCTTCCCTAGCAGGGCATTCTCACCCTCTGAAAAGCTGAAAGGCTTTAACAGCTGGAGACGCGCCTGCAGCTGTGCGAATTAATGTAGTTTCTTTTAGGAAACGAAGGGGAAGTTTTCCTGTTGTGAGCTTAAATACCGAGTCTGCTCTGCTTTTTCCGTCAGGTGACGAAGCTTATGGAAAAAAAGACCAAAGGCCTCGAGGTGAGTACATTCTACCGAGTTCTGCTTTTCTGGGATCGGTTTGGGAAAATCACGTGAAATTCTAAAAAGCTTCTCTCCGTGTTTTCTAGTTGTTTTTTCAGCCTTGGTCTAAGTTTCCTGTAGAAAAGGGCATAGAATTATTAGAACAGACAAACTAGGCTTTCTCGGGAGAGATGGAAGAAAAGTCTGCTGATTGCAGTTCTGCTTTTCTTGTCTTCCCTTCGACTGTCATTTTCTCTCCCCTGCTGTTCAAATAGGCAGCAATTAATTGCTCTGCTGAAGAGTTTGCTGTACTAAGTGTCTGTCAAATGGATGCCTTCAACTCAAGATAGCACCTGCTCCTTAGTTACAAAAAGTTCCTCACAGGAAATTTTCAGGCGTGCCCATAAATCTCCTCGCTGTTTGTTTGGGAGAACAGGGTTTTCTCGTCTGTAACAGAATAGTCATGGCATTTGCTATGGAATGCTGGTGGCAATCTAGTCAGAAGAGGACGCCGTGCTTCACTAATTTTCCCTTTTTGTTGTTGGGGGTGACTTCTTCCCAGGGATGTTATTCTTGACCCCCCGGGGCAAACGGAGGTGTTCACCTGGTCAGCGTCAGGAGCCATCCTACCTGAGGCCCTGGTAGGTAAGTGATTTTTGTGTGACTGGACGGTGAAGCTGTCTGTGTGCATGACCTGGCCAGTGCTCGGTGTACTCCTAATTAAAGTGTCTTTTACTCCGTGTTCCCAGGCTCCCTCTTTCCCTTCGGTTGCCACGTGTGTGCCGGACACCTCTGGCAGGACTAACCCTGTGGCTTTTATGTCCAACGTGCTGTGTGCCTGCAGGTAAGAAAAGCTGGGAGTGCAGTCCCTCTGCTTTGCTTGCTGTGTCTCTTGGGTAGTGATTTTGGAGGGGAATCCCAGAGCGATTTGGTTTGAAGGGGACCTTCAAAGGCCATCCCTCCTTCCGTGGGCAGGGACGCCTTCCACTCTCATCCCCGGTTGGATGCTGCAAGTCCCATCCAGCCTGGCCTGGAACACTTGCAGGGATCCAGGGGCAGCCTCAGCTTCCCTGTGCAGTGTGCATTTAATAGCTCTCCACTGTCATCATGAAAAATTTTGTCAGCACGTTTTGTTGGACGATGGCAAGCAGGACCTGGGTGAAAATTGGGGTTCTCTGAGGTGCAGAGGGAAATAATTCTCCTTTGAAGTCCAGTGTAATTCAGTTTTGCACGAGTCTTGTCTGCCTTATGTTTGAATTGCTTTCTCTTCCAGGAAGTTTTAAATTAAACTTTTATTTTGTGTCTTCCCCCCCAGTATCCTGTCCAAGACCAAGCTACCTTTCCTCGTGGGAATGGACTGGCCGGGCTTTGGCAGTCTGGCCCCTCGAAAGACTAAAGTGACCTCTTCCAGCAGGGGAAGACTTTCTGGCAAGCGGTGCCAGAAAGAACTGGAGTTTCTGGAGAATAAAAGCTGGAAGCGTGCCCCCGAAAATCCTCCCGGGTGGTGAGTGGTCTGACTTGCAGGGACCGGTGGCCTTGGCCAGGAGCGGTCCTGCCGGACTGTAATTTTAATTTCCTGCCCAGGCTGTAATTTTAATTTCCCTTGGATGCTTGGCAAAGCCCTTCTGGGGGAGCCCTAGTGCCTGGCATGAGCGGAGCGGGCTTCCAGGGAGGTATTCACCTGGTCAGCGTCAGGAACCATCCTCCCTGAAGCCTCGGTGAGTGTTTTTTGTGTGACTGGACAGTGAAGCTGTGTGAATGACCTGGCTAGTGCTCGGTGTAGTCCTAATTAAAGTGTCTTTTACTCTGTGTTCCCAGGCTCCCTCTTTCCCTTCGTTTGCCACGTGTGTGCCGGACACCTCTGGCAGGACTAACCCTGTGGCTTTTATGTCCAACGTGCTGTGTGCCTGCAGGTAAGAAAAGCTGGGAGTGCAGTCCCTCTGCTTTGCTTGCTGTGTCTCTTGGGTAGTGATTTTGGAGGGGAATCCCAGAGCGATTTGGTTTGAAGGGGACCTTCAAAGGCCACCCTGTCTTCCGTGGGCAGGGACACCTTCCACTCTCATCCCCGGTTGGATGCTGCAAGTCCCATCCAGCCTGGCCTGGAACACTTGCAGGGATCCAGGGGCAGCCTCAGCTTCCCTGTGCAGTGTGCATTTAATAGCTCTCCACTGTCATCATGAAAAATTTTGTCAGCACGTTTTGTTGGACGATGGCAAGCAGGACCTGGGTGAAAATTGGGGTTCTCTGAGGTGCAGAGGGAAATAATTCTCCTTTGAAGTCCAGTGTAATTCAGTTTTGCACGAGTCTTGTCTGCCTTATGTTTGAATTGCTTTCTCTTCCAGGAAGTTTTAAATTAAACTTTTATTTTGTGTCTCCCCCCCCAGTATCCTGTCCAAGACCAAGCTACCTTTCCTCGTTGGAATGGACTGGCCGGGCTTTGGCAGTCTGGCCCCTCGAAAGACTAAAGTGACCTCTTCCAGCAGGGGAAGACTTTCTGGCAAGCGGTACCAGAAAGAACTGGAGTTTCTGGAGAATAAAAGCTGGAGGTGTGCCCCCGATAATCCTCGCCCCGGGTGGTGAGTGGTCTGACTTGCAGGGACCGGTGGCCTTGGCCAGGAGCGGTCCTGCCGGACTGTAATT